>NC_136629.1:29716234-31091234 GCF_933228915.1 Telmatherina bonti | reverse complement strand
TAACTATCCAGAGTGAGCTGATGGTTTTCCAAGAGTCTTCTGGTGTAAGCCCAGCATTAGGGGGCATGCAATGTTTACTTAAAGCTGCAGCTTTATTTAAAGTACTACATCTAAACTCATCTTTTTTTTATTTTTATTTTGTGTGTGTGTGTGTGTGTGTGTGTGTGTGTGTGTGTGTGTCAGTTGGTCCTAACTGTGGGTCTTCTGGCAGTTGTGGTGTATCTCTACACAGTTGTAGCCTTCAATTTCTTCAGGAAGTTTTACAACAAGAGCGATGACAAGGACACGCAAGACATGAAGTGCAATGACATGCTCACTGTGAGTTAAATGTGGAGGCTGACAAACACACACACAATCACACTCACTTTTATCTATATCCATCTTTCCACATGATCTCCCAGTGTTTGTCTTTCCAACTCAAACACTGCTACTAACTTCGGTGTCTGACACCAGATTAAGAATAGTAAAGAAGGATTTAGATGGTGATCCCCAATTTTAAAGTGAAAACAGCCTCTTGTCTTTGTCTTTCCTGTCCCCTTTCAGAAGATGATGGATAGGTGGATAAAAGACAGATGATGAAGCATTGGAATAGTTCTTTGTTTGCACATTCACAATTCTAAGACCTGACTGCCTCCTCTATTCTTATTTAGACTCCACTGTCACTCACATGTGCAGGCACATATATAATGACAACTTAAATAAAAGAAATGCTTCTATTAGAAACATGGGGATTTACATTCAGTTCTCAGTCACATTCACTGCATCTGTGTTTATCCTGGATCATTAACTACACGCAGTACTCATTTTAAAATCTCTTTCACATAAACAGGAACAGTTTTCGACAGTGCACTTAAAAACATGAATACTAAAAAGCTGTGTTCTAATTTTAAATTTAATGTTTTATGTCTTTTTGTAATCATATTTCCATCATCCTCAGTAATCTGAAGCAAAGTGCAGTCTTTGCTTATAAAGTTGGATGTTAATTCATCTCATGGCAGGGAAACTTTCTGAGGCACGGGTGTTTAACTCCAGTCCTCGAGAGCTGCAGACCTTGACATCAAACTCTGCACAAATCTGCTGATTAAGTCGGATGTGTGTCAGGTGTGTTGCAGCAGGGAAACTCCCAACACTTGCAGGACTGCGGCTCTCGAGGACTGGAGTTGACCTTTCCGGTCTAATGTGAAAAACACCAACATGACCTCAGAGAAAATGTTTTATGGGTTATAATTTTGAGGAAGAGATTGGTTAATCCAAAAGTGAATTAAAAGTTGGCTCTAACTGTTAACATGTCTCTTTCTTAGTGTTACATGTTCCACATGTATGTGGGGGTGCGAGCAGGCGGTGGTATCGGTGACGAGATTGAGGATCCCGCTGGAGATGAGTTTGAGGTTGAGCGAATGGTCTTTGACATCACGTTTTTCTTCTTTGTTATTGTCATCCTTCTTGCCATCATCCAAGGTGAGTGCATGACTTTGTTTTTGTTCAGTTGAGCTTGAAGACATGCACATATACATTCACACCAGAGCACACAAATAGAGCTTGTTTATAAAGTTTGAAACATATTTCATGAATTTTTTCATGAGTTTTTAAAATGGGCCACCTATCTGTTTATTCTGCTGAAGCCTTAAGTTTTATTGACACCTGTCACACGCACGCAAGCCCAGCCATGAACATGTTGCACAAACACACGTTGGCTTTTTTTCAGGCTTGATAATTGATGCCTTTGGAGAACTTCGAGACCAACAAGAACAGGTTAAAGAGGATATGGAGGTAAGATAAATTGACATTTTCTGTTACCAAATACTCTTACCTCTAACAAGCAAATATTTTCTTTATAACCCAAATTTTAGTGTCTTGAGTTTGCTATAAAGGTTGTGCAACTTTTGGTACAACTGAAGGATAAAACCCTGTAACTAAATGATCCCCTGATGTGTCACACTGCCAATCACATGAGGTCAGACATTCATAAACTCTAACCATGCCAATTTAATGTTTACGTTTTATTTATAGTAAGTGACTAGTGAGCTTGAGATACCCGTGCATGTTGTGGATTAAATCAGTGCAGGTTGTAGGATCTTGTGCTACAGAAAATCTATTCATCCTTCTCTGTTAACTGGTTATTTGTTGCTATATTTCAGTGTCTAAGTCTTACTATAATTTGGATACCGACATTCTTAGTTGTCTTGTTTTCGTCTTTCTTCTTATAAGCCAGCCATGTTGCATGGCTGGCAGTTGTTAAACTAAAGTCGTGTTCCAAGTTTTGTTTTGATGAAGCCAATGGACCAAGCAGCCACAGTACATACAACCCTTCTGGATCAAACTTTGTAGAAACCACAAGCTCAGTTGAACCCACACTCAGGTGCAGTTTGTCGTAGGAACAAACAAGCAAGCGACCAAAATAACTGCAGGAGAGACAAGGAAGTAATCAAAGGAAAATATGCAGTGGAGATGGTTTGACAGTGGTTAGCTGAACTCGAAGCATAAGGAATAATTGTGTGATGTCATTCGATGCATATTTATTCTAGTTTTTGACATTTGGCTAACACTTAAACGTCAGCATCCCCTGTTCTACATTCACAGAGAAAACAGGGATGAATGAAAAATAGCAGAGCGCTATGGTTCACTGGGCTGCACACATTCAAAAGGAATTTAAGCAAGACCAAAGTGTTTTACAGACTGCTGAGGGCTAAACAGAACAGACGGTTGCCAGTAACACTGTAGTATTTTAACATAAGGCATAGTTTTGTTTTTTATTGCACAAGTTATTCATATGTGCTTTCATGTAGTTTATATAATCTGTTTCTCAGTCTGACAATGACAGTCCCACAGATTTTACATCTATTTTCCAGATGTGAAATTTCAGCACCATTATGCTCTGCTGCACTCAGAAATGATAAATGGGTTTCAGCTGCTCCTTCCACCCTCCCATAATTCGTCTCTCTAAATTCAAGTGACCTGACACATATATTACATTAAACCCAAAACAAACATTTTACCAATGCTTATTTTCCACCATTGTACATGCATGAAAATACAAGTAAGGCTAATTTAGACTGCAGTTTGTTTTGTATCAACACAGTGTTGCAGAAACAATGCTGTAAAGTGGCAGGAGCGTTAGGAAAAAGAGATGAAAATACCAAAAAACAAAAAACATTTGTGTGTGTGTGTTTGAAAACTAAATACTACATTAGAATCACACAATGATGTGAAACAAGAGGTCTCTGGTCTTGAGGTTTGGATTGAGATTTTCTTTTTTGATGTTTTCTGTTTCATTCGTATGTATCGTTTTCATGAATCATGATGTCTCACATCTTCCCTCTGCAGACCAAATGTTTTATATGTGGAATAGGAAGTGAGTACTTTGATACCATTCCTCATGGCTTTGAGACTCACACTCTGCAGGAGCACAACTTGGCCAACTATCTGTGAGTTGATTCACACTCAGTCCTTCTTTGCATTGGTTTGCCATCACTGCAACGAAATAAAGCACAAATAGTTCAAATGCTTCTTTATATGTGAAAATTTGTCTTTGAAAGCCGACTAAATATTCTGCATACTTCATCATTTTTAAACCTTTGTGGAGAAACCAAAATAAGAATGTTAAAAATCACTGCCAGGCCTTCAACTGTGTTTTTTATGTTGTTTGTTTAAATGCCAATCTTTATTAAAACTTCTGTCAAACTTAAAAAACAGTGTCTAATTTACTAATCTTGAAACCAGGTGTTGAAGTAAAGGTTTGTAGACAGTGTTTATTTATCGTAACTAAAGCTTCTGAATTTGCTTATTATAAAACGGATTGAACAGATTTTTCTTTAGACATCAATAATTTTTCACTAGTGTGTGTCTAAAATTACCATCATTTTATCATGAGTTTGAAATGACATAGTGTAGGCAGAAGAGAAGCAAGACATCCTGCATTTTTCCACTTTCTTAAAAAGTTTCAAGACATTTCTCCACCTTACAAATATAGAGATGAGCAGATAGAGTGAACGGGATGTAACTGATGAACTCTTTCTCTATGCTTTGTTTTGGAAAAAAAAAAAGCTTCAGTGTTTTTTATTACACTTTACAAAAATAAACCCAAAAACAGGGCACATGGAAAAAAGGAGACTGAAAAAAGAAAACCAAATGAGCAAAATGAGACGAAGCACCGGCAAAAATGAAGAAATGCAGAATAGAATTACTGCAGTAAATCGTATTTTAATGTCCTCAGTTTCTTCTTCATGGACAAGAACGAACTGTGCCTAATTACTGTGAATCCTACAGGATGTGTTTTCATTCTCTGACTGACTGACTTTCCCGTGCTCATTTTTATTTATGTGTGGCGGTGCTTCAGCTGACATTTTTGGTACACTTGATAAAGGTCTGCTTTCTGAATCATCAGTATTCATGTTTTGATAAACAGAATGAAAAGTAATTTTCATTATCCCTTGCTTCTTGTCAGTCATTTAATATTTGCCAGCATTAAAATGAATATTTAATCAACTTGTCAAAACGCAGCTGTTATCTGCTGCTGTATTTTTGTGGGAAATGCACAACTGAATTCATGTTTCACAATCCCAGGAGCTAATTTAGTGCTGCGAATTTGTGCACAAATGTTTTATAACTTCATGTTAATACCAAGTATGAATGGGAGGATTTTAACTTGCTACACGATTCCCTCTTCTGTGTCCTTGCAGATTTTTTTTTATGTATCTTATTAACAAGGATGAAACTGAGCACACCGGGCAGGTATGTTAACTATGATAACTATTTCTTCTGTTACACTGCATGATCCAGTCAGAGCCAGTATGCAGTGGGCACTTGAAACACACCTAAACAATCTGACTGTAACTGAAAGATCCCCTGCTCTTAATATATGCATCCGCAACACTTCCCCCATGTCTTGGTGACCTATTAATTCTAGCATTTTTCATAATAATAATAATAATAATAATAATAGCTGTAGTGTAACCTTTTCAAGTGAGACAAGATTAGCATTCACACCATCTCTCAAAAGCCATTTGACCCCAGGCATACACATTTCATGATAGTGTGCATGCCAGACATACCCCTCATGATTAGTTTGTACTTTATACTCAGCAACTACTGTTGTGTTTAACTTCTACATAAAAAAAAAACTAACTTCTTCTATCTTTTCTTTTTGACAAATTGAGCATGACTTGTTGCGCTGAGCCAAGACGAGTGTCTTGCAGCAGCACTGAAGCAGTAAAAAACTGCTTCAGTGCCTTTTAAGAGGTGCATTTTCTCTTTTTTACTCGTCTCAGGCTGTTTGTTGATGAAAGGGGTGTGCGTCGCACCAGATAAGAACTTGTTTAATTCAAACAAGTTTGTTTCTTTTCTCACTTTGTGATTTACATTTCGGCACAGGCTGCATCTTCAATACGATGCTGCACAATTGATCAAAGGAAGAAAATAGATTTTTTTTTTATATCTGCCTGAAACAATTGGAACATCTGGGTGGTATTTCCAAATTGAACTGGGTATTGGGAATTATTCCTAGATATATTGTGTGTTTTCTTTCAATGGTTTAATTCTCTCAGTTCAAAGCGGAGCTGCTTGGTGGAATGTGTAAAATGTTTCTCTGGCATGCTAGACAGAAAAAAATGGAACTTTTAAGTTCGGTTTTATTTTCTGTTGACTGTCTCGACTGTTGTTTTACTGATCCAGTGAGCTCAACTTAAATGAATGTATACACTTGCTACAAGATAAATGACTGCTCTGTTGACTCTGCTAGGAGTCCTACGTGTGGAAAATGTACCAGGAGCGTTGCTGGGAATTCTTTCCTGTGGGAGACTGTTTCCGTAAGCAATATGAGGATCAACTGGGATGAAAGGAAAGCGGGGAGGTCAAAAGCCTGCTTTGATAATGTTATTACACAGAAGCTGCCTTGATTGTTGCCTTTAGATTCACTAAATTACCTTAAATTTGTGTTTATACTATTCTGATATTAAATTTTAGACACTTTTTTTTTCCTTTGAACTTTAATATTTCTAACCAACCTACTAAGTGACAAAAGGTTGATAACTACTTGTTATTGTTTTCACTGTAAAGTGATATGGAGATTTTGTGTGGGTATTTAGAATAAAGTAGCAGCGTTGTTTTGTACAACAGAATCTTAGACTCAAAAGCTTGAAATCCAAATTCAGATTCACAGCGTTTTGCTAGCAAGTTGGTTTTTTTTTTCCCCTAAATGAGTTGATTGGTTTTTTCTAATCACAACTTCCCCTCATGCATGACATCAAGAAAAAAACACTCTCATGGCATTTAGCAATTCCACACGGCTGTCTTTCTCAATTCTTCCTTCTTGGTTGTGCTTATGTCTTTAGGATTCCTCCTGTGCATACGTCGGCCCCCTCGCCTCCCTTCTTTCTCCTCTCTGTTCACTCCTCATCTTCTTCTTTTTTTCTGCCTCATTATCACTTTCCCAGCAGCTTTCTCGTGGATATCCCATTGCTCAGGTCATAACATCCGTCATGGAAATAGATGTTTGAGCCTAATGATGAATTTGACAGCACTCTCTGATGGCCCACAACGACTTTGGGGATTTCTCGTGTGCAACCCATTTACTAAAACAGCATGGTAAAGTTTTGTTAAACTGCTGGAACACATTGAGTTTAATGGCAGGATGACGTCTGTAGGCGGGCGGCCTGCAGACATTGTTCTCATTATGCATGTCTGAAACACTGATTCAACTAAATTAAACTTCCAGATATGTCATGTTTATAGCTTACGACTGGTTAGAATAATGTCAATTCTCTGCCCTTTGCTGCTCAGTTTGAGCTTGGATTGTTTGGATTAATGTTTGTTTTTTTAAAGATGAGATGCAAGCAAGGTGTTGTGGGAACGTTAGTTGTAACCCGAGTCAGAAATCTTTGTGTTTAGTTTCCTGTGATTTCTATGATTAGAAAAGTAAAAATGTAAGAATTTAAGAAGCTGTTTAAGATGTATTGCCTGGGTCATGTATGGGCTGGCTTTTACAACATAATATCAAAACAATTATCTCTTTTGTGTATGTGTGTGTGTGTGTGTGTGTGTGTGTGTGTGTGTTAGCAACCACAAAGATTAAATTGATGCCTTGACAATAATGGCAGCCATTTGCTATCATACATTTCCAACATTCTCATAAAACTGACCAGCTCGGTGTTCCTGCTTTTTCTGTAACAAAAGTTGCTTTTGAACTGTTTGAAGTTTCATTAACTCGTGTTGTTCTTTACCAGTCCAGATCTTATGGTGTCCCATCTGACTGTTGCACTTGTAAGCACTCAGTCCCCACAAAGCAAACAGCATCTCATGCATTTTCTGATTTTTGGTTTGATTATCAGCTACATCCCTACCAACAAGTTAATTATTGGTTTTTTATGTTTCTTTTTACATGCTTAGACTTAAATATATGAACACAAAAGCAAATGTGCCTTAAAATAAACTGACATCATGACTTCTGTTCTTTTAGTTCAAGTCCTGCTGTTGCTGTTTGTCAGCTTCCCACATTGCACGTTTCCTACTTGTTGGGTCTGCATTTTATTGTGTGACTCAATCTCAAGTTTTTTTGTTCTTTCAGTTATTTGTTGTTTACTTTTATTTTACTGTAACAATATTTATTCAGTTTAAGATCATCTAAAGCTGTAGCCAAAACATTAGTAAGCTAATAAATACATTGCTAAATGATACACCTTGTTACTTAATGTTTCTGAAACCCTGTTTCATACAACCTATAAAATACCTTTCATAGAAATTGAAACATGTGTTAATGGCTTTCTGTAAACATATTTTTGTCATGGTGAATGATTGAAATGGATAAAAATGATAGTAATTACAGTATTTTTTGTTTTCTTTGGTGGCTTAGAGTTTTACGTTTTTTTTTTTTTGTTTTTTTTTCTTTTAGGCCCACAGTAGTCATGTTTTTGCGGAGACTACATGGAGATGTTATTGTGTAACAAAAAAAGACAAATTGAAAATATTGTCTTTGAGTAGGAGCATTTTCAACACTTTGTGCATCAGTATAAAGAGTTCAGCTTTGTGAACCTAAGCTACGGAAACAACATAGCTGATTATGAGCCATTCCAACCTCAGACGAGAGGTGGAAGTGCTTCATAATATTGAACCCACAAATATCCCATCACTCATTTAAGTTCTTCTGTGACAAATAATTGGTAGACAAACATGGTTTAGTTTCGGAAGTAACCTGCCAGTGGTTGGTTTGATAGAACACAGTGTACCTGAATAACATGACCTTGCGTCTCTAAAATAGCCCAAATTAAACACACATACTGTTCGGAGCATAATCACAACATGTGCTGATCATGAGAAATTTTGATTAAGATGGATGTTCATTTGTAGCTGCCAGACTTCTCCAAGTCTTCATGATATTTCCACATGTGGTTTAGCTTTGCCAAAGCCAGAAAGTTGGATGTAGTTTAGGTCGTGGAGCATAACTCAGTACTGGAATTTCCACTGTCGGCTCGCTGTGTGGACACAGTGATAAAGTAGTACTACGTGACAAAGCTCAGGTCCCTGACGTCTAGAAAATAATTATGAACATGAGCTTTGGGTTTCCCTTGAAACATAACTGGAATTGCAGCTGAGCTGTGTTTGTTTCTCAGAAAGGATGACCTCATCTGTGTTGCCTGCAAAAATATGAGCAATGTATGACAAACACGACCATACTCTTTACTATTGATTAGCTGCACTACCACTGCCATTAGTGTCAACTTTCCAACTCTTACTTTGTCCAAACATATTAAACACGTAACTTAGTCTGAGACGAAATATCACACCATGTGGACATGAAGTACAAACTGAAAGGAAATCCAGTCTTTGAAAACAGAAAAGTTGGGTGACTGTATGTTCTGAGAAAGGGTAACAAAACACACCACCATCATAAACTACTTACAATTTTTATAGCACAACAGAACAGAAGCAAGTTTATGCCTTCAAAAAGGGAGCACTTCCTTGATGCAGGTATACAAATACTAATAAAAACGAAACATAATAAACATCTGGTGTAATACAGCTGCGGGAAAATAATATTTTGGGGATCCATCCAGACCAGGAGCCAGACCAATAGCTTCATGAGTTCTTTGTCGCTTGGACAAAAATCACTTTTTGTGTCCGTGCATTTGGGTCATGGTTTTTAAATACAGTAGAGAAGAAAATAAAACAACAAATCCCACATTCTTTAAAAAAAAAAAAAAAAAAAAACTTATTTAAAATTTTTAAATTCAAAAGAATTTAGATGGTGGACTTTAACAAAAACATCAATCAGCTTGTTATTAAGTAAATGACACAAAACGTGCCCGTGGTTATAAGCGCACTATTTTCATCAATAGTGGAAAGGAATGAACGACACATTTTATATATTTTTTCTTTTTAAATTTTAATGATGTCCTTCTCTCACCTTACGTGTATTTGCACAGGATAAAAGCAAATGAAAGCTTGCAGTTTACACTGAATTTCACAGGTTGGTATATAAAGATGTGTAGTGCTTCACAAAACCCCCACATATGCGTCATTTAAGATTAAGATAGGTTGTTAAGATCAGGTTTCAAGATAAATATAAAACACAAAAATCATGTGTTTTTAGCTAATATTTCAAAGGGACTTGACCCAATATCAGGGATGAGCTGACAAGTGTGAGCGCATGATGATCTAAAATCACAGGCCCAGCAGGACTTGGAGAAAACAGTAAAACAGCTGAGGGAGACAGAACGTATCACTATTTTGACTTTTTTATTTTAAAAAAAGCAAAGTACCAGGACTTTTCACAATCCTCATTTGAAGAAATAAGGACAGCAGGAGGAGGAGGAGTAACTGTATTGCTAATGGTGTTAAATAGCACCTTAGGAATCCCTTGGCTTTTCTAAATCAGATTTGAGAAGTAAGCAGCCCTCGCATCACCAGCAGTATTGTTAAAAGAAACTGCAAATAAAGCAGGTGCATAGGCTTACATTTATGTGAAGCTATGTTAAAGGTTGTGCATTGTAGTGTTAAAACTATTCTTGCCCTTTTCAGAATAAGCACAGGGCCTGTGCAAGGAGCTCAACTGAAACTCAATGTCTTGTGTGAGTCAACACATAACACACATAGTTGGCACGGCTTTGCCTCAGCAGTACTAAACACAAATCATTCTTGCTATAAATGATTGAATATTACTCATGCTCACATGCTTGAATTTTCATTTTGAGTTATAACTTCATGCTGATCATCTTACTCGCAGCATGAACTTAAAACAAAATGGTTGAGGATAATAGTTATTGTTATATCCATAATTGCCTCATTTACAGGTTTATCTGTTAACATGGTTTGTAGCTTAAAAACTGAAGTCCATAAAATGAGCCAACTCGTATGAATGTTTCCATATGCTCAACATAAAGCTGCTTTTTACTGTTTGTGATATTCTGCATCACTATTCAAACCCAGTGGCTCTACTGGGGGCTTAAATAATTCACACTAAACTTATCAGACCTTCTGACAGAATAGTAAAATATATGCAGTGTCCGAAGATTGAGCCATGTTTCATATTCTGCGATTGAAAATCAGTTGTGTGGATGCACCATGCATAGCCCTCAGGTTTAATATGAAACATTGTGGTCAGGTAGTGAGTGTGTGTGTGTGTGTGTGTGTGTGTGTGTGTGTGTGTGTGTGTGTGTGTGTGTATATATCCAATAATAAGGAATCCAGGAATTATTCATGGCCAGATGTCTTTAGGCCATCAGGCATCAGCTAGCTATTCATATATGAACAGCACTGTAAAGTGATATGGAGGCATGTGGCTGAATAATTGTGACGTTTGCCTCAGCCGTTTGTAATGTCTCAGTACCCGAATACAGCATTTCATGAAGATTTAATCCAAATCAGAAATCAATGAAAATGACTCACTTTTTTCTTACTGCCTCTGATTTCTGGATCAAATTGAGATTTTTACACAGAAAACTCTAAAATGTGTCCTTTCAAAACAAATGGTGTCTGACATACAACTGGCAATAGTATCTCATTCATGCTGTCATCCCCAGACTCTCTTCCTAAAGTCATTTTCTTAGTTCAGTTCCTTTTCACTGACCCGTCAGGAAATCCCTTGATGCCTGCCTGCTTGGGTAGTATATGAGGGCTTCTTCAGGAGACACAGGTCATGCAACAGTGTCGTTTTTCAGGAAGTTGTATGGATTTAAAGAGGCCCAAGTCGGGTAGGTCAATCCAGTATTGACTAATAAAACATTTACAAGAATATTTACTTACATTTTTCCTTAATGACACATAATGAATGACAGTGAGCAGCTTGTTCTGACTTTATTGTGTTATTGTTGCCAGAATTTCCTATTCGCAACTTATATCTTTTAGAAAAGGCTTACAATCCGTCCATCCATTTCCTACCGCTTTATCCGGGGGTCGGTTCGCAGCAGCCTAAGCAGGGAAGCCCAGACTTCCCTCTCACCAGCCACATTTGCCAACTCTGTGTGGGGGATCCCAAGGTGTTCCCAGGCCAGCCGAGAGATAAAATCCCTCCAGCGTGTCCTGGGTCTTCCCCGGGGTCTCCTCCCAGATTGATGTGCCTGGAACACCTCACCAGGGAGGCGTCCAGGAGGCATCCTGACCAGATGCCCGAGCCACCTCAACTGGTTCCTCTCGATGCAGAGGAGCAGTGGCTCTACTCTGAGCCCCTCTCGGATGACCGAGCTCCTCACCCTATCTCTAAGGGAGAGCACCTTGTGGAGGAAACTCATTTCAGCCGCCTGTATACGAGATCTCGTTCTTTACGTCACGACCCATAGCTCATGACCATAGGTGAGGGTAGGAACGTAGATCGACTGGTAAATTTAGAGCTTCGCCTTCTGGCTCAGCTCCTTCTTCACCACGACAGATCGGTGCAGAGTCCTCGTTACTGCAGACGCCGCACCGATCCGTCTGTCGATCTCACGCTCCATCCTTCCCTCACTCATAAACAAGACCCCGAGATATTTAAACTCCTCCACTTGAGGCAGGACCTCACTCCTGACCCGGAGAGGGAAATCCACCCTATTCTGGCTGAGGACCATGGTCTCAGATTTGGAGGTGCTGGTTCTCATCCCAGCTGCTCACACTTGGCTGCAATTTGCTCAAGTGAGAACTGGAGATCCTGACCAGATGAAGCCAACAGGACAACGTCATCCGCAAAAAGCATCGACCCAATCCTGAGGCCACCAAACCGGATCCCCTCAACACCTCAGCTGCGCCTAGAAGTTCTGTCCATAAAAGTTACGAACAGAATCAATTCAATGCGTTCAATATTTAAAGCTACGCTAAAACAGACAACCACTGCATTAAAAATGCATCACAACAGTCCAGTGGTGCATGTTGATACACTCTGAGTTTTTTGATTAGATCATCAGGCAGCTTTCTGCAAGCCAAGCTTCCATAAGTCCATTATATAAATAAAGTTTGTTTGGATATGTAAGCACTGAGCATCTTTAAAAGACTAACACACTTTGTTCAGGAGTGGCTTTTTTTTTATTAGGTGTAATAAAAAAAAGGTAAAACAAAAACAAAACATTAATCCCTTAAATTAAACCGGGTAAAAGCTGACTTCCTTTTTACATGAACTGTCACCATGAAATTCTCTGGTGATTGAAGCAGATTAAGTACCTGCGCCAACCCTTTTTTTATGTGATAAGTTATTTCCCCCAGTGCTTAAACACTGCTCCATTAATCCCTCTCCTCATGCTTTGAGGCATTACTAAACTGCCATTTACTTTAAGAATTAGTTCTTAAATTGACCGTAAAACCAAGCTACAGCAGTGGAAGATATTGCATTAATGGGCCTCGAAATCATGCTCCTTCCTTTTACCTACTTTCTCCATCCTCTGTTGTCATTCCAAAATGAAAGATTAAAAATGCCGTTGGACACTCCACATATGTTTGACCAGAAGTGATAACAGCAAAGCAGATGGCTTGACTGGGAACTGATCTTTTGGATACCGTCAATACATTTTAAAATATCCTTCAATCTGCTTTACAATTGCAGTCTTGATTCCCAACAAACTTTGGATACTATGTAAAATATCAGATTTCATAAACGGTGTTTTACATCCTGTCAGGTGAAACAGTTTCTGAACCTCCACCCACATTTAGTTTAGTAAAGATCTTTGGTGCTTATTTATTTATTAATTAAATGTAATCAAGTCACTGACTTGTTTCTAATTAACCTAATTTGTTAAATGTTTTCTATTTTCTATGGATGTCTTTTATATCTTTTGTTGTGAATACTTTTTTTTTTTTTTTTGCTTAAAATATGGAGACTTGCAAAAAACCACATTCTGATTTATTTAATTTGATTGCATATAAAACTAAATATCTGGAGAGAAATATCCTTTTAACTTTACCTGTTTTTTTTTTTATACTCTCCATTGCATTTAAGGTGGACTCTGTTTGGTGAAAGGCAAGTAGGCACCATGGACAAATCACATCCATCAGCAGTAATAAAATGGAAATATGCTTGTGATCACTTCAGAGATTTCCAAACATCCACATTTGAGTGTGGAATGAAAGCAAAGCACTTGTGGATCACAGGTAAAAAGCACAGCCTCTGAACAGGGAGGGCTTTAATGGAGAGTAAAAAACATGTTATACATCCTCTCTGGTATTACAGCTGCTGCCCTTTAGACGATGTGTTGTTCGTCACATGAAGCGCTGCTAACCTGACTCTGACATGGACATCCTGAGGGGAGTTTAACAGACCTGTGGCCTATTGTTAGAACTCCCCTCTTCCCACACACACACATACTGGGTAACTGTTTTCCAGTAAACAAGGATTATAACCAAGACGTCCAAATTACCATTTAGATTGGACAATTCCATGCCAAGAGAAAGCCAATTACTCTGGCGGTTTAGTCGGGAGAAAGGATGGAGGAAGATGAGTGTATGTCCCAGTGGATGTGGTCCGCTTGCATCACTGTGCTTTGAATGCTGCACCGCACCATCTTATTTTATTTCAGTGGCTTTGCTCTCCGATCTGCAGACAGTGTAGATTTAGTCTCTGCAGGGCTGTTCGCACAGTGATCTGAGCCACTGAAATTTGAAAGGAGACAGGTGCTCCTTTTAATAATTGAAAGTAGCAAATTGGCTCACTCGAAGGTGAGATCAAGCATTTGATGAATTGACCCATTTTCCAGCCAACTGGAATTATGTCCTTTTCAATAACTCAGGTTTTAGGTTTGTTAGTTTACTGCAGAAATTATTTTAATTTTACTTGACTTTTAGTTCCTGCTGCAATAAAGCAACAGGAATATTAATAAGAAGCCAAACAAGTTGAATATAAATATGTGTTTTATTAATATGATTACATTTAGATTTAATCCAACACTTGGATTTGTTCAAAAGAGAATGTAGTCAGAAGTGTGTTTCTATTCACAGCTGTTCAGACACCTGCATGCTCAGCTGTATTGTGTGTATGTGTGCATTTGTGTTTGAGTTGTGTTTGGGTGAATTGAATTTTCATTCATTTTTTATTACCAGGGGTTAATAAAAGTGCACATTAAGAACTCGAAGAAATGAATGGAAGTATAATTGCACTGTCTTGTACTGTCATGAAGCTAAATTAGTGTTTATTCCCTAAATAAGAAACACTCACACACACAAGATTTTTTTTTTTTTTAACCAACATAATATTTTGGACCATAAATAAAAAGAGTATTAGTTTTAGAAAAAAGTTATTCTTGTAAATTGAATTTGCTCATCCATCAACATCCATAAACTGACATAGATGGACAGGATAGAAAGCAGAATTTGGAAACTATTTTCTATTTTATGAAATTAAAGGAATGTTTGAAGCTTCTTGCAGCAGAGGAAATGAGCAATTTACATTTTGAGCAGCTGAAAACTAGATGAGCATGTCATTCAGAGAACACCAAGAAAAACACAAGTTTAGAGTTTTCTTTAACACTGCCTGATCAGCTGTTTATTCTCAACTGCATTTCTGTTTGTTCTTCTACATAGATTTTAATTTCTTTTCAAGCACAAAATCATTCATGCCTGCCTGCCTTAGTTAATCGTGTAGAAATGGCTTTTCCTTAATAAAGTTAAAATTACAATGGGTTCTGATTGAAAACGTGTTTCATGAATTCTGGATTTTTTTTTTTTTTTTTTTTTAAAGTTTGGGCTGTTTTATTTATTCATGTATCATTTAGCAAATTATAATATAACATAATGGACCCAAATCTATCAGTTATGTTGGTCCACAACACAAAACTGTTTAGCAATAAATGTTTTTACCATAGGTTTTGGCAACAAACACTACACTGCTCTAGTTAAAGCAGTCGTGTGTATGAGTTTACCACCAAGCTAGTTGCTGCTTCATCCAGAAATAATCCTGGCTTCCGCCTCCCAACCTCAGTTTGGAACCAGAAAGTTTTACAGCTGGTTCTGTTGAAGCTTTCACCGATCGTGGAGACAACAGATCAAAGCAGCACAGTTACTAAACCCTCAAAGAAATGTTGCTTCAGGAGCAGAAAGACCAGACAGTTTTGTGCAGGACAGTACTCAGTCACAGCTGTTATGGCTAGAAAAAGAAATACAAAGTTAAGTTAAAATAGAGAATATAGTCATATATGGAGTAAAAACCACAAATTAAGTCATAAATTTGAATGAATAATGAACATTGATGAACTGTTGTCCCACAGCAAAAAAGGTTACTGATTATAGCATTGGCTTGGTGAGAAGGGGTTTGAGCAAGACCTTCCTGTGTGGAGATTCCTTGTTTCTGTATGTGCATGGGCTCTCTCGGTAGTGGCTTCATTCTACCGTTGAAAGACATGCATGTTAGGTAAATTGATAGTGGTGGTTTGTCTCAGTCTGTTGGCTCTTTGAAGGACTGGCGACCTGTCCAGGATTTACCCTGCCTCTCATCTAATGACTACAGGGATAGGCTTCAAGCCTTGTCATTTACATATTATCCTGCTCCCCAAGCTATATTCTGACCACATATAGTATCATCTGCCCAATAAAATTACAACTTCTGAAAGTCTGCCCTCTCATACACAAAACCCTACTGATTAATCCCAATTTAAATGGTTCTGAAATGATTAAGTACCACTCAGCATGACTTAATATGAACCAAGATTTCTTATTTCAATAAAAATACAGTACATTTAAAGTACTGACACTTTGTGGCATATTGTAGCCAGCACGCTGCTTGAAGTCCTTCAAATGCAAGGCAGAGGCTGCTGGCTGATAACACACATGGATGCAAAAGTCATCCTCTTCATTATGTTCTGAGCTACAATTTTGCATAGTAATGTCAATCCATGGCTTCCAAAGTTCCCTTGCGCTGCTCCTCCACAACAAATAATGCATTTTACCTGAGTGTCATTCAGTGTGTGTATATTACAATCCACACACAGCACAAAAAGGTTGCAGAAATGGTCAATTAAAATATAGTTTTTGTTGCAGCCTGAGAGTAAATGATAAGCTTGCATCAATTCTGCACTACCTGGCCAGTGCACGCTGCAGGGTGGCAGATGGTTTGGCTGCCTTTGATAGGAATGAGAATGTCTTCACTGCTGGCAAAATACATTCTTGTTCCTTGTCTTGTAAAAAAAAAAAATGTTACAGATATTGCCAAGGTGGAGGGTAGAAATCATGACTGAGATTTGCTCTTCAATAAGAAACAAACATTTACGTGTTTTCTTCAATAAATATATTACTCAGTCAATGACAAAACCTAATACAAGTCGGTTTAGTATAGTCAGCTTTGCACGTATCAGTTGATATTAGGTTTTACAAGCCGGCGTAGTTTATCAGTCTGGGTTTAGTTATTACGTAGCTGTTGGCAATGAATACCAGCCGTGGTTGATGCTGCAAATCAGCAAAGCAACTCTCATAGTCCCTTACATGAAGCTGCAAAGAGAAATATGCCTGCATTGCTGCCCTTTACATTGTCTTGCAATCAAATCTCCTTTCTGATTAAACTTCGTGTCTGTTCTTCAGAGGTTTCGGATTATAAATATGGGTTTGATGTTAAGCATTGTGATTTGACTGTCTGCCCTTGTCACTCATCTGTGTTGTTAAATTTGAATAATTGTTCCACCCTGTTTTTACACGGCCAAATTGATTGCTTGTAGTTAACATGAGCTGTTTTAGTCCGGTTGCTGTGATCTGGTAATAGCAGCAAGTACCTCTTTGTTAACCTCCTCTCTTCCCCTTCTTGGTAATAATCCTGATTTTTATCAGTGTGACCATGTCACATTCAAGGAATAATTTCAGGAGCTTTGCTGTAAGCTTCATTAAGCTTTTCTGTAATATGTGCAGTATAGACTCCTTAAAAGACAAGCAATGACTATTGGGCAGGCAGACTCTTTGTACAACATTAAAAATATCAAGCAAATAGTGAGACTGTGCTTTCTCCAGGTTAGTTTTCTCTATATTACATACACATATATTACATATACATATATTACAGCTTCCAAACACACTCCAAAGACATGCATTTTACATAAATTAGTGTTTCTAAATGCTCCCAAAGCAAAGTGAGTGGATGTCTCTATTTGTTGACCCCTTTGCTGACATCCCACCTCTATCCTGACCTCAGCTGGGATAGGTTTCATCCTCCCATGCTGTATTGGATTAAGCAAATTTAGAAGCTAGATAGTGATAAAACACATTAAAGGATCATTAACAGCAGTCATTCAAAGCAGTAAAGAAAAGCCTTAATAGTGAGAGAACTGGTAATAGACTGCTCACACTCACCCGTCAGCCTTTGTGAAAGTATGAATACATGAAAGCAATGAAGCACAACTATTATTATTACAGCCACAAGGAATTGTGGGATGGACTTTTCCTGTTTCTTTCACAACAGATGGTCCAGTGTTTCCTGTGCTATAGCAGATAATAAAGGAAGCAGTGAAGCTTCTTTCCTTTTCAGAGACTTTGAACAGCTCTTTTCAAAGATGACACTTCGGTATATCCACATGATTTCATTCAGTTGGGAGCCCTCTTAACGTTCCCCCCTTCTTTTCTTGTCCTCCTCTCTTTCCTGTGGCTCCCCCTCACTTGAATGACCACCTCCTGGTACACCTGCATGTCATTATTCTGTCAAGACTCTAACAGCAGGGATCACCAACTCCCAGACCCGTTGAACCAGTGTTTACCTGCAGCAAAACACACAGTTGAAATCAAATGGTTTTCCACCGCTTGTTGTCAAACTTAGCACAAGGTTTCTAACTACCCATTATTTGAGTCAGGTGTGTTGCAGCAGGGAGACATTGAAAACCTGCAGGATGCTTGTTCAAAAGCTTTAGAGTTGCTGGTCTCACCTCTAAAGTATTTCTGCACTAGCGCTCATTCCTGTCTGAAAATTTTGTCTGTCTGTCAGTTTTAGCTGTTTTTTTTTCTTTGTAAAAGATTAAAGTCAATTCCCTGTTATCATCTCTTCCTTATGAGCTTTTCTCTCTTTATGTCTAAGATCCTACTCAACCAGAAAACCCTAAAAATTTTCTCAACCTTTCAGTTTTCAGTGTGTCTGTCCTCTCTGTCCACCTCTCATCATCTTGTCATGTACTTTAAGCTCCATAAGCTGTATTTTGGGTCCTTTTTAGTATAATGCAGCATTTAAAGGCATTGTATTTAAATAACACATCACAGTTGCGCAAACAATAACAGTACTCACAAAAGTAACAAAGAAGTTGATGGTCACATAAAAATAGATTTTTATTTACACAGGAATTAATGTGGAACTGTTAAAAGCAACTTGTATGTGGAATTTATTTTGCAAGCAAGAAATTTAAGTCTCAGGCTTCAGTTTCAGACTTTATTCATCCACTAATTCACTTCTGCCCTTCTTTTTATTGCACTTTTCTATTGAACAAAGTTTAATTTGATTCTCCCTTTTATTTGATCTTTAATGTTGAGTACTAATGGAAATCAGCATACTTTGAAGGGACTTTTTCCTTTTTCTAATGCAAAACTGACATTCAGATTGTATAAACCTTGATGTATCTTGCTGCATGTGCCATCAGTTTGAGGTTGTGGATGGTGCACTGACGATGTGAAATACAAATGAGTCATTTGAGTTACAAAGTTTACACAGACTAAATGTAATGTGAAGATGAAGAACAGGTCAACTCAATGTCAGGAAACAAAACTAAGAACTGAAAATATTTTTATCGTACTATCCACATTGCTTCTTTTACTTCAGCTGAAGTGGAGTTTTACCTTTTAAAAATGGCTTATACGATATGCTTTGACAGATGTTGTATTTTAGTCTTTCAAACAAAGCAACCATTCAGACATTTCAGTGTTTAACTCAATTGCCCTGAGCTCCTTCTTTTTCAATATTTGTCCTTCTGGAGGGATTTATGGTTATGAAGAGTAAGACTACAGCTCTACAGTACTAATACAGTTTGAAAGACGGCAGGAAAAGTTTCAATATTTTTTGCCCGTGGGTGCTTTTCAGGGACTGTTATGTGATGTACGACTTCAAGAACATTATGTGGCTATGATAAGAATGTGTTGTCATCATTGGACACAGTGCTCCCACACAACTGTAGCAGTTAGCTCAGTCTGTCTGTCTGTCTGTCAGTCTGTCTCCATCCGCTCCCCCTGACTGTTGCAGGATGAGGTGCTGCCTCCAGCCAGTGAAGGGGAAAAAGTGTTTCACACAGATACAGAGGGAGCGTTGCAGCCCGAATATGGAGTTTAGTTTCACTCAGCATTCTTCCACTGTAACACATCAGGCATCATTCACTGTAAATGTTTCACACAGGAAGGGTAGGTGTGATTTTCAAGAGTGTGATCTTTTTCTAACCCTAACCAAGCAGTTTTGGTGAATAAGCCTAACTGAGGAACAGATATGAACTAAAAGGAAAGAAGCAGCAGTGACACACTGGATTCATGAAGCAGTCGAAGCTTGAAAAAACACTCCTGTTGAATATGAGATGAGCCTGGGTCTTCATATTGAAGATCATGCAACTTACAAGGCTGTTGTCGATGTGCTTTGAGGTGTACAGCCTGCATCCCAATGTTCATAATAAAAACAATAGCAGGCTTATTTACAACCTGAACCCTTGATCCTTCAGATGAGGGCATCTGGCGGCTTTGTTACACCTTAGGGTTTCTATCACGGTTCGGATCCACTTGTCCGTTAAGACAGTGGTCAGGGAAAATGAACACAGTGAACACTTTTATCCTGCTATGAAACATTTAAATCTTAAAAGCATTATTCTGTAGTAGGATCACAGTGCTATGTTTAAGACACACGCTGAATCCCTGGATGGTTTGCTGAATATAAAGATGAATTATACTGCTGTATGTATTCCCAGATCCAGTTTGGAAGAGTTTGGAAAAGACTTTCAATAGTTTACTCCACAGTCATCAAATTAAAGAATATTTTCTGAAAGAATATCTTTTATTTATTTATTTATTTTTAGTTGCATGCCCTAAAAGTCTCACTTGAACTGTGACTATGAAGGGATCCTGGGTACAAGCTACAGTGACATAGTGGTCACTACTACGGCCTTTCTGAGTGGAGTTTGCAAGGTTCTCACTGTGTATGCGTGGGTTCTTTCTGTGTGGCTTCCTCCCACCCTCAAGACATGCATGTTAGCTTTATTGCTATGGTTGATTGATCACTTATCATGTGTAAGTCACCTTGGATAAAACCATCTGCCAAATGACTGTAGAATAGAATAGAATAGAAGAAAACATCAGTTGATCCATTTCTTCTCAACATAACCACGTGAAAAGACGTTTCTAACAAATGGTAAATGAATCATGTGTTAATGGATGTGTTTATGTTGCAGCTGGTAAAACTTGCTTTCTGTGACTCAACAAAATCGGATCACAGCTACGAGTTTTTAAAGTTATACTGTTTAATAAATGCACCAAAAAAGGGGGTCAGGTTGTGAATACGAAAGTCAAAATAACAAGCCCAGATTGTTATTTTGCAGATCTTACATCATGCTCTTAGCAAAGATGTTCATGAGCTTCCTTTGAGTTTGAATGTGAGATAAGGTGCATCAGGATCAATACCCCTGCCCACCTTCAAGATCTAGTGTTCATTTGATTCTTTGGCAGTGCTGTCAAGTATATTTACAAGGGGGGGTTCATTTTCATTCTCCTTTCCCACTTTCATTTTTTTCTCTTCTATCAGATGTGACCTTAATGTTTGTCTTTACAGCCAATGATAAGAAAAAAGTAGCAGACATGTGTAATATATGAATATTCCTTACAAGATGGCACTTATATTTAAAAAAACAACTGGACATGAATCATAATTTCACTCCTTTAAAAAGATTTTTAGTAACCTGTACAGTTTACATCATCAGGTATTCAATAACCATATACCATCTCTGGTTATAAATGTCCATTCAGAGGTGAATCTCTTTGTTTTGTTTTTCTTGTCTTCTTTTATACATATAGATGTGAGTACAAGTACACACACTGCGCATCTATCTGTGTTGTGAAAATATATGTTATGTATGTTTTACTATGTGTCGATATGTATGTATGTATGTATATATATATATATATATATATATATATATATATATAAAAAAATTTTCTTTTTCTCCCTTTTTGGTCACTTGTCTCTGGTAACATGTTTTGTTTACTTATGTGTTTAAAAATGTAAATTAAAAGTTAAAAAAAAAAAAAGGACTTTTAAACAACTGTTTGTGCACAGCGTAACGTTTCCTCCATTCCAAGCAGCCTGTTTTTGTCTTTCATGCGGGATCAATTTCCATTTAAAAGCTCTACGAGACACTTTTCATCAGGCCTCGCATTAGTTTAATTTGTCACTTGTCTGTAGGTCAATGTGTCAGTTTTTACTATTACCTTCCGCATGTTAGAATGCCAGCATATTACATAACACTAAGAAATGTAAGAGGATTGAGGTTAAAATTCATCGTGAGGACAACGCAAATATCCTTTAAATTCCTTTACTTCTGGTTGTTGTTGAGATAAAACTCTCACAAAGATTAAGTCGGCAATGATGTATCTGCTCTCATGCGAAGGTTGAGGAGACGCTGTTCTAACCAGAGTAGTAGTCACTTACTCTGGCTAGCTGTGTTGTCCTTTAAATAATGATTCTTTATCTTTCTGAGGCAATTCCACACCAGCATTCTGACATTTATCGATTGCTCTTATTATCTGTCCTGAACACTTGCCATTCATTGTCAGCTTTTCTTTCTAATAGGATGTGTTTTCTCCTCCTTAATCACCTCTACAAACTCCCTGTCTTAAACATACACTCCACTTGGCCTCTTATCTCGATTCTTTGTATGCTGTATATCAGCTTCAGAGGAAGCAGCAGGCAGCTGCTTTACTATTGGAAATGTTTAGTTTCTTTGACCTGTGGGTGCTCATATTCAGTACAACCATTCTTGATTCAGTTGTGATTTCGTCAACTGTGTCTCCATCATTATTGTTGTTTTTCCTCCTCTGTTTTTGTAATTGGATAGAACATGGACTAGTAAGACATACTGCGATAAAGGTTTTTGTTTATTTGATTTCTAGGTTTTGGTTTTTGTTCTTTTAAAGGGGGAATCACATAGAAACTGTGTGCAACAGAAAAGAGGGAGTCAGCTTAATTAGTTAAGTAGTTATATTAATTATCTCCACAAATTTGCATTCATTTGTCAGCTGAAATTGCATTATGATGATTGGCACAGCTAGGATGAGAATTTTAACCGTTCTGCACAGCACTAATTGGTTCCTTACAGCCCAATTTGGAGTGGGCAGCCAGCATGTCACAACCCTTTATCGCCTCTGATAGGGAAAACAAACAAATCACTCTGCCTATTTACGGCATTTTGTTTACTTAAAAACACACATAAGAGGTTTCAGATGCAAATATTTGAGAGTTCTTTATTGAAGCAGCTTTATAAATTGATGTGTTTGAAACAGAGCTTAGTATTGTTTATAGTAAATGCCTGTTCTTCCCAAGTGGACTGCAGAGATTTTCCACATGAAGTTGATATTGACATGTTTTATGCACTACAGTTGTGCTGCATACTCAGACACCGTGACCGAGTTTAGAGACGATCTTGGCAGAGTTCTCTGATGGAATCCAGGTGAAGCAGGGAATGGTGGGGAGCGTTTGTGTTATGAGCAAGAGGTGGAAGGAAAAACACAATTTCTTCATGGAAGGAGAGTTTATTGATGATGTTAGCGCAGATAATAAACGGATGAAGTGGGACACAGGAGAGCAGATGAGAGGAAAGGCGAAAGGAAAGAATGGTATGGATGAAGCTGATGCTTCTCATCATTGACATTGGACTTTGCCTCAACTAATGCAGATATAAGAGGTCATCAGATCCTTTTGTCTTATTGTCCTTGACTTCATTGCCATGCACATAACCAGAGCAGTATTCATGCTTTCTGCACCCTCCTCCCAAATTCACTGAAATTTTGTTGTTTCAGTTGTGAAAAGGGTTTTTCCTCCCCATGTGCCAAAGCTCCTCTTGCATCAGCCAGCTGTTGACTGTTTCTATTTAATGCATTGAAACTCATCTGTGTTGTAGAAGGGCCCAGTCAGAATATATTATAAGTGTCACACTTCATTTGAAATAACATTGTCAATATATATTATTGTATTCAAATGTAGTATTTTTATTATATCAAAGAAGAACTTTTTCCCAAGCATGTGGTGGAATGAATCTATTTCTGTCTGCTTATCTTTTTGTGGGCATTCTTCCTCCCAGATGTTATTTGCACCTGCAACACATGCGCGTCCAAATCTCCCACCCCGCAGTGGCAGTAATTTGGCAGTCCTCAGTGCAGAAGCAGTATAACACAGAGGTGTGATTCTGAACACAACGGGATCCTGGCACAATGTAAAAAGTTCTAATATACTTTCTTCTGCACAATGCTGCTGGGGGAAAAAAGCTGTCTTGTGTCGCTTACTCACCTTTGGCCAAATTCTGTCGGAGCATGTCAACATGTTCTCACTCCTTACTAGTCGGCCTCCCTCTGTGTCACATATTCACACGTCGGCTATCCCCTCTCATTATTGATTCACAAACACAGACACCAAATACAACATAAAGCCAGCCCAACTAATCAAACCCAGCACAAATCTCAATCACTCTAGGTGCTCGTTATAACTGCAACGTTATTACATGCAAGAACATGTTTAAGCCAAGTGGCAACCTCTGGCAGTTAAAAGTGAAGCCTATGCAGAAGCGGATAAGACTGCAGTTCCTTCCTCATCCACTAGGGACTTCAAAACAGAGCGAATCCCCATAGACTCCCATGTTAAAAAGGCCAACTTCACAGCAGAAATAAACATATTTACAGCCTGGTACAAAAATCCATTTTCAGTTTAATAGGTCAGGTTTACTTTCATGAGTACTGTGGGGGGAGTGAATTTTTTTCTAAGTTGCCCGTTAAAAAGTAATTTAATCTCAAAATTCGGCATATTTAGTCATTTGCTTTCATTTTTCATGTCATTTTGATTGACAGGAGCCCGATCTCCCGCTTCAAGTAAGAAGAACATAGTACAACCGCGGTCTTTAGCCGATTAGCAACGTGACTTAGCTTTAGCCCGCTTACCTTCGTTAGCTGGTTAGCTCCTATTAACTCCAAGTTAGCTCGGTTAGCTCTTAGCCATAGGCAGCTCGGAGTTCGCTCGATGTCAATCATCCACCATGACGCTCCCAGTCCCCCTCTCAGCTCTATCTCTTTGCCCAAATTTGGATTTTACGGGCGAGACGACACACAAGATGTCGATGGTAGGAACCACCCACCGAGCTTCAGTTCAGCTCTTCAGAAAACTATGGGTGAGGTCACGGAGGATCCGTCCATCTTTTTATATACAGTCTATGATTTAAGCACAAAAGAAAGAAAAAGGTTAATACAAATAGGCTCCCTGATCAGGACACACACTGCATATAGAACAATACAGGGATCTTACCTTTGTGCAGTATATCAGTCACCTTCTGTTGAACCGAGAAATGTTTAACACTAACAACTATGTTGTTTGCAATGTGTACATAGGTGTACATAGTACAACTATGTATGCCCATTCCTTCACAGGTCAGAGCACATACACATGATGATCGAGAGGAGCTGCATTCCCATATGGTTTCTTGTGTCATCCTTCAGCAGCGTCACTTGGGAAAATGTCCTCTGAATGTGAGCATTTCTCAACTGGTACTGTAGGGAATCATTTGAAAATGAGAAAAACTCCATGGGTAGGTCATTAACTCCAGGCCCCTTCACCAAGCTGGTGGACATCACCAGTTTGAGTGAAAGCAACTCCAGTTTGTGCAGCATTTCCACTGATGCAGGCAGGTGCATTTCATACCAAACATCGTGCAGTGATTGTCTCTTTCAGGTCAGGTGCTTGTGCGCTTGCCTCCAGCCTCTAGAAGCTGTTGGAATGTAATACCCAGGTCAGCACCCTGATGTGAGAGGTAGATGCTGGCTGATTTAACAGCAAGCTGCTGGAGTTGTCTGTCATTATTCATACACAGTTTGCTGGACTTAGAAGCATCTCTCAGCGGAGACATATACATTCTATCAAGATCCCTAAATGCACCCAGCTTGTCGAGCTGGGAGTATTTGTTCACCATTTTGATTTCTTTTGACACATGATAAAGTGAATGAACAGAATATTTGCTTTGTCGCTTTACATTTCTTTCAAAATCCTGGCTGAATAGCAGTGCTCTGAACATGATAACAAACTGAACTGCAGTTTGGGGGCATCTTGATCCAGAATCCTTTCAATGCAGTCTGAGATCACTAACCAGTGAGCTAAGATGGGCAAATGACAGCCTCTGTCATGTAGGGTCATGTAAACAGTCTAATAATTACTGTCAACTCCTTGCTGAGTTAGCAAATCTGTTAGACGTGTCTCTCATCATGTATTCTGGATTGTTAGGGAGAAAGTATACAACTTTGTTAGCTACAATATCCAGAGAAAGACAAAGACAGTAAATAAGCGGTAGTAAAAACAGCATTTTTTTTCCCTTGTGATCTCTGTTTTTTTTTTTTTATGTCCAAGTCATACTCTCTTAGAAAAGCAACAATCGTGTCTGATATTCCATTTGAATTCCACAAGCTTGAGAAGTACACAGGAGCTTGCAGATATGTTGGTGATCATGGAAAGATAAAATGCACATGGAGACTAACAAATATCTTCATGTAGCTCTTCTCTGAAATATGGAACCAAAACAGACATTTACACTGTAGAACACTTCATCTTGTGCATTTTTAATGGTCCCACCGTATATTGAATAATACTCAACAAGCCATCAGCTGCACTGATAGACGTTTGACAAGGAGAATACATTGAATAATCAGTTTACAGCATTTTTTTTTGTCTTTTTCATTGTGTTTTGACCAACATGAGATCCCATCAGTACTGCAAAAGACCTGTGTTTTATTTATTTATTTTTTTGTGGTGCCTTGCTAGAACTGTGGTGGAGCAGCAGAGGACGAGGAAACTGCACTGCCTTATGGTAAATATTAAACATCCCCTCCATAACACCCTGACAAGACAGAGGAGCAGCT
Organism: Telmatherina bonti; assembly: GCF_933228915.1. Lineage (NCBI taxonomy): Eukaryota > Metazoa > Chordata > Actinopteri > Atheriniformes > Telmatherinidae > Telmatherina > Telmatherina bonti. Next base: position 31,064,756 of record NC_136629.1, on the reverse strand, counting down.
GCAGTTAGAGGTAGATCTGTGTGGTGCAGGACTGAAAGGTTGAGGGGATTCTTTGTTCCCACAACCATTAGACTGTACAACAGTGACTTCCTAAATCATAATTGATATTCTAATTTCACTAAATTTCATCATGAAAATTAATATGTGCTATTCTGTTAAACTTTGAGCTGTTGGCAGAGTGAATTTTCCTTATATGGATGAATAAAGTACCTACCTATCCATAAACCTGCCAAATGTTGTGAAAAGTAGCCATAATTTTACCATATTTTGTCCAAATTCTCTGAAAACCAGCAATGCTCAGGAAAAAAACGTCAAAATCCTAAAAGTTACATCTTGAGCACTACAAGCCTGAGTTAGCATGTTTTAATGTTAAAATTGGTGATGGCACAATTGGAAAAAGTCTAAATGCCATGACAAACTTATCTTTAACATGAGTATCAACACAGAACAAACCAAAAGACCTTCTTCTGACAGATAAAAGTTGGGATTTTGCCACAATGCACATATCCCCATACGCTCAAACCTGAATAAAACCTATTAGCACAAACTCCTCTTAACAACTGGCACACACAGCGGCAGAAGAAGGATGATTTGGGCTTGTTTTGCTGCCCAGAACCTGAGCACCATGCACTCAGTGAATCAAGCATGAAATCCTTTAACTAGACTCAAATGTGAGGCCATCGGTGCAATAGCTAAAGTTTGGCTGAAACCGGTTCATGCAACTGAAGAGTGACCCCAAACACACTAGCAAAGCTACAGCAGAATGACTGGAGAAGAAAAGAGTCCAAATGATACAAATGTCCTGTCAAAGTCAAGCTTTTAATCCCACTGACATGCTGTCATGAGACCTAAAGAGAGCTCCGCATGAACAAATACCTGCATGCTTCAGTGATCTGAAATAACATTGTAAAGCGGTATGGAGCACAAGTCCTCCACAAAGATGAGAGACACTGATAATGTCATACAGAAAATGAATAGCAGCTATTACAGAAAAGTTTGGTTCCTTTGGGTGTTGCATCAATACTTAGTTTCTCACACACTGCTTCTGTGTTTTGTCTCATTTCTTTCTGTTCATCTGAGGTTGTTTTAATTTAATTAATTAAATTTAAACCTTCCTACTTAAAGAGGGGTGTACTTTCTTTTTCATGGTACTGTACAATAATGCATTTGTATCAAATGTGTCACATCTTGTAGATCTTTTCTTTACAGAAAAGGTTCTGCAGATCTCTCTTTATGATGTTAGGAGACATAATAAACCAGGAGCAGAACTCTCTTTCCCAGTCTATGAAAACAGTATGATCCAACATTATCCTGGAAGCCCGGCTGGGATGGCCGTGATTAGTACTGCATAAGGAGATAATATGAGTCTAACAACCCAGACCAGATGTGGGCCTTATTCAGAGGGCCAAGGAGCAGGAGGAGGAGAGGGGGACATTTATCAGCACTTAACCTGATTGTAGAAGTGCAAAAAGATAAACAGAATAAATTTGGGTTCATAAACGTGGACATGCAGACAGACCTGCTTTGTAATTTTGCGCAGGCAACACACATGCACGCTGTAATTTGCTTTAGTAGCGCATCCCTTTGTTTGACTTTCTTACATTCATAACTTCTCCCATGTGATTCATCTCTTTTTCACAGCTCAACATCTGGATGCCCATTTCAGAAAATGTAACCATGCAAAGATTTTGCTCTGCAGACTAGAAGACGAGCACTTTTTCTCTGGCATTTGAGATGCTGCTTTTAATCCAGCATATAAGGATTCAAAATGCACTTCTTGTTTTGTCACTGGTTGATTTCTCACAGTCACATTCTCACTCCTTATCACAGGCACACACACACGCCCCACGAGAGCTTGGATTTTGAACTGTACACATTAAAACTCCCAGTGGGTCGATTTCTTTTATGAAATTTGGGGGGAAAAGTGTTTGATTAGCCAGGTGTGCGGCTGGTAAATTGTTAGGAGTGAAGAGGAGTGGGACTTAGGGAAGAGAGACAAAGCAGCATATGGTGAGCAAGTGGTTGGCCTGCGACATGCTGATACAAATAAGTGATTCACACTCTTTGGCATTGTGTTGTTGAAAGTGGGGAAAGCCCTGTTATAGTGGCTCAGGGAGGATTTGGTCCAACTGAGTCTGTCAAAACTCCGAGCCATGCTGTTATGGTATCTTAGGGATGGATGAGCTTCAGTATGTCCCCCTGTGTGCTTGTGAGACAAAAGAGGCGACAGTCAACGTGACTTGGTGCAAAATTCGACAATGAAATTTTGACTTTCAGGTTGTGATGCGTGTTGACTGTGTATTTGCTGATGAGCTTATTCGGGGAGCAGAGAGGTCAAAAGATAATTAGAATTCACATTATTTATCTAAAGGGATGTTCCATAACGCTGATAGTGATAATTAATTAGCTTATTCCTTCGGCGTAATTAAAACTCATGATAATCTGACTTTTGTTCAGACTGTAGAGCTTCCGATGATGGTGACAAACGGGACGTGGAAAAACGGGGACTACAGAAAAACCCAGGGTGACACATGGTGATGGTAGAGTTAGCATTATGTTCTGCTTCTTGTTAATGTTTTCAAAAGCAGAGATGCCCCTCAGCTCACTTCAGCAGTCATTTAATTTTGCCTAACTGCATAAAGAAGCATGTGCAGGATTTTATGAAGGACACTGTGCTGGATGCATCACAATGAAGCAGTCTTGGCAGCTTTTTCACCTTGAGTGTGACACTTTACGATCGCTAACAAAACATGCGGCTATTAGGAAGACCTCAAATTGTCTGGTAGCTGTACATCATACAATTTTATGTGTTTTGAAGTGGAAACAAACTCAGGGTTGCTTTTATCTTTTTTACACTTGAGGGATGGTTTACATGTTTTAAGGACCAGCAGTGGAGCACTACTGAACTACTTAAAACAGTTGTATTATATCTCTTGTGGTTTTGAGGGGGTTTTGCAAGCTTGAAGAATTATCCCTGATTATGTAATTGGAACATTTTTAGAGCTATTCTCCTTTTTGACTGAACCTTTATGAGCAGCCTTACAGAAAAAAAAAAGTTGCAGGTTTGAACCGTGGTCTTTGTGAGGAGTTTGCATGTTTTCCCCATGTATGTGTTGGTTCTCTGAGGCTTCCTCTCACTGTCCAAAGACATGCATGTTAGATTAATTGGTTACTCTAAATTGTCTCTAGGAGTGAGTGTGAGGGTGATTGGTTGTTTGTCTTTCTGAGTTGGCCCTGTGATAGACTGTGCAGGGTGTATCCCGCCTCTTGCTTAATGATTACTGGGGTAGGCTCCAGCTTCCCATGACCCTTGAATGGAACAAGCGGTTAGGATAATGGATGGGTGGACTTATGCGCAGCCTTGATTGTGGAACAATGGCTACGGTTACTTGATGTTTTTTAATTCAGAATTGATAATTCGGAATCGAATAATTCAAAATTAACGTATTCTCCTAGGAGTTTACATGAAAATAATTCTGAATGAAGGTTTACATGAAACACGTCCTCACTTAATTCTTTTTTAGGTGGGCAGATTTGGAAGGGTTCTGATTGGACAAAAGGTGCACGTGATGTATGACTTATACCGGAAATGAACAAAGTTGCCTCCCTGCTTCTTGTCTTTTCAGTCGTAATTTGTAAAAACTGCATAATAAGTACCGGTTTTATCGCTATTTTTATTTTAATTTTTAAGTACCAGCTCAACACGAGCATTCTACTTCACTTTTTGGAGCAACTGAGAAGGAGAAGAAAGACAGACACCAATCATGGGAGGCAAAACAACGCGCGTCATCGGGACAAGACAAGGTAACGAGCATGCTCAGAACGACCGGAATTAACTTAGAGCTGAATGAAGGTTTACATGACAGAGGAATTAAATAAATCAGAATTAAAATGCGAATAAACCAGCCACTTACATCGGAATTAAGTTTAATTCCGAATAGAAATAAGCATTAGGAATGAAGTGTTTACATGGTCGTTTTTCATCAGTTTAAAGCAGAATTAACTTTTATTCGGAATTAAACAGGAATTGAAACTCCCATGTAAACGCACCGAATGTAGTGAACATCACGATAGAAAGAAGTTATATTGTTGAAAGGATGCAACAATGACTAAATGTTGAGACAACTTGCAGTCTGCCGCTGCAGTTTTCACAATGACATCTCAAAGAGCCGAAACTTGAAATTTCTGAGTTAATCCAACTCTGCTGGAGTTCAACTTCAGCATGAAGGATTGTTTGATAGGTGTAAAGACTGAAAAGGTTGCCCTCATGCAGGGATGACTTCAGACTGTTTGGTATATTTGCTGAAAGTGTCATGTATAGAATGTGAAATCTGTTTTGCTGCCGTATTGCATTCTCGCTTTTTCTCAGTTAACATGCATTTATTGAAGTATTTGTCACTTATTCGTACCAATTATTTAAAGGACAAATTAAACTGCTGAATATGAGCAAGACCTTTCACATTCTTGAACATTAAATATGGGTGGTGTCTAATCACACAGCTAGCAGCCTTAGTTTTCACGGCGGGTTTAAACTAAATTTACAACTGAATGCAAGCTGAGTGGAAAGCTGATTGACTCCAGACATTAATCAGCATGTGTCACTTCTCCAGTCAGAAAGAAGTACTTTCTCTGTACTTAGTTCTATTTGATTGTGATTACACTTTGCCACAACAAGGCAGAAAGTCTAACCACAGGTTGTTGACCTCTGGGTGATTGGTGATTGTCCCTCATGTGGTGGTTCCCTCTAAATGAATCACCAAGACTTTGTCTCAAACACGTGGATGCACTGAAACCCCTGCTGTGGATTTTTTAAGCATTATTTTTGCAATAATAACAATGTGGAATTTTATTTGGCATTCTTCACTCTGCTTAGCTTTCATGGTGAATGAGTAAGAACGTTGCTGACAGGTTTTATGGTAAAGTTCTGCAAGGCGATGGAGAGAGAGCGGGCCTACTTATATATTCCTCTAACAGCTTGCTAAAGGATGGGGATGACAGAGGAGATGACAAGTCAGGCTATGATCAAGGTCAGTGGTGAAATGTCAAAAGAAAAACATGAAGAATTCTCTGAGCAGTGATGGGATTACTTTTCCCCCTCCTTTTTGTTTTTTTTTTGGATGAGATGAATGAAAAGTTGACTGTAAATGGGAAAATGCTGCATTAAATGTGAATGGGATGGGTAAGAAAAACTAAACAAAACAAAACAGACAACAGAAGAGAAGAAACGGGGAGCTGCATGGGATAGGTTAATAATTCAATGTATCATTTGCATTCATATGCTAATATCTTATTGCACCTGTCAAGAAAGGACACAATCACATCCACACAGAAACCACACACAGTGATATCATCCTGGGGGTGTTAGCTGGTGATTATTTTGGCTCTTTCTCTCACACACACACACACACACACACACACACACACACACACACACACACACACACACACACACACACACACACACACACACACCTGTATGCAGATATCCATTCAAAATTGAAAAAAAAAAAAAAACAACCCTCCAGATAATCAAGGAATGAAATGTTATTCATCATGTCATCCATGCCAGAGCCCAGCCGCCTTCCACACATGGGCAGAAAGTCGAATTTCTTTTTATTCCTTATTCATTTGTGTTCATATTACAGGTTCTGTTAAAAAGTGATAATTAGCTTTTAGATGAAGCAATCTGTTAATCGGTTCAAATGTGTTTATGGGGAATATTTGCCAACATGAGATTTGAAGGTTTTACATCTCTTTGATTTGGTGATATCAGTGTCAGAGAGTTTGAATTTTGTCAGAATTTAACCCACAAAATTAACAGGAAAAAATGGCAGGATTAAAGCAATTATGCGTAAAAATTTTGTGTTTTATGTTCATGTATTTATGATATCTGTCCTTTTTCTCTTATTACATTTGAACCGATGGTCAGACTGACTCATTAAACGTAGCCTGAATATTTAATACCTAATTTTGTCAACTACAGTCGACTCTTTCTGTTCCAGTTCTGGATTTTTCTCCGTCTTTAGTTAAATGACAGTTCTAATTTGATTAAATCATTTAAACTTTAGCTGAAAATAGTACAGAAATCACAATTTTAATGTTTATACAGACATTTTGAAATTTTACATAGAGCCTATCTGCTTTTTTGATGGCTAATATTTGTCTTGAGTAGCTCTGAATGGAACTGGATTAAAACTTTTACCCTTAAGAACCCATGAAACGACCCCAGCAGTATAGGTTGAGCAACAGAAGTCACTAATGGGAGTTAATGCAGTCCAGGTTCATGTTTTTTTTTATCGTGTAAATCACATCAGACTGAATTTATCTATCGTGACCTCAGATGGATCCATTCAACAGTTTTAGCCTTTTAGTGTTGAGAATACACCCCAAAAGGTCATTTCCCCAAGATGCTTTATGAGAAGCACTCTCATCCTTCATATTGATTTCTCTCATGCTGTTTTCATCCTTTATTTATCAACCTCTTCAGCCGAAAGAAGCTGTTGAGTATTTTCTAAATTAGGAAATGGCAATGATGAGGGGTCTTGCATGTTATCAATTGACAGGCAATAGATAAATGTAAATTTATATATAATGTTCGGGGGGAGGTCTGATCAATGAGATTTTGTATTGTGTTCTTCGTGTTGACTAAAGGAGGATCAATATCACAAACAGTTGTAGTTTATTTTTCTGACTTCAGGTTCCACTTTCAGTGTGAAGTACCTCCTCCTCTGCAGTACTCCATATTTAGGAATATTGCAACACATGCAGGTCTCCCAGGAAGAACTTCTTTTTTTCTATCATACGGATGTCGGAACCTCGAACCTTTAAGCAGAAATCAAAGATTTCTTTTTGATACCAGACAAGTCAGAAATGATTTCACTGTTTCCAGATAATGTCCATGCAATAATTTCTTTCTTTCTTTTTTCTTCGCTGACACCTTTCAGAGGAGGAGTTGATGGAAGAGGCCACGATGAAGTGAAAACGGTCTCTGCAGACCAGTGGACTACATTTACTTTGTTATCAGTGTGTTCATGCAGTTCTTGAGGAGTCAGACAGTGTGAAATTGCAGGACGGTAAATGTAGAGGCTCAGCTTGGAGTTTACATTTATCGAGGTCCACTTGGCAGGTGTGCTGAACAGCAACTGCTGACTGTATCTTAACTGGATATGCTTGACTCTTCATTTGATGTTTTACTATTAACACAGTTTACACAAAAGGCATGATGACCGGTAATGCAGTCATTAGTTTTGTAGCACATGGTTGCAGATTATATTTGGGATCTTCATCCTAGTGCTTCCAGTTTCTTGGTCTAGATATAGTTAATACTGAAATGAAACAAACTTTCTTGATGTCAATATTTTTTTACACATTTCTGCCCTGATTATTTATCTTTTGCTTTATATCTCCACTTTTCAAAACACATCAGATTTGTTAATTAACAAATATACATGTAGCTTTAAGACACTCACCAACACACCCAACTTGAACTCAACAGCATTAACTAACCAGATCAGCAAGTTTCCATCTTTCTAATCTACTCACTTGCAACAGACACACAATTATGTAAGCTACCACACACATACAGCACACACCAACATCCAGAACTGCTTCTGCTCTCACAGGATACGAACACTCCTGGTGGGGAAGTACACATGGGCACAGTATCCACCAGTCTGCGAGGCATTAGGCTGATGAGACTACTGCCGATGTTGGACGAAGTCGGAACAATATCCTATCCATGTCTCTTACCATTCTGTGTTTTCATAGGATGGTTACCCCTTCACTGGGAACAGGAAATGTGGTCCCAGGGTCTGCAGTGACTCTGAGCAGGAAGCTTTTCATTCCTCATGTCCCTGCAGCCAGCCTTCAGCATTCCTCCAAGGATTTACACTCACTCCTAATTTGTATTTGTAAAATTGTTAAAACATTTACTTTGGCTTCTTGTGTTACATGCAGTCAGTTGTCATCACATATTCTGTTTCTATATTGGGTGAAACTGGAAAATGTTTTTTGGTGTATTTGTTTATTTATAGACTCTAATAAAATCTTTCTTTCTATACATGTACAGTGTGCTTATTTAAGACTCCTCAATGTACTTGAGTCTATCATTTGCTCCTAAATTGTCTTGTTTTTTCTTTTTTAATGTATTTGACCTGCATGCATCAGAAGAAGGCTTAAAGCAGAGTCATTCATGGAAACAGTTGGAACACGACACGACGTTGTTTCCACCAAACAAAGAAGGCTAGCTCAAAATCAATTTAAATTAACGTTTAATTTTAAATTAAATGATTTTTATCAAGACTAAACTATTTTTACAACAGAACTGAAATATGAGAAGCTATAAAAATGATTGATATTGTGAGTCATTTACGCGTTCTGACACCCGTCGCGCGCCCTGCGCGGCTTTAGATCACCGTGCGCTGCGGCGCATGAATGAATCTCAGCCTTCTCTGTTCGCCGGGTGTGCCACCTGCCGGCGCGTCATGGCTCCTCTTGTCCAATCCTGACGCAGTGGCTCTCTGTGCGCCCTTGGAGATCCCGCGGTCCTCCTCACACCGCCGTCCAATCCACGGCTCGGTAACCGTGGAAGGTGGCGAACCTTGTGTGTGTGTGTGTTCGTGTGTGTTTGGGCTCGTCTGCGCTTCAGATGTGAATTGGACTGCCGTAAAGCTTTTAAGCCAAACATAGAGGCGAGAGAAGTTTGAGTTGGATTGTCATTTTCCCCATTTACTTGTGCTGAATCTGACTGCTCATCAGGGACTGCTAGAAGGTAGGTGGAGAAGAGACAAACCGCAAAGTTTGGGAAATATTTTGTCAAAGTGATCTGGAAGGGAAATCTGCTCCCAGAATCGCTCAATCCACGTTTTCTTTATCGCGTAACGGCGCGCTTAAAAGTTGCAAAGGAATCTTCTACTAACACAACGATGTGCATGCCTTCACAGCCATTGTGTCTGATGCAGAATTGTAAAGCAAGCCAAAGCTTATGATGTGCTGCTATTTATATGTAAGTTAGGCAAACAAGTGCTGCTGCTGCCCGGCTCAGCATCCCTGCCCAGCCCTCAGCTCCTTACTGATGCTTCTCCGAAAAGACGACGTGGCCTCTCAGGCACATATGCTCACATTAAGTTAACTGAAAACAAAACACAAGAAAATACCTGCTTCTGTTACTGGGATTCCTTTGTGTTAAAAGTTACTTAGATTTAAGATGAAATATTGTCTGAAAAAGTTGGCTATTCCCTGACTTGTGGTACATTTGTCTTTATTTTGATGAGAGCAGTGGAGCAAATTAATCATGCCCTTACATGGCAAGTTGAAGGCTTAAATGAATTAGGTTGAATGTTTATTTATGAAGCCCGTAGATGGCAATGTGAAGGAATGCTCACTGTCAGTGACCATGGGGTACTTTCACATTGTGCTGCATAATGAGAGTGAGAGCAGGGAGAATGGCATTTGTGCCATGGTGCAAATATTTTCCTTTTGGGCTGCAGTTATCCATCATCAGAGAAGCCAGACTATGAGTTTGACATCCCAGTTTGCTGCATATGAACCACAAACTATTCACCGTGACTGTGAACCTCTATAGTTTGACATTTTATTATGTTGCTTATGTCCACACTACCTGCTTGTTTTTACATCAACATGTCAATGAAACCCCAGACCAGTGGAGTTCTGTGGCACAGTGCATGCAGTCAGTTTAAGGTGGAGCAGGAATGTGCTGAAATGATGATGACTTTCCACTGCTTCTTATGTGGAGAGATGCATAAGAGACATCGAAGAGGAAAAAGCACATGGAAGAGGATTATAGGAGGAAAAAAAAAAATAAAAAGGGTTAGCAGCAATAGAGCTTTCATGGACTGGTGTATTGTTTGTGTCCTGGTCAATAATATCTTTTGAGGGATTTCTTTTTCTCTTGATAGATGGCTTTGTTGTGTATGATGCTGCCACAATATTGATCACGGTTATGACTTTTCTAAATGGGCTGTGGGTGGATGATGGTACACTGATTACACCAACCCCAGTGATGGCGGTCTTGAAGGCGCCAGGTAGGATGAAAATGTCTCTGTTTTTCTCTTTTGGCTGTACCTGTTGTTCTGTGTAGGAACTGCCTTTTCATGTACTGACGCTGACGCTCCAAAGAGTGTATGAATAGTCTTTATGGGAATTTTAAGGTTGCTCTACTTCCAGTCTTCGTGTTAGGTGAAGCTTATCTTCAGCTGCTGTTTGAAAATGTTAAACTCCTCTAATAAAATCATTATAATCCCTCCTTCAGAAATAAATTTTAGGCTAATACAACAGATACCTAAAGCAAAGCTTGACCTGATCAGAAGTTTCCCACAGTTAAACGAATAAAAAGGAAAATTAAACAATGTGGAATGAGCATTAAGCGATGTAAATAATGTAAAAACAAGAACAGATAAAACCATAACACAACAGCCACCAGGCCACAGTATGCATTTACTGGCACCAGCATGCTCCTTTTAGAGCAGGAAATAGGAGACAGTGATGGGTGTTTTACAGGAGTCAGCTGGCCAAACAGACGAGCAAGCTCCTCATTTGGGTTTCATTAGAGCTCGTCTTAATGTTAAATCCTGTTTAATCCACTTTCACGGCCACGAAGACCACAGCAGAGCAAAGAACAGTGTCACGCTGAAACTTTTCCATCTCAGCTCAATTATTAAAACAACAGCAGGATATTCCCTGTAGTTGGCCTTTAAATGTTTCAGCTGAAGAGGATTTCAGTGCAAAGTTTTTGCTGCTGGTTTCCAGTTTCAGATAGAGGGCTGTCAATCACTGTCCGCTCAATTAACTTGTCCATAAACAGCTGTGTTTATGCAGCCCTGCACTCTCACTGCCGTCTCTTTTGGTTCCTCTGGTAAGCAGACGTGCTGCCGGAGGGTGTGATTACAGTAAAGCCTTGTGAGGTGAGGGCTTTGCCTCTTTGTCTTTGTCTCCGCTCTCTGGGCAGCTCCTGTTGTTGTCCCATATTCATGGCGCCTGCTTTGCTTCAGAGACACGGAGCTGGGACGACACAGACAGGACTTCTGCTAGACATCTGAGATTATTTGGGCGCAAATATTGTGAATTTTTTTTATGACTGTTAATCTTGATACAGTACATACAGAAGAGTTTGATCATAATTATATTGGCACTTTATGCAAATACTGTGCTATTGACTCAACCTTTTATATTAATCTTTTCATGGTTATATTACTTGCAGGGATGGCGCCTTCTGGATGCAATTCAGGCTTTTATAGCCAGTATAACATCCTTCTTAAGATCAGACTCCTCACTCCCTGACCTCTGCTAGTTGTCATAACCTTCGCTGGGGCAATTCTTCATAAGCAGCACTGAGGTGTTCACTTCATGGCCGTTAACACTGCTGTCCTGTGTTTACCTTAGGATATTGTGTATGTTCAGCACACAATAATCCACGCACAAGTCAAGATAATGCGAGTGAATTACAGTTTGAGGGCCAGTTATTGGGCAGGAAATTAAGAGGCAGAGTGGAAGTCAACAAAGGTTCATGTGCAGTGTGTCTCCTCGGTGGGCAAAAGTTTGACTTGCTCCTGTGTAAATGTTGCTCTTACAAACATCCTGCTATGATGCAACAAATGCCACTATTTCCATACTGACTTTCAAATTTCCAGCAAGCCCAGCTGCAGTCTACTTCAATCTTTCCTCTGTTTTTTTTATTCTTTTCGCCTTTTTCAGCTCTCTCAGTTTTGCTCTGCGTTTGTTCGTGTTCTTTCCTCCATTCAAATCTTTAGTCTGTCTTTCACTTCTGCTCACACTCTCTGTCATGTGCCACATGCTTTTCTCACACTGCCTCACCCTTCGCTGCTCCCTTGACAAAGGAAATCTCATTTGAGGGAGTTCACTCACACACACACACACACACACACACACGCACACACATATATATATATATATATATATATATATATATATATATATATATATATATATATATATATATATATATATATATATACTGTATATATGTATATATATATATATATATATATATATACTGTATATATGTATATATGTATATGTGTGTACATATCTATACACACATATACATATATATATTATATATATATATATATATATATATATATATATATATATATATATATTTATACATATACATATGTATATATATATATATATATATATATATATATATATATATATATATATATATATATATATATTATATACATATGTATATATATATATTATATACATATGTATATATATATATGTATATATATATATATATATATATATATATATATATATATATATATATATATATATATATATATATATATGTATATATATATATGTATATATATATATATATGTATATATATATGTATATGTGTGTATAGATAGAGATTTGCTGTTCTGACTGCGATGACATGTCATCCATTTGTGGGGTATTTAATAGCGGTTTTCACAATGCAAGATTTAAATAAAATAACATATTGTGCCATGGTGCACTGATCAAATAATATGCTGAGTTTCTTGTTTAAATTAAACAAAAGTGTGTCTTAAATACTTGATGTTGTTTTAAATATTTGATATATAATCTCTCCATATGCGTTTTTAAAATCTGATAAAGTGATAATAAATTAAAGAGCATCATAAGTGAAGCAGATGTTCCCTCACAGGTGTTTTGCACAGTACAATTAAGCAGTTAGCCTCCCCATAATGTTTAGCAGCTTGTATAAAACCGTAAACAGGCCCAGTTTAATCAGATTTAGCATTGAAATGAGAAAGAAGAAACGAGGGAAAGGCTTGATTGGCAGACAGTTCATGGGTAAGAAAGCAAAGGAAGAAAGCATCAGTCATAAAGATGTCTTAAGGTGACAGTAACATCAAATTCGTGTTTGGCAGATTTTATGTCAGTGGTGCTTGTACATGAATATGTTCTGATTGGCGAAATCACCGACTTTCCAATCAGGAGTGGATTTTGCCTTCATTAATAAGAGCAAAATGCTGACACTGACTTTCAGATTAATATTGTTTTGGGGTTCCAGTGAATGCATCATCGATTTACCATGTTTTAAGAGGGGAACGCTTGACTCCTTCAAAGCGAAAGAACCCAGTGGCTCTTTCTCACATTGTCAAGGGGCTTTCTGCTGGCATTGATGGGCCCAAATCAATACAAAGCAGTTCAGAGAGATGAACTTTATCCTTTGATAAAACATCTCTACTTTGAAGGTGTCGGACTCGTTCAGGCGGACGATTCTTTGACAATTGTCCCATTTATATAGATCACTAAGGGTCACCGAATGGTTTGATGAAAATGATGTGAATCATATGCTGTTATGTTCAGGGCAGTTGCTGCTGGATTCAAACCGTAAGGAACATCAGTGATCCATTATGGATTTGCATGCCACACAATGCTCTCCATCGGTACTATAAAAGCACTGAATATGTTCATGTAGAGTGGTGCTCCATCCTTTCAGTAGACTCACAGAAGTTTGGTCACCTTCACAAAGACAGATACTTTTTGATTTTGCTTGTCTCTCATTTATATGACCGAAGTGCATCGACACTTATTTTTGTTGGATCAGTAAAGAAAGCCTTTTCTTTATCGGTTTGATATGATTGCATGTGAATTCTACTTTGCTGCTGTCACAACACGAACAACACTAAAAACATCGGAAGTCAAATAATTCCAGGATGAAGTTAGATTAAATGCTGCTGTGTGATTACGGTCCTGTCAAACAGGATCTATCAGAGTGTGTTAGTATGCGAGCTCTTTTTAGGATTCTGCCAAAAAATATTTCACACATTAGATCTGAGAAATGTATGCTGCACTTTTTGTTGTTACATCCATTTGTTTTTTTTTTTTGTTTTTTTTTTATTCTGCCAGACCCCCTCATGCTTTTGTAATGTAGTTCATCAAGCGCATTTCAGCTGTGGTAAATTGGACACCAGGCACATGGCTCGAAACGTACATCCCGGCTAAATCACATCTTTTGCATTTGTAATGGTCTATCGTCATGGCGGAGGCTGCAGCGAGGTGAAGCTCCAACATTCTGCAGATGATTTCTATCTGAAACTTTCTTCCACCTGCATTTTACTTTGTGTTTTGTTTGTTTTCTCCCCGCTGGAGAGAACAAGACGCTGCCCATAAAAGACCATGATCTCTGTCATCTTTACGATGGCCCTGAGCTGCAAAACACTACAATATTAAAGCATTGCAGAAAACACAACTACTGTCACTATAAATAAAAGATAACTAGACACACAGCAAATCATAAAGAAAAATGACTCCTGTTTTCTTCTTTGAAGGAAATATAAAGACCACAAGATTTTAGAAAATACCTATTTAAAAAAAAAAACTAAGACAAAGACACATTTATTTACAAAACAGTGAAGCAGAAAACTCCAATGCGTTTTAGAAAGTGTAACCTTACAAACCCAGACGAGAAAGTGGGTCAGAGAGGAAGTGGGAGATAGGGAGCAAAAGGCCCCAGGCCAGGATTCAAACCTGGGACAGAGGCTCTATGAGGTGAGCTATGTATAAACATTTTATTTATTAAATATTCCATTTGCTATATATTAATTCAAACACACACACAAACACACACACACACACACACACACACACACACACACACACACACACACACACACACACACACATATAACATATCTTTGGATCAGAACTCACCAGTTTAACTCATGATGTAAAATCTCTGCTGAAGTATCAACTATGTGAACCTGTTGAGCCTGACATCTGCCACCAAATAAACTTCCAGAAAGCAGTGCATCACACTGTCATGGGGGACCACCCTTTTACATAGCCATGCAGAATGACTTATTAACGTTGTGTTTCTCACAAATCATCATAAAAGTCTGAGATTAAAAAAATGAATTAGTATCAGGCTATGTATTGGAGAATATTCTATGAATAATTCCTTGATTTATGAAACATTTTCTTGCAGCAATTCTCAAGCTTTTAAAGCAGAATCTGCATTTTTTTCCATCCTCTTTATGTTCTTAATGTTGTTCACATGCAAAGTTAAACAATCAGCCCTTCCTCTGAATAAAGGGGTCTAGTCATTGGTTGATTTTAGTGCAGAAGCAGGATTAAGTTACTGCGTTTTCTCTAATATGTGCGCTTACAGAGCAAAGGCAACAAAAAGACTTATAAGATTATAACGACTGTTTCATAAAGCAGCCAGTTTTCAGATGTTTTTGGTTGTGATGTGTTTTGCACATCAGAGCAACTGGTTATCCCGACGTTTTTCATGTATTTTGCAGAATGACTGATCATCCTCGTGCCTTTCATGCAACGTGTCTGTTTAATCTTTCAGCAAATGCGCCTGCTCCTTTATCTCGCTGTTATTTTAAATGCATGATAAGTAGCCCCCTCCTTTTTTTGCCACTCTTGTTAAACACCTGTTACAGAATTTACACAGAAATTGATCTGATTCCAAGCCAGAAGTAATCGAAAACGTCTCGAGGAGCAGCGACGGCGAGTGTTAGCTCTACTGGGGTGATCATACAAGAGCATGCAGAACAAGAACATTTTTAAAGTGTATTCATAATGCCTTGTAATTTTAAAGGATGAGGAAGTGCTCTTTAAAAAGATTTAATGTTCCTGACAAACCCTTCTGCCAACTTCTTACTGCTAACAGGCTGACTAACTTAAAAGAGATTTGGCTTCTGTGCAAAATATCACCATTTTCTGCATCTTATCACACTGAGTGTTCTTCATTTAACATCCTGCAATCCTTATAAGGAGAAGTTTTTACGAACTTTCAGACACTAAACAAACTTTTTAACTTATGTGTTGAATCATGGCTGAGCAATATTCCAAAGGCCCAATCAGTACCGGAGTGCCCATGTAGTACCGTTAAGAATTTGAGAAGTGACTGCAGTCATGCCTTGAAGATCAAATATTGATCTTTAGAGTTCCAGACAACTGTTTGCACAACTTCATTACATCCATTCACCTGAATAATCCATCTTACAAGGTTTGTTTGCTCTGCTTGCGTGCTCAGTGATGCTTGAAGGTAGCCGTTGGTGAAATTATGCATCGGGCATCATAGTTGGAACCACATGCTGAAAACCAAGAGGAAAAAGTGCATCTTGTGATTCTAGTCTTTTGATTTTATTTTATATTTTTCTCTGAAGCACCTGGAGCAGGTGTCTGTCATACTTTAAAAGAATACAGTGCAGGCTCTGTCTTTGAGTCTCTTCCTTTCCTTAGCTTGTCTGACATTTTAGAAATAAACAGGGATTTGTAGAACTTATACTGGGCTTGTGAAAAATATAGTCAACCCTCTGGCTAAACTCTGCGTTGGAAAATTAATCCAAGCCAGCAAGACGCTCGGCCTCCAGGCGTATGACATTTACATGAGTCTGAAGCAACACTAGGAGACGGAAATAATTTTACTCCAATTTGTTATCTTGTCTGTGAATGCCTAAGGAGGTGTTTGGGTCAATATTTTTTTGCAGCACAGTTGGGTACTTTTATTGGACAGGTTATTATGCAAGAGGGAGAGACGCACATACTGGGGATAAAGTTCTTTTTTCTTTCTTATTTATTTATATTTTTTTTTATGGTAACAAGCAAACAGCATCTAATCAAAACTAGATAGAATCAAAGAACTTGTCCTGGTCTAAGAATTAAACATACATTTTTGAATCTGTCTCTTTTATTTGTAATTAGGATTTTAACTGGCGCCATTTGTTGGAGGTTTCCAAGCTTTGCTCATTTGGTACAAGAGAACATGAATGTGTAATGCTTAATGTGAAAAGAGTAAAAGTATTTAGATCAGGTTTGTTCCTATGTTGAGGTTTTTTTTCCCCACCCTTTAAAATCCAGGTTATAGAAGATGTAACATCGGTTTTTAATGGGGCTTTCAAATCTTCATCTGGCCTTGGAAAGGCGAAGGACGAAGACCATCTTTCATGTCCCAAAGCCAAAGGCTTCTGAATAAGATATTGTGGTTCAGGAGCTGTTACCGACTCGATTTCATGATGTTTTTGAGGTTGAATTAAAAAAAAAAAAAAGTCTCGGGGGTGAGGACCTAAGCAGCAACAGAACGACACTGAATAATTCACTGTGAATCCTAATCCTGTGTTGCATTGTACATGCAGGTTCCACTACAAGCTCACACACACAGAGTGAACCTCTACAGATACACAAACAAAAAGCCAGTTAAAGTTGAATATTCTCTTAAACTTTAAATGAAGGAAAACCGAGTGAAACAAAATACCTGAAAAATGACTATGCTGTCTCACTCCCTTGAGTCCATGTCTGGGTGATGAGAGAATTCCTGCTTTTTCTGGCTGATTTTTCCACACCTCCATGTGGATGGAGTGGCATAAACCTTTAACACATCCGCAGGGATTACTTCCACTTAGCAAAGGGATAATAATCTCAAGCTTATCACAGGAATGTGTGTAACTTGGCATGATATGAAAGCTTTGTTGGAGAAGTGCAAAAGCATGAATCACTGCGCTGCTTTTAAAATCAGTCATCTGCGTTGTGCTCATCCATATCAGCTGTGCAAACCCACTTCGAACACCTTTATCAGAGGAAAGTTCTACAAGTATGGTACGTGGCTTTTAAAATGTAGTCGTGCAAAATGAGCACTTTCTTAGAAATGGATAGATGTGGTGGGCGCTTAGACGGAGTACATTAACTATAGTGGTGCCTTTTGGTTGAGGAGCAGTCCAGAAGTAAGAGAGGATGGATGGAATGGCCTGGCATGTCTCCATTTTGGCAGGGTAGTGTTGGTAGAAAAAAATAGAAAGTTTATTGGCTTGGTACCCTCTGTGTTTCTTTGAAATGTAATCATAACAGGAGCAGGCCATATTTATTGCATATACATGCAACGCACTGGGGTTACGGGACCTTTTATTTATTAATATCTTGTCAGCTGAAAATATGATGTAAACATGAAAATACTGTGGTTAATGCTTACAACGGTTAAATCAGCTTGATTTATGAATTAGGATTGCTGGCTTGGACTCAGTTTGAATCTCTGCAAATGAAAGGGGGCAAACAAAGAAGACGAAAGACACAATGGCTTCTTGCTGTGGAGTAGTAGAGCTGGGAGCAGCACAACACAGATCTCCTTTTTAGTTTGAGTTTAGGAATTTGTCAGCTTGACACAAACCCCTTTGCCCCAAGAGGGGCTGTGGGAGCAAAAGCTGGCATTGTTGTCTTATGGATTATGAGATGTGATACAGACTTTAAGTCATGCATTTGTTCTGAAATAAAAGCATTGCAAGGTTAATATTATGAATAAAAAATAAAATCCTTAACTACTTGTTGAAAACCCTAACTGATATGAATGTACGTTGATGTCTATCTACTGGAATATCCGCATCAGATATAATGCTTCAGCATCTTGTGGTTGTCCAAAAGTTCATTAAAATGTAACAGTCAAACTCACATTGCAGGAGGAAAAGTCAGATTAAAAGCCCCCCCCGACCCACTCACCCTTGTAGAAACAAAACTCTCTGGCTGGAAAAGACAAAAGCAACAACAAACATGGCTGCTTCGCTGACTGTATGGAGTCCTCTGTACATGTGTGGTTAAGTCTTTACATTACTTTTTATTTTGCATCTCTTTCTACTTAATCTGTGTTATTTAGTGTCTTCATCATTTTACATCATTGTTGTGTTTATAATATTTCTGGCTCCCCCGGTAATTTTAATTGATTATTTGAAGCAGTTTTGTAGCTAATTTCTGCAGTTTTAATCACACTGTGGTTCTTTTCAAGCTTCTTTTTGGCTTATTTTTGGTTTGCTTGTTCTTTTCAGGCATCCTCTAATTTATTTAGTTTCTTTTATCAATTGTGATTCGGAAATCATTTTAAGTTTCTCTTTTTTCCTTTCTTGGTGATGTTGAGGGGAAACAGTTGGTTTGAGTCTACTTGTACTTGTAAGTATTTTGATATAATATAATTTTTTATTCTGTTCCTAACTTGCTCCTTGTTCTCTTTAATCTCATTCAGTCTCCCATGTGGTAGTTTGAGAAATTTTTACATCTTTCTCATTGTTTTGCATCTGTTTGTGGTAAATGATTGCTGCTTTGGATCTCTGCCCCTTCTCGGGCGCCCTCAACCTCTGCCTGATGGCCCCTCAGTAACCTACCAAAGCACACTGCTACTTGAGCAGCAACATGTAGCTGAGAAGCACTAACTGTAATGCCACAAGCATGTTCTTACCATGATTGTTTAATCTTTCTATAAACAGAAGTTCATGGCACCAGAGCAATCTATTAAACTTTGTGATTACATTTTAATTCTCAGCATAGGAGCTTCAAACCTCCAGGATGCCACTGAGATCTAGGGGATGCAATAAAAACTGAGTGTAATTACAGAAGGCTTCAAGCTGGTAAGATCAATTGTTCCAGCTCTTCTTTCATACACTTGTGTTCACAGTGATATTTCATTTAAAAAAAAAAAAGGCTACGTGTTTGCGATGACCCTGAGTAAGCTCTCTTGAGTTTTCTCTCTGGCTTTACCACCTTTTTGTTCTGTCCTTGTTGTTCGTGTTTGTTTAACTACTCTTTTTGAGTCAGATTAGTCTCAGTAAAGCTCTTTAAATTAATCTTATTAAATCACATTTTTTTACAGAGGCACAGAGGGCCAGTAGCCATCTGCTTAATTTTCCTTATGCTTCTATCATTACGCCAGTCACATCTTTCTTAATCCTCAGCTTGGTGAGAACCTACAGCTGAGAGGAATAACCCTGTGTCTTCTTCTCTGCCTCTGTTTATCATTTGGACGTTGGATTCAGGATCTGAGCTGATACAGTCGGTTAGCAATGATCAACCTTTCTTTGTAAAGCAAGTGGAACGGAGTATGAGTCACTTCCCTGGTTTGGTAATTACCCTTTTATTGTATCTCAGCTTTGGCAGCAGGTTTAAGCACAGCACTTTGCTCCCCATATATCATAATCAGGATGTGGCACAGGTTATTTATATTGCTCACAATCCAGTGTTTGAGCTCCGTCTTAATTCCTAGGTTAGTTTCCTAGCATTGTCATGCGCTGATGACAAGAAACTTTATCCCGTTACTGCAATGTCTGTGTGTTTTAATTGCTGGCGGCTTGATGGACTTTTGGTTTCGACCACTTGGCTGTTGAATGAGATACCTGGTCAGGGAACAATACCACTGACAAGGCAAGAATACAGATGAAGGTGACTCCAGGCGGTTGAAATTCTTCGACTGGTTTGCTTTGACTCGGTCTTTGCAACACCAGGCGTCTAAACTAGAATTTATTTGTCTCCCTGTTAAGTGAGTCTGAGAGCAGCTGAGAGGTGAAATGAGAAATCTGTCAAACTGTTTCAGAGACAGTTACTTTCTACTCAGGTTATTTAATCGGAACAAATTATGGGGGCAGAAGCTTTAAACACCTTTGACGTGCTTCACTGTAACTAGAAGAAGTTTAAGGTTTTCTTGTGGGAACATATGAAAAGTTTAACAATGTATTTATTTTTTCATAGTGTGCTCAACCATGTTTTCTAACTTAGCCCCTCATATTTCATTTCTTTGCTTTGCAGAACAAACTATCTATCGCTGATAAATACATTTCTTTTAAGTTTTCCAAAAATCCCTCCAATCTGCAACAACTTAATGCCTCATAGACAATAATTTCACTGTTGCCGTCAGTCTAAATAGTTTTTCTTCTACTATTAATGAGTAAATGCATCTGGAAAGTATGCAAAAAAAATTAGATAATAGTTTTAATTATGTCATATTGTTAACTAGATCCGTTAAAATAATACAAGCCACAGTGTGCTATTGACATCAGTGTCTTTTTGAGTATTTAGAGACGTTGATGTCAGAGAAAAACATTTTGATAGTAACACAACTCTGAGGGCTCCAGTGAAATGGTATAAGTCCCTCATCTCTTAACATTCACTGGATTTATTTACTAATGGAGTGCTGCGGGGAAATCGTTTTCTTTAGTTTTTAGATTTAGAAGGCGCCTAATCAGACTCACAGCTTTTACCTTCTCTTCTAATTTATCTTTCCTGCTTGCTTCACATTGATTAACCCCCCCACCCTTCATGGACCCATGTTGCCGTTAACCGACCCCTGTTGCTGTGATTGTACAGGCATTTTCACATTCACTGCAATCAGCCAGGATCTAGATCAACCTTACACAACACGTTTAAACAATGAAGTCATTTGATCTCTGCTTGTGTTTCATCCATCAGAGAGACATATGTGCTTAATTGTACATCAAAAGACCTCGAGAGTGGTGCAGCAACTACTACAATAAGATTTAAAGTGTACATTTTTTAGAAATTTGAGAGATTTAAACAACTGCTATAGGTTATAATAGTTATCTAGCTGAATCTCTACTTATCGTTAGCTATTTAATACACAGGTTCATCCCAGGGTCTTGTAATATCTTTGTTCAGTTGAATGACTCACACACTCCTGTGATTCTCTCGAAAGATGGCAAGGCAAGTTGAAATTGCAAAAGGTAAGAGGAAAGGCTGATTTAATGTGAGCTTGAGCACCCCCCCCCATAAAAAAAAAAGTAAAGACGTTAAATTAATCTGTGATGCTTGGCTGGATTTACAGCCTTTTGTGCATCTCTGGATACCGGAGATTAAGTGTTTTGTAGATTCATATGTGTGAACCTTCAAAAAGCTTTTGCTTTGTTGCAATGCCAAGATTTCTGAAGCAAAGAAAATAGTCTCTTGTGTCAGACACAAACTGTTCCTTACGCGCACCGTGAGTGAAATCAGTGCCGTATCTCTTAATGGAAATATGCATGTGCAACACGTTCTGCAATTGTGCAGTTTTCTCTGTATTAATCCAACGCCGGGGAAATGTTTTTGAAAAAGTCTATCAAAATTTTATGATGACCTCTTTAGCGTCGAGCATCCTGCAGACTCCACAGAATCTGAATTTCTTCTTTTTTTTTTCACTGTTATAATTGCTCTCGCACCTCTGAATACATGGTGTGCCTGAAATGTAGAGAGAGATCGAGTGACTGGCCTGAATGAAAAGAAAATGGAAAAATTCAGCTTTAGCCTCTAGCTGAGCAATCCATATATCAAATTTATAATGGATAATTATGAGCATAGAAGTTTTTGGGTTTAAGATTTGTTAGAAGTTGAATCCAAGCAGAACATTTGCCATGTGCTATTTTTTTTTTTTTTTTTAAAGAAAGGGGTTTTAAGATCAGTACTGCTTTTGAATTCTACCACATGGCCCAGTTGAAGAGTTGTCATGGTTGACACTGGATGTGAGTGTAAATCCATTTTGCTCCATCACCGGCTCACTATTTGCTTATACTGGGCATAATGAATCATTAATTCACAGCTGTCACTTGCAGCCCACAGTCACTGCGAGCAGAATTAATTCTTGATCCAGCTGAGTAGAGAAATAATGCAGAAATGGTGGAGCACAAGACGCTCTGCATTCGTTAAAATCCAAAAAAAAAAAAAAAAAAAAACTAAGGAGAAAAATGTTTGTGAATAGAATTAATTTTGCTGTTATGCTTCTTCAGTTCATGTCTTTCATGTCTTGTGATTTGCATCAGTATAATATTATTGCCTCTCATTGTTCTCTGACTCTTGGTTCTGCATCAAACTGTGAGGAACAAGTGATTTTTTCTTTTTAATTATTATTATATCAGATTTGTATTCATCACTTTAAGTGCTTGTTTGTTTTAGTTTCAAATCATAAATCGCAGTATAGATTTCTTTCACAGCTTGGGGATAAATAAAAAGAAACGCCCCCCCAAAAAAAACAAAAAACAAAACAAACTTTGTGGTCAGGGATGCACAGATGTATCAGCCTAACATCTGTGTTGACGGATATTCAGCTTGTTGACTGCAATCAGCTCATCAGCAACTTCGACTCATGTCAGCGGCTAAATTTCCTCTGCTGGATCCTGTTGTGTTGCTTTGAAATAATTACTTTATTTAGACCTAATTTTGTTGGATAAAAAACATTTTTTTTCAGGCCATAATAAATTATTGTTTTTTGTTTTTTTTTATTATAAATTAGAGTAATTTCCATTTTTGTGAAGAGCTGAAACACTTTAAAACTGCCTGGTTTTTCTGTATAATTCATATTGAGTTGTTTCTCTTCAAACGGAAAATAAATTACAAAAACAATAATATAATCTCACGTTTTTGGGTATTCCAGCTTTTGATCAAATTGAACAAAATGAAAAATTGGAGTAAATTCTGATTAAAAAATATTGCTCATTTGTAACAACTTGAATAACTCAGCCAGCCGGCCACGTGCTGTAAACAAATTAAAATGTTGAAAAAGCTTAAAGTTATATTTAAATATTGTTTCCACTCCACATGTCAACAGAAAAATGAAGATTGTATAAAACAACAGTAGTGTAAATAACTGCATAAGACACTTTTTGTGCTGAAGAAAAATGTAGGAAAACAACAGAGGAACCTTTAAGACAGGGGTGCCAACGTTCGGTTCTTGAACTTTACCCATCCTGCAAATTTGAGCTGCTTTTTAAACACACCTGAATGAAATGAATGGCTGATTTCTCGGCCTCTGCAGAGCTGGATGACATGCAGATGATATTCAGGATTGGATTTAGGTGTGTTGGAGAAGGGAAGCATGTAAAAGCTGCAGGATGGTCGATCTCGAGGACCAGACTTGGACTCTCCTGCTCTCAGAACTGAAAGCCTCAAAGAGATGGCTCAGTGTATTCTCGTTACTCTGGATTGCTTTTCCAAAATACAGTATCTTATTAAGTCTCAGCTGAAACTCCCATTGTGGAAATATTAGCATGTACCTCAATATCGTTATCCTTTCATAGGATAATAAACTGTGTCCCAAAGATGGGGTCTTTGGTATTCCAATAGATACTGAGACAGCACCAAAGGAAAACCCATTCTGGTCTTTTTAACACCAAATGAAGGCTTTCAGTTCATCTGTTTTTGTTGCTTTTAATGTAAACGACCTGCAAGAAAGGTTTTCAGCCCTTTACTGGTAAAAACAAACAAAATAAAAAGACCATATTTGTTTACTTCATTGGACATACATTACGCTTTTGCATGCTAGTCCATGAAATCATAGAAAAACACTGAGCTCTCCACTGCAACCATTAAAGATCTGGTTAAATCCCACCCCATCAGTCCTCAGCATAAAACTTTTAATACTGACCACTTACTGTTGTATAAGTTTTGTTGTTTAAAAAAACTATCCAAGTTTTAAAGTCTTGTAATATCCTTTATTTTAAAATCTGCTTTATACAGCAGTTTGGTCAAAATTTGCTTCAGATATGCTCAATACGTAAAACTGCTTCTCTTCAATCAACTTGACTTCAGGTACTTAAAAAAACAGATAACTAACGCTCCCACTATTCTAACAATAACAATAATCAGTAGCACCAGCAGTCTGTAACTCCAGGCTGTGTGTAATATCAATACACACCTCCAACACCTTTGAGGAGTCTTTTGTGATGTGAAAAACAAGCTTTAAAATGTTTTTACCATGGCTATCGGTTGACTGTAGCTGTGATCTGTCTGAACATCATGGGGGATCTTAAACAGCAGGTTCTGAGTCAGTGTTAGTGATGGGAACTTTGCTTCCTCTATCAAGATCCAGATCTATAAGTTGAGCTTGGATTAAACAGACAGTTATTTTGCTTCTCAAATGACTTGGATCACCTTTAAATGTTGTGATCCAATTCTAGCAGAGTTTAGACATGATTATTAGGTATTGGTACACATATATGTGTGTATTAGTGAAATTATTCAGAGACATCATGGAATGAGCTCCAGCTCCTTTGCAACCCTGAAAATAAGTTGATGGATGGATGTGTTTCAGTAAAAGGTTTCTGTGTGTGAAGGTGGCCTAGTAGACCCTGCTCGATAACTTATGAGGTTTGTTCATGTTATTACTGTGTACTGATTCGGCTGTTTTTAAATCAAACTTGTTGTTTCTGGAGGCTTTGCATTTTGTTACTGTTGCACAGCACCCCCTTTCCTTTTTAACCCGATGGTATGATCCTGGTAATTAATCACATCAGCACTGTCTGTGAGAGTGTCTGGCCATTGACAGAGTGTGGCTATTAGTCTGCTGCATGTCCGTGGCAACAGTTCGTACAGACATGATGTTCAATCAATCAGGCACACGACAGAAAAGACAACAAAAGAAGTTTTAAATGCTATGTCTAATTTTTTGGATATCTTGTACATTTTTTTCATAAGATGCGCTATGTGCTAAATGGAGTCCAGCTATCTTTCAGTTGGCATTACTTTTATCAGCTGGTTTCAGCCAGTTGGTTTCTGTCTTTTTTTTTATGTCAGTCACCATTATTGCTCAGTTTTCAATAAGTTCTTGCAGTGGGGCCTTTGTGTCTGCCTCTGACGGTTTTGTTTGTGAAGAATTAAAAGGTCAAACTGCACAAATAACTCGTGAAAAGGCAAACAAATGGCTTAAAGATGTCTTTTCCATGATATCTTTAGGCAAGTTTTCATAACACTCCTAAACATATGATTCTCTCTGAAGGGATTCCTTGAAAACACAAACACTCCTTAGCATTATGCATGCTTAATATTAGCTACAACATATTAAAATTCACCCAGTGAGGCTCACTGATGTGTGAGAAAAAGACTTTTTCTTTGTCTGTGTGTTTGTTATGACATTCAGTGCGCTCTGATTTAAAAGCCGGAATTATTCTCTTGAAGTTGTCCGTGCCAAACGTTTGCCTTCTTTTTTTGTCTTGTCGCTGTGAGCACAGGAAATATTTCATTACTGCAAAATGAAGGATAGAAATAGCTTTCGCCTGATGGAGGACAAACTTTATTTGAAATTCAAGAATATTTTTTTCTTTTGTACTGGCTCTCTGACAATGCCGTTAAATTCCTTTGTGCATGAATAATTCTTTTTGTGCCTTTTGGGACGTTGTAATATAGTCCTTTTTCTCAGCCAGTCCCCAGCTAAATGGAATTGAAATGAGGCGCTGTGTTTGGGAGTCAGTGTTCTCCCCTTTTCTGATGACCGATGGCAGAAGAGAGATGAAAGGCCTGATGTAAAAAGCCGTACCTCTGCTTCTTTCCCTCCCCACATCCTCTCCTCTCCACTTTCCTCCCTCTTCACCTAAGCTGCAGTGCATCTTTTCAGTGTCATCAAAGAATGCAGGGGGGGCTCTGCCAATCCATTTCATGTAAACAGCAAATAGATGCAGCCACCTTTTATGCTTCTTCAACCCTCCATCCCTTCTATCTTTGTGCTTCTCTCCCTTCCAATTTCTTTTTTTTTAATCATGTTTTTAAGGCACATTATAGTTAATGAAGTGAGTAGGAACAACGCAGGCGGTTTTGGTTGAGTGAAAACACAGAGTTTTGAGCTTTTGGGCTGCAGACTTCTTTGATGCAACTCTGGGATATTTTTGATGCTGATACCATGGCTGACAGCTGACTAAATGGGATGAGGAATTCACTCCATGCAGCAAGGATACACACCATTTGTCAAACACTCTGCCTTCAATTGTCCATCCAACTTAATGTAAACCAGTAACTGGGTGGAATCTGGTCATCTTCCTGCCATACCCAGACAGTCATGAGGTACATTTTCTGTTTGGTATTTTTCCATCATAATAAAGATAAAGCAGATTTCATCTTAAAAATCTCCTGTTATTGTTTGCATTGCTTAGCTTGTGGTCGTTTGGGGAGTAATAATTGCATTTGTTCACACCTCCGTGGCTCACGCCTCCTCTTATGCTGTCGGCTCACATTCAGAGTGTCTCTAATTGAGTTTTTGGACAGCCAGTCCGGTCTCAAATGCTCCACGGGAGATAAAAGAAATTTTGCATTACAACATCAAAGTGTTGCCCCCTCCCACACAAACTCACCCCATTCCACTTCCACACTCACAAAACATGAGGAGATCAAATGAGCATTTGAGGTCAGCGTAGCTCTGAAGGGTTAATGATGTGCAGGCCGTGCATAGATTTTTAAAATGCAGACCCTGAGCAGATAACTATCATCAACCTCGGCCTTTTTTGCTTCACGATGATTGATGCACTTTGCTAACAACCTGTTTATTTAAAGCACTTTGGATGAATACGTTTGACTTCAATTTGACTTGGCTTGGCATAGATCTGTCATTTAGCTGACATTGTCTGCTTCACTAGGATCAATAGGTTGTTAATAGTAGCAGACTTGTGGCAGGTGGCACCTAAATTCTGCAATGAAATTGAATATTATCTGCTACACACAGACTTGCTTCAACTTATAATTAATTTACAACATAAAAAAACCTTTTTAATTTTATTTTCTTTTTGTTCATTCAGTCCATGCCTCTTGTTTAATTGTAGTAATTCCATGTAATTTTGAGACATATGAATATAAATTTTCATGGCAGCAAAACGGGAGTAGCAGTTCCTGTTGTCTGTTGTCTTTCTGTCCTCTTCCCCCCACACAGCAGAGGCAGATGGCTGCCTGTCCTGAGCCGGGTTCTGCCGGAGGTTTCCTTCCTGTTAAAAGGGAGTTTTTTCCTTCCCACTGTTGCCAGTGTGCTTGCTCAGGATGGGAGATTGAGTTGGACTCAACTCAATCTGTTGGTTTCCTT
This sequence comes from Telmatherina bonti, assembly GCF_933228915.1. NCBI lineage: Eukaryota > Metazoa > Chordata > Actinopteri > Atheriniformes > Telmatherinidae > Telmatherina > Telmatherina bonti. Next base: position 31,037,187 of record NC_136629.1, on the reverse strand, counting down.
ATATAGGCTGTTATGAATTGGCCTTCATTATGTTTTCCCCTCTGTCTGTAAAGCGTCTTGAGATGGCATTGTCGTGATTTGACGCTATATAAATAAAGTTGAATTGAATTGAATTGAACAGCAAAAGACTGAGTTGATCTCGGCAAAGTCATTGACATAAACACTGAGAGAGTGTGTGTTTTGTATTCATCTGGCCATCAGAAACCATTCTTAGGACAAAATCTGATTGGTGATTTAGTATAGAGGTTGAATGAACCCAGATAGCACTCACTTTTAAAGCTTGCATGCTACGCCGATGATCATCCCTCAGTGTAATTACTATAAACCTACCAGCAGACCCGGCCATGATGAGAAGGCCAAAGAGAATTTAAAGCAAGTTGTGGATTAAATAAACACACAAAACTACTCATCAGACTGTTTATACGATACTTTGAATGTATCTTTCATCATTTCCTTTTGCAGAGCTAATTAATGAAATATTACACGCCCAGCATGTCCAAAAGCTTGCTTTCTCCTTGCTTTTATCGGTGCATTGCTTGCCTTTTTTTATTTATTGTTGCAAAAGTTGGAAATGAGCGAGAAAGCACGTGTGCTTTTTCATGCAAGGCGAGAACTAAACAGGCTGTGCCAATAGTGATGAAGAAAACTAAATGTATTTTTATTATTTGCCAAGACAACTGAAAATTGATGAATCCATCACACATTAAATTAGTAATAAAATCCCCTGTAAGTAAGTTAACATAATTCAGACAGCACTGACAAATGACAACCGGATGTTGGCTAGATTCATAAGAATGATAATGATAAAGTAAATTTATGATGTGTGGAACATTCTTGTTGTATTTTGACCCATGTGTTTATATTCAGATTGCTGATTATGCCTTTGAGGACCTGGACTGTGTAGTCATTCTTACTGTTGCTTTTGGAAGGTCACAAAGACCTGCTCTGTCATCATCGTTAATATATCTGAAAACAGAGATTGAATGGTGCTTAAATGTGTCTAAAAATGAGCTGTGACAGCAGAGATGTCGTAGGAGTTGCAACTCTTTACAGAGATGCTTTTTCAGAAATGTGCAAAGGTGAAAACATTTTGCTTTTGGCTACTTTTCAAGGCCTCACTGTTTTTTGTTTTTTTTTTTGCTGTGCCCCGTTTCTTGGAAAGATTACATAAAAATACAAAGGAAGTGAGAATGTTGCAGATAATATTCAATGCTTGCAACTTTTTGATATGAAGGTAGTTCAGCAGCAGTTGCGAATATCACCCTTCAGAGTTGTGCTTTTTGCTCTGAAAGTTATACCAGAAAGAAATACAGACTTCAGTTTTAAGGCTGATGATTTGAAAGAGAAGTATCTCCATCCTCAAAGCTTTGAAAAAGATCTTTCCTTAATTTCATGCTTTCTTCCACTCCCTCTGTCTCATTTTCATCCTCACCCTTCCTTCCTTTACAGCCTCTTGGGCTTTATTGTGGCTGCTTCTCTTCCATCTGTTTCCCAATCAATTTGGTCTCATTTCCTGCCAATTGGTCCACCTCCATGGGCTAAGGCTCATTTACCAGGAAGCATTGCATGTTGAGATCATCAGCTGTAGTTATGGTGATCAGTCTGGGAACCGCTCGGTGGCGGAGAAGCTTTGTTTGGATGTTGGTGTTTGAAGATTTGGATAGATCCGAATGTTTTGTGTGTGTGCATGGGGGGTGGGGGAATTGCAGTGTTTAGCAGATGGCTCATCAAACTGACTCGTTTTAACAGTGTGAAATGGTAATGAAAACAGTATGCCTGTGATTAGGTCTATCAAAGTTTTTGTGGTTTATTGATGCAGGAACTTGTTTCTGGTACAATAAAACACAAGACATATTTTACATGCCACACATAGACAACATGCAGAATCACATATAAATACAGAACATCCTCCCAGTGCATATAATATAACTCTTCATCATTTTATTGCCACATTCTTAGACATTTTATCTTTCGTAGCTGTCGTCATCCGTTTACTTATGACAGCCACAAACATGGCGTCTGTAATCTCTTTAAACAGTAATGTCACTCCCATGCAGTATTTATCACTCATTTTTCCTAGAGCTCCTGTTTTTAACCAGTCCATTTCTAGAATTCATGAGGTAAAACAAAAGGGAAGCTCACAGAACAAATCCACAGTTTCCTTGCTGGTTTAACAGTGAGGTATATTTTTTTCTCTCATGAATTTTAAAGCAAGCTTTTGCTCACAAAGCCGAGTGTTGAACGGTAGAAAAGCAGAGCAGCTCTGCTGGTCAGCCAGCTGCACACATGTTAACCTCTTCCATTTTACAACAACTTGAATAGACACCGAGTAAAATCTTCTGGGCTGTTGGCAGGCCACACAGTCTGGTTAAGGTCCCATTTATTCAGTTAAGCTGTTCATGGTCCCTGACTGCTAACAACCTAGTTTTCTGGCTGATGTGCAAAAGCCAATTATTATAATTTTCCTGCCCACATTTGTAGTTAAACAACTTCTTTAACAGATGCAAGACTTTATTGTTCTTCCTCTTCTTTGCAATCACTCATATACTGACAGCTATTACACCAACATCAATGTATATTTAAAGAAATGGACAAACATCAGCATCTCAACTAAACATTCTATCTTCATTTCTGCAAAGCACGAGAATATTAATTTAGTTTAATCACGCTATAATATGCACAACAGAGAGCCATGGTGTCTGCCTGCTGCTCATGAAGTAGCCAGTCTTATCAGTGGGAGCAGATGGAGAGCGTCCAAGTGAGAGGCTCAGTCTGGCTCCATGTATGTCATAAGTAAAAGGATGACCTTGGCTGCATCTCAGCCACAGTTCAGCTATAAGAAACACACTGTTTCTGTCCATTTCCTCCTGCCGTTCTGCATGTTTTCGCCTGATGCGCACACACATGCTGCCTTGCTCCACACTCTTATCATGCACACTCATGCAAATTAGAATTTTATTTAAAAAGCACTTTTCATACAAGTAGTGGAACAAAGTGCTTTACATAAACATACAGCACAGTAAAACACATGCCCAAGTATATGACCTAACCATTTTACACACAAATACCTGAAAATATTTTCTGTATCTTTCTCTCTTTCACATGCAGTCATGCACACACGAACACAACATGCATGCACATGCATTGACTGAGCCATTCATAGTATTTGCTTTGAGGTTAATATGATGCTTGATGGTTAATATCAGACACAGGTTCAGTAAACGTTCCTCACATTTTCCGGATGAATGAGGATTGAGCCCCTTTTTATCATGCCCCAGCAGAACTTGCAGTGCTGAGTTTAACCCAAGAATGGATATTTGACTCACCTAACATAAAGCCCAAAACACATTAATCAAGGGCAGTTTTGGGGTCTGTGTAGTCCCTCTCAGAAGGTGGATAAACAGTGAGTGAAATGGGATATCTACGGCTTTCCAGCCCGTAAATTTTAAGAGCTTGGCTAGAAGATTTATACTGGACCTAAGCTGGGGTAGGAAGCAGAGGGATGTGGGGCTGTGAGTAAAGGTGTCATGAGATTTAAACTGGTTTAAGTTTAATCTGCACAATCCAGTCTGTCATGTTTTAGCGCTGGTCATGTGCTGCTATTGCTAAGTTCCCTCTGTTGGTTGTAAACAACACAATAACCTATTAGCCTTTTTGCACACCTTAAAACTACAGTTCCCACATCATATTCGTCATTAATTCATCAGATTTAACAGCACGTCAAACAGTGTCGTCCCCCCCCCCCCGGTTCAGGATAATTACCAGGTCATGCTAATGTGGAAAAAAAAACCCATCTTTGTTTGGATATTGTAATGTGAATCGAGGCTCAGATCAAGGCAGGGTGCAGATTTAAAGTGGATATATGAAAATGGCAATTGTCTTGTTCAGTTCAGTGCTCTTTTTGGCTCACTTGAAAACACCCCTGCAGATTCAGCTCAAGTTTGGAGCAGAAAGGCCAAGTGAGGTCGTTAGTATTAGGATGACATACTCCATCCTGTTGGGTTGCTTTTTTTTTTTCTTTTCTTTTTAAAGCTTCAAAACAGCTGCTAATTTCCATTTGAATTCCATGTGTTTTCATGTTTCGTCTCCATGCAGCCGGAGAAAATGTCAGTGTTACTAAAAAAAAAAGAAAGAAAAAAAACAACCCTCTTTTTACAGAAATGTCATGCAACTTCCCATTAGAAAAGAAATGTATCCCCAAATTGACCTTTAAGCTGTTACTGGTATTTGTACCAGGAAAAAAAAGAGTAGTGTTCATTTGCTTAACATTACTGGAGGCATGTGATTGATTTATTATTAGTATCAATCCCAAACCTTGACCATCTTCTCTGTCACCCCTTTTCATCTACCCAATGGAGTCAGCGATGACTTCCGTTTTTAATAAGAGCATTTCCAGTCTGGGAACTGCTCCATTACTTCTGATTATTTTTAATGGCAAGCTCATTCTTTTGTAGTACATTCATATTTGTCTCTCAAGCCTTGAAGACTGTTTTAATGAGCTCTCAAAAGGTCTCCTTCCTTAGCCCCTGGCTACATCCAGCTATGTGCAGCAGGCAACTCTACAAGACCAAGACTATATAAGGCATGAACACTTCCCGAGACATGAAGACATGCCATTCTTTCCTTTGACAGATGTTATCCAGTGGGGAATGGTAGCCACATAACTTGAGTAGATCCTTGATTAAAACATATTGCATAAATAAAGCATAAAGCACAAAGATTTCAACAATGCTGCAGATGTCAAGGTATATTACAGCGTGTAACATGAGCTATTTGACAGTGAGACACATGAAAAATAGACAATTGCTGAGTAATGGAAAATGTATCAGTTCTGATGAGAAAGGGGGACCATTTTGGCTCATTGTGGATGTTTGAAGTGTTATAGTTCTTCCAACCTGTTGATGTGTGATCTCAGTTTCAAATGCTCTAAAACCAGTCTGCTATAGTTATTCCACGTCCTAATTTGGACACAATATATATATTTTTTGAACACATTGTCTCCTAACATCTTGTCTCTCTGCCTCCTTGCTCCATGTCTGCCTCCCAGACATCATGATCTGGCTGGAGGAGGATAATTCTGCACCCCAAGTAGACAGCATGAACACCAAAAGGCACTCTGCTGAAAGGTGACCTCCAGACACTTCACCTCCCCGCAACGTTTGGTGAGTTAAGAGCGAGAGAATCCCATGTTTTCACAAATGACACCATCTCCTGTCAGCTGTCTGCAGCCTCGAGCCATTTCCTAATGTCCATGTTAGACATTTCAAATGGAGTCTCCTAAAACAGAAGACTTTATTTAATGTTGGCTTTTGCAGAGATCCTTTTATGGAAATGATATATTCATTTAACACTCACTGTCTTATCTTTTCTTCTTTTTTTTTTTAACCTCTCTAAAGTGTTGATTTGCTTATCACCATTTAAAGTTCCACTGTGTGAGATTAAGGATTTTCGCATGCAAATATTTTGTGTCAGTAAGAATTGTGTCTTTGAATGAACAAATTAAATCAAAAGAATCAGCTGTTTGTGAGCCTTGCCTTTGAGACATATGACAAAACCATCTTTCTGCCGTTTTTGTCCTCATTGCCCAGAACGGTCAAACAAAAACAAATACAGGAATTTTGAGGTTTTCCTTTATACTTAACAGCAGAGGTAAGTAGCTTGAGTTGATGGTAATCTCTATTTTATGTCACTAGATGTCACTAAGCCCAGTACACAACTTTCCCATTGGCCTAATCAGGCATTCCAGTTGTCCTCCGAGGTGGTTTTCTAATGAACATTTTGCTTGTTATGACAAAGTTACCTTATTAATACAAACAAATGCCTCATGATTTGCAGAGGAACTCAAATTTCTTCTAGTTATCTACATCCAGTGCCTCTTTGAGTCTATTGTTTTTTTCATTGAATCTTTTTCTCTTACGTTTTGTTTTCAATAAGTTTCTAGTGTAAATAGAACTAAGTTTTTGTTGTAGTATTATGCAAGTAATAGTATATAGTATAGTATATAAAAGTTGGGTTGTTTGGGAAATATCGAGTCAATATGTGCGGTTTATTAAACATTATCACCAAAATTGGCGGACACACAGTTATCTTTACAGTTGGTTTGTGATTTTCTAGTTTTATGTGGAAAAACCGGCAATTTCAAAGGTGCCTGTTTTTTTCAGGTTCTTGGAATTCCCAAACAACTGGATTAAGGGGATGTAGTATCAGAAAATAAAAGAAAAATAGTTTTAACAGCATATTGCAGCTCACTGTTGTGATGTGGGTTAACACAAATTGATGGAAAAAATGTATATGAAGACATATCTTTAGTTTAATTTTATTTTAAAATAAAAGCGTGTGTGTGTGTGTGTGTGTGTGTGTGTGTGTGTGTGTGTGTGTGGAGAGGGGCAACCTTGAGTTGGTCGAACCAACTCAAGTCTTACAATAACACATTGATTCACCAAACATTTGACAGAAGAAAGTCCAAATGCAACATAAATTCCCACAGCTTGATCCTGATGGAGGTTAGAGAGACAAGGACACGACGAGGATCAGGAGAAATAATTTTATTTGAGGTGTGAAGAGAAACTATTGAGAACTGACCCTGTCTACTGAGTAGTTAGATGTTAATGAATAATCTCTAAGCTTGCTTTCAGGTTTCCAAATGCATCAATCAATCAATCAGTCATATCACAGCACAGCAGGAGTAAAGGTGTTCTCATCACAACTGTCATATTGTACACCCTAAGTTTAAATAACATTATAATGCTGGAGAAAGTGAAACTTAAGAAGAAGCTAATGTGAGCAATGAAAACTAATTAATAAAAGTAAAGGAGTTAGAGTCCAAAATCACATTTCTGTTGATCTGATTCCTTCTTTCATCAAACCTTCCTGGTCTCATGGAACATTTTTCCCCGAAGCGGCTGCTTGGAGCCAACATCTATTAGCAATCAGTCTCATATCGTTCTGATTTTTACATTCGTAACTTAATCAAATCTCTGCGGACGTTATCCTCCTGTCTCCAATGTATCTCATTCAGTTGTATCTTTGTCTCTGAAGTGTCAGTAAAGTTTTTACGATGAACCTGCAGAAAATGACAACTGTCTAAAAATGTTGCTTTGGCAGAGATAAGAAAAATAATATGAAAAAGTTGGCAAACAAATTAAATCACAACTACAAACTCTGCTATCTATATGTCATAGAGTACTAAGGTAGACATGTCTCATGTGAGACATAAAGCAAGGAAGAGGGAAAAAAAAAGTTTTTAGGACGTATTTGTTTCATAAAATATGAACAGATACAAGTACAGGCAAGTTGTTTTTAAGTGAAAGATTGTATAAACAGTGACAACATAAAAATACTGGAATACGGAAAAAATCCAACTTTTCTTTAAAAAAAAAAAAAAAGACAAATGGGCAAATAAGCTTCCCTAAAATGTATTTATCTACTTTCTAGGCAATATTAGATTTGGGCAACAATGTATTGATTATCTACTACTTTAATTAGTTCATCCAATCCAGCAACAGAAGAAGCCTGACCTCTCTTAACCCTTTATAGGGCACTCAATGAAATACCTTGAAATTAGAAATTTTAACCTAAAATTGTCCTTCTAGTACCAAGACCTCCATTCTGTTGTTACATTAACAACAACAAAAAAAAAAAAAAGTTTCATGCTGAATATGAAATACTACGAAGTGATCAAAAATAGTCACTTGCCCCTTAAAGGGTTAACCTTGAAAGCTTTGCGGATCTTTTAGTAAACATGTGAAAATGCTGCAGGTTTGATTTTGATATGGATGTGCATTCCACTTTGTTATTAGATAAATGAAGGCCCATGTAGGGCAGCCGTCTTGAGTGGTTGCAAACCATCTGCAAGTTATTACCTGTGGAAATGTATACACACAAGACTGACAAAAAAAAAATAAATGTGGCTTAATAATAATAATTTCAGCCTGACAGCAATAATCAAAATACCAAAGCACGACTGATACTACCCGTACTTTCACTTCTCATTATGGATATGATGTAATAAGAAGTAATTTGATCAGGAACCCAGAAGAACAGCATCTGGGAAAAGGAATGAAGCAAACAAGTGTTTTGATATAAAATAAGAAGACTCGAAGCATTGTTGAAGGCAAAATGCAAGGTTCACATGGAGGGTGGGCAGTTCTCTAGCAGGCACAATGAACCACTGTGGTTTTGCTTATATTCAATTCAATTCAGCTTTACTTGTAAAGCGCCACTTCACAACAATGTCGTCTCAGGGCGAAATATATTGTCTTCACTTGTTCTTCTCACCTTTCATCACCCAGTTTTTGTACTTCTGTGATGGAATACTTATAATTCGATAGATGGAAACACAAAGCTTGCATTTTATTTATTTTTTTATCTTTCACGTAAAACTTGTCTTAACCCTTTGATGTGTTGTGTGTGGACACCTGTTTAAAGGCTGTTTTCAACTATATTCATAAGAGAAGATGGTATATTTGCAATTTTGTCATATTGGTGGACATTAGGAGAGTCACCCATCACACTCCCACTCACTGATGTATAAACAAATATAGTATAAAATGTCATATGTACATTACATTATATACATGATTTCCAACTTCACCTCGGTTTTATATTATATATATTTTATATTAAGTAAATATGACACTTTCGCCGAAAGACTGCTGGGATAGGCTCCAGCTTCCCCTTCATTGGACTAAGTGGTTAGGATAATGAATGAATGATAATATAAATACAATATATAATTTCATGAATATTTCTATAGCATAGAACAAATAAATAAACTAAATTAAAAGTAAAATATAAATAAAGACAAAGAAAAGAGTCTGTATACATGTCTGTAGAAGGAAAATACTGCATGTGGAAAAATGTGGCATTCCTTTTAATAGTTCATGCATCAGAAAATTAATTGCAGTTGTACAATGTAATGATCAATTAAAAACTGCTTGTGCATTAAACTGATTTTTCTTTTTCTTTCTTTTTTTTTTTTTTTAACAAAACAATGTTGTAGCATTTATAAAACTGAGTAATTTCGAAGTAATGAAGTTCAGCTTCACAGGCTGCAGAACATGTTTTATGATAAAAAATTACCTCTAAGGCTCCTGGAAAGTTAGCCACCAGCCTCCTGTGTGGAGTTCCAGTGGATGGAAACCACCGCACGTCTCACATTGAAGTGATGATTGATGTCAGACATCATATTGAAAGTACAGTACCTCCGGTTATAATCATTGCAATCTCTGTAAGTGAAACATATACAAAAACATTAGAAGCAAGCCAAACAGCCAGAGGCAAGGCTCATTTATCACTACGGTACATGGGTACACGACAAATGCTGCCACCGTGCAAAAAATGTAGTGGGTTTACAGTTTGTTCCCCAGCACATCTCTGAGTGTGTGTACAACAGAAAAACTGGTTAAAAGCACTCAAGCGTTGGACAGACTTCTGTAGGCACCCATTTAATTTGGGGTTGTGGTAACAGCAGCCACACACATGGTTATGCAAGACATAATGACAAACACATTTGTGTGTGAGTAGGAAGGAACACATTAACCATTTTTGTCACTTCATTATATTGAATATGATTACTTGTCTGAAATAATGTGTTTTTTTTCCTATTTGTTCATTTATTTTATCTGTTTACTCGTTAGTTTATTACATTTCTTTGGCATTAACTATTTATAATAAAAACAAATAAAGAGTATTGAAGATCATGCTTGAGAATCGTTTAAACTTTGATGGCTATTGATAACCTAGAAGCTGGGGGACATCTACTGATGTTGAATTTATCCAGATTTCTGGTTAGAAATGACCATAGTTACATTCAGCTTTATCTCATGTGAGAATATTAAGTATTTCTTTGGTACAATGCAGCTGCACAATAGAAACCATAAATGTACACTTACTATTTTGCTTCCTTACACTGGTCCATAAACAGTTGCAGCTCATGGACTGATCTGTCATCATGTCAGCATTTAACCTGTTCCTATCACAAAGTCTCAGTGGTGTTGGCAACAAATGATTATAAAGCAAAATTATGGTCTGATCTAAAGACTCTCCTACACTTGTTCTCCACTATAATTGATTAAAGACCGGCGGTGAAAGATAAATAGGATAGGACTATAAGGTTTATTATCTATAATTACATAATAATATAATTATACAATTTAACCCAAAATAGCCCAGTGTGACATATTTGATTCATACATCTGGCATCTCTTTATGGTAAAACTTTGCTCAAAATCCTGTTGAACACAATCTGATATTGTGCTGAGTCAGAAGGCAAACCTCTCGATTTACAAGTCTATCTACGTTCCTACCCTCTCCTATGGTCATGAGCTGTGGGTCGTGACCGAAAGAACGAGATCTCGTATACAGACGGCTGAAAAAAGTTTCTTCCGCAGGGTGGCCGGGCTCTCCCTTAGAGATAGGGGGAGGAGCTCGGTCATCTGGGAGAGGCTCAGAGTAGAGCTGCTGCTCCTCCGCATCGAGAGGAGCCAGTCGAGGTGGCTCGGGCATCTGGTCAGGATGCCTCCTGGACGTCTCCCTGGTGAGGTGTTCCGGGCACGTCCCTGTGGGAGGAGACCCTGGGGAAGACTTGGGATATGCTGGAGGGATTATATCTCTCAGCTGGCTGCAAAACGCCTTAGGATCCCCCCCGCAGAGTTGGCAAATGTGGCTGGGGAGAGGAAAGTCTGGGTTTCTCTGCATAGGCTGCTGCCGCCATGACTCGACCCAGAAAAGCAGCAGAAAATGGATGGATGGCACAATCTGATACTTGATGCTGTGCCTCTAACAGAGGATGAAAAGCAGTCACTTTAACTATCAGTATCACAGATATTAAATTATGGTAAATATACCTAGAAATTATTTAAAAAAAAAAAAAAATTGTTTAAGAGGCATTTAAAGACCTCATATAAAAAACATTCATTCATGAAACCGTTTAATCTGATTAAGGGTCGCGGGGGAGCTGGAGCCTATCTCAGCAGCTTTTGGGTAAGAGGGTTAGGGTACACCCTGGACAGATCACCAGTCCATCGCAGCAAACAAACAAACAAAAAAAAAAAAAAAGAATTTCTAGCCATTTTTTTTTGTCTGTTGGGTCTTAAAGAGTTAATGTTCATGTGCTATGTTGCCACATTTAAATGTGTAAAGTAGCACATTTTAAAAAGTGCTAATAAATCTTGACTATACATAGAATTTTAAAAGTTACTAAATATTTTACAGCCATAGTTCTCTTTTTTTTTTCTGTCAGCATCTCTCTGTGGCTTTTATAGGATATCTGTCCAAGTCAAACTGATGAAGGGCTTTCAGAGAACAAAAGGTGAATGATAGTAAAGAAACCAGTCCAGTGGGACTTCATTATCAAGTTGGGCTCTGTATGTTAATACTCTAGACAGAATAATAAACCTATTTGGCATTCGGTTGTACTTCCCAGAGGCTCATGCTTGCAATTAACAAATAATCTTTGCTAAGTAAGGAAGTCTAAGAGTCTAAGGCTATTAATACACACACACGCACACCCATATATACGCAGTCATTTGCGGTGAGGACACGACTTAAATCTTTGCTGTCCACACAATGTTTTGATGAAACCTTAGCAGGATTACTCATTTTTAAAACACGAAATAGTCTTTATTTTTAGTGTCCATAAAAACCTTTCTGCTGTGCCAAATCAGTGTCTCAGGCTTTAATTTCTACTTAAGCATGTTTGTGTGTTTTTAGAGGTTCACCAATCATGCCGTGGTATGATCAAAATCCAACTCATTTAAAAGTTACTCTGGGTAATTTGGCCCTCTTATTATTTATCCTTTACCTCATTTTCACTTAATTATCTTTCAAATCAAAATGAAAAGCTCTGAGTGAACAGAATATTTGGCCAGGACATGAACAGTGTCTGGCCGTGAAGATTTAATACAACCACAGAAATTAAAAAAAAAGTTTTTTCTGCTAAATAATTCTCAGCAATTTCTTTTAACTGTGTGTTTTGTTGTTGTGAATCTTTTCCTAACCATCTCATCTCTGGCAGATAAAGCTCCTGCCACTCAGTGGACTTAGTAATGGATCAGATTTGGATCTGCAAGTCCTTTGCAAGTTATTACAGAAAAAGATGCCGTGTTTGGACAACTTCATTATCTAGTTGCTCATTTTGGAAAATTTCTTTCTGATGGGATTTGCAGTGTAATGTTTGCACTGTTAGTTACAGGCTTAGCGCCAAGAAGTCGTGAAACTGAAAACGTTTAGGCCTCCTGCAAGGTCGGTTGCAGTGTTTACATTTACAAGTCAACATATGAATGGAAAATAATGTTCAGAACAGAATAACATTACTCATAAATAAACATCTAATAAATATAGGATGTATTACCTATTTTTATTTAATATCTCATGAAAACATTCCCTATATTCAGTCAGGAACAGCTTCACTACTCTGAGTCCAAACTGAGCAACCGTGGACTCTTTGGATAAGACACTTGGCGAAATTGTGAACTACAGAAAGACCTCATATTAAATTTTTTATTACATTTGGATACAGTCTGCCTTACTTCTGCCTAATCAAAACACTCCATCACAGAATAAATGAAAGCCTCAAAACAATTAGTGCACCTGCTCTAAGAACGTTCACCCCACGGGGCCGTGTAATTTGCTGCAACAGAAACGGGGGACACCAAATTTTACATCTGCTGTGGTCACAGTTGATCTGACCACAACACACTCCAGAAACATTTAATCTAATGTCATGAATTCAGTGAATGTCTCTCTTTTTTTTTTTTTTTGGTTTCTTCGATATGAAGAGCTGCTTGTACTTTGTGTATTAGCTGTCTTTGGGAACACTGGGGAACTTCAAAACCACACAGTATGGTTGCAGAGATGAAGCAGCCCTGTGGGTATGAAATGAAGCCTCTGTGGACAGATTGAAGAAGTCATGGGCATTAAAGAAAGGAAAAGTAGCAGAGCTGGGATGGTGCAGAACCTCAGCCGTGACATTGTGTCTGATGACTTTCTATCCTGAAGTCAAGGCTCGTGGGTGCTGTCATGTCAAGAATGAAAGCTGCGTCATTCTGTCTAAAATATTCCATAGAAAATGTAACCCATTCTGACTTTCACCTTTTATTTGTAATAAAAAAGAAAAAATTTTTTTTTTAAAAAAATTATTTCTTTTTGATATTGACAAATTATTTCTCCTCCTATTCTCATGCCGTCTTTTCTCTTCCTGACTAATGTGCTGGGAGTTTTTGGGCATGATAGCATATAATATGTTGCACGTAATGAGTCTAATTTAGTCTCCAGCCATATTTCCAAGTCCCATTCTTGCACTTAACCAGCTCATCCGCTAACTGCTTTGTCTGAACGCAGCTTTGGCTCAGATTCCTGCCTCTGTTTGTCGGCGTGTTTGCTCCACTGCAATGTATCTTCTCACTGATGGATTTACCTGCTGCAGAGAGATTGCCACACACACACACACACACACACACACTCACCATTTGTAATTTTGCATACTTGTTCTATTATGTCAAGAAACTTATTTCTTCAAGTTATAATCATCAGGTTAGCTCTGAAACTTTTTCCGCTGTGTACTTGGATTTGATAGAAATTATTTTAAAGTGTCTATAAAAAGTGTAAACTCAATACATGTTTGATTGTATTCTGACACGTGCAAGTAGAAAAATGGGAATAAAACCCCAATGAATACATTTGCAAGCTGCTGCATTTAACCTGTTTTGTCCAGATGCTCTGCAGTTCATGGCATAAGCGTTTGGGAAGTTTCACATTTCTGTTATCTTCTGTTATCAATTGGAAACATAAGCCATGAAAGCACAAAGTGTTAGTTTTTAATAGATTCACAACAGTATTAAAATAATTTTGAAAGAGAAAATTGGGTAACACAATATTATTCTAACATTTTTCCTAAAAGAAGAAACCCTCAGTGACATCTGGAGGGGAAATGGTGAAGAAAATTTTTTTCCACAAAACTCAACAGCTTATGTTTTAGTTCAACCCCCCCCCCCCCCCAATAAAAAAAACCCTGCCTTTATTATCCATCCCACTTAAGCTGCCAGAACACACAACTCCATACCTGCAGCAGACATTGTCCAGATGTGTGTTTCTAACCTTTCTCCTGTGGCACAAATATATTTTTATGTGTGGTTTTGATTTGTGCAGCTCCTCAGTTCAGCAGAACACGTTACTGTTCTGGTATGAAATGCATTGCTGGAAACGGCATTCGTGTCTGTACATCTCTGCAATATTTATACATCCTATTCTTTTTCTCTGGCCACTCTAGGAATGTTTATGAATACCTGCCACAGCATCACAACACCCTTATGTAATCTGACTACAGTGGTCTTAGCTATAACTTGTAAAAGTTTTTACCTGTTTTTTTCAAATATTTGATATGTTTTTACTGGTAACAAATGTTGTAATATAAAGGTTAAAAATCACTGCATATAGAAACTAGATTAAAACTACTCATTGCAAAGTAATTATTTCACCATTTGTCCACAGAGCTTTAATACCAGACAAACGAATACTACGCTTAAGACTCTTAGTGTTATTAGCTGTGAATGACTCAGTTACACTTTAAGTGTTGCTTTAGCACTAAAAGTTAATGGCTGGAAGAAGGCCGACAAAGTTTTTGCTTGTTATTGCCAGCAGTTGTGTCAGCAAGTCTACTTGTGTTACTCCGTTGAATTTGCATAAAATTTATCTCCGTAATGTCTCCTTTATGCTTAACATTGTAATTTGCCTGCCACTGAATGCTTGATCAGGAATTACATTGATGGTGTTCCTTTCTAAATCAGTTAAACTGTGCTGCAAATCTAAGTGAGATGAACAGCAGCTTGTTAAGATTGGAGTTTGCTGCAGTTCAGGCTGAAATATCTGAACAGTACTTCTGGTTTGCCCTGAATTCTTGTACAGGTGTTAGTTGTTCAAAGCCGATTTACAGTGCACTGGTTTTGCTCTGGATTAGTGAATAGAGAATTTTTAATGGAGAGAGGTGGGATATGTGGAGTGAGACTGAAGGGCTGGCATGAAGAGCTGGTTCAGCTGAGTGCAGAGGAGAGTCAGGGTGAATGGAAGGAGCAGCTAAAGAGGGACTGGCATGGAGCTGGAGCAGCTTGGCAAACTGAGGAGTGAGACTGGAGCTGTGCAAGTTCATTCAGGATACAGACTTGATGTAAGTATAGATCTGAAGCTCTGGAGAAAACAAAGGATTAGAGAAGATTTAGGACAAATTACACCTGAGGAAAAACCTTAAAGTGGAACTATTATGTGCATTTCAGGCTAATTTATTTTTATTTCTGAGACCAGAAGGGCTGGGATTGATCGAGTTATTGTTACAATCACTTTATTTACTTCAGACCGACCCTCTCCGGAGGCTGTCAGATCAGCCTGTGGGCAAAACGCGATGGATTGAGACTCTTCCGCATTAAGCCCCGCCTCCACTACATCAGGAGCGCGCACTGCAACTGCTTTCACCGTCATTGTAACATCTCATAATCAGAAGGATTAGGCTAATTGTTAGGTCCCCTGGGAGGGGCGCAACCTGACGACCACAGAGGGAGACAGGACAAGTATAAAGGGTTGACACGTTTATTTACAAGTTTTGGATATGGCAGGATTATGGAACCTGTGGGAGAGGATGGGACATTTAGGCTGTGCCAAAATCAAAGAAAACAATAAAACAAAACGAGGTCTAACTCAGACTGTATCTGTGAACCAAATGAAAACCAAATAAACTCCTATCTAACTGATCTAATAACCAGCTTGACCAAAACATTTACAAGGGGTGGCAACAGCCTCTAGCCCTAGTGTGTCTATACAATGTTTTCTACATGTGGAAAATGTAAAGGGCGCCCAAACTTACCTGGTCCTCATGCCTCCCCACGTACCTGTTCCACCATGCCATTAACAAACACAAGCCAAAACAAAGAAGAGCTTGATGGCCTCCAGGTGCTGCTCTTTTAAAGGGTGCCTTTAGTGCTGATTGGAGCATCTGAATTTGAACCAGCCAATAGATCCCAGGCTAGGCAGATCTCCACTTCAGCTACTTGGAAACACCTGGAGATAACAGGGATGACAAGTTTGATGACGCACGTAACACTAATATGAACTCAACAAAAAAAACAAAATACAATGTCAACACATAGCATACAGCCCTACATGTTGGAACCTGAATCAGACCCTGAAAACGAAGTGGAAAACAGCAACCCACAGCAACGAATGCAGCAGGATGTCTCTCTTTGGTAAACTCAGCAGCCATCGTTGGAAAGAACTTTATCCCACGTTTTCCACCCGCCTGATGTATTTGTACATGCCCTTGTTAACCAGTAGAAGGTAACCAATCACCGAACCTTATCCCCCGGGACGTCACAGGGATTTCCAAGTAGAAAAAACTCTCTAAAACGACGCATTTTTCGTCGCCATGGAAACCGAACGGAGAGCGTGCTGGAACCCAAACTCAAACTCAAACATGCGTTTAGGTGACAAAAACCGGTGCCGTTCACATGTCTGATGAGGATTCAACACAGTAACACTGTAGAAAGCTCAGAAAACTCCAAATACCATAATAGCACCCCTTTAAGTACTGCAGTAGGCTGAGGAGTCACATATATAGTCCAGATAATTGTTAAGGAAAATATGGCTTATCATTTTCAGACTCACTTATGACATTATATTTACTCATTACCAGGGACTGAATCTAGGATCAGAGATTTAAGAGGTGCTGATCTATCTATCTATCTATCTATCTATCTATCTATCTATCTATCTATCTATCTATCTATCTATCTATCTATCTATCTATATGTATATATGTATATATATTTATATATACATATATATGTATATATATTACACAAAGGATACTAATAAATGAAGTCTTTTCTACCCAAACAATGTGTTTTAGATTTATTAAGCGATATCAACATTGATGTACTGTTACCTGGATCTTTCCGGGGGGGGGGTTAAAATATTACTTTTTAAACCAGGTAGTATATAGATTCTACACTTTTATAGTATGTTTGATTTGTTTTTATTTTAAAAAACGCAACAAGTCAGATTTTAGGGGTGCTTTGCTTCAGTCTAGAGATGCTTCAGCGCCCCCAATAATGGGCTGAAAAGGCTGATGCTCATTACGCAGATAATTTAACAAAAGCCATTCAGTATTTAACCTCCAGTGCAGTAACACACAGGTGGAAACATTAATCTGTAAAAACAAACAGACAGAAAGAAAGAATTGTGAAGCAAATGTGAGTGTTGGCATAATAGAGGTGCTGAAAGAGAAGATGTTCTTGACAGAAATAACTTCAACAGATTTGTGAAAGTAGATGAGGGCATCTCTGCTGGTTGTGTTTGTTTTCACACAGTACATGTTTAATTAGGATTTTTTTCAAGGTGGGTAAACCTGTTAAACAAGCTGACTAAATCTGCTGGCCAGCAGTAGCATGTTTATCCCCAGTGTTGTAAATGCTACAGTTTATTCAGCCCAGTAACTACAAAGACTTCCAATGAGAAAAAGCTTATAAGCCACAAAAGCACGAAGAGACTGAATTATGCTGAGTCCTACAAGCATTAGTGCACCACATTAAAGCATGACTTTCTGAGATAATGAAGCTAACTAATCTTTTTTGGCCATACCATAGATGCTGGACCATTATAGCAGTATTCAGAGTGAGCTCCGGCTGTTTAGCAAACAGGTAAAATTGACCAGTGTATAAAAAAACAAAACAAAACAAAAAAAAAAACAGGTCATGAGCCTGTTTGAGTTTAAACTGATTTATTTTGAGCAGCTGTAGTTGGCAAGTAAAGGTCAATGATGAGTGGAGTAACATTCACCCCTTTCTGAGCCTGCTGAGGCTTTTCACCTTAAATGCTGTGTAACCTGCTGGAAGAGCGCTGCAGTAATCGACGGTTACCTAGAACTGTGCCAAGAACTATGTGTCACACTGAGGCAGATATGGTCTGATTAATGATGTCAAGTGCAAAGCGACATGACAAAGACAGACCAGATCAGCAAAGACAAGAAACACAAACATCCAGACAAAATAGAAACAGCAGATAAAACAAAAGGAAAAATTGTACATTTTACCTTGATATTTTAGGTTTTAATTGAAATGTTTGTTACAGTGCCATAGAATTTGAAGTATTCATATCCCTGTAAGAAGACTCATAAGTCCAGTGGAGCAGCATAATCACACTGAACTCTGCCTTTAGCTCAAAGTTTTATTCTGTTTAAGCAGTGTTGTAGTGCAGGGTATACGCGGGTATACGGAGTATAGCCACTTCTTTTTCAGTCAACATTGAGAAGACCCACTTCTAAACCCCTTGTGATGCTGCTTTTACAATTACAAACATCCCTACACGTGTACCTACGTCACCCAGCAGCTCAGCTAAGGTTATCTATGCTACACTGGTGCAGTTAGCCATCAGCTGCTTTAACTTTAGCCTAAACATAGACATAATAAAAATAGATGTATATATGTCTATATATATATATATATGTCTCTCACTTGTCTGTGTTCCAGTACTGGTTTAGTCATTTCATAACTCTTTCTTCCTGAAACCGAAGAGCAGAAATTATGTGACAAGGAGCAGATATACTGATGGAGTTTTGGGGTGAACTAAATAAAATAGTTTTGCATGTCACTTTTTCTGAAACAGCGTTTTTCTGGGCTACTTTTTTCTGTTTTGTTTTTAAAAAAAGGGCAAAATATTGAGAGTATACCCACTTCTTGACTGTGTTTAAGTGTCTGGCTGCACAGCTGCCAGTATGGCAGTAGACATTTAGTATTGTTGAAGGAAATGTCACAACACAGTCATTTAAGTTTGCATCACATATCTCTTATCTCAGGGTCTGGTGGTATAAGCCACTGATACACAAATAAGGTGGAGGAAGGTTGGGTTTTAAAGTTTTAATCGACCTATCTTCATAAATCCAGCGGCTAAACCAAAAAAAAAACTTTTAAAAAGAAGAGAATGTCTCATGCATGCTTCTCATCTTTAGAAAGACAACCATCTTCCAGCATCTCTCAAATTAATGAGTCAGTAACAGATGAAATAGAAGCTAATAAAAAAATGAAGATAACTTAGTCTCCATTTTATCGTTTGAACTTTTGTTTGAACATTTTAGTTATTTGGCTCGCGCAATCCCTGAGGAAAGTTTCCTTTTTAAAGGCTGCTATAGAAATCAAGGCGTGCGTCACGGTGAAGAATCATTAAACTGTATCTGCTGAGCACTGTATCATTACAATAATTCATGATTACAGCTCCCTTATTTGCAAAGCTGCGGATAGGCGGTCAAGAAGTGAGACTTCTGAGCAGAGCATGCATATATGACTAACAGGCATGCTGTCAGGTGTTATATTCACAAGGTTTGTGTGAGAAATCCAGACCAAACACAAGGAGTCCTATCTCTTTAGCAAATGAGACTGATAGTAAAGTCTGTAAAATAACCTCCATGTTGGAGCTTTGGACTCTTCTTCTGTTTAGTTTCTCCATGTTGGACATTCTGCAGTCGGATATTGGGACTGAACTAAAAATCAGAATGTAGATTACATTTTCTTTATCACAAAACACAGATGTGTGCTCATTTATTTTCTATCACACTGTATCTTCATGCTTCTCCCTGGATGATCCTTTTCTGTGTTATTTGCGTGGCCACCCGTGTCTTTCGTTTTTCCCTCTGACGCACCCTTCATTTCTCTTTTCACAGCGTGTCATTGAGAAGCCAGTTGTGGTGTGATTCATTATCCAGAGTATATTTCCCAGATATGGCTCCTGTTTGATAATGACTGCTTATGAAATAGGGTAAGATCTGTTCTGGGCACCTTTTTCTCAGGTCTTGTGCTTCTCTTAATTGCAATGAACCATTTGTCCATTGGTAAAAGTGATTTGCAAACTAAGGATGTCGCCTTACTCTTTTTAACTTCAACATGATAAAAAAAAAAAAAAACAACAACACAGGATGTGGATTAAATGATATAAAGGCAGATGTTACCTTTAACTAAAACACTTTGCTGATGCTTATGTTTGATTTTTTTCCAACTTGAGCTTCACTTGGAACCAAACTTCTCTTCCGTTTTTAGGAATCAAGGTGTCTGAAGATCCATATTGATGATTCTGGCTTTAATTAGTATAGCCTGTTTTAGTGATATCAGCAATTCTTTACAGGCTATGCTAATCTGTGCCAGAATCAGCAATGCAATTGGGATGGATACATTTCTCCATGATGTGAATTTAATCTTTTTTTTTCTTTTTTTCTCTCATGTACGACTGGCAGTCCCTTTTATATCCATGAACAAAAGCTCCTCAACATGGATGACACTGGTAAAGGCCTTTTGTCAAAGTGTATATCTGCTATCAAGATAAAATGTGTAATAATCGAAATGAAAACATACCTGGTGGCCTTATATGCTGCTATCAAGTGGCCTTTTCTGAGGCTGTTAGGGACGGACTTGATGAGTTAAAATGTCAGAGATGTCAGCATGTCAGCCTCACTGTTGGAAAGGTGGATCATCGGTGTGAAAAAGTACATTCAGCACTAGCTCTATAGCTGGTATCAGCTTTCCTAGTGTTTTTTCAATTAACCTAGTATGTAAGAGGTGCTTCACCTGTAGACACTTAATTAAACAGCATGCCAGTCCTTTGGAAAAGCCATTATCCCGGCACGCGCTCATTTGACCTCTATAGTGATGAATGTATAAATGTGTCTATTCATGATTTCACATCTGAATATCAGTTTCTCCATGGAAAACTCAATAGGATTTTACTCCATTAAACCCATATCACATTAACATTCTTATTCAATTTTTAGAGGAGTTTTTGAATGTTGAAACTGAAGTATTTAGCTAACATCAAGTTAATCTGTTTTGTTATTTATGTATTTTTTACTAATAAGATGCTCCTGTGTGAGGTTGGTCTCATGGAAGTCTGTGATTGGAGCGTGATTGCTTTACATTTTAAGTGGTGGAGACACATAGTGTTTAAAAATGATCATTTCAGTCAAAACTGACAAGCTTCTTCTTCACTGACTTTGTTGTCAGAGTAATCAAACCCATATCAGTTGTGAGTAAACTGAATACATTTAGTACATTTCTGGTCTGATTACAATTAATACATCATTTTCATCGCTATACACATGGGGTTCTGAGTCTTCGACATGTGCTGGGCAACAAACCACCACCTTAACTAAAGAGCTTCTGTCACTTTCAATGTCTGAGTCACCGTTATTTCTCTTTTTTGTCAGCATGGGAGAAGTTTTCTGTCAAAAAGTAACAGAGAAAATTAATTAGGTTGGAGGGGTGCAGAAATAAAGTTCTGTGATTGTTACTATGGCTGCCTATGCCAGTTAAAATCCTAATATGATTCAAGTCATTTTGATTCTTAAATCTAGTTCAGCAGTTTTTGCACAAACCGAACAAATGATAGAGGTAGAAGGAGAAACCAGACGTCTAAAGTTAAACATACAGCTACTGAAGGTAACAGCATCAATTCTGAAATGCAAATGAACCTCTTTCAGTGATCACTAGGGGTGGAAAAATTGAATTGAAAAATCGAATATTGGGATTTTTTGCTTCACAATTTTAAAATAGATTTTTTTTTCCAAATAAATAAAAGTAATCCATTATAATCTTTTTTTGTCATTTTTATTGATCTTCTTACTGGGCATTATAGCAGCAGAATGATAGTTTGACTACTGTGTTGTTTTTTCCTCATTGAAATCAAGAAAATTGACTAGCAGAAAAAAAGTTTTATACTTTTTTTTTTTGTGTTATTTATCTACCAAAAATCAGCAATATTGAAGAATTGTGAGAATCGCAATTTAAACTGATTCGGCACCCAAAAAATCTGAATTGAATCAAATCGGGACAAAAGCATATCGTCACAGCCCTAGTGACCATCATAATATCTGAATTTTTAGGTCCCCCACAAAAAAGGTCTGATATTTGACTAAGGTCAAATATGTTTTAGTGTTGTTTTGCATATTTCTTTGATATCATGTTGTTTTTTTTCCCACTGGACTCAAACAGGAAAAACATTCATAGATTAACAAGAGAAAAAATGCATGTGTTGGGTGAAACGTGGGGGAAGAAAGAAAGCACAGTAACACATTGGATGTTGGATTGGTGTGTCCTTACATGACAGGTAGAATCTGGCTGATTAAACAGAAAAGCTTCAGATATTATTTTATCCATGCATTTTATCCAAATTAAAGAAGACAATATCAAACTAAATACATCGTGACTGGCTAAAATTCTGTAACTGTGGGGAAAAAAAGAGCCTTTGCATCGTGGGAATTATCTGCCAGAAATGTTGGAGTAATATTGACACACAGGTAAAGTGCCTGTAAACCAGGGCTCTGAGGAGCTGCCATTCTGCTGTGGCCTTTGATTGGCAGGGGAGCAAATGGCACCAGCATCTGGAGGCACTCTGATGAGACTGATAAAAAAAAAAAAAATGCACACAGGCACATGAATTAGCACACGAGCATGTGAACACACACAATCTGTGCGCTTACAGACTACAGCTGGCCTCACACTACCCTCAAGCCTTCTCTGCTTTGTCTGATGGAGCAGGAATATTAATCCACCTGCGTGAGCTTCACTTTGAAGCAGCTGAGAGTTAATGTGCTCTCATTAACATAATCACCCCAAGAGTGTCTCTCTTGTATGAACTATAAATGATAATGTTTTAAGTAATTCGCTATTAGTGATTAATAAGTTTTGTTCGGGAAATTATTAACTTCTGCAGTGGCTTCATCTCTCTTCTTCCACACACACAATTTACTGTAAAATTTGCAACATAGCTGAGATAGCTGAGGTGATTAATCTTGGTTAATTAGTTCACTGCCTGCTGCGTTATGTCATCTACATCTGTATTAATGCATGTTGTGTTTTTAGCTAACAGCTTTTAACTTGCAGGTTTAAGTTTACATCGATCATGCCAAATTGCATTTAAAACCTTCGTGTGGCTTTTTGACTAAGACCCATAAAGCATTCCATGTACAGAAAGCCAGTGATTACATTACTCCCTCCCCTTTGCATCAGCTCGGACCTCATGAAGTTAATGGTGCCAATTATCTATTCCCCAGTCAGGCTTTTATCCCTGACAGTCTTTTGTCTCCTCTCATCAGTGGAAATAATGTTCTAATTTTTCTGGGTAATAGTCATTTGAGGAAGACATATTCTTTACATTAGTAAAAAAAAAAAAAAAAAGCCACTTTAAATACCATGCACTAATTTATTTAAAGTAAAAATGTGAAGGTATTTTGAACTAATGTCAGCATTTTGGAAAGAATATTTCTATGTGTGTGTTGCATTGTATCGCTGCATATGTTAAAGTGTTCTACTTGATATATTTCTTTCTTTTTTTTTTTACCTATAGCACACTCTGTCTTACGATCAGCAATGTGCATGTGTTGCTGTCCTGTGGGGAGAGGTTTTCAGGTTTGCAAAAGCGAATTTTCTCAGCTAATCTGAGAGGATTTTAAAATGGCCAATTCATCTAAAAAAGAAAAGCTCATTTTCTCCACCCCTAAATAAGATCGTAATCCCTCAGCTCATTAGAAAAACTCTAATTCACCGTCACCTCATTTGGAGATCCAGTACTTTCACTGGGTTGGAATAAGACAAACGTAGAATGAAATGCAAAAAAAAAAAAAAAAAAAAAAGTTAAATTAGGTAGGTAAATGTACGTACCAGTGTCAATGCTAACACACGCTCACATTCTGTTTTTGTAATATGTGAAACACAACTTCTTTATCAGTAATAAACCCATTTTATTCCCAACTTGACACAAACTTCTGCTTGGTAGTGTATATCCTCCACATCAGTTTTAAATGTATACTTTACTGTCAGTGAGCAACACAAGTGAAACTGCTCTGCTGTTGCACATATTTACATAGAAGTTATGGATTCACTGACAGAACTAACCATTTACAGCAAAAGGAAAACATTTTTCATGGTTGTTAGCAAGTGTTGTGTCTCTGTATGAGTTGAAGTATGTCAGTAAAAGTTTTGCAGTTTTGACCACACACCTCCTCAGCTGTTAGCTGTGCTCCACCGGTGAGTGATAAGCCCTGTTTAAACTTGTTGAGCAAATCTCAGCTGAATTATGCCCATCTATAGAGAAGAAAGAGAGTAAACTGCAGGTCATCTTTCTATCTGTTAAACGCCAGAAAACGGGTCCCTCCGTTTAGCAAAGTAATTCAGCTCATTACCTTTCTGTCCCCTGACGGTATGGGTGGGAAATGATGTCTTTGAGCCGCCGAAAACTCTTCAGCTGCTTTAAGATACATATGAGTGTGGCTGCCTCTAATTATTGATGAGGTGTAGTTTTACCCTCATGTGTTCAGCTGCTCATTTATGTAATTTGATTATTTATTATAATTTGCAAAAAAAAGTTAGGAGGGAATGTGTTCGTGGATTTTGATGATGCGACAGCTTTTAAACTGAACCTGTACTGTTGAGGAAATGTAAAATCTCTGTATTAACAAATTATTTAACAACAGATTACGAGATATGTGAATTGAAAATTACAAGTAGAAAGGATTTGAAATATTTCACTCATCAGTTTTCAGAATTTTCTCAGTGAATTATTGAAGCCAAAGATACCACAATCCCTGTCCTGCAATTAATAACGCTCCATAAATTACACGCTTTCCCCTTCAGCCCATTGGCAAGAAAAGAACATCTCTTTATGGTTTGGTGCTCCCTCCAGATCTTATGTTAGTCACAGATTTCTTTAACTTAATGCTCTTAGAATATTTCTCTGGAGTCTTAAGCAGCAGAGCTTCATTGATATATCAATGTTAACAGATTGCATGAGCCCACCCAACATTTAATGTGCAACCAAGTGTTGCCTGGTTTATTTTCTAAAGCTAACGTTGTGTTAAAGTGGATTTTTATGCCTTGTCAAACACGTCTGTCTTTAAGCATTAAGTTTCACCCAGTCAGAATAGGATCAGTTGAAGTGGGCTGAGGTTTTAATATTCATGATCACCAAAAAAAAAAAAAAAAAAGTTCTCACCGGTGAACTTCAGCTCTTTCAGGGATACAGCTATGATTTGATGTGATATCTAAGATAATAACTGTACTATAGATTATTTCTCATCCCAGCAGATTACATGAAGAAGGCTAAGACCAGTCTGGCATTTCTCATGATATTTCTACCGTCTGTTACCTTAAGAAATGGCAGCGGGTGAAACAAAGTTCATTATCCACCATCAGTATTTAGTCTATCTCTCTGTGCCTCTTGCTGTTTCTTCTCTTTTGTCTTCCTTCTTTGTTCCTTTACACTGACTATTATACAAACAGTCTTATCTGAAGCACCTTATGCACACGCTTTGCATCCGCACTCGCATATTGTCTTGGCAGCCAGATGGCAGAGAAAGTCTTCCTTTGGCATTTTAGAACCAGAGAGTCTGTCATTGGTCGGACTCCAAAACTAGAAACACAGCAGTGTGAGGCAGAGGAGAATGCTACTGACAGGAAGGTACGGCCCTCTTCATATGATGGAAATTGATTAGGGAGGAAGCGTCGAGTTTTGAGTGGCAGGCAGTTTATTTAAAATATTGCTTACTATCCAAAGTTGTGGCTTAAAGCACAGAAAATTTCCCCCGAAATGAACGGCAGATAGGTTTTTCCTCACCTTCGTTACCTGTACGGTTGTCGTACTTGGCATGCTATGAGAGGAGATGATTTTAGAGATCTCATGCAGGTATAAAATTCCTGCAGCAAGAAGAAATAATGTAGCATTACACTGTATTCACATAAAAAAAAAATATTTTGTCACTCAGGTTAGTCTGCTGTCTGTCACATTTTTGCTGTATTATAACTACATTATTCAGTGTTGAGTAGCATGACACATTGGTTCTACCTGATACTTATATTTTGCTGCACGATATATTTCAATTTATAATATTTGTGCAATTATATGTAAACAAAACTCTTGTTCTTTTTAAAATGCAGAACTTCATTTTTGTTTCAGCTATCTAAATGTAGCCTATATATTATGTATTTGCACCCTCTCATGAGGTGTTTATTTTAATGTGCATACATATTTTATATTAAATAAAGCTCTTTGTGTTGCTTCTGGCATGAGATGCGCTTTATAAATGATTTTGAATTTGAAAAAAAAGTGAAATTATGCAGATGCCAATGCCTGATATGATTTTTAGCTATGATTTAGTATAAAAGATATGAGTAGTGCATTTCTGGGAGTAATATCTTAAATCATTCATAAATTCATTTGTTCTTTCTTTCCTTTATGTCTATTCCTGCTATTAGGGATACACCCTGACAGGTCATCAGGGCATCTTAATAACATACACACTTATTTATGTCACAAGTTGTCGAGAATTCAAAGGTTCTATGTGTGTTGAATGCAGCTTAGATGAGCGATGACTCATTTAATTACAGATAGACTTGCTGGGTATCCGTTGATTTGCTGAGTTTCCCTGGTCTCTCTGTACTTTAGGCAATGAGGGTGTGTTTATGTCGTACTGTGTGTGAGCAGAATGTCACAATTTGCATTCATTTCCGTAATTTGCTGACCTTTTGCACATTTTATCAGATGATAAGAAGTGTGTAGTTTTTTGCCGACAAAAATAAAAGCTCTTGGTGGCTTTGTTGTAGCCCAGGAGCAAGATGAATTAGCCTTTAAAGTTATGTCCACCCTTGCAAAGCCCACACCAGCAAAGCACATTCACTCTCATATCCCATCCTCTCCAGCTTCCTGGTTTTAGGGGTTTTGTGTTTGTATTCACCTGTCCTTTGCTGCATGTGTGTGTCATTCCAGCAACATTGGAAATGTCTTTATTCAGTGGGACCTGCAGCAATGAATTATGCTTAGTTGATTCTGCAAGTGTGCATCCCACTGATGGAGACAATAGCAGAAACAACCATTTCTGATCTAATGTGATTTCTGACATCCTCCTGTGTGTGTGGCTGTTGACCAAGAGACAACCCGGTGACATGGTGTTAATGACTTGACCAGAACAACATCATGAAATAACTAGTGCCTTAGGGTGCTAAATGAACCATGTTTATGGATTTGTCCTTGTGAAGACACAGGAGGGAGGAACATGAATGGCAAACATAGCTGTATTTAAGGATCAGTCTGTGATGGCAAGTCATAATGAAGATTTAACAAGTTATGTAGAGATTTTTCACCACAACGGCGAAGTGAATGCACAGAGGTGATTGAAAAGACGACATTTAAAAATAGCATAGAGCTGAGAACAGACTGAGAACACAGAAAATGGGGAGAAAATGCAACTGTCACTGCTGTTCAAGCAGAAACTGAGCAACACTGACGGGTGTTTGTCTCCAAGCTGAAGACTTTCTGTGACGAAGACGGTGGCATGCTGGTCATGAGAGCTGCCGCTGAAAATGGAATCCTATTTAGCAAATGCACATTTGCTCGAATTAATTAGACTTGAGTTGCGGATTGACATTACCGTTGTATGACATGCCTGACACGTCTGCTGCACTGCTATAGTAACACCCCCCTGTTTTCTACCCCCGACTCAGGGGTCATTTTCCTGACTTTTTACTGTATGCCACTAGAATTTAAATGAGCTTATTAGCTTATTGCTTAGGCCATTAATTCATCTTCTATCCTTTGTGAAATTATGCAAACTACGTCAATTCAGCAAACATGAACTATTCCTCCACTCTGATTACAGAGATTTTTATCCATTCTTTAGTTATTTTTTTTCTCAATGCCGTATGATTCCAGCAGGAGCTGGAGTTTCACTCGCTGCTTGTACCTGTTATGTGTCATTACAAATTGATGTTCAGTAAACATCCCTGTGGTCTGCACTCACTATAATCCATTTCACAGCAAAGTCACTCTGTGTGGTGGCGCAATCACAGCAGCAGGACAGTAGTGTAACCAACACCTGACCTTTTCGCAAAAAATAGCATGCCATTTGTTTGTTTACAAATTAAATACAGGTCACACGCACTGTTTAATATCAGCCTATTCAATTCTCAGGTGGGTCGGTGGAAGAAAAGGCCATAAAATATATTCCTACTCTCACAGACCGGAAATCTGACTTCTAAATGGCTGCTTTGGTAATTTAAGGTTTACAGCTATAAATGTCTCACATGGCCGTATTTCATTAGTCGAGGGTCTCGGGTTATAAAAGGCTGACTTGATTCTGTTGTCTCACCTCCCACAGACAGAACTCTTATTTCATGCCTCACATGAAACCCTATCTAAACCTGTCTTCTTTTCCTCACAAAGATGTCCATCTTGCACTAATTTCATAAGAATAAATCAGCAAAAACAACAAACAAAAGAGAAGTGCTTTGTAATGCGGTAATGCCCATCTGAGAAAATGTCAGCACTGTAAGCAGAAAATGAAAGGACCTCACATGACCTGTCTGGTGGAATAAAAAGATATTTTTCTAAATGCAGTGCACATTTCCTTAGTCTCTGCAGCTTTGCCTGGGATGACTGCTGTGTCATCAGAGTAAGTCCCACTTTCTTAATGGATTTCCTCCTCTTTTATAAGTGGCTTTCATTATCCTGCTCTTGAATGGTCTCAGTTTGAATTTCAAGTGTTTCCATGCTGGAAATAGCTCTGTTCTCGGGGAGTATTCCCCTGTTCATCTTGAATAATTGGGATTCCCAAAACCTGGCTGCACAGCGTGTTGAGATGTTCACGACTTACCTGTCACTCTCTGCGAGATAACCTCTGTGAGAAACTGGTGAAGACAGCTAAAAAGTTTCCTGTCTCAGATGTGTCTGCAGGTAGCTGCTTGTAAGCCTGTTTCCTTATTGAACAAGCCTCCTGTGACTTGAAGAGGGTGCCGCTGAATTTATTGGCATGTGCATCTTCTTGTTGCTGGTGATGGCAGTACTTGGAAAGCTTCATGCTTGTCATTCTTAATTTATAGTCTCTTCTGCCTGTTGTTTGGTATTTGTTAGAACAGCGTGCAATGCAGGGTGCTTGTGTTGTTCCACGAAATGATAACGGGTAAAAGCGATTTAGATAGATTATGTAGTAAACCACAAATATGTTGTGCTTGTCTTGTTAAATTATGGCTTTTGCTTCATTTTATACAGCTGTCTTTGTTTTAATTGGCACACTCAGTCATAGCTGTCAGGATTTGAAGTGAGATGATCATTATTTTGATGTGTGCTTGCCAAAGCCTGTAATGTCATGCATAGACTCAGTGTGCATTATGATGTGGATCACTTGTCATTCATCTGAGGTGGCAGGGGTTTGATAGACTGCTAAAATGATCACCTTCTCTTTGTAATGAGCCCACTAAGGACGGGTATTTCTGAGCATTATCCCCTGTTGTGCAATTACACTTGAAATATGAAAACCTGTTGTAAAATATGCTGTTTATTTTCTGGTTTTTGTTTGGGTGAATATGGCCCAGCATTTCTCCCTGGCTGTCTGCACAGGGCAGCTCTGCAAGACATTTTATCCATTCCAGCTTCATGTTTGTAATAAACACCTGAAGGCAGTTTTGGTGATTTTTTAAAAAGTTTAATTTCACACTTCAAAGACGTTGGCTCCAAATGCCAATCAAGGCAAATTTATTCTCCTCTACTGATTACTTTTTTTCTGAACCCACTTTGAATTACTGTGACTACTTTTAAAGGGTCGGGGACAACGACAACATGAAGTAGGAGCTGAAGGAAAGAATTTGTTGCTTCATAAAATGAATCTCACAGTTTTATTATTTAGGCTCTGCACAAGAAGAGAAGTGTCGCTTTTTAGATATTAAAGTCAGCTTCTTTTCATCATGACTCCTCTTAGGAGTTCTGCTGGATCTCAAGGCTCTTTTTTTCAATGTTTAAAAAAGGTCTGGCAGTATTGTTCTGCACCAAAGTTGATAGACAATTGCATTAATTGAAAGAAATTATCAGATAAAATCACTGCTGGAAGACCATTAATTTGACAGGTTTCTGAGCTTTACTGCAATTCCTTTCAGGCTTTCTATTCACACACAAACCTTTTGTGGTTTACAATGATAATTATGGTCGAATACCAATTAGAAAGCTATTTAAGCTGTTTGTTGACGTTTCTGGCTTGTTTGAAGACAAGTTACTTGATGGGTTCATCATAATCATAAAACACGTAAGCGCACCCATCGGTAAAACGAACTTCAGGTGCTGAAAAAACATTAACACTAGTTGTTAAAAAAAAAAAAAAGCTCGCACACTGGGATGAATGCTCCCAGAAATATGTATATGAAACTGCATACTTAGGATGATGGTTTTCTGTTTTAATGCTCTACAACAGATAAACAGAAAATGCCTAAAGAAGAGCAAATGTTGCTGTGAAGTTTTACTTTCATAAATAGAATTAAATCTCTTTTTTAAACCTAAAAACAATTTGTGTAGGAAATTGCTGTTCTTGTTTTCCTGTGAATGGTAACTTGGCTGCAGGGTATCAGATTCATTACTACTTCGTGTTACAAGTATTTCAGCATTTCATTCTAAAAATGAACTTGTAACAATCAGACTAGTGTGTACCACGTAGCAAGGATTTACTATCCCTATGATCATTTCAGGTTGCATTGACCTTAACTTACATTTACAGCCAGGTCTTGTGGTTAAAGAGTTTAATGATGATTGTTTTTTATGCTTGATATCGCTATTTGTCCGTGTTTATGTTTTACCATATAGATGTAACTAATAGTAACAGTTGTATCTGCTGCAGCTGCAGGGGGATCATAACATAAACATAACATAAACAATGCGTCTTAGAGCTTGAGGAATAAAATATGTCGGATAAAAATCTTTATTCATTACATGTTGGTGTTGACGACAAAATAACACAAGACTGATCAAAAGATTTAAATAACTCATGGAAGTCTGGATTCAGAATAAAACTGTAAATAAAAGCAGAAAGATCGAGTCACAGAGGGACCCAACATCTGTGGAAATTCCTCAATGATCATTTTATTCACGGATGTTCTCCTGAAGGAACCCTTCCCAGATTTGGATCAGGGTATCAGTCAACACCTGGACTGGTCTGCGATGTGATGTGATGTGCTGGCAGCAGATGGAACAAGACATTATGTCCAGAAAATGCTCAATAGGATTCAGGTCTAATGAACAGACAGGCCAGTCCAGACCATCAATACCTTCGTCATGAAGAAACTGCTGACACATTCCAGCAAAATGAAGCGGAGCACCGTCATGCATCAGAAGGAACTACGGTAATATATGGGCTAACAATGGGTCTGAGGATCTCATCCCAGTGGCAGTCAGACTGCCTCTGGCTAGTACATGGAGGTCTGTGTGGCCCTCCAAGCATATGTCTCCCCAGAGAATCACTGACTCACTACCAAACCGGTCTTGCTGGGGAAAGTTTGCAGGCATCAGAGTGTTTTCTACAGCCCCTTTAGAATTTCTTATGTCTGTCACATGTGTTTAACGTGAACCTGCTCTCATTTCTTGAGAGCAAAGGGAGCAGAATCTGCCAATCCTGGTGTACACTGGCAAATCAGGCGTCATGGTGTTGGACTGTGAGCACAGGCCCCACTTGTGGATGTTAAGTTCTCAAACCACCCTCATGGAGTCTTTTTCTGTCCATTTGAGCAGAAACATACACATTAGTGGCCTGCTGGGTGTCATTTTGTAGGCCTTTGAAAGTACTTCTCATGTTTCTCCAAGATGGTCCTGCTACTGAGTTGTTTCCCCTTACGGCTGCCTCCATGTCCCTGGTATACCAGCCTGTCTCCTGGTATCTCCTCGATGCTCTTGATATTGTGCTGGGAGACTAAAAAAACTTACCACAGCGGGCATAGATGTGCCTTTCTGGATGAGCTACGCTACCTGATAGGGCTGCTCGATTATGGCAAAAATTATAATCACGATTATTTTGACTGAAATTGAGATCTTGATTATTTGACATGATTACCCTTTTATCTTTAACAACATGAATTTTTTTATTTTTTTATTTTTTTATTTTTTTAACATTAAGCCGTGACTTTTAAAAAAATGTCTTTGGGGTTTTAGAAAACAAACAAATAACCTGAAGCTTTGTCTTGACAAAGTGCAAATACTGACGTAAACTGAATAGATGAGAATAATATAAGTAAGGATTAATCGACGCTGCGCGTCGTGGTGTTCTCAACTCCGCGTCGGGCATAATAACCGTCTAACGCACGGTTCCGAGTTGTTTAATCCGTTTATGCCATGGCCCCATACAGTAAATATTTTATAACAAATTTGTATTTCTTTTGTACAACATTTGCTGAAGTATAGGAACTATTTAATGTTGGCCTGGGTGTGGTTTTTATGCCAAACAACCGCTGTTTACAGCATTTCTCTCATTCACCTGTTAAAAGACAGCTGATCTGAACCAGCTGTTAACGCGTTGCTATGGTAACGCCCCGTAACGGAGGGACATTACAGTGTTTAACTCGCCAAACTATGTATACGAAAATAATGCAGCCAGTTTTCACTGACCATGGTATAAACTATGTTGTTGTGAACTTCCACAACCTACTGCAGTTATTCTACATTGACCTGCAGCCGGAGCCGACTGAGACTGGCCGCCTGGGATTGCTTTAGGACGGAGAGGCTCCCGCTGCTCGTCCGTTACAGTAACTGCAGAACAATATGTGCCTTCAAGTCAGTCGCCAAAACACCATAAAAGTCTCTAATAACTCCAGTAACAGTTTATAGAGTTGTCGCTAGTCGCTTTTAACAAAAAAAGTCACCAGATTTAGCGAGAAAGTCGCCAAGTTGGCAACAGTGTGTGAATGAAACTAAAGTGGCTGTGGGAGGAGTTTACAGCACAGCGCTGCAATGCCAGAGACGCTCGATTAGCAGCTGAAGACAGCAGGAGAGGAAACTGCAAAGAGAAAAATAATTGCACACTTTTATTTTTATGATCGTTGAAAACTCAGATCGTAATTGAGATAAAAATCACCCAGCCTTACTACCTGAGCAACTTCTCTGGGTTGCAAACCCCACTTTATGTTGTCTCGAGTGGTGACAGCGCTGGAAAAATGACAAAACGTAAACATGACCATAAATCAGCCAGAAGGCACAATGAAGACCTCCACCTCTTCCTGTTTTGGAGGTCATCGCTGCAGTTCACCAAAGATGAATAAACTGATTAAAAAATCAATATCCTGAAGGCTTAACTGATTTAATACCAGACTGTTTGAACAGTTACACTGTTCAAACAGTGTAAACAGTGTAAACAGACAAACTTCTAAATGTTCTTTGGGATGAAGAACAATAACCTGCATGTGTGGTTAAACTTTGGCAAGAGTTGCTGAGGTGTAAACTTCTTTAAATCAATTCAGTAAAAACAGCCAGAACTTAAGTCAAGTCGACAGCGGAGAAATGTTGTGTTGCACAGAGGATTTGCTATTTTCAATTGACCTTTTTGTAATGTGACTGGTAAATTCTGGGATACTTAGTTCATTGATTTGTCACCTGAGACAGAAGAAATATGAAGACACCATGTAATATTATGAGGGGATTTGACTTTATACTACCTGGATATGACTTGATCTAGTAGAAAAATCAAAAGCTTTGAAGGCTTCACCACCAAGAGTTCCACTTGTTACGTGCTGATCTCCTTCCCTTTTATTGCAATGATTCATGCACCTACATTTCATAAAAATCAGCTTCTGAAGGATTTGCAGTAACTAAAACACGAAGGCTCAGCTCACTTTTTCAGCTGTGTACAGCTGAGTCAGATCTGATGTAAATAAAACTCTGCCACATTCCAAAACTAAATTATAATTAGCTTTAAGTTCTCATCTCTGAATCTTAGCATGGTCATGTGTCACCATTACCCTCAGGGGGCGGTAGGGGTGTAGCCAGGTGGAACCGCCTGTAATTAGACCGCAGAGAGAAATGATGGACACACAAACCAGTCACAGACAATTTACTCCATAAGAGAAGATACATTCCCTGCCTTTTCCACCCCAACACCTCCAATCCCGTATTGCAGCTCCCACTGCCTGTCCAGCTCAGTCAAATGTTACAACCACATAATCACTTCACTCCATAATAGGTCATAACCAGTTTTATGTGCTTATATTTTACCCTTTTCCTTGACGTGCCTTTTTCTCGCCTCTCACATCCTAATGTTACGCCTTGTTGCTCGGGTTTTTTTTTTTTCCTGGCATCCTCTGTTTCCTTATTTTCTGTCCTCAGCTGCTGCAACTTGTTTCATAATACTTGCTCTCTTTTATTTCTCTTTCATTTGTCTTTGCTGTCTGCGCCCAGTAAAACGGCTTCTGTTTCTACACTATCACGCATTTAAGTCACACACAAATTTTTAATGTTCTTTTTCACTCTTTGTGCCATTGCTGATGTCTCCGCAAGCAACACAGTTTTAAATCACTTATTTCCTTCAAGATTATTTTTCAAGATAACGGGTAGTTTTCTACTGGCAAAATGCCTCTTGGCATTGTGGCACTGAATTGTCTTCTTCCAACTCTATTTTTTCACTTTTTAACAGCTCGGTCATCCATCACACATGCTCTGTTTATCTGTCTCCAGGGTACAGGAGATTTATTATCCCACTGAAAATTACAGTGCTGATGTTGTCATTCGGGTTAAGAAGAAAACACCCTTACTTGGAAATTTTAGGAAGAGAAATGACGACCACTTATATAAATTTTTTTTTGCGAGGCCTGCATAAAGTAAGGCTGTTATGCAACAAGGCCAAATTAGCTGGGATTTTTTTCTATGCAAGGAGTCTCCCAACCAAAGACCGTTGTAGCTAATTTCCTTTCTGCATTACTCTTACTCTTGTTTTACTTTAGTCACAGTCATGAAATTAGCTTGGACCTTTCATTATTGCACTGAGACTGCATCATCTTGATGACATCATCAAATTAGTTCATAGCCTTTAATCCAGCTTCAACTGCTCAATATTCAGCATGAGCACGAACGTATACTTGCAGATGAATATAGCAAGTGACAGCTTTTGCTACTTTCCTCCAGCAACCAGCCAATATGCCTCTACTTTAATTAAGGAATGTCCAAAGTTTTCCACAAGTTGCAAATGTTTAACAGCTCTCAGTGGTTCAGCTGTAAAAGAAAAGAAATAATAGTGAGACTTAAGGCTGAGTAGCTATAAAGTTTCTGATTTTAATGACGGAACCACCCTGCATTTAAGACCATGACTGTGATGTACCACAATTCTTTCATTTCAAATTTTCTGATTTTGATTTTCTAGTTTATTCTTTATATGTAAATATTTTTATACTTATTTTTGCAGATGTCACTGTGTGCATATTTTATGTGTTCTGTTTTATAACCAGAAATCCTCAAAAATCATTTAAAACATGGAGAAATCATCGAACATTACAAACATAGACCAGAAATTAAAACCAGCTTGGTAAAATTAGTTTGATAATGATTAAACAACAATGTTAATGCATCACATGGTTAAAGTACAGAGTTGCAATCAAAATTATTCAACCTGGAGAAACCACTTATGATATTAGGTGTGTTGAGTTATTTAAATGGTTCCTGGCTGGTTTGTTTATTGCAAACAGCTGCTAGTTTTTACATTTTTCTCATAAAGCTAATTCACAGTGGAGGTTAAATTATTTTTTCTGCAATTGTACATAAAGTTAATAACAACAAATAGAAATTAATCTAAACTCATGTAATCTAGGGTCATTTGGAGTGGATGCATAAAGAAAACAATGCTTTGTTTTCTTTACATATCCAGTCTACCTGTAAATAATTCTGTTTAATACATTTTTAATCAAATTTTTGTTTGGTATTTTTTCTTCAAGTTCGCACAAGTTCCATTAGATTTCATGGGAAAACCAGGATTATGGATTCAGAAAGTTGCTTTATTCCCAGTTGGATGCAAGTGTCCAAAAGGTAGATTGTTGCTTCCTTCAGGATAAAATTTTAGAACTCTAACAATCATCCTTTTCATTTGTTCTGACCGATGACATTCCCATTAGCCTCAGCTGAGGTTTGTTGCACGGAGCTCATTAGCTGAAGATGGTGACCACAGTAAATATTGTACCAGCGTCAGCATGGAGCTCAAAGACCTTTTCAAAGACATTTTAAAATGAAAGGCTTGTGAAAGGTTATTGGTGGTTAATTGCTTTTTTATTAGCGAAGCAATATCACAGAGAATGGATATGGAATATTACAGTAGAGTAATCTTACTTTAGTCACAGATCACTTATTAGCTTGATCCTTTCTGGTTAACAAATATCACTTTTGGTACTTGATTATTTTATCTGATAAAGTTTATTGGCAAGCTGGGATGTGTTGATGTTTCTGTGTATTAGCTTATGATAAACACAAGAAAGGAAGAAACACTCATATGCTGCTGGTATTCAGCCTTTAAAAATGTTTTAAAATTTTACATGTGAGCACACGATTAGTCAGAGTTACTGCAGAATTAGTGAGTTTCTATAGCTTCATGCCAGATAGTTACAACACCTTTTACTGTAAGAGAACTAAAAGACAGTTATTTGGTCGTGGTTTTTAAGAACTTCATAAGAACATTTTTATGAATAAGTAAAACTGATAATGTTTATAATTTCTGTTTTCCTGTAAATACACATAAAAGTAATGCATTGCTGAAAAAAAAACATGGGACTGTCATTCATCAACTTTTCTTTGGAAGAACAGAGAAAGTGGCATGTGAGACTTCATGTTTTTTACTTTATAAAATTGGGGAGAATATATTGGATTGGGTTCAGAATTGTAATTGTGTGGTTTCCAGGGGATAGATCCTCTTTCGCCCAGCAGTGGATGATGAGGAGTGTGGAAGGATGAGGTCAATTGAAAGAGGGTTCTATCATCTGTGATAAAAACCTGCACAAGAAAACCGTCTAACATGGACGGATTGGCAAGATAAACAAGATGATGATGAGTGTGATTGAACTCTGAGTAAAGATTGGAACTGTGGTCTGCTGAGCATTTGTCTTTTGCTTTTCTCATTTAATGTTCTGACTGGGTCGCTGGAAGTTAATTAATTTCCCCTCACATGATGTTATCATTGCCACACAGAGACATTTAGTGGTGGATTCTGCTGATAATACTTTTAAAACTTCAAATAGATCCCAGTTTCATTTATCTGCGCAGAAATTCAAGGCATGCTAGCAGGGTATCTGTA
This sequence comes from Telmatherina bonti, assembly GCF_933228915.1. Classification (NCBI taxonomy): domain Eukaryota; kingdom Metazoa; phylum Chordata; class Actinopteri; order Atheriniformes; family Telmatherinidae; genus Telmatherina; species Telmatherina bonti. Next base: position 31,000,103 of record NC_136629.1, on the reverse strand, counting down.
ACACAAGTACAAAATCTATACAGTAAACACCAAACAGAAAAGTAGATGAATCACAAACACAGACTTTTGTTAACTTTGGGATGTCACGAAGCTAAACCTCAAACATATATAAGAGATATGTTATGGACACTTAACTCCTATCATTCAGTACAATAAGACAACGAAACTCAACTCACAGACAGATTGACTCTTGTAAAGAGCCTGCATTTTTGGTTTGTAAACAATACTGAATGACGACTTTATTCCCAAAGGCGACACTGCCTGGAAAATGTTGAGCATTTTGCACAAATTACATTTAAAATCAATCTTTTCTGACTGAGTCCCAAGTGTAAATAAACAGTGTGTGCATGGACTGAAGATGAGGAAGAGCTTTAGAAGAAAAGCCTGCCTGATTTAGTTTAGGAATGCACTATTGTTCACATGTATGAATATAACATATTCACCCACAGCAGAGGGGGAAGACCCAGTCAAAGCAATCTGCTAGTCACTCACATCTGATCAATGAGATCTCATCCCAGCCTGTCCTGCCTCGATTTAAACCTCCTGTTAGACCACTGATATCAATGCACAAATCCTTCATCTAGGCCAACGGACTTATGGAGTGTCTGAGTCTGAAGAACAGAGGAAGACAGGAAGAGGGTGATTGAGGGACAAGCTTGTAAAAAGATACACAAAAAATAAACAATTGTGGGAAAAGGGTCACATGTAGTTTCAAAGCCAATTTCCTTTATGGAAGAAAGAGCTGAGAGAGTAACAAAAATTTAAATGAAATGCAGAATAAGAGAAGAGTTTTTTATAGATTAATCTTCATGTTTATTTACTAGGTGCTGCACATTTCAGATAAAGGCTCAGTACAAATTTAAGATGGCTTTAATGTAATAAATACCATTTTACTTCCTCATTAACTTCTGGCACAGTTTAAATCAGTAAGTATTAATATTTTCAAGAATGCTTGACAAGTTGTGTTGTGTAAATGAAGTGTTTTTTCATTGCATCCGCACAGATGGGTATTACAAATTCAGCAAAGTTGAAGACAGAAAATGTTTTTAATTTGTCTCAGTACTAAACCGTTAGACAGTCGGAAAGGTCTCACTTCAGAATGTGTAATATCCACACTGATCCACAGCACAGAACATAGCAGTTTCAAAAACAGGATTGCAAAATGACTATGCTGTCTGGAATTTAAAATGGTCCCATGCATTGGTAAAAATGTGATTTGCCCTTAACCTCTTTATTACCAGTGTATGGTGATAAAGTGTATTACTGGATGATCTGTCGTCTAAAGGTGCCTTATCTTCCTGCACAAGGTCAAAAGTCCATATTTCATACTGTTTATACAGAAACTTAAATACTTTTGGAATATATGTAAGGAAAAACACTCCTGAAGTTGTCACTGCTGACTTGTGTGGAAAGAAAGTAACATCCAAACACACACATAAACAAGCAGCAGTGGAGGAGTACACTTAAACTTTTGACAAGTTACTGGAGAAACAAAAAGTGCAGCCCCAGCAGAAAATCCAAATTGCACACTGAAAGAACACACAAATATGAAAACTAGTACAGAGGAATCACAAACTTACTAAGAAACACAAACACGGTGATATGATACTCGGGGAAAGAAAACAAGGAATACCATGAGAGAGGTGATGACTAAAGCAAATAGGTGGTAGAAAATGGTGCAAGAGAAATTCTGAAACAAACACCGGATCCAAATCTAAATAAATTGTTTAGCTTTTTGTTAACTAGTACAAGAAAGACTTACAATATTCTTCTTATCATTACATCATAAAACAGGAACTTTAATAAACAATAGAAATACAAGAAAACAACAGAAAAAGTCCTCAGTTGAAGAAATAAAAATGCAGAATTCATACAATCATCTCCCCAGATCCTGACAACAGTAGTCTTATCAGTGAACTAATTAGGAAGAAGAGATTCAGTAAATATTCACGTGAAGCTGTGAGATAAACTCAATAACACAAATAATTTAGGTGCACTATTTCATAAAAAAAGGAGATAAGTCTGTTTATTCTAGAAAAAGAGCTAACTGGTAAACTGAGGTTAATTACACCCAAAAATAGTAAGTTTAATGTGATGTAATAGTCTTACATTAATAATTTAAGATTATTACACAGCCTAAATGCTTTGTCTTCAGTTATTTTGCTCTGACTCCTCTTCACTGTTGCAATTACTAAACTTTCTCCATGCTGCTTAGAACATAGAGGAAAAACTTTGATTTACAACACTCAAATACATTTGTTTGCTTGAAAATGTAAGAATTTTTCTTGGGAGAAAATCTAATAAATAAAACTGATAAAATGTGCTCTTAGATTTCTTTCTTCTTTTTTTGTGTTGTTAGATTTTACTTGCTTGGTTGCAACGGTGGTCTTAGACAACATGCTTAAGCTGGTAACTGCTGGCAAGCTGGGTCATAACATAAATCAAATGTTGTGGCCCCAAGTGACTTCGCTAATTTACATTAAAACAAGCCAGAAAGGTTTTTAAGCTTGAGTGGCTGATATGACAGACAACTTAACTCCAGCAACCATATCTGTCCATTTGATCTACATTATGACTTCACTGTAAGGTCCAGTTACTGTCTTTATATTTGTATGTTAACGCCCCTGTTAGTTTAAATGTATTATGTCCCTGCTCTATGGTTATTTGATGGATAAGTCTTTGTCCTGTAGAGACTAAAGTTTCCTTCATGCTGTTTAACATTATTCTGGAAACAATTTAAAAAGGGTTCCACGCTCTAAAAAAAATGTCTGTGGAAAACTGAATAATTTCCAAGCAGAAAATCACCTGCAGATTTTACTGTTAAAAATCCAGGTCCAGACACTCAAAGTGGTTAGAATTAAAAGATCTTTATTAAAAATAGGCAAGAATCATAAAAATACACCAACATGTATCGGCTTATGCCTTCCTCAGGGTGTATAGTGACATAAACAAACAGAGCAATTATAGTTATCGCAGGTGTGCACAACTGACACCATGTAGCAATATATTCTTGACCTCTAGGGGCATCACACAATAAATACTACACAAGATACACAAGCAACAATTCTCCTGGCCTCTAGAGGCACATGGATAGACATGTATTAGAATAAATATAGACAAAAAAGCACTCTCACTCTTTGTGAAGACCCAGCCATAAATGTACAGTGGGGGACAATAATCTGCAAACAAAACATAGAAATGAATGAGGGAATTTAAAGGAGTAAAATAGGGGATAAAAACTACAAAAATTAAATTAAATCTAATTCTTTATTCAGACCTTTATTCAAATAGCTGGTGCCATTAAGGCTATAAATCCTTTTAAGCGTTTAAGGTGTGTAACTTCACTCCTGGCATCAGAGCTCATGGCTTCAATGTCTAAATGTAAATATAACACTGGAAGAAAAGCACATAGCTAAAATTTATGTAGATAACAATCACACAAAAGGTTAAACTGCTGCAGAATATACTTTTCCCATGAGCCTTTGCAGTTTGTCCACACATGACAACACAGAAGAAAAGTGTGTGATTGGGATTCTGAAGCTTTGTTAAAACCTAATGGCTGAACTTTGAAAGTAGAAAAGTATCTCAGAAGACTCCAGAACTAAGAGCTTTAGTTTTGTGAAGATGCAAAAAGCAATTGAACACATACAGGTAGAACTACTGGGACAAGTCGTTTTACTTTTATCAGTAGAAGAGGCAAACTTTTTCAGTCTAGTGGATCACAAGTCAATATGAACACACTGAAAAGGCTGGACATCCCACTGGTCATCAGCATAAAGTCAGGCAGCCTTTCAATCAAATTATTCAGATTAGAGACAAATCTGACAGTAGTGTCAAACCCAGTAAAGATTAATGTCCTTTTCTAGTTATTTACTTATGACAGTGTAACTTTTTTTTTTTTTTTTTAGGTTTATTGTACCTTGAAAGACTGTGCAAGTTTATACATCATACATGTAAGGATTAAACAACGAGGAGGATACAGCGCGTCACGGTGTCCTAGACGACGCATTGTGCATTATAACCATATAATGCACAGATCCTGACCTTTAACAGAGTGAACCACTACTGTATTTAAGCTTTTGGCCTAAAGTATTCAGGGAAGTATGGATAGCATACTGATAAGCTTCATCATAAATGGGCCTGTCTGTGTTAATATAATGAATTAGATGTATCAAAAGAGCAGCAATGTGTGTTCCCTGAGGCTAAAATGTTTGAGGGTTAAAAAAAACTTGAAAAATATCATGTCAAAAACCCACTCTACAAGATTTATACATCTTTAAAGTTTTCTACGTGAAAAGCTATCTTTTCAAAGCACTGCAGCTTCTCTGCTGATGTTTTACAGATGGTTTGCATGATTTATGTCAAATGATTTAACTAAGTTAAGCAAAAGGAAGTTGTATTAACATTAGGTGAGCACAGGTATGACTTCTCTTAAACCTTTAACCAAAGAAGCAATTTTTAAGTAGCAAATTTAAATAAAAAAAAAAGTAAAGTTTCAAGAATATTAGGTTGAGTTAAGTGCAGCCGTGGGTGAACAATGGTCCTGACAATCAGTGACGATGGTGTGCTGAGGTGACACATGAAGTAACCGGCACCCGTAGAGTAAATGGTTCATTATCTTGCGGTTTCCCTTAACAACTGATTCCTACCCCATAAACATTTATTATTTTGTGCTCCTTCTTTTCTTAACTATGGGGAGATAGAAGTATTGGAGGTTAGAAAATGACTGTTTTTGTGGATAATTCTCCGAACACTTAATGCAAAATCTCCATATCACTAAAACATAAGGTCACTTTTTTTTTTTTGGGATAATTACATATTTCAGAAATTACACGTCAAAGGTCTGGACAAATGGAAAGTACAAAGCACTTATATTAAGTTTAATAATAGGAACATGCATGTTAAAGTGATGGAGAGGCCTGAGAAAGTGCAATTAACAACATTACTGTCATTTCACACCAGCCTACATTTCTTTTGTTGTCCACCAAGGCAGACTGCCATCATTGCCTTTTTTATTCCACACCGTCAACAAAGCCTTTTTCTGCTGTTAACGTCAAGATGGCTTATTTAAGAAAATCCTACTGATATTACTAAATTCAAGGGTGCAGAGTTTAATTTTTAACGTTACAAGTCCACAAGTCTGTTCTCCATCCAACCATTAATCCATTTTCTATACCTGCAATGTCTTAATCGATGTCCTGAGGGAGCTAGAATTTGTCCTACCTCCTTTTGGCAAGGGACTGGGTACATCCTGATAGGTTGCTGGTTCATCACACAGAAATATCTCTATTTTAACCGTGATAAGCACAAAATTTGGAATCTTAACAGTAATGAAAGACAGTGGTAAGCTATGATTGTAGTGGGGGTGACTAGCTATATATGTTTGACGTTACTGAGTTATTTGCAGCATCATTGTGTTCAGCATGTTAATACTGTGAATGTAGGAGGTGGGCTACTCTATATATACAGAGGTAGAAGATAAATCTGACAGGTCAAGAGATGATTCATGCAAGTAAGAGGGAATTCAAAGTGCTGATGTACAAATCTGTTTTCCGTTTTTTAAAATGTTCCTCTGAGTTTTGCTGAGATGTGACATGTAGCTCAGTGGAAATATGGCACGAAGCACCACAGCCTGAAATGAGAAATATTTAACTTAGTATACTTGTGCAGCATGCAGGTAAATTTTCATAATTCCTTTAACTAAATATAGGCTGCCATCATACAATTTTCAACTACATATTATGATATCTTGGAGATGAAGACAAATTAGTTTATTACACATTTGTGATTAGACTGGACTGAAGATGTACTAAACATCGAGATTACAGGGAGACTAATCAAGCTGTTGCGCCTACCTTACAGAGTTTTAACCGTACAGACTTTGTATATCAGCACGTTCAAGACAAACTGTTTTGCAGCATCTATTTACTGCATGATTACACAGAACAATAATAAATATGGCCTCGCAGCTACTGTCTGGAAACGTTTGGATTTGTAGCCATGTCATATGCATATGGGTGATAAATCAAAACATTCCTTTCAGTATGGACCTGCAGTATATCAGCCAACAGGTTAAAAAAAAAACATTCTGCCCATTTCCTTGCATTATAAAACTTGTTCATTGAATGCCAGCCACGTTGATGGACATATAGAGGTAAATATTGCATTTTTAGTGAGGTTACATTAACAGGCTCTAAATTCAACACTGCCATAACAGTGGAAATCGCATCCACTTGTTTGATTGATGTACGCATTTTCTGATGTGTTTAATGTCAAGAATGAAAAAAAATGTTTTGAGTCGCGCTGAAAGTTCAATTTTCCATGTATAACTGGAAACACAGACTCATTAGTGAAAGGTTGTGCCTACATCAATCATTTTTACAAAAACACAAAAAAAGAAAAATCCTGGTTTCTCTTCCACAGCATGAATTAAATAAAACATGTTAACACTTTCCAATATGGGCTGAAAAAGTTGTTTATTTATTCAGAAACTAATGAGGAATGACTCAGGGGTTAATTTATCTGATTTTACGAGAATGTGAAGCTAATGTAATTAATGATAAATTATTTGTTCCTGCTTTGTTTCTCATGTGTTGCTCAGTAATTAAGCACATTTTGTGACCCTTATTGGAAGGTGTTTTGAGTAAAGACAGAAAAGATGGTTTTAAGTTTCCTAATGGCAAAAGGAATTTTACAAAGGTCATTTTTAGTTTAAATACTTACTGTGCGGTGATTGGAAGATCAATTGGCAGATTACATAAAAGGAGATAAGGCCTTGTTTAAACTTTACCAAAATTTTAAAACTTTAATTGTTTTCCAAACTTTAGACTGAGTTTTTTTCAGGAAACGTATTATTATTTTGTGTGATCCTGCCTTTAAGCTGACAGAGCTCCAGCAGAAGAAGAAAAGAGGTGCAGTAATGCAAGCATGTTAAAATAACGAGCTAATTAGTTTTTTTTTAGATGTTTTCTAACTGGATGTAAATGATAGTTTGTTCCACATGTTCCACAAATTCCACATGAAGTAGAAATGTGTACGTTTAAGCTGTGTTTACAGAGGGGATTGCCCTCATTACGTGAGGAGAATTGTGTCACAAAAGCAAACAGCTCAGTGAGCCGCCATGCATCCATTAAAATGACAGCTCCCGGATGTGCATTTGTCATGAGATTCCTGGTTCAAAGTGTTTATGTGGCCTAAAAATCCAGCAAGGAAGTCTGTTAGAAACAGCTAATCTTTTATTGATTTTAGTAATTCACTCATCCAACAATAGTGAAAGAAGATTTCATATCCAGTTTTATGTTGAGCTTCTTAACAAGTTTCATATTCACTTTATCTTTCCCAGGAAAAAAAAAAAAGAAAAAAGTTACCTCCCCTGATGTGATTTTGTGCTCTGTAAGGATGAATTGCTCTCCAAAAATGGCATTTTCTTCTCCAAGGCTTTGTGTAAAACAGATGAAAGTATTTGACATTAGGGCTTCTTTGGGATTTGCACATGAGGAGAGTGCAGAATTTCACTGGGACTTAGAGTTTTAAAGGGAATGAGTCTAGCCATTTTGCGACTTGAAAGAAGAATAGATAAAATAAGTTAATGAAGCATTATGTTTATTCAGGCGGGATATGGACTGTAGGTCATGTGCATCTTGTAGTCAGTTGTCAGCTGATGTAGAAAACATGAATCACATTCTGTGACTCCAAAAATGCAATTGTCTGCTCAAGCTGTTCGCATGCCTTCAGATCACATATTTAAATCTCATAAAGTATTTTGCATAATATAAGACTTTTAATTACTAATTATACTGCTAAGCTTGTTTGGAAATAAAGGATTTTTATTTTTTTAAAGGTGGAAATTAATCAGGAATTGCTTAACTAGTAAACAATTTAAGAACATTTTTTCATTCTTTTCTTTTTTCTTATACATGATTGTAATTACAACTGTTGTGTTGTAGTTGTTGTCACTCTGGAGTATATTTTCTGTTGTTGTTTTTTTTTTATATATGTTACTTTATCATGGAGAAGAGAATAAAAATGCTGAAATGAAATTAAAATTAAAATTGCATGAAAATAAGTTACTTTTTTTCTACAGGTTGATCAAATGTGCATGAAAAATCGTCATGGTAACAGGCTCGGCACATGCCAAAACAAGAGGTGACAAAAGCTAAACATGACCTTTTGCAGGCATCATAATCAAAATGAACACATGTATTTTCATGGAACTACGAAATGTCTCATTTCCTTGTAGCTTTCTCACGAGATCTATAGTAGAAAATGTCATTTCAAAACAGTTGGGATGGTCTGTAAAATGTGAATAAAAATAGAAAGCAATGATTTGCTGATCTCATTTAACATGATAGTAGAAAAATGTCATATGGTAAAAACAAACATTCATTAAAAACTATTAGCTTATCTTGAATTTGGTGGTAGTAACACATCTTCAAAAAGTTAGACATGGTCATGTTCACCACTGTGTAGCATCTCATTTTCAACAACACTGTAAACATCTGTGAGCTGAGCAGACCAGTTGTTGAACCTTTTTCCTATTCTTGTCCAAAATAAGCCTCTCAACAATTGTGGGTTTTCTCTGTCATATCTGGTGTCTCATAATGTACTAAATATTTTCAAGTGGTAAAAGGTCTTGACTGCATGCAGGCCAAATCAGCACCTGGACTCTTCCACCATAAATTCATGCCTTTGCCTCCTTTGTCTTTGCCTTGTATATATTATGGCGTTATCTTGCTTAAAAATGCAAAGCCATCTCTGACAAAGATGTTTTCTTAATGGGAGCATGTGTTGAATGGATGTTGCCTTTCCAGAACTACAAGCTGCCATTTCAGTAGGTAATGATGCCCCTGCATACCACCAGAGTTAGACATTTTAAATGATTGTTGGTAACAAACTGGATGGTGTCATTCCCTTTTCAATCTATGATTTACAAACATAATTTACTTCACAGTTTTTTTCCCCACTTTGCCTTATTCTGTTTTAGATAAGCTTGGCTTCAGGAGAGATGCTGGCGGTTCTTGTTTCAAAAATGGCTTCTTCTTTGCTTGATGCAGCTTTTTAGGTTGGTGAACAATGACTACATAATTTGGATACACACCTTTTTGCAGATTGCTGTGCATCTTTCCATCCTTACTCTGAGAGACAATGCCTGTCTAAAGTACTGTTTTTTTTATAAGCAGTTATTTACTGAGCTGTTGTCAGTTAACCTAATAAGCTTCATAATCTCCTATATCCTTTGGCAATTGAATTCAAGATGAGCAAATAATTTTGATGAAATTTAAAAAAATTCTTCCTGTCAAAATTTGATTATTTTCCAGGTTTTGTTATGAAAAGAAGGTTTGCAGTATCCAATCGATAGTTTAATGATGAAGAACCAGTCCTTCTAACGCACATTTCAGTCTAATTTATTTTAACATGCAAGTCTAGAAGAGCAAGAAATAATCAAGCGTTTATCACAAACCACTTCATTCATTTTCTATTGATCGTCTCAGATCAGCCTCTGCCAGAAACAAGCAAACAGCGAAAGCTCCGCCCTATACCCTACCTGCGGGTGGCGTCTGATTGGTCAACTGCCAGGAGTAGTTATACTCAGCAGTGAAGGTGGGCGTGGCTTTCTTCTCGTGAATGTGCAAAACTAGAGAAGATGACCAATCACTGAGTCCCTCCCCGGGATGTCACTAAAATTTCATAGTAGAAAAAAGCTCTCTAAAACTAATCATTTCAGTCGTCATGGAAACCAAACGTAGCAAGTGCTGGAAAACTCAAACATGTGTTCATGTGATAAAAAACGGTGCTGCTCAGATGTATGATCAGTATTTAACACTATATCACTGTAGGAAGCTCAGAAAACTAGAAATAGCATAATAGAGCCGTTTTAAAGATGTAAAAATAATGTATGTGAATCAAAATGAACTTGCCAGAGTACTGGTTAAGGTAAGTCGGGGGAAAATAAGAAGATAGTGGAATAAGATCAGGGAAATCCTGGAAACTGGGTTTTTTTTTCCTGCAATATCTTTCTTTCTCCTGTCGAACTGTTTCTTGCCATGTCCTCCAGTTTGCCTCTTTCTCTCATTTTAAATGAGTCAATTGAAATGCATGAGATAAAGCCATTAGCCCATGGGGAGATTCTGAACAGGGAATAGGATGAAGAGAGGGGCTGTATTCCAAGAAGGGCTTTGCTGATTGGAATGATTACATATTAAAGTTCCAAGGCTAAAACATGGGAGCAACCTTTGGATCATATACTCTTCAAAAATGACTGAAACACTTGAGTAGTTATGGTGTTTATCTTCAGCCACTAACCTCAATTTTGAGTAAGACACTTACACTCAGCACTGTTTAAATAAGTTTAAGGGCCTCAGAGCCTTTAAAAAGACATCTCTAAAGAGAGACGCCATAGAGACTGCTGGGTGAGATAAATGTAGCTGAGTTTAAAAAAAGAGGTAGTTCAAAGCAGAAAATCCAGAAAACTTCAATCCTGGTGATACAGAGGGGAGGAGAGAACTGAATAGTCGTTTCTGACAGGAGATACCAGTCACTTTAAGCCTTCAAAGATTTTAGCTACTCTCAAACAACATCAACACAGTTTCTGTTCCCTTTTTTTCTCTCTGAGATCGCATTTGACGCAGCAGTGGAGCCATGTTTGGCATTACACAACTCTGCATGAGGGATGTCTCTGCATGATGAGAATGAAAAACCATTCTCAGGTTGTGGCTAAATTTGATTGATGAGCAGCGCAGGCCTGTGTGGGACTAAACAGCATATCGCATCGTGTTTGGAAAAGAGAACATTGTCTAAACAATCCTGAACAAGACTCAAACTAATAAAGAGAAGGTGACTATACAGTCATCCCTATTAAAAATTGATTAAATTGGAAAGTTGATTGTATTGTTTCTTTATAGCCAGAGAAAGATTTTTATGGTGAACCAGCAGTTTGCTTTTGTGGCCTGTGCTGTCCCTTGCAGGGTGGCTTTGACTGTTGCCAGTGCAGCTGGAGTCAGAGGGAGTCTTTTTTTTCCACTCAGTGTGGCTCCATACAATATCAGAGGCTTATGAGGATCTCATCACTCTCCATCGTCGTAATGTTTCTGTCAGTGTGCCGGATGGGAACTATTACATCCCACTGAAAATGACTTGCTAGGCAGGGGCACACATAAATGCTGCTTATTGTATTGTTCCAGATATTAGTTTATTTGTGTATTAGCAGTAGTTTGCCTCATTATGCTAATTACAGAGTTCGTCTTAAGTGCAGTGTGGTTTGCTTTGAGGATGGCAGAAAACAACTTTGATATGTCAATTTCTGATCTCTGGCTTTTTCTAAAAACAACTTTGTGCTGATGGAATTCCTTTGGTTACAAATGGACTATTTTTATGTCACTCTCCTGTGTTGGATATATTACTGACAGACCAATAACACCAAACCTTTGGTGGCAAAAGAGAGTTGTGTTCCTGATCCATCACTCGCCTCTCGTCATTAACATTCATGGGTCATTATCTGGCAAGCACCCCATATTAAATTTAATTGTAGGCTATAAACTTTCCTGTGGTGTTTGACCACTGGCACCCGCTGAATATGTTTTATTATTTAGACTCTTACTGTGCCTCTAAATATGTGGACTGCAGATTTGTATGTTATATTGTTTCCTTCTTTGAACTTTATTTATCTTTGTCATGTTTCAGCATAGAAATAAACGTTGACTAATCTGAGACTACTCTTTCACTTAAAACAAAACACCAATGAACACAGAAATTTATGCTTTCATCTCCCAATGAAAGCAGAAATTATCTTTAATTAACTATTTTTAAAAGTCAAACGAGCTACTGCCTCTAGTGGTTATGAGAAGAACTGCATAGCTAATTTAACAATGGTTAAAAAAAGAATAAAAATGTGTCATTGCTACCATTATTCAACAGGTGTTGTTGCCCAAACCCAACCAAGAAGACAGTTTAGTGTTTCCATCCTCAAGAGTTGCCGTCCTGCAGGTTTTAGGTGTGTCCCTGCTTCAACATACCAGATTTGAATTAAATGGATCTGCGACACAGCTTGTTACCAAGTTCTGCTTGAATATGTGGAGTAGTTAATCTGATTAGGGTCACCTGCAGAAGGCTTTTTGACTTCAAGGCTTGTTAGCTTTTTCATTTAAGATTCTTTTGTTGCACAGACTTTGCTGGTGACCTCATTCTTAGTAGCTTTCTTAGTAGCCATCTCTGGTTCTCCAGTCCAATCAGAGAATGCTCAGATTGCTTTCTACTGTGGGCAAAAGACTGGTTCTCATCATTACGACACACACCTTGCTTTAAATAGATATATAAATTCCTTTGAAGGAAACACTTGAAAATGGCGTCTGCACTACCTTAATGTTCATATGAATTGTACTTCCCTCCTGCCAGTTTGCTGGACAGTAGTGTAGAGGAAACCTTCTTAAATTTTACTATAGATTATGAACAAATTATTAAAGTTGTTTCAGCTGGAGGACTTATTCCTATGACTTGCATGTTTTCATTACATTAAGTGTGTTTGCATACACATACGCCTGAGTTTGTGTCTTTCCCAGGCTCTGTTTTTATTCCAACACATTCATTCATATCCCAGCATTGGTCATCAAAGCATCCAGGTTTCTAGTCTGATGTACAACAATGTCTGATTTTTTTATTAACTCAACCACTATATTTCCAGAGAATGTTAAGAAGCTTGGATGAGGTGTTTACATGCCACAGTGTCCTGGTTTCCATCGGAGGGCTCCCAGTAGCAGGGACTTTTCTCACAGGATCGGACCTTGTCCAGGTTTCTGGAAGCACAATGGGATGTTTACGTGTACAACACATGCTGGGATACTCCAGAAATATTCCGAATGCTCCTGTAAATGCAGTCACTTATTCTGCATACCGTTCTTGATATATATCGTCTTCATAGCAGACTTTTTATGCATTTCTAAAGGTTTCCTTTAACTTTGTTGTTTTGTGATAACTGGATCATTTTTCACACATTTGTGACTAACTACTTCTAGTCCAGTCTTTAAAAAAGTCTTTTGTTTTTGTAATTTTTTCCTCCTAATTTTTTATTGTTTTTATTTCATATAATTGTAAATAAATACAGAATTTATTGTATTTAAACAAACTTGCGCAATATGTGTTTGTAAGAGAGATGACATTAACTTCTTTTTAAACCTTTCCTGTTACTTTCCTCCAAACACTCAATTTTTCATTTCTTTGTTGTTTATAGATTTGTGTCTTAAAGCCTCAGGATCTGTCTAAATTTCCCACTTAATTTAGAATAATATAATAAAGCTGCTCCGTCTGCCTGAAGTGAATAAGGATCTGTTAGCGAGTAGTCACATTTCAGGTTTGACTTTATAAGGAACACTTCAAAATCTGCCTTCATCTCAGAGGCATTTGTTTGGCATCCAACATTAAAACTGACTGTGAACCCCTGCAAATAAATAATCAGGCTTGTTTTTACAATGCATTTCTGTTTAGAATGCAACATAGTCCAAGCAAAAGGTCATTGGAGTGGCAAATGTTAACAGAGAAGCAAACCCAAGCAAATAAATGCAAGGAATGTACAATATTCTACTAACTATTGTCGTGGCTCAAAATATAATTTTATACAACATGGAATTAAATGTGATATATGTTCTAAAAGGCAAGAGGTACGCTGGGAAGGCCTGATTTAGCTGATGTTGCTTGTTTCAGATGGTTTAAGTTCTGTGTTTGCATGATCATCTGTCTCACTAAAGCTGGTTATTCTTTCCTTCTTCTTCTTATTCCACGTCTTTTATCTTCTTATCAGACATGTCTCCACATCTGGACACTGTGTTTGCGTTCATCTGCAGCTGGTAAATACAGAAAGAGCTTTCGATACTGAGAGAGACAGATGAGACCACTGTGACTTCCCGAGAGAATTTAGGGAATCAAATTTAAAAGCTATTTTCAGCTCTAATGCCAGGTACGGTCACGTCACCTGGGTTGATATTATTGGAAGAAATAGGATACACCCATTGTGTACTTGTGTGTGTGGCGGGGTGGGGAGGGTACGGGTTGGTGGTGGGGGGGGGGTTGGAGCACGGGAAGGGATGAGGTGGCTGGGTCCCCATTGTTTGAGTGAATGAGGCAGAAGAGACAGACAGAGACGTAAGACTGTGTGTTTTTCCACATCCCTGTGAGTGTTCATGTTTGTAATACATTTAGTGCTTTAACTGTCTAACGTAAGCCTGTCTACATCCGCCAGGAGAAGTGTTTGGACTGTATTATAACCAGTCCTGTCAGCAGTACCTCTCTTTGTGGCAATTCAGTACCTGGATCATTTTCAAAACTTCCTCATAATCACCTTGTTGACTTACTCCTCAAGTGTTCGAGCGTTAGCCGCTGCTGATGTGTGTGTTTGCATAACTGTGTTTAGCGAAAGAGAAGCACAATACATGACAATGTCAACACAGCTAAGGGTTTTATTTTATATATATATATGTCTGCCTTCTGTAAGCATATCTGCAAAGACGAGTGAACATGTAAGTGTGATGTGTGGTGTAGAAGCATACAGAGCATTTGGTAGTCATGGACTCCATCACCTGACAACCTTTCGTCCTGAGGTGAGACATCTGTTTTGTTCTGCCTCTCTCACATAAACACATAATATCCTACTCCAGGGTAACGTACACTCCCCGAGCAGGAGGTGAGACTACTTACATCTCCTGACACATTCCAAGCCCTCCTCCTCTGTATCTTTTCACCCTCAGTCTCCAGTATCCCCTCCACAACCCTGCATCTCTGCTTCCAGCATTTAAAGACCCCTCTCCTCCTGCTAAAGCATGTTTACATAGAAGAGAGTGTGTGCTTTTTCTCCTTGTGCTTCTCTTTTGAGTGCCTGTTCAATAGGCAGATGGTTGCACTTCCTTTTAAGGATTGATTGCAATAGCCTATTGCAGTGGTTACATGTGTATAGCATCTGTGTAGGATTGTATTGAAGTGCAGGCATGAGGAGCAAGGCAAAGGGTCAGGGCTGGAATTAGACTCACACGACACGACATTGTTTTTCAAAGTGTGGTATTTCATAGTTTGGATTGCGGGAATTGTTAGGAACTCGCTGTCACTGCAGCAAAATTTAATGCACAAACCGTTTCTTTTTTTCCCGTGTTCCTTTGTGACATTTGTCATAAAAAAATTTCAGCTTAATTTCATTGACAGCACCTTTACTTTAGTTTTAAAACACACACAAAATGTATGCACTGGACCTCATCCAGATTGAGATTTACTATTAGAGCGAAAGAGAAGGTAAATTTCAGCATTCTCCCTACAGTCATCCTGAAGTGGCCGCAGCCTTTTGGCTTGACATATTCCGGAGCCGTTCTTTCTACTGTCTCTATTTTGCCCCTCTGTTTTTCTTCCCGTCTCCTGCTTTCACATACACACAAACTACACAGGCATGTCTAAGTGTCTAAGAGTGCCATGTCTAAAGAGTTCCAGCAGCTTGTTACCGAGGCTGTCAAAAAGCAGAGACCCACCACAGAGGTGAGGATGTGTGTGAAATCCCATGAACCTGTAGCACAACATCCTGGTTCTCTTTCCACGTGGAGATTTTTCTCCTCCCACAGCTACTCTAATTCTACAACTGAAGCCTATAAAACTCCAAAAATGACTGTCAGTGCTCACACAGCGCTATTGGATTAATTTAATACATTCTGGGTAGAGGACTGCATAGGAAGCATTTTCTTTAGTCCAAAAATGAAAAGAATGTCCAATACTGCACATTTTTAAGTATCAAATGTCGCAGTTAAAAATAAAGACTTTCTCTGGATTTGGAACAGTTTATTATATGTCTAAAAATTGTGTATTTGTTAACACTACTGATCTTTGACGGATTGTCACTCTGCCTTTCCTAACTAAGGCTAATTCAGCCCCTGCCCTGTCTCTTCTCTGCACCCTATTCAGCCATTAAAAGTCAGTCTGCTGTTGACTCGTCTTATCTCTGACTGTCACTTTCTCTTCTTTTCTCTTCTTCTAACAATTTAAAATGGTCAGTGTGTTATGTCCAGTTGGTGCCACGCGACATAGGGCTGCAAAGCAAATACAGCTGATAGATGATAATATGGGCTGGAAACAGAAAGTGGTGATGTGTGCTTTCTCATCCTAGGGATGCTGCAGGACAATGATGACTCCAGGATTAAATGTAATGAATGTCAGTGTCCCATCAAAACTAGTGAGCAGCACAAAGTTTTAATGATGCAAACAGGTATTACAGTAAGATTAAGGGATCTGAGTAAGACACCATTGCTTTGGCTTCTATGCCACAGTTCAGTATTTGATGATTCATCCAGCCTAACCAAGCTCTTACTTGTAGTAAGCTGTGGCTTTGCAAAGATATGAAACATTTCCCCATTTGCCTCATAATATTTCCTCATGGCCTTTAGAGGGTCTTGTTTCTTGAATATAAACCTTGGATGCCTGGACCAAAACCAGGACTGGCTCAGCAGGGGGCTCTATGGATATTATTCTGGGGGTTGCTTCTTTACTTTCAGTGCATGAAGGAAAAAAAAACATCAAATATATTAACTTACGATAAAATGAAAAGGAGGTTTTCATTATCCATTCTGTGAGACTTGCTGAATGACTGGAAAGATTCAGTTATGATTAATAGGCACAACTGAATCTCTACAACATTGTGTACATTCTCTAATTTTTTGAAAAAGAAATGTAGTGTCAAAATAAAAAACAAAAAAATAGCTTTATTGCTTTATTACAGTACTTTCAGTAAAAGTCTGAACAAGTTTGACACTAACTGTAATGATGAATGTGAGATAAAGAATACTTTGTGTACTGTGACTTAAATAACTCAAATATACAGATATAGTAGTTAGCAAGTTATCTGAACAAAAATGCTACTGGATTAAAAAAAAAAAAAGAAGAAAAGTAAGGATACTGTCACCCAGTGATTGCTGGGAAAGGCTCCAGCTTCTCGCGACCTTTGTATGGACCAAGTGGTTAAGAAAATGAATGAATGAATAAATGAAAAGTAAGGATAATAGTATTGATTGCTGATTTATGCTAACTAACATATTTCGAATTTATTTTCTTTTCTGCTTTTTTTTTTGTTGTTGTTTTTTTAGCATCTTTTTTCTGAAAAACATCCTGCACTTCATTGACTGGTAGTGTTGCACATCTGTGTCTGTATGTTCCTGTGCAGCTGCATACTTTGTATGTTAACTCATAAAACAAGTAAAGCTTATTGTCTTGTTAAGAAAGCCTTGAGCCTGAATGAGAAAAACCTATTCATGGCTTGTGTCCTAGCTAGCTCTAGCAATGGACATTTCACTAAACAGAACAACAACGTTTTTATCAACTTGGTACATTAGCCCTAATTTTCCTGTGGATACATGCAAGTTCATGTATAACAGCTGAAGATCAGTTGGTCTAATTTAAGGTTTTTGTCATCCGGATTCAGAAAATGTAATGAAAATAATATTGAATACAAAATCCTGTTGAAAGATTTTAACTCATTTTAAAAACATTTCATACGATAAATGTGGGTATGGATGTAAATGTAGAAACATTATTTGTTACATTCACAAAAACATTTTTAAAGTCTGTAGGATTTACAATAGGGACCCGGTTTTGACACATCTGATTGAAATGAAATGTGTTATAGTTTGGACTTTTTGTGTCTAAGTTTCAGGTTTCCTGTTTTATTTTGCAGCTTTTCCAGTTTAGTTTCCTTGTGTCTTGTTTCTTGTTTAGATTTTGCTCCTGTTCATTTGATTCACCTGGTCTTATTAGTTCATTTACCTCACCTGAGTCTTGTTTTGTCCCTGTACGTTTACACCCTTAGTTTTCTGTTCTCCAGCGTAGATTCATTGTATTTAGTTAGTTCCCTGTGTCCCATGTTTCCTGTATTCCTGCCTCTTGGAATAAAAACCTGTTTGTTCCTGCATCCTCGCCGGATTACCTGCATTTGGGTCCACACCTCAGCCCTCCTCTGTGACAGAAATGGCTCTCTAGCAGCTTGTTGTCAAGTTCTGCACCACCATCTTGATCAGCCATTGATTTCAATCAGGTGTGTTCCAGCAGAGAAACATTGAAAGCTTGGCTCAGAAGGTCCTGTGAAGGTGATCCCTGATTTAGAGTGACTAGATTCAGACTCTCTGATACACGAGCAACCTTCTGATGACACATCTGTCAAAAAGATGAAGATGAGTAAAGGCCAATTAATAGTATTTGACTGCAGGTGGAATTGAATCTATATTTCCTCACCATCCACAAATGTGCTTTTATTTATTTTATTTTTTTCATTTGTAAGAAAAAACAGAAAAAGAAGACGATGCTTCACCTGCAGAACAGATTATGTTGCTGGGCTGACACAACCCTGTAAGACATGAACCATCTTGAAGACAGAATATCCACAACTGAACCTAAAATTACATCTATAAGCCACTAATCCTGCTTACTAGTAGCCTCCTCTCCACCTTTCTGTGTTGCTTCTCTGTAAGAAACGTTCAGATTCGGTGGACCAAACTTAAAAACAATTCTAATTAAAGAAAAATATTTTTTTACACAACTTAGATTTTCATGTTGAGTAAAATGTACCTGCCAGCACAACTTTATGCAACAGAGATACTTCTGTTGTCAAGTTTTGGCTTCAAACTTTGCACAGCCATCCGCTCACACTGGCACATTGCACAACCTCTTACACTGATTATCATTTCACTTCCTTGCATTCTTATTTTTATCAGACTTAGCTTCTGTCAGACTGCAGCCTGTTTATGGTTTGTGGTGCCAGTGTAAGCAGGAATCAGAAGCTGTGCTGCAGTAATCTGGATTGCTACAAAAACGACACCTCAATAAAAACAGATCTCCTGGCTGCCCACAGTCATAAAGCAGAATAAACAAGGTTAGGGCATAATAATTATGCTGTGCTGCTTCCTGGTATTAAAGACCTGCCTGGACTTCTTCCATTGTACAGACTCTCCTGTTTTTCTGAATCTTTGAGCTGAATAGTTTACACTGATCACATTTAGAAAGAAATATTTGCACTTGATTACATAAAATGTTGCTATTTTTGCTAAAGTACATCCCTAAAACGTCTATGCAATAAACAATTTAATCTGGGTTGTCTTAGAAATACTTGAAAATGGGACTATAGATATGTGTGTTCTGGCAGCTGATTCCAAATGGGCTTCTTTCTCTGTGTGTGTGTGTATTTTTTAAGAGAAGCTATTATGCAATAGTAAAAAGGTTTTAAAGGGACAGAGCGGGACAGCTTTGGTCTAAACCTAAATGTCTAAACCAGTAACATCTCAATAATACTAACAATAGTGAGCATTTCAGTGACAAGTAAAGTTATAATTTTGTGCTTCTCAATGATGGACAACATTATAATACATTTGAAATTCATTTAAATGTTTATGCTTAATAGGCAAGACAAGACAATGCTAGTTTATTTATAGCACAATTCAACAACAAGGAAACTGAAACATTAGGAAATAAAAGCATAATTTAAAATTAAAAGAAGAAAGCAAGGGAAAGGATATAGCATTAAATAAAGACTATTAAATCATGATCATTTCCAGCAACATGTTGGTTTGAACTTAAACTAAAGATAGCTTTGAATAAAAACTATTAAAATGCAGCAGAGAACAGGAGGGTTATTAACTTTGATTTAAATAAACTGAGTGTTTCAGCAGGTTTTCTGGGAGTTTGCTCCAGACATGTGGAGCACAGAAGCTGAATGCAGTTTCTCTGTGTCTCGTTTTGACTCTGGGAACTGATTAAAAAAAAACAAAACAAACTGATCCAGATGACCTGGGGTCTGATAGGTTCATAATGGAACAAGAGACCTCTGATGTACTTTGGTCCTAAACTATTCAGAGCTTTATAAACTAGAAACAGAACTTTAAAGTCGATCCTCTGATGGACATTCAGCCAGTGGAAAGACCTCATAACTGGACTGATGTGGTCCTCTTTCTTAGTTTTAGTGAGGACTCGAGCAGCAGAGTTCTGAACTCGCTGCAGGTGTCTGATAGATTATTTTAGGAAGACCCGTAAATTTTGTGTTTTAATACAAACATGTACACAAACTATGACACTACAGAGTGTCCTGCCATGATAAAATGACATTTTTCATCAAAACCTTTGCAAAACCTGTAGTTTCAGGAGCTTTAACCCTGGCTCTCACATCTGTAGCATCTTATTATGCAGTTTTTTAGAATGGCACATAGGGGCTTCTGCCATCAACAATGACACTATTCTGAATACTACAGTCAGATCTTACTCAAATGGATGTACACTAAATGCTTGTTTTTACTGCTAAAAAATTTGTGATTGTTAAGATCATCCCTTTTAACTACTTCACTTATAATCAATATGTTTTGACAGTACTTTCAGAATTCCTTGTAGCGATCGTAGCTGAGCAACAGATTATTCACAACTTCACAACAAAAGGTGCTGTAGAGACTTCACATTATTCTCTGTCTCAAGATGCTCCTGACTGGAAATCTGTGGACTTTTAAGAGTTGACTTAAACATCACTCATGTACTCCAGCAAGCTCACCTTGTGCCAAGAAAGCACTAAATGCTTGTTCTGTCAGCCGTGAGCACCTGACAGATGGCCTCAGGCTGTTTCACAACCCTTTCCACCATCTTCTGGCAGCAGTGCCATCATCACCAGCCTGTGATAGATTTAGCTCATACAGAGGAACTACAAAAAAGTCTCCTTCCCTCTGCTCCTCTTTAATATGTACTGCAGATATAAAATGTTAACATATCCTTCCAATAAAACAGCTATATCTATTTTTTCTACATATGCACAAAAAAAGGAAATGATCATAATTTACTATGAATCAATACTGTGTAGATATACAATACCTGCAATACATATGATTTACATATATATATTTTAATTCTTTCAATATAATCATAAAAATTCTTGCCATTGATGATTCTTAGAAAATATTAGAAATATATTGTCCGTTGGAAACCTTTATAATATGTGTCCAAAAAAAGGTAATCAAAGTACTCAGAAGTAAAGCGTGCTCTGAAATTGCAATGTGCAACAGACTTATGATTAGTACTACTGAAGGAAGTTTGATGTATATAAAGAATCTGTAAATCTAGAAACACTCACAGTGGTCAAAAACTTTAATCAGCATCTTTACATTTTCTTCAGGCAAGTTGTTTTTTTTGTTTTTTTTTATCTACCCCAGAGAATTCACACCTTGTTCCCTGCTTTTTTTTTTTTTTTTTTTAGATTAAAACATAAAATATCTATTTCCAGTGTCAAACAGACGCTTCAACCATGTGAGAACGAAGTATTTGATTCCACATACGTTCTCCCCTGAAAATCAACTTTTTTCTACTTCATCAATGTAAACCTTGTGAGGTTTGGCTGGGTTGTGGAAGGATTGAGAGGAAGCTCAGCTCATCAACCTGATGTCTGTCTTTATTTTTTTACCAGTACAATTGCATATGCAGTTGCACAAAAGAGCATAATCTAGATAAAAAAAATGGTTAAAACTTGACAAAACAACACTGTTAGAATGTCCTTTAGGAGCTAAGACAATGCCACGCTGAACGTTAGGCTTTTAGCTGCAAAATAACACAGAAAATGTTACATATGGAGCTTCCACTGCAGCTCCTGGAGGTCCCTCCTACAAGGCAAACGGACATTAATTGACATCCACTTTACAACTAATGCAATACAAAACACTGATATGTAGACAAACCCTCCAATGAAATTTGAACTACACTATAAAAATGTTAAAAATGGCTTCAACAGTCCTTAAAAAGTAATTATCTACACATTTTTCGTGCCATGCAACTTGCTCTATAAAGGCATCTGGACACTCACCATTCTGGCTTACATATTCAGAATATGAACTGCAATAGGACAAACCTGATGTGATGTTAATTCATCTACTGTGTTTTTTGCTTGAACAAGTACTTCTTGTATATGCATTCAGCATTAACTAAACTGATGACTGAATTAATTTTAATCAGAAAACACTGAATAGTTCAGATGTACTTCAGGTTTTAGTCCGTGTTGAAAACAGTTCCTGTTCAGTCGTTCCCTGGAATCTACACCTATACACAAAGATATGTGCTTGGTCCACGGGGAAACAAAGGGCCAAGCATTTTGTTCTCCAGGATACACAGTGTATACACGATCAAGGTTTTATCACTTGGAAACAACTATTGATTTATGCCCGCTGACTTCCACCACATGTTGTTTCCCTCTCTATGTGTGCAGCTTTCCTTGTTCATGTCTTTATAAAGGAAGAATGGGTCTACAAATTCATTTGTTCTTCATGCTATCAGTTTTGTCCTTTTAATGATTCCTGGATGGTCGTTATCAATATAAGATAAGCAGTAATATCCACCCCTATATTATTTACATACTATACATTGTCTCATTGTTTATGTCTGGTTTTAGCCATCCTAGCGAACTATTACATCATCTTTATTTGCAGATATAAGATAACACGTCTGGATCGGAGTACTCCAGTTTATGCTGTCCAGCAAGGCTGCTTCTCTGTGTGATGTAGACTAAATCGATAATTTTGCAGTGTTGTGGCGCTGCCTCCCAGATTACATTTCACCTTTCAACAAGCATTCTCATCAACTTCACCCTAAACTCCAGGATTTGCACAATATCACACCGTGCAGACCATGACAGACAAGTAGGGTCTTACTGAGAAGATTTAGAGGATTCTTATCAATATAACAAATGTTTAATGAGAGTAAATCCAAACTGTTATTGTTTTTTTATAAATCACCGGTGTTTTGACTCGCTCCCACACTTGATTCCTAACTTTTTGACACTTTTTGATAGGCAGGAATGCACTTACTTTATGGAGATAGAGTAATTGCCCAGCCAGTAATCACAAAACCACTGCTTACATCTGCTTGGTCAAAGTAATACGTATACGTCCAGGCTGTTTGTCTATTGGAATTGCCAGTGCATGAAAATCTAATCAAACCTTTGCCTCCCATTGTTGATCAGTTTTTTTCCTCTCTGCCTATAGTGCAAGTGTGTGTTTTGTTTGGAGTTTGTGGTTGAGTTTATTTGTGCCTTCTTTGGCAGCATACTCTCTTGAGTTAAAGTTGCTTATGCCTGAGCAGTTTTCAAAACAATGCCTGATTATGGTAAGTGCAAAAACTCCTGTCTGCCTCCAGATGTCTTTAAGCTTTTGGTTCTAGTAAAGCCTGCATGTGAGAAAAGAGACCAAGCAAGCAGGGTGAAAAAAGCAGTGGTGCTAGTGTGCAAAAACAAGCATTTTAAATCACGGATACAACTGATTA
Source organism: Telmatherina bonti (assembly GCF_933228915.1). Lineage (NCBI taxonomy): Eukaryota > Metazoa > Chordata > Actinopteri > Atheriniformes > Telmatherinidae > Telmatherina > Telmatherina bonti. The sequence goes on along the minus strand of NC_136629.1, from coordinate 30,976,820 downwards.
AACTTCCATTTATCCCTTTAATGTAAGATATGTTGATGTCATGGCTTCCGTTCTTAGCAGCTTTACCTTTTGTTGGCTTGCTTCAACCATTCATTATTCTGATTGCCCCTCTGCTAAGTTAGTTTGCTGAAAATAGAAAGCTGATACCTGCCTGATTCCCACCACCTGGCCTACTCACCCGATTTAGATGGATCTCTGTGCCAAGCTTGAATTGGGCTGTCCAAGTAAGCTGGTACAAATGCTGTGAAATGTAATAGGACCACTTGCATTGCAACACAGTAAATGAGTATTGATCTCTCTGTGTACCTGAAACTGTCACACCTGCACCTCTGGGAGTCAAACTTGGGGCACTTTAGGGCTTAACGCTGACAGTGAAATCACATGGCTATGATAGCAGCTGGCTGCCCATATCTCATCCACACATGTTCAAATAATGTGCTGTTTACAGTTGTGTGTTTAACACAAAAAATGGTGTAAAGTTTGGAGTGAAACCAAAAACCAGACAGACTATGCTGAGATTCTGTTCCCTGAGGAGTGAAGATGTAGATTTCTGAGAGTTCAAAGAGTGGCAGCAAATGGCAGGACCAAACTAATCAATGTGTCAAGATAGTTTCACTTAATATTCTCCTTTATCATGACAGTGCTTTATTCCCCTTTCATCATGCATCTTACAAAAAAATCCATATACTGAGTGAAATTTTTTTCTTCTCCATTGAATCCAGGGCTTCCTCCTTGTTCTGCAAACTAGCAATGTTTCTACTTAACAGTACAGTAATTTACCACGCTTTCACAGGACAGTATGTCCTTTTAATGATAATAAGAAAAAGCCACTGTTTGTTTATTTAAAATAATTTACCCACTCTGTGTTGACGGCACGTAAAGGTAGCAGATTAAAGACAGATTTTCCTACTTTTTAAGCCCTTATCTTTGCACAAACACATTTTTGCCCTTCTAACATTCATCACTAACACACTGCTGTATTTTAAATTCAGTAGATTTAGCTTTTTAGAAAACTTAAAGGAGACTCTGTTCTCTTGTGAGGCTTATAAGTTTGCCATCCAACTTACATTGCTATTTTGTATGAACATGATTTTTTTTTTTTCTTTCAGTGGCATTTTTGTTCCTCAAGAAACGGTTCGTCAGTACAATCCTACTGTGTTGGTATTTGCATTATGTATGATGTGTGTCTATGCATATGCTTCAGATTATGCATGCTGGGGGCTGTGCATTACTCCAGAACTGTAACAAACATTATATATGCGTGATATGTGAGAGCATACTGTCCCTATATGTGCATGAAAAATGTGTTGCGGGTCTGCAGCATGAACGACGGGGGGCTTCCAATAATAGTTGTAGCACTGTATGCTCGGTGTCACAAACAGCTGTGAGACGCCGCTGGCTACTGGGGTTATTCAACAGCTCTGTGGGAGATATGAGAGTCAAAGCACAGGTGCAGCACTATTCTTCAAATGTCTTTCCCTGCAGGATTAAATACAGAGTGCAAGTGATTGTACTTTTATACAGTGTGATTACTGTAGTCTTATATAGTTGAAAAATTGGTGTTTGTAGCAGTTGGGATGGGTTAGAGGTGGGGTTAGATCATTCTACAAGTGTACCCCAGCAACAATGTTTTTTACTCCTTTCAGAGGCTGACTCACATTAATTAGTTTTGTTAAAAGCTTATTTTGCCCACATTTATATAGCAGGAAATAGCTTTAAAAATGCAATAACTGGATGTGATATGGTGTAATCTTGAAATTTAAGATACATGATTAGATATGCTAGCTGAGCTACGGTACTAAAGCATGTTGAGTTTTACCTCTAGGGAATGTCACAAATATACTGATTTACAATATATATTTATACATATATACATATATTTATACATATATATATGTATATATATATATTTGCTTTCATGTGATCTAATGTCATAGGGCTTAAATTGCTATTTTTTTCTTCACCAAATTTTTAAAACTTCACCAAATTTTGTTACAATGTATTGAGAAATTTGTTTTTTTGTCTTTAGAATCATTAAAAGTTTTGCCCGTTTTAAGATATGGGCATCTAATTCAATTAATCCAGTTAATACCTAAGATTTATCAGAACCAAATAGCTATTTTTTAAAGTAGTTTTTCCTTCTTGTCAAAATGCTTCTGCTTCCTAATAAACCAGTTCTTTATATTACAAAATGACATATAAAAAACTTTTTTGGGGGGCAGAACTGAAATCTCAAAATTAATCCAAAAGCAGGTTTCTGCTTTCATACCAAAAGTGTTTGACTCTGTTGACTGATAAGCTACACCTGAGTTAAGTTTTGTGCAAAGCTCTCCTTTGAGCTTACTCCACATCTGATCTGAAAGTAGACAAACCAAACCTGACCATGTACCCAGTGTTCTGCAAGTTCCTGTTTTGAGAAAGACATCACAGTCGAGAAAGCTGTCAGGAGAAAGTACTACACCAGATTCTCGACAATTGACTGGGTGTTGTGAGAAACAGGTGCTGATTGCAATCTCCTTTTCAATGAAAGCTTTCTAACACTGAGGTGAGATTGTGTGTGATGTATGGTTGCCATCACATTTAAAATGTGCATGCTGATTGTCCATGAGTGAAATTATAGTCAAGAGAAAGACTAAATTACACTAAAACATCTTTGACAGACACGTACACCCAACTTGGTCTAGCAGGTTTATAGCCTCACCTACTGGATATAAAAAGCATTGTCAACTATTCATGTGTCCTTTCTCATTTAATTTCTCTCTGTCACTATTATTTCCCCTTCTCCCCTTCCCGTTTGTGTGCCATGTTCTTTTCCCCACCCTCTCTTTTTGTCCCTTGCTATCTTTCTTTCTGTCTCTTTCTTTAGAATATGCCACAACATAACAATGAGCTCCAACAGCACAGACCCTGGTCTCCTCCTGACTGCCATTCCCTCAGCCAAAGCCTACCCACAACCCAACGTGCTCCATCGAGGAGAAACCGCAGGAGCTCCCTGGTTGGCCCCTAATGCGGAACCTGTTGATGACAATTCCTCTTTCACCAGCAAACTTTTTAACCAGTCTTCACAAAATGTGACTGAAATTCCACCCCTTGGCCCTTTGGGTGGTCACCCTGTGTGGCAAGTTGTCCTCATTGTCTTACTGACAGGCACATTGTCACTTGTCACCATCATAGGTAACATTTTGGTAGTGGTGTCCTTCAAGGTTAATCGCCAGCTAAAGACAGTCAACAACTACTTCCTTTTGAGCTTAGCTGTGGCTGATCTCATCATAGGAGTGATCTCGATGAACCTCTACACAACTTATCTCATAATGGGTTACTGGGCTATGGGTAACTGGGCCTGTGACCTTTGGCTCACTATTGACTATGTTGCAAGCAATGCATCAGTTATGAACCTACTGGTCATCAGCTTTGACCGCTACTTTTCAGTCACAAGGCCTTTAACTTATCGGGCTAAACGGACCACAAAGCGGGCTGGAATCATGATAGGCTTAGCTTGGTTTGTTTCTCTTGTTCTTTGGGCCCCAGCGATTCTCCTGTGGCAATATTTTGTTGGTACAAGAACAGTGCCTCCAAATCAATGCTATATTCAGTTCCTGACAGAGCCTGTAATCACCTTCTGCACAGCCATGGCTGCTTTCTACCTGCCTGTGACGATAATGAGTGTTCTCTACTGGCGTATTTACAAAGAGACTCAGAATCGCTCAAAAGAGTTAGCTGGGTTGCAGGGTTCAGAGGCCCGTGGTGGGATAGGGGGACAAAGAGGGAATGTAGGGGGTGAAAGAGCCCATTTTGTACATCAGACAGGAAGTTCAAGAAGTTGCAGCAGCTATGAGTTGACCAAGTTGTCAAAGAAAAAGACCACATGTCAAGAGCTGGTTGGTCGCTTCCACTGTTGGCCTGGGGTTCGTTCCTGGAGACCTGGCAGTATCCGACAGGGAGATGGCGATCCAGACCAGAGCAGCAGTGACAGCTGGAACAACAATGATGCTGCTGTGTCTTTGGACCACTCTGGGTCCTCGGAGGATGAGGACTGTGGGGGAAGAGAGATGATTTCCCAGAGTCATGCTATCTTTTCAATCGTTCTTAGCCTTCCTGGAATTAAGGCTGCTGTCAACTCTCAACTCACCTCATGTGAGGATCTGGATGCAGCCTCAGAGGAGGATCCCCTGAGGGGAGCTGAATATAACCGAGACAACCTGTCAACAGTCACCACCAACACCACTGCCACCATTACACCTGAGGAAACAAACAGTAAGGAAAATAGCTACCATCAACGCTTCTGCACACGCAAGACTCAGTCAATGTCTACCATCCAGACCAACTCTAACCAAGGCTTTCTGGATGGTGATCCAATAACCACTACCACTGCCACCAATTGCACTCCCACCAGCACAGCTACCAAGTCCCCTTCTGTCCCAATGTCCTTCAAAGAAGCAGCTATGGCAAAGCGTTTTGCAGCCCAAGCTCGAACTCAAATCACTAAGAGAAAGCGTATGTCTTTAGTGAAGGAGAAGAAAGCTGCTCAAACTCTCAGTGCTATTCTCTTAGCTTTCATCATCACATGGACACCTTACAACATCATGGTGCTGATCAATGCCTTTTGCAAAGTTTGCATCCCAGAGACCCTGTGGGCAGTAGGCTACTGGCTGTGTTACGTCAACAGTACAGTCAATCCAATGTGTTACGCACTCTGCAACAAAACTTTCCGTACAACCTTTAAGATGATACTGTTGTGCCGATGGGACCAGAAAAAAAGGAGGAAGCAGCAGTTCCAACAGAGGCAGTCGGTGGTCTTCCACAGGAGGATTCCCAGGGAATCCACGTAAATGACTGAAAGTTTGGATGGTTTATTAAAGAATTTGAAGATTAAACACAGGACAGGGGGAAGAAATAAGCCTCCAGGTAGTTGTTTCTGTGGAGTATCTTTGCCAAGACATCCTCAATGTCCTTCATGGATGTGATGTTTTGAACACAGCAAACCTATGTGGTGGTGTTGTGGTATGTGATTGTGTCACTGCATCCATTTAGCAAAGGTGTAAATGTGTGTGAAGGTTTGCCTAAGGTGGGGTCTGGAGATGAAAGCTTTGCCTTTCTGCGTGGAGAAGTAGTTACCAAGAAAGAGAAAATGAACTGTGTGGAAAATAATTGGAAAGGGCTTTTAAATGCATTGCAGGAGAAATACTGAAGTGCAATTGACACAAATAGAAAGCATGTCTATGTCACTGGGTGGGGAATTCACATTTCTTATCTTTTCCCTGTGTGGGTAGCTAGATTTGTAATGTGCAGAGTGGGTTTGCATTTCAAACAAAACTACGTATCTGTAATATGTTACTGAGAGCCAAGAGAAAACCAATTTTGTGTTCACAGGCTTCTACATTTTACTGATTTGCAGTGACATCTTCTTGACTGGCATGTGATTTTAACTTTTGTGGATTACCTTTGTACGTTGTACATCGATAAAACTTTCCTGTGTCAAATGGAATATAAACAGTTCTTGAGTCGTTACTCTCAGTCAACACAGATCTGTTATTTTTGTGATATTCATCTTTAGGTATTCCAGAGATTTTGAGCCAGTCTGAAAATTATTCTTTTGATGAACTGAGTTGTGAATATTCTGTGTAGCACCACAGTCAGTGAACTGCTGTTGTGTTCAATGTGATTGTTGTGGTTTTTATGGTGGAGACAATAAGTACATTGGTTGTGTTTTATGTACTTGCAGTTTTCTGTCAAAGGTAATGATTATACAATGATGATATTCTTTTCATGTGCATTTGGATATTTCAGATTTGAGACACAATGATTGATTACACACACAACGATGTCCATTTTAAAGGAACATTTGATTTTTCACAAACTTTTAAAGTTCTACAACTGACTCATATAAGGAACTTTTTTTTTAAAGGTCTACCATCTATGATATAGAAGAACAACGGCGGCCTCTAGTGGCCAAGAGAAAGACCTGTTACCCAGTTTACTGTACAGTATATCATCATCTACACTGCAGTGCCAAAATCTTAAATGAAGGCAAAAAAAAGAAGATATTTTGAATCATAACTGTGCATCAGTTATTCATGCTGTGAGACTGTTTGGTTTAATGGAATTGCTCAAACATGGATGTCATGTAAAAAGAACAGCCACAATCAATGAATCTTATTTATGATTTTACTTCCTTTTTTGTGAGTTGTGGAAGAAGTAGTTCATCTTTTAAATTGTTATTAAGCTTTGCAGCATATGATTTGTATATACTGTGGCCCCCTAATTTGGTATAAAGTATAATCAGGTTTTTTTTACAGCTGGGAAACCCAACACATCAATAACAAATAGTCAGCATCAACATGAACAATTAATTTAAATTTATATTTTAATGCACATTATGTTGTTTTTTGTCTAATCAGAAGTTGTTTTTTTTTGTTTGTTTGTTTGGTTTTTTTTTTTTCTTTTTTTTGCTTTATTGCTGAATCCTAATCTTTTGTATTGACATTGTGTAAAAGATACTGGAAGTGTGGTTAAACTTTACTTTAACAGAAGGGAGGTTATTCTGTAACATTGGACACAGTGGTCATACATACATGATGCTTGCCTGTAAATTAGATGGTGGGGAAAAAAAGTGAAAAATCCCTGATATTTTCCTGCTTTGAACACAGTGTGCTCCAGTGTCATAATAAATCATCATTAAATCATGATTTATTTTATACTTTAGTACTGGGATGTAAACCGCCAAATGGTCAACACACAGTTTGTTTCGTTTCAAGTATGCCAATTATATCCTTATTTTAAGTCAATAAACAACAACAAAAAAAGCTTTTTGTCAGGAATGAAGTGTTTTTTGTATCACAACACATCATGACTACTTTGTTCACTAATGTTTTAGTTTATTTTCACTTTTATTTCCTCAAGTAATATTCAAGTCACTTTTTATTTGTCTTCCTCAAATACCCATTTATATTGTGGTTCTTAAACAGCCATACAATATTAAAAGTCCATACTCTGTATTTAATATCAAAGATTTTGTTTGTTGGGAAAGCTTTGCTTGCTAATATTAGTTCCTTTCAAGACTCAAACATTTTAGATAATTTAACATAAAAATTATCTTAAATTTACAAATTTACCTTTACTCCCATCAAATGATGCCACAAAAAATTGAACCAAGTCTGTTTTGAGTTACTGTGATACGTCTCTCAATAAAACCAGTGTTATGTTACATTTCCAGTCCAAATAGTATCAAATGTCAATCATATCATGCTACAATAATTTTTTGTTAAACGTTGTGTACGGAATATTACATTTTATGAACAACATGAGAGATGATTCCCCCAAAAGTGTATCAGCCAGGAAGTCTCCCATCTGAGGGATGAACATGGCTTTTTCTGAGCAACAGGTCTACTCATATTATTTGTTCAGATTTAATTATTTGTCCATATTATGTAGATAGTATCAAAATTGTTTAAGAGGTCAAACGATTATATAATTTGAAAAAAATAATTTTTCGCAGTTTTTGATTCAATTCACTACATAAATAAACCATTTGGCATTTTCTAGTCTTTTTTTTAAGATATTACTGTAGCACCTATATTCTTTCTTAAAAGTTATTGTTGACAGTTTCAACCTTTCAGATCAGTAAGACAGGCTTCAACACATTTGTGTAAGAACTGAAACTGGAAATTAATGATGTATTCTATCTGATGTTTTTTTTTTTTTTTTATCTTGTCTAGCTCTCTAATACTGTTGATATTCTTTTTTTTTCTGTTGACGACTTTAATTGTTTATTGGAAGTGATACGAAGGAGGAGAAGGACAACTTGAGCTTCTAAAACACTAACCAGTTTTCCAAACTAACGCTCATACCCATAAGGTACTAGTGAATCTTGTGCCTGCATGTCAGCATGCTGCTGCAAAAGTCAGGCTGGAAGGAAGGCAAGGTGGAGGTCAGATCGCTTCTGCATCTACGTGATGTACACTAAATAACTGCTTCCAAATAAACTATATTTTACTCATAAAATTTGGGTTGCACAGTTAATTCTTAATATTAGGTTATGTAAAATTGATGATATTATTAGTTTATCTATGTATTATTTTGATAAATCACAGACCTGTCCATTAAGGTGAATTAATTCATGTAACCTTGTCATGCAGCTGAGTGGACTGTATTGTGGAATTATAATGTTTTGAATCTGTTTCAGTGGCAAATTAAAAGATTAAAAGACTGAATCCATTGAGTGATCCGCTTATGAAGAAGGAAGCACAGAGGAAGAGGAGAAACCGTCTGCAGAAATGCCATCTTTACATGTGGGATGCACGTCATGAAACAGTTTGAAATGGTGGCCTTGTTTAAGAAACCTGTGTTTTTCATGGTAATTGTTATGCCTGGTGGCTGCCTCTGCCAGGGGAGCACAGCTGAAACTTATTTGCTGATTGGAAGGCTAGCCTTAGGGGTGACAAGAAATACTCTGTGCACATCTCACTTTTTTATAGTTCCTGTTCAACTGTTTAACACCACAGCTGCTACTCTAAGTTTCCAATCTCAACTGAATAAACATGAGTGGTCTTTGACTTTTAAAAATGTATGCACATTCCCGAGATTAGGCCTGATAGAGTTAGAGAGAGAAGTCTCAAACGGGACTCAATGGAAGATGGCCACAGAGACTAAACATGTGATGAGGAAAATACCAGCTTCATGTGACCCATGGCTAAGGAGCGGCTCACAGGGGAAGACAAACACCCATTTGTGTTGTTTTCTTCATTCTGCACAAAACCAGTGAGAAGAATCTACCAGTCAGGCAAGTAGCCACAATCTAAATTCTGTTTTAAAGTGTAGTATGTAGAACTATATTCTGTTTTTTTTTTTTCCCACTGTTTCATTGGTATGACTGATATTGATTGATTTACCCAGTCATGATCAATATGTTCTAAGGTTCTTATTTGTGTTTGGACAAATATGCTTCACAGAATTAGCTAGTTTAATCATCTAGATATATTTGTGTCTTTAAAAAAAGTTTATTTTCAATCATACGTGTACACAAAGTTTTTTTTTTTTCTTTTAATTAGTTAAATGGCTCAATAAGCCCCTTAACCCCTCAGATTTAATTGGGCCTGCCACAACATAAACACATGAAGTTATAATAGCTCAACAATGTTTGTAAATTAAATATTTTTTTTGCAATAATTTGTTTTTAGGAATACAATAACATAATTTTTTAAACAGCTGTTGTTCGAAGAGAGAAAAATTCAGAAAAAGAAAAAAGATGTTTTTAATTTTCATAAGCTGTTGTTGTTTGTATTGTTATTGTTGCCATTGTTGTGTGTTATTTCCTCATTACTAATTCCCTTTTAGGTTTAATTTATGCTTCACTGTCAGATTGTCATAAGCTTTGCTTATGAGAGCATTTGTCTGCAACACGTTTGTTGGTTTCCACTTTTAGGTCCCCAAAGCCATTTTACTGATACTGCAGTAAAAGGGAAAAGACCAGTCATGGTTATAACAGGTTGCATGATCTTAATCTGTACTTGCAGTTTTAAAAACATGTTTTTCAGGCCACAGGTTGCTATGGCGTGGTGTACATAATGGTACATAAAAAATAAATCTGGCTTATTCATTACAGAGCTTCCTTTTTGCTTAATAGTCATCAGTTGTTTCCTATATTATTGGTTCTTATGGTAATTTCAATTTACACATTTCCTTTTTCGAAAAAGTGTAGAAGAATAGTCTTTTTCTGAGTCGGTACAGATATCTGTATCTAGGAGATCACAACGTCTTTACAAGTACAGTGTGAATGCTGGTTTTAAGCAAAGTGAAAAATAAAATACTTTGTCTAAAGATAATTTTATTACAACATTCTTAACAATTTAAATGCTCTAAGCTATTTATTCTATACAAGGGGGGAAAAATATGTATGCATTACATTGAAAAAGTGTATATATACAGGAAATTCAAATTGTTGGTCAAACCTCATTCAAAACAAAGAGTTCCAGACTTCGAGAGGTAGATGAAAAAAAAAAAGATAAAAAAAAATAAAAATGCCAATGTGATTTTTAACTTCTGCCTTTGCCACTGTGTGCAGATCTGCTCTCTTCTGGATGAAGCCAAACTTGTCACAATGCACAATATTAAGACTGTTGAGACTCAAGTTCCTTTCCTCAAAGAGAGTTTCTTCACCTCCACCTTCAAAGGCAGGCGGAAGAGCAGTGTCACCCACATCCTCCATAAACAACAACACTCGCTTCTTCATCAACAACAGAGCATTATAGAGGATCAACAGCACAGCCCTAAACAGTTTCATCCAAGTCCAGTGGAAAATGGAGCAGGACAGCGAACTCCGGAGCATCAGCGGCTTGCTCGCTCGACCAGCAGCCCGTTATGCAAGACAGCTGAGCTTACACGAGCAGATTGGGAGGGAAAGGAGGGGCAAAAAGAGAAAAAGGATCAGAGAGTGAGAGAGGATGTTCAGGGGAGGGGGGGAGAGTGTGTGGCTGTCAGTGCCAGTCTCCACCTCCTTTCAGCATCAGCAGTACTGTGGGAGCCAGCATCATCCTCACAGCTGCCGTTAACTGTGGTGGGCAGACAGCAGGGATTATCCAGCTCTGGGAGAGCTCTGACCAACCAAGAAATAACATTAGCAGCAGCCCAAGAGGAATTCCAGCATGCCCAGTCTCGACCCCAACAGCATGGCCTGTTAGCCAAGGGTGTTCGCCTGCTAAAGAATATGGGAAACCAGGACACAAAGCACAAGAAAGGTGGAGTGAGTAGTGGAGCTGCTGCGGACGTCAACTGTGAAGGTGATGCTGATGAGAGGGAAGTGGAGAAACAATCTAAGAAGTTCCACACTAAGACGAGTAAAGGAGGAGAACACAGTAGCAAGAAGAAACCAAAGTCTGAGTCGAAGGGTTCTGTGTTTTCAGGAATGAAGATCAGGAAGAGTCTATCCAAAGTGAAAGGATTGTCTAAGGATGACATGCTGGAAGATGCTGGGAGATACACACATGTTGGGGAGACTGAACTGAAGCGTGGTGCCGAGGCGAGCCAGTCTGCTGATGACATGGGCGTGCTATCAGATGTCGAGGGTGATCTGAGCCGCTTGACCAAAGACGGTCAACAGTCTGGGGGGGAATTTGGCCGGAAGACAAGTTCAGGTTCAGAGGCTGACCTGTACAGTTTTCACTCTGCAACAGCAGAAACTGAAGACTTGCTATCTGACATTCAGCAGGCCATTCGAGATCAGCTTGTGGTCAGCGACAGCAAACTGGTAATGGCGCCCAGGCCCTCAAATGAGCGCCAGACTTCTGAGGTGAGTGAGGTCGATACGACAGTATCTCCCCAGTTATTTAACCTAGACCAGGGACATTACTCCCCATCTGCTGGCAGAAAAACTTTAACTAAAACACTTGATAATAAAATAGGGACTGAAAGCAGTAACATTCCAATATCAAGAAACTCATCAGCAGAAAGTGGACCAACATCTTCAGCTGTAGACACAGAGCGAAGTAGCGGCAGTGTTTTCCCAAAGACCAACAGTACCTACAGCTTCCAGGACACTACTGCTACCACAACCACCTCATATGAGAGTGCTGAGGAGCCCCAGGATGACATGGAGAGTCCAGTTTTCCATCTACAACAGAGTCAAGGCAGTCAGGCTACACAGAGCAGAAACATGTGTTTACCATCTGTCCATTTGGACTCCATGTTGGTTGTGACAGGTCCAATTGGTGCTCACAGGAGCGCGAGCAGTTTGGACCTGTCTGTTGAGAGAGAAGAAGAGGATAGTGCAAGACGGGATTTTCTGTCCCTTACAAGAAGGAAGAGTAGCATGTCTATCAGCCATCTGACAGTTGACAGCCCGCCTGTTTCTCAGTCCAGACGAACATCTGCCAACTCCCCCTCAACTGTCAGACTCTACCCACCAGTCCACCCCTCTTATGTTAAGACAACCACCAGGCAGCTCACCTCCCCAGTCGGTTCCCCCATTACCAGCCCCAATGTGCCTCGAAAAACAGATGCCACTGTTGCTGCTTTGGAATCTAGCAAAGCTGATGGGTTTACGAAGCGCAAGCAGCGGTCTTGCTCCATCACTGGGCCCCATAGCCTCTCTGGAGACTGGTCTGAAGAGCTAGATGAGGCGGGGAGAAGTGAAACTGGTGTGGCTAAACTCCAAGAGCAGGAAACCCCAGAGAAGAGTCATGCAGGTGGGAACTACTGGACACTGGGCTCAAAAAGAGCATCTTATGGAAGGAAGACCTCCAATTCTACAGCGCCTTACCTGGATGTCTTCTCTGGTGAGTTGCATATAATAACTGAACCATCATCAAAACAAAGCTTGAATTATTTCTAAAAGGCATAAATGACATTTAAATACAGAAGTTCTATTAGGTATGAAAACGGTCCATGAGAAGATGAGCACATGTTATCCATTCTGGATTATTCCCACTGACTGTTAATCTAAAAGGTCAAATATACTCTCTGATTGAAAGGGACTATTTAAAAGTGTAAATGTGAATGCGGGGAAACAGCAGCCCTTTTGTTTGTAGTAATGAAAGAACACATCATCCAGTGTTATCAATAGCTGTTTGACAGTAATTGGGGTCTGATGTGCAAAAAAAGACTATTTTCCTCTAATGGGAGTAATACATTTCCTGGCATGGTATTGTTGACGCAAACATGGTGTATAATTACTTTCTTTTTTTGGACTGAAGGTCATTATTATTGATTTTTGGTAGAAAATATATAATCCTTACATAAAAATATTTCAGAAAGATGTAACAGTTGCTGAAAAGCCCAATAGGTCAGCTGTTTAAGCAGCTCAAATCCCAAATCAAGTTGTCCTGCAATAGCTTTTTGAGCTGATTATATTAATTGCCTGATGGAATTTTAATGACCTATGAATGACACAAATTATTACAGCAGGATTTAATTTTTATGAGTACAATAGCTCATGAGAAACATGATGAAACAGAATTTTTATTTTTATTTAACCAAAACATTTTCATTTTTACAGTCTCCCCTAATAAAAACAAAGCCACTGTGTCCTCTTTTGTGTTGTGAGGCCTCACAAGAACTCAGCTGAGCATGTGCTCATACATCAGGGAGACAAAGCAGCAGCCACCCATGGCTATGCCATCCTCTGATTCCACTGGATTAGATATAAAAAAAAAAAAAAATACACACACAAGCACACAAATGCACTCACTGTGTGCAGATGTGGATGCTAACCACAAGTGACAGTTTGTCTGCCAGACAAAAATAAGTCATGAAGTGAGATCCATTTTAATTTCATCAGGTGGAAATACTGCGACCAAACAAGAGGAACAGCTAATTGTCAAATTGAAATGCATGTTTGGTCCTTGTGTAGGATCTAATATGTTTTATGTAAGACACATCCTTGTTTGGCACCGTTGGATTATTTTTCTAGGTCATATCTGACCCTATCTGATAGATCTGAAAGAGAGGAGGGATCATTGACCTGTTAAAAGTTGGAAAAAAACCTCCCTCTCACTGGCAACATGAAACCTAGGTCATAGATATAATTTGACTAAGTCTAAGTTGTAAAACTTGATTAAGTTGAATTATAGTTTGAAGAATGTGTCTTGACCTGGAAACTGTTTCAAACATGAATGCATCATTACATGACTGAGTGCACGGTGTGCATTGGAAAAGCACGAACAACATCCATATGCAGCTTTAGAAAAACACAGAATAATTCTTCGTCTTCATAAAAGTTTCTACTAACAAGTTTAAAGCTCTAGAATAAATGTCCACAGGACCTTAAGTCATGGGACATTAATTGACATTGTGCCGTCCTCTGAATCACATGGTTAATAGAACAAAGGAGGGGGGGGAGTAAAACTTGTTTTACAACTTTATTGCTAAATGTAACTCCACACTGTTTCAGGAACTGACTTTCTACATTGGTTGTGTTTTTGCTTCAGGCTCCCAATTCAAGTTAATATGAAGTCAATAATTTTAAAGCCCCTAAAGATTATTCTGCCTCTAAAGAATCAGGATTCTCCATAATCTATGTAAACCTGTTAGGAACTTTGAAAAAAAAGATGGATTCATTACATCTCACATGAACTACTTTTTACTCTGTCACCAGTGTCTGATAAGACGACAGCTTTCTTTTCATGGTCCAATATGTTGTATTAAAATATGGAATTGACTGGCTCGATAATGAAACTGAGCCACATTAAATTTAAAACACCCACTCTTGATGCTTGAAAGTTTTGTCACTTTATACTGTAATTTTTTTGCACATCACAATTTACACAACTTCTCATCACCTGCATGTTGATGGCGTGAGCAGAGTTTGCACATGTAGGTGTTTAATTATCACATCTAAATCTGAAACCGGCATAGGTTTGGCCAGATTAACATAAGGTGTCATTTTTGCTCACCTCACCACACAATAATAAAGCAACCTTCCCTCTGCTCTGTTGTCAGGCCGTACTCTGTTAGAGAGGCTTTGTTTGACTCATGGAGATGCCTCTGCAGAGGAGGAGGCAAGAGAAATGTGCCAGCGGATGCTGTTCTATGGCCTACTGCAACCCTTCAGCGACAGCACTACAGAGCACCACAGTGATGGGACTGTCTCAGCAGTCTTTAATGTAAGTCCTCTATCATCACCATCTCCCATTATGCTTTTTTTCAACAAAATTATGGTACACAAGTTTCACTGAACTATCTTGTCCAAGCATAAAAATGATTGTCCAGAAGTTTGATTCATATCACATTAAAATAATAATGGTACTTGTGCATTCACAATTAAGCACTAGTAAGCACATTTATTTGCTGAGATATGATCCAACTTGCTGGAATTAAATTATTTTATACTTTTAAAAAAATATTTCTATAGTGTTCATGGTGTAATATGAGCCGTTGAGCAAAAACACATCATCATTGGGAACAAAAATACTCAAATGTCATAATTTTGAGCACACATTTCCCTTAGCATCCTCCACAATATTCATTGCAAAGATAATCCAGTCTGTTATTGTTATTGCTGTCAGAAAGATGTAATTTTATTACCTGAAAAGCAGTGATGCATGTCGATGGAGTGACCATGTGAAAGATGATTTCATTAATATTTCATTTTCTGTTCCACTAATGTCTTTCTCCAACCTACTTCCACATGCACATCTTTCCTTTACAGTGCACCATAGCCCTCTGAGTCATTTTTACCCTTTAAGCTGCTTCATCCAACTAAATATAATTTTATAGTGCGTAGGTTTTAAATCATGGAAAAACAATTAACAATATGAAATGATGGAAAAACACGGTCAACTTATTCTCAGTACATGAATTCTGTTTTCTCCCTATTTCTCACAGATTGGTATCATGTTATTTTAGAGGTGAAAGAATAATCGTGTTGCTTCAGTGTGACATACTGGGATGTCACACTGTTTGTTGCAATTTCTACCCTCACAAATGCAACACCCCTGCTGATGTACATGCATAGCCATGCACATACTGATACGCATAAGAAGCTATGTTTGTAAGCAAAATTAAACGAAACTAGATCTGGGTCATTGCAGACAAAGACCAAGATCACATCTTTATCATAAAGATGTTTATCACAAATACAAAGCTCTCAAATCAAACACTTCCTGCATTATCAAAATCGTCCACTTTGTAATGGAAAATCTGTAAATGGTCAGCAGTTGAGAGGGTTAGGAACTGGTGCACATTCCTATATAAAGGGACAGCATGAGCCATTGAAACACGTTCAAGCATTTCCTTGCATGGCTGGATTAATGGAACTCATTTTGACACTAAGTCTCATGCACACACATACACACATGCGTGTTTGCGTAGACCATCTGCTGACCATGTTATGCAACAGCTCCACGTGCCTTGGGCTCAGGCTGCTCTTCCCTTACAAAAAGCTTGTCGTGTCTGGATAGTACAGCGTTGTCTCTGCTCTGGTCTTGCCCTGAAGTCCTGCATTATTCACCTCGACAATGAATAACCTTTGCTGCTGCTGTCAAGAGCAAAGCAGGCTTAAGTTTCTCTATCTTGCATCTAATCTGCCTCAAAACGAATGATCAGTCTGTCTTTTCTGCTCTGCAATATTTTCCTTTAAATTCCTTTTAATATATTTCTGCTGCCTCTTGTTTAAGCTCTCCATTCTGTCTGTTATCATCTGCCATCTCTTGTTCTCCATTTTCCTTCTTTAAAAGGGCAATGTAACCACTTTTGCAGCTGTGATTTGGTGGGCTGAGCAAAAGTTGTTGTTGTTGCATTGTTTGCACAGTGTTGAGCCTGAAGTTGGATGTTTCCTTCAGCTTCACTAAAGTTAAAAAAGGTATTTGAATTGAATAAGTATCTTTCAGGACACATAAATGAACGGTCTCCTTTTTACCTGTAAAAGGGCTTCTTCTTTGCTGATAAACACATGGAGACGAGTTAACATTCTAGTTTTGACCTCTGTGTGTACATACTTCGGTTTCTTGGTGCTGGTAACGAACCAGAGTCCACCTATTGGGAAATGAGACTAAAACAAAAGGGAAGGGAAAAAAGAAAAAAAAAGGTAAAGTTAATCCCTTGACACCCAATATTGGGCAAACGTTTCTGAGAAGTTGTTGACCTTTTGTCACCTCAAGATTTGTCCAGTTACTTGTATTGATATAAATGAATCAAATGAATGTTGAGGATAGTTCATTATTTTTAAACGATATGGCTGCTGCATACTCGCCAAAGGGACACTGATTTGACACATTTTGATGAACAGCTTTGAGGGAGCCTGTTTTTGTTATTAATGCTGTAGCAAAATATTGATTTACATGTTTCACACTGGATGTTGAATATAGACACACACAAGCTGTTGTAACTGTTCACGTTTTCTGCAAGAGTGGCTTTTATGAATCCAGAAATAAGTCTCAATATGAAATATTCTTCATTGCCAGAGCAACTAACTGTGGTAAAAGGTTAACATTTTTTGTTGGTTTCTGAACGATGTGTAGGAGGAGCAGCTGTATACCTGGGCATCTGTAGGGCTCCCTGTGTCATCCCACCTGTGGGAACTCTATGGGGGCCGAACTGCAGGGAAAGTACAGCGCTTGAGATCCCCTTTGCATCGCTCATCAGCCAAGACACCTGGTGCTCTGCACTTTCAGGTTGGTTACGCCCTCTCCTTCACAGTAAATATTTTAAAGCACATTTGCCTCATTTAGAAAAGGTGGTAAATTTGCTCCTCAGACGTACAGTATGTATGTTGTAAAGTATATTGAAAACCTTTTACAAAGCTCAATATTTAAAAGTAATGAAGGATGGAATGAATCTTTCTCTAAGATCTGTTTTTTGCATCTGGACTGGCATTAACTAGACGTGTACTTTTCTCAGATATCATTATAACATAATGCACTATAATATACAAAACGCACCTAACATGAGCACAAAATATCTCATGCACAGGTGTCAAACTCCAGTCCTCGAGGGCCGGTATCCTGCAGGTTTTTGTTGTCTCCATGCTCCAACACATCTCACAAGTTCATAAATAGGTTGACAAGAAGCTGCTGGGTCCATTTGATTTGAATCAGCTGTGTTGAAAGAGGGAAACAACAAAAACCTGCCGGATACCGGCCCTCGAGGACTGGAGTTTGACACCCCTGATCTAGTGTGTTGTGAGTTTAGGACTTTTTATGCTTTTCTCTTCTTCCGTAACTTGCTTTTTTGTTTTTTTTTTATACCAGATGTGCAACATTATGCAAAGTGGATTAAGCCTAGAAAAAAAAAGAAAAAAAAATGGTAGTTCAAGCTACTATATTCTACAACGTTATACATTTGATAAAATCAAAACAAAGTTGAGGAAGAAAATAAAAAGTGAATTCTAAAATGCATAAAAAGCCATTAGAGCATACAATTGTTGAAATGTGTAGTTTTATTTGTTCAGAAATGAATTGAACTTCTGCTTTTTGAATTAGTCTCATGTGTTTATGCTTCTGCTGTAAGTTTTTTTGTCCACCAGAGGTCAGGGTTGGTTTAGCAGATATGTGAAATTCTTACAAAAGAGCTCCCAGATTTCTAGAACAGTAAAATTGAGAAAAAGAGGGGGGAAAAAAACATGAAGGCATTTCTGACTGAGCATCCTCTTTAAGATGCAAAAATCTGACCACAAGTGAAGAATGTAGAAGAAGACATGAAGCCTCTCTGTGCAAGGCCCAGCGAGACTTGCTGTCTCTGGGGTCAAATCTCTCCGTATCCCCTCATCCCTGCTCTAACCAGTCTGGAGCCAGAGGTCTGACGCAGTCTAGACATTATGGACTTTCTTGACCCTTTCTCAGCTCAGCTCTTCTGACACTAAGCTCTCCAAGTCATGACTGTTTTACTGTTTATGAATTTATTTGATCGTAATATGTTCATATCAATATTTATGGCTCACGCACCTGAGAAAATTACTTTTTATGGTGGAAAAGCAAAACTGTACAGGTTATATTTATTATTTTTGCAGTTTAGATATGAGCTTTTCTTTTTCAGTCATTCTTTTTTTTCTTCTTGTTCACTGACAGACAGAATCTGGCCGGTTGAAGTCTGGTCAGTCATCCTCAGAGGATGAAACCTGCCTCATCCCTCAGCTGGAGAGAACAATTGATGACCTGCAGATTAAGATCGCTGCGTTGCAAGGCCAACAGGCCTCCTTGGTAAAGAGCAGTGGGGATAATACTGTAGACCTGGGCAATGGCCACCACAAGGCTCCTCAGACGAGAGGAGGAAGACCAGAGCGGATGTACCAGGAGGTGTCTGTTCAGACCTCGCCTGTGGAGGAGAGCTTTAAGTTTGATGTGCCTTCGAGCAGAGGATCCGACGGCACGTCGTCCTCTTTGTCGTCTGCCGTCCCTAAATCTACGGAGGGCTTTGTGTGCACATGCCAGCAGAGGCAGCAGAGCATCATCCAGCCAGTTCCCCCCCTACCACCACCACCACCACCACCTCCTCCACCAATCTCAGGGGGTATGCCCCCACCTCCAGCACCTTCTTTACCAGGTGCTGCCCCCCCTCCACCTCCTCCCTTACCTGGTGTAGGACCTTGTCCACCACCACCACCACCACCTCCACCACCACCTGGTTTTGGACCTCCGCCCCCACCTCCTCCACCGCCGGGTATAGGCCCTCCCCCACCACCCCCTCCACCCGGAATGGGTCCCCCTCCTCCACCACCACCCCCAGGCTTTGGGCCTCCACCACCACCAGGTCCCATGCCGTCCATGATGGTGCAGGAAGCTGCCCCTGCCAAGGCTGTGATTGAGCCCCCCAAGCCAATGAAGCCGCTCTACTGGACCCGCATTCAGCTGCACGCTAAAAAGTAAGGATATGCTAAGCTAGATATGGATCATTTGCAAAGAGATATTCTCTGAACAGTAGATATTTAAGAGGAAGCTTGTCCACTTAAGATAACAATCATGCACATGCTGGTAATAGAGATGCTAACCTTGTGGGGAAAAAAAAGGAAAAAAAAGATGCAGTCCAGGCATTGTGGTCAGCAGAAACTTGACTTGAACCGGGTTTTCTTCCCTTATTAGGGCTTGAAAACCTCCAGCTGAATTAAAGTCAGGAAATAGACTACTTGATTTACTTACAAGTGAGAAACTTCCTCGTGAAATTTTTGGCTCCCGAGTTTGACAAGAATATAACTTTTGGATTGGGTTTTCTTAAAGAGTTCTCATAAAATAGCTTCAGTATAGCTGGCAGGTAAAATGAGTCATTTTAAAGTAATTCAGCTTTTACTCTTCCTCTAGAAATACTGGTCCACTGGTGTGGGAAAAAATTGAGGAGCCAACTGTAGATTTTGAAGAATTTGTGGAGCTATTTTCCAAAAGTGCCGTCAAGGAGAAGAAGAAGCCAATTTCAGACACAATCACCAAATCAAAGGCCAAACAGGTATGTTTCTTCGTCTGTAATATCCTCCATCTACGATGATTTGACCTTTTTTCCAAAATGTCTGTGTGTCTGTGACCAATTATGGCACTTTTCAGGGATTTCCCAGTCTTCATGTCCAGTCCTCTCTTACCTTTCCATTTCTCTCCTCTGTCACTCTCTGAGTCACTTTGAGAGACAGGAGGAACTGCTGCAGCCAGACAGTTATTATGTGGCTCCCAACCCACTCCCTTGTGACCAACCTGTGGCACAGAGCCAGTGACTCGCGTGCAGTGAAGAAACCTCATGGCCATGATGACTGTTGAGAGAGATTGGGAAGGAGAGAGGGGAAATAAGGGAGGGAGGGAGTGAGAAGCTTGGGAGTTGTATTTCATGGTGGTTCCTCCCATTGTGCTTTCTGTATGACTTAGTTTAATAACCATACTGTTTCCCTCTCCAGCACGCTTTATGTCACTCCATCAATCTGCAGGTCGGGCATTTGATCCACAATTTGAAGCTGCTCTAGTCGAGACTTTGAGTTGATGTGCTGTTTGTCAAATTTATGTGTTTCAAATCACAAGTAATGTTTCACCAGGGAGGAACATTTCTCTTATCACCCATAATTGAGACTCTGTGGAATCATCTGCAGTTTTAGTGAGGTGAAATGTTAGTATCAGGCAAGAACGTTGTTGGGAAATCTTTAGTTTATGGGGATGTTAAAATGTAATGCTAAAATATAAAGCCCTCATAAAACCAGCTCAAGTTGAATAGAAGTTTAACTATATGAACGTTATTTACTCTTGCGTATCAAAACAAATCCAGTACGGTGGAGCAAGGAAATACGCAAGCATCCCTGTTTGTTTTTCATTAAGCACATTGCACTTCAGCTCATACCCAGCAGAGTAAAGTTGATGATAATGCCAAACGGCCAATAAACTAAACAGTTTTTTTTTTTTTTTTTTTTAAATCAGTGGGTGTTATCAAGCAGGTAAACACACAAAAAAGGTCAAAGTTCCTCAGTCATGGCTAAGAACTGTGACCGACCCCAATTTGAAGTTGACATTTGACTTCCCAGCTCATAAACACACATCCAGCTACTTTGGAGCGATAAAATCTTCTACTAATTTCAACTATTCCTGCCTTGCATGTTGTGAACCAGACTGTTTTTTGTGCATTTTCTCGCGTTTGGATGCTATGCATCTTCCTACCACTAGAGAGCAGCTTTGGTGTCATTACTTGGCCACTTTTAAAGGCAGAGTATGTAAGATTTCAGAGGCGATTCTTTCCACCATCAGGTGGCAAACACCAGGTCGTGAGCAAAACCACAAAACTGCTACCTCCACAAACGACCACAGGTTGGCAGTAATGAGCAAAACTCACCCCTCACCCCTCCTCCTTGCCAGCTCCAATGAGGGCAGGAATCACTTGTGAGCTGTAGTTCAGAGCAGCTCTGCAATAAATGGGCTTATACTCACCCTACTGGTGGGGAAAAAAAACACTTTTTTTTTACTGGTCAGAAAACATTCAAGAAGGGTCTTTGTCATTAATTAAACGTGTAACTTAATAACGCATCAAATATGGACAGACTGGAACCTACATGTTTAAAAAACTATCTAATTATGATTGTAGTTATTTCTTTAGTTAATTCATTTTGAAAATATTGAAAATCTTACATACTCTACCTTTAAGGCCTGTGCTAACATAAGAAATAATAGTTGTCGAGATTCACTATCACTGCCCAATGTCAAGGTTTAACCCCTCTCTCTCTCTTATTGCAAACGTTTGAATCAGTTTACAGTAAAGTGCACTGACAGAGAATATACTACTGATTCCTCCCACCTGATTTACATCTGTTCATGCTTTGTTTCGATAAACACATTTTGCAGTAAGGGTATAAAAAAAAAAAAAAAAATCATATAAACATGTTTCCTTAGGTTACATGAGATGCAAAACTGGGTAATGTTCAAAGATGCAAGCAATGAGTTGTTTTTGATTTTCTGTATGATTTTTTTTTCCTACCATAAAAAAGGTTACATTATTGGTTAGAAATTCCTGAAATGGTATATTCATCCCCTCCTTCACTGAAAAATGCATACATCTTTCATTTCAAGAGTTTACCAGTTGGACACAGGATGTCTCCTACAACACTGTAAATGCCACACTTGATGTATGTGCAATGCAGGTTTCAACACTTACACTAAAATTGCAAGAAAGTATTTGCTCGTCTGCCTTTACATGCATATGAACTTTAGTGACATCGCATTCTTAATCCATAGGGTTTAATATGATGGCGGCCCACCCTTTGAAGTCATAACAGTTCTAATACTTTCCACAAGGTTTAGGAGTGTTTATGGGAAATTTTGACAATTCTTCCAGGAGCACATATTTGAGGTCAGACACTGATGTTGAACAAGAAGACCTGGCTAGCAGTCCTCACTCTAATTCACCCCAAAGGTGTTCTGTCCTGTTGAGGTCAGGACTCCGTGCAGGACAGTGAAGTTCTTACACACCAAACTCGCCCATGCTTTGCATCTTTGTGTGCAGTCACTCAGCAGGAAGGAACCATCCCCAAACTGTTCACATAAAGTTAATAACATGGAATTGTCAAAATCTTAGTATACTAAAGCATTCAGAGTTCCTTTCACTGGAACTAGAGATCTAAGCCCAGCCCATGAGGAATAACCCCACACTTGACACAATGCAATAAAACAGGTACTGTTGTCCTGGCAACAGCCAAAAATAGATGAGATAGATGAGTCCATAAGATGACTAGTTAGAGAAAAATGATTTGTCATTCTTTTAATGTTTTTTTTTTTTTTTTTAGGTTTAGGAGCAGGTGATAATTGGTTTAATTGTGTGTCTGGAAGTGTTCTGGGGATGAGCAAGTCTTTTTCCGGAGAGCATAAGACAACCAGACAGCATTGTGGGAAAGTGGATTAGGATTAGTCCAGCACAAAACAAAATTCAGTGTCACAATATTTTTTTCCTGACTGATTTATGAAAAGGATGCTTGATTTATAGAATTTCCTTTTTCTAGATTTGCACACCTACATTTTTTGCCATAAATATAGATTTTAAAGAATTGTGAGCAATTGTCATGGAATCTCCTGTCAGAGTACCACAGTGGAATTCGCTGAGCTCCTGAGAGCGATGAATGTTTGTAGAGGCAGTCTGCATGCATTGGTGCTTGATTTTTTTTTTTTTTTTTTTTAACACTTTGTGACTTGGAAGTGATCAAAACACCTGGAATTCAATTATTTGGATGGGTGATTGAATCCTTTTTGCAACATGGTGTGTGTTGCCCGAAATCAGCTTTTTGGTTCTCCAAATTACACGGGATGACACAAAGACACATGTTGTCCCTCATCACATATAGCCTTTTCTTTTCTTTTCTTTTTAATATGGACACAAGAAAGTTTCACAACAGCATTAAATTATTCTGGTGGTAAATTAATTCCAAGTTTTGTCATTTATTGCACAAAATGTATTTCCACTGGATGGATGCACATTCATTGTTGCCTCAAACTGACAGAATGAGATGGTAAAATACGATGATTTCTTGGCACATTCTTATGACAGTTTTGTTATTTTTGTGCAGATTTATGGATATTTGTGGATGAAATACAAGATGATATGCTAGAATGTTGTAAGTCATACTGAATGTAAAAATAGATTTCTCTGCAAATCTTTGTGTTGAGATTTGACTGAGTCAGCATCGTCGCCTCACAACAAGACCAAGGCAACACCACACAGAAAGGCCCAAGCGGTTGCATGTTCTGTCTGGGATTCTTCCCACAGCCCCAAATTACTGGCATTTCTAAAGTTTTCCAAGGAGTGATTCATTTTTTATATCTGTGTTGACTGTGTGATGGACTGGCAACCTGTCTAAGAATATCAGGGAGAGGCAATGAATGGGATGTGATGAGATTTGAGTCTGTTTGACTACAAGAAAAAGTTTACAGTGGCTCATGTTTTAAATTTGCCAATCTGAAAATCACCACTGGTCAATCACTCTACGCTGTCCAGACTGTTACTTGCTAAATTGTACATACATCTCATAAATTTACTTCTCAGGTCAGATTTTCAGTTTAAGTATCAGTCTCTTTGAAATACATGCAGTATCCTGTGTGCACGGTAGTACTTCGTTTGTTGTTGAACTCTATGATAAATTAGCAGTTTTGGTTTATCTCTGTCTATTCGGGGTAAAGCACTAAGTACCGCAATATTGTAGTACTCTCATTTACTTGAAACTTGAAGGGCCGAGGTCTACCACAAAGAAGTGTTGCATGTTATTGAGTTATGCAAGCTTGATGAAAACATGTACTGACCAACCCTGATATAAATTGATCAAAGAACCAACATGTAATTTTATGATTAAAAGGGTTTCATTAAGCCAAAATTGTATGAATGCTTGGCTCCAATGAGAACATTAAACATGAGATTAATTTTTTTGGGCTGTTTTGTTGCAAATGTTAATTCTAGGAGCGGTTCACAAATCCAGCTGTGTTTCATTATAAAACATTATTACTGATGCTTTTAAAGGGGTTTTTAAATTCTCATTCATAAGGAAAAAAACTCGGTTCTCTGTATTTAAAAGACTTTTATTTATTTATTTATTTATTTTTTTTTGTAAATGTTTGTCAAGTCAGTTAATAAAACATGACTAGTGAGCTTGTTGTCACTTACTGCAAAGCAGTCACCCCATTCTATAGGTACCAGAAGCCAGTCAGCTTTGCATCTCAGTCAGCCTATCCCTT
This sequence comes from Telmatherina bonti, assembly GCF_933228915.1. Taxonomy (NCBI): domain Eukaryota; kingdom Metazoa; phylum Chordata; class Actinopteri; order Atheriniformes; family Telmatherinidae; genus Telmatherina; species Telmatherina bonti. The sequence goes on along the minus strand of NC_136629.1, from coordinate 30,952,224 downwards.
GAAGTTGTGGTTGGACCCAGGAAAACAGACAGTCGGGGTCTGGTGATATAACTTCCTGTGTGTTTAAGAGGTCTGTGGTCTGTGTGATCTGGTTTTGATGGAAGCATTCTGTCTGGATCGCAGTAGGCTTCGAGTTTCCTGTCCTGTCCATTCACCACTTTGCAACCCAGTGCACACTTTTGCTTACTCAGGCAGGCTGTGGTTCCTAATTTCTCCCTTGGATGTCGTTCTTCATGCATAATAGCACTGGCTACACATCTTACTCTTGGATGTTTGACAAGTGGAAGCTGTTATTATTCAGTTAACTTTTGCTAATAATATAACTTTCTGCGACGTTTTAATCCCAGGTTTCAATTGTTTTGACTAAGCTATGGTTATGATTTTTGATGGACTCGTTTCCCTTTTGAAGAATGTTCCTGTATTGTGCAATTACATAAACTATGATTTCATCACAATCTTTGTAGGTTTAATCAGTTCCAGAGACTGAATTCATGTGATTATGCTCTGCATAGAAAATTAGCTTCTCATTGTCTCTGCGATCTAAAAGTTTTTAATCACCTGCCAGAAAGCTGATTGATGTGCAGAAGCAACAAAGTGAAGGAAAATATTTGTCACTATAATTCAGGCAGACAGCATTATAATTTTTATATTTGTGGGTGAATAATCTCAAGTTTTCCTCCCACAGAAGGGGAGAAATAATATTATTGCATTTTGTTTCTAGTCAAATATTAAATGTTTTGTCTTCTTGTGAGCACTTTGTGTGTTTTGTGGTTAAAAGTGATAGCATCCCTCCTTTCTCTGACCTGCTGTAACCCTGCTGCTAAAATATTTTTCATCTCTTAGGTGGTGAAACTGTTAAGCAACAAGCGCTCTCAGGCTGTTGGTATTCTGATGTCCAGCATTCATCTTGACATGAAGGACATCCAGAATGGTAAGTGTCATCATGTGGTCATGAATATAAACTGTATAATAGCCTCAGCTCTTGGCGAAAGTAGTGCGAGACAAGTACTTATAAGTGGCAGTTTACTGTGTTGGCCCAAAGAAGAACAAGCAGCACTGGTGGCCTGCAGTTAGCCATTCAGGTCACGTTCATCCTACTGTTCAAACTCTCAGCATTGATTAAAGGACAAATGGGTTAATTCGACACATTTACAAGTGATAATTAGAAAGGAAACTGTGCTTTTCTTATATCTTCCATAACAAAGACAGAAGACTAAACAGTTTTTTCTTTTTAAGTAATGGTTTTATGGTGAGGCAAGATTATTTGTAGCGCAATTTATGTACAGGACGATTCAAAGTGCTTTATGGGATTTATTAATGAATCCATTGCTGTCATTATGTTGGATTAAAAACATTTCTGTGAGGTTTTTGACAATTGTGGCCATGTTCTATAAATGATGCTAGTCATTTGTTTGTAAAGCTCTCTGTTCAGATAACATTGGACACACTGGTCCAGACTGAAATAACTAACTACTATTGGACAGATTGTAGTACAACAGAGTATGTAAATATACTTACTGGACTTGAAATGAAGTCCAACATATTTGTCCTGTTGGCTGGTGAATTCTTTACTTTTCCTTTAGCAGTTCTCAGTAGTTGAAACTGAAACCAATTATCCAACTCTTGCACTTCTCTTGAACATTTCCACTTTAAGCTTTTTCACATCTCTGTTCTGTTGTAATGAAGAGATTAGTATTGATTAATTGGACCCATTTTTATGTATGATTACCTTGAAAATTTACCTGGAAATATGATTTACTCTGTAGTTTTGTAAATCTTAATACGTTTATATATTATTTCAGATGAGTTAACAATTTGCTTAATTTCCATCCTTCTATCAATGATTAGTTGTTTTTTAACCAAACACCTGCCCAAAACTAATTCTCATTGGCTTCGCAGCAGTGTTCTTTCTTTTTGTGGAATAAAATCACATATCCCCAGATGTGTGTGGTGTAGTGGGAGTGGATACACAAAATAACGAGAAACAATTGTCAGTTTTCATAAAAAGCAAGTAAACATGCGATAGACAATACAACTGAATCCCACTCTATTACAAAGTACTAATGAGCCAAAAGTCATTGTCAGACTGCCGCTACAGTTATCATAATGCATGTTCTTATTCTGATAAATGAGTCAGATACTCCATTATGATTACCGAAGTTCCCTCTGGTTGACTTTATCACATGTCATAGTGGTGAAAGGCATTTCAGCTATTTCTCCCTTTGTTATTCTCCTCCCCCTCTGGTTTTCCTTGCTCTCATTTTGTGTAATCTCTCCCCATTTAACACCCACATCATGTTTTTCTGCGGCTCTCTGTCTTTGATGAGTTGTCACCATCTTGTCTTGGCAGCTTTGTTAAAGTGAAGTCATTCCAGAAATGCTGATGGGAACAGACTGTCTTCCTGTTTTAGTTGCTCTCTGATTGCTCTGCAGTCTTTGCTCATCCATATGTCCAAACACTGTTTGTCATTTATTTCACTCCTTCTGCAGCAGAGCATTTGTTACCTACTCAAACCTTAAGCTCACAGCACCACACAAACCTGAAAACTCTGGCGGCGGCTGCCGTATTTTCTGTTTTTCAACTTTCTAAATGTTACTGACTTTAATGTCTAATATACATCCATCTCAGGTCGGAGTAGGAGGGCAAATGCGGGCCTTTCTCATCAGCACTGACATTCATCTCCTGTGTTAGGACAGTTTTACAGTGCTAGATAGTTAGCACTAATTAGAAACGTCAGTATATCACAAAAAGAGAATATCTTGGCAGTTTGAAGTAATTCTCAATATTGTGTGCTTAATTTCCAAAAAGTCTGATGTGTGCAGCCTTGCATAAACAAAATACTCAGTGTTTGTTGTCATTGACTCTGTCATGCATTTTAACTGAATGGGTTTTAAGGCGTGAATAATTATAGCCTTGGAGTACTCATTATTTCACATAAAGATGTAAGCCCAATGGCATAAATATCAGCATTGCTATTGTCTTCTTAAAAATGGTCTTAAGTTTCACTGTGTCCCCCAAAAAAATGTAAGATTTAAGAGGCAAAAGACAGTTTGTTTACTAAAGATTCATTCATCAAAGCTTTGTAATCGTCCCGATCAGTGTTGTGAATTAATTTAATTTCCTGTTGATTCATTTTGAGAATATTGATGTCGTCATGTGGACATCTTTGACTTGAAGAAAACAACTTTTGAATCATTGATTGTGTCGGCTTATGACAGCTCAGCCACTCACTGGGAAGTCAACACATTTTTCCATTCCTCTCACAGCTGTTGTTGTTTGTTCTCAGACTTGGCCGACACTCTGCATGTTTCATAGGACACTTCCGTGCTGCGTCTGCTTCCTGTGAGTCTTTGGAGCGCCAGTCAACCTATTAGATGGTGGTTGCCGGCGCCGCGCTGGGGTTGAATGCGGTAGTAGGGGTAGATGTGGGCAGATGGGTCTGGCTTTTGGTCGTCAGAGGTCACGTCACAGCGATGATTTGGCTTTCTCCCATGAATTTTAAAACCCAGCCTCAAATCCAAGTCTCCCGACAGACTCTGAGTAAGATGGTAATGAAAACCAAATGGTTAAAAGAAACTGACAAAGCGAGAGTCGCAGAGCTGAAACTTGTTTTTGTGGTGGCTTTGGAAAAGGTGTGTGTGTGTGTGTGTGTGTGTGTGTGTGTGTGTGTGTGTGTGTGTGTGTGTGTGTGTGTGTGTGTGTGTGTGTGTGTGTGTGTGTGTGAGGTTAGAAAGTGACAGCAAATGGTCTGGAAAGATGGCGAGGATGGGGCTCAGAATGAAAGATTAAAAGGGTAACAGGATTATATAAAAAGTGCAATATCAAAGAAAGCACGAAGAGTACAGCAGCCACTCCAGGGTTTGTTCCACATGCCTTTCCTCTTTGTCATTTTATTCTTTTTATATGCTGTCTTTACTCTTTTTTTGTCCTACAATTGTTGTGAAAAGCTTATATAATCTCTGATCACATTCAATATCTGAAGAAAGCCTTCCTCTCCAAGTCACTTCAGCCTCTCTCTCACACCAACCCACTCCCCCCTCCTCAACAGCAAATCAACAGATCAAGACGGCGTGAATAATTTCAACACCCACAGCATGATGAAATACATATATAGGTGCCGAGTGCTTCACTTGGTGATTGTGTGTACAGCAACACCTCAGCTTCAACACCGCAGACCCCTGGGCTCTGTTTGTCTTTAAACATTTACTTTCAAAGGATTAATGCTCGTGGGCGCCAGGTCCTCGCGCCGAGACAAAAAGGCGACACCAGGAATTCAAACACTGAAGTTCAAACACAGATCTTTGTACCTTTTGACAGATTTGTAAGTCCTCTGTATTTATGTTTTAGCATGTGGCCCCTTGCATGCTATCGCGATGGAAACTGATAACTGGGTTACTCCCTGCACATGACACAGGACATGGCAGGATTCTGCTCTTGTTTCATGCCATCATCCCCAGAAACACAGGAAACCTATTTGGGAAAGTGTTCTGTTTTGTGGTTTGTGTCGAGTGGAGAAATGTTGTCGTCTAGTCGTTATGACAGAGGAAGTGTGTTTGTATTGGTTTGATTTCTGACTTGTTGATGGTGTTCTATGAAGGTAAAGACATGTCAAGACTTGCTTTAGTCCAAATATTAACATTAACCATGTCGCCCTGCTCTTCCACCCACAGCCGTTCTAAATATGGACAACACTGTTGTTGATCTGGAGACTCTGCAAGCTCTTTATGAAAACGTGAGTACACACTGACATTCTTCTGGTTAATTAAAACTGCAGCCACGTCTTGACCGTTAAAAGTTATGCAATTTCATTTTTAGCTGTTCCTTAAAGGGAGGATAATCGAGAAACATACGGGTGGTTTCAGTAAAATCAAATGAAAAGACAAAATCCCAAACTGAGATCCATTTCAGCATTTTTCCTGTCAATGCAGAGTCTCTTGAATGCACAATGTTGAGCAACAAAACCGATATAAGTACACAAAATAATGCAACTCAGTCTAGCTTTGTTTGGACTGTAGCACTTGTTCTGGGAAAACCTGGGCACATTTTATTTATTTTTTTGCCTGCAGTTTTCATTAAATTTATCATTTGGAAATTATTTCCTTATGACAAATGGAATAATGTTCCACATTTCATTTTACACTATTTGTGAGAAAAGGCACATATTTTTCTATGGAATGAGACTCAAGGACTCTGCCAGATGTGATACAACTGAACAAATATAGATACTGGTCACATGCTTGTGTTGCATTATTTGGCATTTAACTGAAGATTCGGTTCAACTTTATCTGTATAGCGCCACTTCCCAACAATGTTGTCACAGGGCACTTTACATACATGAATCAACATACACATCATTTCGAGCCAATTCATACACCTCCTATAATAGAAACCAACTGATTGCATCGAATCATGACTTCGATCCAATTCCCCATCCTGAGCATGCACGGGGCAACAGTGGGAAGGAAAAAACTCCCCTTTAACAGGAAGAAAACCTCCAGCACAACCCGGCTCAGGGAGGGCAGCCATCTGCCTCGACTGGTTGGGGTGGAGAGGACAGGAAAGACAGATCAACATGAACAACTGCACTTAATCAGAAAAGATAAACCATAAAACAAATATTTTCCACTAAAATGCACCTTTTTACATAATTATCAAAAAATGAATTTGTAATATGAGTAGACTGTCAGTTAAATTCCCTCCTCGCTGTCGACATAACAAGGAGATTCTACACCATGTTCCACTTAAAAGGGATGAACAACGGAAGTGTGTATTAGATACTAAAACAAATAGGCGAGCCACAAACAATGCTGGTATGGCTTGTTTGGCTACGTTGTCAGTCATGTGTAGGTCTGTCTTCTGGCCTGGAAGGGAACAAGCCCTTTTACATAGTAAAGATGTTTTCTGCAAACTGGATCTAACTCACTCAACTTTTGTAATACTCCTGTGAAAGGGAAATATTAGTCGTACGGTTTCTTATGCTGGATAGTTTTAGTGAAAAAAGGGAAAACAAGAAGAAGATACCACACTGAGCGTTGCCAGACAAAATGACCACACTGTATTGTAAAATATTAGCAAGGATTTACAGAGCTGTCATCAACACTTTCCAATATGTCTCCATTCTGGCTTTGAAGGATGACTTCTATACAGTAAATACATATTCATCAACAGCCCTGTGCCCTGCGGATATAGTAGTTTAGGACCCTCTCGAAGTCAGGTCAGTAAATTATGGAACATGAAAATGAGCATGTTTTCCACATTTCAAGTCTGATGCATTTTTAAGATGCTGTGAAATTCCTGTGAATGGCTTCTTGGCACATCTACAGAGGAGAGGCCCGGACCTTTGGCTGCCAGAGGCATATTAATAATGTTGATCATGGGAATGAGACTGTGGCTTGAAGACAAGCTGTAGTTATGAACCAATGTGTCATAACTTAGGATCAAAAGTCTTCTAACCTCTCCACTCACCCTGAGACTCGAAGCCCCCTCTCTCTCTCCTTCACCCCCTTATGGCCTAAGGCTGTGTTATTGAGTCGAGGAGCCAAATTGTTTCTCTTTTGTATTGCAAGACTCCATCCTGTCTGTGGGTCTCCAGCCCCCTAAACCACAGTTGGCAGCACAGTCAGCTTGTCTTGAGGAATGTGAGGGGCTCCTAATGTTTACACCCTCACTCACTGTGCTAGCTAGATCACAGACTGCTCTTTCCCTCACTCTCTTTTTCTCTCGCTCACACAAACATGCTCACAAACAAACATTTTGAACCACACAAATGTGCTCAGACTATTCTGCATGCACACAGAGACAGAAACTCTCCGAGGCAGGGGCAGAGTCGCTCTGTCTGTGAGCTGCAGATCATAGCCACTCCTTTGAACAAAGCTACCACCATTAAAAGGTCACAGTGATAGTGGGACTCTGCTCCCCTCCCCTCTAAAATCAAGGCTCAATCTGGATCCCAACTGGTTTTCTGAAGTTTTTTTTGGCTAGTGCTGACTAAATGCCACAGAGGTTAAATAGAGCCATCGACATAGAAATTTTAAGCATATGAATGATCACCGTATGTATATTCTTTTGGCCTTTGAGTTTTCTGTATTGCATAATGCAATTTTGTCATTTAGGGCCAATTCATTGGCAGCTCAATGTACGACTCTCATAAATGTTGTATCCTTAAAAATTGAGTGACATAAATGGTGATTAAGCCCTGTCTGGCTCTGTTTATTCCCACACAAGAAACCTGGCTAATGAATAGCACTTTGCTACTGCAAGAATTCTGGCATCAAAAAATCTCATCCGTCTCTCCTTTTTGCATTTGATATTCCACGAGGGACCGCATTTCTCATGCTAACAGCCATTGCAACATGCCCTAGCAATTCAAAGATCACACGCTAATGCCCACTTGTCCCCAATTACACCAAACACTGCTGGGCTCCACCGCTGCCCTTTGAAAAGGATCTGCTTTGTGTTAAATATATTTACACTTGAAAACATCTCTGGAGAAGGCAGAGGAGAGCTTGCCCTGACCGACACAAGGCAGCGGTGTGGAGAATACTAATCGGGCTCTCAGTACGTTTGATGCTGGTGTTTGATGTTTTTCAAGGATCCATACTGTGGCCAAACTCCATGAGAGAAAGATGGAGGGGAAACCGGGGGGGGGGAAGAGCCGACTGCTGAGACTTTGGGGGTCAATGTACTCTGGGGTGGGGTTAGGGAGGGTGTTTACATTTTCTTCCTAAAGATGTTTTCATTGTTTTGCTCAATTCTTTCAAAAAACATTAACATCTATTGTCTTTGTATCTTATGAAATAAAGGGGCTTTTTTTTTTTTTTTTTTTTTTTTTTTTTTTTTCCTTGTACAAAACTGTGGCTCAGCGACTGGCAGCAGGATAATGGTCAGGAATGTCGTCTGGCTGTAGGCAACTCTTTAGCATTCGTGAAAGTTATATTGTATGGGCTGGCATCTGGTTGAGTTTATGGATAAAACACTATTTAAGAGTTCTTTTGTGTTGAGATAAAGCTTGACAACCTAAAAAAATTAGAGCGGACTGCTCAAGAAAATGTTTGAGGGAATTTGAAATAAACTTTGCATGAAAGAAAAGCCTCAAACATCTCTCAACTGAATGGATTTGTATAGAAGAGATGTCAGAAAAGCAACATGTCAAAACAGAATTAGAAGTGAGGGGAAAATGCTAGTTTCTTTTTTTTTTTTTTTTTTTTTTTTTTTTTTTTTACAGGTCAAAGGTGTTTGCAGCTTTCAGTGGAACAGGATTACATACATTGTGATGGAATATAATTAATCACGTTTTAAGTGTTGTGAATTATTACTATGATCAGTAGTACTATTAGTATTAGCATCTTTATGATGAATTTTTAAGAATGACAAAGAGACCATTGCAACCAAGCTAACTATTCAGGACCTAAACTCATCCATAGTTCAGAGCTTTGGCAGAAAAAAAGCACACTGAAGGACCCAACACGTCTGGTACATTTTCACCTTTGGATGTTTCTCCCATTCCTCTTGTTAGAAATATTTAACGTCATCCAGGCTGAATGGTGAGCATAAATGCACAGCCATATATCAGCTCTCCTCAGACATACTGGGTTCTGGTCCAGATTTAGTCTGGGTTACTTGAGGACTTAGAATTTTGCTGAAGACCCTCCTTTGTTTTCTTGGTTATGTTTCAGGTTATTGTCTTGTTGACATGTAACCTTTGCCCTAGACTGAGATTTTAAACATTCAGGGAAACTTTTGTTTTTACCCAAGAGTTCTTTGTTTTCTCATCAATCTTTCATCTCTTCAGAGTCTCCCAGCCCCTCGTGGCAGAAATACACTGGACGATGCTGCCATAAACATGTTTTACTTTAGATATGCTCAGTGCTTGGTTTCTTAAACTGTGTTTTTTGTTTTTTACCATATTATTCTGAAAATATTTCATTGTATCAAAGGAACATCTCCTAATCAGTTTGATACTCCTTCAGGTGCCTTTTGGCAGCTCCCAGGTTTGAAAGTTTTCAGTTTTCCATGAAGGAAATCAAATTCCTATTCATTCAAGTTCACTTTATTTATCTGTTAGAACTTCATTTGCAAATGACAGTGCTGCAGACACCATGCAAATATTAAAACATGTATACATAATAAATCCCCTTCATACCGTTCATCCCAATAAAACATTAAATCAGGTAAAATTAAGAGCCTCAGTATCTAAATCAGCTATTTAACAAGTGTATAAAAGTTGGGATGGTGAAAGTGACCTGTAGCTGCATCCTGAAGGTAACAAGATATAATTAGATTTCAGTTGGTGTGAGGGGTCCATGGAGATCTGTGCACCTTTTCTCAGGGCTCTAGCGATTTATACAAACTTATTGGTTAATTTTGGATATAATGTCCCCTGCCTCTGGAACAGCCTGCCAGAAGACCTCAGGGCTGCAGAGAACATTCATGTTTTTAAGAGCCGGCTCAAAAAGTATCTTTTAATTTGGCTTTTACTTAGTATTTATTGTCTTAGAGTGGATATTTCATTTATTTATTTTAACTGGATCCCTTTAGGGACATTTTATTTTAATAGAACTACATTTTATAATTTATTTCGGCTTATATTTCCTTTTCAAATTATTTTTAGTCTTTACTGTTTTACTATTTATTTGATCATTATTGTGTATTTGCCAGTGTTAAGGGGGAGCCCTCTACGCCAGGTCTCGTGTTGCTGCAGGCATATGATAGGTTTTTCTTTTTACTGTTTTTAAAATCTGTCAAGCATGTTTTGCGACATTTTATTGTATGAAAAGTTCTTGAAGTTTAATCTGATTTTAGGTTTTTGACCAATGTTCTGTTTTCTTGATCACTTCATGGTCTGTGCATGGACATGGTCCTTTATTACAGATCTAAAGCTCTGTTTTGTGGCTTGTCTTGTTCTGATACAAACAGTTGTGAAAGCTTATATGGATGGTTGAGAGGTGTGTTTTTTAGTTATGTTCACTGAAATCGGTTGGACACACATGGTCTCGAGCTAAGCTGAAGCATATCCAGGATCCCTGATAGAAACAGTGCGTGCAAAAGCTTATCAGTTAGTATCATAGGTGTCAAAATATTTAAGTGTATACTGTGTGCAGATTAATGGAAATTCATGAACTGAATTCATTTTAAGATGAATCTGGAGGAAATGTGGGAAAGTCAAGTGTATTAAAAAAAAAAAAAAAAAAAAAAAAAATTCAGTCTGTTTTGTTTTTATCATGATGAAACATGTCATCTTAGTTTAGGTTTTTATTTCAAATATGTCAGAAAAATATCTTTTCCCATCTATCTTTGCTTCATAAATTTTCATGTACACTAAAATTGCATTTTCACTCAACAGAGAGCTCAAAATGATGAAATGGACAGCATTAAAAAGCACATTAAATCAGCACAAGACAAGGAGGATGCCAAGCCACTGGACAAGCCCGAACAGTAACATAACTTATCCATTATGACGCATATTTTCATTAAAGAAAAAAAGTAATAAACTGGCTGATCTCGTCCATTTTATCAGATTTCTATTCCAGATATCGCAAATCTCCAATTTTTCTGAACGGGTGTTCTGCATCCTTTTCCAATCAACTTTCCACGAGTGCATCACCTTAATCCTGCGCAAAATTGAAATCCTGCAGAGAGTCTGTAAGGTGAGCTGCTGCATGTCTTCCTGCAATTACTTTTCCCTCTTCTGTTTATCTGTTTATCAATCTCATCTCCTTTGTGTGCTGCAGAATCTTCAAAGTAGTCAGAGTGTGTTGCAAGTGCTTGGCCTGGTTCTGGCTTTTGGCAACTTCATGAATGGCGGCAATCGGTCTCGAGGACAGGCTGATGGCTTCACGTTGGACATTCTGCCAAAACTGAAGGATGTCAAAAGCAGCGTGAGTGTGTATAGCACAACAAAAAGCAAACTTCACACTTTGTTACAAAAGCAGATGTGTTATTAAAAAATAAACTAGATGAACGAATAAAGAATTGCATGAATTTGTGCAAACTGAGTAAGAAAAGACTATAATGAATCTTGATCCAATCAGACTCAGCTTTACCCTGCTGTGTGATCATTAATATACAGTAGAGAACATGTTATTTATGTACAGTCTGTCGTCAAATTTCTAGATAAGAATTCAGGCTATGAAGAGCAACTTCATTTCCAAACTGCAGTGAAGCTGTGTAGGTTTACAGCAGACTTCTCATATCACAACCGGCTCTGCGTGCCCTCAGCACTGCCTTATTAGGACACAGTGGTTTGTGTGTTTGTGGTGGTGGATGGAGTAAGGTATCCATAAAGAACATCAAACTTTCCACCAACTCTGAGTTATGACGGCTACCACAACATTGTTGTTTTGTTGTATTGCTTTTCCACGGTCTTGATTAATTCCTAATGTTTAAGTACACTTTATTTTTTTGTTTATCTGCATAAATTAAAATGTCCTGCTACAGAATGAAAGAATTAATAAATAAAAGGGGTTTTGGTTTATTTATTTTCTTTCTTTCAGGATAACTCCCAGAGTCTTTTGTCCTACATTGTTGCTTACTATCTAAGGCACTTTGATGAGGTATGTTTTGGTTCCTGTTTATTTCAATCACTTTTCTGTTTTAGTCTGATTTGCTTAGAAATCCTTCCAAAGCTCTTTTTTCATCTCCTCTCTCGCCAGAGGATACCAAGGCTTATCCTTTTATCAAATTATTTATTTTCTCTTTTCTCATTTGCAGCCGAGACAAATTTCTCTATTTCTGTTGCTCCTTTATGAGTCCCCCTCTCTCTCTCTTTTTTTTATTTTTTTTATTTTGCTCTTCATCTCCTGCTCCTAGTCTGCTTTGGTCTGGCTTCATTCAAAGTGCAGTCTGTTCACTGGCACAGCATCCAAAGAAGCGTTTGTGTAAATAATTAGTTTCTCCAGATGAGATGAACTCAGAAATGCACCTTGCCAAAATCAACCAGCATGACATGACTGTAGCTCCAGGCTTGTTGTAACTGCTGAGAAATCACATGTACTCTGTGGCTGCAGCCGTATCTTCTCAAGGACGTTTGGACTGCTAAGTCCATGTAGGCTTCTGTAGGCAGTTATTTAAATCTTGCCTGTGTGTACAGTAAAAAGAGGCCCTTTTGTCTTTGAGGAAGATTGACTTTGACATTGTAGTGGATGTGTGAGTGTTTGCATCAGGTATTTTTGTGCATGTATGTGTGTTGTCGTCTATTAGGAAGCTGGTAAAGAGACGTGTGTCTACCCTATTCCTGAGCCCCAGGACCTCTTCCAGGCTTCCCAGATGAAGTTCGAGGACTTTCAAAGAGATCTCCGCAAGTTGAGAAAAGACCTAAATGGTATGGTTATCAACCTACATTCCACCTTTTCCTTTTTTTTTTTTTTTTTTTTTTTTGAGTTCAAGCACAATTTATAAACTTTAAATTTACTAAAAGTTCACCAGGCTGTAAACTACACTGTTCCGTGTTGAGGTTGCAGCATTTATCATGCAGAAAATGTCATTGCATTTATGTTTATGGTTTGTTCACCCCTAAATCATGTAGTAATACATGCACTTATCTAGCAAATATATTTCACAATGGGAAAAAATATTTTCCAAACCGGACCAGCTATGGTCATGTGTGGACTAAGGAGGCAGATCAACAGAGAGAGAGAGAGCATCTGTTTGTCGTACAGACAAGCTAACCAGAAGCAGATGTGATTTGTCAGATATAGACTCCTGTTGGGCCTGGCGTGCCTTCACTATCCTCAAGAAGTTTAGATCAAAAAATGAACAAGGCAAAGTCAGGGAACTTTCACTACCTGTATACAACATTTTATTTATGTTATATACTGTGGCTCAGGGGTGGAGGGTTTGTTCAGTTATTGTGAGGTTGACTTTCTCAAGACTTCAGGTTCTGTCTTTGGGCAAGACACTAAACCGCTCTTAGCTGTCAGTGTTTTTTCCTACTTGTAAGTCACTTCTGACCAAACAGTTTCTCCCTGAGCAACATGCAAACACAACCCATGAACAACAGGTTTCTGTGCATAATATGCTTGATCACTTAACCATGGGAGTTCTAATCATAATTTATGGTTAAACTAATTTGCTTAATCATTTTTAATTAAATGGAGTTGTTTCAGATCTTCAGCAATGGCTACACATAAACATAGACATAACTTCACCATGAAAATAACTAGCAGGTGTGAATAACATCACTTTGCAATGCAGGATTTTGCTGGGAAAGTTTGGGCTTAATGTTGTTACATTAACACATAGAACTCACTTTATGTTGTTCCCACTGCATGGGCTGCTCAGTTAGTCCCTCAACAGTGAAGTTACCAGGAAAATATACAATCATTTTACTCTTCTGGCAGCTAAAACTACATATCGCATGAACATTCCTCAGACCAGGTAGCCTGGTCTGTTTCAGAAAATGAGATATTGACAGTTTGAGGGGAAAGTGCAGGTGTAAGCTACAATAAATTACATTTTTCAAACACAAGCCAGATATTTTCTGTCTTTACCTTCACTTGGTGTTCAATTTTCAAAACATACCCAAGTGGCCATGTTGGGCATAAATCAGAAGATTTTCAAGAGAAGAGGCAGAAATACGAATAACCTGGTTGGTCGTCAACATATCCAGTGAGACAGGAAAGATTCAAATGAACATCATTAAAGTAAGTCCACGTTTCAGCTGTGGCCTTCTTGGTTAGAGCATTTCATTGTAACTGCATTACTCTGAAGCAGCAGCAGCATCTTCTCTCAGCTGAATGCCACTGACTTAACCTCAAAACTCTAGATCTCAACCTGACCGTCCATCTCAAAGATTCTTCATTCAAATCACACAAAGATGGTAAATTAGCGGCCTATATATTATATTACCCTGATTTAAAATAAAGATGTTTTATCTATTTGTAACCCATACACTTAATTTCTATTAGAAATTGGAATCTAATCTGTTAAACTCTTAAACTCTCGTGAATTATAACCCTGACTTCTTTCATCTTTTAGCTTTTGGTCATGTTGCAGAACTAAACAAAAAACATTTTAGTTCTATTTTTAATTTCCTCCTATAAATCTAATAAACATGTCAGCTTTAATGGATTGTTTTGTATGCAGAAAATATACTAACATCAAAGTACAGTTGGCTAATTTAGAAACTCTTTTTAGGTTTTCAGGTTCATGTGAATTACAGTACATAATGAAGCAGCAACAGTAAATTCAGCCTTTTGCCTGAAGAAAGCAGTTTTGTCAAGAAATAATTAGCAAGCATGTATACAAGTAGAAAAACTGAAATATTTGAGGATGGATTTAAAAAAAAAAAAAAAAAAAAAAAAAATCATTAAAACACCTAAAAAGAATGATGGAAAAACCATTACTAAGCTCTACTGGCGCTTGCATATTTATACGACAGCCCCAGTAAGTAAATTTATAGTTTGTACCTATGCATCTTTTTAATATATCATCTTTGTGTATTAATGTGCTGTACTATATATTAGGAGATGTTCTAAACACAATGGAGTTCATTCCATGACCACAACTATGAACCATAAAAATGAATATTAAACACTTTTTTTTTCTTAACCACAGAAGTTTATAAACATTTTATAAATATAATTACAAGCTGAGCTGTCTGATGGGGTGCATAAAGTTTTACAAGTGTTCATAAACGTTTGTGAAGTATGCGATGATGCATCCAGTAAATGATTTACTTCAGTTTTACACACTAAAATAAATGCAGATGAGTGCAGCATATATCATAATTAAACATTAAAAAGTAATAATGCAAATAAAGTTAAGTAATCTGTTTGTTTTGCAGCACCAAACATTTTTATCTCAAAATATCCATTCGATTGCCAAAAATGATCAACTCCCTATTGCCTACTAAATTTTGCACTTAAACTAAAGCAATGATTACAGTAATACTTGTAACCAGTAAGAACTGCTGGTTTTCATTCACTGATATTTGCTTAGAATAATAGAAATACAAGAAAAGAGCTCCACATTGCTGAAATCAAGGCTTTGATCTCGAGTTAAATAGTAAAGACATGCGTTAGTGGTGCTACAGACAAATGCATGGAAGAATAAATTTGCTGTTATGACATATCAGTACCCAAAGGGTGGAAATTTGTTCATTCTTTACAGGTTTAACTGATCAGTTGTGTGAAAAGACCCTTCGTGAATGATGCAGCTATACACACAGTCTTTACTCTTTCAAGTCTCTCAGTACACAACACTTTCTAAAGCCTGAAGTGCAAACATTTGATTGCTGAGGAAAAAAAACAAAAACTGTGTATTTTGGTGCAAAGAATGGACAAATGTGAGTGTGTCAGGTTGTGAGCTTGCAGCCTGATCAGCTATTCCCCAAACCTGGTCTGTTCTCTATCAGGCTTTATGTATCTTTGCTGCTAAACCAATCAGGTGCCAAAATCATGTTGCCAAATATTGTTTTTCCTCTGCCATAATGATTCTTTAGGCTGTTCATTATTTGTAATTCATAAAGATGGAGTTGCTCACCTGGGAAACAGACTTTCAATCCCAGTGGCAGTGGCAGATGCTGGCCCTTCATAAATACATCATCACATGCTATACCTGCAGACCTCTTCATTACATAGCAGAGTCAGCAGAGTGCTCTAGCAGACATGGGCTTTGATGACAGTCCCCATAGGAGGGGGGGGTTCTGATTGGTATGCAACAAAGAACTGGCCTTGGCTGGTCCGAGAACATCAGCGAGTAGTGCAATGTCGGCGGAGCTCACCATGTACCTTTTTGGCTGAGCCACCATATGGTCTATGAATTACCACTTGCCTAGTCATGACCTCTGTTCCTGTAAGCATCTCGTAGCCTCCCCACCTTTGCAGATCCCTACAGATGGTGCATGACGATAAGTTTCTCCTGGGATCACAGCACAGACCTATCTAGTTCCTAAAGGAGCCATATCAGTCATTATGGCTCATTATGTCTTTTCAGACACTTATTCAGCAGATATTCTGCAGAGATTTATCAAAGCAAGATCTGCCGAGCTGGTTTGTAATTACAATAGAAATGCTGGATGAGATATTACAGCTCTGGAATATTTATTCCCCACCTTTTACGATAGTCTCTTGTTGTTTTAGCATGCTCAGCTGAAACGGAGAAAGTTTGCAAGTTATCCTCTGAAGAAAACCTGCAGCCCTTCAAGGACAAGATGGATGAATTTCTCAGCCAAGGTGTGCTTATTTTTTCTTTTGCTTGACATTTATTGAGGAAATCCGTCTGTAAAATGAATATATGTTACTGTATTCAGTTTTCTTACTAGTCAACAAAATTTATTGAAAAGTACCCCATTCATGAGTAAACTATACAGTTTGACATCTGTGTAGTCGGAATGTGATATCTTATGGATTTGACAGCATTTTTTATCAGAGGGCAACAGGCCACACTTCCAGCACTGTAGTGTGTTATGTTTCATAGTGTGCTCTGCTGTAGTGCTATAAATACTCAGGAAATCCACAGCTTAACAAATCCCTAATGAATGCACTATTAATGTTGCATTCACCTCTTTAATGGAAAAACTTCATCCTTGTAAAATGAATTATTGTATTTTTGCAAATGGTTTGGAGATTATCTCGCTGTGAAACAAGATTTTTAAGTTTTTGTGTTCACAAATATGTTTCTCTTTTGTTGACATGATATAAACTTTTTATCTCCAGTTTTTTGTTTTTTTTCCCCCACACTTTAAGGCTTTATTGCTGTTAATCTGATTCTTACTTCCATAAAGGTTTCAGGTTCCCCTAAAATCTTCAGATGTTACATGTGCTCTGTCACAGTTCATTCTTGAATACTAACATTTCATGGATCTTTTTTTTTCTTTCTTTTAAATATCCAGTACACACAAGGCAAACTTTTCTGCAAATCTCCTTTACTTTTGGAATCTATAAAAAAAGCTTTTCTGTGAAACCTCAAATGCATCGCAGCAATTCTGATGAAAAGGAGCGATTTTGGAACCAACATCTCAAGACACACTATTGAGCTGACACCACATGGCCTGTCTTTATGGATGGCAACTTGAAAGGTCTCCACTTTACAAAGACAAACACAGAAATCTTGTTTGGTCAAAGAACAAAAACTCTGGTTACCAGCTCTGCAGTCGCTTGAAACCAAACCTCAAGAACACCCATGGCCAATGATGGTGATGATGGGAAAATGCCCCCAACTTTAAAGAGGTTTGCAGATAAACTTGTATTGTACAATGAAGGTAAAAAAAAAATAAAAAAAAAAATTGCTCACTGCCTCCAGTGAGCACATCCATACGGACAGGGGACTGTAAAGACTTTGCCATTGAAAGCTGAGAAATGGGTGTGAACTTAGATGTGAGTTTTGCACAACTTACCAGAAGAGGCAAATTATTTGTCTAATTTATCATAAACCTAAATTTGATTTCAGGATGACTAGTTTTGGATCAAACTGCCTGTGAGTGTGGAAATATTGTTGGGTGGGACTGAACAAATTGGAAATGGTGGTAAAATAAGTTTAAACTCTATTCCATATCACACTTGCAGTGGTTAGTCGGGCCCTTTTATTCACTCCTTTTTATTACGATCACACAAAGGGTCAAAATTGTAAGAGGCGAATAATTTATTGTTCATGTTGCAAAACCTTACTCCAGTCAGAATGATGCAAGATGGATCAGGCTTCACACATTTCTGATTCATGTGGTTTGCTGGATGGTTTCAAAAGTTCACGCAGGTTTATTTTATCAGTTTTTTTCAGGGCGCATGAAAGCGTTCCCTGCTTTTGACTCAGATCTACTTTGGTAATCTGATAAATGACTATTAATGGCACTTGTTAGCCAGTCTCATTTAACTGAATCTCCTGAATTAATCAAAATAACATCAAAATTAAAGAAGACCGAGGGGCACACGGTTGTCTACAGAATTCAGAATATCAGTGATATTAGTATTCAGAATACCCAGTGCTGGGGATTACCAAGTTTTTGTTGAAATTTAAAGTTGAATTCTGCTGGATGAAACATGTGAGGCACCAAAGTCCCCTGCTGTCCACCGTCGGGAAGTAGTAAATGTCTGCAACAAATTTCATCACAATCCATCCCATAGCTGTCTAGACATTTGAGTCAAAAACACAAATCCCAACCTCATGGTGGCATGAGATGAAAAGTTTTGTGCCAATCCATCAAGCAGATGTTGAGATATTTGACAAGCAAAATGAAAACTTTGGGTTTCCAGTGACATTGGATGAAAAACTAGCGGTTCACCAACATGATTAGGATTCATCTTCTGAGCACCATACGAAATTTAATTGCTGTTCTTCCTGAGTTTTTTCAGCCTAGGAGAATACTAGTGTTATTTGTCTGAATATCATGTGAACATCCACAGAGAATATTATAGTGTTTATATGTCACGTCTACCAGATGTCAAACAGACAGATGTTTATCTTAAAAATTTGACATGTACAACAATATTGGGAGATTGTGGTCCACATCAAATGTGTAAGACTTAGCATTTTATGCTTGTTTTAACATAACAAGTCAATTATCATTCTTTATGAGGCACTGGCTTTGACCCTGTGTACATTCAGTTAACTGTGACCGATCTTCCTGGAGGACTCTGCTCACAGGCCCTCTCCCAACTGCTTTTGTATTCAAATGAGAGTATAATACATAGCACATGTTCTTTAGCAGCAAAGCTCACTGTCCACTTTGAAGGAAATCTGCAGATGAAAGCACCTCTCCCTTTTCCACCTCCATCCCCTTTCCTTTCTTCTCCATATATGTGTGTTTGAGAAAAATATGTGAACCTTCTCTTTGATGTAAATGATGAGGTTTTTCCTCTGAGAGCAGAATGTAAGCAGTGTATCATGGATATGTTATTCAAAAGGCTACAAACGGGATTCTTGGGGTTCCTCCACTGCAGCGGTAGAAAGAATGAACAGTCAAACGTCTTTTTTTTTTTTGTTATTTCTGTAATTTCTAAAGAGCCTGAGGTTAAACTGTTTCTGGCTCCACTGTTTAAACCGCTTTTGTTTGTTTTCTGACCATGAAACTAACCACAGAATAACAGTGGGAGCGGACTTGTTGGAGCTCGGCTGTTTGGTCTAGCTCAATTTTCTCCGCTCACTTCACAAATTCTCATGCATGCAGGTCTCCGATGGAGCCAACAGGACTAGCAGGAGATCACCATCGATGTGATAATCTGTTTCTGATGGATGGGAAAACTAGTAGTAAGACTGATGTCAAACTGTTGGGGTTGGCTGCAACTAAAGCCAGTGCGCTTAAATGGACCAGAAACTGCAAATCTTAATGTTTGCTAACACTTTATGCTCAAATGAAACGTTGGATACGCTGATCTGTTATAAGTGAAATGACATGAAAGAAAGACAGTTCCTGGAACTGCTTTTAATCTTTGATTAGGTTGAAAAATCAGTGTTTATAAAATGTATTCATGCCAATATGACATTATCTCATCACAATGCAATTAGTGGATAATTCTATTTAAAATTAATCATTCTGTGCAAGGGGAAAGTTAATCCATCTGAAATGATTTATACCTGAAAATAAAGTATAGTAAGCATAATAAATACATGGCAAGCACAGTTACATTTCCTCCAGTGTTTAAACATAAATTAATGGCCACTTGGAAGTGAAGTACATGATTTTGGCCTCAGAGTGATTTAGTATTGTGCTTTGCTCATTTATTGGGGTCTTCACTTACACATCACAACCAGATATTCCCTGGATAAAAGCAGAGCCCAGATCTGTGCCAGGAAATACCCTCTGTCTCATCCATTGTCACACAGAAAGTCCAGTACAAGTTATGCGTCATTTTAGTCTTTCAACAGCAATCAGGGACTCTGGAAAGGATTGAATGTCTTATTTTTGGACGGTTAAAAAGTGGCACAATAGATACACAAGAGAGATAGACTGACGCCCTCACTGCTCCGTTACATTTTAAAATGAGCTGAAAAATCTATGAATGTGAAAAGGGGTCAACATTCACCTGCACTGACTACGTAGTCCAAATGATGCTGATCTGGGTTGTTCTGCTGGAAATTTCTTCTCTGTGCCAAACTCTAAGATTCTTTCTTTTGCTCACATCTCACACATGCAGTCAGATATGCACACGTGTGCAGGCAGAGTCATCTGTCTCCATAAGAAGTAACATCAGACAAAGAAGCACTTGTTCTGCGAGTTGCACCGCTCATGTGTCAGTTGTGCAACACCAGACAATCCAACACTTAATAATGGGGTGGCACAGCGTTGACCCTGAAAAAGATTGAGTCAAGAAGAAACGGTGACATCTTAAATCTTCCTGTTTAAAGAAGACAATGATTTGTTGCTACAGGTATGTCAAGATATGTCAATATTCACTATTTACAAATGAACTCTATTATTTTTTTCCTTTGTTTTCTCTATTTTGCAGCCAAAACTGAGCTGGAAATGCAGGAGAAGCAGTTGGCAGACACTCAGAAGATGTAAGTGCTTTTTGAGTTGAAACGTTTTTTTGCAAAATCTTGAAAAACAAATGCAGCTACTTCTGTTTCCTCCAAGTGTCAAAGCGGTGATCATTGCTGTAAATCTGAAAATAAAGCAGTCCAAGGCAGTTTGAAGTGATACATTCGCTCTGCAAAGCAGAAACATCATCTCTTTGCTTTGTCAATATTTATACCTCTCGGTTCCTCCAGTTACATGAAAGTTGCAGGCCATCAGAGCAGGCCTTCAGCAGACGTGAGGCCCCCGATGTGGTGTCTACGTTGTTTATCTAAGTGGAGCAAGAGTAGACAGCTATGGCTCCAGGCTTCTGCTTCTGCTAGCTTGGAATGCGTTCCTATGGCAGACTCCAAACAAAGAGAACCTAACCTGTTGGCTATATTGATCCACTGCAAATGGCTGCCACATTTAACACTTTACCGCATGTCATCTGCTTCCATATAAGGCTTTTATTTGAAGAATCTTACTTTGTCTCCTTTTCATACTCTACATTAACCATTCTCTCAGCTCTACTTAAATGTTACATGAAAGTGTATTTATGCACAAATAAAGGTATTTATGCTCAGTGCAAAGCAAAAACCTTACATAGGATGTGTTTTAGCTGTGATACTGTAGATGTACCATCTCACTTAACTGACTGATGTGTTTTTGTGATATAATTAGCTTTTCGTGTTCTGAAATGTGCAGTTCTCATTGTTTTGGGCTCTTTATGTTGTTCTATCAAATCTCTGTAAAACTACATAGTTCTAAGACTTTGATATTTTGTGTGTTGGTGCAACTCTGCCAAGTTTTACAACAATCTGAGTAGGTTGCTGTAATCTCATGTTGTAAGAGTTTGGCCTTGAAGTAATGTTTTTGTTCTCTGTCCTCAGCTTTTTGGAGCTGACTGTGTCCTTCTCAGTTAAACCCAAAGCAGGGGAGAAGGAAGTCTCTCCCAACACATTCTTCTCTATTTGGCATGAGTTTTCTACAGACTTTAAAGAGCAGTGGAAGAGGCAGAATAAGTTGTTGTTACAGGAACGGTGAGGAAATGTTACAATATGAAAGAGGTGCATTTTACAGACAGTCTTTGTTTATTGGTGAACAAAACTCAAATCTTGCTCAGATAATTTATCATAAACTTAAAATTCCATTACAGATGCAACAATTTTCCTACATTTTGGAATCTCCCTAACTTACATTTTTGTGTCATTAATAACTTGCAGTACAGCTTGTGCTCACTGAAGATCATATCACTTTCATTGAAATTCATGAGGGGAAAAGAGTGCAAATGACCCAAATCTTTGTCCTCACCCCAGTAATGAGAGGAGCGTATTCGCCATCCAGTTGGCTTCCAGTGGTTCGATGAATAGAAAGATATTGTTGCATATGTCAACAAATGGCAAATTAGTCCATCGTTTGCAATGAAGATTGACTTGTGATAGCATATTTGTAAGAGGACTCAAATGTCACAGGCTTTGCTTGTTCAGTAGGAAAGAATAAAAATAAATTTGAAAGCATTAACTTTTTGCCCTTTGCCACAGGCGATCATCCCAGTTTTCTGTCTGCTGGTTTTCCTTTTAAATTCATGAGGGACAATATATCCTCACCTGCGCTGTGTGGACATGCAAGCGTTTAGCACAGACACATGTAGTATATAAGAAAGGAGAAAAGACCGGACATATTTTTTCATTTATTTGGCCTTTATTTTATTAATTAAAACAGTTTGAAGCAACTCCTCATTTTCAAACATGACCTGGTCAAGAGGAACAAAAATTTGCAAAATATGTTATGTAATGTTAAAGTCTTAATACCAATATGCAGACTGTCAGAAATGAATCGTCCTGCTTGTCCTCTCCATGCAGCAATAAACTGCATGAATTATGTCTGAGACTGTCCCTTTGACAAATCAGTCATTCTGTTTACATAACCAAAGACTGTGTGGTGAAAGCTGAAAATTTCGCAAATGGTAAATTTCAGCCTTGTGAATAAATGTGTGTCCCTCCAAATATTTGCTTTTGAGGCCTTTGAAGATCACTGGTGGTCACTGTTGGTCTTTTTTCAGGGTGAAAATGGCTGAAGAAAGCTTTAAACAGGCCAGGCAGAAGTCTTCCTACAATGTGACGACCAAAAATGCCACTGGAATAGTATGTTGTTTAACTTATTTTTTTTGTCACTGTGTGGTCTTTCTTTCTTTTTTTTTTTTTTTTTTTTTTTTTCGTTTAATCTGCATTTCTTTGTTTTCATCCTGCAAAATGTTTCCTCACCTGAAAGCCTCAACTGCTTACAAATGCTTGTCTGGATGTTAGGACATAACTCTTTTTACAGTAAGCTGTTGGGATGCATGCCAGGGCTGCTGACAGTAAATAACCAAGACCTGTTTTTTATGTACACAGAAAGCAAAACTGGGAAAGAAGATCTGAAGCAGAAGATGGAAAATCATCAGCAAACCCAATGCGGAAGCACAATCTGATATGGCCCATCTTTTTTTTTTTTTTAAAGAATTTTTTATGTCTTTGGTATTTATCTGCTGCTTTTATGTGAGCTTTTCAAAGTGAATGGTTGAAAAGTCAAATGAATCCTTTCAAGCACAGCCAGACTTTGAAAGCACTCACACTTTTAAATGGAACGTTGAGATTTTTAATGATTTTCACAGTAAAATGTTCACAACTTTGATATTTGTAGCACAATATGTAAACTTTCAGTATTAACTAAATGTATCCTCTTTGACTTTTCAGTGCAGTTTTGCGAGCAGAGTTTTTATAAACACTTCCTTCCTACATCTGCCTTATCAAGGACAAGCACATTATTTTCAGAGGGGTTGGTTTGAAACACCTGACAGGCAAAAAGTGCCTTATTGCACAGAGGAGACAAATTTGGGCCGAGGAACAGGGTTTGATTTTGAAGATTTCTCATCTTTAAGTGTTACATATAAAAAAGAAAAATCTGCTTCACACAGGCTGAAAACTGACAGAACCTTTTTTATTTAATCTCTTGTATTTTACTGTTTTTCTTATCCAAAAGAAAAGTCATGCCAAAGTGGAGTGAGAAAAGTTCCTACTATTTTATCCAACAGTAATGTCAAAGTGCTTTATTTTAAGCTAAATCCTATGCCGGCTTTGTTGCCTTTCCTGGTTTGAGTGTTTGAACTCAATAAGAAAGCAAAAAGGACCATGTCATGTGACTTTCATGTGCAATACCTTCAGTGTTCTCATTAAACATCTTTTGACCATGCAAAACTATATTTATTGAATAAAAGAAACTGCTTACATTTTTTAACAAACTGTTGGTTATCATTGTCAAATTGTGATTAAACAAAACTCAGATGTTTAATATGAAATAGATTTAATATATTTGAAACACACATATATATATATATATACACATATATATATACTGTCTATAATGTTTCACCACCATTATACATGCTGCAGTATTGTTTTCTGACTGGTTAGTATATGGAAAATGTAGTTTACAAGCAGGTGGATGCAACTGGCCACTGCTGCGGCGCCTTATGCGTTGTGAATTTTTTGTTCAGCATCAACTATAGACATCCTAGACTTTATGGAAAAGATAATGTAACTGTTGTACAACAGGGTAAAAACTTTAGCATAGACCCACCTGCAAGAAAACTTCTCGTGTTACAAAAACCTTTATAAAATACATTTTAAGGCACTGCATTGTCAGCAAAGTCCTCCTCAGTGTCCATGTCTTGTGGCTGATGGAGACATTTGTAACTCCCTTAGGTTATGAAATAAGAGGGACGGGCAAAGTTGCTCATTAAAGTCTGGCAGCTTTAGCATCAGTGTCTCTTGTCACATGAATAATTCTTTTTCAGCTGTGCTGACATGACAGCATGGCTGCAAGCCTCTAATTAAATCAATGTTTAGCCTTTGTGTAGCACCATTTCCATGTCATTTCATTGTATGCTCCATTATTTGTTGAACATGTTGTAGAATAGTTCCACTTAAAGCCATCCCTTGTTTGGCAAAGACCTCTGACGGCACACGCATGTCATTTGCAATTTAAAAGGCCTTTGAGTTCTCCTTCACAATTTCCTATGTCCCCTCATGTCCACAGACATACAGCGACACTGTTTGACCCTCTGCACCTTACGGTGTCTGAAGGGGGGCTGCAGGTCTGGACAGTCTAGCTGGACTGTGAGCTGCGTGATGCGATGTGGTCTGCAGAAGGAGCAGGACTGAAAAGGCTCCTGGGCTTTGTTGTGGCTTTTTCTTCCAGAGCCCGAAGACTGGCCTCTATTCTGTCCCTGACCCGAGCTGGGGCCCATGTGACGCGGGATGTAGAAGGAGTTGCACTGGCCGTAGCAAAAACGGTTGACCACAGTGCGGCTGCGACAGCCCTCTTCGCTGATTGTTTGGCGAAGGGGTTGGGTCTTGCACCAGTCTCTGCGGAGGTAACGGCGCTCTGTCACAACCAAGGCCTCTCTGCTAGAGGAGAGCACCTCTGGCTTCTGCTGTAGTAGCCTGTGGTGACGCTCTGCGGATAGGTTGCCTTTGGTCTTGTATGGGGAAGGGATGGCGCCCTGGGGACGGGGTTTTTTGCTTTCTGCATTGATGCAGAGTACCCCAGCTAGTATGATGGGGATAGTTATTCTCCACAGCATTCTGCAAGGGGGAAAAAGAAAAGAGAAGATTATCGTTTGACACAAATGAAAAACAATAGACCACCTGCTGTAAAATGAAAACGTGAATTCTTAAAACTGAAGCTGAATGAGATGATACAAGACAGTTATGCGACAGCAAAATCTTACTTTATACGAAGTCAGTTATAATTGCAATTTGGGAAAGAACATTCAAGTTGAGCCACCTTTGCAGTCCAAGCCCTCCAGGCATCATTGAGAAAATGAATCCATCACCAGGACCCCCATTTGTCAGCATCCCTGTGTCATTACTTCTATTTGCTTTCCTCTCGGCTATGCAATTCTTCTAAAAATAAACAAAACCCTGCCATCAAAGGATACACTTAAACACCCATAACGAGAAGGGGAAGTTGATTTTATTGGTCCCGTCGCTGGGTAAAATAATTAGGGCTTTGCTTACTTTAGTCATGAACTATGCCGCGGATATGTAAACAGGCATTAGAGGGGCCCATCTGCATGTTATTAGGGGAAGAGTTGAGGAACTGTACAGTTCCCTTTGGGAGTTCACTTTTTTTTTTTTACTCTGGTGATATACTATGAAGAAAACTGAACTGAGAGTGACCCACAGTGTCCATAATCACTATAGTGTCTTCCTCATCATGTTTGACCAGAAGGATCTGGAGAAGTGATTTCTCTGCCATTCAGGATGGAGTATCCGCCCCTGTGCATGCTGTCAGTATTTCTGCCAGCACATTTTTGACTATCACTCAAGCATCTTTTCAGCAGATGTTGTTCTTGACAAGCATTGCATGACATCAAGTCAGAAATTCTGATGGAAAACCAAACTGCCTCAAGGCCATTGGCTGCTACTACGCACAAATTCTTCTTTGCTGTGCAAATTTGTATGATCACTTTCGTCCTCCCGGACCTGCAACTTGCTGTGACAGGAAACAAATTACTTTAACATAATCCGATTTTGGTTTCTGCCCTTGATCCTTGGGTCTTGGCTGCTCCATCAAAGCAGCATGAGCATGCAGGTCTTTCTGTAACTGTCCCAAAAGCACTTGCCATAATCTAAACAGCAGCTCTTTGTCCTTCTAGTGTATAAATCTAAGCTGATTCTTTTGGTTTGGGTCTCATACCCACTCACACCTATTGTGGGGTTGGAAAAACCTAACTATAAGATTCCTGTTGATATTCCACCACCCACTCCATCAAGAAGTCATGACCCCACTTCATCTTCTGAAGATCTACCTTCCATATACAGTAGTCTCATTTGTCTTGTGCTGCACTGTCTTACTCCTGCTGTGTATCAGTTTAAACTGCATGAAATCCATGTCAGGGGAATAAGCTCTGCTCCTGTGTGCATACTCCTATCTGTCCCTCAAAGAGGCACCCCGTGACTGCTGAGCTATACTCTGGATAGCCCAGGGGACTCAGAGGATTGGGGGGGGGGGGGTGACCTGACCAACTGTGTACATAGGCCATGACTGATGGCCCATATAGTCAGCAGCTGAGCTTCCTTTTCTACTCCTAAACTTAACCTGATCATGATAGTACGGGCCCTGACAAGCTATCCTCATTAATCTCTGCTGTAAGACAAATTGAGGTTTTGGGGTAGAGATTCAGAGGCTCTGGGTGAGTCCTCAGGCAGATGGGTGGGTGGTTAGTGGTCGGGAAAAACAATAGTGAGAGAGAGGTCAAAGAGATTTTGAAGTTTGGGACAGACGACCCACTGAGAAACAAAACCAGTACCTCTTGGGCTTCATGGATGATATAGGCCCTCCTCCCACAACTGTATATCTCTCCACAAGCTGCTTGTCTCTTTATTTTTTCATGACACTAATCATCACGCAGTCCTGGAGACGGAAGGAGACTGTGGTTTTCTGTGTTAATGCTGAGACCGAACTGAACTGGACTTTTCTGTCTGCTGAACACTAATATTGTCCACAAACACAGCTTTATGTTTTACCAGAACCACAAATTCTTTGGATTTGCTTCACTGAACTGTGGCAGACCTTGGTTCCAAAATTCAAACCTCTAATGAAATTACATATACCAGAAACAAATACCAGAGACTGCTGAGCTAGACACAAACCTTTTGGAAAACAACTATTATCATCAGCGGGAACTTGCTGTGTTTTGTTTTAAAGAATGGCATGATAATGCCATGGTAATGTTTCCGTCTGGATAACAATGGGTCTTTTTTCCCCCCCAATTAGTCATGACAGTCTCCAATATGGCTGTGAAATATGTTCATATTTAAGTTATTTGACTGTTAAGGAACAAAAGAAATCTTTTCAAGACTTTCTAATTTGTACACACACAGATGTATTTCCACTAAACCATGTGAATGTCTTCCCAGCATGTCTTCAAAGGCAGGTTAAAACAAACAAAACCTGATGCCTCAATTATCGGTGCGTCAGTAAGTCTCATACGGAGACTGGTAAGTGCAGTTAATTACAGTAGAACTGCATTTAATTCACCGTGCAGCTCAAACCTCAGTCACACAAGGGCAGCCACACACACACACACACACACACACATACATGCACGCCTTTGGAACCACATTGATGCATGCAATCAAACACATGCATGCACACACAGGCTCCAACACACATACACTGGATGTAGTACAGAAAAAAAGTGGGATAAAGAGGTAAATAAAGTGTTTTCACTCCGAGCCAATTACACAAAGAGGAACCATGTCATTATCTGTGTTTGCGGATTGTATTTTCCCAAACTACACTTGACTGTTGGCTCATTAACAGTTGGTGGTTGGGGCACTCCTTTCGGGGGCTTTGCTGTGTAAATGTGCTTAATGCCAACATTGCCAGGAGGCTGCTTTAGGCACTTTGGGCAGCCATTTGTCACCACAATCCATCTTGATAATGACTTACAGCCTAGATATTAGTGCTTTCCAAGCTATGTACTGGCAAGTATGTAAGGCAGCTACTTCGCCTGAGTGACATAAACTGTTTTAGTGGAAGATACAGGGCAATTAGAGACATTATGATGGCACAGGTGATTCCACAGCAGATCAGGATGATATGTAGCAGCAACCATTAGAGCCACTTATTCCCACTTAAAGCTTAAAGTTTGAGGCTTTTGTTTCCTCATATCACTAACAAATGTTCTCATTTCACCTTGTTTCGCTGTGTCATGTTATGTAGACCAGCTTGTTTAAATCATAGACTACAAATACATATTCTGCATGCTTTAAACAACATAAAATATATATTTGATGTATTTTTTTTGCAAGATTAGAATTAGTAGAATTAGAGAAAAAAAGCTATTTTGAGAATTGTTTGGCTTCAAGACACAAGTTTTGAATGTTTGAAGCACAAACAGGATTTTCAGTCCTTATAGTCAGTCACATTACTAATGTTGTAAAGGTGTGCCCGTAAGTGTTATGCTATTTCATTACTCTTTAGTAGACTTTATTCTTTTTTTACCTATATTTTACCTATATTTACCTATAAGCTTGCATTGAAGTGTTTTCTGTTGCCAAAGAAACTGCAGTGTGTCTTTGTGCTAAATCCTCTTTGACATCAGAGCAGATTGTACAAGGTGGTGCAGTCACCAGAGCCGTAAGCAGGATCATAAGGCATACTCCCCACCATTCACCGCACGCATACTGTAGAAATACACACACACACTCATGCACCCATATATTCACACTCAAACTTGAATATATAGAAGCACACATATGATTAAACACAGTACACAGTAAGAATACACACAGGACCATACACCTGAACCATGAGTGGGGAGAAAGAAGAGATTATTCTGCACATATAAATAATGGTTTATTGTTTTCACAATTATGCCTCATTCTCCTTTCCTTGTTCGCTGGAAGGATCAAACACTCTTAATCTTGCTGAGAAGCACAGTACAACTTGCTGTCATCACTCACTAATTCACTTACTCATAACACTAATCATCGGTAACCTCCAGCCACTAATTATAGTAATTCAGTTGACACTTTTATCCGGGACACCTTGCAGTGTCTTGAGGGTGTATATTTTTACAATGGGTGGCCCCAGTGGGAATCAGACCATCTTTGTTGGCAGAAATATGAAATAACTCTGCAAATGCTACTTCTCCGATTACATGGCTCTGCGCTTAGTCACTGCTACACTCACTGAGTCACCCAGTCTTACGCTCACGTGAGATACATCGTACCAGTACTCACCGAATCCAAAGAGTTATGTACTTGGAAATACATAATCTCTAAATGCAATGTCCTCCTTAGTCTACAAAATGTCCATCTCAGAAGATTATTTTAAAATTTTATGCAGTGACAATTTAGCCAGTAATGATGGGGGAGGGTAATATACTCTGTAAATTTGTAGCAATCTTTTCAAAATTATTCAGTCAAAATATAATTTGTTTGTGCTATTTGTTTTAGTCGTTGACAGACATAAACTCCTCTGCTTATTGCTTTCTCTTTAAACTTGTAAAACTACTAACCAGTCTCTTTAACCCTGAAATAAAGTATTAAATTGTACATCAGCATGTTAAGACGGTGAAGCATGACAGATGGTTCATTTACCTCTCACAACAGTGTACAGCTGGATAGTAATGTGTCGAGGAAGCATTCAGTGGAGACTGTCCCTGTTCAGTGGTCCTTGCGTCTGCTTCCAGGTTTCGGTTTCCATGGCAACATAATCTGTAGTATCCTCAGGCTTGTCTTTGCTCCACTTTTCCCCACTAAAAGCAGTGAGAAGTGATGGACCTGGTCAGTTTTCCATCGTCCTTGGCAAGTCGCAGCTCATCTTTCTTTCTTGGAGTCTAATTTTCTTTTTAAAGTCTGTCTGGTTCAAGGCAGAAGCTTTAGTTCAGTCACAGTAAGCCCATATCTTAGTGTTGTGGAGACTGTCTGCAGTCTGTCTATGAGAGTGTTTGAGTCACTGTAAAGCCTGCCTTAGTTTGTATCCCCACCACCCCACCTCCTTCCTCAAAACTGGGAGGGTTTTCTCCTATTGGCCCTAGTTATTGTGTGAATCAAACTCAGCTTCACTGCTTTCATTTAAGTCTCTGACGTGTCTCTACATATGTCTGTCTATTAATATGCAGTAATATACATGTAAAGTATGTTCATTTTTCAAACAGTTTTCTTTGGTCGAACCGTAGAAAATAACCACTTTACCCCGTTTCCATCTCCTCCCCTCTGCCTGTGTTCAACATTTTCACTTCCATTTTAAGTAAGTTTTGGAGATTTTCCCAGCAGAGACAATAAAAGAGGAGAGAATGAATAAACAATGGTCCTCTGCAAACCCCTCAAATCATAAATTCACATTGGCACTTAAACCGTATCACATTAAAACCCATAACCTCCAATCCATAAATCATTGCATGCATGTAGCCAGACATACCAACAGCATGCTTTGAAAAATGCCACAGTTCACATTTCTTAATGAAACCCAGACAAAAATGTTTCTGTTTTGTGGTTCTTGCTAAACTGACCACTGGGTATAGACTCTGAAAACAGTGACCGTTTCTTCTGGCATCAAAGAGCTGAAACATCAACACATCCTGCAAAACATCAGAAGAAACTGAACAACAACCCTTTCAGCAGACAAAATGACGATGACACTTCTGCACTGCAAAATCACATGCATGTGCATTTTGCTCATACCTGTTCCAGAGATCCCAGCTCCTGAGTTAGCAGGAAATAAATTATTACCCTCTAGTGGTAGAAGGTAAAAGTGCATGGCTTAAAGTGTGAAACTGTTGTAGTGTTGGTTTGCTTTTAAACTTTGGGTCACCAATTATTAGAATTAAACTGAATTGAAGAAAAGATATTTTATGAAATGACAATTTATAATACATTTCTGAATGCATTATAAAATGAAAATTTATATACATTTCCCAAATATCTTATTATTGTACATCCTTTCTCTTTAAAATAAAATTTATTGCTTGGTGCTGCATCTTGAGTACTCAACAAAAGTTTGAGAATGAATATTATAATGGACTTTTTGTGTCCGTAATCAGGACAAAAATATGAAACAAGACCACAATAACAGAGAGAGGGCCAACTTTAATAATACAAGTAAGTAAAAGTGTCTTTAAATATGGTATAAAAATAAATGCAGGAGAGAATAACAAAGAATTATGTTCTACATATGACTGGAGACAGCATTTTTGTAAGTCTGAATGTGACTTTACAGGTGCAATGAGAACCATATGTGCTAATTATTGTAGTGCAATAAAATAATGCAAAGCAAAATAAATGCACAATAAATAATAATTAGAATCATAATATATATATATGTTTATATATATTGTATATTCATTCTGCACAACACTTCCCATAGCGTGACAAAGTATCTGTAACCTCATACCATGTAAAGCTATGACACTGGTTAGTTTAAGCTGTCATTTTATATTTTTCTATGTTTTTTTTTTTTTCTTTTCTCTCTGACATCATTTGTTTCAGTTGAAGGTGAGGAAGGGGGCTCCAGTCCAGAAGTCATGTTGTGAAACTACTGGACCACTGGAATTGAATTTCTTCTGTTTTGTCTTGACAGTATCAGTGTCCTCAAGAGTCCAGAAGGGCCTTCTTTCTGAGAATACTGGAAATATATCAGGTACTGAAGGAGAGAGAAGCAGGAACATCCTCTCCGTGGACATGCAACATCCTGTGGACAACAGACAAACAGGTGGCTCTGCACGTCACTTGACTGAGCCAAGAGCAGATGAAGGACGATGATGATGATGATGATGATGAGATGGTCCCCCTCTCCATGTCCCAGAGAGAGGGAGGCCATTGATTTTATCATGATGTTGTGATTAGTCAATCCCTCGTATGCCAGTGGTTTCCCCTGTCCTGGGAAAATAAAATTGCAGAGTGAAAGGTTGAAAGGAATATTTAAAAAAAAAACATCACAGGCAAACCATCCACCCAGTTTTAAAAGAAGAAACTTTTTTTTTTTTTTTTTTTTCCCAAATAGGTGAGAGACATATACAAAAATACACATTTAGTTTAATTTACTCTGATTTATGTTTGAAAACACTTCTGTATCTACTAAACATCATGATATAAAAGTCTGTTTTTATTAATTCTACTTCTTTTGTTCCTTTACTTATCTTACATGCATATATATACATATTTACAATATTGGTTGCAAAACGATTTTTTAAAAAAGTCAAAGGCAAAGGTAAAAAGGTGAGGGCTAAAGGGACTAAAGAACAGAAATTAAACCTGGAAGGGAAAATTGACCATGCTGCAGTATTCACATAAACATATAAAATATGACAATATAACATAAATACAAAAAGAAAATATAACTACAATAACATGAACAACCCTGTTTCCTGTATGTGCCTTTGTACTTGAATTAAGCAACATTCTGAAGCTAATTATGATTATCTGCAGATCAATGACTCCAATATTTGTGGATAACCTGGTTGTGATTTTGTGGGAAAGATGTAGACGAGTAAAACACAACTCCCTCTGATAAATGCATTTTGGCAGATTTGATTACATTACTCAAAACAAGCTACTAAGTGCTTAGAGTTTTCATAATATCCTTTATTTAGATGTGATAAGCTACGTTTAGTGTCTCGGAAAGAAAAATAAAGGCACAGTTAATGTGATTGCACAACATTGTTTGCAGGGTTTATTCAGGCCAGAAAGCAAGCAAGGCTTCAAGGTCTGCTGTCTCGAGAGATATAACAGCTCTGTTTCCCTGGGGTCACTTTAAAAATACTGTTGATAATTACCTCCGCCAAGGAGGTTATGTTTTTAAGGGCATTCATCTGTTTGTCTGTTTTTATTCAAGATAATTCAAAAAGTAATGGACGGATTTTCATGAAATTTTCAGGAGTTGTTGGAAATGTGAAAAGGAAGAACTGATTTAATATTGGTCATCTGATCCGGATCACCTTTTGGATCCAGGAATTTTTTAAAGGATTCTTTAACATTGTGAGACGGGGCCATTTGTGCACGTAACTCGTATGAAAATAGTCAGAGCACTTCGGGAAAAAATACAGGACACGCTTCAAACAGGTTGTGAAATATATTGAATACTGATCCAGGTAAAGAAATCATTCCAGGTACTATCATCCAGAATATGAAAAAAATAGGGAGCCTTTGAAATTTTCATCATAAAAAGAGAACAAATAATTACAATATGGCGAGAACTGTAGCCCTTGGTGAAGGTTTGTGCTCTCCGAGAGCTCTTCTAGTTTGAAAATGTAATACTTGTTATTTAGTCTAAAGCTTAAAACGGGAAGCAATATATCAGGTTATACACCATTAAGGAAATTAACCTTTTTGAGCAGCAACTTTGCAAATAGTTTGGGTGTCCTTAAACTTTTATAGCCATTTTTTCCAGATTTTCATGCATCTGATTTTCCAGTGTGTACTAACTAATATTTGTTTTGTGTTTAGTTTTCATGTGATAATGGCTGGTTGTACTCAGTGATAGCTAAACTAGCTTATTTAAGGAATCTAATAATAGGACTGATTTCTTTCGCTTGATCTGTGTGGTTATCAAACATAATTTTCCTGAACGAGTGTGTGAAAACAATTAGAATACAAATTAATTATACATTCACTTCACCTGCACTGAATTATTCTTACAACTTGAATGTAAGATTTTGATTCAAATCTGCATTTTATTCATATCTCAGGTAACATGTAAACAAGTAGCCTAAACACTAACGATAACCTAAAGGTGTTGAACAAAAACATACCTAGTTAGCTGAAAAGCTTGAAAAGTAGAAATAATCGTGTAGAACCATGTATTTCCCATAATTCAAAACAGATTTCATTTGTTTATAGATGCATTTGCTGATATGCGTAACAACAGAAATAGAAAGGGAACGTTTTCTCAGCAAAAACCTTTTACTTTAATGTGGTATCAAAATGTCAAAAGCATTTTTGTAAACTTTAAATCAGCAAATGACAACATGTTTTGGTTTATAACATTTTTATTTCCACTTGAAATTTCAGGAAAACCTTAAATAGTTTAATAAGTTTTAATGGAATTGCTGCATTTATCTAAAATAATGACCTAGTCATATTTATTATCCTCTATATACTGACTTGGAAATGGTGCTGAAAGACGCATTTTATGTTGTAAGCACTGTCAGAATCACATATTTAATTATCTGTGGTTTGTATGAACATTGGAACAAGTGGCTATCGCATGGCACATATAGATGAAAAATCACTGTCAATTGATAACGGATGTCTAATGATAATATTGTACTTTACCTGAGACCAACAGCCTTCAGAACAAATTCTTACTTTTCTGTGGAGACAGAAAAACACATTAATGAGCTCATTTTGCCAGCTGGAGGACTCAAGTTGGCAAACAATATATGCAGCATAGTTGTTTACAAAGCAGACAGCTAAAACAACACTTCATTTAAACCCAACTGTGCTCTGACACCATTACTGCCTTCAAATCATGTTTGATTGAAAAGAAAACCCACGAATGGACATCAACAAACAAGGATTTAACATTTTTCTCCTTTTATAAAGTTTTAATGATTCGTAAATTTCCACTGCCAGAGTGACAGGCTGGGAAAACATAGGTGTCAGACAGATTTCACAGTTTAAACACAATGGTGTCGTTTAGAATTATTTCTCATATCATGACAACCTCTTTTTTTCCCCCACTATTCATTATGCCTTTTAAAAGCCCAAAACTGCCAAAGGGCTGTTCTATAAGCCTTTTCTTAAACAGATATTACAAAGGGGAGGGTAGAAGTAGCCTGAAAAAATGGTCCAAACAAGCTACATTGTGAAAATACACAATTCTAAGGCCTAAAGTAAACCATTTTTACAGACTTCTCCCTGACGCCACATCTCCAAATGTGCAACACTTGTTTCCGAAGGTTCACCATAAATTGATGTAGTACGCTAGCTGGGTCTCGCTTTGTTGCCTCAACAAGTTCTCCAAGCCTCTGAGAGCTTGCGATTTGTGCATGAAGAGGGGCACACGCAGAGGGTTTGAGGGGAGAATGGTAGTTGAGTTTGATAGATATATCACCATTCAATCTTTTAGAATGGGTTGGTTAAACTGTTTAAATAGTGCTTTTTTGGTCCTGTCTGTTCCATAGGTGACTAAATGTTTGTTTGTGTGTGTGTGTGCGTGTGTGTGTGTTTGTGTGTGTGTGTGTGTAAGAGCATTCAGTTAATTGGCTGCATTCAGGGTGTGAAGGTGAATTTTAGCAACATAGTAATATTGTCTCCTACCCTACCTTTAACATCTTGTCTGCATTGTCTCTGCTACTCATTGCTTTTGTTGACACATTGAGTCCAATGCGATTTGTTCTCATGCATCTGTATATCCAGTAAATACATACATATTGGTATTTTCTGGTAAATCTCAACGAGTTATGCATACACAGGTGATGTGTGAGCAAAGCAAGCAAGCACTGCCTTTTACTTCTCTGCATTTATTTTATTTCCAACAGGAATTTGAAGAGGGTATTCAGTTGTCAAACCTTCTTTTTGGCCTGTAATAGCTCCTGGTAGGCACTGGAACGGATGAAACGGCTGTAAGAATCACTCTTCATCAATTTGTAGATGTGTTCCTTTTTGCAGAGAGAAAATGTGGTAAATACAGAATGAAGATAACTAAAATTGTAAAAACAGAAATTCAACTGGACCCTAGACAGCTGTGAGTCCTGAACACCGATAAGCAATCTTTAACATGACAATCAGAAGCTAAAATATGGAAAGCTGTGCAATTTGTAATTTAGTAATGTCCCACCTGTGCGTCCTCAAAGGCATAGCGTCCAGGATCTTTGACATTCTGGGTGGTTTTGTCATAGCTTTTGGAGTCCACGTTGATGGCACTGGGTGCCCCGGGGGCCAGAAACTCCTGCCAGATTTCCTGAACCCGAGTTGGGACTTCTCTAATGGGGCGCTTCTTTAGTTCTTGGACTGCTAGCCAGAACCTACATCGCAGCAAAATTGTAGATTATTGATACAGTAACTTTTGAACCTAAAGATGCAGGTGTCATCTCTGTAACACGATGAAGTTACCAAGATGTACCAGCCCAAGAGGATTAGCAATGCTACTTAGATATTCTCATCTGACTAAAGTCAGAGCCAACACTATTCCGACCTGGCTGATGTATTTTGGTAGAGCAATGAAAAAAGTTGGGTCAGTTTGGGGTGTAATGAGCTATGAGACAATAAATATCAACTTTGGCAGCAAAAAAAAAAAATGTTGAAAAAAAATGTTTATATCATATTCCTATTAGAGTGCAAAAAATACCACTTTAGATAAAAGTACTGTCATATTCTATATATCCAGTATTCTTCTCGATGCATATGTTTATTTTTAGTAGAATGGGGTTGGAGTAGTACATTTACAACAGATAAACTGACCTCATTATCAGCTTTAAGCAAAGACAGTTCCTGTAAATGCCATTAGAGGGAGCAGAGGAGCCACCCTACGCAGCAGTCACTGTTAATATTTATCTATTTGTATGCACTTTTGATGCTCTGCAGTATTCCTGTTACCATGAGTATGTTGATTGCTATTATATACCAGTCTAACTACAGCAGCAGTTTAACATATTTCACAAAGTCAAAAGAATATGCTTTGGTTTTTTCCCCCACCTTTCTTTAAATAATAGTTCCATAAATGGGAATTTTTAATATAACTCAAAGTTAAAATTCATCTGTTGAAGGAAGCAATGACCCCAGTGATATAGTTGATTCATTCATTCATTTTCCACACACCTTCATCCAGTTCAGGGTTGCAGGCAGCTGGAGTCTAACCCAGCAGTTAGCAGGAGGTACACCCTGAACCGGTTGCTAGTCCATCGCAGAGCCAACACAGACACACAAACAACCATTCGTGCTATTATATAAAGATATGAATATGTACTTGTACCATGTAATTAAACAACTTTTGAAGACATTAAAACCAAGAGAGATTATTCTGACCATGCTTCTCATCATTGGAGAAGTACACTAGGCTTATTCATACAAAGCAAACCATTTAGAACTTATAAGGGTCATTCTTAAAATGTATATACAGTATTAATCTGCTGCGATGGACTGCTGACCTGTCCAGGGTGTACCCAGCCTCTCGCCTAGTGATTGCAGGGATAGACTCTGGCTTCCCGTGACACAGAATAGGACTAAGCAGGCAGAATAGTGGGTGAATGGATTGTATGCATCCTTGATGGTACCTCATTTTTATACGTAAGTGACGAAAATGGTTACTTGTTGTGATCTCTACCATTAATCTGTTTAAGGTGATAGATATCTGTTCACCAGGCTCTTTCAGAGGACAACTGCACCATCGAAAATACTGTACAAATCTTAGCAGACCAAAGATAGAAAATCAATACTCTGAAAATCTAAAATACTGAATATGTTAATTATCTGCTTTTCTTTTCTCTGCAATAATAAAAGCTTTGTTCTACACAGTGACTGCTTCGCAGTATTCCCTCCACTGTTAACAAGTCTATACACCAATTACATAAACAGAAAACTACATCTAATTTAATAAAAACACTATAAGCAATTCAAAATCATCTCTGCAGCATTAAAACTTAAATTGCAATTTATAATTCTTTGAAAAATCACAAATTGTAATCTGATGAGAATCTATAATAATCCCGTTACACAAGTGCATATTCATATTTTAGGGCCAAATGTAGATTGAGGCTAAATTTATCATGAATCCACTTGTGCAGTTGTTGGTGAGTATACAGTGTAATTTGTTCTGTACCTGAGATTCTCAGAGCTGAATTCAGACTCAAGGAACTTGAGAAACTGCTCTCTCCCCACGGGATCCTTGAGAACTTCGTCGATACCAAAAGCCCACCTCTTTACCCTCTGCTGACCAGGTTCCTTACTAGAACACAAAACAACAAATAGTCATCTCCTTCAGATCAAAAATGAATGCATCATTTTCAGCTACAAAAACAAATCAACCAATGAATGCATCCGTGTAAATTTTTCATAGTTGACCTGGCTTCCAGCTCCCAGATCGTGGTATCATCTGAGATCCAGGGGTTGGATGGGTCCGGAGATGTGAGGAAGGGGTCGTATTCAACATACTGCTCCGTGTAACCCAGCAAACTGTTTTTTAGGTGAAACAACATGGAGAACATGAAACAGACCAATCTGTGTCTGTGGAAATTTATGATGTTTTGTTTGTTTGAAAAGAAAGAAAAAGGAAGGATCACGTCTGTTTGTGAATAAATAATTCTTTACATGTAACTCAATCTAACACAACTAAACTTGGCAAAACAGAGAGCGTGTTCCTTAATGGTTTTATCAGTGATTAAAGGACTAAATGGCACTTCTAGTGTCCAGCATCATCAAAGCTGACCACAGCTCAAGGCAGTGTCTGATCCCAAACACTCCTCAAAGTCAGTGAAGTTCTTAATTCCATAGGGTGTTAGGCTATTTAACAGCTCAATAAACAGATCAATGGCTAAACTCAATAGACACAGAGATCATCGCTTACCTTTCTGCCACTTTGGACATTTTCAGTCGATGCCTGTCTAGTTGTAATTGCCAAAAGGTAATCTGAAACAATGGCAGGCAACAATTAGCATGCACTTATCTCCATAAATCACAACATATTTAGAGCATAAATCTACTCAAAAATACAGACAAATCATGTTCCATATACATCATATTTTCTTTTATCTAACGTCATGTGTGCACATCTATCTCAAGACAACACATTTTACAGTTATGAACAACTCATTAGTTTCATGTTAACCACCACACACACACACACACACACACACACACACACAAGCACAAAAAGACAAATGAAAGGAAAAAAAAAAAAAAGACAGTAACAAGGTAACCCTGACAGCGAATGAGCTATAATCATCCCTCATTTTTTTGTTAACTGGCCATAATGTGAGAGCATCATTCTGCCATTAGACTGTGTTCATTAATGGGTGAAATTTCATTAAACTTGCAATGCCACCTGCAGGTCTAACCTGTTCCTGCAGTTCCTCTTCTGTTGGTTGCTTGGCCTCTGGAGCGGGGGTGTGGGTTGGACTGTGGGTGCGGATATCATTCTGCAGCCCATACACAGACTAAGACAGCAGAACACATCACAGTGACACAGAAATAATAAGACTAGGAATATAGAAACCTTCAAAGAAACGACCGAACCATCTGCGTGTTTTGGTTGTTTTACAAGAAACGTTAAAACAACTGAAGGATGTGCTGCATACTGCACCTTTCTAGTTTTGTGTGGATTTTTCATTCTTGAGGACTTCTTTATGTCAACTTCTGTTGTATTCACACATCCAGGCTGAGGGGAGAGAAAGGTAGACAGCAGGTAACTATTAGGAAATGCCTCTTTACAACTAACTAGTCTGTCTTTGATTATTTACTGTCATCCTATAATATGTCTTCTTTTTCCACAACTACATGCGTTCAGTTAATCCCCCACTTTTTTTCTTTTTTTTTTTCTTTTTATTTTCATTTAATCAAATTCAACATGCTTAGCTGGGGTGTGAAGTATCCAAGACAATGTGTCAAATGCTAGTTAATTAAACATGGAATGTGCCAGTTTTTGCTAAACAAGTAAAGTAGCGGGAAATCAGAGTCTCAGTGTAAAGATCCTGGCTGATTGAACAAGTGGTCTAATCTAGGCATCTTGCAGGAGAACAGAGCTAAGTAGCTTGACAGCGTCACTGTGAAATTTGAATTAATATTGATTATGTTGCTCCAAGGACGCATAAATTGAACTTGTTATTTTCCAATTAACCGTTGAGCAGTGGCTTTGGGAGAAACACAGCAGTGGAGACCCTTTAACCTCAGGGGGAAAGTAAATGCTAATTCTGAGCAAGTGTGTGAGAACAAGGTAAAGAGCAGCATTGAAGCTGATGTGTTGTGACAGTTATCGATGTGGCATTTCATGAGTATGGCAAAGGCAAATACGCAATGGGGGATTTTCAGTTTGTTTGCCTTTTTACACCATTTAAATGTTACAGGTAGCATACGCAGCTCATATAAATTGTGTCCATAAAGTGCTTGTAACTGCATGACATTTTCAAAACATAATTTCTTTGTCACACAGCTTGATGCAGCTCTACCTGGAGAGGAATGTTTGCAAATAAAAAACCCTGGAAATTAATTATTCACCACATGAGATTCTTCTTTTGATGCAGGAGGTTAAACATATTGTGATCAGTGTTAAATACTTGTAATTTTCTAAATTATACCCTTTTGTTGTAACAAATAAGATGACTGTGATAGTATCTGGATTGTTATCAACACCAGCTCATGTGATTAATGACAACAAAATCATTTATTTCACTCACCACTGGTCTGTGCACATCCCAGAATGCTCTTTCCTGACTGTCAAGAATTTTTCTCTCAATTTTGTCTCTTTTCTTGTCCACTCTGGGGAAGACAGAAATGAGAAAAATAGAGGATACAGGTTGATCCATCACTCCTTCACTCTATTACACATTTATGTGCACTTAATTTCTGCAGATATGAGCTGGAAGCACCAAGTTTAATCATGCCATAATGAGAGTGTAAGGCTTTCATGAGCAGTGGCTCAGTGTGTGTGTGTGTTGGTTCTTAAGAAACCTACTTTGCTTGTGCTTCTGCTTGCATAAATATGAACTCCCATTTCCTGGCGAAAGCTCTCTGTAACCTTGCTAAGCTCTCCTGTAAGAAAAAAGAAGAGGGAAGAGAAAAGCTTTTGAAGGATCATGGTTGTTTATGTGTGTATAGAGCACAACTGGGTGCCATCTTTAATGATCCCTGCTTTCATGCCAAAGAAAAGCTCCTAATAAATAACTAATGCACTGGTTCATTTAATAGCTTTCCCCCCCCCCCCCATTTATTCTTTTTTTCCCCCACATTTATTCAAATAATAGAGACACTTTTTGCACTGATGCACAGTAAAAGCAATTGTTTATTTTATTGTAGGTATGAAATAAAAAGGAGTCCCAACACAAGATTAGGAGTGAGATTTGAAGTGGGGAGAGGTGACACCAGCAGACCTCTTTTCACTTACCGCTTCATAGTCTGCAAGCTCCAGACGTGCTTTATTTTGCATTGTTCTTTTGCAGAGGTAAACAGCTGAGGGAGACAGGCAGAAAGACAGGTAATAAAGGGCGAGTGGGATCTCTGCTTTGTTTTAACAGCCTTAAGTGGCCCTGCGTTTATTCATTTAATCCTCTCAACTGCACATTTAAACTGGCCTGCAAATGACAAAGGTCATTTACTGTGCATGGTGTTGCTGCATCTGTCACTGCGTGCGCCGATGTGTGCGCGGCTGACTTTTGATGTCTTCCTGTGCTATAATCATCCCTTCATCTCTTTGTTAACTGAACGTAATGTGGGAGCGTCATTATGCCATTAGACTGTTTTCATTAAGAGGCATCATTCACGTGAATCAGTTGCAACATCTGACTTCCACTAACGCTCAAAGGATTATTCCCACAGTGCGCATTAGCCCTTTCCTTTCTCTGCAACAAATGAAAGACCTGCCAGGGTGCAACTGCAAACCAAACCATTTCTGACATTATGAAAGCTTTATCTCCACTCTGCTTGGCTGTAACAATGAAAAGCTCATCCCTGTATCACCATTAAAATGTTCAGCCAACTGTGCACAACAGGTGCACACATACACACACATCCCTGCTTTGCTTCATGGTTATCCGACTGCATCTGTCAGAATATGACTGAGGAAGACGCATTTGACAGAGGATAGGAAACATCATATATGAATATATGAAATATGAATGATGCTGAAATATCCAGAGTTATTGCATCTCCCCTGCAGTAACGCTGATTCCAAAGGAAGGCCACACATGTCAGTAAAGCTTAGAGTCATTTAATAACTTTTTTGTTATCTACGTTTCTGGCACAGCAGTTACATCAATTTTGTTATTTTTATTTTTAACCTCGGGTTCCATCACCACTGATAGTGAGTCTATTTGTCAAATACAATATATGCGCAACACATACAGTCAAAATCTTTTCTATACTACTACACAACAAAATAGCCCTCTCACCATAGTCTGTGTTTTCAGGTTCCCAGCAGTTTGATGGCCAAAAGTATGGAGTCTGAAAGGAAAATAGGCTATTAAAGAAAAAAAAGCTAAAAAAAAAAAAAAAAAAAAAAAGTACTATACATTTATTACATAATACATTTTTTTTAAAAAGGAAAAAAAAAAAAACATGGTGTTTCAAGTCAAAATTCCCATTGCCTTGAGCAGTAGACATGCAGACACAGAGCTGCATCTTTCACTAAAAACACAACGTTGTATAACAGGCTTGGCATTGTGTCTAAGGGACATAAGCTCCTTTCTGAAAGGGCTTAGAGCAGACACCAGCATGAATCTTGACCCTCCTTAGGGCTACATTGTATGGACTGCCTTCAGATGAGAACCGATTAGACATGAAAAGCAAAGTGAAGTCAGTTACAAACACAAACAGCCTTAGGCATTGATTAACTGCGGCTAGTTCTGTGCAGCACACTCGGGGAACTCACCAGGGGTAAAACTGTCAATCTCTTTATTGACATCTACAATGATGTGCTGTTATTTAAATCTTTATTCATGAACCATTAAGAATTATGAAGTACAGCTCACTTCTTTTTCAAGTCCAAGAAGGAAGCGTTGGATCTTTTATTCAGGAATAATCCAACATTGAATATCTATACTAACAAATAAATTACATATATTAAATATCAATTGTTCATTTTCTGAAAACTACCCTGTGTTATCACTTCACAGAATATCGGATTAAAACCTTTTCCTCAAAATTCCCACTAGATTGTATGAGCATCTTACAAAAAAAGAGTTATAAGTGTGTGTCTTTTGGGATTGTCAAGTCTATGTCTGGGACTAGATGCGTAAAATGACTTGAACTATGGGCATGCACAAAGTTAAATA
This sequence comes from Telmatherina bonti, assembly GCF_933228915.1. Lineage (NCBI taxonomy): Eukaryota > Metazoa > Chordata > Actinopteri > Atheriniformes > Telmatherinidae > Telmatherina > Telmatherina bonti. Next base: position 30,909,315 of record NC_136629.1, on the reverse strand, counting down.
TATATGCCATATTTAAGCCACATTAATAACATGTGGATGTAAGTTTGTAAATCTCAATAATTGTGGAATTATATGCATATGCAAAAACCTGATATCCAGTCCCATCTTTAGCAAGAAATGGATGCAAATGCTCACCTTATGTCACGAACAACTACAGCTATTTATAACATTCACAATTAGATAAGACTATATCATAAAATTTTCACTATATCACTCTTTAATAGCTCTAACAGCATGAATATGCATAGTCTGCTGAATCCACGAGCTGTGTGGGAAAAAGCATATGGCACATGCATTTTGTTGTTGCACATAATTTATATCTAGCCTGTAGGCTTGTGCTAAGTATTAAACAATCCTTGTTTATAGATATTTTTTACATCTAATATCTTCCATATTTTCAGAAAAAAATGTTTCAACACATTCTTACCTGAAACCTATAGAAAGTGCCATCATCTTTGAGTGTGAGGACGTGGTCTGAGATGGGGAAGAAGTAGCCATGTGCAGCCATCAGTGTTCCTAAGTGAAGTGCCTCCACTGGGAGAAAACACACACAAAATGTCAATTTACAACATGGTGGATCTTTTACTTATGCTTCTCCCAATACTACTGGACATGAGAATTCACATTTTAAAGTGACTCTAACATGCTTATGAGCTTTTTGCTTTCCCTATTTTAATGTATCTAAATAGTCTGCAGTTATAAATACCTACACTCAAGTCCGTATAAAAATCTACCTTCTTGCTGCCACTGACCAGCTCAAAATGCCTCAAAGGTTGTCTAAGCCACTTCACAAAATGTTACATTTATATTTACTGACGCTAAATTATAACCTTCAGTGTTGTCATTATTTTCTAAAAGTTATTATAAGGACACCAGGAAATGCTGATTTCTCCTTCAAGCTAATCAACCTTCTCCACTAGGACTATGATGATACGCTTTTGTCCCGATTCAATTCGATTCGATTTTTGGGTGCCGATTTGATTTAAATTGAGATTCTCAAAATTCTTCTCTATTGATGATTTTTGTAGATTAAAAACAAAAAAATTTATAAAATTTCTTTTTGCTGGGAATTTTTTATTGATTTGAGTTAGGAGAAAACAATATAGTAGCCAGACCATCATTCTGCTGCTAAAATGCCCAAGATGACAGGTGAAAAGATCAATAAGAACTATAAAAATGGCAGAAATCTTTCAATGAATGATTTTTATTTATTTGAAAAAATAAGATTTTTTTTTTTTTTTTTTTTTTTTGGCTAAAAAAAAATCTATTTTAAAATTGTGAAGCAAAAAAATTCCAATTTTCTACTTTTTCAATTTGATTTTCCCACCCCTATTATGCACTAGGGGTGGGAAAATTGAATAAAAAAATTGAAAATCTGGATTTTTTGTTTCACAACTTAAAAATTGTTTGTTTGGTTTTTTCTGTCAAAATTTTTTTTTTTTTTTTTTTATTAAATAAAATTAATCCACCATAAAATTTGTGTCATTTTTATTGGTTTAATTGATCTTTTTACTTGTCTTCTTGGGAATTTTAGCAGCAGAATGATGGTCTGGCTGCTGTATTGTTTTCTCCTAACTCAAATTAAGAAAAATTACCAGCAAAAAGCAGTTTTATAAAAAAAAAAAATATATATATATATATATATATATAAATATTTGTTTTTAATCTACAAAAATCATCAATAGAGAAGAATTTTGAGAATCACAATTTAAATCGAATCGGCACCCAAAAAATCAGAATTGAATCGAATCGGGACAAAAGCATATCCTCACAGCCCTATTGTCTACCATTCCTTTCAAGGTGGAAAATCTTTTATGAATAGAACACCAGCAAATACAAGGACCTGAATTACAAGCTGCAGCTTTACAAGCCTGGGACACAGCTTTGACAGATGGATAAGCAGGTCTCCGTTCCAACCCAACAGCACAACATGAGGTCTCCCTGATTAGCCCACCTTCAGCGGGAGAGGCGGAACTCATCAGTCAAATCACCTGGTGTTGTGCTTAGTTGGAGTGAAAACCCGCTTCCCTCTGGCGCTCCACAGCACATGGTTGACTCTTCCTGAATTAAAACCATCAGATAATGAAAACATGTCATCATCATCAACTGCGTGTCTCATCTGCCACCAGTTATTCCCTGCTGTTCATAACCTGTAAGTCTTACGTGGTGTCGACATCTATAACTCATGTTTCCTTTAATGTGTTGACAGCTCTCTGGTAATGCTGACACATTTTGCTTGTTAGGAGCTGCACTGGAAAAGCTTTATTTACATACTGTTTCATATACGGGAGTCCGCGTCTGTTTCAACCAAGTAAGCCTTCTTAAAAGGCATCTACGTTGATAGATGCAGGGGTTAAAATGCCTCACATCCGCCTAAACAGCGCTGAGAAAGCGGTAGCAGAGGCTTACTGCACACGTGCATAAGACATGTACATCTCAGCTATCTCACTCGCTGACACATACACATATCCAACATACTGGCTGTATGTGTGTAGGAGATAAATATAGTTCAGCCTTTCCTTTGCGAGCGAGGTGACTGTTACAGCTTTGAGAGGTCAGGGTGTTATGTGTGTGCATGTGTGTGTGTGTGTGTGTGTGTGTGTGTGTGTGTTGTGTGAACCCATATGTGACTTAGCTCCATTTATTAATAAATAATGACTCATACGTTATTCAAATCTATTTTCTCACACGCCCAACCCTTCCTCTCCAGGCACAGCTTTATTTCTTAGAGTAATAGTATCCCTTTTATACAGAATGATACTGTCACATATAGGCAACCTGTTTATTTTTAATTCTTTAGGAACACACTGTGCTTTGCACATCTTCTCAAAAAATTCAACTTGGATGTTTAAAAGAAAAATAAAAAACGTTGATACATATTTTCTTCTGGTTTTTAGCCATATAACTATTTTTATTTATTTATTTTTTCCAGACAGTTTGTGTAAGCGAGGCAAGAGTGTTTATTTCGTCCCCAGTGCAAAGAATAATTTTCCTGGATGCTGACTGTACAGTATGATATGCAAATAAGAACATAAATTAAACAACACCTAAATGGAGGCTCTTTTACAGGGTAGATAAGGGATTAACAAACACTGTTTATGACATTGTGTTTCCAGTAAGATTAAAAATATGTCAAGTCCTTGTACTAAAGGAGCTGTCATCTTTATTTTACTGTCATATATCACAAGTTTTATATCTGACTGAACCTTGGAGTGAATTTAGTTAAGTTATCAAGATAAACCAACTTTTATAATCCTAGGAAAGCACTGTGATTTCATCATATAACCAGCTACGTGCCAAAAACCCAGCAGTTCGGGTTCTGCCAAGAGACGAGTGGGAGTATTCCTCCAGCAGAGCTTTTTCCAAAGACAAGCAAAAAAAAAAAAAAAAAAAAAAAAAGATTCTGTGTCCATAGACATGTTTTTAATTTATTCAGTTCCATATAAAAGTATGTTAACAACTAACTCTGATGGGGGGGAGATCCTTAGGAAGGGTTTAACGCAAAGGTTAAAACATCTCCATTTTAATATCCGTCTCCGTTTTTAATTTGTTATCTATGACCAAGTAGTGGAGGAAGCCTTAGATGACATCTTCAGACCGCCTTCCTAGCCATCTCTTCCAGCTCTGCTGGGAAAAGAAGGCATTTCCAAGCCAAACAAGCAGCTTCTAAGATTTCCAACAGACTCTCCAAGTGGGACATACTCAAACGTCTAGGAGCCTTCTGGTTGCCTCTCCCCAAGGCAGCATCCAAAGGGCATCCTGTCCAGATGTCCAAACTAGCTCAAGTAGTTCTTTTCAATTTAGAAGTGCAGGGATCCTACTCTGAGCCAGTCTTAAATGACAGTTTCTTACCCTGCCATAGAGTAATACCAACCATCCAGTGGAGGAAACTAATTTCCGCTGCTTGTACTTGAGATCTCATTATTATGGTCATTAATCACAGCTCATGACCATAAGCGAGGATTGGTGCATAAATCAACTGGTACATCAACTATTTTGCCTTTCAGGTCATGTCTCTTCACTACAATAGACCGGTATGGCGTCCAGATTGCTTCAGATGCCGCCCCAATGTGAAGAGATCCTTGTTGCACTCTTACTTTCAGTCAATGAAGGAAAGTTAGTTTTATTTAATTCCAATGTGCAATTAAGCTTTGAAGGGTATGATCAGCAAAAATCACACACTATTTAAAAAAATTGCAAGCTTTTAAAAATACAGCATACAGGCCTTGCAGTGCTTATAGAGAAGGGATCTCAGTAGACATAAAAGACTCGCCTTAGTGCCCCACTGCAGGGCCGTATTGTCTCCAGTGAGGACAATATTTTATCAAATTTGACGGACAAAACAAGAATAATCATGGAGAACCATGCGTCGTCTCCAGGCTGTTGTGAAAAGCCTCATGTTCTCCCTTACAGATCATTGAGACACAATGTTTCACTGCACCAATTAGGTGTTCTTTCATATGCAAAATCACACTCTAACAGGTACACACTCCCTGAAAGCATGGCCGGTTATTATCTCATGGTTTTATTTTTTATTTTTTATTTTTTCAGACAGTCTGTTGTGTTCTGCAGCTGGATTTCCCTACTGTGTTTATCTTGCACTTTTTCGCAACGTTAAATGTTGCAATTACTGTCATTTGACAGCTAAGAATCCCACATCTATCTATCTATCTATCTATCTATCTAATCGTAGTGTTGAAAAAAACAGGTGGATTTACATGAATCCCCCACGTCCCACCCCACCCCCCTTTGGGAAGCATATATTTTGAGATTTTTCCCACCTGACTTCTCATCCTGCTGCAGGTAATTTGCAAAGGAAGTGTTGGTTTGGACTCTGTTTGGAGTCAATTAGCTGTGGGCTACACTTCAACCCTGCTTTTCAAACAAGATATTGACACTTTGGTGAATAGACAACTTGGAAAGTTATACACATTTTGTGTTAGAATAAAAATTATCAAAGCTTTTAGGATTAACATTAGCTTTAAATGGAATCAGACACCATGAAGATTTAAAAACAGGATGATGTTTAACTAGACTTTGTAAGTGTATTAACTGAGGCATTCGCTTAATAAGAAACCCTTGATGCCCAATCAACTTTGATACAAGCTCATCCGCCTTTACATAATAAACTTGATGCTATCATACTGTCGGCCAAATTAATTGCCTCTCCTTTGCTGTTTGACATCTTTGTCAGAAGTTGCTTAGTGCTAGAGTCATATGGTTCTGCACAAAAGAGTGTTTGTCACTGACAGCATGTTTTGTGTCTGCACTGCCAATAAAAACACACATTGAAAAGAATTATTTCTTTTGGACAAAAAACATTTGCTTGCTTAGACATGCTTCAATTTATCCCTGTTAAGCTCTTGACAATATTTTGTTCAAGATGATCTTGTGACAAGCCACTTCCCTTACAGCAGGTAAACTACAAATATACATTTGATTGACTTGAATTATATTATTATTGTGAGCATAACACAAATTAGCATGTAAGTCCAGCAAACCATGCAGTTCTTATTTGACAGCCTTTTTATATGATGGTTATATTTGTTTGTTACTTCAACACTGAGACTGCTTCTTTCAAGCAATGCATATTGAATTTCACAGGTGTTCTAACAGCATCCCAGTGCTTATTCATCCCCCCCCCCTCCCACCGGTAGACAATTATTCTCCATGCAAAGTCAGCAAACTGATGATTTTACTTTACACAATTAACGAGCAAATGTTAACAAATTAAACAATGCAACAAGGACAGTCTGAGGTGAGGAAGTTCAAGAATAAATTGCACCGTTTTGCAGTGATCACATTTTTTTTCTCATCATCTTTAAAACAAACCACTGCTTAGCTTAATATTTTTCAGACTTTACTATTTTTCTAGTTTTCTAATTATTTGGCTGGTGCTTCCAGATAGTTAGTTCTATGCTGTGATGATGGAATGAAATAGTAATAAAAGAGAAAAAGGAGGAGAAGAGTTCTATTGTGTGCTACAGCTCAAGGATGAAAAAGACAGATCAAAGAAAAGTGTAAGACTGTTCACGTCTAATTGCAGTCGAGTAAGCTGTTTGTGCATTTGATCTAAAAGGACCCACAGGTGATTCTCTATATTTTGTGCACATTAATGGAAATGTCTATATTCCAAAAGCTGATGAGTTACACTCCATCACCACTGGAAACAAGCATCAAGCTGAACCGACTCACCGGAGAAATCCTCTGGGCTATAACCTTAGCTCTATATTTAGCCAACAGTTGTTTACATTTTTGGCAAAGAAACCCTATTAAAAGTATGCCACCATCAGTAATTAGTTACTTTTCAGTCCTATTTTTTATTGCCAATTGTGGCAAGTGTTTGCCAAGTTGTGTTAATGAGCTGTTTGCTGCATCTGCTGCTACCAGTCCATCAGCCAACACTGTTGTTAAAGGAGCCAAAATCAGTGGCCAGACTACTATGGTTGTCCTCCTGTTGTTTTTTTTTCTCCAGAATATCAGAATCGATATTTATACTTCAGTATTGCTAGTTTACCTGGATCCTCGATGTCCAGATTCTTGATCATCCACTGTACGATATCAGAACCTGAAATAAAACAAAGCACACGCATGTGAGTCACTGGCATATCTTTTATGCTCAGAGTGCTGAACAACCTTTTTGTACATATGTGCAAATAAAAGGGAAAATGATGACGCTCTTAGCCTTACCCATCTCCCCCTCATCAACACAGTGCATACCAACTCCTCTCACCTTGCACAATGTAGGTCTGTGATAGGCCGTCCATTACCAAATATTCTTTCAGACAACCTCTCCAAACCAGCTCTTTGCCCATTAAAGCAAATAACCAGAGGTATAATGGCATGATGAAGCATGTATTATGTACTGTATAACAAAACAACTTATCTAACCTAAAACACTTAAAAAGTCAGTTCATCACAATCGGCACGGAAACCTGTCACAAACAAACTGGAACAAGAGGATGCATTTAGATTTGTTGAATCAAGTCCCCAGATGACCTGCATGTCACTTTTACTAATGTGAACATGAAACTTTTTGCATGATGGATGTCATCTTGCATCTCCTCCATCTGCGAATGCAACTGAATCATTTTCACATCTCAGAAATACATAACAGCATCTTTTTCCCCCGGGCATTTTCACACCCCAGCACAACATGTGACTTTGGCACTTTGGCTATATATTTTCCTAGCTATTATTACTGTCTGTCATACTGACAGGTGAGGGTGTGTTGAGGAGATGAAAGCCACAGAAGGCAGAAAAAGGTGCGAAATGGAGACATGGGGGAATTCATGCAGTGAGACAATCTAGCCCTATGGCTGTCTCTTTGTCCATCAAGCAGCCACTCTGCAGTCTGGATTTTGTCTTTTCCTTTCTCTTTCGCTGCATACCCATGCTTTTTGTTGCCCCATAACTAGATGGATTAACATCATTAGTATGACCCCATTTTCACACTATCAAAGTTGACCTACTTCCTAAGAGCTTAAACAAGATGTTTAAATAATCTTCTAACAGGGCTGTTCTCTGAACTGATTAATATTACTGCTATACATCAGGACATGTACTTTTGGGTGAGTTTCAGCATGTGCACAGGTACAGTCATGTATAAACATCAAAATATGATAATAAAAACCATATTCCAACAAACTGCAAGCAGGGGATCATGGAGTACATAATCATATACAATATAATAAAAACGCACACTGCAGAATCCAACCTTGTACACAGTAAGTGGGCAGGCGGAATGAATAGTGACATATAATTAGGGTCTCCTTTCAGTAAGAAAATCAGGTTTTTAACCCTTTTATTATGTCCAATGAGTACTGTGGCTTTGGATTTCTTATTTAAATCTCCAGAGCACCACCGGTTTAGAAAGACAAGGTCAGACTATCCGTATAATCGACGTAGGAGATTGGAAAAACTGATCCTCACTACTTGCTGGGCAGGCCTTCACAGCCGGGCTGCATGCACTGTGAGACACTGATTAAATGAAAAGATAGCAAAAGCTTTGTGGAGAAACAACTCGGTGTGTTTTCCCATTGTGAAGATGGCAGACATGGCGTTCTGCTTATGGCTGTGACAGTAACAATGTATTCTGAAAGCATTCCCTTCTTAGCAAGGAACATTTTGCATTACAATAGAAGGTTATTTGGGGTTTTTTTTGGACACATCATATTGTCCTATTATAAAGAAGACGCAAGTCTGCAGCCTTCATTTCTTTGGCATCTGTTTTGCAAATTAGACCCCATAAAGCTTAGCTATTGAACTAATTATAAAATCTGATGCTGCGCACACCTTTATCCAGGTAAAACCATAAGCATGAATGTGTTTGACCATCAGTTGGTCTTTAAATATGTTTTCTCTCTGTTCCACTTTTTGTTTTATATTCCTGCTCTCAAGCGTTGAGCCTCTGGGTGCACAGGGTTTGGGTCTGCGTGTAGCAAACAGCCGCAGGGCTGCCAAGCCAAGCAAGCAGCCGCCAGTCTCGCATTCCTAATAGTGTTGAAAGCAACAGAAAAGGAATACATTACAATTGCAGTCCTTCACCTTGCATGCTACTTCGTATAATTTACTTTCCTCTTCTTGAAAATAGTTTCCTGGTTCAAATATGCTTGGTTGTATTATCTGTACATTAGAACTGGCCATTGCATAGCATCACAGGGTTAATATGATGCACCAAGGGGTGTGAGTGAATCTAGATAAGCATTTATGTGTTTGCCGTTAAGAAAATGAGGAAAAAAGCTGTTGTCATACATCAACCATTTTAAGGGCATGAGGAGGTCTTTGTTGCAAAAACCTCTTAATTTTTTTAGAAATGAATGAGAGTGTATTAGATCAATAATGATTGGAGATGTACTTTCATCTAGCTCTGGAGTTGCAGATTGTGGATCCTGAAATATTAAAAAAATCTGTATTAGATTATTAAAGTGTTAAAATTCATGGGAAGTGGTGCAAGCTGAGGATAAATATTCTGCTGACAAATATAGCTAAACTAATAATAGGGATGAAGTATGAGTGAGAGGATAATCAAAGGAGGAGAAAAAATGTCGGAAACTTTAGAATAAACTGTGAATTCCTTTTCCTACTTTACTTGTGAAGAAAAATAATGTTTATTTACTAACCTTTACAATGTCTGTCATGTTTAAGTATCTACAGATAAACAGCTTTTCTGATTTTTTTTTTTTTTAAGTTCAGGATAAATTGTTCACTTTAATGAATAAAAACCTGAAAAAAAACAACACCACAGTGTAACCTGCAGAAATGCACAGAGACGCTAATGAGACACACTAATCACACACACACACATTTATGCCAAACTCTGGGGCCTTACATAACAGATAATTATTAGAAACTGTTATTCAAATAGAAATACAGAACTATTGCTGGGATGACCATTGAAAGAAAAAGACACAGAGAAAAGAAAATAAATCTGCTGAGCAGAAGATTTTTTCCAGTCAGCAAAAACACTAAAATCTCGTGTTAATATTGTATAGTTCACCACTCTGCTTCAAATACATGTCTGATCAACCAGGGCGCAGAGACAGGACATGAGGAGGGTGTTCTGGGGAGTGTTGCTTTGAGATTTTTGCAGAAAATCTGTTGGGTCTTGTTGATAGGTCCTCCAGATATCAACATCTTTTCATTTGACAATGTTCTGAGGAATCTGAAAAACTTGGGCTCTTTGTCATAGTCTTCAATCTGTTTCTGAGCTAGTTTTTGTGGTGCGATAGAAAGCACTATCCTGCTGGGGAAGAGCTGTTGCAATGAACGAGTGTGCTGGGTCTGCAAAATGTGGTGGGTGGTACTTGTCAAAATAACAGTGACATGAATGCATGGACCCAAGGTTTCAAAGCAGTGCACTGTTTGTAAGGAGCTGATTGATGCAATTCATTTTACCTGTCAGGGGGTTTAGTGTTGGGTCTGACTAGTGTCAAAAAGCCCATACTCTACCTACTTCAACCCAGTTTTATGCATGTGGTGCATGCAGAAATGTATTATCAGGCTTCAAGAGGAGTCAAATAAAGGGGCTACAGTGAATGTGGGCTGTTTACAAAACACCAACACAAACTATGAAATGTTATTTGTTGAAGCAGTGTGAAAAAGAGAGAAAGTATCTGGACACAGTGAAAAAAATGAAGAAAAAGACCCTACTAAATCTTAAAATCAGGTAAATACAACCTTAGATGAAAATAGCACATTTTACACCATGTACCAAGTTATTCTTTTAGCAATGGGATGAACTGGTTTGGTCTTAATATTCATGTCTGTAGTCATATTATTTACAGATGTCCAATATCAGCATACCGATATTATCAACCTATATCGACATTAAAATGCAATATTGGAAATGTTTGGTATTCGTTTTTATTTTTTTAATGACATAACTTTCACACAACATGCACAGATTATATATCAAACTCTTTAGCTACATCTCCTCTAACTCAAAATGACTAAATGTAAGAGATGTTGTGTATATTTTTCAAGATATTGTTGTTTGTTGGGCACAACTTGCTCTGACAATATTGGTATTGGATGATATTGGTGTCAGATATTAAGAGTTGGACAAAATCATATGTTGGATATTTAAAAAAAAAAAAAAAAAAAAAAAAAAAAAAAGTCAGTATCAAACATTTCTAATTTCAATCACTTACATTGAAACTTCTGCACTGAGCTCAAGTTGTAAAACAGGTAATGTAACGGCTACGTCGTTTGGATTTTAAAAAAGTATTGTTGAGACCTTTTGTTGAAAAGTTGCAAATAACTGATTACCCCTTCAAAGTCTAAAACTAGAGAGAAGCTACTGTTTGTCTGCTCTGAGGAATGACAGGAACATTGTATCAGGATTTTGATATACTGTGTTAATGTCAAGAAAACCAAACCAAATTACTTTTTTTTTTTAAAAATGTATATATTTAATTAATACACAGTTATGCACAAAATAAATAGTCATGTGTTAATTTAAGTACTGTACGAATAAGCTGCAGGAACCAGCAAGTTAAATTACAACATCAGTGTTTGAAGAGCTACACACAGTCACTAAGGGGAATGTTTTGATTTGCTTTTCCATAGATATTTATTCAGTAAATAGTGAGTACCATCATCTCATACTCCTAATACATCCAATACATCCTGTATGGAATCATAAACAGAAGAATTATTTGTTATTCTATTTTCAGTGTCATGTTGAACTGGTAGGTATTTGTAGTGCCACCAACATTACTGTCAAGTCTTTTTTTAGAAGAGAGACAAAAGACCTTACCTGAAAAAACACTGGGGATCTTAGTTAGAAAACTTTTCACTGTTCGGATTGGGATTCCATTTTTCTCATCCTGCATGCGTGCTATTACTTCCTCCATCTGGAGAGCGTGAAGACAATGGAAAATAAGGTGATGGAAGGAGAAACAACAAGAGATCGTGAGTTGGTTCCATAACTTTCAAAGTGAAGGTTGTGTGAAAGAAAGAGAAGTAAAAAGATACAAACAAGTTCTTGCTAGGTTCAGCTGTGTCTCCAGGGGACAGAAAGTGAAAAGATAAAGTTAGTGACTAACAATCCCAGCTGTCAGATTTCTGCCCTTCCTATGACAAACACACTGATCTCTGTCATTTGTCACATAAACTCAGTAGTAAGCTGCACTCGCTGGATGCCGATACAACAATACGGAAATTAAGTTTCTTTCCATCGGGGTCCTGCTGGGTCTTAAAAGAGCCACACAAACAAACTCTACAGAACAGAGATCAATAGTTTTGAGGTAGAACTGCTTTATATAAAGTGGAGTTACAAATTTGAACCAAAAGCAGCATTAAGCAATGACATGAGTGGGCGAACACTCACACCCTAGCTAATGCACAAACACACACACACACACACACACACACACACACACACACACACACAAACACACACACACACACAAATCTTTGCACACATGCCTGTGACAGAAATGTCCTGAGAGTTTTGTATATATATGTGTGTATATATATAATGCCCCACCCCCCCACCCTCTACCTCTCATCCTGCTATAGTGGTGCATCTGATGTCAACAAGCAAGAGAGAGCACCTTAAGCATAATGAAGAGAAGTATTCTGTCTTGTACTGACAAAAGAAAGAAAGAAGAGCAAAAAAAAAAGAGAGCGAGCCAGTGAAAATGATGCAGAGCAGCTCAGTCTGTCTTCCTAGTGAGTTCCTTGTTATCACCAGGCTGAAAAAATACAGGTGACCTGGACAAAACTCTTGCTTTAGTTATCAAATTAAAGCTGTGAACAGTTAAACTGAACAGTCAAGCTAAGAATGTAAAGTTAGAGAAGTTATTGGGTAAGAAATCAAGATCGGCGGCATAAACGTGATGGATGGAAGTTATTGTGCATTTTGTCAGGATTTACTTCACAGTCTAGGTCAACAGTGTCCAGCTCTGGTCCTCGAAGGGCCATGTATCAATGCTCCAACACACCTGACTCAAATCAATCAGTCATTTTACAGAACTTCATTGGCTGCTGGATCCACGTAATAGAAGCCAGGTGTGTTGGAAAAGGGAGTCACTATCATAATGTGATGTCTCATGTGTTTTCTCAGTTTTGGTTTCATGTTTTATTTAGTATTTTTCTCTCTTTTGTTCCGTTTTGTCTTGTTCCCTGTTTTGCCTGCTCTTCATTAAGTACACCTGGACTCAGATAGTTCATCCATTTTACCTGTGTCTTGTTCTGTTTCCCAGTGTTTATGACCCTCAATTTCTGTTCCCATTTGCTGCTTCATTGCTTGTGTTTTGCTTCATTGTGTTAGTTTGTCTTCAGTTCAGTTTTTGTATTAAAATCATCTTGGTTATGCATTCTGCCTCCCGTCTCTGCATTTGGGTCCACACCTCCACCTCACCTTGACATTCACAGAAAACCTGCAGGACAGAAGTCCTCAAGGACCAACTTTGAACACCCCTGATCTAGATGCTCTGAGATTCTAATCCTGTTAATCCTTCTTTTCACCTGATGGCTGAAAATCTTTGTGTTTACAACGAAGGCAACTTTACAAAGTTTTTACATTTATCCTGCTGACTCATTATCTTTTAATATGTACACCCAAAACTTTTTTAACCTTATTTGACATATATATTTGATTTTAGAACAATAATGTCTAAAATGAGGTTTACAAAAACTGTTTTAAGTGTTACCTCTCCGGCTTCCTCCCACCGTCCAAAGACATGCAAGTTGGGTTAAATGGTTACTCTAAATTAGGAGTGTGTGTGTGAGTGGTTTTTTGTCTCTGTGTTGGCCCTGTGATGGACTGGTGACCTGTCCAGGATGTACCCCACTTCTTGTCCAGAGATTGCTGGGATAGGCTCCGGCTTCCCCGCGACTCTTAATCGGACTAAGCAGATTGGTATAATGAATGAATGGATGAATACATTTGAACTGTTACTGTGTACAGAGAAAACTGCTATTAAAGGCTGTTTTCTTTTTTTGTTTGTGTGTGTGTGTGTGTCTCTGACACATAAAATCCAAAGCCTTGTGTAAAATGAAACATTTTGACACAGTGAAACCTTTCTCCCAGTACCTCCTCCTATTTTACTTTCTTCATTTCTTTCATTTTCATCTATATTTTCTTAGCCCAATGATACATACCCAATCATTCAACTCTGGCAAAAGCTACAGGAAAGCAGTCTTTACTTGGTGGTACACCCATTTTAGCATGTCAAAAGATGTGACATATTTTCATATTTGCTGGTAGGTAGCATTTCAGTGGGGTGTAACTGGTTTGTTATGCCACAGTGTTGCTTTTAATCAAATTACACTTCAAACTGTAAATTAATTCACAGTGTCTGGTATTATAACTGTGACAGTGTGCAGAACAAGTGCCATATTGTTCTCACAGGTCAGACTGGAGGGATCGGCTTTCTCAATTTTGTTTATTTTCCATCTTTTTATAATATTTGACACACAGTCAATAACAATCAGTGCTGCTTATCTGGGAATGCAATTTGAGTAAGGCCAAATCCATTTCATACAAATGAGGGTTTTGTGTGGGTCAAAATGAATTTCTTGGCCACACTGGTGAGAAAGGAGCAGTTCTGATTAAGAAGAGACTGGGATTGATATGTAAATGTGTAATCACTCGGGTTTCACAGTTCATGAGCCAGCACTGTAACATAATGTTATAATGAAAGCTTGTAGCTAGTCAAAAATCCCTGAAGCTAAGAGCCGTCCCCGTTTGTGATTGGAGTCTAATTGACAATGATAGAGCACAGGCAAATACTGCAACAAAAAAAAAATGCTGCTGGGGGTTGCCAGAAAGAACAAGAGAGGAAGAGATGAAAGCAAATAGATCCCGAATTGATGCATAAAAAGAGCTTTCTTTTTTAGATCATTTCAGTCTTTTATGTTTAGCTCTTTCTCTAACATGTGTATTGCTTTAGTTACAGTATGTCAGTAGACGGTTTTGATGTTTTCTTTGGTAATCCTACATGTTAACCACCTGTATCAAAATGATCCATCCATCCACTACACCAATTTAGCCTATTTAAGATCACAGAGCAAGATGGAGCCTATATGAGCTGTTATTAAAGCACAAGATGAAGTAGACCCTGTGCAGGTAACAAGTTTATTACATGGGCATTGCTAACACAGAGGAAAAACCAAAGCAAACAACCTTGCATGCTCCTATTCACTCTTACAGTCCATTTAGAACCTCCAAAATGCATGCTTTGGACATTGGGAGGAAGACGTGGTACCAGGAGAGAACAAACTCCTTACAGAGAGGCAACAGCTGTTATTTGAAGAAGGCCTGTTGTCGAGCAACAGTAACCAGCACACATCACTGCTGCCATGTCCCAAAGTTATACTTCTAATTTTCTCATACTAATAAAGAGAGACTGAAAATAACGACTGCTCCCGGATGTCCGTGAATTTCTTTTGTTTGTTAATAGATCTTTAATAGCCTGAGGAATATTTTGTGATTGCTTGGTCTGGTAGAAAAAAGGAAAATAAAAATGGAACAAATTTATCAGTGACAACTTATGGTTGTTCAGCTTAAACAACTAGGTGAGCTTTCTTATGTCATCATGTAACTACTAGTTATTCTGTGAAATGAATGGAATTGCTGATTGCATGAATGGGCCATTATACAAGTAGGGAAAGTACTCAAGGACGTTTTATTGATCACAGACACAATACAAGTTGTTATCTACAGAAAACGCTGAATCAAACCATTTAAATACCAGGAAAATTTATTTTTCTTTGGTTCTCCTTCAGCAACTGAGTGACAGGAAATGGTAAGATGCTAAAGATAAAGTCAAGGGTTAAATTTCAGAAAGAAACTCAAAGTTAACCGGTTGTAACCACACATTCCTTTGGGGACTAATGGGACTAATCAATATGAATTTCACCCAGTCTTCTTTAAAGTAGATTTGTTAAACACCAGTGGAAAGCTAAGATCCTTGAGATTTGAAAGATGTATCATTACAGGCCACAATCATAACTATAGAATCTGTAAACACTTTGACCAATCACCAATGCAATTAATCTTTGAATACTTCGAGATGACACGCCAACAAAATCAGCAAGGGTCCTGTAAAGTAGTCCAGTAAAATAGTTGGTCCAAAACAAGTCTTTTATCCATAAAAAGAGTGAAATTAGTGAATAGATTGAGTGAATAGATTTTAAGGAATAGAAATAGTTTCAGTATTAACTGATACAATGAAAGAGTAGTACAAATGTTTGCTCTCCAAAAAAAGGTCTCACAAGTCAACATATTACTCAAATTTAGATTTCCAATAATTGTGATCAGCACTTTCTTTCATTTTGAATGATTATGTTTTATAACACAACTTTCTCTCTGCATGTCTTTATGTTCCTATATGGCTCGAAGAGGAAGCTTCCATTGTGAGGCAGAGTAAACAAGGACAACAGCAACAATGATCAATACATTACACACTCTCTCCCATCTCTGCAAAGCCTCGCCGCCTACACATGGTAAAATGCCACCAGCGTGAATATTCAGGATCTAAAGCTGTTGACGTCGGGATGCTCTCTGGCTTCATGCAGAGGAAAGGAACAGAGGATAGCCATTTCCCATGAGAGAGCATAGAGAGCAAGAGTCTCTCTCCATCTTTTTCTTTTTCTCCATCCCCCACCCATCCGCCCACCCAGAGCTGTCTGACTGCGTCTCTGCAGCCTCTTAACAGATAAGAGTGAGTGTTTTGGCTGCACAGTGTGAATCATTGAATAATGATGGCACAGGACTCAGTACATATGAAGTGACTAACAAAAGCTCCGGATATAAGCGCACACTGAGCTTCAGCACACAGCTTCAAACACTTCAAAGATGATCACCGAGGGCACTCGTGGTGCAATAAGAATGTTCTGAAGCACCATTTGGAGCATAAAAACATTTCAAACTGGGTTTGTAAATCAATGCTGCGCTCTTATATTTCTTTTAAGCCACCAACTCCACTTATTAAAGGGACTGTTTCCAAGAAAACTGAGCCAGTAGGATAAAAGAGAATATAAAAGGTTCTGAAGTGAGTGCATCAGCAAGGTGGGACATTCTTCTCAGGGAGTTTGATAGTAGACCCTGTGATCATCTAACTAAATGTGATAATAATGAGAAATACAGCTGCTTTTATGTAGTTTATGTAGTACGGAATGGAAATCAGGGTTGTTGTTCTGATCAGAGATTAAAATTGTGGTTTGATCTGTTTTGAAGAGTTAGTCAAGAAAAGTTGTTTTTTTTTAACATAAAAAAATAACATCATAATTTGTAATGGGATGTTTATATGGGTAAATCAATAATGGAAACCTATCTGGGTTCAGAGTGCCAGCCAACAAGACTGCCTAAAGAAATTTAGCTCAAAATTGCAGTAAAATGCAGTGACATTTGAAGTAAAATGCACCTGCAAGCCAAGAACAGTTATTTGTTGATTGTACAGCATGACCTACAGGTTTTAAAAACTGGTTTCAGTCCTGAATGTGTGATTGCGATTCATCTGCAGTGCTGACCTAGATTTTAGTGAGTGAAACCCTCAGAGCTTGATGAACTCAAACTTAATTTTTAAACAGCCTTAATTAGAACATCATTACCTACCTCAGCAAGTGTGGGTAAGTCTAACTAAGATGTCTATTAATAAAATGTCATTTTGGTGCATACTTGGACAGCACACTGTAGTGGTTGCAGTATTTATCATTTCTAGGTGACTTTATTCTGTGAAACTTGTTTTGTCCTGCATCTGGAAACTTTTCAGAGTTAATTTTTGTTTATAAAAGTTTGATGCAGATTATAAAGCCTTGCTGACTGGTAAACAGAAGAACTTAAAAGCTGCTCTTGTTGCGCTACCACACATCACTTCCTTGGTTTAAATGCTACTGCATCAAATGAAGTTAATGGTATAATGTTATCTCAGTACAAGTATGTACACATGGAGAGAATGAATTTCTTCCAGCGTGGTTACACAGATATGCACAAACACACACAGCATACAGTACATCCACATAACCGAGTGATACACACTCAAATTACAAGAGCATACACAAGCGCATGATTCAGTGGTGGACACACACACACACATGGAAACATGCATATGAAACCGAAACATGGGGAATGTTGTATTTTAACATGCACAGTGTCAAAATGGTTAAATCTGCCTGCCTGAGGCACAGTGAGAGCAGCCTAAATAGAACCTGTGGCTATAGAGCATGACAGCGCCAGTAGATAAAACAGTCTTTGCAGCTGGTTGATCTCATTTCCGTCTGAACTGCAGAGCTTGATTCTATGACCGAGGCAGAACCTGTGGTTGAGGCTGAGAGATAATATTTCTCTTTTGTTGTCCTGACAAGCTGACTGTGGTTTACAAAATAAAAAAAAAGAAAAGAATATGATGAGAAAGGCCAATAACTACCTAAAGAACGTCATTCTGATAATTATATCCCTAAGGAACATATTCAACATTACACAAATGTATTGTTTGACAGGATCAGTATTGAAACAAAAAAAATCAGTCTAGTGTCTAAACCACAGCTGTGTTAAACCAGTCTGAAAGGCTGTGTCACCACACATGAATCACTCATCTCTTCTGAACAGGCTGGTGCATTTGCATATTGAGTAAAGGCAAAAACACCATGTTCTTTATGCTGTTCTGAGGAAAATATTGGCAAGCTACAATGCAGGGAAAACCTGCTGTTAATAATCCCTCCACGTTGTTTTGATAGTGACAACCAGCAGCAATTGTTGATGACCAGAAAGTGACAGCAAGCATAACAGTTTCACTAATTGGATACTGTACACCAAGCAACTGAACACCGTTGGCTTCTGCCAGCTTAAGACAAAAAATGACGCTGAGGCTTGCACTGGTGCAGCTACACACCACTTAGGCATTTGAAATCAAATCACCCTTCAGAAAGGTGAGGAAAGTTACAGAGTCCATGCTGACAGAGCCGCTGAAAAGATGTTATGAATCTTAAGTCTTTCAGAGGTTGCCATATGAGTTTCCACAGCAACGCATTCTGGGACCACTATCACAAGGACATTTTTGGCAGCTTGCCATCACTCATTCATAAGAGTAAGAAAAAAAAGAAAGACAGTTGTTATCTAGGTATTGTGGGGGGAGAGAGGAGGGCATGCAGTGTGAAGGATCTCACATTAATGCAGCACAATACAGAAATCATTTTTGCTAGTTTTGCTGGGAATCCACAATTTTGCTTTGTAGCTGATCTGGTTTAATAAATCATATTATATCAATATTGTCTTTTAGTTATAACTGTATTAAAGATAGTTTGTCCAAGCACAACCAAAGCAACAAAATTTGGATTAATTATTGCTAAATATAACCATCTACTTTTTCAATTAATAGCATTAAACTCAGCATAAGCACTCATTTCTCAAGGAATTATAAAATCGAAACGATCAGTCAATAAAGAATCCACAGTTTAGAGTAGCTACTGCATTTTAACCATCATCAGGAAGCAAAGACGTGGGTTTTGTTAAAAAACCAAATATGTCTATATTTAGGTCAAATGAAAGAAAAGCCATGAGTCAAAGAATTCACCTTGTTCAATGTCATGTTTCATTTGTTTTGTTCCCTTTAGATCTCACATGAAGCCTCGTGAAATAGTCAGCTGATTTATTTCACAACAGTAGTTTTTGTGTGTTTCTTTACTTGCTCCTTTCACACTTCTTCTCTATTCATGCAGCCCTTCAGTTGTCAAAGGTTTGCTGACAGGAGTAGTCAGATAGGCAACAGTCGGCCTCGCAGCAGGCCGGGGTCGCATGGCGAGAGGAGCAGATGCCCAGGTGAGAATGCTGCCTGGGGTGAAAGCGATTACTCCATCCAAGCTGAAAGTTTATTTCTGTTTTCTGTGAGGGGGGGGATTGTGAAAACCTCTGATGAACCACTAAATAGCATCTACACTTTGCTTCGTAGGAATTTCGGTTGAATTCATCAATATACTTCTGCCTTAGCGTTCCACATGCATGCCTCACTGAGCCAACAGTCAAATGTAAGCATCTGTTTCTTAAAATGTCACTTTACAGTTTCACACTTCAGGACATTTTCTCTCCCTGCACATCCTCTTTGGTCATCGCTGTATGTCATCTGAAATAACATCACATCCTAATCGCACAAAACAAAGAATCTTGAGGGCTCAAATTCTTCATTGACATTTGCCGCTCGTGTCTTTGCAGTATCTACCAGGCAAACTGAAGACGTGTATGAATTTTTTAGATGATAATTATTCCTCCTGAAGCCTCCCCTCTATTCTCACAGCTAATACCATTAACATGTTACATAATGTACCAGTTGGTGCTGCTTTGTCCATTATATCCATAATGAAGGACTGTGATGAGAAAAACCCGGTGTAAAACATTCCTGTTCACTCTGGAAGAATTCTCACAACAATTCTCTGGTGAACAACGAAGGACACGTGGCTGTCTTACTACAGATATTGATTTCTTTGGATGATTACAAAGAGATGTTGTCAACTACGATGCCTGTTCAGCTTTGTGACTGTTTGAGGTGTGATTGAGAGCCTGTTAATGGCATGATCTGATTTGGGATGAGCAGCTAATGGATGAAAGTGAGTCTGATGTTTGCGGGCAAACAAGTAGATCTTTGATTCCTCATGTGGTGCTATTGACTTATACCTGAGTGGTTTGTGTCTGTTTTGCTTTATATGTTCTTAAAAAAGCTCCCCTTTTGTTCTGAGTGCTACTTGAAAGCCAAACTTTGGAAGAAAGGATAAGTATGTGAATAATTAATGGAATGGCTCACTGAATTAAGTAAACAAGGTCAATTTTGGATTATTTTTGTGCTATTTACGCTGATGTCTGGCAGACTTGTCTTGTAAACAAATAGGTTGTGATACCTTTAGTGTTGTATATATGTATTTATATACAAATGTGTATATACATTCTAACAGTGCAGCTGAAGCATATGTAGAAAACTGACAGCTACAGTACGAGTGGTAGCTTCATT
Organism: Telmatherina bonti; assembly: GCF_933228915.1. Classification (NCBI taxonomy): domain Eukaryota; kingdom Metazoa; phylum Chordata; class Actinopteri; order Atheriniformes; family Telmatherinidae; genus Telmatherina; species Telmatherina bonti. The sequence continues at coordinate 30,888,865 of NC_136629.1, read as the reverse complement.
TCAACAGGTGTTGCAGCATTTAAGTGTTAAAGAAGCAAAAGAAGAACCAGATGATAAAAAAAAATTCTTGTGTTTGTGGCTCAGAGAAATCATGTGTGCCTCCCGCCCCCAGTTGGATGGTTAGTTGGATCCCACCATCCCCAGTTTGCATGTCAAAGTGTCCTTAGGCGAGGCACTGCACCCGACATTGTCCCAACATTGTTCCTGACTACACATGCAAACCACTTTGGTTAAAATCACTTGATCCATGTAATTCATGGATAAAAGACTATAACATATTCACTGATGTGCTCTGTTCTTGACCTATTTTACTGCTATGTTAATGGTTTACATTATGCCCTCTGAAATCTGCATCTGTGCAGACATAGGACAACGGTACTTTTACGTACCCTTCAACATTAATTCTGCAACATTTTAAGTGCATTTTAACCATTATTATAATAAATTAAAGAGCAGTGTTGACACCACAGTTTGTGGTGAGACTACGTTTGTACCTACAATGTTGTCTTTATGAGCACAACCTTAGATGGGTTATGTTTTCATGGTTAGGTTGTAAAATTTGCTTTTGAAATGTATTGAATGTGTTCATAGTAAAGCCCAAAAGGCTTCACTGGAGGGAGGCGCGGAAGGCCTTTGTGTGAAGACCGCTAACTAGACAGTGGAAACAATCAGTAAGAAAACAGCTAAAAATGGTTTTCTGATATATATATATATATATATATATATATATATATATATATATATATATATATATATATATATATATATATATATATATATGAGTAAAGTAATTTGAAGGAATTAATAACTTTTATGTTTCAGGATTATTCTTCTCTACTGCTTCTTGTTTTTTTTGTTTTTTTTGCTGGAAGCCCAACAATCAAAATCATTGCTAAAATAATCCACTGCATCACAACAGGAGCAGTTGTGGTTTTGTCATGTCTCTTAATGGGCAGATGGTATCATCACTATTAAATTGAGAATGTCTCAGATGGTTGAAGGGTCTTCTTTGCTTTTTCTTTCTTCCATCAACCTGCGCAGCTAGAGCCCACAGCTTCTTTCCTCTTCACATCCCCAGAGAGTCAACATCCCAGGCTCATGGCTTCAGAAGGATGTTCAGTATTTCCCCTGACTCCAAAACAGCTCACTTCCCAAGGGACAGTCTGCTACTAGAGCATTAGAAACAAGCATTGACTCATGGATGAGAGATATCAAGCCAGATATGCCTGCTCCAAAGAAAAAAAAGTAATAATAAAAAAGGAAAAGAACACTGGCATTTATCCTCATTTGACATCGCTGTGGTTAATGCAGTTCTTGTTCTGATTTTTGCCAGCCAGTAGGTTTCTGCCATCTCTTGCTTTATGCAACCACAGCACATTTTAGAGTATCATACCATTATTGAAGAGCTGTGATTTAATTTAAAATTCTAGGACTGACTGAAACCCTGTGTTATGAGGTTTTATGGGGAAAAAAAACCACATCAACTTTGAATTTCACGTTTCGTGTAGTCAATTCAGGATGAAACAAGCCTTTTATCTTAACATCAAATCATTTCTTTGACCATTTTGAAAGATAATTGCAGCTTTGAACAGAAAGAGCAGTAGTCTATCCCATCTATTTCTTTTTTTGTCATAATTCACTGATAAAAAAGAAAGGTAAAAGTCTAAAAAGGTAGTTTTGGATGTTATTGTGAACATGCTATAATCTGCAAGCATAAATTCTTCATATATACCGGTCAGTTCTTGTTGCAGATATACAGTGTTTCCAGTGCAAATGTTGCCATATAGAGGAGAACACATCCAACTATGGTGAAATTTTGAGCTATTTGTACAATTGTTTTGAAGATAGTGAGGTTGGAGAGTTTAATTAAAAAATTAAATACAAAAATAGAAGAAATTAAACGTCCTTATTATAATTTACCTGCAGCCTTTGAACGTACACTGTTGTGATATCACAAGCACCTTATTTCAAAAACATGCTAAAGCCCAAACTGTAGACACCAACTCACCGTACTGCAGTTACTGACACTTGTGGTCAGTTTTAGCACAAATTACAGTTGCTGAACTGCTAAATGATGGCAGGATATGGCAACTGGCCGGATTCATGAAAGCTTTTTCTTACCTTCACACAAGTTTAGGCATGAACCTACTAAGTCCTTTCTTTCACACACATATTTGTTAACCTGTCATCATAATTTGCAAGAATCCAAAATTACACTTAAGTAAATTGCTAAGCAGAGTCAATAATGCTCGATTATATCTCTTAATGATGATAATATCTCATCAATATGACTTTGTCAGATACACAAAAGCACATTGGAGACATTAAAGTAAATTCCATATATACTCTGTTCTCTCCAGCCACTTCAGCATCTTGACTGCACCTGACCCACAAACACCTCGATTCCCCACAAACACCTCGATTCCCCACAAACAACTACTAATCAGCAGAGTCACTTCAGCACATTAAAATTCATGATGTGCGTTGTGTTGAACGTTTCTGGTTAGATGAGGGTGTGTAGGGGGCACTTTACGAGTGTCGTGCATGTGTTCACATTTCTAGGTGAAGTGTGGTTGGTTTCAAAAAAAGAGCATTGCCTGACAGCGAGTGTGCATACAGTTTCATACATCTGATTATCTCTCCGCACCATTTTTAGCTGCTGCATACGCTTTTTTTTTGTGTTTATCTTTTGCCATATTTTATAAATGAGGCCAAGGAGGTTTTTTTGTTCTTTTGTTTTTGTTTTTTTCACCATTCACTCATTTTAAGGTAAAACAACTCAGACAGTCATTGATCAGACAAAGATGTTTTTCTTAGATTTAGCCATTTTCAACATATTTGTTTTTTCTTCTTTCAACTTTTTTTTTTTTTTGTATATGCTTCATGCATTTGAGGATTTACCAGCTACGGACAAATCTTAACTCTACCTGGGGACACAGCTTTGAAGTCAAAATTAAATACAATTTTCCGGGGCTGTTTTATGTCAGCATATCATATTTAAAGCTTTGTGTGTAATTTTGCCTGTTGTATTTGCATTCGGATGAGGTTAAATACAGACACTACTCATGCTTCCATCATTTATCAGTCACATGAGAAAAGGTTGGTCATCAAAACATTGAAAGTCCTTGAAGTTGCTCTCTTTATTCAGTTTGTTTTCGAGAAAGATTTAATGTGCTCTCAATTAAGAGAGATGGAAACAGCCTGTGCAATCGCTACTCACTTTACATGATCAGCTGTTTCAGCTTCTGAATAAGAAACATAATTAATTCTGCCATGAAACGATAATTGCAATATACCCAACTATGACAAGTTCCTCAAGAGCAATTTTTCTTCCTGTGTCAAAGACATACAGCCTAGTTTAATAAATCAAAACAATTTTTCTTAAAGGGGTGCTATTATGGTATTTGGAGTTTTCTGAGCTTTCTACAGTGTTACAGTGTTGAATCCTCATCAGACATGTGAACAGCACCGGTTTTTATCACCTAAACGCATGTTTGAGTTTGAGTTTGAGTTCCAGCACTCTCTCCGTTCGGTTTCCAAGGCAACGAAAAACGTGTCGTTTTAGAGAGTTTTTTCTACTTTGAAATCCTTGTGACGTGCCGGGGGATAAGGTTCGGTGATTGGTTACCTTCTACTGGTGAACAAGGGCATGTACAAAGACATCAGGCGGGTGGAAAACGTGGGATAAAGTTATTTCCAACGATGGCTGGTGAGTTTACCAAAGAGAGACATCCTGCTGCATTCCTTGCTGTGGGTTGCTGTTTTCCACTTCGTTTTCAGGGTCTGATTCAGGTTCCAACATGTAGGGCTGTATGCTATGTGTTGACATTGTATTTTGTTTTTTTTATTGAGTTCATATGAGCCTAATCCTTCTGTTTATGAGATGTTACAATGACGGCGAAAGCAGTTGCAGTGGCGGGAGGCGGGGCTTAATGCAGAAGGGTTCAAATCCACTCGTTTTGCCCACAGGCTGATCTGACAGCCTTCGGAGAGGGTCGGTCTGAAGTAAATAAAGGGATTTGTGACAATAACTCGATCAATCCCAGCCCTTCTGGTCTCAGAAATAAAAATAAATTAGCCTGGAATGCACATAATAGTTCCACTTTAAAATTAAAATGTCAAAAGTTTAATACCAAAAAAACAATTTAGATGCGTTCCCTGATAATATCAATAATAATGAATTGTCATTAATCCAAGCACTTGTTCTTCATTCAGTTATGATGCATTGATTATAAAATCAAAGGTTATGAATGTAAAAATGTCAGAAAATCTGCTTGAAGTGGAGTCCCACAGTCTTAGAGGAAGTAAAACCAACATTATTGTGGTAACACATGTCAGTACCTACAGGAACCTACAAAAAGGACACAATTCAACTTTATTATTATATATCAATATGTTTCACTTGCTGAGCAAGCCACAATTATAGATATAAACACAAACTTAATATTTCATGCTCACACATTTATTTGTAGCATAGTACTTTTTTTTCTTTTCTTTTTTTTATGAATTTAGGAGCTTTTCCTCATGGAACACAACCTTCTTCATCTTTTCTTTTTAGTATTTAAATTTGTTTTTAGGCCGTTTATTTCTAAATATACTACAATCTGATTTCCCTGGTAGTTTTTGGGTGACTACAAGAAGGGTGAGGCCTTTCTGTCTCTATTGCATACTCTCACTGTCCCTCTCTCACTCTCTTCTTGGTGGGCGGGCAGTGGGCGCGATGACTAAGCCAAGGTTAGCCATGTTCTCCATAATCCTCTGAAAGCCCATGTCCCTCCTGCCCACCCACCATGATTTCATCACTCAAACTGCATACTATCATAAATTAGTAGAAAAAGATAGAAAAAGCTGCATCAGATGTAGGCTACTGTGTGAAAGTTTTACAAAACAAAATATTAACTCAGCCGTTTATCTTGATTGGAGCTGCAAGATTACATAGATACAGAGCTCAGCTGCTACCATCTGATGATCATTTATTACCATTAAATCCATAAAACAATAATATACTGGGGAAAAAATGCAGTTGTAATTTAGCACATCCTCTTGATAAGCAGTTCTAATGATGTTTCATTTTTGGTGCTTTATCACTGCAAATTCACAGTAGGAATATAGAACTGTTATGAAAGAACTTTCTGGCATTACACTTCAGTAGGCTTATCTTAGGGTACCAGCAAGCATGTTTACATAGACCAGACAGCGAGTCAAGTCAGAAAAGGATGAGAGGAAAACTGAGAAGAAGAAACATGGAGGGAAGCAGGATAAGGAAACAAAGCGGCACTGGGAATAGAAAAGAAGGGAGGATGCTGTCTAATTTTAGGTCCTGATAACATGAGCGAGAAGGGGGCTCACTCTTCTCCTCTGTCCTCCTCCTCCTCCTGCACACACATTCCCTCATTTCCCACATTCCTCCTTGGCACGTGCAACAGACACCCAGGACAGCTTTATGTGCCCAGAATACCAATAAGAGAAGCAGCTGGATACTGGCAGGTTGACATTCTTCTGACTTCTTCTGTCTGCAGAACTGAGACAAGGACTGGATGTCCGACAGAACAACCACACACGCTCACCTCAGAGGACGCATGAGTCAACATGAACAGTAAACTGATTAGGGCAGACTGTTTGAAGTAAGTGACACCTAAACCTAAAAGTGGTTAAGATAATGCACAATATGCTCTGTTGAATATTCAAAACAACTAACATAAGGAAGGATTAAGCACATAAGAAACATTATTACAGTGATGCTATGTTAGAAAGCTGCACAGCTGCCATTAAAGCTTTGTCACTGATATCATGTAGTGCTTAAAGGAGCACAAGATTGTCAACTTTTTACATGTGCAGGATTTTAAATACTGGATCGTTGCAACGGAGAATAAACTGCCTCAACTGAAACTTTTGTATTTAACTACTTTATTAGTGGCAAAAAACGGCTGCCCTCACATTGGCATGACCTCTCGCTCCATACTGGCTACTTCATGTATACACACAGCTCTGCTGATACAGGCAGGGAAAGCAAATGCCAACAAATCAAGTCGGTACTTTGCAGAACAGAAAGATGCTTCCCACCATATTTGAATACACTGCAAAAAGAAAAAAGATAGAGAGAAAAGGACTTCCTCAATTTTCACTGTGCCCAAGATGAGATAGTAAAGTTTCTCTTTTGTCCAGTGAAAGAATATTTTGTGCTCAAATATTGTTTCTCTGTGATGAGGCTTTATATATAAAGCCACTGCACATCCTTAACAGTGTTTCTCATCTCTTCCTATAGAGAGATGAGAAACACTGTTAAGGATGTGCAGTCTCTAAATTTCAGGCCAAGCTGAGAAAAGACAAAGAATCTTGTGAACAGCATGTTCTGTTTCTCAGCTAAGGACAAAGTAATCAGATCTATTTTATTTTAAATTGAAGAAATGTTCAAATGTTACCATGAAAAGGACTAAAATCAGTAACTTAAATTGACCAATAGACTTAGTAAAAAGACTTTTCATGCTCAACAATTGCAGTTATATTAGCTTGGATATTGGATAATTACATTTATGGCAAATATTAGTAGCCTACCCATGTGGACCAAAATTTCAAATTCATTTTAATACCTGGTACATATAAAGGTACTTTTGCTCCAGGAAAACAAGGTGGTCTAATATTTTTTTCCGTGACTTTACATTTCTAATAATGTATTAAGAATTCATCTGCATCTGCATATAGTCAGCTCACAGGTAAGTTTAGCAACTGGAATTGTAATTATTTTGGTTGCCACCACTATACTGCCACAATACTTTAACCATCGCTGTTAAATGTAGTGTAGTAAAAAATGTAAATTGTAAGTATTTCCTGCCTGAGTGTAGTTAGCACTTCCCAGCCTTTCACCAATGTTGTCATGAGAGAAAGTTGTGGGTAAAATATGCGTTGAATCAAACACTGCTCTGTTGGTTTTCATGAACTGAGCAGCACTCTTATAAAAAATAAAATAAAATAAATAAATAAATAAATAATCATGAACAAACATGCACTCACATAAACAATCATGTTCTGTCACTTTGCTCGCTAAAGGGGTTCTGGACACGTAGTGGAAGAGTTTTGAGATAACTGCATTTGACAGACTGCTGGCGTGGTTGTCATGGGGATCTGATCAGAGCAGCCACCAGCTATTACCATAACAGAAACAGAGGGCAGGAGAAAGCACAACCAGTACACGCAGCATTGTCCACAGGAATGCCGTCTCTCAATTAATAGATGAGACAATGTGAAGAGTCAGTTAGCCAATGAAAATTATGGCTACCAAGCTGAAACCTTCTAATGAAAACGGGAGGCTAGAGGCTTTGTTTGGGCTGCAAGTTATATTTCGCCTGAAAAAAAATAACAGTAGCTTTGTGTGGCTTCTGTCTTTCATGGAGCAGAAAGCAATGATCAATAACAACTCAGGTGATATTTTGCTGAGTTTGCAGTTAATATCAATATTATTATTGTTATTGTTTTAAACTGTTATTGCAACAACAACCAAAAAAAAAACAATTTTAAGCATTTTATTCTACTGAAAATTTGCATTTCTGAACTAAATTTTAATACAATCAAATGAATATACTTATTCATTTACCTCCCAAACTGAAATATATGCCCACAGACCACTGTCATCATCCTGCCAGAATAACTGAAAACATGAAAGTTTCTTTAGCTCTGTGGAAGACTAATGCACATTTTTATTTTTTAAAAAAAATACAAAAAAAAAAACTTGACAATAATGTTTACGATTTCTATTCATATCCATTAATATTGACAAAAAATAAAATCCTGTGATAATGAGCTGAAGTATGTGTATTAATGTGCATTTATATTCTGAACTACGTCAGCTGTCACTCATCAGCTTGTTTGTACAACTGCACGAGCAAGAAAGTCAGACTAGAAATTAATTTAATGGGGCCAGTTTTCCTCCACGCTGATATAAACTTACCTCCTACTTTACAGCTGACATAATTATTTCAAGTGCAACTCCAAGTGCTGGAAATAATACAGGCTGCTGAGTGCTTGCTTCAGAATACACAATATCATATGGCCACCAAAATTCAAAATGTGGGTATTTGCTGTTTTTGGTATCTTTCTGTTTTATATTTTTAAATATGATCTGCAATTCCTTGCATCCTTATTTTGTTTAAGATGTATATCCCAAAACTGAAGAAACAAGGTTATGTTTTTCATGTTGGCACAAGGACATGTACACGCTATGTCCACACAGTATTTTTAAAACAGGCATAAATGATTAAATATTATCATTATAAGTGGGAAATATTAGTTTGAAACATTAAAAAAGAATAAAGAGAAAGAGGAAGCCACTAACAGAGTTAAGATGGCACCTGATATTTTATTCACTATATGACTTTATATGACGGTTAAGCTACACTAATAGTGTGTGAAACTGTGAACCTCAGTATGTTACAGGTGGAAGGTGCTCAGCACACTTCAGCCTGCATACCTGCCGGTCTGATTAGCTCAGATGTGCACAAAGGGGTGAGTCTGTCTGTTTAGGTAACGAAAATGTATGTCTCAAACATATTAAAATGTACCCTTTGTAACAACTGCAGTTTGACTTTTATTATTTTGGCAGTATTGGATTTGTGCATTGGCTTTCCGTGATGGCAGGCTAATCATGGAGACATGATTGCTTCTGGGAGAACAACACCTCATTGTGGAGAGGGTCACTGAGCTCCAGGAGTGCAATCAGGCTAGCGTTCTCAGTTACAGCTACAGCTAATGTGGATGGAAAATGCCATATCCAATGGTTGTTTGTTTAGAGTGAGTTCCCAATAAAGCTGTGAGTCACAAGTGAATCATTTCACACAGGAGGAGAGATGACTGTGCTCCAGGAGGGTCTAAATACATTCCTCTTTTTTAATTTTTTTTTCTATGTGAGGATAAAAGCTGACTGGAGTGGCATCAAGCTCTGATGACTTCAAAGAGAGGCAAGGGATGTGAGAGGAGGGGACAGAGAGACAGAGGTGGACGGTTGCTTCTCTGGCAGAAGGGGGGCAGTGAGAGTGCACATGTGCAGCAGGGACAGCACAAGAGAGACAAAGAGAGAAAGTTAGAGTGATCTTGTTAGTATTTGAGCAACATCAAAGGCCTGAATTGAACAAAAGAGGGCATGACAATGGTAGGGGAAAGAAAAGGGGTGTAGAGAGGAATAAAATAGACAGATGTGTGAACACCAATGTGAAAGAGAGACATACATGGGATAAAAAAAAAAAAAAAACTCAAAAAAAAAAAAAAAAAACCTGGGACGCCCATATTTAAAGACAGAGACAGAAGAAGACAACACTTTGCTTCAAGATGCCAAATTATACAGCAGAGAAGTAAAGTGATGTCTGAAGATAAAATGTCCAATTTGTGTTTACTCTTAAAGACTTCATGTGCTCATCTGATTTAAGCTTTTGCCATTGATTTGATGTTTTTACACAGAATGGAATATTACCATGTTTGTTTATCCTTTAGCAGAACACTGAAAGTGAATTTAATAATCAATCAACTTGAGATAAGCTGACATTTTTAAATAAGCATTTTATTTAAAAAAAAATGTTGTTCACAGTTCACTTGTGTCCTTTTATAAAAGCTAATTCCTCAAATCAAAATTTCATCTCTACTGTGCAAAAAAGAGAGAAATTAAAACATTAGTCATTTTACAGTTTTTATATTTGCCAGCAGCCAAGAAAGGAAATTATTTAATCACTTGATGCGACTTGAAGTTGAGACAATTAAAAGGGATGAAAGTGTAAAATGAGAAGCAGGCTACATACCAAGTTTTTACAAAAACAACACTTAAAACATCAGGACACAGCGACAAGTGAGAAAGTGGGAATTTAGACATTGTAGACAGTGTGTGGGAAGGAGAAAGCCTTCACAAGAAATGACAGGGGAATGTGTAAAAAGTAGAAACTGCATAGGTGCTATTTAGATGCAGATGGCGTTTGTAGTGATGGAGAAAAAGGAAGAGCGGGGACAAAGTTACAAACAAGGAGAGAACAAGGACACATGCTGGATGTTCGTAGCGTCATGGGAACACAGAAAAGCAGCAGGGTATTCAGATGAAACTGCTACTCTGTCTTTTTTCACACCGCATGATACCTGTATATTTTTGGGGTTCTTTAAATCTTTTTGTTAAATCTGGCATCTGTAGCCTCATTAAGACAACCACATAAGAGCAGGAAGAGCATGCCATTTCAACTGTGGTTCAGGGTACTCTTGTAATCTTTTTCTAAATGTTGAGCTGGAATTAAAAGACTAGACAGCGGCAATGCCTGAGTCAGCCTCTATCTTAATACTCAAGCTTCCTTACAGCGTTATATAACCCTGACAGACAGGCCCCAAGACTCCAGCTGTGGCAGACATGTATAGTCAGGGATAGCTTAAAGCAAGAGAGGCCAAAGTATCTGTTCACTTTGGTTCCAGTGATGGCAAAGCATTTTCATCTGGCTGTGTGTACTTTTATTTTATGAATCAAGCTCGCTTTTACCTTCCATAATTTTAATTATGTTTTGATGTTTGATATTGTCTTTTTTTACCGATGTCTGATATACTGATGTCCTCCAACTCTTAATTTCTGATACCTGTTGCATGACCTCTTATACAACAGAGTTTTATTGCAAGGGATTTAAATTAGGGACGTTCCATACTGACTTTTGTACAAATATCTAATATAGCCTACTATTTATTTGTCTAACTTAATTTTCGACACCGGTGTTCTTATTTTTGGAGCGAGTTGTGCCAAACAAACAAAAATATCTGAAACTTTTCTAAAAAATAAAAAAAAATAAAAAACTAATTAACTAACTAACTCAGCACAAAAAGTTCAACGTTCCCAAAGTATGCCAGCAATGTGTTCCAGAAAGTTGGAACAGGAACATGTTTTCCACCGTGTTTCATCACCTCGTCTTATAGCAAAGCTCAGAGAGTGTTTGAGGATTAAGGAGACCAACTGCTTAGTTCATAAAATGAAATATTCGCCGATTTGAACTTGTTGTAGGATTTCCGCTGCTCCTTTGTTCCACATTTCGTTTAATAATCTGCCTAATGTGATAAATGGATGACAGGTCTGCATTGAGGGGAAGCCATAGCATTTAGCATTAATAATGCTTCACATATGTACAAGTTACCCCTGACATGTGCACTGATGCATCTTCATATCACCACAGGTTTGTTTATTTTCTCTTAATTAATCAACTTTTCCAAAATGTTGTTGAAAAAATTCACCAATGTAATATTATCATTAACAAATCCAAATGTAATGAGTTTAAACTGCATTCAGTTTTCATTTACATTTGCAAAATGTTCCTAACTTTTTTGGAAACGAGGTTCTAATAGCAGATAGGACAAAAATGCTTTCTCCAAGAAGAATAGCAGATTTTATGTTTATTGGATCTGGCTCTCAGCCCTAAATCCCCGATTGTGTTTGTGTTTATATGATTATCTTTGTGAAGCAGAGAAAAAAAAATGATAATAAAAGAACAATAAAATAAAATAAAAACATCAGATGTAGTGATACATAAAATTAACTTGCCTTTTAGCATGTCAGCTACTTTGTATATCCTTCTGTAACATTCTGGGTTATTTTAAATGGCATTTTGCAAAGCCTTAAAGGCCCAAACTGGGACTGGGAGGAATGAACTACCCAAAGAAAGCCTCCAGCCACTCATGGTATTTATTTGCTATTGTTAATAGTTTTAAACAAATCCCATTTGCACACCCCACACAGTAACTCCCTGTCTGTTATAAAATGGCAAGCATGCACACATACGTTTATTTTTTCACAGATTAAAAATATCACACTCATTAACTCTGCAGTGAAAATATAGACTGATGATGCTTGTAAAAGTAAGTTTGAATTCACAGCACATATATATCACTGGGTCACTGCTGCATGTCATGTCTTGTTTTGTGTGTTCTATGTTCTTGATTCCTGTTTTATTTTATAGTTTTTCTTGTTTAGTTCCCTCATGTCTGGTTTCCAGTTTTGCTTTCCTATTCATTAGTTCACCTGGGTTCACTTAGTTCATTCACTTCAACTGTGTCTCATTTTGTTCCTGTGTATTTATACCCCTTGGTTCCCCATTGCTGGTTCATTGTGTTAGGTTCAAAAGGTTTTGTCACGCCTCCTGCGTTGTTTTGCCTTCAGCTTTTGGGTTTTTGGAAATAAACATCCTGACTGCATCTCTGGCTCTCCTTTTGAATCCTCACCTCCACCGCCACATCATGACAGTTGCATGTGTCTGCCATTCTTTTTAAATAGCCATAGTTCAAAACAACTTTAAGCAAATTTAACACTGGAAAAAAAAAAAAGAAATTATAAAAGAAAAAAAAAAAACAAAGACTGATGCTCTGGACTTCTCTTGATTCTGGGGCACCTAAAACTAAAATGAATAAAGAATCTTGGTTTAATGAGGATTTACCTCAATTTTTAAAACTATACCAACTTTGCTTTTTTGTTCATATTTCATATTTCATATATGTTCATAGTTCATATTGTAATTCATTTATCACTACGATCATTCTAATAGAAATTGCCTTCTGCTTCCAGTCAACTTGCTTGGATTTGTCTTTATCTTATCACTGCTCTTCTAAATAAGTCTAAATAATTGATGTTTATCTTTACTATTTCAAACGCAGTGTTAATGCTCTATGGATTGTATATTCTTGTTGACTTTACCTGTGTGATATATAGCAGCTGTGATTGCTTTAGATTAATAAATGTACTGAATAAATAAAGTTCCCTCAGTTTTATATTGATAGCCTTATTATGAGACACAGGATGACCAGTAGATCCCCAGAAGCACAATAAGATACCAGAGGTTCACAACTGTTGTCAGTAGCTCAGGTTACTAAAGTCAGGCCAACATATTACTGTTTAGGTACTGATGTCAGCTAATGCAGGAAAAAAAAATACATAAAGCCGTGAACACCAGTTTTTCATCTAACAGGGTCTGCCAACCCTGCTTGCTTTCCCTCAAAAGTGCGTGCAAAAAGTAACATGCATGTTTTCATACACAGGAAAGGAAATTGTCTGGCTGGCAAGCTGACATGCAAAAAGCTCTACTTCACATACAAAGGTTTCTCTCTGATCTGGCAATTATGGATCATCCCATCTCACCCCCCTATCCCTCTCTTTCTCTCAATCTTAGTGATCTTCTGATTGCACACTGAGAGAGACAAGCTGCACAAGAACCCTTCAATCTGGCTCTTAACTGAGAAAAAGCTGAAAATGTATTCAGTTCCCTCTGCCTCATGACTCACGAACAATGCAGAACGGTTGGGAAATTGTATCGATAACAGGGCAGGCTGTAATAGGGCTGCTTAACAGATGCAGATTAGGCCTAAAATGAAAGATACCCGCCAATAAAATGATCTCTGCTGATTATGAAGTAGTTTTAACCAAGAATATGAGCATTAACTATGTTAGCTTTCTCAGATTATGCCTTTTTATTGTTATATAAAAAGCTTTTGCAACAACCTTTAGAAACCAAGTATAACTACATAGCTTTAGAGGTAATAAATTATTTAAAAAACACAACTAATATTTGGCTTTTTTGCATTCTATAATATATTATAGTACTACTACTTAATCACAGACACGCAACAACTTCCAGATTTAATTTAATGACAAATTCCACATTACTTTAATCTGTAGCAGTAAATAGTAAAATATAACCACTGCCCAAGACACCAGAAGTGTAATAATAGCTCTGCATCATTTTACAATATACCGTATCTCTAGTATTGCAGTGACGCAGAGGTGAGAGAATATCTTGTTCCTGCAAAATGATCTTGTGTATACATCCACTTAATGAAGTAACCAATCAATACCATTCACTAATACCTTTGCCCTGTTTGTCTTTTTGGTGTGTTCATTATTTCATTACAGAGACTCACGAAGGGGAAATGATTCAGATCTCACTGTGCAGCATTAACACCTTTTCAAAAGTGTGAAGAAGCAAAATCCCTGAAGCTAAGAACACAGAAGCAACATTTATAATCCTTTTAATTTGACCTTTGACTATAATTATTATTTAGAAAATTCATTTCAATAACAAAGCAGTCAAAAGTCTGGACAATCTTTGGAAATAAATCCGGTGGGTAAGTGTGTCCAAAGTTCTGACTGGTAGCATATGTTTTCTACGAAGGCTGTTTTAAGTTGAAAGTGGTCTGAAAACATGTATTCTCTGGTAGGTGCTACACAGATAAAATAAAATGTTAAGAAATGTTCAGACATATTAGGCCGAAATGACAGCCATAACATGTGATTTAGTACTTGGGGATGTAACATTTAATCAGTGTTACAACTGACTCTATTAAGTCTGGTGACTATGGAGACCAGCTAATTTCATATCGGTGTTGGTAAAGGAGTGAGCCATAAAAGACACAATAATCCTATGTATGTTAGGTATTTTCTTATCATTAGGTCATATATGCTCACAATTAGTCTAACTAGAGAACTGAAAATCTGCAAGAACAATAAGATCTGCAGGCTCATTTGCAGGCTTGTTCTAAAGTAATTGTCATTTGTAGAAATGATCATCAGTAACATCTTATTTGTAAGTGCACAGAACCAATATCAATGTAAATAATAGAATAGAACAGCAAACATTGCTATTCTGTATTTACAAAATATAACAAGAGAAATTATGCTGCATGTACTATGTTGTGAATCGAAATCATATAAAAAGAACAATAAATATACAGTAAAATATTATTGGTCCAGTACAATGATAGAAGCTAAACTGGCAGCCCAAAGAGCAATTATTGGATAACTGTCTGCAGCTTAAATGTAAATAAGAATGGGTTAATAACACAGTTGTCAGATAACACAGAACAGAGAAAGCCCAGAGTCTAATTTACTGCTAAAATATTTTAACCTTTCCAATGTTTTCAGTCTTCAATAAAGTCTTGTAATATATTTCATAGAGACTGAGCATTGGCTATTCTTGTGGAGAATTTAAGTGACATTAATTCTTCTCTGAGATGTAAAGCTGCAAGGGAAATGTTGTAATTTAAGGTTTGTGAAATTATTACATTTCCCATGGCTGGAGATGTAACTGAAAGATTTATATCAAGAAATATCTTAAAGTTTTCCCTTGTAAGACATAAAATACTATAATTAAACAACCAAAAGATAGTTCCATGTATACTGCACATGTTCTTTCATTATTTTCAGATACAAGATGCTGATTACAAGTAGCACCAGCACACTTACGCATATGACGATACACACAGAGACACATGGTCACAGACACACACACACACACACACACACACACAGTGTCGGCTGGTGAGAGATGTTTCTTCCTCATACTAAGTGGTGATGAACCAGAACTGTTTTAGGCTTGCATGAAAAATTCAGAAGTCTCTCTTAGCAACATTTGCCCTACATACAGTACACACACACACACATATGCTTACACACATCATAGCATTATTTATGGTGCACACATGTGAGCAGGAATGAAAACACACATATAACGTACAGTCTGGTACATTCAGTCCAGCATGGCTAATGTGTGAGCAGAAAGACATCAAACTGGGTTTTTAATGATATGTAATGACCACAGAGTTCAGAAATTTAGCACTTAGATCCAATAACCGATGACTTTATTTGACTTTGTGACTTTAAATGTTTTTTTTATACACTTATATCAATACAAGGAATACTGACTTGTAAGTATTTGTATTTGCTTCCTGTGTTTTCAGGGTCAATCACAAAACCAACCATTTGTGCTTGTGCACATCTCTCTGCACATGTATCTGTCAAAATTCTATTTGTGTAGTAGTGGATTTACAGTTGCAGTACATGTATACATGCATTCAAGCAAGGTGTTTGTGTGCCAGTGTCCTTGAAGAAGACACATCACTGCGCACATCTCCTCGGCAAGCAGGTCAACACCTCAGCTCACCCATCCATTTTCATTAGACATTAATGATAGGAGTGGAGAGATGGTCGTGACAGAGCGAAAGAAAAAGATTGAGAGAGTGAAAGTATATACTTATGCTCCCTGTGAAAGACCATCAAACCCCTATCTTGAACCATAAAACTCCCCCCACTCATATTACATAACACTTCCACTACTATACAGTAGTCACACGTTGTCAGATATAGTGTAGATGTGTCCAGTTTCTCACTATCAACATTTCATACAGCTTTCACTCACTGAGGATTTATACTGACGTACAAAAGATCTGAGCAGCAAAAATGGGGCATAAAAGCATGTTTTTCACTTGAGATTTCACCTCATCGTAGCCCAGTCAGTGTGGGCTGCAGCACCTCTGCCAAGCCATCTCCATCTGAGAAATCTTTGAGGCACCTGTTCATTCTGGCAGTATCCATATGTCTGCAGGCACTTCTCTTCCAATTGCAAAATGAGTTAAACTCACTTCAGATGCATTTCATTCTCGCTGCTTTCACTATGACTTCTAACTCTATAGAGCATGTTGATGAGTGTAAAGAATCAGGTAAATGTTTTTCTTTTTCTTTATTATGTGTGAATAATAGCATTAATAGTAGAAATGGAGGTAAATTATTATAACTCGTTTGTTTGTTGACAATTGTCAACAAAAATTTCATAACTGTGAAAACCCTACCTGCTGGTTTGCTTCTGTGCACATTGACTGCAACAGATCTTTAATAACACTATATGATCAAAAATGCAAGGCTTACAGATCAATAGCAGGACAACAGAGGAGATGTCACATGTAACTGAATAGCTGGACAAAGCCCATGTCAATATTCAGTCCACCTACTCAGGATGCAATTGCTTTTACAACTTTTGCATATCTTTGATACCGTACACTATTTTGAATTAAAATATAATAATGTTGTCCTTTTGCTGCATCAAAAAGCTACAAGACTGGTCACATCAATCCATCTCCATTGTCCTCAATAACCGGCCCAGTTTAAGAGCAGTTCAGTCTCTGCGTCTGTCGTCTTGCTTTGGGTTGATTCCATAATTTGTGACCTCTAAAACAGCCAGCACTCTGTTTTGCTACAGACATTGTGACACTGCTTGCAAATCTTGCTTATTGCCTAACACACTGTGTGTATCATAAAAGAGTGTCAATCTACAATATCATAAAAAAAAATAAAATAAAAAAAACCTCATCTTCTTTCTGGTGTGCAAAAGCTGGAACAAATTGGATAGGGGCTTTTGCAGATGGGAGAAGGGAACAAAATAAAGAAATTCACTCAATGCTTGAGTCTCCCAACAAGCAAAAGGCTCACGTCATTGGGAACATCTGTAAGTGCAGTACAACAGGCAATTACCAGCAGGCAATTACCAGTCTATACAGAACTTCTCTTGGTTACTTTAAGATAGAATCCAGTTAAGTATTAAGCATTAGATTTTGTTTATCAGAGATATAATACACAGCATACTTCACATTAAGTCAGATCCCACTTGTCAGACAATAGAAGTTGCCATTGGGGAACAGAATCCTCTCCTGATGATAGTGAAAGCAATTTTCTAAATGACAAGTTGGTAGGTTAATCTTAAATATAGCTTTACAGTTTTTGTCCAAAGGGAAGAAAAGATTACAACTTCATAAATGCACACAAGCAGCAATTCAGTTTCTCCGTGTATTATCAAATAAAGTTTTCCAAAAGAAACTATAGTTGAAAAATAAAGCCTCAAAGTAAACAACTGTTATCTTTCGTGCAGATTATTATCTCATTAATCTGTTTAATGTTAGAGCAGTGCCGGATTAAGGTGTCTCAGCAGTGGGCCATTTCACTCTCCCCCTCTCTTAATTATCTAATGTAACAGCAGATTTATTAGTGAAGAAATACACCACTGGCAGTGTAATGAACAATGCTTAAATCCTCTTTTGCTCTCTTTCTGTTCCATTAATGTCAGTAAAATAAAAAAAAGAAAAAGAAAAACAGGGGGAGCAATATTGTCTGAATCTGTGTATGAGAATTTCACTCCATGTCATACATGTTTTTAGAGGAAAAAGACACACATTAGCTCCACGCTCTCATCAAAATTATGTCAAATTATAACCCCAAATTACCAAAAGAACCCCCACCAAAATCCCTCTATTCGTACTGGCAATTTCCTTTGCGCTGCTCATTGTCAAGTAAATTGATGCAAGAGTCACACATGCTGGCACACAAGCAGACTAAAAATAGAAGCTGCCTTACCTTTCTGTACACTATCATGTTGGGGGACTCATCCGCTACCCCATTGGTCCCCTGCCCGCTGCTGTTAGTCTGTGCCATGATCCAGTGAGTAAATCTGCCACAGGAAATGTCAGGTGCTCCTGTTGTGGACAGAGTGGATATTTTAGTCCATCAGACAAACAATGCAGCCTGAATGTGGCTCATGCCTACATTTGCCAAGAGGAAGATCATTAACATAGCTTGTGAGCCAGGATGATGTTTTAACACATTTGGCATTTTCACACAGGACAGATATGTGAACCCCATGTGCACACATTTGAAAAGGTCTTTTTTTTTTTTTTATTCGAAATGGTGAGTGATTGGACACAAAACAGATCTGTGGTTCGTGGTTTGGTTTAAGTTTCCAATCAATGAGGTAAAAGTTCAACTTGAAAAAAATACTAAGTAACATTCACAAACCTATTTTTCACTCTTTTTCACAGACAGATTTAAAGATGTAAAGCATGTTGTAAAATACTAATTTAAAATTGTAGATTATTTTTCATGCACTATACAACACCCACTATGAATGCATCCTAGGATAGCCATGGCAAGATAAGGTGAGCTGAAGACCTGGACCATGACAGCTGTACATGTACACCGTCTCTAAAGGAGCTACAGTACTCTCCAATTCAGCTTGGATACAACAGTGTGTGCGGAGACACGGATATCGTGTGCATGTTGCAGCTTCATTATTCTTTCCTCCCAATGACACCCACTCGGCATCCTTGCGAGGTTTAGTCTGCATCACTACATAGCCTATAGCATTCAAACAGCGAAGTCATGTAACCTGCTCTTAACATGAGGCCGTTGAGCGCTTCCAGTTTGTGCTTTTATCGGCAGGACTCCCGTTTCAGCACCTTGGACAGCTGCCGTACATCGTCCGTGTCCGTCATCGTCTTCTTCCCACAAGCAGCGCGTAAATACAGAGAAAGCAGCCAGAAAAAAAAAAACAGTCACTGGAGGAAAGCGGGGGGGCTTACCTGAAAAAAACCACGCAGCCCGCGATAGGACTCCTGAATCCTTGCAGGGGTGGAAACCTGGTCCTTATCGTTCAGTGTGTCAACTGGCAGACATAGGAATGTGAGGGGTGCTCATTGGCAGCGTGAAGAGACAAACATTCGGCGGACACTCGGTGTGATACAGCTCTGTCTCAGTCTCTCCTTTCCTCCCCTCACAACGATGCTCAGAAGCGCGAGCGCACCACGTCGGAGCGTCGGGAGCGCGCATCGATCTATGACCAATCGCGTGTGAGGAATAAATTACAACCCGATTTGGAGACGAACTGTTATTTTTTTTCCACCTCAGATGTTGCTGCTGGCCACTGTAGTGAAACCCCTGGAAGCTTGGTCCAGATAAAAACAGACATCTTATCAATATTTCAATAACTGCAATCTTCTTTAAAGGTCAGAAAGGGACACAGTGTGAGACTGATTTAAATGTATGTCTGGACGATGCTGCTCTCGCAACTGGACGTGGTTGGTGTTTAAGATGTTTGCCACTCGACCCACAATCCGTTGCTTACCTTGAATATTTCAGTATCTACACAAAGATACTATGAGAAGAATGATAGATTGCTTGTAAGGTGAAATAAACTGCTGATCAAAATGATGTTGTAAAATGAAAGCACGTGATTATAATCCTTAACACTGGGGATATTTTACAAATGTATTAATAGTGTTTGCTAATAAAATTCAGGAACTATAGAAGCATGAAAGTGCATGTGATTAACACTGTCCTCACAGTTCCACCCTAGTCATTTGTTTTTAATTAAGAATAATTTGTAGACCTTGGCTAAAACAGAGTTTCTTGTTAATAAAATAAAATTCCCCTAAATCAGAGGACGGTGTATCATCAAAAGTTAAATAATCTATATCCATGTATAAACAGTTGCATCACTGACAGATCATCCACTTTGAACAAAACAGAAGACCTAAAGCAGGTCTTCTGTTCTGACCTGCTTTAGGTCTTGAGGACTGGATCTCCAAATCTGGTCCTCGAGAGTTGGTATCCTGCAGGTATTGAATGTTTCCCTTCTGAAACAATCTCAAAATCAAAGTGATCCTAACAGTTTTTTGTCAAGTTCTGCACAAGCCTGTTAATGACCCATTCATATGAATCAGGTGTCTTGCTGCAGGAAAGCATCCAGTGCAGGATTTTGGGCCTCTAAGACCGAATGTGGAGATCCATGACCCAAAGGAACAGGTTAGTGTGTGCCCTGTTTTAGAAAATGAATTTATTTTTCCAGACAGACATTTTAAATATAGTTTTACCTGGTAAATATAACTCTGTCTCCTCTCTAAGACCTCCCTTCTCTCATATTTAAGGTTTGTATCTGACAAGTTCTATGAAGGCATGAATATGAGTCATGATGACACAGTTATAATTCTGCAATTACTTTAATATTTGATGGGAAGAAGATCAATTTAATATATTTAAACTAAATGTTTTACTCCCTCACAATCTATGGGCAAGATCTCAAAGTTCAGTTCTCAAGGACAAAGTCCAACAGGTTTAAATGATTTCCTGGTCCAACATGTATAATTCAAACTAAACAGATCCAACAACTTGTCAGGTTTTTCACATTGACCTGGTTATTTGAGTCAGGACTGAGGTCCCTGATTTATGGCTTATGCAACTGTTAAGAGAGAAAATTAAATTAAATTAAATTAAATTAAATTAAATTAAATTAAATTAAATTAAATTAAATTAAATTAAATTAAATTTTTTAAAAATCCCTTGGGAAACAGGAATTTTATCACACCTTATTTTTGCTTTAGAAAATATGAATATCTATTAAAATCTTCCTTTGGAGACTGATGATCACTGGCAGAATTATACCTGTCTGTCTTGCAGTAAATGTGAAGAAGTCTGTGACTGAACTCTCAGCTTTTTCTTCACTGTAGTATGTGGAGGGTGTAAAGAATCCATTATGTTCAGCTGCATGTGTACCATTCTTCTCTGGACTATCACTTTCAGGGGCTCCCCATATAGAACCAGCCTTCTCTATCAATTTGTTCAGTTCCTTCAAGTCTCTGGCTCTAATGCTGCTGCACCAACAGATGGTTGCATAGCAGATTACACTTTTCACCACAGATATGCAACATCTTGCTGTAGACATTAAAGGATCTCATCCACCTTAAGAGGCAGAGTCTGCCCTGTCCCTTCTTGATAGCCTCTCTGTTACATCTGCAATCTCTGTTGTGCTGCCCACCTCCTATAGCCGACTTATATTCCTCCACCTCTTTTCACTTGTACTTCACTTCCTCTGTTCCTCCTGAAATCCCCAATCATATCTTTTTTTTTGTTGAATTAATGTTGTGATATGGACCTTTATAAGGGCTATCAACGGAATCAGTACTTTTACTTGCAAGTTTGCACTTTATGCTGTTTCTGCTTGTTTTTATTGAGAACTGTGTGTTTACTGTAGGGACTGAATGATTGTTTGATCATGTAGCTTTTTTTTTTTTTTAAACAGCTTGCAACTCTGCATTGGAATAAGTGGAAATAGACATTTAAAAGAAGGGTGGACTCAGCCTCCACTTCTGCACTCCACTTTCCCACGAAGCTACAGAAATGTACCCATTAAAGAAATGCTGTCATGACAGCTTTGTATAGGACTTAGTAAGACAGATGGTAAGATGTTGAGGGAGTCATACATTTAATCTTTATATGGCTGTCATTTCTTTTACATCATTACAGTTATTCTTCCTCTCACCAGATTAAATGAAAATGACTCTGAGGCCATTTTCAAACATCTGAATTCCACCAAAAAATGTAAACCCTGAAAGGTTCTATGCCAAATATATTTAATTAGGAAATTCTTGAGACAGTGGAGTTGTTAAAACAACTTCAAATAAACATATTACAGTGAATGACTTGTCTAATCAGGAGACAAATTAACATTTCATAGTAGCAAATATAGAACAGTTCCATAAACACAAAGTAATATGTATTTGCTCCTTACTTAATTCTGCAGTTTGTTTGAGCTATGTAGACAGCAAGGGTTTATCAGTTTGGAAAATGAAATGAAAGATTATGAAATCCGGACTCTGCGCCAGTCTGTCGTGGTGAAGAAGGAGCTGAGCCAGAAAGCAAAGCTCTCAGTTTACCAGTCGATCTATGTTCCTACCCTCACCTATGGTCATGAGCTGTGGGTCGTGACCAAAAGAACGAGATCTCGTAGACAGGGGGCTGACATGAGTTTCCTATGCAGGGTGGCCGGGCTCTCCCTTGGAGATAGGGTGAAGAGCGCGGTCATCTGGGAGGGGCTCAGAGTAGAGCCGCTGCTCCTCCGCATTGAGAGGAGCCAGTTGAGGTGGCTCGGGCATCTGGTCAGGATGTCTCCTGGATGCCTCCCTGGTGAGGTGTTCAAGGCACGTCCCTCCAGGAGGAGACCCCGGGGGAGACCCAGGACACGCTGGAGGGATTATATCTCTCGGCTGGCCTGGGAACGCCTTGGGATCCCCCCGCAGAGTTGGCAAATGTGGCTGGGGAGAGGGAAATCTGGGCTTCCCTGCTTAGACATGATGCCGCCACAACCCGACCCCGGATAAGCGGTAGAAGATGTATGGATGTTAAGGAAACACAGTTGTCACAATGTCATTCAAGCTCCTATATGAACAACATTCCAAAACTTTTACATTATTAAATCAAAATATAAATGGCAATTTAGGTTTTTGTATTTAAAAAAATCATTTAAAAACAGGACCATTTTAAAACTTTATCTCATGTAGAACAGCATTACTTGTAATTTCATCGGTTCTTGATACATTTTTTTTATCCACAATCCAAATTTCTAAAGTAAAATACCATAGTTCATTTTTTAAAATGTGGTAGAAAGGAAGAATTAAGTATTTTTTAAACTAGAAAAGTAAGACATTTTGAATGGCTACTATGTAAATAAAGTTGGCATTTTTATAAGGCTATTATGTAAATAAAGTTGGCATTTTTGTTTTAAATAACTTCAGTTTAATATTCTAGGCCATCAAGCCACAGTTTTCACTGTGGTCAGAGACATATTAGTAATAATTTCCTATTTCAAATAGCCTACTATATCATTCCAAAAGATCAGAAATTAGCATAATACTGATGATAAAGCATCGAAATGCAGAATTAAAGTGAATGACAAACCCACATGAGCAACAATGCATTGATTTAATAAGATGTTTGGTCTATTTAATTTAATTTACTTAGGCCTATTAAAATAAAAACACTCTTCTGCATTGTCAGAGGAGAGAATCTAATATAGCATCTTTCTGTCTGTCAAAACACTATTTAGTGATCTGATATAGCTTTTTTTTTTCTTCGCTGTTTTCCTGAGTGAAAAATTGAACGGCCCCTTTAAATAGCATTGTCTAGAACTCCAACTCCCACAATGCATCAGTCCATTTTCCTTGTCGAACAAAAACGCGGAAACAAAACAAGTAATCAGTTTGTCAAAACAAATAACAACGGGTTGGCATAAAGTGAGGGTAGCTGTAGCTGACAGCTGTCAAAGTTAACACCGTAGCTTCCCATAACCTCCCCAGAAGACTTGCCATGGCTTTGAAGAGAATACAGAAGGTGAGAATAGTCGTATTTTTTAATTTGTTTAATGTACCGAAGAGGATGCGGCTATGCGGAAACGCCTCTCAAACGTTAGCGAGTTATCTAATAGCATGTTTGCTAACGAATCGGTTACCGTTTAAAAGTAATTCTCCAGACGTTTTTTTTTAACGGCCAGCAGGTAATTTTTTTTATTTTTTATTTTTTTATCAGAGCCGTTGTTATTCCTTTGTTGGCGGTTAGTGAAGCTGTTAAACTTTTGACTGATTAATCTTTTCAGAGCCTCAGTTATCGTTGTCTTAACCTTATTTGTTGTGCATCTGTCGCCCTCCTAAAGAGGCTGCTGGACGTGTAAACACTAAAAACAAATGTCGAAATTAGTCCAACGTTATGTGACATTGTCTTAGTGGTTGAAATTGACAGTTTTGAGCAAACCTGTCTCTAAACCGTCAGCTAACTTTGCTATCAGCAAAAGGGCCGAGGGAACCGGTAATCACAGGGCACCTAAGATAGTTTCTTGGAGTTTCAATACAAGTTCCTTTAAATTTGTGCTGTTTGTTTGCGTACATTAACCTCAAGTTTAAAGATATATAAAAGTTTTGACTTTTTAAAGAAACGTTCTGCATGTGCCAGAGTTTTGACTTACTCATTTCTTATTTGACAGGAATTAAATGACTTACAGAGAGACCCTCCAGCTTCATGTTCAGCTGGACCCGTAGGGGAAGACAGTAAGTGTGAGGATGCAATCCTTACATTTTTGTTTTCTTTTCAATCTTCAGAACAGTATTATGCCATTGCAGCTGTTATGTGAAGTCAGCCTTGTCCTTAATAATGTTCTCACCTGGTTTTTCTTTGTCTTTGTTTCCTAGTGTTTCACTGGCAAGCTACCATCACAGGACCGGTGAGCTTTTTCTGGATTCTGAATTTGTTTCCTGAATTTTTTTTTTTTTTTAAACCAAGCGGCTTCTGGATCATTAGACAATGGTCTTTTTTGTTTGCTTTATAGCCCTTTCTACTGTGAATGGAGAGCTCAGACTGGCACACCTCACGGCACTGTTATTGGCTGATGCCAGCAGCAATGTCGAGACGTATTTAATTGGCACATTTGAACAATTTTCTCTTCTTTTTCAGAACGATAGTCCTTATCATGGTGGAGTTTTTTTCCTTTCTGTCCATTTCCCCACTGACTATCCCTTTAAACCACCAAAGGTAAGAATTTTTTGTGACAGATTTTTAAATCAGTCCTATCATCACAGGATGTTATCATCATAAAAAAATGTTAACTATTTTTACATAATTCCCTAAACATTAATATGCATCGCCTGCGTGTGTGTTTACTGACAAAGATCCAACTACCTTTTTAAAACAGCTTTTTTTTTTTTTTTTTTTTTTTTTAAATAAATGTGTTTTGTTTCCATAGGTCGCCTTTACAACGAAAATCTATCACCCAAACATAAACAGCAATGGTAGCATTTGCCTTGACATCTTGAGGTCACAGTGGTCTCCTGCACTCACAATATCAAAAGGTAATTAAAATCTGCATTTTATCTTCACTGTAAGTTGTCCATCACAGCAGGACTCTATGGAAACTAGTTTGAATTCGAGAATTATTT
Source organism: Telmatherina bonti (assembly GCF_933228915.1). Classification (NCBI taxonomy): domain Eukaryota; kingdom Metazoa; phylum Chordata; class Actinopteri; order Atheriniformes; family Telmatherinidae; genus Telmatherina; species Telmatherina bonti. The sequence continues at coordinate 30,863,521 of NC_136629.1, read as the reverse complement.
TAATGTAACAACAAAATATAGATGTGAGGTAAAACAAAAGAGTGGCTAGGAATTACATAGATCTGTATATTAGTTTCAGATAAAAATGACCTATTACCGCAGCTGAACATGGGATTTTCTGTAGAATATGCTGACAGTTCAGTCTGGTTTTCTTGTAGTGGCTGTTCACAAATGCACTTCACATTAGGGGGTTCCTTGCTCAAGATGTGCTCCTTCATCTACAAATGCTAGTGGGTTCACACGAAGTAGGACACAAAAACCCTGCATAATTCATTTTGTTCTGTTCACAGCATGTTAAATTGCAGATAAGGTTCTTCAATGACTGTTTCTGTGTCTATGTCAATACCACATACACTTCAGCATTTATCATAGCTGTGGTGGAAAGTAAATACAAGCCAGTGTGGTATGAAAAGAAACTTTTAGCAGCACTCACCCACTCTTGTTTGGAAAATGGTGCATTGAAAGCAGGAGTCACAAACAGTTTATTATCACTTGTGTCTTAGAACCTCATGTGTGGAAATGGCGCCAGCACCCATTGTGGTTTATCTATTCTGGATTCTTCCGAGTTGAAGATTTCCATAATCTAGGAAAATAGAAAAAAAAATTTCTCTTTGAGGAACTAAACAGTCAGGATTATGACAAAACGGTGCTTCAGATCAAAACTGTGTTTAATTGCTGGTTGTTATTAATGAGATGCTATGGAGAATTAACAAGATTTTCCCTTTTTATCCCACCAGTTTTATTATCCATATGCTCCTTGCTTTGTGATCCAAACCCAGATGATCCGCTGGTTCCAGACATTGCTCACATCTACAAGTCAGACAGACAGAAGTGAGTATTAAGCCCAACAAACTATGGATTGTAGGAGAAACTAAACAAATACACTTTTTCTTTAATCAGATTTTTATTTTTCTTTAAGGTACAACAAACTGGCCAGAGAATGGACCCAGAGGTATGCGATGTGACGGAGTGATGTTTGAGAAACTGTGATGCCTCCCAGAACACCTCAACATAAGACAGTACTGTTCAACTGCTTTATCCACACAGGCTGTAGCTGAGGTGTTTGATTACGCTTAAAGCACTTTCTCTACTGACATTTTACTTGACTTAACTGTTTGTTTTATTTTTACCATTATTTTGGCATTGTGGTTTTTACTTTGGTTGGTATATATGATGAAATAGAGTGCTTGTATTTTCCTTTTAATATATTTCTTTTGTATAAGACTGAATGGAATTTATTTTTCATCATTTTGAATTAAAACCATTTAGCAAAAAATTATTTCCAGGCCATTTGTTTTCAGTGTTCATGTGGAAACCTAATGCATCATATTGGTCAGTGATTTTTTTTTTTTTTTTTTTCCTCAACATTCCTGGTTAATCATTCACAAGACCACTAGATGGCAGCCTATACTTTTTACTGGCCAGGCCTTCAGGAAATACTTTCTACACTGGACAACTTTATGTTTAAGTTACGTTTAATTCAGGTTAATTTGCTAAATCATTGCTCTTGTGGATTGTGGCCATTGTAAAGTTTTATTACAGTGTTAGAATGATAATGAGAATGAATGCTGTGTAAACTGAAATTACACCACATATTATCACTACTGGCTGTCACAATATGCTCAATTTACTGAAGTCTAAGTAGAAGATCCGGCCCAGTTTCCTTTGGATGTTTAACTAATGAAATGTAAAAATGCTGTTCTACATGTTATTAAATTTGGTTTTGGATTTAAACATTACTGGTAACTGGGATAAAAGTTAAAAAAACAAGCTTTTTCAGGCCCACTTTCTACACAGGTCATCTTTACTGCTGACTACCATAAGTCTCCAGAACAACAACTTAAAGAATGTTTTGGTTTTTTTTTTTTTTTTTTTTTGTTTGTTTTGTTTTTTGAATTGACAATATCTCTAATATACTTACTTCTGGGGATCACTATATTCCCATGTCACTTTGTTTTAATCTTCATGAAGTCATCTTTTTAATATGTAATGACATCACATCAAATACATTTTGGTCGAATCAAGATTGGACTGAAGAGCAGAAAGAATTTTTGCTCAAAGTATTTTACATTTTGATTACTTTCATAGTGTGAATTCCATTTTCATATATATATATATATATATATATAAATATATATATAAATATATATATAAATATATATATATAAATAAATAAATAAATATATATATATAAATAAATAAATAAATATATATATATATATATATATATATATATATATATATATATATATATATATATATATATATATATATATATAACAGTTGTGACTATGCTGATTATTGTTTCAAATTTGTATTTAAGACCTTACCCTTCCTGTGGTAACTCATACTATAAGTTACAAAGCCAGGCCACTGCAGTACTGTTTAATATTACTTGATAAGATTGTAGTCTTCTAATTCTTTTGGTTTTATTTTTTGTCTTAATAAAACTGACTTGTCAGAAAGAAATTGAGTCATTTAAATTAAACAAAATTGTTATTTGATATAAAGATGTCTATCCTTCTTATATTTAGTTTTATGTTAAGCACTCAAAGGTCAAGCTTCCTTTGAAACTGTGGTTTTTACCTTTAACTTAATTTCAAGATAAAGTTTGCACATTCTGCATGAACTAAGTGTTCAGAAAATGTCACGGTAATGTGGCACTGCAATGAGCTTTCCTTAAGAAAACAGCTCCAGTTATTTTCATTATAATATAGCGGGAAAGTCAGACTCACACCTCACATTAATTTCAATCTGAGGAATAAAAGTGCTGCTGAAAACATTACTCTGCACCTGGCTGGCAGGCTTCAGATCTAGAGAGAAAAAAACAAGTGGTGGGAAAAGGATGAATAATCTGTCTCTTCTAAAGGTACTCTGACAAATCCTACTGAACACAAGTACACAAGTACTGACAACAATTATAGATATCCTGAAGGGTCGTGATAAATGCACAAAACATAATAGTAACATTAAAGTTCTCACCAACATATTTGGTTTCAGGTTTTGTTCTTTGTTTTTATTTTTTATTTTTCATTTTTCCTAAGAGCATGTTAATATTTCATAAAACAATGACATACTAAAATAAATTAATAGAAATAAGTACGCCAGCTAAGATTAAAAAAAAAAAAAAAAAAAAAAAAAAGCTTGGAATGATATTTTTCTTTCTTCAGATTTAACATTGCTGGTTGTGACCTAAAACCTCTGGTGTTACTTTGAAAAGGCACATGGGATGGCAACTCATGCACAATTCATTTTAAGTGCTCTGCTTCTACAATTGTTTTGTTTTGTCCTCCTTTTATTCCTAATTCCCTTCATACAGCTCAGCATGTATGTTTCCACTTCAACCCAAAGCCTGCATCAGTAAAATGGAACTTCAAAACAAACCTGCCAGGATGTTAAAATGCCAGAAACAATCATTCATTTCATAGTTTAATCTTCACTTTCTTGCTGGCTCATATTGTTGTACAATTAAAAACATAATGATGTCAGTAAGGACGCCATGCCCAAATGAGTCCAAATTAAATCCAGTGATTTTCTGGGAAACTGTAAAGTTTTGAGATCTCAGAAGGAAGGCGATGCTCAAAGTTTCTGGGAGGAGTCCTCCCCCCTCCTCTCTCTCTCTCTCTCTCTCTCTCTCTCTCTCTTCGGGGTGACACGTGAAACTTTCCCGAGGAGTTGGTTGGTATGTGTGCTGCGCTGTGCAGACGGACGGCTTACAGCGAGAGGACCACCGCACTCCTGCCTATTTTTAGAAGTCTGCCCAATGGGGGAAAACGGAGGAGCTTGAAGAAACGGCGGAGGAAAATCTCAGCTGCGCTGCCATGAGCTCACACGACACCGCAAAGTGACGGAGGAACAAAAGTTGCCAGACGTCCATCGCTTCCTTCCAGTTCAATTTCACTTAAAACGACCCGCAGTGGCCCCTTGGAGCAGCGCAATGGCTGCCCAGTGCGACACATTGAGTGGATACTTGCAGCAGTCGGATCACGGCTCCAACAGCGAGCGCAGCACCGACTCCCCCCTCCCCGGATCAGAGGAGGACCTCAGCGGCCCCCATCCGCTCCCAGACCCAGAGTGGACTGAAGAGAGGTTTCGGGTGGATCGAAAGAAACTGGAAGTCATGCTGTTAGGTAAATAATGGCTAAATGCAAACGAAAAGAGAGCATTTAAAAAAAAAAAAAAAAAAAAAGAATTTATGGTAGAAAGTTTATTCTGATTGTTTACTCGACTTGTTGCAGCCCCCCGCCAATCCGTTTGCTTTACTGGTACTTAAAAAAAAAAAAAAAAAAAAATTTAAGTCAAGAAAAATGTTGAGATAATGGTCAGAAAAACTCAGCATGCCACGAGCGTGAACCGGAAGTGTCAATTAAGACTGTTAAGACTTGTCAATTAGCTCTATACCTTCCGTATTTTACACCAAATGTCACAAATAAGTTGTCAAAAAAAAAAGCTGAACAATAAAGCAAAATGGTGCGTGTTTAAGGTGTTTAAAAGTTCAACAAAGTTCTAAAGACGCAGTAAAATCATCAATGTTGTATCCGTCGAGATTTCTTATTGATGCAACAACGTTGCATGACCACAGGGTGTCGCTGTACTAATTCCTGTGGCGCGTGTGTGTTTGTGTGTGTGTGTGTTTGTAGACTAAACTGAAATTGACCTGGACATTAAATTGGCTTCGTTTAAAAAAAAAAACAAAAAAACATCAGCAGATATAAACAGCGGATGCAACACTGTTGGCATTGAGCCTGGAGTTTTAGTCCAGGAGGAGAAAATAAAGTTTCAATTTGTCATCAAATGAGCAAATCCAATAGCAGCATTCTTTGATATAGTGCAATTATATTACTGTCTCATAACAAACTACCTTAAAACTCAATTCCCACTCACTTTTCTAGTGAGTGTGGCTTTAGTGTCTGTTCACCAGTGATATGATGGATTCAGCATCTCTTTAACAATTTGCAAGTGACAGTAAAGAGTTAAAGCAGAAATGACATGCTTGTTAAGAGAGGCTTGACTAGTTTTTGCAGCGATGTCTCTTAAAACTCAAATGGTTGTGGTAATTTCTCACAAATTTCAAAACACACAAGTGTAATATACAAGTATTAGGTAACAGGGCTGGACTCTTTATCAGTTCCACAGGAAGACAGTAAATTGGATGTGAAGCAGCCAAAAGAGATCTCAGGAGGAGCCTTATCAGTCATGAACATGTTGAAAAGAGAAAAAAAAAAAAAGGAAGACATTACGTGTGTCAACATTGCTGATAGATTTAGATGATCTTTTCTCTGTTACTCGATGAAAGCTGCTCATCAGCAATTTTTGAGTGTGCTCTTATTTGTCTCAAAGTTCAGGATAGTAGCTGGTCTTGAAATAGGTTTATCTTACACGCGCACAGATGTATGCACACATGTAGCGCCCCACGAGAATGTCCTGTTTGTAGCCTTGCAGCTCGGTACATTCCTCAAAGCTCCATGTCATCTCAAACTCTTCCAGGAAAACAACTTAAGCAGAGGCCAGCCCTAAATCTGAGTCTTCCGGAAATACCAGCGCCACGTCACACAGCTTCACCTAAATGTTTCTGCTTATGCATCTGTGGATGTAACGCCTGTCCATTTAAGTGAATCTTTGCAGTTTGTTGGTTTGGTCTCTTTATCTGCCAACATCTTGTTTTCCTTCATGACATCATGGCTGACATTGCTCATGTTAACATTTTCGCTGTGATGCAGAGTGGAAACGGCTGCTCCTGGCCGCTCTGGTCAGCTGCGAGTTAAAAGTTTAAATGCAACGCTATGTCAGCCGTGAAACTGTCGTAACCTTTGACCTGTGCGCCACCCTCCCCTGCAGCAAACCAGGAAGTCTGGTTACATTATCTGTACCGTGGTTATGTCTCAAGTAGATGTTTTGTAGTCCTATAATCAGTTTTTTTTTCCTATATGATGCATTAGTAGCTCCAAAAGCTAAAGTTATCTTCTGAATTTGCCAGGATCGCTAGATCCGAAACTCGCATGCTTTTGCTCAGAAGGTGTCAGTTTAAATCTTAATAAATGACTCTTTCAGCCTCTTCCAGCTTGGTTAGAGCTTTTTAACATCTGGCTGTGTTTTGATTGGACAAGCCGTACATTTGAATGTGGTCAATCATGTCCTGAAGGCCAGAGGTTGGATCATAATTAAGTCATTTTATGGGAAATCCAGTTTGGTTTTTGTTGTTTTTTTTTCTTCTTCCTAGCATTATATTGTCTGTAACGGTATCTTTGGCTTGTCTTTCCTGGAAGATGGAGGGCAACTGATCTTCGTGAAAGAGTCACAGGTCAACTCATGCCATAATTTCTTCCTGCACAGAAACAGTCCAATCTGTTGGCTCTATTAGGTGGTATGTCGGCACAGGTTTGAATTTTTGGGGTTATGATAAGTATCTGGTTTTAAATAGCCAAATATTTAACATACTATTCATATAAATTATGCCACATTACTGGAAATGTTAAATCGTGAACTCTGGAAACAGCATTTGCATCAACGGCATTACTATTGGTCATTCTTTCACTGTTTAGTGCTTTTAAACACGATGACAGAGTAATGTTCACTTATTGAGAAATTGCACATAGATACTAGCTTGAAATATAAAATACATGTAAAAGTTGCAGGAGTAAACACTAATACACTGTTTTTAATTTACATTTGAAGTATTTCCATCATCTCAACTTTTTTTTTTTTTTTTTTTTTTTAAATATTTCCTAGTGGACGGACTTATCTAGCTGACTAACTATTTCATTAAGGTACAGCTTGAGAGTTATGCTTATAACTTAATTTACTGGAGGATATATAAAGTGTCCAGCTATAATGGGAGTCACATTGTCTTTTAAGTGGTATTTGACTATGCCCAGAAGGCCAAGGTTAAGGGTCAGACTGGAGAGAGTGGTATACGTAAACGTTGCATAAATTCCAGTGAATAAAAATGACCCAGAAACTCTCTGTGCCCATTAACAGATGTCAGCGAGTCACTGTCAGGCCTGTGCTGAAACAAATCTGAAACACATACATGAGCGCTACTCTCTGGATCAGACATATTTTGGCGCAATTTACATGACGAGAAAATGGAAATTATTAACTGCTCTGCAATTACAAATTTACTGTCTCCAGCACTGGCAGGGATGCAGGGTTCTGGGCTTAGACCTGTAAGTAGTGTGAAGTGACAACAAAATCTCACCCTGACTCCTCTCTGGGTTACCGTTGTACTCTTGGCATCCTGGAATAGAACTCCAGAGTTAATGGCTTGGAGACCTTAACGGGAGCTTGAATGCTTGAAAGATGCCTTTTTTGTGTGTGTGTGTGCGTGTGTGCGTGCGTGCGTGCGTGTGTGCGCAGGAGGCGGTGAAAGAGAACTTGTCTCTTTTCTATGTTTGTTACAAAACCAAAAGCAAGTATGGGAAAGAGGTAACATCTTCTCCAACAATGATCAGGCAAACAGAGTGTGTCATCAGGCTCTTTCATGCTGTTTTAGGCATACATTAGCTGTGTCATCCTCTGTGTACGAGTCAAGTTGAAACGCTCTAGCTTTGTTTCCACGTTCTGACATGTAATGATGATAGTTGGGTGTTGTTTGTGACTGAGAGTGCTGGTGGGCTTATGTGTGCACACATCGTAACAACATGTTTGCAGAGAAATGGTGACAGCAACCTACAATTAGGCTAAGTCAATTGAACTAATTTGTTCTGCTCCCAAACCACAGACTGTTATTGGTTAGCCTTGTTTAACAATGGCACAACTGGTGTTAATTGTTGTAATAGTGTTGTTTTACCATATAAAATCAGCTCAGCTGCTTTAAATAGCACAATCTGTGCTGATAATTGAAACATATCTTCTATTAAAAAATGAATTTGTTGGGTGCAGATTTAGCCAAAAACATTCAGTTTTAGATGACAATGGAAACTCTTTTCTGAAAGGGGAGCTGGAACCTGTTATAAAAATATGATTATTATTATTCTGAGAATGACTTCTCTGGCTTTTATACTCTTATAATGAGGGTGTATGTGTGCGGGCCTCATCCTCCTCTTCCTCCTGAGTGCTGAGTAAGACTCACAGACAGGAAGTGAACGTCTTGTGGGGAATGTGCTGCAGGCTTTCTTTTACTCCCATTCTCCCCTTTATTGCTCCCTCTTGGATGTTCAAACACTGCCCTGTTGTTCCAGCTTCCATCAGATACTGCAGAGTTGTCAGACTCTCCAAAGTCCTTGTTTGACACAACATCGTAATCCTTAATTTAAGCGTATTGTACCATTGCAGAATATATATTTTTTTATAGCTATACTGTGTAATAATGTGTTGTTATTATCCTCTTTGTGTTGTTTTGATTGGAAGATAATTGCACTGCAATGCCTTGTGGCTTTTTTTAAAATTTTGTTTTTATTTGATTTGTCTAAAGTGAAAGTAAAGATGGAAGAGAAGAGAACTTAGATGGAAAACCCACAGACTTTGGAAAAAAAAAACCAGTAAAAAAAATGCAAAAACAATAGACAGGTCCAGCTCTAGAGAGGAAAATGTATGTGAAAGTCATCTGTCTTTTAGAGATATTGTGATCTATGTACCAGACTCTGGTTAGATTCTATGGGAAGAGTGTGTTTATAGGTGTTAACATACTAAAGCAGTGATTGTTTTATTTTAGATCTTAGGATGACTGTTTGAAAAGTTTCCACTATGGGGACAAATTCTCAGTTAGACATCAGCTACGCTTGCTTTCCACGGTATTTCAGGTCTCTGTTGTGGTGCAAGACGTCAATTGCCTTTGCTTCAGTATGCTCTATTTTAGTTGCTGTCCCTTTAAGACTTTGCTCTAAAAGGCCATATCTTCTCTGATTTGTCAAAAATTATGAAGTGGGAGGCAGCTTCACGGGATTCACTTGGCAGGGATTGGGGAAATGTTGATGTAAACAAGAGAGCGAGGAACAGACTGGTCAAGCGCATTGTCTTATCTGGCAGATAAAATTTCCCAGTCAGAGCTCCAGACTGACTTTTGCCACTGGTGCGTTTTTTTTGTTTGGGTGCACGGGCAAAGAATTTAGGTGCATCACAATTTTTGGCAAGTTTTTATTGGCAGTTCATTTTCATACATTGTAGGAATTGATCCTTACACATAGACAATGAACATTATTAAAGTAATTGTGAACAATAATGATGTTTAGAACAGTGTTTTGTCTTCATTTGAAGCATGAATATAAAGTAGAAAAAAATAAATAAACTTAAAACATTCACTGAACTCTCACTGAGATGAATTTAAGTGAACATGTCAAACTGACATGCTTCCTGAGGTTGTGCAGCTTCTAGCAAAATTTCTTTCTCTGCATTTATCATTGATTGTCATCTTGGACTTGAATTTTGTGAAAAGTAGCTCCTTTTTGCCTTTATTATATACCACGTTTTTGGCTGCTCACATAGCCATAACATACAGAGTTTTAATTTTCTCTCTCTCTGTCTATTTTTTTGTTTTTTTCTACGTATAGTCTTCAGGACACCTCAAGGTGCAGCTCAAACACACACAGTTAGCTTGATAAAGGCTGCTCTGCTATTCTAGTGACTTTTCTCTACCAGTACATTTACTGTAATGCTTCACCAGAAAAGGTTGTAGCTCTTTCTGGTTTTTTAGATATAAATATAATATGCCCAAGCAACCACTGAGCTACAGGGAGAGGTTTGGTCCCGGTGTTGCAACACAATCTGTGACCGTAGGGGATGCTAATCTACATTTATCTGCACGTGCATCTTAATAAATGAGCAAAATCTTAAAAACACTTGTGTAAAAATAATTTAAATATTTAACTTAAATCAGAGTTCATCACTTATGTCACTCTTCTGACATGTGACCCTCACATTGTCAGGATCACACAAGTCCCCATTTCTGAGAGCTGTCACAATGTGGGACTTTACTGACCTTCATTAGCATGATCTCAGATTTCAGTTTCCCTACTGAGGGACTAATAAAGGTTTTCCTATTCTTTATTTTTATACAAGTGTATCGCTCATCTGCTAAGACAGTGGTTCCCAAAATGAGGGTCGGGTTATCACAGAGGGGGCACAGCAAGGCTGCATAAAACTGGGAGTTTTGGCACTGGACAAATTTGTACAAATACCAATGGGAAACGATGCATCAGCAAGAGATACTTGAAGTACTATAAAAAGAGAAGAAAATATGATGGAGCATATCCGTCCCTGTGCTTGACCATGTAATGGTAACATGATAGTAATCAGTGGTGGGTAATTAAGAAACCACAGTGTGTTGTGTGTATCAAAATATTATCATCTGATATTATGGCGAATGAAGCCAAACAAGTTACAACACCACTTGGAGACTTTTCGTCCTGAATATAAAGAAAAGCCTGTTGGTTACTTTGGAAACAAACCACCCAACTATCATATATGGCAGAGTTATTTTACTAAAGCAGCATCCATCTCCATCTTGAAAACTCTGCTTACCTGAAGAAGTTTGCAGAGATTCCTGGTTTAAAACATTTCACACCAGCAGAAGAACAGATAATGATACTGACTCTGAAACGGTTTTAACAATTGTGAATTACACTAAACTAAACTGATGCATTTCTTAGTATGTTTCTTTGGTTAATGAGACGAGGTTAGGGGGGGGGGGGGGGGGGCTTGCCATTATTGTCATCAATGAAAAGGAATCCCTGAAGGAAAAGTTTGGGAACTACTGTTCTAAGATATACATTATGCAGAGAAATGGACTAGTGCCCCCTGTGATCACAGATTCTGGTGGGTCACAGATTTTGCTGTAACACCGATACAACCAAGAAAACTGGTCGCACTTAAGAGCTTTTTGCTTGTATTTGCAACCAAAATGGTTTCACTCTAGAGCCCTGCCAATGGTGAGAACTCAAGGCTTTGTTTAAAATATCTGTAGTTGTTGCAGCAAACGATTATCTGCTAGTTAATGTGTTGAAGCAGTGACAGTTATCAGAAAAGCATGGTATTGTTTGTTTTCTGAGCTGTTTTGGTATCTGGTCCAGCTGCTTGTAGATATACATCCCAGCATCTAGTAGACATTCCATGCGTTTACATGGGAGTTTTAATTCCGAATAAAAGTTGATTCCGCTTCAAACTGATGAAAAACGACCATGTAAACACTTACCGGTAATTCTTAATGCTATTTTCTATTCAGAATTAAACTTAATTCCGATGCAAGTGTCTGGTTTATTCACATTTTTAATTCCGATCTATTTAATTCCTCTGTCATGTAAACCTTCGTTCCGCTCTAAGTTAATTCCAGTCGTTCTGAGCATGCTCGTTACCTTGTCCTGTCCTGATGACGTGCGTTGTTTTGCCTCCCGTGTTCAGTGGTCTGTCATTCATATTCTTCTCAGTTGCTGCAAAAAGTGAAGTAGTATGCTCGTGTTGAGCTTGTACTTCAAAAATATTATAAAAATAGCAGCGAAACTGGTACTTATTATGTAGTTTTTACAAGTTACAAGTAAAAAGACAAGGAGCCAACTTTGTTTATTTCCGGTTTACATCATTCGTCATGTGCACCCTCTGTCCAATCAGAACCCTTCCCAACCCGCCGCTCTAAAGAGGAATCAAGTGAGGACATGTTTCATGTAAACGTTAATTCAGAATTATCTTCATGTAAACTTGTAAGAGAATAAGTTAATTCCGAATTACTTAATTCCGAATTATTCATTCCGAATTAAAAAAAAAAAAAAAACACACCACGTAACCGTACCCATTGAGAAGCTCCACTGAAGACAGAAGTTCTTTTGACAATAAAGGTTTCCAGCAAGGAGCGGAGAGTGTGTTGATCTGAGTTTTACAAGGTAGTCTTACAAAATATTAACAAGCTTATTTTATCCCTTTTTTTTTTCTTTTTAAAGAATGGCTGAAATGAACCAGAAACATATTTCAGTATTGTAGGTTGAACATGACAATTGGATGAATTTTCTATGTTTGACATTCTATGACCCCTCCATGGAATTTAGTCTCTGACTGGTTGCTGTCTTTTAAAAAAAAACAAAAAACAAAACAAACAAAAAAACAAACACCAGAAGGTGGTAGCAAGACCAGGAAGCTGTAAGCAAGTGTGTGTCAGCTTGTTGCTGACAGATAGAGAAGTTGTGTGAAGTAGAGAAGTTTACCTGCCGCAATCATTTTCATTTGTCTTACTTTTCTGTCTTTTCTGCCCCATTTGTTTTAAGACAATATTAACTAAACACGGCAATACAACAAGCTTCCATCTGTACTTAAGACTAGGGCTGGGCGATATGACCTTTTAGTAATATCCCGATATTTTTATGCCATGTCACGATATACGATATATATCTCGATATTTACCTTAGCCTTGAATGAATGCTTTGGTGCATACAATCACATCAGTAAGATGATTTTGTGTCTCCATTAAAACCTAATTGCTCATACTGCATTAAGATATGCTGATTTTAAACATTCATGCCAAAAGGATGAAATTGTAACGAAGCAAACTGATCAAAACCGCATTTATTGAACAGTTAAAGCAGTGGCAGAAACATGTCATTTTAAAACAAAATAAAGTGCCTTTGCATGATGTAATAAATGCAACGTATGAAAATAGGTGCTCTAGGGGGGGGACTTTTCAAATGATGAACTATTATAAGGCTTTGCTTTATGGATACGTTTTTGAGTTGTCGTGTATTTTTTTTTAATTGCAGAGTTTAGCATAGAAATCATTCTTATAATACAGGCAGAATGTCCTCGTATTGTCTCCAATAAACGACTTCAGCCAGTTTTTAATTCAGGATTTGATTCCCACTGCTTTCTGTACTTTCTAGAGACATGACGAGCCAGATAAATATGCTTGTGTCACACACAGTGGATGAGGTCAGTAAGTGACAGAGGTTGTGAATGTAATCAAATATGATTAATTATTTTTGCGTGACGTGAAAAAATTTGTAATTTACATCCCACTCTGTAATCCAGAGCGGGATCAGTGGCGGATTTGGCTGTTCATTGTGACTGTAGGTGGAGTCGTGCAGGTGTCCTCTCTGTTCCTCTGACTGGCTGCAGCTGCAGCCGGAGCGACTGAGTGCTTTAGGACGGGGAGAGACTCTCGTTCGTAACAATAACTTTACAATATGTGCTTTAAAGTCAGTCGCCAAAACACCAGGAAAGTCTCCAATAACTCCTGTAAAAGTCGCTAGATTTGTCGCTAGTCGCTTTTCACAAGAAGTCGCCAGATTAAGCGAGAAAGTGGCTGCACGCTGCCTCTCATGATGTAGCACGTAGCTCACGTTATGTACATAACTAGGTGCGCTTGCTTTAACTCTCCATGCAAAGCGGTGCAGAGTCGAGGAGGGAGAAAACCCCGCCCACAGCTAAAAACACCTGCGTGGCAACAGGATACTCGAATATGACGAATATAGGCATTTTCTATATTCGCACAGGGGACTAGCCACGATATCTCGAGTATATTCGATATATCGCCCAGCCCTACTTAAGACCTTAACAAACGGGCTAGCTCCATCTTGCCGACATTCCACGCTCACCGGGGTGTTTAACCGACAGATTAAATATAAACAGAACAGTGCAAGATGCTGTGCATTCAGACAACATGGTTGGTAAAGTGATGCTGCCCTTTAATATTGCTATGAGACCATATGTTCCAGATAACCACATTGCCAAAACCCCAGGAGAAATCCTGATGTGTTTTAGCAGACTGTGGACTGGATGAGTTTAGTTTGAACATCGAGCTAAATCTTCTTTAGAAATTAAAGTATTTCGATCTTTGAAAGAGTGTACTTTAATTATTATAGTATTATTTTAATTGAAAATGGTCTCAAAATGACAACAATAATTGCTTGACGCAATTTTAATTGTCAATCATAATAATTTCTGAGATAATTAATTGCATGGCAAAATTTGTTACCATGACAGGCCTAAAGGTGGGTTTGGGCAGCGCTACAAGGAAGGAGCAGGGGAAATGGATATGATACGGTTTTACAGCAGAAACTGAAGTTAGATTATATTAGTATAAACAGCTTTGTCTGATTTAATACCTTGTTTAAAAAAAACAAGTTTTGTGTAAGTTAAAACACTGCTATCCCACCCTTAGATTTAACAATTTTTTAGATACTGGTGTAAATAGGACGTCCAGTGGTTCTGTGAAGCCTTTTTTTTTTTTTTTACTGTTTGTCGTGTCAAAGAAAGGTAGCCTAAATCGACAAAATCACGTGTGACCAAATGAACCGTATTCTAGGACAATGTGTAATAATTAAAAGCCCATGTTGAAAGCAAACATTTGTCAAACTAAACTTAATGGCAAATGCAGTTAAACTAGTGACTCTCTTCTTCTTTGCCACCTCTCCTCTTTTTCTCTTGCTCCTTTTCTTTGCTGTAGATTTTGCTGAAACATGCTGATACAATTATACAATTCTACCCGACTTTGCTTACACGTTGAATTCCTTCATCCAGGGCATGATGAGGCTTTCAGAAGCTGTAATATAATTGAACTTCAGTCGGCAGAAAAACCTGTAGTTCATTACTCAAGAAAATAAAACCAGGAGTCCTATTTCAACAATCCAAGTCGAGCTGGAGTGCTGTGACCCATTTCTATGCTCCTGGAACTGTAAATGGGCTGAAATGAATACCTGTTTTTCTATGGCCCTTGAACCTCTTTTTCATCAAATCTTTTCAAAGCACAGATTTACATTCTGTCTGGTTTGCGGTTGCTATTTTAGAAATGTTTCTTTGGTGGGGTGGGGGTACCCCTTAACCTACCCCGCACGCGCGTGCTTTCACCACACTCACATGAATGCAGAATCTGACATACGCACACGCACACCATCCAGCCCTCAACCACTCCCCCAGGAGCTTCCAGTGTTTATATATGGATAACCTTGGGTTTTGGTTTGTTGTTCTCTCTCCTCATTCAACATCCAGCACAATCTGCCTTCTCTCCACTTGCCCTGATTGGAGGGAAACATTTTTATGAGAGCACCTTTTGAATCTAGTCGTGGCCATTGCCAGAATTTTTTTTCCTCTTGAACAAAAGAGAAGGGGCATAAAAAAAAAAAAAAGGGAGAAATGAAAATATTAGAGTAGGAGGGCTGTGACGATATGATTTTGTCCTGATTCGATTCAGATTTGTTTGGGTCCCGATTCGATTTAAATTGCGATTCTCACAATTCTTTGATATTGCTGATTTTTGTTGCTTACAACAACAAAGAAAAATGTAGATTTTTTTTTTGTTTTTTGTTTTTTGCTAGTCACTTTTTAGGAAAAAAACGACAGACAAGTAAAAAGATCAATAAAAAAGAAATAAATATGACAAAAAAATTCTGATAGATTATTTTTTTATTTGGAAAAAAAATAGATTTTTTTTTTTTTTTTTTTTTTTTTAACCAAACAAAAAATTGATTTTAAAATCGTGGAACAAAAAATCCTGATATTCGATTTTTCGATTTGATTTTCCCACTCCTAAAAAGTAGTATAGTTTAGTATAATAGTTAATGGTTAATATATTAGTGGACACCTGCCATAACATAACTAAATATGGGGACAATTTTCTTGGGTGTATCAAATAAGCCAAGTCAGAGGTTGAGTAATGAAATGGAGTAACTGAGCTAAGACTTTTAATCATAAAAAAAAGAAATCTTGTACATTTCCTAATGGTCCACGGTAATGTTTACAGGCAACTCTTGGCCTGTTAAGTGAGACTGCCTCCCTGTTCTCTGTGGGGGATCTAACACAGTAGATACCAGGCACCAGGAATGTACAGTATTGTGTAATGACTTGGCAGCACTCACACAAGGAAGATGAAGGAGTAGAAGATAACCCAAACATGTAACCAACAACAGTCTGATACTGGACATCTTATTTCCTGAACGGGATCATCCTACTGCAAAGCATAATGTCTGTTGATAAGATTTGTAGATAAATGAGTGTTTATGAACGTGATAAAAATAATTATGGTGACACGGTGTGACCACAGCCTATTTTTAATCATCTTTAGACTGCTGCATCCTTTTAACCTCTAGGCCTGTGTGTGTACTTTGTCTAGTAGGCTTTTGCTTTTGTCAGACAGCAGCACCTGGTGCTTACTGCATTTGTTTTATAGCATCATTGCTAAGCAACCCTGCAACTGGGGGAGAGGCACCATGTTGAGACCAGAGGGTGAATTCTGCATAATGTGGAAAGATGACAGCTGGGTATGAACTCTGTTTACTAAATCTTGAGATGTTTAGCTTAGATCAAGGCATTAAGGCCACATTTTCTAAGATTTAACATAGATAAAGTTCATGGAAGTCATTGCACCTGATAGGAGATGGTTTCAATAGATTACATCTAAGTTCTCCACTTTTTATCTGTAGATTATGTCTTTTTCTGTGAGCCTGCTTCTGACAGTGACAGGTTTTCTCAGTGGTACCTAAGAGGATCAGAAAAAAAAATCTGTGCTCTGAATTTGTTACAAAGTATCAAAAAACAGCATTAATCACCCAGCCAAAGATGAATAATTAAAATAATCTGATGATCTGAGCTGATGTGGTGTTTCTCTAATATCTATAATGTTGCGTTTCTACTTCTTGCTTCAGAAAATTAAGTAGATTCTCATCCAAAGGATGTCATGAAGGCAGATAAGTTGGTTAACTGGTTGTCGGATGCAGAGTTTGGTGGCATATTTTGCTTGCTGGTAGATGAAGGACGCAATTAAATTAATCTTTATTTGAATAACACCACTTGACAACAATGTCATCTCAGGGCACTTTACAGACACGTTATATTACTCTAGTTGGCTCACTAACATTACTTGTTTAGGACAGTCAAGTTTTTTGTTTAAATTCTCTACTAGATCATGAAACCTTTTTTAAAACCAACTATAAACAGATTATCTGTGAAAATTTGTGTTAAACAATTCAGTAAGAAATTATTTTTGATCTTCTAACTTATTTTAATCAACTTTATTTCCCTGTAAATGATACAATAAAGGTGAAAAAAAAACCCAGGTTGAGTCTATTTACATGCCAGGACTTATGGAATACTTTTGCATCAGGAGAAACAATGTTTGTTCAGACCAGTGAACTTACCAGTCAGTTCAGACTGATTTTCAGGAGGGATACTACCCATCTTTCTGTGTTTTATTTTGTTTTTCCTCTTCTCAAGATGGACTTAAAAGTGGAAGCAACTGACCTGCATGGATAATGACACATAATTAACCTAAATAAAGTATCTATCAGTAATATTGGTCATTTATCACAGTAGTTAAAAATATTTAAAGAACATCATTTTTACCAAAGTAAGGGAATGCATGCATAGACATGCAGGTTGCTTTTCAGATTTAAAGATCTTGTGTCTATTATCAGGCTACTTTTCAAATATCACAGAAGATGCAAAGTGAAAATCAATTGATCAGTAAAAACAAATTAACCCCAAAGATCATGATTGTATTACTAAGTATGTTTGTCTGCCAGTTTATATTAAAACTTTCCACTTTTCCTTTCATAAACAATGTCTGTGTTGAAACTTAGGAAGCTTCTCTTGCAGGACTGATAATAAAAATCATATAAAGTAGACAGCTGGTTCTGTTTTAGTTGTATAATTCCCTCATCCTGAGTTGGTGATTAGATATCGCTTAGACTCGGAGAAACAGCTGAAGTCTGTCTTAGGGGCTGGAGACTGTTGTTTAGGTGCCAACATGCATGCCAAAGCAGTTCACAGGGAAACTGAATTGTTGTCCATTTTTATTTAGATCACAGCCTCAAAGCTGCACACTGCTTGCCAGCTGCAAGGTGATGCGTTTTGTCCCTGAAGTTAAGCATCCAGGCTTGAGCAGCGGCCTTGTCATTGACAAAACAATCAAACTAAAAGCTATTGCTTTTATATACTTTTATCTTTTGTAGATTTTCATCAGTATTCTGAAGCAGCTGATTATGATTAGAGAGTGAAGCCAGTAAGCAGTGGGGCTAAAAGTAATGCTCAGGAAATGGTTTGTTGTTCTGTTGGAAATATCTACTCACACACTATCACTATCTAGTCCATAACACAATGAATCATCCATTTTGTTGCGTTATAAACTCCAGATATTATAATCTACTAAATGTACTGAAAAACTGTCAGATTAATGTACTGGATTAGTACAATGCAAAGATCAGCATAAATACCGCTTTCAGCTGTTCTCACAGCAGATGTAGAGAAGAAATTGTCATCTACCAGTCAGAAAATAAGTGGTTTTGCATCCAGTTTTCCCCTCAGTGTCAAGGGAAATCACACAGATATGTGTTCCCTCGGGGATGAGGCAATGTGCACAATGGTGATGAGGCGACGCATGTACCTTTTGTGTGACCTCATTCATGTCTAAGTTAGGACTGAGTGCAGCGCAGTGACAGGCATGCTAGCTATGCACTGTGTGCTGGAGTTTAAATGATTTCAGCTTGGACGCAGTACCCTGTGACAACATGTTGACGCATGTAGTTGGAGGGAATCTGGCTGATCTCAACAAATCACCCACCTCAGAGAAACTGATGCTGTATGGCGTGATCACTGCCTTAAAGTTAGTTCTGGTTTTGGTGAGTCTCTGCAACTCTCCCCATTACTCCTCGCTTACCCCAAAGTAGACCTGGAAGCGATCTCTGTACAGGTGCAGCTCCTTCATATGCCTAAAGTTTCCACTCATCTCTTGTCACAAGAATATAATGAACTCAAACCCTCTTTTAGCTGCTGCTTGTGGCCTCCTCCCCAGTAAAAGTAATACCAGGGCTTTCCTCTTGACAGCCTGACAGATCCAAGTCTGCAACTGGAAAAAGTAACTGCTTCCTGGATATCTATTCAGCTGGCTCACCACTGGTACCAAACTTGGACATGATTTGGACCCTTCTCCCCTGCTTTGCACCTTCACATCTGAAGTGAGCAGACTGCATGCCACATCCTATGTGAAAGCTCTTAAAGACTGTGAAGACAAAGTCGAGTATGAGTGTGTGAGTGGATGTGGCTTGTGGTGTAAAGCGCTTGGAGTGATCAGAAAAGCAGCATGTAAGTGGAATCCATTTTCCTTTTACAACAGGTTAAGGTGTTAACTGCATTAGCAAGAGGCGAACATTTTCTTACTCGTCTTGCCTACTTGCTGCCAGCGAGCATCTGACTCTAGAATAGAAATACATTTAGAAGTTCATACAGTTGTTTAACCAGTGAGTTTGCCACTTGGCATACGTGTTTTGCATTGTCTGATGAGGTATGTTTCAGATCTGCAATCCAGAAGAAGGATGGTTAGAAACCTCTTCATAAGACATAGAAAATAATATTTTTCCTCATCTTTCAGATAGTTGAGATATAGTTTATGATCTGGCTTCTTTTTTTCTTAATCTGTTTCTTAATTTGTTTCACTTACTAACCACTTGACATGAATTATCAAATAATTATATGATTATCATGATTTTTTTTTTGGATTTTTTTTTCTCTCAAATATAAAATCATAGCCACTGGAATTAAAAGGTCAGCCGCACACACTTTTCTGTGAATATCCAAAGTTTCATCTAGGGCTGCGACAAACGATTATGTTAATAGTCGACTAATCTGTAAATAATTTTTTAGTCAATCAGTTATGATTATTTCTGTCACGCCCACGATCTGTGCTTCCAGTTGACGCAGCTCTTTTTACAGGCTCCAGTATGTTTTATCCCACTTTCTTCATTTGCATCATATGAATGTCACCCTGATTCCCAGTCAGTCACAACAATAATGTCCTTTAATAAGTTAAAAGATTGACTCCTAAACCAGTAGAATATTGAATTTAAGCTTAACAGCTTACTAGTAATTTATTTTGAAATATTCAAACTTATCTATAGTGTCATATCCAAGCTGTACAGAATTTGCCTCCAAAAGTAAAGCAATATTTCAACATCTTAATTTTTGTAGAATTGCATTGAAATGATTATTTACATCTTGAAAAAGCCTGTTTTATAAGGTAAACAAGGGCCAGAATCCTTTAAAAAAAATTACTGAATCCAAAAGGTGATCTGGATCAACACCAAAATTAAATCACTTCTTCCTTTTCACATTTCCAACAACTTCTGAAACTTTCATGAAAAACTTTCCATAAATTTCTGAATTATCTTGAACACAAAAAAAACAGATAAACGGCAGTAAAAACATAACCTCTTTGGCAGAGGTAACAACAGCACATCGCTACTTTGTAAAGCTAAAGCCATCTGCAATGCTGGAAACCATGACTCCGGGGTGCTTTCATTTCAGATGCTCATGCATGACTGTCGTACTGCTGTGGTATGCCAACTCTGCATGGCAGACTACACATTTCACCTGTTTGACACTTAGTTTAGCGTGAAATATCCCCAAACTTGGGAAAAAAGTTGCGCCGCCGTCAGTTTCTTCTTCGTTGTTTGAACAAAGACGTTGCACAAAATGACAATACTGCCCCCAGCACTTCCTGTGGTGCTTTGCATCATTTACTTGGTGTTTAGAGTTCTTATACTGTCTGAAAAGCTGTGGTTGGTAAATGACGTTAAGTTGCCTGGCGCAGTGTTTTATAAGCAAAACCGTTAACAAGCGTTTATAACGCGACACGTCAACAATGAAATTTTGTGTCGAATTTTCATTGTCGACTGTGTCGACAAATTGTTGCAGCCTTAGTTTCATCCTGTGAACTGTTGTAAATATTGCCAGTGCAACAACTATTCATAAATGTCTTCTTTAGAGACAGAGACCTGACAGAATTACAAAATGCATTCATTTTTTTTACCTGAAATGTGCATTCTCACAAGACAAGTTCATTTGCATTATTTTTATTAAACTTGTAAAGATTCGCAGAGGCTTTTTTTTTTTTTTTTTTTTTTTTTAACTCGCAAGCACCTGCCTTATCGCCACACTCCGTAAAGAATATTTTGCATATAAAAAGCATTTTTGGGTTCAAAGTTGTAAGTCGTGATTGTGAAAGAACAGCTACAAAATGCAGTTTCACAAATGCAAAGTTGAAATAACAATTGAAGAGCAAAAGATGTTTAGTTTAGTAATGTGCATTTTATATTCAGACAAATAAAGTTATTGATAAATTATAATAAAATTCTGTTTGTGAAAGACTGAAGCCGTGAAATATGTTTAGAGGATTCAAAGGGGCCAACAACTTCAATCCCTTCAACCATAATCACAGGCATTACAGAAGACTTCAGCTACTCAGCATCTGCACTAACAAAAGTAAAAGTAGCGCAGATCTGATTAAACTAAACGCAGACAAGAAAACATAGACTCATACCAAAATAATTCCGCATTATGACTTGTGTTTTTTGGACTGTATTGTATTTCTTTGGCAAATGGGTGAATGGACAGCAGCCATGTGCTGTGAGGGCTAGAACGCCATAGTGATCTGTTAAAAATCATACTCCGCTTCCTCGACACGAACACTTTCAGGCTCTGTCAGTCAGGCAGAACAGGGAACTTTTTTCATTCAACACCTTGTCCACACGAATGTAAAAGGTGTTTTGACTGTTTTCCCATACTTCATTCCCAAAAAGGGAAAAAATCTTGAATGTACACGGCACTATTCACAAGGAAAAGAACTCTGCTCAAAAAGAAGCATTAGAAACAAAACATATCTAGAACAGCATGAGTTTCACAGTAATAATGACTGACTGTGTATAAATGTGGTACACTCATCACAATATCCTCTAAGACACTTGAAATCTTCAGTGTCTTATTACACTTCTGTCAAAGCATTTCACTCTGAGAAACAGACAAAATATTTTTTATTAGTAGTTTTATGTGTTCTTTCATACCTCTTACAAAGAAACAAAGATGAAAGAAATATTCTAAAGCAACACCCAATTCAATCTGAAAGTTGCTGCAACGGCTAAAGGTCTGATCATGTCTCAGCCAAAAGCAGTGATGGTGACTGTTGGATTTGTGTGGGTTATACAGCAGCAACCTCTGTTGTTCATGCCGACATCTCTGCTTTTCATTGTAGTTGGTGCGTAAAGTTACGTGCAAACGTAAAAGCTCCTCTTAAAGTTATCTTAGGCGCCATTTTACTGACAAACTATGACGCAGCAAGTCAAATTCTCTAGCTACCTCGTCCACATGATGATCATAGACCGAAAGATGGACGGAGCCTTCGGCGGTTAAAAGTGAAGCCTATGTGGAAGTGTATAAAACTGCAGTCCCCCCCTCATCCACTAGGGGCTGCAAAACAGAGCAAATCCCCATAGACTCCTATGTTAAAAAGACCAACTTCACAGCAGAAATAAACATGTTTACAGCCTGGTTCAAAAATCGATTTTTGGTTAATAGGTCAGGTTTACCTTCATGACAACTGTGGGAGGAGTGAATTTTTTTCTAACTCGCCCGTTTCAAAGTGATTTAATCTCGAAGTTTGCCATATTTAGGGGCGTGTCCTTTTGATTGACAGGTACCTGATCTCTCCAAGTTAGAAGAACGTAGAGCAACCGCGATTTTTAGCCGGTTAACAACGTAACTTAGCTTTAGCCTGCTTACCTCCGTTAGCTGGTTAGCTCATGTTATCTCCAGCTTAGCTTGGTTAGCTCTTAGCTACAGAAAGCTCAGAGTTCGCTCAATGTCAATCATCCACCATGACGCTCACAGCCCCCCTCTCAGCTCCACCTCTTTGCCCATATACACTACTCACAAAAAGTTAGGGATATTTGGCTTTCAGGTGGAATTTATGGAAAATGCAATATGTTCATGCTACAGTATATAATATCATAAAAGTAAGACATTTAAGTAGAAGGATGCACTACTGATTTCCTCATCTCAAAAAATTCATTCAACACAAAAGGTAACAACAATGGTAGTTACACCACAACAAAAAATTTGAACGTCTCAATATCTCGTCATGTGCCCTTGAGCATCAATTACAGCTTGACAACGACGTCTCATGCTGTTCACAAGGCAACTTATTGCCTGCTGAGGCATGGCATCCCACTCTTCTTGAAGGGCAGCCCTCAGGTCATTGAGGTTGTGGGGTGCAGGGTTTCGAGCCTCTACACGACGGCTCAGCTGATCCCACAGGTTTTCAATGGGATTCAGGTCTGGAGAGAGTGCAGGCCATTCCATTTGAGGTACACCAGTCTCCAACAGCCGTTCCCTGATGATGCGGCCTCGATGAGCAGGAGCATTGTCGTCCATGAAGATGAAATTAGGCCTGTGCTGTTCATGTAGGGGCACAATCACTGGATTAATGATGTTATTCAGGTAGTATGGGCTTGTCACTGTACCATTCACAAAGTGTAGGGCAGTTCTGTACCAAGTGGACACCCCTGCCCACACTGTAACACCGCCACCACCAAAAGCTCGCCTGGTGACAACAGTGGCTGATGCATAGCGTTCTCCCTGACGTCTCCAATATCGTTGCCGGCCATCATTTCTGCTCAGTGTGAATCGACTTTCATCAGAGAACAGCACTGAGGCCCACTGGTTCCTCGTCCAGCGTAAATGCTCCCTGGCCCATGCAAGACGATGATGCCTGTGCCTGGTGGTGTGGTCAGGTACCCGTGCAGGTCATCTAGCACGCAGACCACGCTGATGTAAACGGTTTCGAATGGTCTGACATGACACTTGGGTGCCTCTCACCTCTCTTAAACATGCCTGGAGTTGAGTGGCATTCATCATCCGGTTTCTCAGGGCAGTGTTCACAATGTAGCGGTCATCAGCACGGCATGTGGCCAAAGGACGTCCACTTCTAGGCCTTTCTATGACTCTTCCAGTCTCTCCATATCTCTGTTGCAACCTGCTGATGACACTCTGTGACACTCCAAGCTCAGTGGCCACTTCTGTCTGAGAACGTCCTGTTTGAAGCATCGCAATGGCAAGGGACTGTTGTTCCATTGTTAGGTGTCGTCTTGGTCTCATGATGTCAAAATGTGAACAGCATGATGAGGACAACCGTTTAAACACCAGCTCTAATTGAACCAGGACATTTATTGGTCAATTCAAGGATCACACACCTGCCGTGTTTTTTGCCGTTAAGCTCCTTGTTAGAGAACAGCAACTTGTGCAAAATTTATTGAAACATTTAACAGTTGGACATGTGCATTTAAAAGCTTAGAGAAGATCACATTAAGTTCACCTGTACAGGTTTGAATGCATTTTAGGCTTGTTGTGAAATTTCACCCAAAAGCTGAATATCCCTAACTTTTTGTGAATAGTGTATGTATTTTCCGGGCGAGACAACACGCATGCCTCTGCCAAGATGGCGATGGTAGGAACTGCCCACCGAGCTTCAATTCAGCCCCTCAGAAACCTATGTATGACGTCAGGAAGGCTCCATCCATCTTTTTATACAGTCTATGATGATGATACAGTAACTGTGCATATCTTCACCCTGGCCGTCATGTTTAAAATTATCAGTTTTAAGGGACCAAAAACTGCATTAGTATGAGGAAGATGGCAGGAGATCTAAAGGAATGTGTATGTGTGAACAGGTCCTCTTTAAGACATGCAACACCATTCCACCGGGCTTTGTGTGGCGGTATGCACATGTTTGCTTGTACCTCAGATTGTAAACTGGGGTGTTCTAGGATGATGTGCATCCTGTCTTGGTTTTCTCTTTCTGAGCACTGGTTTTATTTATTAAACCAAGTTTAAATGTTGTGATTGTGAGAATTTGTAGCAAATTCTAGATGGCGATATGTGTATGCATGTGCACCCAACCCCTCTCACTACAAAAAAAGGGAAAGAATGCACTGTATAAAGTCCAAGTTTGATCGTTTTACACATTTTTGTTTCATTTTATCACTTCATTAAATCAGCAACTTGCTCTTCAAATAAGAATGTGTACGTCTTTTTTTTTTTTTTTTTTTCCCTCACGCACATGTATGCTTTTTAAAGCTCAGTTTTTATATTTTATAACAATGGCATATACATGGTTAATGTAGCTATACTATGTTTATACATCTGGCCCCAGGTCTACAACCCCCATTTTATTATTTGGTGGTGACTGAATGACTGATACTGTATAGCATGTCAAATGTAAATGGCTAATGGCTTACATATGTACCATCAGCAGTCTTTGTAACTTGGCTTTGTTTGAACTTTTTCTCACTTTCAGCCTTCCACTAAACCTCTGCAGTATCCGACAAAAAATATATCAAATTGTGAAAACATTCACATCAAATTTGTCTTTTAATTTGATTTAGTAAGGTCCACATCTTTATTGTTTGCGGTATTGTTGTGTGTGGACTGAAGTCGGAACTGTAGAAATAAAGGCTGTTTACATTCCTCCTGTGTCAAAACAGCGGAATCTCCCAGAAACTTAGTCTTTCCGCAAAATAATGAATCCCAGACCTTGTTCCATCTGGCAGCATAGAGTCCTGTGTGCTTTCCACTGCAGTTTCTCTCCGTCCTTTGCATGCCGTGACAGTGATTGGATACATGAAGTAATTTTCGTGGAGGGAATTTGAGGATGTGGATGTGAATAACT
The DNA here is from genome assembly GCF_933228915.1 of Telmatherina bonti. Taxonomy (NCBI): domain Eukaryota; kingdom Metazoa; phylum Chordata; class Actinopteri; order Atheriniformes; family Telmatherinidae; genus Telmatherina; species Telmatherina bonti. The sequence goes on along the minus strand of NC_136629.1, from coordinate 30,838,119 downwards.
TTAACTATCGCGTCTCTTTTGTGGAAATTCAATTACAACCAAATTAATTGCTTGAAAGCCAGCATGTTATTATTTGCTGCATATTTTCAGAGAACTGATTGCAACATTTGATCTTTGCGAGATAGGCCTTTGCAGACAGGGAGGAACACTGCATTGTCCTAGCATAACCTCTCACAAAAATGCTAATAAAACTGAGTTAAGTTTTTGTAATTCAGGGCTAAAGAATACAATTTAATGCAGAAACATTGTATTAACATGGAATTTTTTGTAAAGGCCTATAATTTGAATTGGGGTTTTTTCTGTCAGCATTTTAAATAATAGGGTTCTTTGTTATCTTTATAATGATGAGACATGAACTATGCATTTTTGTGGGAAAATACCTCACACTGCTTTGAAAAAGAAAGCAAATGTATGCAAAAGACACGTTGAGTCTGCTTATTCTTTTCTAATTCAGTGTGACTCAGAAATCACATTTATAAGATAGTTGGGTCAAAATGAATCCTGAGAAAGTGAAATTAGCATTTTTCTTTCCAAAACGTTGCCAGTAAGTGGGCGACTTTGAAATCTCAGATGTCAGTGTGACATTTTATATAAGAATAATAATAAAAAATCTGCTTTTCTGTGAGTTGTTCACCTTTTATTCATGTTGGCAGTTTTCCTCTTGGAAAGCGATGGTTTTTATTCAGTTTTGATTTAACTAATCTGTGACTTATCTGTTCTGTCTGCAGTGATTTCAGTTAACCTGGAGATTGAGTTGTGGGTTGAGGTTATTGGGAGCAGCTAAGTGCTTCAGTGATTTACTCTTACATTCCCTTTTATACTGATCGACTTAAACTGAACAATAAATATATGTAAAAAAAAAAAACTAAAAAAAAACAACCTCCACACCACTACCCACAATGCAACTGAATCATTGACAGTCAATCTAAAAATTGGATGACATTCCCAACCGCTAGTCAAATTAATGAACTTTGAGGCATGACCACACAAAGGGAGTGAGCGTTCAGGGCTGTCCCACTCTGAAATTGGACTTGTTGACACCATTATACATTCTTTGAGGGTATAAATTGACACATATGATGTAGTTAGTCTCATAGCAGACTGCATAGTAAAGAAGTCCAATAGGAAACTGTCTGTCCCAGTGTTTGACACATGGCTGTTATTTATTACATGTAAATACATTTGTATGTGTCCTCACTCAAATATCTGCATATGATTTATGTTTGTGGCTTTCTTGACTTTGATTTTTTTGCCAAAATGTGTCTCTTTCTGGAAGTGGCTAAAAGAAGCAAAAAAAAAGAAATGTGAATCAGCAGTCTGTCAAGTTTAGACTTTGTTTTATTGATGATGCATGTAGAACAAAAAAAACATGCAATCGAGGACAGGATAAACCATTGTGATTATATCCTGTTCCTAATATTCTGTCCCTTTAAGCCAGCGATGTCCAGTTCCAGTCCTCGAGGGCCACAATCCTGCAGGTTTTCCATGACTCCCTGCTCCAACACTCCTGACACCAGTCATTGTGCAGAGATTCATAGGTTGCTGGATTCCTTTAATGTGAGCCAGTTTGTATGAACAGGGATGCATAGAAAACCTGCAGGACAGCAGCCCTCAAGGATTGACTTTAGACACCCCTGATTCAAGCCCAAATTAATTCAGACACTTCAAAAGCTCTGTAGAACATGCAGCCGTAATGCAAGCTGTCTCTGTGTGGCTTTTGCTGGTGATCAATGAAGGCTTCATCTGGAAATATTGGCAGAAATGTGCAAAAGTCTAGCTGGATACAGTGTTGTATGTCCATCTTTCAAGCTGTGGGACTGTGTGGTCATGGACCAGGAAACCCAGTAACAGCAGTGCTGAATTCAGCTGCTGCAGTAATCGCAGCTGAAGCAGAAGCTTCTACACATAAAGACATTAAAGCAAACATCTGAAGTAACTGGATGAAAAGTTATGGATAATGAACACAATTACTTCAGCAAAGTACAATCCTTCCAGTTTGTTTCCGGTTAAACTGGTACGAACACAGACTGGATCGCCAGAAAGCTCCAAGTTTCTGAGACTCTAGAACAGAGCCTTATTCTCAGAGGTGTACTGGTTCAGCACCTCTGAGAATAGGGTTAAGCATAAAATAAAGGTTTGCCTTAAATGACAAATGTCCCGAGTGCAGCAAGCTGAGAGGTGAACTCATGATGTTGTGATTTGCACGCTAAACCACTTTTTAACTCAGTGGAGCATCAAAGCAGATAATCGTCCTCTTTAATCTCAGGGCTGACGGGGCACTCTGCTGCGTGTGTCTTCCCATGGCCAGTTTACACACATGCCAACAGAATGTTATGCTCTCAACATATGGCACATTTTCTCACTCATGTCCTGTCACAGATTCCTTCAACTTTCTGGATTCATATGCCTAAACTGCTGTTTTGGTGTTAATAAATTAGTTAATATTATAGCTCTTTAAGTTTAACCACAACCTATTTTGCAGCTCATGTTCATAAGTTTTCTATTTGTTTCCAGTTTCATGTTTGTCTCATTTGGACTTGAATATATAAAATATTGAAAACACTTCAGTTGTTCGGGTTAGGGGGCTGGATTCCTTTTTGTTTGTCTTAACTCTTACAGGAAACATGCTCATTAATGGTGTCTTTCATAATCTCGGATAACTTCAGGCCACCTAAGAACTAAGCACTTCAGTCAGAGCTGCTCTGTGCAAAAGTAAATACTGGATGTAAACACTTAAATGTGATGTCGCTGAGACGAGCCATGTTTTCCTAAATGCACCTAATTTGGTCATCCTTGAGAAATGTATAAATTATTCTTATTAAACAAATTCAACGTGGTATAAAGTCAGATGGATTTGTAAATCTGTTGCAATCAACTGTTCAAATCACATTGTATAGTTTTTCCTTTATTTAATGGAGAATAAATGTAAAGTTTTAGATTTCTCCCACATATGTGTACTACCTTTCCATTGGCCTATCGACCGTCTGTCCTCTGATTATGCACGATATTTGATGACATGCCAAGTGCCTCACGGTGAGCATCAAGCATACTAAAATTACTTAACCTTAGCAAAAGTCAAAGGCTTTTATTACAGCTGAAAAGGTGTCCTTATGTGATGGTTTTCAGTAGTTAATGTCAATATGAGAATCTAAAAGCAGTTGAAATTTTAGTCAGGTTTGCATTTTTATTTCTTATATCATGCAGGCTGGGATCACTGTTGTCCTTAAAGTTACAGTTTGCACAATCCTAATCAACAGGAAGCATTTGCAACCACGCATAGCCTTACATTTCTTTTATGGATAAAAGAAAGTTTTCCAAGAAAATTAAATCATTTAGTCATTTAGCAGTGGTGTAGTCCAGGGTATACGTGGTATATGGAGTATACCAACTTCAGAATTGAGTATACCCACTAAACCACCTCTGATGCTGCTTTTACAATTACAAACATCCCAACACATTTACTTTATCTACATAGTCCAGCAGCTGAGCTAAGGTTATCTGTGCTACACTGGTGCAGGGAGCCATCAGCTACATTAACTATAGACATAATAAAGATACATGTCTATGTCTATTAGCCTGTCTCTCTCTAGTCTGTGTGCCAGTAGACTACTGGTTTAGTCATTTCATAACCCTTCTTCCCTGAAACCGAAGAGCAGAAATTATGTGACTATGAGCAAATATACTAATGGATAGAGTAGTCTGACATGTCACTTTTTCTGAAACAATATTTTTCAGGGCTACTTTTTTTTCCTGTTCTTGATAAAAGGGAAAAAATGAGAGTATATAGACTTCATGAGGGATCTCTACCTCACTGATTTTAAGAAAAGTGTGAATCCAAACAAAACACTGAAAATACTGTGGGACATATTCCAGGCCTGGAGGTGGGACTGTAAGGCTGCCACACATACAATAAAAACCAAAAAATAAGATATGGAACTTGGGCATAATAAGTTGTGCAATGTAAACAAACACACGAAGAAGTCGCTGATGTTGGTGGAGGATTGAGCGAAAAAAGAGATGTAGCTTCTGCAGTGGATTGCACATGCAGGTCAGTAGATGTAGACTTTGGTTCAGGAATCAGTCATGTAGACTGCAGTTCAAATGGTGGCAATTGCAGATCCGTTTGCTTTTGGAGCATAATTCAAAGAGGAAAAAAAAGAAAGAAGTAAAAAGTTCCTGAAACACCCTTTTCTATGTAGACAAAACATCCAAATAATAACTTTTGCAGATTCAATTCAATTCAACTTTATTTGTATAGCGCCACTTCACAACAATGTGGTCACAGGGCACTTTACATACACGAATCAACACACACATCATTTCGAGCCAATTCATACATATTCTAAAATAGAAACCAACTGATTGCATCGAGTCATAACTTCAATCCAATCCCCCATCCTGAGCATGCACGCGGCAATACTCCTAAACTCCTCTCATGCATCATATACACATCAGTACATCGCTGCATACAAAGTCCATATACTATTGTTAAAACACAAAATCCTTATATGCAATTGAAACGGCTTTTGAAAGTGGTCAGACACACTGGAAATAAGGGGCCTGAGACGCAAACCTCACCAATCATGTCTTTGGAGTGGTCGCATGGAGCAGATGGGGACAACTGGTTAAACGTGGGCTGGTCTCCAGATCTGTGCCATGTCTCCGGGATCTCCAACATTTATCTGCACTGTGAATATCGGGTTAAAAGTCCTGTAGTGTGAGCTAGTCTGAACACTTCAGAGTGGCTTGCGGAAGTCTTCACTCCTCCTTGGAGGTGTTACGGTACAGCTTGCATTTAAATAGATTTTTTGTTTTTAGATTAAAAAATAAGTCTAAATAAATATACTCTAAACTGGTGAAGTGTATAATATCTTTGCACACACCTCCATCCAGGCTTAAAATGTGAGCATGCATTTGTTGTGCAAGGTGTTAAACCAGTGCTTTATTAAAACTGACTGCTGTTGTACTTATCCTGCATTATCTGTCAGTTTTTTTTACTGCCTGTCTTTAATTAACCCCTGTTAAGCTGCCAGAATTGATCTTTTATTTGTACACTGGAGTGATGTGTGTTTGATAAACAAAAGTTCCAGCAGAAATTGGCTCACCTGCTGAACTAAGCCAGACCTGTTTACTCGAGTACAAACACTTGTTTAGGCTTCGCAATGGAGGCATTCTGTTTCAGTGTCTGCTTGAAAACTACATTTTTCATCAAGAAACTAGATTTGAGATGTGTTGAGAAGAGCTCTAAACCAGTGTTTTTCAACCTTTTTTTAAGCCAAGGCACACTGTTTTTTCACTGAAAACTCACAAGGCACACCACAAACCAAAATGTTTTGTTTGTTTTTTTTGTTAAAAAAAAAAAAAAAAAAAAAAAAGCCCATATTAATATAAAGTCCATCCTGTCAAAGTGGCCTTCAATGGAAATAAGATAAACACAAAGAAAATGAATTTTCTGATCTTTTACCTGGGCCCTGGATGAACACAGAGATGCTTTTTAGACCAATGAGGTGACATTGGATCATTTCTCAGGGCATACCTGATGATCTCCTAGTGTGGCACGGCACAGTGGTTGGAAAACACTGCTCTAAACAATGATTTACATGCTGACTTACAAATTGATTTAACTTGACAATATAATGATGTTTGTTCCAATATAAAGTAGTGGAATTTTGACTCTGTAGCGTTTATGGACTTAAAAAAATGGCCATGTAGTTGTATCTATTTATTTCATTCACATGTGCAGTTGTAGCTATTAGCATCATTTAATTGTTAGTTTGTTTCTTTTTTTTTTTTTTTTTTACCAGTTAATGTTTCATTTCACTTAAGAGGAAAAAAAATCCTTGTATCATTTGCCTTATGAACATTTGATCAATTAATCATTGGTGAGCTACTATGCTGAGCTCCATCCACAAGTTTAAAGTCCTTGACTTGTTTTAGTTCAGTCATTTCTGACATAAAAGCTCCAACTCACTTTGTTTTTCTCTGATCATAACATCGTTTTGGTTGTTGCAGTGAGGTCAGCATTCATGACTGAACTGCATAACCCGCAGCAACTGTTCTGCTGCTGCCAGATTCACAAGAACAGCAACAGATCTATCTCAAGAACCCCTGGCTGCAATGCATCATTAAACCTTCCCTGTATTCCCAAATGACAAGGAACATGAGAATTCTCCTTGGATGGCGCATATATATTTTACATCAGCAAAGCTGCCACAACTTGAAGGTCTTGCAGATGTGTTGGAGGGACTTCAGGCCGGACTTGCTCTGGTGGTTGGCTTTACATCTATCCTGCATTACTGTATCAGCTGAAAGAGTTTCTTGGCACAGTCACCTGCTTGGAAAAGTACTTTGAAACACCACAGCCGCTCTAAGTGCTGACTTTGTTTACAGGCTATTATTTTTCAGCTTTTGATATTTCTCATACAGCGGTTTGAAAGAAAGACAGATGTTGACAGTGTGCCGACGAATTTTAAAAAGTGAGAAAAGCATTTGTTTTGAGAAGTGAGAAGCCAACACCATTGAACACGAGAAGGATATGAAATACACCATTACCAGCTACTGTAAAATGCTCAAAAATTTTCCCATATCTATCAATTAGTTATACAGAAGCTGTATCCAATCTGTAGGCTTATAGAAAATAACTTGGAACATTTTATTCCATTCCTAAAAGTCCGCAGCATCAGCAATCCTGCCAAACACAATATGTAAAGAAATGGAGATACTCCATAAACACTGCCCTGAATGAAGATACCGTAACATTTAGGACTGGATAATCAGTGTGTGATTTGGCCGAACTCTGCTCACTTGTTGCCTTCACAGCCGAGTTTCTGTGTGGTTTCATACATTTATTTTTTTCTTTCTGTGTCTCACTCTAGCAGCCTCGGAGGGGAGAGTCAACGGCGGTGAGGATTTCTTTCAGAAGGTGAGTGTGTAGTCTGCTCTTGGATAATGTTTGCTTTGTCTTTCGGTTGTGTTCAAGCCCACTGAGCAGCACTTCTCTCTTGGTATGGGAGCAGATGTCAGGTGCTTGTCCAGTTGCTTCTAATTACATATCTAAACAAATAAAACAATGGAAAGTTACTGACGTGAAACCACTCCAGGGCTCTGATGCTAAAACACAGCTGACACAACACTTAAGGCATTTCCACTTACATAATGTACCATAGTATGGCAGATAATCAGGAGTTTAAAGTGGCATTACACGTTTCTTATCATGGCAGCTCACTGACAAAACATTCAGTGAAATAAATTCCACTAATTCATCAATTATGATACAAAGTATTCTGCCAGTTTTTCTTCTTCTTTTTTCCCCCAACACATCCTTACATGTTGAAATAAAAACAACATGAAAATTGATTTTTATAGGTGATTTTGCAAGTGAGTCTCTGCAGAGTAGAGGTTGGGAAGTTAGTGAAGCATGCGTGTCTTTACAAATACAAATGTTATGTCTTGTTTCAGTATTGAAAGTAAATGTGATTTATGGGCAGATATTTTCCTGTCCTACAACTTCTTTATGGTTACAAAGTCTCACATTTTCCAGTCTGATGTTAGTTAACAAACTGAACAGTGCATGGTGTTGCAATACTTTGTCAAAGTACCACCTAAAAACCTTTTTAATGCCTAAAGCACAGCTTTAAACCAACAATTCTGTGGAAAGGTCTGGCAGTATCCCTCATCTCTTAATTTTTGGTTAAAAGGATTCATACTTTCATGTAATCCTTAAAAATGTTATAGATAAGGAGTTCTTTAGGTTGTTAAAGGCATTTTAAACATTTTTTTAAAAAAAAAACTGGCTACTTCTTTATTCATTTTCAGTCCAGACTTTGTATCTAACCATTTAAATAGTTTTTTTGATTGATGGAAAGCAACCCAGCAACAAACCACAAATCTTTTAAGATTAAAAACTACACATAACTTAAAGTGTGAAGCTTGTGTTTTGTCTACGCATATCTGCAGACAAAGCTTACCGTGTAAGTTGGACACATTAGTAGCACTTCAAGATAATACTTTTTTTATTTTCAGATTCTTTACTGCTTAAATATAAAATAAAAAAAAGATGAAGATGACAATTTTTGACAGACATGAAATAGTAAAAGCTGGACATGTGTCAGCAGAGTGTACTGTGTGTCCTTGGAAAGAAGTTTCAGGGAATCTGAACAAGCGGAGACCAAATGAATTGGCAGGCCTTGAAAATGTAACAGCAGAAGGTGAACAGCATTTGAAAATAGTGTCAAAGAAAACGTCAACTATAAACAGCAAAAAGCTGACAGGTCTGAGGGATACATCTGGCCCTTCACTCTATGCATCAACTGTTTGCCGAAGCCTCATCAGAAATGGTTTCTGTGGATGGTTGGCTGTCGGTGAGCCATTCTGAAGGAGGGTGAATGGGAGAAAAAGGCTGAGGTATGCCAAATGAGACAAGAATGGAGTTAAAATCAGTAGTGACAGGTCGTATGGAGTGATGAATCCTCCCCAGAGCCCAGATGTCAATATGACTGAAGCAGCATGGGATCATCTTGACAGTGAACGGAGCAAAAGACAGGAAACATCCAAAGAAGAACTTTGGAATGTCCTTCAAGGACCCTGAAGAACTATTCCAGTGGTCTACTTATATGGGATTTTCATTCATGTTTGCACATTGCCATGGATTGTTAGTACTCTTATAGTTGCTCTTACTGTCCATGTCAGAAATTATATTTGACATATTTCAGGCCAGTCCAAGAAACAACAACATTGAGGTGCATACAGGTACAATTCACAAATAAAGGACATAAGCTTATATTAAACTGACAAGAAAAGACAAATGATTATGATCAGAAAAGATTTAATAAGAGGAATTATATAGAAAGTTGGAACATTGAATGCAAAAACTGAAATAGAAAATGTGACTCAGACACACATTTGCAACAAACTATTATATCCATCATAGTTTGATTTATTTTAGCACTTTTTTTTTTTTTTAAATCTGTGTTATGTGTCATCATATTTAAGAATTTAGATCATATCCATCTATTTTCTGCCGCTTATCCTGGGTCGGGTCGCGGGGGGCAGCAGCCTAACATTTAGATATGTGAAGTCATACCTGGATGGTTGTTAAACTATGGAAACAGATTGTTCAGCATAGATACCATATTCTGTATCATCTAGGTCTATAGACATTTCAAACTCCGATAGTGTCAAACTTCCTCCATAGCAAACTCATCGTCTGTAATGAAACAAATGGTAGATGGGGGTTTGTTTTAGTAGACCTCCTTTGTCTGTTTTCCCTATTTGGTTTTGGTTTAGGAAGCAAAGTTAAATTGTCATAGAAAGAGGTAATTTAACTGTCCCTGAAGCAGTTCTCAAAAACCAAGTAATGCAAACCAGGCGCCTCGTGATTCCCGTTGTTGGAATTTTAACAAGGACTCTAAGAGCACCGTACTGTAGCTCTGCCTCCATCTCTTCTGGTTTGAGTATTTAAAAAAAGATTCAAGGTATGTGTTTGCCATATTCCACAAAGCCCACTTACTCTTTCTCTTTTTTTTTTATCTTTGCCTTGAACATTTTACAGCTTGTTCAAACAAATGGTGGATAGAAGTTGTAAAATCGTCAATTACAAATTAGTTTGGAGCTGTTAGGGTTGGCAAGCTGGCAAGGAATAGAGTAGAAGGTCTAAAGGCATGTTTTTACTGTAAGATTTCCATGTGGATAACTCTTGATAGCGTGATCATCATATATACCCAGTTACAGACAGGAAAATAAACACTGAATGTGACTGTGGAACAGTATTGAAAGAAAAAAAGATGATGTGTGCGTGAAATGCCTTGACGTTGATGAAAATGGAAATTCTTAGCTGGACTGCTTCCTGCCTGTCCTACACGCCCATGTGCTGCACAAACTCAATGAGATTAATAAAGTAAATGCGCAGAAGTTCTCTCCCTCGTGTAAGGAAGCATATGTCATTGTTTTACACACACACACACACACACTTAGTCGGTGTGCTTTGGGAATGAGATTGCGAGTTTATTTGCTGACGACAGCAGCATAAAACGATCCACCCCCACACTTTCTCCCCAAGCCTGCTTGCTTTGGTTGATGAAACCCTCTTACTCACTGTCTGCTGGACTTCCTTGAGTTCAGAGCGACATTTTACAAACAGTCTCCCCTTTTCATGTTGTTGGTGAAAAGATAATGACAATGGGAAAAAATGGGTTTGGGCCATATGAGGGTTCCCCTAGCTAGGAATTAGAAATCTCTCCAGCCCTTGTCCCTCTCTCTGTCCCTCTCATCACTCCCTCATGTTTTTTTGCTCATGTCATTCTCCTGTTGTGTTAATGCCACTTTGGTTTTGCACTCTATTAAACCACTGTGTCTCACCGCTATCAGTCTGGTGTAACATGGGGATTTCTCTACAAATGAGGTTTTTGATTAGCAATGATCTGTGATGTCATTGTGTGAAATCATAACACAGACCAGTAAGCTGTTTCAGGGCATCAGAGTCGAGAGGCTGGACCGGTTAAGATGAAAACTGCACACAACAGAAGAGGTTGGAGTGGATTTGAGTTGAGAGATCGTCTTTGAACCTCTGGCCAGTTCGTCCCTGATCCCTGTTCCATCTCTGCTTCCCAAAGGTTGTGGTTCTGTAAATAAGGCATGATATTAAAGCACCAGTGCAGTCAGATCTGAAGCCAGGAGTCATTCATTTTATTTGGTTTATGGCACCGAAATGTCTTGCATTTCTCTGCACTGAAAATATGAAAAGAAACAAAAAAGACTCTTTGGAGAAAAAAAAAAAAAAAGAAATTATTGGGGAGAAAAAAACTGACACAAGTAGGTGAGTGTAGTTGGCATCAAAACATACATAAACAAATGTTTTTGTTTTAATGAACAGTATAAATAATCATGTGTCGTCCAGTAAATGACGTGTTGTCTTGACTGCTTTTCAGCAGCAGAATGTTTTTGCAAATTTGCCTTTCTTGCTACATGTGTAGCCCTTTCGTAACCCTATGCATGTGTTAGTATTGGCTAAGAGGGGTAATGGGGCTGTAGCTGCAAGTTAACACTTGGATTGTTAACATGACTGTTGCGTCTCATGGGGATGGATCAGTCATTGCTGTCAGGCTCAACTTCTGCTGTTCTCTGTCTCCTAAATGGCCTCACAACTGCTTTACACCCACCAAAAGCCCTTTGTTTTCCCCCCTCATACACACACATAGACACACATACATTCCAGCTGAATCAACAGCTGTACCATTGCAGCAAGAACCAGGAAACAAGACTCCGCCTCCATCGATTCGCTGATGCGAATTACGTCCATTTGCGGTCACGTGTATCGAATACATGTGCTGTCTATGTGGACATTTCCTTAATGGTATCCTGCTTGGTGTTACACACATCTGCACATGCCAGCTGCAGACCTCTTAACAGGCAATCATCAAATCAGGACCATGGCATGGAACTTATCGGAGCCATTTTATTTCAGAGATGGTGAAATGGGTTTAAAAGAAAGAGAATGGAATGGCACATATGTATAGGTTACTTACTTCAGGCAAATAACTTGACCCATTTGAGAGGTATTTGCAAGTCCCTTCATAAAAATAAACGCCATCAGCCCTTTATAATGGTGTGTGGTCTGACAGAAATCAGTCCCATCTGTAGAGAGCTGCCAAGAACAGCAAAGCTGGACAGGAAACAGCTTTCTCTGAACAAAGCCCTTTTTTCCTTAAAGAAAATGATGACGACGCAAATGCCATAATGTATGATCATTTTAGAAAAGTAGAGTTTAAGATCTGAAATGTCATTTTTATAAGCTTTTGACTTTGCCATTTTTTTTCAGTGCAAACTACTTTTTTTTTTTTTTTTTTTAATTTCATGCAGAATTTACCATAATGATAATTTATCAACCTCTGTTAAAAAAAAACAAAACTGCAGTGTTGGAAAAGTAGGCTATAGAAGCAGTAAACGGCATGACACAGGTGATGTCAAACAAACGACACACAAAAACGTCTGCTCAAAGAAAATTAAGTAAATAATAAAGTAAGCTAAATTCAACAAGATAAGCTAAATAAATACTACAGAGCTCTAAAGTTAGACACACTGTGTTAAATATGAACATCATATGGTCTGGCTATGTACAGCACATATTAACATACACAAAATGTATATAAATATGTAAAGATAAATATTTATTTAAATACCAGGAGGGTGTAAAATTGTGTTACACAAATAATTATTGCACATGAAAAAATTATCTAAACTTTGTGGCCCTTTTCATATAATTGAATGTAGCAAAAAAATTACATCACAAATAAAAAACAAAATAATTATTTAGTGGATTAGTGGATTAGTGTATAAAAATGCAGCTACACACACCCCCCATATAGTTCCATGCTACTGGTCAAAGCCTGTACCCACCTCCCCATTACATTTTATGGGAAAGCTGTACATATTTAAAAGCAATGAGACAATTAAGCAACTCTCAACTCTGCTAGATCTGTTCTCTCAGAAAATCAGGTATCTGCCATTCGTTTAATCACTTCCCGTGTAATTACGGTGACTCCTGAGAGTTTGCTGCAATGCCATATTTGTTAAGTCTGTTTTCCAGCTGAAAACTTTCATGACAAAATCCAGATATTGTCGTGGGATCTGAGAAACAAAAATCCAACAATGGGAAAGTTAAAGGCTACAACTGCAATGGAAATAAATCCTCTGTATCACTGACAACATTGTTTTTCTAATTTGTTTTTAATGCATCCAGCGTTTGGTGTGAGAACATGTGACTTTAGTCAGAGTATAAAAGTTTGCGTCCAGATCTTTGGCGTACGTGATTTATTGTCCTTTCTCACATATTCCAGGCAACAGTGGGAGGGTGTCATGTAGTAGATTAGAGTTACTTCTGCCGCAGAATAATAAGAAACCCAGTAAGAAGAAAACTCCATCAGGTTTTGCTTTCGAGCCTGAATTTCCCAGTATGTACAGTCATTCTAAGTCAATAGACTGATATTATTTCAGAACTTGTAAAAACACTGAAGAGAGGAGGGATGGCGGCGATTACAGCAGGAGGACAATAATGGATGATCATTAACAGCGATGGAGGCTAAGCTGGCACTGCTTACTCACTTTAATGATGCTGCAAATGAATTCCTTACGAAAATAGCCAAGTTAGATCACACCAGAGGAATTTGCCTTTAGGGTCATTGCACAGTGTGATACAAAAATTTAATTTATTTCCTCCATAATTCCTTCAGTAGAAACACTGAAAGGTATTATTTTTTCATCTATAAGATAATTCTACAAGATGTGACGATGTGATGTGATGAGCTGAAGCAAAAGCAGTAAAAAGGAATTTAACAAAACTTTGTTAAAGAGAAGTTTGTTGTTATGCAAGCAGTTTATTAGCTTACAAAAATGTCTCTCATAAAGCTGCTATTGCAGGCGTTGTGTTACTGAGGAAGAAACTTGATTCGCTTTCCGATTAGCAGCCAAAAACTAAAATTCCTCTGATCGATGTTTTAAGACTAAAAGGTGCTGCCTTCGGGTCCTCCTACTGGTTCGGTTTTTCTGACTAAAAGTGGCAGAGGTCCCTTATTCCATTTATCATCGAGGTTTTCCATCTTCATATGTGATCATAGCCCACGATGTGGACAATCGTCGAGGCGTGAAAGGGATTCCAGTCAACCATCACGGACTCGGAGTATATGCTTGCAGGCGTAAAGAAAGGCATGTGTTGGACTCTGTTTTACAGGTGTGTGAGAATGGCAGTGGAGGAGCTGTCAGACCTTATTTTCAAGGATGCCAAACAGATACAGATGTTGCTAAAAGAAAGCATGTGGAGGAATTTAGCCAAATCCCCGTTTGGTCTGGGCACCACTTAGGAGACAAGACGTTGCCCTCAATTTAAGTAATTTCTTGTCCCTAATGGGAAACTTGATGTCCTGACAATATCCAAACATCAAACAATAAAAATTCAGCCACACTCATCAAACATGATTGTTCACTGAAACTACAGATCAGAAAACATTGAGTAAAAAAAAAACAATTAAAATGAAAATAAAGCAGAAAACAAAGCACCAAATGACTCAACTGAAAAGGAATAAAACAGGATTCGGTTGCTAAGGTCTTATCTTTGTGAGAAAAAAAAGTGAGACAGATTTAAAGTGCTTGGAAAAAAGAAAACTGATTTTCTGAAGAAATTCTTAAAAGGTCCAACATCTGTAGGGAGACCTGAGTGCTCTTAATGTACTTCCACTTGCCTTTGAGTAACACTGCTTTGTTTATGGCTTAATGCACTCGTCTCCTCCGCTGAGGTAAATTAAGAGACCGCCGCTGCTCGTGATGGTTTGAAGCTGTCCTGCAGTGCTGCATCACATGGCCGAAACTTTGAGAAATTCATATTTCTCCACCCTGAAAACACAAACCCCTGGAATGTTTTAAAACAAACAGAGGACTACAGGACATTTGTGAAAACAAGGATGGAGCACATTGAGGACAAAGCCGTTAGAAGACGGCAAGTCAGACCCTTTCCTTCCTCTCGCTGTTTCTCCACTAACATCAACCACATCTCAGAGCAAGCCACTCCTGAGGGACTTCAGTTGTGTGTTTGTAGCCAGAATGTCAAACAAGGTGAACTTCCTTCTGGCCAGAAAGGCAAACAGGAGTTCTAGACTTCCAATGTGTCCTCTTTTCTGGAACGCTGACAGAATCCTGATCAACTCCTTGTTTTTATTTATCATGTCTTACTACTTGCCGTGTTTTTCCATCGATAAGTATGATCTTGTTTTTATTTAGTTCTTATTTAGATGTGTGTTCAAAACCAAGTCCCTTCACTGCTTTTAATTATATTTTCATTATTTTTGTTTCAAATGAGAGGATCATATAAATGTCTGCAAAACATTACATAAATTAATGTGGCATTTTAAAACAGTTTAATGGAGCACTGATGGAGATAGAGCTTGATGTGGGATATTATCCCACCTACTTTTGCACTCTTTAAATACATTGTAACATTTCTGATGTTCTCCACATTTTCAGTTGTTAAACAGCTGAATATTAATACCATTTTTTATTAAGCATCTAAAGTCAGCTTGATTTCTGTTAGCTAATTGTTCACACATCAAACTAAGTTCAGTCCCCCTCATGACACCCTGGTGATCTTATGTAATACTAACTAGAGGTTTTAGGTTTTAAAAGATAATTGGTTGATAATTAAGATTTTAATGTTGT
Organism: Telmatherina bonti; assembly: GCF_933228915.1. Classification (NCBI taxonomy): domain Eukaryota; kingdom Metazoa; phylum Chordata; class Actinopteri; order Atheriniformes; family Telmatherinidae; genus Telmatherina; species Telmatherina bonti. Next base: position 30,822,918 of record NC_136629.1, on the reverse strand, counting down.
TTTAATCTGTGAATTGTGGGGTGAACACGGCTGTATGGACTCTTTTGACATACAATGATCATTTTGAAGATTGAAGAGGATTGTGTTTTCTTCATTTGAGGCTTTTAATAAACAAACTCTGCCAGTGCTGATGTGTGGAATAAACTAACATGTCTTCTTCACTCTGTTTCAGGTCATGGAAGAAACCCAAACACAGATAGCCTGGCCTTCCAAACTAAAAATTGGAGCAAAGTCCAAAAAAGGTGACATCCTTTTTTTTCCCTCTTTTGTTTTTTAAGACTACTTCTAGTGGAAAATAAAAATTGTGAGATGTTTCTGTTTTTCTTTTTAAGCGAGGTTGTTTCTTTAATACATAAGAATCGTCATCCCTGCAGTAGACTGTAGTACAGGTGAGTTAAAGCTCAGCTTCAAAAAGGGAGCCACCAGAAAAGTACATTTTTAACCTTCTCCAATAGCTCAAATCTTGGAAAACAAATAATTATTATAATCAAGGAAAAATAATGTAGTTTTAAACAAAAAGTATATATTAGGTTATATTTTGCATCATTTTTGCCTCAGTAGAGGAAAGAAAAAACAATCCAAGTTACTGTTGTAACCTAGACTGTTATAACCTTTTTTTTCTTGTTTTTTTTAGTTTTATTTTTTGTTTGTTTTAATTAATTTTTCACCAAATTCACCTATCCACATACGCATATATAAATGCACATGTGCACAAATGCATGAACACATGTGCACATAAACCTTAGTAGTCAAGGAAACACTGCCAGCTAAACTTCAGAGAAAGCTACTAGACGACTTTTAATTTTAGTATAAAGTCTGCAAAAATTGTGTCTCATCATCTTTAATGTCAGATGTTGCATGAGATGCAGGAGATGAAGAGTCTTCCTGTTTGAACATTGTGAACCTTCTGGCCAACAAAGTACAGAAAACAAACATATTGATGATTGTCCAGAGCATCCGTGTGCTACGTGACACTACACGGATGTTCTGTGGCTGAGAAAGTGTAGTGACAGAATAAACAACAGTGATGTGGTGTAAAATTCCGTCAAACAACTCCGAGTCAAACCGCTGTGAAATTTTTGAGGTCTGAGTTGTATAAGATTGGGGGGGGAAAAAAGTATATTCTGGTGGTTTTATTATGAGTCGCTTTCAGCTTAACTTGATGGTCAGGATGATCTGATTCTCTGTATTGAGGGCACATTTACTGCTATCTACAACAAAATTACATGCTACACACTAACCCACCTTTTGACAAATTATTAGCCATCTAACTTTATGTATGATTTCATTATGCTAATTTAAACCAAAACTCAACTTTTTTTGTTTTTTCATCTTGGATTTTTAGCATAGTGATAACAGTACCAAAACCACACCCTCAAACCGCCCAAGTTTGAACAGACCTAAGGGACTATTGAGGAATGAGGCTTAATTTTTTTATTACTGGACACTGGAAGGCTTATTTAACATGAACATTTAGCAACACATCATCAGCTGAACACTTTTACATTATTTTTGTGCATTTTTCTCATTTCTGCTCAGTATTGGTTTCCACTGATATTTTGCTGCTCTCTTTCTCCTGTTGGTTAAATATACTCCTAATACTGAGGGCAGATTCACATCAGCCTTTTTGATTCAAATCCGAGTCTGTTTGCTTGAAAAGTCCGCTTTGTTTGGGGAAATGTGAATGCGCCAAACAAATTCGGACTAAAGAAGCGGGCCGGGTCCGCATACAAACACTGATCTCATCTTGTTTCAAGTAAACCCAATACAGGAAGCAAACTACAAAAAAAAAAAGTCATTTCCTGCATTTGACGTAGCATTGCATTGTGGGTAAATACATAGCAATCGCACTAAGGGTCCTCTGCCTCGTCTGTTGTTTATACTGCGTCTATTGTTTCAGTGTATTACTGCAGTATACTGGCACAAGACAAAATTAAAAACAAACGGCAATAGTTTTATGCTCGGTGTGTAAGTCACAATGGAGTTTTCTTCTTCACGCAGGTCTTGTCCTCTCTTTAGCCAAATACTAGTGCAGCGCCACCTTTGGTGGAGTGGGGAAAATTTATTGTAAAGGTTTGGCGCATTTGACCAAAGTGCAGCGTGAACACAATGTCGGTCCATATGTATACACCCCCCTACAACTGAGTCGAGTACCCAATCGGACCGGTTCTAGCAAACTATCCTGATGTGAATGCACCCTAAGGTGCAGGTGTGCAGCCAGTTGCCATTTAGACACATAAACACATGAAGTTTTCAACTCAATGTTTTGTTTCAACATTATCTTTAACACTTGTAATGAAAACCACACAGCACTCTCTTTTAATGACTCATTGTCATGAATCAGATCAGTATTATTTGCCACACCACTGACTTCAAACCAGTGCAGTTAAGCTGACATTGTCAGCTGATTGCAAAGTTTCTTGTATTTTTTTGCTCTGCTAACAATGATGTGTCCTGACCTGCATGCAAATCAATGTGAAATAACAATAAAATAGAGCAGCTCTCTGTTACTCTGATCAAAAGAAACAAAATCTAATTGGCTCTGCTGATCACTCTTTATAGTGATTACATTTCAAAGTATTTAGTCCAAATATCTTCTCTGATCAGTGTCCAAATAACTGGAGCAGTTTTGGGTTTTTTTTTTTTTAGAGATTTTAATAAACCCAGAGAAGAAAATAAACCCATTATTTAGACTGTTAAATACTTCTTTCAGTGATTTTGACACACCAGTCTTTTCATGCGTCATATGTTATGCATGCCATTTTTATCATGTGATGCAACTTGAGTTGATTGTTATTCCTTTTGGGTCCGTCAGAAATGTGTTCTTGGAAAAGTAATTTGAATCACATAGATAACAAGGGAGTGTTTAAATGTAGCTTTACTTCTTTATTAAAGAGTTAGTTGAGCAGTTGGAAAAGATGAAAGCTTACATGTTTTCCCATCCCTGCGAGCCAGTAACTTCATCTGCACACAGGACACTGGGATTTGCTGTGAAAGCGTGGGCGGGTGTGTGGGAGTATTCTGTACTGAAGCTCACGCATTTATTGGCTGAGTTGTTCTAGCACTCTGTTACCAATAAAAGATTATCACGGTTATTTAAAGCTCTTCCGGGAGGGAGCGAGGCTGGGGTTGAGGGGGGGAGCAAGGAGAGAAATGGATGCAAGTGTGCCCACTTGGTTTTCCTCATGAGAATTGCCAGCGTGCGTCTTCAAACCAGATGTGCAATCCATTGACATTATGTAACTTCCTCGGTCACTCCACACAGACGAATGTTGGTAGAATTACGTCTGAATATTTAACATTTTTCTCTCTGATAATCAACTGTAAATCCAAACAATTAATTTTCACACACCCTATGTCCACTAAACATTAGCTCATTCATAAAAGCTGCCTCCTAAAACACCTGCAAAGATGCTATGTGCACCGAAAGAGAATATTTGAAAAGATGGCAAATGATTTGTGGTGCGGCCATTTTTTGTTCCCTTGCTGTGGAGTGTAAAGTGAAGTGAGCAGAGGGGAGGGGAAAGTTGGATAATCACTTGGTTATTTTATGAGAGAAGAGGCATGTGGAACTGACCATGTGCTTTACTGACCTGATCTTATGAGACTGAGGGAAGGAGAAAGGCCAGTATAGCGGAGCAGCATATATTTCACTTCTTCCAGGCTAAAATTATGCTAAAAACATCCATCACCTGGTGTTTAAAACCTCACAGAAGCCGTCATTAAAATTTCTCAAGACAATGATCCACATTCCTCGCTTCACTCATCACGGCAGACTGAATGAGACAACACAAATTTTTTTAGTCTGCCCTTTTTACACGGCAGATGACAGAGCTGTTTAGTTGGTGCATTGTGACTGTGATTATTTTCAGCTATTTTGAGGTTTTCTGCTCTTTAAAGGCGTTAGTTTGTCTTGCTTTACTGGAAAGCTCAACATTGCAGTCTGGAATCAATTGCACTGTGCAGGACTGCAGCAGATGTGAGAGGATTTGTGTGTTTGTAACCTCTACATTACAGGGCAGTACTCCATCAAAATGCCAGCTACTCACCTGCAGCTTGCTAAATCTGTCACCTGCATATGTGCGATAAGATGTTCAGCCTCTCAGGCAAGCCACTGTAGCAGCATGCTGTCAGTATGTTAATACAGTGACTGATATCGCCCTTGCACAAGACATGCTTGTGCTGTGACTTGGACTGTCCAACACATTGGTTAGCATAGAGAGATGGTCTTTTTAGGTTTTAATTTTTGCAAGTTTGATGCTTTGTTTGTATATAAAAATCATCTTATTTCTACTACGGTTGGTCAATTGTGGGTTTTAATGTTTCCACAGATGTTTTGAATGAAAACGCCAAGCTAAAAGGACTTAATTCTCTTCATTTGTGTGGTATTTTTAAATGTCGCTGGAAAAATGCTTTAGCTTTGCCAGCAAAAAAAAAAAAAAAAAAAAAAAGGCCTCTGGGTCAAGAGGTTTCTTCTCTGACGAGTGGAACGGTGTAAAATGCGTGCAATTGAAGAGGCTTGCTTTTTGCAGCTGCAAGTCTGCCCTTGTTGTTGTTTGTTTTTATAGCTGTCCAGTGTGCCAAATTAGGACTTAAGGTGTTCATTTTTTATTCCATAATCAATCATCCAGAGAGAAAGGGGGCGGGGGGGGAGGAAGAGCACAAAACACACTTCACTTCAAAAATGTGGGGGTGTTCTAACATCACAACTGCAGCCCTCGTTTAGGCTGGCTAATGTTTGCCAGATGTGCTGTGCAGGTTAGAAAGGAAACTAGAAGAACTATACTCCCTCTAATGGCTGTAGTTGGTGCCACAGGTGAGATTTGCGTTCACAGCAACAGCTGAATGCTGAAAAACTTCCTGGAACCAGTGTTGAGGCTGTGATGGGTCTTGCCCTCACTTTTTTGGCTCCTTTTTATTTTGTTTTCCTGCATTGCCTACATTTATCTCAGCGTGGAGCTTTTTTTTTTTTTCTTTCGTCCATACAATCATCTGTGGGAAGTGTGTTGATGTCTGACTTATTTGCTCAATGCTTGTTCGGCTTTATGAGTCTGTTTGTAGTTACTTTGTGTTTTTGGTTACTTATAACATTAGGCGAATTGCACAGAACACTTCCCTGACTCTTCCTTTTAAGATGTTTTAAAACTAATTGAGTGTCAACATGCAATTGTGGCTTTGTCTCAGGTGCTGGTAAATTTGCCTCAATAAGTCTTTTTCAAGAGTTCCTGTGTAAAGTTTATATTATAAATATGAGATTGTGTGACTGCAGGGCTGTGTGTTGGGAAGTTTATTCCTGGAAGGGGGTTTAGTGGACTTTCCTGCTCCTCAGTACAGTTAACACAGGGCGGTGGGCTGTGAGAGTGTAAAGTAGGTGTGTGTGTGTCCGTGTGTTTTTGCATTTGCATTCTCCAGGGGCTCAGCATGCTGGAGGGCCAGATGTGAGCTTACCTAACACTACCCAGACACAAGCATTAGCTTTGAATGGTTACGTATGTAGTGTTTGGGTGTTTTGGCGGGGGCATTTAGAGGAAGAGGAGGGATAGTTTACTTTAGCTGTTAAGGTGTTATTTAAATGATCTTTGAATGCACCTCTGAATGTATGAACACAGCAAATTTAGATGATACTATTGTGATAACTATATGATAATTAGTTGTTGTGATGAGTGCAATTAATAAGTTTTCTCCCTTTTTGGCTAATTATAGGTAACTCCAATAAATAATCTGTTGCCTGTCTCTTGTTATACCTTCTTCTCATGCTCACTAGATATTAGTTACATGTTTGTTTGTTTTTTTAGTTTAGTTCTTTTGTTTTGTTTTTTTCTTCAGCTTGAAAAATAGATGCTGTGTATTTATAAATGACATGTTAAAAAATAGGTTCTGTTATGACTGTCAGTATTTATATTCTAATTATCCAAATGCTAATGATCATACATTGCTGTGTTGATGCAAACAGGACCCGATCTATTGTTTAAGTTAAGATCAAAACAATCAAATATTAGAAGTAAGGAGTTTTACAATCTGCAACTGGTACTAATGTAATATTTACAGAATGTTTTCATAAACATTATTATACTACTACTACTACTGCTACTATTATTATTTTTTCTTTTTAATTATTTCTATTGTTATTTTTTTCAAAGAAAATATGACGGTGGCATGAATAGCCCAAACCAGGAAATAACTATTACAGGCTTAGTTACAGTTGTTTTGGACTGTTGTCATTAGTTAAACAGTGTTTCTGTTCTGTTAAATCTGACAAAGAGTGAAGATTAAATGTGTCTTTGTCAAAATGTGCCAAATTTCTAAATTCAGAGTTTTGCATCTTTAAGCTCAAATGAGATGGAAAACAAATCACTGTCTTCTATTAATGCATAAGCTGATAGCAGCATGAATGTGCAGAATGACAGATTGCCTGGATTTAATTCCCCTGGAAGGAATCCCCTCCCTACCACACAGGCTAGCTGGTTGCTTGCCAACTTCAATGAGACTGTACTGATATTAAAGCAGCAATTATTGCCATTGAGCTTTTCTCTGATACTCTGTAATTTCTTACAAATGCAGATTGATGTGTCATGTTTGCTTAAATGGTTTTAACCTTTCGCATTCTGTCTCAGGGCCTTAACAGCCAACTCTGAGTCACTCAGTTGTGCACAAATTAAAAATCCACATGTTCTTTCTGTCTGGACAGATCCACACATCAAGGTGTGCGGGAAGAGGGAGCATGTGAGAGAAGCCAAAGACAGAATCATGTCCGTCCTTGACACAAAGGTATAGTTAACATCTTTATTGCAGTGAAGATAGACTTTATGTATATGTTTAATTTTCAATACATACATTTTTTGTGGTTTTTAACTTTTTTTTTTAATTTTTTTTAACTCAGTGTAATTATGTATTTAAATCTGTCACATTGACATTTGCACATCGCAGCATGGTCTCAAGCTTAGGCAGGTACTTGCATCCCAAGCTTGTATTTCAGGGTGTGCAAGCTAGAATTCATTGCCATGGCAACGCAAGAACTCACACACCTGGACTACTGCACTGTAGCACCCCCTGGGGGAAGGAAACCATCCATACATTTTGAGCAACCTGATACCTTGGAGCAACACGATTCATTTTGTTAATATAGTTTCTGTCAGAAAATGGCTCTTTTAGATGCAGACAGAAGTTATTTTAAGCTAGATCTTATTTCTTTTTGCTATTTTGCTTAATCCTGAATCTTTCGTTCTTTATTTATGCTCTGGACAGCTGTGGCATAATAATAGAAGAGAGAGTAATTATTAAGTTAAGGACAAATGTGGATGTTTGCAAAAATCCCTCAACAAAGTACAAGTATTTATATTTTGTTTATATAAGTTGCAGTTTCAAATCAAGCTCCATTTTACCCACATCTGTCTCTTTCTCTGTGCCCATTAGAGTAACAGGGTGACGCTGAAGATGGACGTTTCCCACACAGAGCACTCCCATGTTATTGGAAAAGGTGGCAACAACATTAAGAGGGTGATGGAAGAGACGGGTTGCCACATTCATTTCCCAGACTCTAACAGGAACAATCAGGCAGAGAAAAGCAACCAGGTTTGGACCTTGTTATGTTTTTCCTCAATCGTTTGAGCTGCAGCATTTGTCTAATTATGTTTTCAGTGTAAGCTATTAGCAAATGACTTAGTCTGTTGTTTCCTCTTATCATTCTACTGTTAATTTCCTTCTATAGTTAATTACTTGGCTGATCTGTGGATGCAATGACATATTGTCACAGTGTCTGAGGTTGGATGACTTTGTCTGTGTGTCAGTTTTTATATGACAAAACAGAGAGGATAAGAGTGTTTTAGCTGGACTCTGCTGTATATTTGATTAGTGTACAGTATAGAGTTCCCAGAAGCACGCTGCCCAGCAGAGGATCAGATTTTCATGTTTTCCAGACTTTCTCCAACACACCTGTAATTTAACGTAATGACAAGTATGTGTCTGCTGACTTCTACCTGGTTTCTTTCAATTATGCAAAGAGTGGTTTGAATATTCTGCTCCATCAAACATCCCAACAGTCTGCATCTCCACTTCTCTCCGATTTCACTGCGATGATGCAAGTTTATGCTGATAAAGAGCAAGAGAATCCCTGCAGGCCCAAATGCTGTTTTCTCTTTTGGTTTGAAAGCTTTCAGAGTAAAAACATACTATTTTAGATGGATCACATTGAAATGTGCAATAATGTTGATGAACAATTTAGATTAGCATGAAAAGTAATGACATGGCTTCTTACATTTTAATTCAGTTCGAGCAAACGTCAGGGTTTAACAGCAGTTTTCATTTTATAATGTCTCTCTATGTGTTTGCAATTTGACTATGTTGCCCTTTTTTACATCAGTTTGATTATTTTTATCTTTAACAGTAAACCCCTATAATATTTGCTTTTAATTGTTGGCATTTTTTATGAAAGGTATGAAAATGATAACAGGTTATTAATCTTCTTTTTCATGTAATGTTGATGATTGCTTTATGACATTTCTGCAACTATGCTGAAGAAGGGATGTTTTGTGTTTAAAAATGTAATTGTTTATTTATTTATTTTCTGTGTATTTGCACCTGCATGTCCGGTATCTAAGCCAATATTCAGCTTGCATTAGGTTCGGCCTGGTTTACTTATTTTCATATTGCTTTATTGTTAACAGGTGTCCATCGCAGGGCAGCCAGGAGGGGTGGAGGCAGCTCGTGTAAAAATAAGGGTGAGTTGGAACTTAGCCACTTTTGCCTAAAAGGGATACTCCACCCAGAATTTTGAGTAGCAGAACCTCATTCCTTGCAGACATGAAGGGTTGTACTTTATGATGAAAGGGAAGAAAAAAATGGAAAAACAATTAATCTAATCTTGTTATTTCTAACTATATAGCTCATTTATCCTCGGCTTTTACAGACAAACGTGTTGAGCTCCTGAGATTTTTTTTTTTTTTTTTTTGTCCTGTCCAGCACTTAAGCAAGCAGACTGATGTTCTGGATGCTGTGTTCTGCTGAACAAATTTATTTTGCCAAGGGGAGCTTTTATAGATATAATGATCCCCTTGTATTTCTGGATTCTTATTTTATTTTTCTGTTTGTTTTGGATAATTGTTTGTATTACAGAGTTTATGCTACTGGACCTGAAAGGATAGAAAAGGAACAGAAAAGAAAAAAGAGAAAACAAGAGAAAGAGATCAATGCTTACACATATGTGCACATACATACCCACCTACATACATACATATACACACACACACACACACACACACACACACACACACACACACACACACACACACGCGTATATATACATATATATATACATACATATACATATGAGATTGTTTTTTCATGCAGTGTATTTGTTCATATGTAAGTGGTACAAGGTGAGTTTACAGTTTTGCCTTTAGTACGTTGAACTCTGCTGAGATAAATTGGAATAAATTTCATTTGACCTGTAACAAGAATCTTGATCATTTTCATCTAGATTGGTCATAAGCATGATTCTTTGGTAGTAAATATGCAGCCTTAAACATCATATCCACAAAAACTAGAGAGGTCAGATGACTTGAGAGGTGTATAAATCCGACCGAAGCCAATTACTAATCTGGCCAGTGATAAACCACCATTGTGATGGCAGTGAGAAATGAAAAACCAAGTGCTTTGATACCGAAGCTTCCCACAGCACCAATCAACTCAACTGGGCATTAGCATGTCAAGGCTGTTTGCTTGCAGGATAAGACTGATGAGTCAGCTGGTTTTCACATCTCTGCGATCACATCCCCTAACAATACAGTTGGGTTTTTCTGGGGTATGCATTACAAAGGTCACACACAAACTACTCCCAGAAGTCCTACAGTTAATTTCCACAGATTGGCCAAGGGCAGCTGGTGGTTTATATGGAGCATGAATTATAAAATTTTAAGGTCATGGAATATTAGCTATTAAATTAATATTTCTGGTGATTTTGGGGGGAAACAGATTTCCGTGATGTCCTTTTTAAAAATAGAGGGGTGTTAAGTCACCTTTGTGTTTTTCATTGGCTGAGTGTACTAGTAACTTGACAGTATGATTTCTGACTTCTGATGATGTAGCGATGTGATGTATAACTGGGTGTCAAAGATAATCTGGGTGTGCATTTTAATAAAGTTGAGCACAGCTTCTTTAACTCTAAATATTGTCCAAAATGGCTGAAATCCACCCTGGTAACAGCTAAAGGGCAACCTCCAGCAGAATTCATCCTTTAATAGCTGGCTGGTATGACCACAGAGATGTGAGCATTAACTTTTGTACCAGCACGTTTCACCTAATAATGACCTACTCGGATGAGCCTGTTGCTTATGCAGGGCGATGCTGAGTTAGACACAGTCTTGTTCTCCCTTAACAGTTCCCAGAGCTGGCTTGTCTATAGTAATTAGTAGCATCTATAAGGTCTTAACCTCTGTTGGCTTTTCATTAGTCAGAATTTTCATCCCATTTCTTGTGCCATCTGTGTATTAAATCCGTTTATTTCACATGCATGACATTAAATAAACAGCAAAAAAAGCATCATACTGCAAAGTCTCGACATAATCCTACAGTGAAAGGAAAGGGAGGTGGTCGTGCACTCCAGGCATAGTTTCAAAAGTTCCTCTAAGCCACAAGCGCCATTCCTAACTTATTCCCAGACCATTTCCAAAGATCAGTTGGAAAATACATGCGCGAGCCTCAGCCTCCTTGGCAAGCCCATCCCCAACCCATTTACTAGCCTCTTCTCCATCTTCAGTTTAAGTTTGGCTTCAAGCCCATCTTCCAGCTTCAGTGGGTAAAGGAGTGCTGCACTCATTTTGAGCTGTTACATCTTTGAACCTTTACTGTGTTTCAACACCACCGTTTTCTACAGTGAACACGCTCCTCCACTGTGACCTGACCAAAACCAACAAGGCTGTGTTTACTTGTAAGAATGGCTGAGTGAGTGAAATGTGTGCTGGAGAGGAAAAGAAAAGGTTGTGCTACGTGTTAGCACATGTCGGCATGTATACATACACGTACCTTTTCGTGCTTAATGTGTGTTTTCATTTGCAACAAAGTGCAGCCCAGTTCATCTCTTTTTAATGGGTAAAAAAAACTAATAAGATCACACACGAATCAGAAGTTGTACAAGGAGCTATTAAATATGAGCTGGACAGAACCAAAAAATGGCTCTGGCTAAACAAAAGAATGTTGGATGGCTCTTAATTACACTGTATGAATGTTCTCTAACTTTAGTCTTTGAGGTCAAAGTTCAACAGGTTAGTTGTTTCTTGCTTCAGTTTACCTGGCTTACTATTATTGGCTTATTGGCAGGTTTGTGCAGAACTTACAGAGAAACTGTTGAGAAGATCGGTTTCATTAAAATATTTTCTTCCGTCTGCCCCATCTCCAACATTTTCAAAGCTATACACATAGGCATCTTTAAAATTCCATCAAATAAACCAGATCCTGAATCTGAGTCCTGAGTTGTTGTTTTTTTTTTAGTTTTTTTTTTTTAGCTTCCATCTAGAAACATGGTTGCAAAGGATCTTTTACTGACGTACCTACATTTTAGCAAGTACCTACATCATTTTTCCAACTCTCTCAGCTTTGACTCTTACAGTTGAATTAGACCTTGAGTCTGGGATACCCCAAACCTCTTAAATCCTGTTAAAACATTTAGTATTTATTGAAATAAATCAATTATCTTAATTACCTGTTAGTGTCTCAATAACACACACTCATGAAATCTGTTAGCTGTTAAAAGTATGTGATGCAAATATACATAAAGACATGTACATTTTTATGGTTGCTTTTTTTCCCACCAACTTCTACTGATGAAATCATGCAACCTACATCCAAATTAACATTTGATTAACATATCATTTCATTGGTTTACCCTCTTGAGAGACCTGAGATATGTACTAATTCATACAGGTGGTACAGCTTGTATATTTTATTCCACTCCTGTTCATGTTGGCCTGGGATCCAACGACAAAAAACCTGCCTTTCAAATCTATCTCCTATCAACCCAAAACTTATACAAAACAAGAATTAGATTAACAAATTGCCAATGCTGTTTTTTTTTTCTTACCAAATACATGACAAACTTTTTAAAGGAATAATTCACCATTTAGGAAATACACTTTTATCATTTTAACATATGTACTTTATCCCTAAAAGTTTCAGGACATTTTCTCAAATAGCTACATGGAAAAACACAGATATCCTCGCTAGATGAACCAAAATGTTTGCAGTTTAGTTCACTAGGTCCTCAGTATTGTGTGGTTTGTTTGTTTTTTTTTCATGTGGAAAAAAAAAAAAGATAATTTGTGGGGAATGCTTGCATCCCAATACCATGCAGGCTGATTGGATTGGCAGATTCACCATTGGCTCCTTTTGCTTTTCACCAGTGAGAAAAGTTAACATTGAGTGCATGTAACAGACCTCCATGTGCTAACTGACTGCCATTAGGCACTGGGATGACATTGTTAAGACCATTTGCTGCTGCAGTGGGACCAGGGTTCCAGGTGATATATGACAATGCTGCTACATGTGGCTGGAGTGTGTCAGACATTGATGAAGGCATTGATGCTATGGCCTGGATTGCCTGTTCACCGGGCACATCGTGTCTTGTTCCATTGGCTACCGCCGCTTCCTGCTACAGGCTGTCCAAGCGGTCAACTGATGCTCTGATCCAGGTCTGAGAGAAGCACATTGTCTTATTAGGAGCATGTCCAGACATTGAAGGGAGTGCATGCAGGCACATGGAAGACCCCACACGCTAGTAAACATCGTAGGAATTATCCTGAGCATTTTCTTTAGAAGTTGGGTCCACCTGTGATCTGATCTTCCCTCATTTATTTTGTGTACGATTCTGAATCATTGCACCTAAATGTTGCTACTAATTTTTGAAAATTCAGGATTAAGTCTTGAACTATAACATGGTTATTTAGCTTTGAATAAAAGCTGGACAGGTAGTTCTGTCCAAACAAAGCAAAACTACCCACAAGTACTCTGGAAGCTCACTAATTACCTGTGAAACATTTCATAAGGAATTTAGCTGTCAGAGGTTGCAGGATGCCCAGTGGGTCAACATTTTGATGTGCAAAACAAAAGGTGTGGGAAGAACTGAGATTTATATTGCAAGGGGATGGATAGTTTACATCACTTTAGCTTGTTAAATACTCCATGAGAAGCGAGAACTTTTTTCTTGTTCTAGAGGCCCCCTAGAAGAAAATGACGTCATTTTGTTCTCGCAGACGCGTTGGAAGACAGTTCTCGACACATCGGGCTGGCAAGACTTTTGTCTTGCGTGTCTCCAGGAGGTGGTATGTGATTGGTCGGACATTTAAGGTGGGCGTCGTTAACGCTGAAAAAGCATGAAGAGGAGCTGCTGCTTCCGCATTTTAGCTGTTGCAGGTAAAACGGATTGTTTTGATAAAACAGCTGATTGAGGTGGTGAGAAAAGACCAACATTTTTACATGTGGAATTAAAACACTCGGACCCAGCCACGTGCACAACCTGCCCTGCCGCGGACGAAGCTGCTCGTTAAATATGAAACTAGAAAAGCACTCTGAGAGTGGAAACCTCCGCCAAGCACAATGTTAAAGAAATCCTTTTAAAAAATTCCTGGATCCAAACGGTGATCCGGATCACCACCAAAATTGAATTGGTTCATCATTTTCACTTTTCCAACAACTCTTGAAATTTTGAGTTATCTTGAGCACAAAGACACTGGGAAAAACATAACCTCCTTGGCGGAGGTAAAACCGGAATCATTGCACATAAAAGCAGACATCGCATCCCTCCGCACTGCAGACCTGCTTCTCGTGGAGTATGTATGGACCTGACAAAATTTTTTTTTTCTTTTTCATGCAGCCTCGAGAGCAAGAAGTCAGTTCTTGCTTCTCGTGGAGTATGTAACAAGCTTTTCTCGAGCAATCTTCCTTATTGTACTGTTTTCTGGGTGGCCGATGGTCCACATTCTGTTTCATGTAAAACTACCTTTTGTTGAGGTTGTGTATGCTGTCATAGCTGCAGAAGCAATACAGGTAGTGTACCTTTTAATAATCGGACAGTGTCAATGGACTTTCAAGGTCTCCTGTATTTTAGAACCCATTTTGGGTGGAGATGTTTAATTCTGTAACAGCTCAGTTGGATTCTTCAGGGGATTTCCAGCAGCAAGACGAGGTGGCGCTGACAGGCAGGTGATGAAGGGACCAGCCAGCTGCTTTACCTCAAAAATTTGTTCATTTTTTCTTAATCTCTCAGCTTCACTGTATGTCAGGAAGACTAAGGCCAATAAACAACAGGTTCTGATTGAACACATGTGAATTGTCTATTTGCCAGGTAGACTTTATGAAAAAAGCTGAAGTCAGCTCCACCATAAAAATCAGTCTATTCTTCATTCAGAGCCTGACTCCTGCTGCTCTGTCTGTCCTCTCTTCCATTTCCCTCTGTGCTGACCTAAATTTCTCAAAAATTTCAGAGAGCGAGTGCTGAAACGTGATATAAATGTAAGGCCAAACGCATATGGGACTGATCAAGGATGCATTTCTTTGGTCAGAGCAATTCATGCTGCTTGCCCTTCACTGGCAGCCAAAACCATAGTGGCGTTCTGCCCAGGACCCAGTGTTTGGATAACTCTGTGCACGCGCAACTCTTTGTGAGTGTATATGTGTACGTCCCCCTCAGTTTGCCTGTGTATGGATGTGTGTGCATGTGTGATTCCTCTCCCATGCATGTAAAAGCATGAGTACGCATGAGGTGAAGCCTTCCTGTCAGCATGCATTTAGTTTGAATGACGGCTTTAATACCAAGAACAAGAAGTAATGTCTGTTGCTTGTCCTCTGATTATTATTCAGTGATATGAAATCAGTTTGTGAGAATAAACAGGACAAAGACCACTGATGTTTCTGAAAATAAACAAAAACATTTAGGCATAATGGATGTAGCTCTACTTTATTTCCATTGTGTGAGCCAGTGTAAAAATGATGAAAGTAAAAGAAAATCATCGCAGGTCACTCTGGCATGCAGCTCTTCTATTGCTTTACATTCTCAGAGTTTATATGACCTGAAACGTTTACATTTTATTTACATGCCAAGTTCTGCCACCTTTTGCTAAAGGAGTGGGAGGTTATGTCCAAATGTCAGCTCTCATAACTCTACTTCTGTAAAGAAGTCACCCTTTTCTCTCTGTTTTTGTACTGGATACTCATATGGTCTTCATTGGTCTAAATGGCAACACATTGTGACACACACAGTAAGTTTTGTTAACAAATCCAGTTACTTACATTTTAGTGTTCTTGAAGCAGTCATAACAGTGTGAAAAGCCATCCAACTAAGCATAACCACTGTATTTCTGCTGCCATCGAATTTTTTTGTTTTTACTCAGTGTTAATCGTTTCTTACTTTTCCTCTTCGTGACTCTGTGTTGCAGGAGCTGCTACCTCTTGTGCTATCTTTTGAGCTTCCGGCCATCATGCAGTCTGACCCCAGTTCCCCCACCGTGCAGCACATCTCACAGACTTACAACCTCACAGTTTCCTTCAAGCCCCCAACGCGTCTCTACAGAGCCACCGGAGTTGTTCGCGGCTCGCAGAATAATGCCAATGCAGTAAAGGTGACCAGAGATTTTTTGAATAATGGATATTTGGTGTTTTGTGTGTGTATTTGTTGCATGATTAGTGTCCCAGGGTCCGAGGTCTAACATCTGGCTAATAATTAAAAACAAGAAGAATTATTTTCACACATTTGACACATTTGAAATCACAGTAAAATTTCCATGTACAACCTTGTGTAAGATTATATCTGGCTGGTTTGCTTGAGAAGCGTCAGTTTCTAATCATTTATTTTGCTTCGGTATTGATCTAAAACTATCCCAGATATTTTCTCACATTTTGGTTGTAGTTACTTCATAAATTATGCTTCAATCTGCTTTTTGTGGTTCCTGCTATGTTTGTAGCTGAGCTAAAATACATAAAAGAGAAGACAGATGTAAATATGCAAATTAAGTGAAAATTCAAGGCCAGCTGAGAAGCAATCTAAAACGTTTCTGGGAAGGAGAAAGTTTTTATTGTTGACTGGATTCAGAATGAGGGTGAAGAGTGGGAGAGAAAAGTCTGACATTACTTACACTGATTATTGAGAAGAGACAAACAGCAGCTTGCTGTTGGATCCTGAAATCCCCGGAGCAGGTCAGCAGTTGAAGAGATTAGATGTCTGGGAACTGCACAAATGGGAAACAACTTCAGTTTAGTACAGTTCACTGTAATCATTGCAAAGAACATTTAGCAAATGTTGGGATTTGTTGATATCTGCCAGCTTCTCCCTGATTGGGCAAGGTGTCGTCAGAGTGCTGCACCTATGTTGTATTTGTTTTAATTGCAAAGAGCAGATCATAGCCCCCACTTCTGCCTCTTTTGCTTTAGTCTGCTTTTCTCTTAAACATGTTGTAGAAGACAGCAGCCATTTGCCCATTTGCATCCTGCAAAAAATATTGAAATACTGAAAAAACAACTGAACTGAACACTTGTTTGGTTAATTCCCTATTGCAACATTTGAGCGAATCAATGCTGCATTATGAGGCAAGCCACAAACTTATTCTACTAACCACCCCCAAAAAAGGCTTGCAGAGCTACAAATGAAGGCCCACCAACACTGTCTCATATAAACCACCTCAAAATTTTTATCACAGGACCATTAAAGTACTAAATGATACTCATGCATGTATTCATGCGTCAGTGTACATAAATACATACATATATCTGTTTGTTATTTCGATATTGCCGTTTCAGTTTGTCAGCCACTGCACTTTCAGAATCCATGTTTCTACTGTAACCATGATTCATAAAGCTCGTTCACTTCTGTTTTTAAAGTGCAGCAAATGTATGCATGAGCAAAAAGCTCTGGCTTAGAGAATGTGGTAGGTCTGAGAGGTCCGTCAGAACTGGGAATCATGCCAGATGAAGGCTCGAGGATCACAGGGATGTGTGTCTTGTGTTGTGTAGTTGTGCGATACCATCGAAACACCGAGGATTGCCAAAACCACTGTGGACTGTTGTGTTATGCTGGCCAGAGCGTGTGGATTCCTGTAGCAAATGACTTGCTTTACTAGGTCAAGTGATGGCTCACAGAAGCACGGAGGAATGAGGCTGTTCAAGCCGCTAGCAAATGCAGGGAAATATAAAACTTTTTCCAGTAGTAATAAAACGTACAACAACTCTACTCAGTAATTATCAGTTTCTAATGTTATCTGGATATTGTCTTTTAGCTGACATTGGGGATTTAAAGCATTAAGGGACAGTTAAATAAACTCTTAAAAGAGTGTGTGTGTCTGTGTGTGTGTGTGTAGATAGACATGCTCAATATTTGAGGCTTTAAAAAAAGTAAGTTTGTGTGAATGAAATGCATAATATATCTTCAGGTGTTGTTTTTGGCGATCCTGTTGATGGGACTCAAAAGGCATTTTGTGATGGTTTTTTTTATTATTGTTTTAGGGTGTAATTACATTTTTAGTGTTGCTAAAATTATTATACATTTATACATTCGTGCAATTTAAACACCTCGTCATCCTTGTTACCCAGAGAGGCACAGCTCTGTTGTTGGAGCACCTTGCTGGCAGTTTGGCGAGCACCATCTCAGTCACCACCCACCTGGATATTGCACCACAACACCACCTTTTTATGAAGGGTCGCAATGGCAGCAACATCAAGCACATCACCCAGAGGACAGGAGCCCAGATCCACTTTCCTGACCCCAACAGCCCCCAGAAAAAGTCCACTGTCTACATTCAGGGCACCATTGAGTCCGTCTGCCTCGCACGCCAGTACCTCATGGTATGTACCCTCTGTCTGTGTGTGTGTGTGTGTGTGTGTGTGTGTGTGTGTGTGTGTGTGTGTGTGTGTGTGTGTGTGTGTGTGTGTGTGTGTGTGTGTGTGTGTGTGTGTGTGTGTGTGTGTGTGTGTGTGTGTGTTCTTTTTATTGACATCCAGTGGTTGAGATGAATTGATTTAATCTCAACTCTGTTTTTGCTGGTGAAGTGATGATATTGGTAGAATGATATTCCTTACATACAAGTTTCCATATACTGTGGTAACTATAATGGATGCCATTGTCTCATTAACATTGTCATGTGTAAATGATGCGTCGTTTTTTCCTTTTTTTTTTTTTTTTTAAAGACTCTGGGATGGTGGTTGTTGCAGTTTAAGCTATGGTTACCTTAAGGGGGTTTTGAATGGTTTTGGGAGAGGTTTGCTGGGCTCCGCTTACACCGCTGAAATATCTATGACAGAATATGTTTCGGATTCTGGGTTGACCAATGTGGTCTATAGCTACTACATACCTGCATGAAAGATGGACACACATTTGCATTAATTTAACTCGAGGTCAAAATATTCTGTCCACATACAGATTTTTTTATTGTGGAGTTAATGAGAAGGGTTTGGCTCACATGTAGAGTAGATGGATCGGAATTCGACCCCTGTCTCTACTTCAGAAAATGCTCCGTTAACCGTAGTGTGTTAACGGAGCATGTGCGAGTAGCACCTCGCATTTAAATCTCTTTTTGGTTAAAAATGCTCAATGGTGATTCTTGTCTTGTTGCCCGTGACCACTGAGGTTACCCTAAATTACTTTGGAGTATAATCGGATGTCTGTTTCATATGTGTAGAAGTAATGGCTGTTTAATCACTGTTGGCTAAAAGCATCTGCTGAGCTGGTATGTATAAGACCTCTCAGCTGTAAACAACTTTTGCTTTCTGTTTGGAGATCCATAATGTGAGGCAGTAATTCTGCAAGAGCTGCTTGTCTTTGTCTGCGGTCTCTCAGTTGGCCCCAAAGACATTAAGCAAACGCCAGAGTCGTTGCAGTGACTAAACATGACTTTCCCTTGGTTTTGAAATGGGACACACAAGGCAAAGGCTCTTTTCTCTCACTTTGTGGAGAAATTAAAAAAAAACATTATTTAAAAGGCGATGTGTCCATTGAAACAAGGGAACTGTTTAAAAGAGAAGTAGGTGATTCTCTCTGAATAGAGGACAGACTGTGGATGTAAAGGAGGGGTGGAGAAGTCCTGGGCAGAGCAGTGTACTGTGTGATTTGGCCTCTTCCAGCCAGACTGTAGATTACAGCTCCAATCTAAAGCCCTGTCAGACCTACCCTGGCTTTATACTGTGCTGCTAATTACACCCACAATAGGAGTGCTGTCCAGTTCTTTGCCCAAAATATAGTTTCTGTGGCGCTTGTGGTGGTGATCATGCAAAATGGATTGCTCTCAGTGGAATTTCCCAAACTCTGTGTGGGATGAATCCAGCCACAAATCTTGTGTTTATTGGTATGGCGAACATATTGGTCTATAAACGGTATAGTATGGAAGAGAATTTACTGCTGTGATGAGAAGGAGTGTATAATTTGAAGAACACAGATATGCTACAGTTTGCTTGCGTGGTTTTACAAGGTATCAGTCTGTCTGATTCCAGAGAGCAAGACCTTGTTACAGATGTATTTTTGTCTTGTTTGCTCTGCAGGGTTGCTTGCCTCTAGTTTTAATGTTTGACATCAAGGAAGACATTGAGGTGGAGCCCCAGTGCATCACAGCATTAATGGAGCAGCTGGATGTCTTCATCAGCATTAAGCCGAAGCCAAAGCAGCCCAGCAAGGTATGACACCAGCTTTACATCCACAGCACAGAAAGCTTTAAGGGACTTTCAGCCGTTCTCTCAACTTTGATTGCCGACACCTCTTAACATCCGTCTTCTTCAGTATTTCATGTTCTTCTAAGTTTACATTAATGTACTTACAGTTTTATTTTTAAAGCAGTCGTCACAGTTGCAGCTGTTTAGCATTGTGCAAGCTCAGAGCGCAGTGTTGTTGTGCCAAATGAACACAAAGATTTATGGCTATAGACTCGAGGCTATCTTTATATGAGCTTGCTCCAATGATGTGGCAGAAAGCATCGCCTACTCTCTCACTTTCATCCTTTGGAAAATCATAATAGAGCTCAGTAATGTGACATCACACTCCAAAGCATTGTGGGATTTGTAGGCACGTCACCAAACGAAGCACAGCCAACAGTTTAGTCACATCTGGTTTGCAGCATACTTTTTTCAGTTATATTTTTCATCAGTGATGAAGGCTTGTTGTGTTTGAACTGCCACAACAGCTCCCATGACTGCAATGCCAGACTATTGCAACATCTAACCTGGAAGCAAAAACTAGGTGTCCACATTTCCAGTGTTACCAGGTGGTATGGAAGTATGGGGACCACTTCCTACAATGCACCGCAGGGTAACTTTGTTACCAGAGCTCTCTAATCCATCCATCTTCTTTGTACGAGCATTATGCCACACATTATTAGCTAATCCGAGCCAGCATGCTGAAAATCTCAATTTAACATTTTCATTCTGCATATTAAAATGGAAAGTATAAGACAAGGAAATGCATACTTCTCTGTCTGGTATAGTTCCCAGTTTACCAACTAAAATCAGAAATACCAGGCATTTTCAGTGGAATCACAAATGATGTTTTGAGAATAAATTTACTTTATTTTGCTCTCATTTGCATTTTTTAATTTGACTGAGATAATACGTAATTTAAGAAGCAATCTAAAGTCTTTGCCAATCTAAAGGTTTGCCAAGTATTTACTTCTGCAGACCTCTGTAATCCTTTTAAAGCAATCTGGCTAATACACAGAAAGTTTAAATTTACTTATTGTTTTTAAATGCATGACTCTTTACAGCGATAATCCAAGCCAATGTCTGAGTTGCCTCTCAGATATAGCAATATAACTTGGGAGTCTCCACTATTATTTGAATGCAAATATGCAAGAACTTTTGTCATTGATAGCTTATGTTCAGATTGTTCCTCAGTGTTTCGTCTCTATAGCTGTCCTCACTGCTAACCTTCATGACATAAAGCCCACTCAAAGCAACTTGTAGCAACGTGTATGTCACATCCAACTGATAAGGATTCCCAAAGCTGCCAACATTTCTGATGCACAAAATAAATTGGATAACTAAAAGGAAACATGTATTTAGTTTTACCCTTTAGGAAAAAAAACATCTGCTGCTGCTTAAATGTAGCCTCAAGCAACAGTGGAAAAATGAAAAAGCCATTTCAAAATGACTTTTCATCAAATGACACAGTGTGGCAGTGAAATAAATTATAGATCACCATGTCATCTTTTATCATTACTTGATGGAGTGAAAAGGGGAAAAGTGGAACCTACTATGTGCAGTGGTAGGAGTTGTGGTTTAAAAAAAAAAAAAAAAACCTGACACAGCAGGGGATCAGTCTGTTGTCTCCTCTGCACTTCCTGTCATGCACGTTTCACCTGACGGATTGAAACACTTGTTTTTGTACCTAGCCTATCAAAAGTAGAAAGTTATTGGCTTTAGTTGTCACTGAAGTTTCTCTCTTCTTTTTATTGTAGAAATAAACCATCTTAGTTCAAAATGTTGCATTCTTTTTTGAAACCATATGGATCTGCTTTATATTCAACATACCTTTAACTTAAATCATGGTCTGTCTTTCAGCAACACTTGATAGTCATATTTCAGTACTTAGCCTTGTTTTGATCATGTCTTTGAGGTCCCCATGTCCCACCCTGACCCAGGGCTCGATGCCCAAACCGGGCAGGCCTGCAGGGACGGCTGCGGAGGTGCCAATGTAAACACTGACCCGGCCCACATCCACTTAGGAACCCTTCACTTAAACATTTTAATGAGGTGACAGCCGTCACCCAGAAGGCCTATTTCAGTGGATGCCATAGCCTGTGCGCTCTTGACAGTTTGGCAGGACTGTAAAAGAAGTGCGTGTGTTTGCATCGGAGAGTATGATCATGTCTGGAAACTGTTATTTAAAAAGTTCAAAAAATGTTCAAAAACAGCAGAAAGTGAGAACATGATTGCCATCCTCATCCATGTTTTATTTAACATTTATAAAGGCGGGGTTTCCAGTCATGTGGAAAATGTTTTCTTTTGTCAGTTTAAGTCTCTCGCAGTTTCAGTTATCTGTCTTGTGCCTCATTGTGTAATAATCAGTTTCTATTTCCTTATAATCTCCTTCATATTAGAGAGAAAGAAATGTACTGAATGTTTATTAACTGATAAAATAATGCTTTCTCTTGAACGTTGCTCCCATGTCTCCTCGTCTCTCCCACTCTTGGCTTCATGTTTATCCTTCTAATCTACGCTTAATTCTCTCTTCCTTCCTCCCATTTATGTTCGTCTCCCCCTCAGCCTCCCTTTTTACTCCCCATCTCTGGTGCCAACATTCCCAGCCCTATCTATCCCCTACTTCCTCTTTCTTCCTCTGTCTTTTTCCAACATCTTTTCTGTCGCTAGCGTTTTCCCATGTTTTCTTTGTCCATTCCAACTTGTTTTATTTCTCCATTTTTGACCGCTTCCTTCTTCTCCCTTTATCTCATCCAGTCAGTGATTGTGAAGAGCGTTGAGAGGAATGCAGTCAACATGTACGAAGCTCGAAAATTCCTTTTGGGTCTTGAGAGCAATGGAGTGTCTTCTTCCTCACACTCTGTGGCACTGAACCCCACCACTAACGGTCCGTCCCCATCCCTCATCTGCCCTGTTGGCCTGGACATCCTGACCTCAGCTGGTCTGGGGCTAAGCAATCTGGGTAATAAAGCCTTTTTTTTTATATATATATATATTTATATTTAGTAAAAGCTACTTCCACAAGTGTGTTACGGTTTTTTTTTCATGTTGGGGAAAATGTGGATTGTTATTAGATGAATGAAATATTAGATGTTTCCTTTGTATTTATCACACAAAAAGTTAAATGCCTGTGTGGCAAAAAATATTGTTCTAGGTTATTATTATTCCCACCAGCACCAGTCACATATTCCAACACATCCTTTCCTGATCTTCCCAAAACCAGCTTTCACCTAGTGGCCTTGTTTGTTGTGTGTCGGTGACGTGAATTACCAACAGGGAGCCATGTCATACGGCATCTGAATGCTCTTTACTGTAAGAGTTGTTTGCACTTCTGAATGTAGCGTGAGCTGGCGTGTTAGAGGACAGACATGTAGCCCCGTTTATCTGTTATTTTGGCAATATGTGATAACATTTTTGAGATTCTAGCAGACACTTTCCAAGTAAAACATGGATTTCCTGGCACGAGTTGTGTTTCAAAGACGGTGAGAGAGAACATGAAATTGCTTGAGGCCATAAATGCATGCTGGCAACAGATTATTCACAGTTAAACATATCATATATCATTTATGTAATTAAAAATACCAACCATTGGACATATATTCTGACATATTTTTAAGATGCAGCTGATTGAGTTTAAATTAAGTGGGTGTGTTTTAATTTCTGCAGCCTTGAGGAAAAGGGCATAAAGGGCATGTGTGGGTTCTGATCAAGGGATTTAGTTTGGATTTTAATTTGTTTATTTCAGAAAAATAACTTCTTTTTTTTTTTTTTTTTTTATCATCTATGTTGATATTGAGGATATGAATTTTTTTTTTTATTGTTTCACAAATAAATGCAATGAGGAGATTGGTCATAAAGAAAGCCCAGTACAGTAAAAAGAAAATGTTTTGTTGGTGTCTCATTTAAACCAAGGGGCCCGGGGTGAAGATGTGGACAGCCACATCCTGGCCTTTAGTAATTGCTACATGCTTCTTTTCCTCAGATTACAGATCAGTCTGCCAGAAGAATCCCTGGCCTTATTCCTGGAGCCAAACTAGACCCTTGTTAAAGCCACAGACCTGCTTCACTCTGTTTTCATACACTGTGTTTGGGTTAAGACACCAAACACCATGTTGTTGGCGCTTTCAATAGCATGGTTTTATTGGGTATGAGGATATGCTGGATATATACTTTTGCATCCATGACCTTGTTGAAATGTAAGAAATTCTTCCTCTCATTTGCCGTCTGGTTGATGGCAGTTTGATGGAATTCCAGTTAAATAGCTGGAAGACTGGGACTGTTTTCTATGGGCTGTAGAGTAACTTGTGATTAGCTTGAAAAACGGCTCTGTGCTTTTGACAGGACCACCACTGATCTGTTACCTTCATTCTGCCCTCCCCCCACAGGTTTCCTGGGTGCGACAGCACCCCACTCTCTCTCCAACTCTGCCGCCCCAAACGCAGTGTTGAACAGCTTAAACTCCTCTCTGAGCCCTCTGCAGACGCCGAGCCCCAGCACCCCGACACCCTCTCCCTCCCTTTGGCCCAGTTCCCTCACCAATACCCAGAGTTCGTGTACGAATCTGCTGCACTGTTTTAGAGAGATTGTGGGCATAGTAGAAAAATGCATGCAATGGGTAGATGAACATTCTGTGTTTAATTGTAGAGCTGCTCATATTTCAATCATATTTCAACATTAATTAAAGATAGGAAGTCTTCACATGCTTGTTTTCTTCGCAGGGCATTCAAATTTTAAATCATTGTTCCCTTGTTGTCCCCCCTTTTCTTTTATACAGGCTTTACATCTCAGCTGATTATGCATCCTGCCACTCAGGCCACCCTAAGCAGCATCCTCCTGTCAGGCGTGCAGGGTTACACACATAGCACACCATCTCCTCCACCTGGCCTCGCCCCCATAGACAAGCAGCCAAATGGGGTCCCTGACTGCTCTCTTAATGGACATGTCAAGGTTTGCCTTATATTCATAATGCATTATTGTGAGTCCACTTTCATTGTTTTTATCTGCTGATTATTGTATGTCTGGCTTCGTTGTGCTGTTTGCTTGTGTAGCATCCTGGTTCAGTCTACGGGAGGTTAGCAACAGCAGCAATTGCAGAAACTGTTTTAAGCCCAGCCCCATGTGACTCATCCCAGGAGGCCAGCGGACACAATCCATCAGAACCACTATCAAGCAAATCTAATCCAGATGAAGGTATTCCTCAGCATGCAAAATTTGCTCTTTGCCATGGATGTGGTTTGAATAGATTGTGCCAATGTAACCTCACCACACAAGATTTAGCCTTGTATTGTCAGCCTTAATCTGATGATTCAAAAAGAGTATTTCTCTGCTGATAGTGCTTCATGCTTGTCAACCCCTTTAAATTTAGATATATATTCCAAAGCATTTTTTGGATCAAATTAATTAATTAAAAGAAATTATTAAAACATAGAAACAAATGTCTCAC
Source organism: Telmatherina bonti (assembly GCF_933228915.1). Taxonomy (NCBI): domain Eukaryota; kingdom Metazoa; phylum Chordata; class Actinopteri; order Atheriniformes; family Telmatherinidae; genus Telmatherina; species Telmatherina bonti. Next base: position 30,797,819 of record NC_136629.1, on the reverse strand, counting down.
TGGGACATTTTTAGAGCATGATCCAGTATTATACATGAATTGAAAAAATATATGAACGTTCCAGTGTCTGGCTTGACATTTCCAGTAGCTGTTGCTTCATCCTGCACATCAGACTGGATGTGTTATAGTCCACAGGTCAGGGGTCTCAAACTCTAGTCATCGAGGGGCACAATCTGGCAGGTTTCCCCTCGTCCAGCACACTTTGATCGAATCAAATTGATCAAACAGCTTATTGTCAACTTCTTCACAATGACCCATCCAAATTTTGAGTCAGGTGGGTTGGACCAGGATAACATAGAAAACCTCCTGGATTGCGATCCTTGAGGACTAGAGTTTGAGATCCCTGCCATAGGTGGACTCCGACTATGTTGTATGGGATACTGAAGGGTTTTATCATACAATATCCTCCATGCAGGATATCTTTCTGAGGCTCAATGTCTTGCACCATGAACTACTTTGTCATTTTAGAAACAGATTTGGAAGATTTCCTTTTGAATTTGCTGCTATAAGCCAGAATCCGAAACATTGAATTTTTTGGTCTTGGTCTTCTTCTTGTGAAATTGTTCCCAAAAAAAAAAAAATGCAAATACTGAAAACTGATCTACAGTAAATTTCTGCTTATTAGTCACAGTCAAAATTGTCATATTGGTCTATTTGCTTCTTTTTCCAGATTTATAAGCACTTTTTCCTTTTTCTGAATTATCTTTGCTCATCTTCAAATCTAAATCTGTTTACATATTAAATTTTCTTTTTGCATATGCAGTTCCCATATATTTTATGAATTCCCATGAAACATACCGTCCACTTATGTTTGACAGTTTTAACTACAAAGACCATTTAGTTCAGAACACCCAGATGTTCTCGCTCATCAGATATTTCCTTTCATTTCAAAATATCAGTTCTGCTCAGGTCCTCGGTACCTCTTTCGTTCATTTATGTTAAACACAATCATATGATTTATATGTTATTTCAACCTTGGATGGGCTAAAATTTTTGCGTTAACATTTTTCGACTCAGGTTTGTTGGACCTCAGCCTTGCAGACTGAACATAAATGTCTAATTCAAGATTTTCCACTTGAGATTTATGTTACTCTGAAAACCACAGTAAGGAATATGTGTACAGTGAACTTCGTCCTGTTTCTCTATACTGTCCTCCTAACCTCCTGCTCCGTTTGACTACGTTTATTGGAACGGAGACAGATTAACTGCTGGTCTCCTAGCGGTTCAGAAAGGCCCTCATTTCCTCTGTGTCTTACACTCGCGGTTTTTCCCTCAAACCTTCTCTCTCACGCGTCTCGTTTTTCCCCGCTGTCTTCTGAGCTGTTTCTCACTCAATGTCATGTGTCCTGTTAAGTTTCCCTCCCTCCTTCCTCACCTCCTCCTGTGTCCCAGAATGTGTTTGGACTGGCTTGCCCCGTCGGGTCCAGCTCTGCATTTGGATTAAAAAACTTATGGGAATTCCATAAACAATAAAAACCCCAGAAACTTTTATTACGTTGACTGACATCATATTATTTTATGTATAAATTTAATCTACATTCATATATTCTTGACTTGTATGCATGCATACATCTAAACATACATGCATATCCTGTTATGTAGAGCAGGTTGCCGAAGCACTGATAAAAACCAACATAATCAGAGCTGCTGTGGTTTTAATTAATCCAGAATCCAAGTGAGACGTTTTACACATAAATGTACACATGCAGTACATATGTAAGCCCCACTTATTAACACTGAATGACCCAGCCACTGCTGAAATTAGACTTAGATTGTGCACAGAACTATATGAGTTAATACAATAAACCAAATATATTAATCTGCATGTTGATGTGTTTTCTGTACAGTAGAGCATTTAAAACTATGTTTGTTTCCTTCAGGTTCGGATACTTTTGTAGAAGTGGGCATGCCGAGAAGCCCCTCTCACTCTGCTAATGGGAGCGAGCTGAAACAGATGCTGGCTTCATGTAAGACATCATCAGGGAAACGACAGGCTGTGGAGCTCCTGCAAGGCACCAAAAACTCCCATTTACAGTATGTTTGAATCTGCCGCTTATTTTCTGCACTTATTTTTACCACTTTGCACCTCTTCATAAAACTTTCACAGCTGTCTTCATATTAAAATCACCCCTTAATCCTTGTTATACATATAGGAAGTTAAGTACAGTAACATATGGGTTGGTTTTTACTATATAGTTCCAAATGGACCATTGAGCACACACTGGACAGCATTGTTACTCCACTAGTGAGATAAATCTTGATAATGATTTTTTTAATTTTTTTTTAATTTTGTTTATTTGACTGAGACGATTTACATCAGCATTAATCACAAAGGAAATATGCCTAGTACCAGATTATAGCTCTCAGAACTAATCTCCATCTGTAGTCCCTGGACTAACAAGACACACAAACATGAATTGAACACAAAACAATGCAGAAATATACAAAAGTCAAACATTTCAAACTAAAACAGTAAAAATGACCATGGTAAAAAGTGCATCTGTGCACTGTAACTAATTTTAGACCCACTTAAATCTAATGAATACAGAATATAAATGGCAAAAATAATAATGTAAAGACTAAATAGAATAAAAGAAAGATGATGCGTTGCCTTGTGTATCTTCATAAAGCTTGACTCTTCCACTCAGAAGACCCCTGCTTTGTAATTCCAACAGTTCTGAATGTCTCCTCTCGGACGCTGAGTCCAGCTCGTCAGACAGTCCAGTGGCAGATAAGAGAGCACCAGGTAGCGAGCGGGCGGCCGAACGGGCAGCCCAACAGAACGAGAGGGAAAGAATCAGACTGGCACCACAGACATCCTTTGCAAACATGCAGGTAAACAAACACATCAATCACACACAGAACAAAGCTTTATTTATTATTTTTATTAAACTTTAATGGAATAAAACTACTTATTTTTCAGGCATTTGACTATGAGCAGAAGAAGCTGTTGGCAACAAAAGGTAAGTTAATATTTTGCTTTAGAATATCACGTGAAGACTCAGGATATAGTTGATTATTTTTACTGGTGTAGACACAGATTGTCATTTGATCTGTAGCTTTCCATTTTTATTGAACAGTGAAACATTTAGCTTTGTGAGACATATTATTTGGCATTAACTTTATATATGTTTGTATTATGCTCTGCTTTCCACCGGATAGTAACTGGAGCAAGTTCCAGCCCACTGCTACGCTAAATTGGATTAAACATTTCTGAATGCATGTTTTTAACAGCTATGTTGAAGAAGCCTGTGGTGACTGAGGTGCGGACTCCCACCAACACTTGGAGTGGTTTAGGCTTCTCAAAATCCATGCCAGCTGAGACCATCAAGGAGCTCCGCAGAGCCAACCATGTGTCGTATAAACCAAGCATGAGCACCACATACGAGGTCAGACCTCAACGTTTTTATTAATTCCTGATTTATCATTTTAATACTCATTGTAATTATTTGTACAGTATAGATGTGTTGTTTTTTAACAATTTTACTTGAATCTGGATATTCCTGAACCCCGGATTCAGATGCAGTGCAATCACTCTGAACTCACGGTTCTTTCAGGTCAAACATTTGTCTAAATATTAGTATTTTCTTTGTATTCTGTGTCAGGGTTCCCCGCTGTCCTTGTCTCGATCCGGCAGCCGGGAGGGCGTGGGGAGTGGTAGTGATTCTGACAACTGGAGGGAGAGAAACGGCACCGGTAATGGCCTGCCAAACCACACCGAGTTCCCCTCAGCTGTCAGCAGTCCAAAGAGGAAGCAGAACAAATCTGGTCAGTATTTCTGCAGAAAAAAAGCACTGCATATTTTTTTTTTATATTGATTGAATGGACTTCATTAAGATCAGTGTGTCACATTTTGATTTAATTTCCTGTATAATGAGCTTGAAAATATTAATATACTGTAATAGTTTCATGAAAGAGGATAAGAGTGGATATCGGCTCCAAAGAAAAGCGAAGTGAAGCTGTGTTAAAATTCTGGTGCGATATAGTGATACGATGTGTGGAGTAATCCAGGAAGTATTTCCCCTATCTGCATTGTTGGGCTTATATCCTTTCTTAGCAGCGATGTCATTGAAAAAAATCCTCATTTCCTGGCAGTGCCACGTAACTGGTTTGGAAAACGTCTCAGATTTCACCACGAGCTTCGTCTGTGCCATGCAAAAGAAATGTTTTCAAACCTTGAAGTTTTCCCTCCCCCCACCAAAGAGCAAAATCAGTTTAACGGATGAGACTACAAAGCGATACAATTTTGGCCAAAGGATTGGTTTGCACATATAAAATACTTTTAGAAGAAAAATTCACGGTTCATCACAGTAGCATTCTACAGTACATTGTAGAATACACAATTATATCTACTGTTGTACATAAGTGTTGAGGTGTCTGGTTCAAGTCCCAGTGTTCCTTTTCTTTTTTTTTTTTGTTTTTTTATTAATTTTTATAAATATTAACCTAATTTTGTCTCATGGGTCAGTATAATATTGATATACTGTAAAAAAAATTAAAAAAATTAAAAAAAAAAAAAAAAAAAATATATATATATATATATATATATATATATATATATATATATATATATATATATATATATATATATATATATAAACTGTTTACAACAAATACAAAGATTTTTTTGTATTGTTTAAATCAGACCACCTTTATTGACACAAAATGCAGTACCTTGTGTTTTTTGTTTGTTTTTAATTGTTTTAAACAAATTGGCTAGCAGGTGGATTTGTTAGCACATAAAGCCTGGAGAAATAAACCGTTTTCTAAACCAATTTACAGTAAAATTTCAATGCTGAAGTACTTTGAGGCCTGCCTATCACTAGTGTCACTTCCTCACTCATTGTTCGGTCAGCGGAGATTGAGAGTGGATTTCTACTGCAGCAGTTTATACTCTATGTCCTGTTGTCAACTAATCTCTGACTTATGCTAAATTATTATGGGCTTTTTCTTTCTCTCTCTCTCTTTAAATATTTGGCCATTTAGCTGCAGAGCATTACCTCAGCAGCAGCAACTACATGGACTCCATCTCCTCAGTAACCGGCAGCAATGGCTGCAGCCTGAACTCGTCCCTAAAAGGCTCTGACCTGCCTGAGCTCTTCAGCAAACTGGGCTTGGGGAAGTACACAGACGTCTTCCAGCAACAAGAGGTAATACACTTAGTCAGGCTTCTCTTTTCTAGTTGTGTGATTTGAGCTAGGCGATCTGTCAAAGTTTTAGAAAGTCAACATTTTAAAAAAATATATCTAAAATTAACTCCAACTTCTGGTTATGCAATAGCTATAGGGATGGTGATTATGTGCGCTATGTGAAACAGACAGACATAACTTGAATTACTGAGTATTTTTGCACGTTTTTGCTCCCCTAAAATTGAATATTTTCTACTTCATTTTTATATCTACTATTGGTCTACATAAAAGGTTTTTCCTGTCGGGCAATAATGAGGTCACTCCCCAAGCTGCACATCCGGGTGTACAAATAGTTGACATTTTATCCACATACCAATATGAAATTTATAAGAAACATGTTGCTTTTTTTAATTATTAATTTATTTGATGACCCTGTTGTTAAAGTCTGAGGGAGAGGCATAGGTAATGCAGGTTAGAGAAGACCCAAACACCCTCTCCCCTCAATATTTTCTACAATTCACATCTAATCTAAAGTATCTACAGCCTTTTTGTAAAAGAAAGAAGTATGACTAAATGACACAAGTATGGTGCAGAGGTACATGCACCATTAAGCGTATGATGTGTGTAATGACTCTGCTGCCCTCCCACAGCTAACTTTACATGCTAACATGCTAAAGAACGAGGCTGTACTTGATAGGAAATCACTGCTGTAATTCAGCTTATCAGGGACATGTAAATATGCTAATGTTAGCACACTGTTCAAGCTTTGCAGTTACCATGCCAACAGACTCCTAACTCAGTTTCAACAAAGAAGCAAGGAATTCAAAACTAAAGCTGTGATTGTGATGTAGCAAATTGTGAAGGATGTCAAATCTTATTAAATTTCCTCAGCACAAATTGTCCCATTTCAGTGTTTTTTATTTCCATGTTTTATAAATAATAAAATATATTATGGCCTTCATAGGAAATAGGAGAAAAAACATTTACCACATCCGCCTGCTTATACACTGTATGTCAGACATAGAGTGCATGTTAAGGAATGTACTGGAAAATTGCCAAATTAACAATGTATGCCAGATCATTCCTTAACAAGATCTGGGTCATATTAACTTTAGTTATGGGTGGAAATACCTAATAGCTTTGGTTGTACCATTTAAGATTGACCTTTCATAAAACTGTTCTGAACTGTGGTAACGTAAGTATTAAATAGACTTTTTTTCTACTTCCAGATTGACCTCCAGACATTCCTGACTCTAACAGACCAGGACCTGAAGGAACTGGGAATCACCACCTTTGGTGCTCGCAGGAAAATGCTGCTCGCCATTTCAGGTGCAAAAATAGAGCGTGCACATCTTGTATTTTTTAGGCCATTGTCTTCTTGTGCTGTTCTTCCATTTGGTTTATTTGTTAGGGACAATGTGCAAAAAGATTATACAGAGAGTAAAGATGCCACTTACCAGATTATAGCGTTCTCGCTAATTTTCCTCTGTAATCTCTGTGGCAGGCAGAAAGAAAATTAAAAAATATAATACACACAAGAAAACAAAACAAAAAAAAAAATCATTAAAAGCATAGATAAAATTACCGGTAATGGAAAAAAGTAGTGCTGACTGGCTTGATTTCTAAAAGTCCATTTCCTTTTAACTCTTGAGAAAAGAAAAATTCCATTAGTCTTCCATTCAGCAGGCAGCTTGTTCTATGTGTTATGGCTTTGTTTGAAAAAGTTAATGGTCCAAAAGCTGTTTTGTGTAATGGGATGCAACATTGCCAGCTAGATGAGGACTTTGTTGTACTGGCTGTTTGTTTAGAGGTCAGACACACAAATGAGTTATTTAAAAAATAAGCTTACATGCTTACATTTGCTAACATCATCATGTTACCAAAACTTGAAATCCTAAATTATCCAAGAATAACAGTGGTAAAAATGCTGTGCTTTCTTATCCAGTGTCTTAATGGCTTGTTTATAGAAAGATTCAACAGGATTCAGAATCGTGCTATTTGCTTTTGACCAGCACAAGAAACAGAAAAGTTGCAGCTCCTTCTGGTGTGATTGAATTTCTAAAAACATCTGAAATGAGCAAGATTGTATTTCAGTGTGAAGCTCATGTGTTTTTATGTGCTTTTTTTTTTTTTTTTTTTTGCTTTTTTTTTTTTTATTTAAAAACCTAAGCTCTAGATCAAATATAATGGCAAGATACTTTAAATACCCATGACGTAACTGTCTGACTTTAAAACTTGTTCAGTGACACAGTGACACCTATCATGTGCATTTCTAGAGCCACTGCTACCCAGCAGCGTCCCGAGGCTCACTCACCGTTTTATACAACTTTTACATCGGGGATGCAGCATGGCGTTGTGGCATAGTTTTACCTTATGGTATAATAAGGAACTGGCTGTTTTGAACATGCAGCATCTCTGACTCAGCAAAAACCGCAAGAAGATTAGAAGAAATAAAGAGACAAAACAAGATTGTAAAATCGTCTTTTGCTGACTGGAGAGAGCTAACAGGTCAGGTAGGATGCAAGATTGATGGAGAATAAGCATGACGGAGAAAATGGCAAAAGTTCTGTAGTGTGTCTTTAACTCTGTTACATAAACTGTATTTGCTCCATTAACTGTTACGATAGGATAAACTATCGTAGCCTGTCTTGTTGAGCGTTCTTTTCCATGCATATAAATGACATCATGTCATCAGCATTTAGCAGAATGTGTTTCTATATCATCACAGTAAGTGGAGATCATTAATAAACAAGGTAAAGAGTAGGGCTGTGATGATTTGCTTTTGTCGCGATTCAAATCTGATTTTTTTTGGCTGCCAATTCGATTTAAATTGTGATTCTCACAAATCTTCGATATAGCTGATTTTCGTAAACTAAAAACAAAAAGAAAAACATACATTTTTTTGCTCATCATTATTCTTGATTTTAATTTAGAAAAAACAGATCATAATTCTGCTGCTATAATGCCCAAGAAGTAAAAAAGATTAAAAATAAATAAATAAATAAAAAAAATAAAAATAAAAATGACCCAAAAAAAAGAGTGTTTTTGTAATTATTAGGGGGAAAAAAATATTTTTTTTAAACAAAAAAATTTTTTTTTTAACAAAAAAAATCCCAATCTTCTATTTTTTTTATTCAATTTCAACCTAAAACTAGAACGTTGCAGTACTTCCATGGTGCAGTCTCTCGTGCATGATTTATGCACGTGTACGAGGAGCAACCTGATAAATATGATTTTTTCATGGTAAGCATAGACAGTTGATATTTGGTGAGTTATAAGATAATGAAAGAATTATTTACTGTATCAAAGGCTTTACATATATCTAAGAAAGTGGCTCCTACCACCCCTTCTCTTTATCCAGCTTCTCATTTTTTCAATAAAATAGCAGCCTGGTTGGATGTTGGATGTTTCTTTCACATTGTTATGCAGTGAAGACAAGACACTCATTTATTCTTTTTCTGTGCCGATATTCACTGATGCCAGCTGAAGACTGATCTTGCCAGGTAACCCCTGCAAACGTCTCTCCACACAAACTGGCTGACATGCTTCATTAATGTTTCTTATTCTGTCTGTTATTGCAACAAGCATGAGAGGAGCCCAGCTGTGCAGAAGGCAAGAAGTGTAATCCAATTGACAGGTGTCAACTGAATTACAGAGACCTGGATTTGAGAGCAAATACGTAGCTCCCGCTGTGGACAGATTATTATAAAGACATTTAAGACAGGATCATTCTGCTTAATTTATCTTGAAAATACACTGGGAAACATGTTGCAGTAATTTGCGCCGGCAGCCGTGAATGAAATTGGGGTAAATTCTTCTCTGATGACTGTGCTGATATTTGACCAGCTGCTGCAGCTGCTTCCACGGTGTTGATTTAGACTCCATTGTTGTATTTGCTTTCATGTGAATGTGGTGGATGTCACACTTCATTACTGACATCAGTTTTTTAGACATTTTAATAGCAGAAGTGGTGAAGTTGTCTTGGGAACACAAGCTTCCTGTCATTGGCACAGAATACTCACAACAGGAAGCTTTTAGTTTTCTGTAGAAGTTGAGTTCAGAAAGCTCAGACCAGAGCCAGGCTGATGTTGAGAGTATCAGGGTGAACCGTTGAGACCAGTGCCCAGAGTTTTCCAAAGCTGGTTTTTACTGCCTCCTTCATCTCCACTGACCAGGTCTGGGCTTTCAAAACAGAAATATGTACACGTCCGTCTGTATCTGCCTTTTTTTTCTTATTTTTGTTGGTCATAAATAATAAAAAAAAAAAAATACCAGCAATGGCAATCCAGGTTTCAGTTTCCTGTCAGACAGCCAGTAAAAAGAGCTACTGCAGCGGGTTGCTTGTCTCCAGGAATCAAAGGGAAGGTTTATGCTGGCAGCAACAGAAAATTGCTTTCATATGAATAGCTCAGATATACCAGAGTGTCTTTCTGACATTTTTGTGAAAGTCTTTGTCCAAACTGCGAAACTGCTGCATGAACCTGATGGACACAAAGAGGGATTTTGATGATCTGAGCAATTTTGTGGTGATTAAAGTTCATTTTCTTGTCACTTTTGATCAATGGGAGCTAAAGAAACATGTCAACAGACTCATGAGTTGTATTTATCTCTTCACTTTGATTTGCTGTAATTTCCACAGCAATATGAGGAGAAGTTGACCACATTCAAAAGTATCTTAGTCTGTATCACCTTTGCCAATGTTTTCTGACTTTTTCCTTTTCTTTTTTTTTTTTTGCCCCCTTAGAACTAAACAAGAACCGAAGGAAACTCTTTGAGCCACCCATCAGGTCCTCCTTCCTTGAAGGTGGAGCAAGTGGCCGTCTCTCCCGCCAGTTTCACGCTGACATGGCCAGTGTCAGTGGGCGATGGTAGGCCCTCCGTAAACCGTCCATGAAGACCAGCCTCCATTGTCCTCCAATGGAGCCCAAGTTGCAGCAGTTGTTTACCCTTCGTTGAGCTTCAGCTAAATTGAGACTCTTCAGTGTTGTGTTGCCTTCCAAAAGAAATAAGTATATAAATATATAAAATGTAAATGTTTAAATGAAGAAAAAAAAAAGCCATAGTTATACCTGAAGTGCCAACTAAAAAGGGATTTCTCAGACACATAAAGTTCAGTGTTATAGAACCTTTGAGTATCAGGAGCATTCATACGAAGGCTGGGATGGTTCTGAAGGAGGAGTATTTTTCTCAGTGTTTTGTTTTAGGGAACTGGCAGAATGATTAGTACAATCCTTTTCTAGGTTGATACTACCTGCATTTGTATTATGCTATTGTATCAGTGACATGCACTTTAATACTAGACGTTTGCCTGTGAGAGCCTTCCTCCTGAAACTGAAGTAATAATAACTATGCATTTTTTTTTAAAACTAGAAGCACAGATGCATTTTGTACCAAACCAAGATTAAGCACTTAGCCAGTGAGATTAGGGCACCTACAAAAAAAAAAAAGTGCAGAAGAAGTCAGCACACAGCACTGGTGGCTTGATCACCTTTAACACTTAAACCAAAGGAAAGTATCAGTTTGACCTTTGGCTTCCTGCAGTGTTTTGATTGGTGGACATTCCTCCAAATTCAGTGTTATGTGTTCAACAGCAGCGTGTCTGTGTATATCTAGACAAAACAAAACAAAAAAAAAAAAAAAAAACAATGTAATATTTTGTACTCCTTCTCCATTATGATTTTTATGTTTAGTTTTTATTACCATTTTAGGCGAATGAGTGGAATGTTTATTGATAATCAGTTTACATATGTATTTTTTTATGTTTATGAGTTGCTATGATTTCGTTTTCTCTTTTTTTTTTTTGTAATTGGTTTATTTGTATCTTGTCTTTTTTTTTTTTTTTTTTTTTTTTTTTTTTTGTGCCCCTGAATCTGTGGAGCCATGATATGGCTGTGCCATATGACAGCAGCAGAGAAGTGAGGCAGTTGGGCTAAGCCTAGTAGGCCTCCCTTTGATTGTGTCAGCAGGCAACTTTCTGTGGTTTTCCTTCTGTTTATAGTGCATGCTGTTTTGTCTCATCTGTTATTTGTCATAATTGCCACCCTGTGGCCACTTCCATGCGCCTTAAAATCTCCAAAAATGCTCTCGCCTTGTGTCTGGAACGTGAGATGCTGTCAAGAGTTGCATGCCGTTTATATTCCCATCAACTTGCCGTTCCATTTAAAGCAAGGAAAGATCCTATAATGGAACAAAGTCATGGCTTTCTAACATGAAGTGCCAATGTACATAACTCAGTTTTCAGTGGGGATATATTTAGTTAAGAACACTAATATTTTCACCCAATCTTCCTGATCTTCTCCAGATTGAAGGCGCATCACACAAAGAACCAATATATTCACTGCCAACTTGGTCTCATGAAAGGATTTCTGTGAAACACAAATAAGGAACCACAGTCACTAAGAGGACTGAGATTTAGGAAGCAAACAAAGATCTACAATTTTCTATTATCAGTCATGGAATCTCTGAATCTCCAAAAAGCCAGTTAAGCGTTGTTTAATGAAGTAAGAGGAGTGTGTATGCAGCAGTGTTTTATCATCAGCTTTTCCTTTTTTTGTACTTGTAATGTGTTCAGTTATGTTTTCATAAGGAAATAACTTCTCATTGTTCATTAACTTTGGATATCTCCAACGGTTTTTGTGTGATGTTCTTAAAACATCTGATTTGGACAACAAGCGGATTCGTCTTCCATTGTCCAGAGCATTTTCAAGTGCAATTAAGTCCCGGTTTGTAATGCGTTTCTTGTTTATGTTTGAAGTACATTATGTGTAAAAACTGAGATTGAGGAGTACGGTATATAAAATCTGTAAGGTATAAAAGAGATATGACTATTTTATCTCTGCAAATTTAATTATGACAGAAAGTAGCTGCAGTTCTTACATGAACTAAAAGCAAAAGTCAGTCACAGATCTCAGATTCATGTTTCCCTGCAGGGTCATTCGTTGTTCTTTTAACCACTCTTCATCCGTCCCTCGCATCTGATTTCAGCCATTTTCAATGTGGTTGTTAAATTTGTAAAACTATGCTAAATAATATTGACATGGTTGCTGATGCTGACCAGGTAACGTGTTACTTTTTTTAAATTTTATTTTAAGTCTTAAGACTGAAGAGGGATAAAGGTAACATAGTGTGGGCTGCTTTATTCTGAGAGAAAACCCAGGGCTGGTTTGGACCCCCATCATGGTACTACAGTGAAACTGTTGAGCACTGATTGTCCCAGTGCTGCGACTCGTGTTCCTGCCTAGCAGACATTTGTTTTCACCCTTCAACATTGTTTAGAAGTGTTTGCTCAGAGGGCAGCAGGGGTTCTTGTCTTATCAAATGAATGTTCTTCTGAAATTTATCGATGCACGTTCTTTCAGCTTGATTCCGGATCAGTGAAGGGGTTCACTAAGTCACAAAGTTTACGGCCTGCTTGTCTCGTCTTTGCCCTTGATTGAAGATTTACACAATTATGTCTTTTGATTTATCTTATTAGTTGTATTGTTGCTCACAAAGGGAATCTTTGTACTGCAATCAAATGGTACATTTATAGTAAATGTAAACCACTACAGATATGATGTATTACTTTTGTACAATTTGTTTTTCCATCCTATTCAGCCATTGTTTTGTCTGAGAGAAGGTACAATCCTGCACAGTGTTCCAAATAAGAATTGATGTGTAAACATTGCCATGAGGCCAAAGCTCTGTTCACTGTGGCATCTGTTGGTGCTGTTGTTATTCTACATGTATTGTAGTGCAGATATAAAAAGGAGACTTTTTTTTTTTGTAAAAACTGTCGAGCAGGCAAAAGAAATGTTTGTTCAAACATTTAAATGATACTATGATGATAATAAATGTATACAGAATCAAGACGGAGCTTTGTTTATTGCATAATAACTGACAGAGCAAAGGTATTATTAACTGTGTGAAGTTTTGCTGTTGAGTCCTTATAATTCTGTAAACTTTGAACTTCCAGAAATATCACGTGTAGCAAAAGAGAACAAAGATATTGTTGTTTTAAAATTAGTGTTTTTTACCACAAAATACCACTTACAAACTCAGTATCCACTGATTTTTTACTATGATCTGACCTGACTGTTAGGCTTTACGCTGTAGTTTGTATATATGTTGGTTTCTTTAAGAGCCAACATTGAGCATGTAGACAGAGGATTGTGTGCCATGTGACGGTGACATACTTAATAAACTCCAATCCATGCAGCTAACGTCTGCTTAATCCAGAAAAATTAATCTGATGCAGATTCTTGCAAAGAGTATAATACATAAATTCATTTTAAGCTTTTATTTGTCCCACTCCATAGGCTTAGAGTCTGTGATTTATTTAATCTTTTACCCATTCATTTTTATGGGAAATTTAATTATTTCATAACTAAGTTAACTTGACCTATTTGAATTCAGTATTTTTGCTGTTTTTTCGATAAAAATTAGTACAAGAGTTTGTTTCGTAAAAGGAACTCTTTACAGAAAACAAACACCTGGTTTAGGTACATGTTTAAACCTGAAATAAATAAATAAATAAATTAAACGTGCGTGCAGTTTTACATCAAACCTCAAGGGGGCAGTGTTGTCACTTAAAATGACGCCTTTGTTAAGCACACAGAATGGTTACTCAACAGGTTTTACAGTTTAGACCTAAGGTGATTTATTTGTTAAGAGGAAGATCAGGTATTTCTGTACAAGACAGGTTAATATTTTTTATTAAGTGTGCTTCAAATGCAATATATAGTTGTCAATTTATAACAATAATGCAAAGACTGATGAGAAAACTGGCTGCTTTGTCTGCAATTGCATAATTGTGATTCACGTGTCTACCTCAGTTGTCATCCAAACCTCCACCAGGCCTATCTAGTTATGGCAGCAGATTAATGTTCAGATGGCAGAGGGCGAATCTCTCAACCAACACAAATGAGCCCTTGACAGTAACAGGTGGTGCCACTGAACTATGATCTGCAGCCGCCTGTGACTCACTCATTTTCTTCTCCCCTGTCATTTGAACAGGTGCTTCATGATGTAAAAAATAATAAACCTGTTAAAAACAACTCCTCCATGTTTATGTAACACCAAAAAGCTGAATAGTATGTAAATATTGGTATGTAAAAACTGAGGAGCTCTGGGTTAATATGTGGGAAGGAAACATTCAGTATGGTGTCTACTGCCAATTCTTCATTTGAGAGATGAATCGAAGCCCTAGTGAGATCTCAGATTTAATTATAGACTGATTATACATTATATAGCACCTATGAATTTTCTCTGCTCAGAAAATAATCCCATCAGATTAATGTGTCTATACTCCATGGATAACATTTTACCCTATAAGTTCTTTTCACTGTTCACAGAACAGCTGTCACCAAAATCAAAGTCTTTCTTCATCTCACTTTGGGCAATTGCATGTCCTGCCAATCATTTTCAAACCCCAGAAGCATGACCAATTCCAATTTCATATCTCATTGTGAGAGACGGAGAGTAAAAGGCAGCTAAGTGGCTGAAGCAGGAACTGGTGGGTTTATTATATTTCAGCATATTTGTTGCCTGCCCACTTAGCGATCAGCAGGGTCCACAGCATCACATATTGTTCTTATAGGCAGCTTGCCTCTGTAGGAAAGGTGTGAATGTGAGGACCTGTGATTGGATGCTACCTCATCATACATGGCTCATATCCAGTGGGCTACATGCCCAGTCTGGCTCATTGCCTCACTTTCTTTTCCTCCATGCTTATCTTTCTTATGCACAAATTTTGCATGAGATTTGTGCAACATAACACTGTGTGTTGCAATGACTGAAAGAAAATAAATATTTTTGTCTAACTGCAGGTGTTTGCCATTATATTGTTGTTTTGTGAGTGTAATGCATTCAATACTTAAACCAGTCACAGGTTTGTTGCAGTTATTTAAAAATTTTAATATTTGGAAGCAACATTATTGTTTCTAAAAAAATTTGCAGCCATGTTTCATGTCTGAAACGAAGCTGCATAGATTGAAGCTTAAACCAGGGAGACTTTTATTTTCGGCCTTATTGTTATGGTGCTATGCTTTTTCTGAGCATCAAACCATCGGGGATTTTTCTGCAGGTCTGTTTTAATGCATAAACCGGCACCAGATCAGGGATGTCGGAGTGGTGAAGTGGCCGTGCTGAGCCAAAACTAATACTAAAGACATCAGAGCAGTGGATTCATCATGTTTTTGTCTTTGTAACTTTGACTGTTAATCCATGTGTGACTATTTGTGTTGGGTGACATGGGGAGGATTAATCTAATCATTATGCTACTAAATAACTAGTTGTGCAAAATCTGAAATGCTGTAATTTATGTGTTTGTTTCAATTGAACCTCCTTTTTTCCTTTAGATTTGGAGTGACACACTTCAACCCCTGTTGCTGATGTCATCCATGCATTTCCAGACTTTATATAGATGATATCCCATATTTATTTTCATTAAGTTAGTCAAATCGAGGCTCCCAGGGGGCTGAGGGCCTGGCAGGGCCAACACAGAGACACGAACAACCACTCAGACAATTTAACCTAACATGTATGTCTTTGAATTTTGGGAGAAAGCCAAAGTACCTGTGAGAACCCACAGACAGGAGAACATGCAAACTCTTCACAGAAAGGCCATCGTTCTAAATCCATCCAGCTGAGGCTCAAACCAGCGACCTTCTTGCTGTGAGGCTGCAGTGCTAACCACCACACCACCCTGCAGCCCCTTGAGCTGCAACTGGTAAGTAATATTTACTGTAGATGTTATATTTGGGAAGCACATCTATTTATTTTGATGCTAAATCTTGTAAAAGCTTGTTTACAATCTGAAACCAGCTCAGTTTAGCATAAGAGCTGAACATAGTCACCCTGGTCTACCAAAACCGGCAGCACAGGCTTTGGCCCATTTTTTAAAGCATACAAATAGCTCATGTGATTCATCTGCCAATAAAAAGCAAAGCTCTTGGCAGAAGCTCAGTTATATAAATGCATTTTTCAGACTTAATAAGATATTTCATTTGAGACGCTGATGATTTCAAACATAAGATAGGATGCTGCAGAAGTTCTGTTGCTGTTCTTTCAAAATACTCCTTTTCAGCTGTTGTCACCTTTATTCCCAACTCCCATCATGCAAGCATGAAAAAAAAAATCAGACAGCTGTTTCTTTCTTTGTTTCACTCACTCCAAACCATCCAGTTGGTGGGTATCAGATATCAGATATGTGTAATTATGTGGCAAAAAGAAAAACCTGCACCACAAACACTTTTTTTTTTTTTTTTTTTTGCTTTCTTGTAGAGAAAAACAACACTTCGAGTAAATTTTGGACTTTCTAACTTTACAGCTCTTTTCACACTAGTAAGAAGCTATTAAACATCCTGAATGAAGCGGTAAAAACTCCAAAATCATAATATTGCTTCTTTATTTAGTGTGATTATTCCTTTACGAACCATGTCTTGCTGTCTCCTCATCACAGCTCTTTGTGCTAATATCAGCTTCTGGCTATAGCTGTGTTTGTATTTCCTCATCTAAATCTCTGCAGCAAAGCACAGTTCTCTAAATGTCAAACAAATCCTTGAAGCTTCTCATTTTTCTTGTAAGAGTTGCAGTAATTTAAACCTGTGTTCAATCCATCTGTTCTGATTAAGATAAGCGGGCCTATTGTTTTATGAACTATGAGGATGAATTTCATTAGAATTTGTTATAAGCTCTGATAAACTGGGGGTGTCACTGGAGACCCAGCGACACTCGTGTCCATTATCAATCAAAGTGGCGCTGAGCTGAAGGCCTCACTGCAAATCAATGACATGCTTCATTTACTGCCCCTCAAATATCAGACAAATGTGTTTGTGGTATGAAGTGGCACACGCACGCTTGTTGAACCCCGGGGACTTTGTTTTGTTTTCTCGCAGTGAAAAATGCTGCGGCCTGTGCTCCAAATACTGACTCACGGCCAACCTCTTATGTGAGAACTGATGTGTGTTGACTGCAGGGTGTGTGTACGTGTAAGTGTGGGAAAGATAAAGGAAGACGTAGAATGCAAGGGGCAGATATAATGACACATATCTGGTTATGGTTTGGGTCCCTCCCTTTTCTTCGTTCTCCCTTTCGTTTTCACCATTTATTTATTTTATTTTTTTTTTTGGCCTGAAATCTTACTACACCTTTCTCCCTGCTACGTCTCCATCTGCCATGCTATGTTCACATGGCCTCTGTGAACGGCCGAGTGAACAAATCAGAGCAGACAGCTCGAACGGAGCCCACTGTGGCCTACGCTCACACACAAACAGAAATTCTGCACAGTAATATAAACTTTATGCTTTATTTAAAAGCACAACAGCAACCAAACCTGAAGAAGTAAAAAAAAAAAAAGCAGACAAATCTTGGAAGCATTAAGGCAAAAGAAATTGAGAATGCAGAAAGGGGGGGGTGGACTTGGCTGGGTGTGTGTTACATGGGGCATGGTGTCGCTCTCCTGCTTCCACCCGCGGCTCTGCTGGAAACACTGATGCTAACACAGGATGACTCTCGCTAGAGGGGATGCGAGTGGGTGGAGAGAAGGATGGAGAAGAGGTAGGATGAGAATGAATCCTCCAGAATCGGTCAGCCTCATCCTCCACCTCCTCCTGCTCCCATACCAGATAAGCCCAGCAAGCGTGGGGACATGAGAAGGGGGGGGGGGGGGGAGACAAGGCAATGAAGAGAAATACAGTTGGTGGTGGCATCCATTGCAAAAAGGTCTTTTAAGGATGGCGTACTTGTGGCCACATTAGTTGCACTGTTTGTGTTTTTATCACCTTTCATGAGCTGCTTTCAAAATGCAAAACAGAGGCTTATAAATCAATCTCATTATATCAACTCTCAAATTAAACCAGTCTTGGACAGCAGGGGGGGTATAGTTGGTAAGCCAGGCTTGGAAAGTAAACATATCAAAACACAATCCTCCATCCTGTATAAACTTGGCAACCCTAGACATACTTACCAAGTATAACTCTGACTCCCACATTTAGACGTGTTATCTGTTGAGCCCACATCTCTACAGCAACTTCTCCTCAGACACAGTTCAATGTGTTTTTGTGGCATCTTCAGCCTGCTGACCTTCCCTTTTGATGAGTTTTACTTCTAAGGCAGGAAAACTAGACCAGAAGCAGCAATACTCTGGAATATATTCAGACTGCGTTTGAATGCCACAGTGATTATAAGCTTATCAGGAGTTTAATTCGCTTGCCTGCCATAACCCCATTTTCTAATCCTGAAGCTGTGTGAAAATCTATCGAGTTTACTCTGCCTATACGGGCAACATCAGCAGGAGAAATTGGAAAAGGAAGCAGAAAAATTGAAAGACTCTGTTTCTCTTATTTTCTATCCAAAGATGCTAATGTCCTCAACCAGATGAGTTAAGATCACTTCCCTCTTAAAATTCACAGTGCAGCCTATCATGAGGCAGTTCCTCTTTTGTCATTTGGAACAGCACATCTCAGGGGTCCCATTGGCGCAGCTGCCGGATCTGTTGTCCACCGAATAGACAAACACCCTGTGCCCCCTCATAAAGGTGCCTTGCATAATTATGAGACAGACAAAAGAAAAAGAAGTTGACATGCCTCCCTATGGGGCACGTTCCATAGAGGCTGCTTAAGGAGTGAAGGACAACGACCATTATGATTATGTTATGTTTTTAACTAAACCTGCCTGTGTCTATGTGTGTGAATATGTAGGTACATGCATCTATACAGGCAAATGCGTATGGGTGCATATGCGTACATTTATGCAGATGTCTGTTTTTTTCCTTCTTTCTCTTTCTATCTCTCTCCTTTTCTCTATCTCTACGAGGTGTTTTCTTTCTCTTTCCATTTATCTTTCTGTTGCTCCTATCCTCTCTGGTCTGGTCCAACAGGAGAAACTGAAAAATTTACTCAAAATAAATAAAGAAATAAAATAAAAATCTAGAAAATCAAGGGGATTGTCATACCAGTAATGCTCCCCTTGGCAAAGTAAATTTGCTCAGCAGAACACAGCATCCAGACAATCATTCTGCTTGCTTAAATGCTGGACAAGACAAAAAACAAACAAAAAAAAAAACCTGCCTGAAGACCTCTGAACAATGTGCAATTTGACCTTCTATGCCTTGGCAAATTGCTAGCTGCAGAACCACTGATAAAGATGGGAAGAGAGTGTAACTGATATCATTAGAAACACACCCACAAGCCAGTATGATGTATGGTCATAAATTTACAAGAAGCCATTCCTGTGTGTGGGGTTAAGTCTACAATGCAAGAAGAACCGAGGTAAGCCTGAGCAGTAGCCCAGAGGGGTCCCTTAGCTCATTATGGTAGGGGTCCACTTGCACCTGCGCTCCGGCAAGACGGTGCTGCGCCTTACCAAATAAGGATATGCAAGAGCCTCGTTGGGATGACGTTGGACGTGAAATGGGAAAGAACGGGAGTGTGTGCACATTTCTGATGGGATGCTGAACCAGAGGGGGGGGGGGGGGGGTGAACGACACCAAGATAATCTGATTGCATAAGAAGCCATTGAGTTTGCAGACTGCCTCCGCGCTAATCCGCTGAACTATTCATGTTCAACTGTCCCGCGGCTGCACGACACGCAGGACACGCGCGCACACACTTGTGGCTCCTTGCAAAGGGAGCGTGGGATTAGAAACTGAGCGCGGATCCAGACTTCTTTAAAGGTGCGCAAAAACGCATCTCTGCAGAGACTGCCTTTGCCTCATGTTGCAACTGGCGGCTTGCGTGACGCTTCCGCTGACGCGCCACGCGCCGCACCACCCAGGAGGCAGAGAGGAGCGACGGAGCGAGCAGTGGACTCACTGGACACCGGACTCTCCCTTTCTCTTGCCATAGCGACCGAGCGCGGACGTCGTACTGGTGTTTAAGTCTCCTGAACTCCATTTCCAGTAACCAACCTGCATCATCCAGACCAGTCTGCAGTGATGGAAGCACCAGGTTTGGCGCACAACATCACCAGTCCGTTAAGTCCCTGTGAGGGGATGATCAAGGACCTGAGCTTGGACGCAATACAGTTATGCGAACGAGATGGTAAGTGTCTGTCTTTCACTGAAGCGTGGACATATGTCTGCAGAACACACCAGCGTTAGACCCGACGGTTGATTTCAGAGACGCTGCGGCGCATGCGGGCTATTTGCCGCTGCTTTCAGCTGCATTCCCCTTGATTGTGTGAATGGAGAGAAAGAGGACCGGTTCCGCTGGTTTCTTGGATGGATGGGACACCCGTACGTGCGAGAAATAAAGGAGTGGATTTTCAGTGGCAACAAGGTTTTTGTATCAGCTCAAATATTGACATAATGTCTCCATAATGAGCATGCACAGGCAAGGTGGACGTCTTCATTTCAGCACCACAGGCGAGGACAGAGGCCGGCAACCACCCCGCCTTTCACTCATTATTGCCTTTCCTCCCCCCACTTTCTTTTTCTGTTTTATTTCTCATTTTCTCCCACATTCTTGGACAAGAAAGAACCTAACCCAGCTTTTGATTTTATAGTCCGCAAACTCTCCCATATGCGTTTGCATTTATAATTTCTGAAGCCTGTCCATCCCAGCTGGTTGTCTATGACTGACTTCTATCTGAACTCCAAGTTATCTGAATATCTAGAAAGAGTTTAAACATATGGTTTTGGGTTTTATATAAAAGAAGAATAAGTTGTATAAACCAGATTTATCGTGCAGGAAAAATTCCACATGTGCAGGCTTTGGCCCTGATGCAGATGTTATGTTGCGGATAAAAAAAAAAAAAAAAAAAAGCAAGTCATCATCAGTAGAGACTGAAAAGCTAAAACATGGCTGCGCGCGTGTGTATGCGTGTGCACAGGCGGTGAAGCCCATCACACCCGTCAGCGCAATTACACACCACTGACTCCACATCTGAGGCAAAATGCACGGTCACGGTGATTCCTTTTAATTAGGCTGATTGAAGATAAATTACTCCTCATGGCCATGAAATGATACAGTTCATTCTTTCTCTGGATTCATCTTCATCTTTATTTGGATTGGCTGTTCAGGTCTCCCAAAGGAGTCAATTTTATATCCTCATTAGACCACCACTGGACCTCCATGGTCTGATTACAGTGCAGTCTTTGTGCCACACTGCTTTGTTTTCTCATCTGTCAGAGCTCCTCACAATTTAATACAACAGGATGCATTTATATCCTCTTAGTGCTTTGTTGGCATGATTTCTAAAGCTTCCATTTCAATAATGGCATCTAGCCTGGGCTGCAATTGTCAAAAGGACACTATGGCAGCTTATCCTTCACGTTTACTGCTGAGCTTTTTAGGTAAGTCTGGTATTTACAGTCCAGCAATCTCTGCTTGTCAAGTAAATAACAAAATGTAAACAGTATGCCTGAGTCCTTGAAACACTCAGTCTGTGGCTATGTTGCCACATAAACATTGTCAGATTTTTTTGTCCATTTTTTTTTTTTTTTTTTCAATGTCAGGTTGTTTTCAACAATATCAGAGGTATTGTAGATGAATCACTCAATCTCCACGTTGTTAAATCTTTAATTAAATCTGCTCATTGCTGTGGAAAAAACGAAGTTTAGTGTAGAACGCTGTTGTGTTCAGCAGCACAAACTGTGAAAGTTGTATGGAGAACTTGTGTAAACAAGCGAAACCTTAAAGATTGTTTTGTTGCAGCTGGGTTCTGTCATTCTTCCAAATATTTTCACTGCTCCTTAGATATTTATGGAAATTTTCACCTAAAATGACCTGAAGGAAAGCCATGTACTTTTCATTGTCTTTGCCACACCCTGTGAAAGGAAGCCTGCATCACTTTTTTCAACTTGTGCAAAGGCATATGATCAATACGGAGCGCGCTCATTTCAGTTTTCCGTTGCTTTCTAAATTTATCTCCCAATTCCATTAATATTTAATAGCCTGCACTGGGTGCTTGTATGCCTTTGCTGACCCAGCAAATGGATTCATGAGTCTTCAGTAGCCTACTGTCTGTGGGAAAGGTCTTTCTCAGTCACACATGTGAACACACACACTCACAGACACACTAAGGCCTGTTTAAGCCTTTCAGCGCACAAAACCAGTGGAAAACAAGTTATTTCAGTGTTTTCCCTGTGTTGCAGATGGGGTGAATGCTGTGGTCCATGGGGGTTGCGGCATGTGTGTGTGCTGTACATGAGGATGGGGGATGTTTTGCTAAGGGGTTGTGGGGAAATGACAGAATTTCCTCATGTGAAACAGCTCCTCTGATGAAGTTAGGTTTCACTGTGTATCCTGTGGACACAGAACTGCTTCCATGATGCTACTTTGGACAGTCTCTGTCAGAAATCTCTGAATGACTCGCTCAGATCGCCATGTTGATTTTATATCCACAGTTAATCTGTTTTTGAAGGGGGTAATGAAATGCATGCTACATGCCTTGCTTGGCCTTTGTGCTGTTACCCTGACATGATTCATTTGCTTTGATGGATGGCTGCCATTTATGTAACCAAGTAGTGTGTCTTTACTTACTGGAATATTTCTGCTGTGTCTGGCTGTGTGTCAATGTGCTCATGACAGCTGGATAGATGGATTGATATTGTCCACTGGAGGGGCCTTCTTACCACCAAGTGATGCTGGTTTAAGGAAAATCCCATCAGTGCTGAGCCGTCATTAGAAGCTAATGAAGGTCATATTTACTTAAATGCAGAGCAGCAACACAGTCACAACAGAGGTGATCCAGCTGGTAAAGAAATCCATTACCCCCTGAAATATTGATCCTATTCAGTTTTTTTTGTTTTTTTTTAAATGATTCCAAAATGCCTGCTAATATAAACACTAGCTGTTAATTGGAAAATGCTGGAACAGGAACTCTGCACCTAAATGCAACAAGTTATTCCTTTACCAGTGTCCCACCTTATATTTTATAGTATACAACAATGATCAAACACCTCTACATGGGTAGAGGTAAAATAATAAAAATAATCACACCTTAAAATCAAAGCAAAAGTGTTTCTGAAGCTGCTAAACTGACCCCAGTTTTCTGTGACAACTGCACACACTCATCATGCTTGTTTGAACATTTGAACAGCAGCTGGCGTTCCCTGAGCCCAGACCCTCCGGCTCCTCAACTCCACAGAGTTAAATGAAGAGTGTTACAGGCCGACGATTCGGTCTGATGTCAGGCAACAGCAGGCCTTCCTTATGACATACCGAAGCCATCTGAGTAAGCTGGCATTTTACCTTCACTGACAACAGTTGTGTCCTATGACTGTGTTGGCAAGGCTCACAGGTATAGTGGCCACTTGCTGGCTCCATAACAGATTCGCTTTCCATAACTGTGGGCTATTAAATGTTTTCATCTTGAATGCGAAGAGTCGGCAGTGCAGGCTGAACTTTAAAAGTCTGCTTGAGATATTTTAAAGAGTCCATAGCGATGAATTTTTCACAAAAAAAGTGTTATTATCTTGGTCAATGGGCTCTGTAGAAGGTGGAACACACAGATAGCAGGCCGTTGTTTATGTCGCTAAGAGAAAAAGATGGTTTGCCAACAGCAGCTTCTCTCGCTGCCAGCATGGTCCGTCTCAGTCTTGCATGCGAAATGACAAGAACAAAGGCGTGATTTTCAAAGCCTTGCAAGCATTTATGCCTCATCACTGCTCACTTCTACTGTTTTAGACACAACTTAAAGTCAAGGGTTGTCCACGAAGTGTCCACTTGTGCAGTAAGAAACAATTAGAGCAACTTGCTACTGTCAGTCCTCAGAATGAGTTGGGTTTTTTTTTCCAGAACCAGGGGGTTCACATGGGGCCTTATTTGCACATGGCAGACATAGAGACTTTACAATAATACTATTCAGATGGACTTAGTGAAAAACAAACCACTTATCTCTCACTGGTAAAGACCACTAACAGGCAATTCACAGTCTGAGTCCAGGTGTGACTGGAACAAGTCCTACTACAGAGAACCATTAGGATGGTTCTGTGTATGCACATCAACAAGATTTCTATCGATCCTTTTGACTCTCTTGCAATTCCATCATGGTATTGGACTGCACACTGAGTAAAAGGGCAGTAGCCAATGAGGGCCATTTGTTTAGGTTTATGGGATTCAGCTGACTAGTTTAATGTTTTTTCTATAGGGCAAATATTTCTGCGTCCTGCATTTTGCAGCTCTGCTCAAGCATGCACAGCTCCTCTCATTGTGAACTCTGTGCATGTGTGCACAGCATGAGTAATCTGTGCTCTGAACAAGGGCTTAAAAACATTTTGCTTGACAATGATGTGGCAAAAATCCCCCATCTTTCCTCTCCTGCACAACATCCCAGAGCAACAGGCAGTGATGCAAAATAACAGAAGCACATTACAATATAATGGCTTAGGGATTCAAATTAAGACTCCGCTAAATTAATTTTAGCAACAAGTGCAAAACCAGTGGAAAGAAGAGCCGAGGGTGCAATGCTTGCACATTCATTTAATTCTGAGAGAGGGTTTAGGCCTCCTGTGAGAGACTGCGAAACATTTGCTTTGTCCCTCATCGCCTGACCTTCATCCTGCGTAGCTCTTTCTCCTCCATCTTTCATCCCGCTCTCAGAATCCCAAAGGATTCAAAGGATTCATACCAAACAGGAAAGACTCACTGGTTCACATAATTAATATTCAGGGTAATTTCATAAATTATGATAAAGTGATGATTGTAATTCAGCTCTTATGATGTATTTTTTTGATCAATTCTGAAGCTTTCATAGCTTGTTTTGTTTTGGGTTTTTTTTTAATAGAATTACTTAGTGTTATGCACCAAGTATCTGCATGCTTTTGGAAATTATCACTGTCTTGCAGTATTGCTTTTATTTACACATAAGTTATGAGAGCTTTAGCATAAACAGGAGATAAATAACTGTCAGTCACTGCCAGGGCACCTGCCTGCATAGGATTCAGTTTGCAAGGAAAACAGTAGTGTTGATAGCAACAATGTTAGGTAAAGTAGACAAGATCTTTTTCCTCCTCTGGTGCAATGCTAATCTTTTAATCAGCAGATCTTCCATCTTTGACGTTTTAGGTTAATATGTACAGTTATAAGCTGCAGGTGCAGAAAACGTGTAGCCTACCCAGCATTTTGCTATAAAGATTTTACTTTAACGTTAAAGAAATCCTTTGTTTAAGCTCATGTGGGGGTGTGTCATTGTTGCCTGCAGCAGATGTCAGAGAATGACAACAGACCTTGTATTTTTATTTCTGTTTAAGGTCAGCAGCACCGTCTCAGAGGAGCTTTACTGGCATCACTGTCTAGTGCTGACTTGGACTGGGTTTTTTTTTCTTTTTTCTCCACGATTCACTCAGTCATGTCGCACACTGACCCTCTCAGTCTGAGCCAAATTAATCAGCTCAGTGGGATTCAAGTTTAATGAGTCGGGCTTTCAGAAGCAGACCGTCAGCAGGATGGGATGTTTCCACAAATCGATGTGGAGGTGTGGGAGTGTGCCAGTGAAGCCTTGAGAGCCCTGCAAAGTGCAGTCAGGCTGAAGATTTAATTGTTGGCCTGTTTATGCTTTTTCATACTTGGGAACCTTTTAAGCCAACGCCTGTAAAATGTAGTTCATGTTTGCAGAAGGTACAAGTGATAAATCCCATGCACTGATTTTACTCAGGGGTTGCCACTCAGAGGTCACCACACTTAGACCCACCACTAATTTATTCGCTCACCTTCAGTGAATAAATTCCTGCTTCCTTTGCTAAACGTCTCAAGTTTTACACTCCAGCCAAAGACCTGAGGTCAACCAACCAGTTGCCCCTGGTTTTGCATAAAACCAGGCTCGTCTTCAAACTGGGGAACAGTCAACCACCCTACATTGGCGCAGCTATTAATGTCAACATTTTCAGTCACTTTTACATTCCCCTAATTCCTCTGGAATTTTATTAATGCTTAATGTGTCGCCATGACTTCGGTTTCAATAGATTTGACTATTTTCCATGTTATCAATTATTAATATTGCTCTTACTTTAATAGTTATATTCCTGTTGTCTCAATGTGTATAATAGATCTTCCAGTTAGTTGTTTTCTTGTTTTTTTAATTTATAATAATAATAATAATAATAAAACAAAAGAAACAAAAGTAATCTACAAGTTCAGAACTACTGGGGTCTTTAAATGGCGGTGAGACGTGGAATACAAACACCCAATTACGCGATTATTTTCTCACCCTCTCCCTGTGGATGAACAGAGATTGATTTTTCATGCTCCACTACTTCTGCTATTGTTAACTCCCTTTTAAAGTCCAGTCATGTTGAGCGACACCTCCCTCTTCCAAAAAAAAAAAAGAAAAAAGAAAAAAACCTGCATTCTCGAATTCTAGTCGCTCTTGTGTGTGGACCCCACTGTGTGCATAGGAAACACATTGTTGCCATGCCAAGGGGGCGTCCCTTAGTTTGATGCAAGGTCCATATTCATCCTAATTTGACAAAGCTCTCATTGAGCCGTGCTTTGACATTTTCGCTGGCCTCTGTTTGCACTGAGAGTTGTAAGCCTTTGGGGACGGTACAACATGCAGCTGAGAGAAATTAAAGATTTGCTCAAGCTCTTTGATGGAAAGCAGCGGGCTTTAAATCCAGGCCAAATAGGCCAAGAGTGTTTTTGACCCTGATGAAATGAGTGGCTGAAGTTGCATTTTAACTGTGGTTGCAGGGTCGACACACGGGATCAGGCAGCTGCAGAGGAGTGGACTAGTCTCAGCTGAGACGAGATGAGATTCAAGCATTAGAAATATTTAATGCCACGTATCCCTCCACACTCGTGTGGAGGGGACTGATGTGTTTCCATGGCAACATATATAGTAGTCAGCGACACAAGCTGTTCTTTGTGCTTCTGTGTGACACAGTGGCTGTGCAACTGTAGATGCTCTCTGTGGAATAATTACTGCAGTTGTGTGGAAGGTTTACAAGAGAGAAACTAAACCTCTGCAGGTTGTCTTAAAGCATGGGATCAGGATTTCAGACTGTGTGCACCGCAATTTAACGTGGCCACAAGTGTGATTTAAGGCCCCTTACTGTCTCAAAACACTTGAATTGTTGTGAGCAAACATTAAAGTGCCAAGTTTGTTCTCGTAGGACTAGCTCTCTCTATATATGAATCATATAATTCCATTTTGCTTGTGTTATTGTTGTGTTTGAGTGTGACAACACTGCTTTTTTTTTTTTTTTTTTTAATTTCACAGGAAATAAATCCCAGGACGGAAGCATCTCTGAGATGGAGGAGCTCCCTGTTCCTCAGAATATCAAGATCAGCAACATCACCTGCGACTCCTTCAAGATCTGCTGGGACATGGAGGCGCGCACCAAGGATCGTATCACACATTACTTCATTGACCTGAACAAGAAGGAGAACAAAAATTCTAACAAGTTCAAACACAAGGTAACGTTTGAGTCGGGATAAATGCCTTTTAGAGGAAGCACTTGCTGTGAGATGACTCACCGAACATCCTTTTGTTGCCTCAGTGGAGAAAGATTGCTGCATTTTACAAATGCATAAAGAATAAGAGGTGGTGAGACCTTAGAAAAGCACAAAGACTGAAATCATTTAACCAGTTGAACTTTGCAACCAATCAAGGGGGCATCAACAACAAATACAAACAGTGTGGTAATGATAAGACAGCTGCTGCAACAAAATAAGAGCTAATAAAAACAGTCACATTTTGTTTAGCATTTTTGTGTTGTCATTAAGATAAGTATGAGATGGTTGTTTTGAAGCTAAGGTGCTGTTTTGTCTCAAAATGACCTTTTCTTTTATGCTTGAGACATAATGTCTCTTTTCAAGGAGGTTTTGTTCGAAGGCTCTGCTACAGATTGTTCGTTTGAGCTCTGATAGGCTAATAAACACTTTCTCAGCCGTCTGTGCCTTGGAGCAAAAGAAGCAGTATGACAACCGCTCCTTCAGATCTGTTTTGGTGGTTTTATAGATTATTACATCAGTCTCATTCCTAGTCTCTTGATTTCCATTTCCTAGATTCTGCATCACTCCGTTTCTCCTCATGCTGCTTTCATAGCAAGCTGACACTGTTGCTAGGCAGAGACTAATCAATGAGCCTCTCAGGCCTACTAATAGGCTACTGTGTAGAAGAGGCATTTCTGAAGGCATTTGCATCCATAGTTTACATCAGTATTCTAAAAGGGGGATTCCACGATCCATAGTCAGCAATGCAGTGTGAAATGTGTGAATGTGCTCTGATAAACAGGAGTCTGAAAGACAACCATACATGGACAATCTCCTCTCTGACTCACTCATTCCTGTCACCACTCACCTCTTCTTATCCTTCAACTATGTCATCCTGTTCTTCCTCCCTCCCTCCCTCCCTCCTTCCAGGACGTTCCTACTAAGCTCGTGGCTAAGGCTGTGCCCCTACCCATGACGGTCCGGGGTCACTGGTTCCTGAGCCCCCGCACAGAGTACACTGTTGCTGTCCAGACCGCGTCGAAACAGACGGATGGAGACTATGCCGTGTCAGAGTGGAGCGAGATTGTCGAGTTCTGCACCGCTGGTGCGTAATGCAAAACTTTGAGTGCCATGATTGCATAGCGTTTCAGGATTTGTACCAGCAGTGGATTAAAGGGGAGTGCACAATGAGGACAAACATTAAAAGGACCCTAATTTAGTGTGTGCGTGCGTGCGTGTGTGTGTGTGTGTGTGTGTGTGTGTGTGTGTGTAGGGAAGATGGATGGAGAGATGGAGGATGGGTAGATGAGTGGTCAAAAGATGGATTAAAGAAGGGAGGAGGTACATCTTCTGATGCTATGGGGTTATGGGCGAGAAGCTTATAGCGGGGGAGGGGAGATGATGGAAAGGAGACTTGAAGTACAATTTTTCAAAAAGGGTGGGGAGGGTTATCTCTGTGGTCTAGTGGCCTAGTATAACAACCATCTAGCATGGGTTCTTTGTTTCACAAGCCTCTCTGTCTGTTTTTACATTGAACTGTCAAACAGCCATGACTTTGTGAGACTGTAGTCTCACAACTAAATGCTATTTTCTGCTTGCTAACTAACTTATTTAAATAATTTAGAGATTGACATTTCTCCAAATCCAAATTATAAATGATCTCAGAGAACTCTGCAGAGACAAACCCAACCAATCTTTAATGACTATGATGACATTCTGATGTTAAAGTATATATTAAACTGGAAATGTGAGAAAAAAATCAGAGTTTTGCATTGATAGAAATTCTAACAAGCTGATTTTACATCAAGAGTTTCAAAGTCACAGTTTATCCTACAGGGATCACGAGTGACTGCACTGAATTTCAAAGCATTTACTTTAATATGTGCAGCAGTAACAAAAATCCAGCTGGTGACATGCAACACTTCCTGCCACCTTCTGGCCGCTACTGCAGATGCATGCTGTATGCAATCATATGGACAACTGAGTTGTAAGGTGATATGAATGGAAAGGCTTGTGTGTCGAGACATTTTATGGACACAAAATCATGGAAATTACTTCATTTTTGCATGGAAACAGTCTGTAAGTTTTATGACAATTCATCTGGCAGTTGTTGATATGACCTATATAACTATTGTCTGTGAGTAGTGCTTCTACAATGTGTATGATAAAGATAATTCTGATTATGATGATAAAAAAAAAATATATATAAGACTTGACTCTATGCTATCCTCAAAGGACATAGTGACAAAATGTAAAATGGAGTAAATGAGTGATGAGATGTTTTTTGTCATGGGTATCATGGGAGACATTGAGGGACAAAAGAGTTCCTAGTGGACAGGTCATGTTATGTTTTTGGCAATGTGTGTAATCCTTTTTTGTAATCTTTTTTTCTTTTCTGATGTTTTTAATATTACCAGATTATTCAACAGTGCACCTAAACCAGCTGCTGGAAAAGGCAGAGGTCATTGCTGGGCGAATGCTACGTTTTTCTGTTTTCTACAGAAACCAGAATAAAGAGTATTTTGACCACGCCAGGTAGGCATCACCATTACAGCTACCAAATACAATATTTGTTTTTATATTTTCTAGAAATATAATTGCAAAAGAAATAGGTTAAAAAAAAAACATTAAATTACACACTTTTCTATTACTACTGATGTTTAGCTGTTAGCTAGGTGTTCCAGTAAATTCCTTGTCTTTCAGTAAAATCCTCTACAGCTATACAACACAAATGGTATTTACATTGTTTGTCTTGTTCCTTTAACTTTTTTCTTTTTAAGTTTTACATTTCAGGAGATAAAAAAGTCATCTGCTACTATCCATGTTTTAAAATGAAATTAATGACCACATTTGAGATATTACACTTTTGATTTGACATGCAGGTTTTGCTTTAGTCCTTCCTCAGGAAGTATGAGCATAAGTAGCAGCGAGCGATCATCCACAAGTGTGAGTACGTCCATAAAAGTCGATGATTTGAAAGTCTGGACCATTCAGGTGTGCATTAAACCAAGAAATAATAATATCAGCAAAGATCTGTTGTATTCACCACCCTAAAAGGAGCTATGAGACCATTTTTAAACTATTTCATGTCCATCATTCTACAGTAAGAGAGATTATTCAGGAGTGAAACATGCTGGAAGACAGCTGTAAATCCTCCCAGCAGGGAATGTCCCAGGAAGTTCACGCCAAGGTCAGACTGTGCAGTAAGAGAAACTGAACTCCGAAAATGTTTTAGTTCATCACAGTATGATTACAAAAAGACTCAACAAGAATGACTTGTTTAAAAGGGTTGCCAAAAGGAAGTATGCAAGTTGCATCTGAATCGTTTGGACAGCAGGGAGTAAAGTAGAGATGGTTAACCATAATGCACAGCATTGTGTTTGTGCTTCTCTATTGGATTTCTTTTTCCAATACTTTATTGCAATGTCCAGCACGGTGATGGATTTATGATCATTTGGGCTGGTTTTTCAGCCATACGACCTGGACACCTTGCAGTCCTTCTCAGTATAACAACATATTCGAGGAAGAAACATGAGTTCATCTTACTGACAGCTAAAGCTAGGCTAAAATTTAGCCACGACAAAACAAAAACAAAGATCTTTTTCAGCTTTTTTTGTGTGTGAGTGTTTTGTTTTTGTTAGAAAGAAGTAAAAAAAAAAAAAAAAAAAAAAAAAAAAAAAACACTTATCATATTCTGTTTCACACTGTCATATGCACACACAAAAAAGCACCCCCCTCACCCACACACTAACATGACTCTCTAAGTTTACAAAATAAACAACTTTAAATAAACCAGCAATAATAATTGCACATATAAAAGCTAAGAAAAGATCAAATGTAATAAAATTAAATGAAATAGCTTTAAATAAAATATTAAATACAAGATAAAAAGATGGGTCTTGAGCCTCTTTCTAAAAACATCAGCAGTCTGTGCGGCTCTGAGGCTCTCCGGCAGCCTGTTACACATTTCAGGGCCATAATGATGGAAAGACGCCTCACCGTACGCTTTCGTTCTGACCTTTAGGAACAACTAAAAGGCAGGTACCAGAGGACCTCGAGGTCCACGAGGGCTTATAATTTAAGTCGATGTCGAGATCTTTGATTAAAATGCTGCGGTGAGCGCTCAAGAGAACTTTGCAGAAATGAATGACCACAAACCTCAGTGCAGTACTGTACAGAAAAGCAAAAATCCTCCACTAGGATGTGAGAGACTGGTAATGTCTTATAGAAACTGTTGTTCATCCGAGCTGGGAAAAACTAGGTTAATCTTTCTTTTTTCCCCCCTTAGTTTTACATTTTCCTAATACAAAAAAATCCTTAAAAATAAAAAGGATTTAGTTTCTTTTTTACATGACTATACTGGTTTTTAACTGGTATCACTTTCTCCAGCTTTCCCAGTTATTCTCCCCTTTAATTGTTGTTCTTTTTTATCCTCCTGTGTTCCTTCTATTCTGATGCTTCAAGGAAAATCTTGCTGAATTTACAAAGAGCATTTTCTCTACTTAAGCCACAGCTTGTGAGCACTCTTTTGTTGTTGCTTGACAGCATGACGTCATCCTTCTTTAGACCATTGTGCTGAGTTGCTGCACCCCATTTAAACTGCACCATCATGTGGGGAGTTACAGTACTGACATTAGCACTCAGTGGGAGCTGAATAAGTCCATTATTCCCTCAAAAAAGCAGTAATTGAGGAAATAAAGCTCATTTCTGCAAAATTACGATACATAATGGAAGTTTTTTTAATTCAGATTTCTGCTGAGGCAACCATTCAACGCTTTCATCTCTTCATCTGAAAGCTGCTTATATTTTATAGCCATTTATGAGGATTCTTTCTTGAGCTAAATGTCAGATGAATTGGACTTGGAAAATATTATTACAGCTTTGAAGAAATGAGAAAGTAGACATGTTCCATCAGCAAAGTGCACCGTGAGATGTTTGGTGATAGTATGCACCTGCATTAACTAAACTGGTGCAGTTAATCCAAATCATAATGAAGCATCGTTATAAGCTGAGGCATCGTCTGTGAAGACACAAAGACTAAGAGCCTGTAATACTGAGAGAACCGTGACATCATCTGTGACAGATGCCTAGCAACAGGAGTGACTTAAGCCTTGCCCAGTGGCAGCCCACTGCAGACTGTGTTATTACTGAACAGAAAAATACACCAAAATTGAGATTGTCACTTCGCCCTGCATTCATCATTCTTCTGTTGCTTTATTTTTTCAAACTCCAGAGAGATGCAAGAGAACCGGATGCTGCCATCAGTGAAAGATAACAGCGGCAGCCACGGCTCACCCATCAGTGGCAAGCTAGAAGGCATTTTCTTCAGTTGCAACACAGAGTTCAACACAGGCAAGCCACCACAGGACTCCCCATACGGTCGCCTGCGCTTTGAGGTCCGGGCGGATGCACTCTTCAACCCTGACACCAACTTGTACTTTGGAGACTTCTACTGCATGTATACTGCCTACCACTACGTCATCCTGGTCCTGGCACCGAAAGGCTCCAGGGGAGACGAGTTCTGCAAGCAGAGGCTTCCTGTGCTCGACATCGGCAACAACCGTTTCCTGACCTGCAAGCAGGAAGAGGAAGGTCTTGTGTTTCATCACGCCCAGGATGTCATCCTGGAAGTAATCTACACAGAGCCTGTTGACCTGGCCATGGGCACAGTGGCGGAGATCAGTGGGCACCAGCTGATGAGTCTGTCCACGGTAAATGCCAAGAAGGACCCCAGCTGCAAGACCTGCAACATTAGTGTGGGACGCTAAGGAGGAACAGAATATACAAGATGGAGGAAAAGGACTGGCTTTGACTGACCTCTACATAAAACGTCCACGTGTATTTAAGTCGACCAACACATGCATGAAGCAACCGATTAATTAGCCTATACATGCACAGAAACATATCTGACGGTGTTCTTTAGTCCCAAGAGGCCATCATTCCCAAAGAATGGAGAGGTGAAAAAAGAGGAAGGTGACACCTGCACTACTGTCTCATTATCTGAAAAGGGTTACAATCACTCTGAAATATCTAAACATCCATCTGGCAAGTCACTAAGGTGTACTCACCAAACCCTTTAACTATACTAACAGACACTGGCTGCTTTTGATCAAATTCTTATTTTAATCTGTTGTCTGATTTTTATTTCTTTTGTATTAATAACTTTTGCCTTGGTTTCATTGATATGCTGTTAACTGAATGTCCACTGTCTGTGTGGACAAAAATATTGTTTTTATTCTGACTATATTGACTGTATGTTTTTGTTTTTATTCCACAGTTGACAAATTCAGACTTTTACCTCCTCCTAGTGGCATGGACTGGTACTACAATTTCTAGGGCTGCAGCATTGATAGTAATCTTTCTTTATACCAAAGGTATTGTAAAACCAGGCATCAAACTGCTGTGGGATCTAAACAATTCTAATGCAACAGCCTCTAAATGTGTATTCACAAGGTCTTTGATGATTTTAAGTCTGCGCAACTTGTTAACCTTTAAAAAAAAAACAAAAAAACTAAAGCATGATGCAGTTCTGTGCAGCATGAGTTTGAAAGCTGTCAGTACCTCCACCTTCTGTGCAACAGTCATTCTTATTTTATTGTCAGTGAAAAGAAAGAAAGTAGAACCATAAACTGTGTTTAGCAGAATAAATGTGAAAAAATATTTATTTTTTATTGATACATTCATATATATGTATATAAATATGAAGAAAAATATATAAACCAGAAGTGCACAATGTCAAAAGCTCTGGTCATCGTCAACGCAGGCAGTCAGGGGGGGGGCATTATTTCATACAAGCAAAAAAGAGGGGAAAAAACACAGATTTGACAGCATATATGATTTGCACTACTCTGCGCATAAAAGTTAAGTCACAATTAAAATCAAGTATGAGATTCCAAATGCATATCATAGCACAATGTAGGACAAACAAAAAACTGGAAAAAAAAAAAAAAGACATGCACAAACAATGTGGGATTGTGACACTGATTGCAGTTAAGTTTACACATTTTTTCCACCAAGACAACACTTTTAAAAAATATAGTTTCTACATCAGCAATGAAAAAAGGTTGTTTTGGCATGGTTAGAAAATGAGTAACAAAGTGCCATAACATACAGTAATTCTAAAATAATTTAACATCCCACTGTTGCAGCACTCGTATAACATATAGACCTGTGCTACTAAGCATAACCATGCTACATCAGGTTTCTAATGTGTCCTGAAGAAACAGGGATGTATTTTTTGGGACTAGGACAAAACCTTTGCAGCTGTCCAAATAAAAAATGTCAATAATTTCCATCAGTTGTCTTCATGTAAAGTTCATTTACATAAAAAAGCATGGCATGAAACATCTATAAGCTCACCATCAGAACTTTCAGAAATGTTAAGATAAAATAGAAGTCCCACTGTGAGTAACTCAACTTGTCTTGGTTGAGTCCTGTTGTTTACTAAGCAGGGCCTCCAGTAGACGGAGTTTTGCCTTGAGGTTCTTGTACTGGCAGTACTCCTCTGCCATTGGTCCACGGTCCTCCTTCTGGCAAGCCCTGTTAATGCATGGAAAGGAGAGGATGCAGGCAGAAGGCAAAATTTTGTTTTTCTTTGTAGTTTTCAAACAACTTGCAGCAGCTTTCATAACTGGTTGATAGTCCCTATGTTGCCTTACTCAGACAGCTTTGTACAGTCTGTATTGTAATTAAAAACTTGCTGTATTTACTTTGGACAACTAACATGTACAGTACAAATGATGTGTACAGTTCAGAACAAACGTCTATCTCTGTCTTTTACCTGAGCTTTCTGTGTTGGATTAATGTGACATGAGTGTGCATTACACTGTCGTACCATTACATGGACTTTCTTTTGTGTGTGTGTTTATTTTCTTTGTTTTTCACAAGGCATTGTTCAGAAACCAAACGTTCTAAGTTTACTAAAAGTCAAAATAAAAAAACAAATGCCAACTACTCTTAAAGTGACGTTTGTGTTTTGTGTGAGTGTGTGTAGGGAGGGCCACTTACCGGCCAGTCTGTGTGTAGAAATGGTTCTCAAACTCCTGGAGTGCTTGATGAAGCCTCTTTTTCTCTAACCGAACCATCCTGAGATTATCCAGTAATTCTTGTCTGCATGACAAAAAATTAATGGTTTTATGTCTGCCTTTTAATGTGTGTAACTACTATGGAATCATAAATTAAGTCAAATTGAATTTAACTTGCAGTTGTCACACACACACCCACAGAAACTGTACCTTGATGCCTCATGAATTGTCGCCATGGTGATAATCTGCGGCTGAACACCCTTCACCTCTTCTAGCGGTGACACCAGAGGTGTTTCAGACATTTCCAGGAAAGGCTGACGCTGCCACTCATCTGAGGACCTGAAGGGTGCGAACCAAAGTGGCTGCTGACTGGGGCTTCGCTGCTTGGAACGCTCTTCATCAGAACCTTCCTCTTCCTCCTTTGCAGACACCCACACAAAGAAAAGTATTTATAAAAAAGATAAGATGCATAAAAAACATAGTTGTGATAGGAAAAGTATGTATATGCAAATGTTTGACTTCTGTGAGCGCCTTGTAGTACTTATTTTCAGCCACTGGAGGGCAGAGTGACACCACCACTCTGAGACCATGTACAGTTCTAACCTCATGATCTGAATGATAATAAGCATTCAGGAGAATTAATCCTGTTCCAAAAGACAACCCACGCTTCCCAGAATCTGACATGTGAGTATTGTCGCTGTCACCAAATAAAAAAAAAAAAGAAAAGAAATCACTGCTTAAACGATTACTACTCACAATGGTTGTAATGGCTGCGGTGGATGCAGACGAAAGCAGCTGCTTGAGAAGACGATACCGGTCGTAGAGGGGTTTCATCAGTGTGCGTTCCTGCCTGGTACTCTGAAATGAACAAAAACGCTTATGTTCATTTTCAAACAGACATTTAACACAAATTAACAGGTACAGAAAAAAAGAGCAAAAATGCTTCTAGCCATCAAGGAGGGCAGAAGGAATGAAGAGGAGGCTTGTCTTACTGGGCGTCCATGCAGACCCTCAAAGTAAAGCAAACACTTCTGCATGCAGGACTTCTCCAGACTCAACTGGAAATTGGACATCTCCTGTACAGCATAGTGAAAACTATTAACGGGTCATTTCTCATCCATTTGCAATGTACAACGTGCAGCTTCTCACTGGTTCCTTTAATCTAACCTTCAAAATTTAATGACAATCTTTGTGTAAGTATGAACAGCATGGCTACACTAACAACCTTAATGCTGTCAGGCAGGCCCAGTTCTTGCCGTCTCTCCTTCAGCCGGTTGGTTATCATGTTAGCCGTTTCCTCTACATTTGGTTTGCTGTTGCTGTTGTTGTTAAGCTGCTGCAGCTCAGTTCCTGTCTGTGCTCCTTCTCTCTGCTCCATATTACTCCTGCATGTTTCCGCTCTGGGACTTAAACGTCCAAGTTCCTTTAGTGCCAATTCTTCTGACCGCCTCAGCTTCATCTCTGAGTGAAAGAGGACATAAACATTTAAAAATATGTTCGCTTAAACTATGGTAGATAAATATAATTATAGCATTGTGCTTACGAATGATCATTTAATACCACAAAACTGGTACCTTTCTTTAAGATCTCCACTATAAAACAGTTTGAGTCTAATATAATTTTGCAATAAAAACATATTTATATAATTTAAATTCTTTAAATTCTTGTCCTTTATCACCAAATGTATGAACCTTAAGTCAAAAAAACATCATTCTAAGTTGCCCCCTTATGCTGGAAAGAAGCAACAAGTGTCATGAAACCTGCCAGCAGCTACACAAGTTTAATTTAGATATTAACAAATCTAAAGTAATATTTACAGTGGTCAGAAGAAAACCATGCCATATAGTTTGAAATACTTTTGGCAGAGAGAAAACATCAAGAGCAGAAAAATGGCCTCTTTCATTTGTAGTACCAGTAGTTTATTTGTGTCTTTTTCAGTGCAACAATGCTCACACACTTGCATGAAATAACTCTGACTGACTAAAAGAGAGTTGAAGCAAAGAGGAAAATACATCTTCCTCTGTAATTGTGTGTGCATGTTAAATAACTTGCCTTTAAGCTGTTTGCGACTCTTGATGAGCTCCTTCAGCAGTTTGGCTACTTCTGGATGTGCTGTCTTGTCGTTGTGAGCTGGCTAGAAAAGAAAAAAAATATACATCATTAATCAGACTTATTCCGGTCTAAGGTACTTCATACCTTGTAAAGGTTTTCTATCATTCGGCTTGTTTATACTTAACCTTTTAACATTTAACAAAAAGGTCAGAGAAAAATGTTTCTCTGTGTTTTTCTGTTTGTTTTAGACAAGAATAAACAGAATAAATGTGAAATGGTTGATATTTGAAAGAGTAGTGTTATGAAAAACACTTAGTTTGGGTATAATATACTAAAACCAATTGGTAGAGATGACTCAGGCAGGTTTTTATATCCCACAATTGTTTAAAGAAATTAATGAAAGTCACTGCAAATTGACCTCTACCAAATGGTAGACCAGGACCTTGAAGGGTTAACGTGCATTGTGCAAAGAAATGCCATTTTTAAATAGACCAGTGGGAAGTATATTGTCCTTGTGTAATATGTAGGTGGCATCTTGAACACAAATACACCCAGTCTAGTTACAATCACAAAATATGACTCATTGATGCCCTCTGGTCCTGTGGCTCTCTAGTTACTGAATATAAAACCTCTTATTACAGGAGTTTATCTAGCTGTAGAAGGGTAACTCAAGAAAATCCATCTGCTTTGTTATTCAGTAAGTAAAGCTAAATAAACTAAAAATTTCCCCAAAAGATAAAGTTACAATTTCAATGACAAACCAGTGTTATTTCTTTCCTCACCTTGTAGTGCCTCTCTTGTTCAAAATGCTCCTCAAAATGCCTGATTCTCTTTCTGAGAGTGTGAATGTGTTTGTTAAGCATTGAGATGGACAAAGCATCCTCATCTTGTGTGCGGGCATTGCAGCGAGACCTGAAGACAGAAAGCACATTTGTACACTTGACCTCTTGGTCTTGTAGTGTGCATCGCATCATTAACTTATATGACATCAAGAAGTAACAATAAAGCTTCCAATTAAAAAACAAATTTCTTCTCACTTTTTAGCTGCAACCTGAAATCAGACTAAATTAGAGACCTATTTCTCAGCAAACTGATGACACAGTCTTACATCCAAATGTGCTGTAAGCATGGAGGAGACGGAGCTGCATCGGGATCTAGGTTGTAACGCAGGCTGTGGCTGAGGCTGGGGCAACGTGGCGACGGTACAGGGCAGTCATTGGTTGTAAAACGAGAAAGGAGTGGGCTGGTGTTAGGGACCAAGGGACTTGGCGAGCTATCCTCTTCCAAGAGACCCTCAGAGTAAGAAGCGCTGGAGGACACTGAGCTGGACTCTGATAAAAATGGAGATGAGATATGAACTTTAAAAGAAGAGGAAAACACAATATCAACTGAAATCTTTGAAGGACATATTTAAGTCTAATTTGTGTGCAACCTTAGAGATGTTTCATTTAATGTTCTCTTTTAGAGAAGGGCAGATGGGAAAAACATGAGCAATGAAGAAAATACTGTAGATAGATCATATGGTATGTCCATGACAAATACAGCCATGAAGTGGTTCTGATTTTGAACAGACATGCATATAATGGCTGACTGAAGTACAGTCCTTTGGAACGTTTAGCTGAAGTAATGGTACAAAAAACAAGGACAGCAAGACTTTAGGGGGAAAAAAACTCATTTGGCATTAGTCTGAGGACACAATACGAGTTGATGAAGCATTCAGTTCAGTTTAATTCATACTGACATTTACCAGAGCTGAAAGTATTGATATCTGGATGGTGTTTGATTAAACAATCCCATATTTGGATGCGCAGAAAACTAAACACATTTAATCATCTGGAACAACTAAACATGATTTCCTTTTTTTTCCCCAAACAGTGCAAGTAATTCTCTCTTATTTTTAAGTTCGGAGCCTTACTGATTTCCCTTCCATTATGTCTGCTGTCTTACCTGGTTGGGATGAGTCGCCTGTGTGCTGTTCGTGAGATGGGGACGGAGTGTGGCTCAAAGGGAGGCTCTGTGCTTCAGCAGCTAAAGGCTGCTTCTGAGCAGGGAGGTTATTCTGAGCTTGGGGGTCTACTGGCTCTGGTGTGGGTTCCAACTCACTCTCCAGGGCTTGTATCTTGAGGGAGGGGCTCTGGAAGCAGAAGCAGAACATGGCTTTAGGGATGTAAAAGGGTAAGGACGGCAGAAGCCTTGCAGCTCAGGAAGGAGGGAAAAAGTCTTCAGCTTTTCACTTGCAGCTTGGGACTATTGAAAGGTTCAGCTCGAGCCCTTCAGCATCCTTTTGTCCACACTGTTGTTGGGTGGAGAGTTACCACATAGGGTGAGATGAGTAGTTATCTTCCAGAGATAGGTCTAAAGGTGGGATCTTGGTTGAAGTGCAAGAAACAAAAATATTGGTGTTGAAAAGCAAAGAAAAAAGACACAAAAATAGACTTTCCTCTGGCGTAGCTCCTTTCAGCTCTCTGTGCAAAATGAATCTAGTCGGCCAGCCAAACAGTCAACCAGCAAGACATTAATCTTCTGGTCAGTCAGTGAGTCAGATTCCTAATAAGCATGAGCATCCAGCGTGGGAATCCTGAAGAGCCACCCACTCTAATTCCATCAATTGTGTCAGCGTGATCCCCTGATCGGTGAATCCACGTGTTGTAGGCGTATAAACGCCTGAGAACATGGCGAGCCTGCCGAGAGGATCCTTAAATCCTTCCGACCGGCATTCCTGACACTTCTGCTGCTGAGCAGCCTCCACATGGATTATTCATAAAGCACAGAAAAAGGGGTGGGTACTGGGAATGTCGCTCTTATTGATGTGTCTGGTGTGGGTGTGTGTGAGAGGGAGGAAAGAGGCGCTTTATATGACGAGGCGTTTCCACAGCAACGTTGTCAGGTTGAGGTAAGGAGTCGATTTGATGGAGATGCGGGGAGTCATGTAACTGCCTTGGTGAGTGTATGTGTGTGGAAGTGGATGTGTATGTGGTGAATTCTGACTCTGAAGAAAAAAAAATCAGGGCACAAAAAATATTTCAGCTCACTGAGGCTAAAATATCATCCAGATTGGTTTTAAACATTCATATTGATTTGGGTGCAACGACACCAGTCTCAACATCATCATCATCAACAGCAGCAGATAAAGGCTCTGCTTCTTCTCTCCCATTTTTATCGGCAGTTCATTCAAAAAAAAAAAAAAAAAAGACAGCTTTGTGCGTCACACAGAGGAGGTGGAAGGATGTAAGGGGCGAGGCGAAGTCAGGCTATTATTACTGAAGCAAAACACCCACAGGCATGCTTAGAAACAAACATATTTGTACATAATTGCTGGAGGTATCACCTGTCGTGCTGCCACAGATACTATGTGTTAATTTACGCACTTAGATGGCAAAAGGAGTCATAGCTTACGTCATAGCTGTTCCTGCCCCTGCAATCGTGTCTGTCATGAGAACTACAACATCCTCCTACTCTCCTTCTCCAAAGGAGAAAATCATTGTCATTGAAGGGGACACAGACACATGCCAAGTTGAGCACACACACGCCCTTGTGTAATCAAAACTGTAGGTCACAAATGTAGACAATTAATTTATTTTGTGTTTATTGAATTAATAATGTGAGCAGCAACTCTTGTGATGGGAATTCTAATTTTTTCTATCATCATCATCATTGTTCATCTGTGTGACACCTAAAACCCATTTAGTCACTTCTTTTAAATATGTAAATCTCTTTAGGTTCTAGTTCTGTTTCAGCATCAGAACCTACTTGTGGAGTAACCTCTCGATATAGTTTGATCTAAAATCTTAGATCAACTGACTTAACTGTACAACTCTCATCCTCTCTCGCTGATTTTTCCAGGACATTAGAGCACTTCATTTTGCTAGCATGCAAGCCTAGGGCTTGCCTTTCTTTTCCAGCTCTGTGCAGCACTTGGGCTGCTTTTAAGTGTGCTCTACAGATAATTCACCTAAGTGCACATGTTCAGACATAACCATCAGAAAATGGGTGCACTGAAAAAAAAGAAAATTCAAAGTAAGACTTCCAGCTTCTTTTACCAAGACATAACCAAGCTCAGTCTCTCCTCTTACATCTAATGGATTGTAAATTAATATATGTCAAACAATCAAAAGTTATGTATACTAATCAGATTTAAATGTCAACATTTAGCATGTTCACATCACACTAGTAAAGAAAAACTGGACTTCAAATCAAAGCTCTTCAACCCAGACTGACATACCCCAATAACACAATTACAGCTTGATGAACTCGTTTAAGTATTTATCTAATTAGATTTTAATTGACTCAGGGATGCCAAACAAGTTCAAAAGTTCACTTAATCTTTTTGTAAAAACAGTGATGTGTATGTGTGTGTAAATTCAGACAAATTCCCTATAAATTTCATTCACATTGTTTTCTGTTTCTTTTCTCAGACAGCTAAATGCATCAGAAGAGACTATGTATTAACTCATAGTTACATAAAGCATTTCTAGCATGTCACTTTGCCCTAATAAACTCCTCATTTATTTACTACAGCGTTATCTTACAAAATCACCATGCAAGTCATTTAAAGACAATATCTGTTGAGGGTATTCAGAGGGTATTTACACATCTATGATCTCCTACTGAAAAGTTAGAAGCAACAGAAATGCTGCACTGTGGGACACTACAAGCTTCATTTTGACTAAAGATTAACTTCGCCAAATACTGACAATTCAAGCCTTTGTTATGTATTTTTATAGCATCACATTAAAATGAAAACCCTACAGGAAAGGAAACAGCCTTGCATGTATTTCTTTTATAACTCAAATGCAGCAGTTTGCCTCTAAAATGTTTTTCTGTGTTCATCTTGCTTATTATGTCTCTTATGGTTATTAGAGTGAGAAGGATTTACCTTCCAGAGAGACATTGTTGCTTTTTCTTCTGTCTTGTACTTTATGGAGCAGAGTGAGCTGGGAAAAACAAACAGCTGTCAATAACAGACAATAAAACTGTAATAAATAATAAACAACACCACCACATGGTGATATTGTTTTTTTTTTTTTAAATCTAATAATATCTGTACTAGTTCTCTCCCTCAGGCCACCATCCATTTGACTTTCATATCACACAC
The DNA here is from genome assembly GCF_933228915.1 of Telmatherina bonti. NCBI lineage: Eukaryota > Metazoa > Chordata > Actinopteri > Atheriniformes > Telmatherinidae > Telmatherina > Telmatherina bonti. The sequence continues at coordinate 30,755,164 of NC_136629.1, read as the reverse complement.
ATTGTGCACTGTTTCTATAAAATCAATACCGTATAGGACCTGCTCTTAGATCTGTGCTGTGCTCTACATAGCTTTGCAGTCAGAGGGTCATCTGGCACTGGTATTGGGGTTATTGCTTATTCATGCCTGATCTTAATGAGGCATTGCCGAGATGATCCGTCCTCTGGCTCTGTGGAGGCAACAAACAAAGAGTCAGCATGCCACCACGCTGAATCGAATTAATCTAGTTAGTGGGTCGGCTCCACGTGAGCCCCTGTGGCAAGTCAGGTTTATTTGGACTGGAATCATATCAAACCCATGACTGTGAGTAGCACAATGCTACAACAACCTACTTCTCAGCTAACTGCAGGGCTGGGTGATGAGCTGAACCGAAAGGAAAGAAAGAAACAGGAGCAAAAGGGCACAGAAACAACTGTAGCATCGGGCCAGATTACATCTGATACAGTTCTACTGCCTAAATCCTAGATCTAGCCATTTCTCTTCTACTTACATGTTTTGTTAGTCATATGCTGTCTGACAAGCCCTATGAACAAACAGCTAGTATTTTAAATGAGAACACAGCAGAAACACATTAGGAAAAACACAACTTAAACAAAATGTCACCTCCTGTAGTCATCATGGAGAAGTCTCTCTCTCACCTCTCTGTGTGCTGACTTGCTGTTTGGGTCTTGCTTGGTGATTCATGTGTTATGCAGCAGTTTGAAACAGATGAATTTTGTCCTGTGTCTGCAGAGACCTGAAAAACAATTCAGTCCGCATCATGTAACACGCTAACAGAACTAAAGCGCACCTTTAAACCTGAGCATTAAAAGTGTATTTGTGCTGTATTGTTTAAATTACCACTCATAACATACATGTTTTACTGTGTTTCTTCCTCTCTAGAAATAATTGGAAAGATTTGCATAAGAACAGGGGTCACTGAATAAATTTTCATTTAGAGTGAGTGTTAACAACTGTGTGGAAGAGAAAGTGAGAGAAAAAACAAAAGTGTGAAAAATCAATCAGTTAAAAAAAAAGCCATCAAGAATGCACACCGGAGAAGAGCCATCTTTGATGGATGAGGAATCCTTTTCTACTTCTTTCTTCTTTGATTCGGAGCTGAGCTGTGGCATATGTGAAAACACCCTGTTGATATGTTTGAGAAGGCAGATAGCAATGGGTAAATAAGCTCATTTCATTCTTAAAAAAAACGTGAGCAGGTGTGAAATGCTTGAACAGTTTAAGAAATTAATCAGAGAGTAAAAAAAATTCACCCCTGCAGAACACACTCCATTTCCTTCAGCTCCCCCTTGACACTTTGAGATGGTCCACCCTGTAGCTGTTGTACTGGCCTTGGGTCAGCGGGGCAGGAAAGCACATGGCTCGCCTCCGTTCTTTCTCGACTCTCCTCCAGAGACTCCCGGTTTGCAATCAACGTCTGAATGTCAGCGCTGACGTCAGAGCTGGTTTCACATCCCTGTACTAGTTTGTCAGGACTGAAGAGACACAGAAAAGGTGTGAGATGCACAAATGAGTGCACAACTAGCAGGAGATGAAGACAAAGAAATTAACCTACTTGTGAGGCATTCTTTGTGACTGTAAACACAATGTAAATAATTGCTTTAGAAATGATTGATTAGTCAATAAATTACGCTGTTTAGATAAGAAACAGCAGTAACAGAGCTGCTATTCTGCAGCTGTAAATACACATGAACAGGTTAACAATGTAATGCACAGACCCTTTACAAAGAAGCTCTTGTTAGAAAGTGGTGCTGAAGAGGTGATTAAGCAAAAAGTAAGAACAAAACAGTAGACAAAGACAAAAAAGTTAGTTAAGTTCTCAAAACAAAATAAATGAAGGAGCAAAAATGTGAAAATAGTATGAGAAAAGAATGAAATATTATTACAGGAATGTTGTTCAACCATTTATCCATCTAAAAGATGTTGAGTTTTGCCGAGAAAAAGAAACATCCATGTTTGATCTAACAAGCACAATAACCCTTCTAATAAAGCTGTCCGATGGTGCATAAAGACTGATACTTCTCTTTTAATGCTGCATTAATCAGACAGCTTTTATCACAATCAAACTGAATCAACTACCAGGAGATGCTGCTGCTAAAAAAAAAAGCTAAAATAATTACTGCTGTAAAATCCTAATCCTAATTCTACATTGTTTGATGCAAGAATGCAAAGCACAGTGGTGTGCATCACTGGCCCGCACTTTATACTGGCTCACTCACTTGTGCAGGACTGTTGATCCGCGATTGCTGTTGCTGAAGCTGAAGCAGATCAGACAAGAAAACATCCTTTGGAGAAATTCCTAAAGGTCCAGCAGTCTACCATAGAGATTTTATGTGCAAGTGAAGAACTTGCTTGTTTAGAGACACATCAAAGCCAAAGATGCAAAGGAAAGAGAGTGCTTAATGGTCACGAGTAAAACCCGGAGGCAGAGAACTGACCCACCCACTTCAATTACCAGTGCCTAGACACACGTCATACGGGCAGGAGTGCACATACATTTTTATCATATTTAGGGTCAATAGTGCGAGTGTTGGTATAAATAAAAGCAAACTAGAAAGGTGACAAGAAACCACACTTAAGTAAATATGTGGAAAAAGATTTCAGTTCAAATTCTGAATGATGTGAATGCAATGTTTCATTATGATCTAGTGACCCAGTACGAAAAGCCATATGGGCAATAACTGCTAAACACCCTCACACAACATATATCGTCTGCCCCACATTTCTAGCATTGACCTGAAAACGACTAATTTTAGGAATTCATCAAAAGACTGAAAGTAAAGACCACTGCCTGAAAGTAAATATTTTATTGACATAAATTGCTCTCTGAATGCATTTTTTTCATTTGTTCATGTTTGATCTCCATATCTAAAAGCCATCTTGTGTAAATTGTAAAAGCCACAGACACAAAACTGAAAATTAAAACCGTTTGTTAGTATAATTATGAGAGAATCAGAATGGGCTGTGATGTTACCGGGAATCACAGAGGTTCAGACATGATCAGAAGGAACAGCATGCAAATGCCAGACATGTTTGGAGAGAGCGCAACATGTCGATGACAAATACTTCTTTTCATTTTCACCCCAAAAATCAAACACTTTTAAAGTACAAAGCAATGAGCAATGTAGCGACTTGATTTCTTGTTCAGTGACCCTGCTCTTTAAGACCGGGGGCTGCACTTAAAGAAGAAAAGCATAAATGCACAAAAAAAATTACTTTTACTTCCTAACATTTATTGCATTTATTCAGTCTGTCTTCTTGTTTGGATGAGGAAGCAAGACAAACATTTGCAATGATGCGACATGAAGAACAGATGAGCGTAGGAAGCTGTTGATGAGCATTATTGATATTTGATTGCTCTGTAGCAGCTGAAAAAAACAAACACAGCAAGAGAAGCACATAAAACTGGCTTTTAGATCCTCCTTCTGCTGCGGCGTGTCACTGTTTGTCAGCAGGCGTGAGAGATTTTACAACTTAGAATTAAATGTGTGAAATGTCCTTATGTGTTTTTGTTGAATAACATTATTCTAGATGGTGTTTTTACAGAAGGTAAGTAATCCACTTTAAAATCCACCATTTGTTCAGATTTAACTCAGTAAAATGGCTTTACTCTGTTGACAGTAAAAGCAGTAATTTGGCATCTAAAAATGTGTGTCAGTGTTTTGTTAATTTGTTACCTCAGTTGGTATCAACCCCTTTCTGTGTCTGCTTGCTAAAATTCCACTCATTGAACCTGTTCAGCTAAATTTACTGATGTCCCCATAATTTACCACAACAGTATGGGGAAAATGTGATGTTGCAATAGATATCTCTGCTTGATCAAAGTTGAACTACCTCCAGTCCACAAAAACAGAAATATATATGAGGTACATGAGTGTACCAATCTATACCTGTGCTTAGATATGAGAATATCGTGACTGTTCCCGCCATGTAGATAACGGATGATAAATAAAGTTTAATGTCTGCATTGCACCCTCGCAGCAGCCTACGTTCACTATTCAAAAATAGGAACTCACCCAGCAGCCTTTGTTTTGTGTGGGAAAAGTTACCCACAAGCAGATGGCAGTCACCACAAGATCCTGCGTGTGTGTGTGTGTGTGTGTGTGTGTGTGTGTGTGTGTGTGTGTGTGTGTGTGTGTGTGTGTGTGTGTGTGTGTGTGTGTGTGTGTGTGTGTGTGGAGGGGGTGATCTGCTGTTTTGCCCCACAGCTGCAGCTGGAAGCTTCAGAAGTGAGATGCTATCTTTACTGGCCATTAGACTAAATGAGCAGTTAGCTGCACAAACACCAACCTTTTTTTATGTTGGCTGTGACATAAAAGTACGTGGACTTAGGTGTTGCTGTGTAGCCAACAGTGTGTTATTTGCCTTTTAAGGAACAAGGCTGAAATTACATTATGTTAGCAGTGTCCCAGCTGTTCCTTACTGACCATTATATAATTGGTGAAAGGAAATTAATGAATAATAGTGCATTCTAACATTCTTGATCTGTTCTCATAAAAGCAAAATAATTTTTTTCATTTAGTGGCATCTCACCTGTTAACTAAAGCATAACTAAATAACGTGTCAAAGAACTTCAATTTTATCTTTGTTTAAGTGGTTTCTATACATTTTAGTTTCATCACATGATTAAGAGAGAACTTGTATGAAAAACAGTTGTGCTGTTTGTTGATTAGATTCTATAATAACTGCGTAAATGTTGTCTTTAAGTTACTTAACTCTGGATTTCGTCTTCTGACATTTGCAGTTATAAAACCAGGACTTTATTAGAGCACATTGGCAATCTGGTAAAACTGATGAGTTGTCATCCAGTCTTTATGGGCTGTTTTACTGTAGTTTTATGATAAATATCCAAAAATTAATGAAGTTGAGTTGAGCCATTTGAGTCAAGATGAATGTAAACATGAAAGAGTAATTACATATTATCTGGGTTTGCAGTTTTATGAGCTTTGATTATTTTCGGGGGTGCACAGTGGTTAGAAGAAGGTTCCTGGTTCTAACATTAGTGTGGGGCCTTTCTGTGTGGAGTTTACATGTTCTTCCCATGCATGTGTAGATTCTTTCTGGGTGTTCTGGCTTCCACCCACAGTCCACAAACATGCATATTATGTTAATTAGTGTTCTTTAACTCCCCCTTGCACTGAGTGTGAGCGGCTTTTCTGTGTGTTGAGACAGGCCTAAGTAAGGTCCTTAGATGTCCCCCAGGAAATGCTAGCTATGCAGTTCAGGCAGAAAAATCATATTTAGGGGACTACAAGGTAACATCCATCCCAGCATAAATCCATTCATTCATCCTAGGGTCACGGTAATACCTGTTTAGTTGATACTGCATCCATATTGTTTGTTCTAAAGCACTGGCCCTGGAAACTACAGTATTCTTCTCGTCCAGCCTCCCCATGCGGCTCCTTTCTGAGCGACAACTGCTAGTTTGAACCTACCAAGAATGAAAAAAGGAACATTACACAGTTGACATGCATGACATGCATATGTCTGTTTGGTGCAAAAATACTTTTTTCTATCTCTGGAGTTTTAATAACCTTAACTTAAATGCTGGACAAGACATTATAAAAAAAAAGAATAACCCTAAACTGATAGAAATTTCATGACCACTGAACATTTAGTCAAAGTCCTGTACAACTGTGTACTCAGTCTATACTACCAGTATAGCATTACTGTGACCCTGGGAAGTGCTTAATTGATGTAAATTAAAATAATAAATTGCAAAGAGTAAGTTATAACTATTACTATAAAAAAAAAAAAAAAAAGGTGAAACATGATTTACCTCAAAATGTGAAAGAGCAGAAAGAGTGGGAGGAGGGGTTGAGGAAGAGGCAATAGATGATGCGGTTGTGACATCATGTGGGACAGGGAGGAGATCTGCATGATGCCTGAGAAGGTGGAGCAACAGGGCATTACACACACTCTGCTCCTCCAGCATGCTGGGCCCTGCTGGAACACTGCAAAAAAGCAAAGACGAGGGCGCAACAACACAAAATGGTTACTAACATCATGACTAAAGGTTCCATCTAGTGGACGGATGCGCACACAGCACTACCGTAAAATAATATGATAAGGCTGTTAAAGGTCACGTTTCTTCATGACAAAAACCTTGGCAGTCACCACCTGTAAAGCTTTACTTTGATACTGGCGACCTCTACAGCAGTCAGCTTCTAGTCATAACACACCACAGACCAAAATAGAAACTCATTAGTTGTTTATTTGAAGAAACTATTTGTTTTGCACATGCTGACATCTTCTGTTCTATTTCTCTACATGTTTGGTCAAATGCTTACAGCGTAACATGGTCAACACTCACCAAAGAGAAAAATCTGATTATTAATAGATGTCTTTCCATGCCAGACAGGAAAGTTAAAATGACAGGGCAAAAGTTGTCAAACTCAAGCATTACATAACACACCCATGTGAGGGAAGAGGCTTGGATGACAAATAAGCATGATTTATGAGGGACAGACAGTGGATATGAAGCTCTCACACATGCAAAACAAGACAAGAATATATATTACAGTGCCGTCATTGGGCCTTCCACTGGTAGGAATACTACAGGAGTGGAAAAATGTTTTTGGAGACCCTTACCATTTTACACAATGTTAGATATTTTTTAATCAAACATTTTAAACATTTAAACAAGCTCCCAGTTAGTGTTAGGGAAGCAGACACCCTCCCCACCTTTAAGACTAGGCTGAAGACTTATCTTTTTGATAAGTCCTATAGCTAGGGATGGTTAGCATCCCTTAGTTATGCTGCTATAGGTTTAGACTGCTGAGGGACATTTCCTGATACACTGAGCTTCTTTCTTTTTCTCTTTATCTCTTTCTTTTGGACTCAACTCAATCTGTTGGTTTCCTTATATAGGCTGTTATGAATTGGCCTTCATTATGTTTTCCCCTCTGTCTGTAAAGCGTCTTGAGATGGCATTGCCGTGATTTGACGCTATACAAATAAAGTTGAATTGAATTGAATTGAATTTCATGGCTTTTTAAGCCAAGATTTTTTAAGATTCTTTTTAAGATTTGTTTTACATTTTGCCTGTGACTGGAATAAAACAAGATCTAAAAAATTTTTTCTTGAAGCAATATTTTTATCTTATTGTGTTATTGCGTTGTAATTTTTCTTCCTCCACCTGACTTAGGACAATAGATGCAAATGAGCTTGTTAGCTATAATCTGGCATGTTTACATCTGTTGCTTTAGATGTTCATTAATATGTACTCTCCCTATTAAATAAATATAATAATATTAAATAAATAATTATTTTCCAAAAACATAGGGTGTCCAATAACTTTTTTTCCAGCACTATTATTTGAATCTTGCCAAAAGTTCCTGAGCAGTGAAGCTAAAGTGATCTAATGCTCTGATGTTTTTACATTGTATAATCCCCTTTTCCCTTGCTGCGGCTCTACTTCCAATGAAACCAAAAGCAAAAAAGACATTTTCCACATTTCAAATCCACACCTAATTTTTTCCATGCTTGTTTTTCCCCAACTCCACACCCCCCAAAGCCAACTCTTCATCATGAGGTTATGATCATCTAAGATTTTCCTCTCACATGCTGGATATAGTAGCATGACTAACTGATCATTAATAACATTAATTTCCACCCAAAGCCCAAGAATGAAAAATATCACAGAGGATGGGGAACTAACTGAATATAATAAGTCCTTTTACAGTGACAGAAAAAAAAAGTCTAACTCTATGTGAGTCTCCCCTGAGATTCTGCTTGTTTATAGTTTTAGTAGACTTCTGTAAACAGGAAGGGAGAAGCAACCAGCAAAGTCACGATGACCTCTATCATATCTGTCTGTTGTTGCGAGTGTCATGTTCTGCATTAGTAGACACAATCCACACCCATTTCCTTGGCGTGGATGAGATTGGCTACAAACAACAGACATACAGCAACTGAGCTGAGCTAGATAATATATTTCTGTTTTACACTTAACAGAAGAAAGACTGAGCTAAAAAGTTTGCGATTTTGAAGGAACGTATTAATAAAAATAAACAAGACTAAAATGAATAAAAGGGCAAATTAAAACCTTAAAAAGAAAACAGCAGTGAATGTATCTCAGCTGTGATGACTGGGAATGTCCAACAGCTTAAAGGAACATGTAAGTGTGGCATTCATGACAGAAACTTACTGAAATATGCAAGGCCCAAAGATGGTTGCCAGATTTTCCACGGGCATGTGATTTAAATGGCTGTGAGTGGCCACTCTGAACAGAAAGTGGATGAGGTAAGACAAAATATTGAAGCTTGAAACAGGGATGTGGTAGAGGTTTTCTTTCAGTCGGTAGTTCAGTTCTGGCTCATCTGCATATCCTAAAAAAGAAGGAGCACATCAGAACTAAAACTTATAAACAATGACCTGATTCACCAGACTTTTCTATGTATAACATACTTTTATGATATATTTTAATATATACTATATATCATTATATATTGTAATAAATTATTTTTATATAATATCAATTATATGTTGATATTTTTGCATTTAATAGTATGCTGAAAATAAAATATACGAACAATCCTTACCAATTTGTCTTATTACTTCATGACAAATTACACAAATTGCTCATTGTAAGGCATTCCTTTAGACTTTAAGACTTACATTCAGAGTACTTTAAGACTGGTATTATCAATAGCTCTAGCATTTGTCTCTGTAAATTATTAATTGGTAGAACGAAAAATAATTAATTAAACATTACATTATGTATTACTTGATACCCTTAATTGAATTACTATGTCAACACACTCAATGAAGGCAACTAAGATCGATTTATTTCAGGAATGTACATCTCACTATTTTTTAATTACAAAAATAATAAATACAACACTGATGAAGATTATCATTTGCACAACAAGCTGCTGTTTTTTTTATAAGCTTTTTTTTTCCCTTTTGTGCTTTCTTTACTTTCTGTAATTCATGTCGGGACAGTAGACTGACCACATATTGTTCATGTTTTTACTGCAATTATCAAACCTATTACTTAGAAAACCTGCAGTCAGGTAGATGCTTTCCTGTCACTATTATTCTGCAGCATCTGTCTGTAGCACTGCTGGATCTCTAGAAAATTGGGTCTGCATGTGCACTGGCATATTAATTCAGCTTAGTGATGCCTACACCCCTCAAAAAAAAAAAAAAAAAATTTGAAAAAGTGTTTTGATTTCCTTGAATACCTCTAAGGGTCTGAACCAGCTGTTTGCGCTGGGGTTCAGGAACTACGGGAACAGGGAGTTCCCGAAAAAAAAGTTTGAGGAGTGAAGAGACCGTCGGAACATCCCCTTCATGTTCTAGATCAATCCTCTTTCCATGATCCCATCGCTGCCTGAACTGCCTGGTCCGTGCCACCGACCCACACACACGAAATAGGCCTCTGTGGTGCAGACCTGGCATATGGAGAGAGATTTAGTCACTGCATATATAGGCGATACCAAAAATATATACTTAGACCGAATTAAAGAATGAAAAGTATAAGTGACAAAGGGAAAGACTGATATGTGAGAAAATGACTAAGCAAACAATGTAGGAAAGTGAGCAAAGAAGTACAAATATGCCTTGTTTACCATTCTTATCCAGGAAGTCCACCATGTCTCTTAACACAAGAGGTATTCCACAGACCATCTGCCCGTTATCTCTGAGTGTTTCCAAGGCAACACCAAATACACACCTGGCAGGAACATCATGCTCTGAAACCTGGGCAGGAACATTGATCTCTGGGCTGACCTTTGTACTGGGCTTCAGGATTCTTATTGATGACTGGTCAGTCTGTATGGAAATATCATTTTGCAGCAGATTTCTCAGAAAAATTAAGTGCTTTACTAATCACATTATCTAATGACCACAGTTATTCAGAGAAGTAAAACAGGCCCAGGTCTGCTGTCATCTTATACCCTCCTCCACATGACAACACATGTCAACCAGGGCTGAATAATAATAAGGAACTGCATGTTATTATCCCACACCTAGACTATATTTGGTGAAAAAAACCAAACAAACAAAAATCTAAACAGATAAAGTAACACTTGCAAGAATTATATAAGATTAGACTTTACCTTTTAAAAATCATTCATGAGATCAAAAACATAATCTGTTTTTGCAAAATTAGATTGCCATAAATATTTCACCATTTAACAAAGCAGGTTATATCTTATCTTATATATAAGATATATAAGAAAAGGTTTAGTTAATATTTACCAATTTTTTCTATTTTTGATTTGGAAGATAAACCAAAAGTATTTAATAATATGTAAATAAGGCTTTTGTACCCACTGGATTGTTGGCATTACCTTACAGACTTGCAAAGTAATCTTACAGAACTAACTCTTTCAAAGCATTAAGTAAGTTCTCACCATTTCATGATATAAAGTCAAAACTTTAAAAACAGTTCAAGTTTAATGTGATCAGTTAAAAAATAGTTGATGTTAATGTTAATTTCCTTGTTGCTTAGCAACAACGTCACACAAAGGTATTTATCAATTAATAATATTCAGTGTAAACTACAAATAGCTACATTTTTATAATGGGTCCTGTGCCCTCGCGCTTCATATGAACGGATAAAACAGTCTAAAAACGTTATAAGTTTCAAAGTAGCTCAAAATGGTTGAGTAACAGAGTAGGAAGCCAATTTCTGCTTAAAACCTGACTTACACAGAGGGATAATGATGCGCTTGTGCCCATTTTTTTCAGCTCAGCGGACCGGGACAGCTCTCCACTTTTGAATTGCAGAAAGACTTTCCTTCTTTCGACATAATGATCCGTTCGTTGAAACTACCGGAAAAAACGGACATATGCTGAATAATCTCTGCCATCGTCCTCACATCCCAACGACAGGCTACATTAGGTGGGAAAAGTATGTTAATATAGCGTAGTTAGCTTACTTCTCACAACGTAACGCTAGCGTCCCAGGAAAAATGTTTATGTTACCAACCACGTGATACCTATGTAACCATGGTGACCAGTGGTAAGGTTGCCAGGAGAAGTTAAGTGGCTCAAGATGCACAGTCAAAACCCTGTAGAATCGCTTTCTCCCCTGACTCTTTTGTTCATATTTGAGGAAACTAAATGGGCAAATAATATCGCAACTACATTTTTTTTTTTTTACTTCCCACCACAGTATAGGAGTTTCCAACCCTTTGCACGGTTATGCTTGACTAAAATGGACTGATGGTACATTTTGCTCTTTTATCATATACTAACATCTATGTTACAAATATTAGATCCTCAAAGGCATTTATACAAAAATCTTTATTGGCACCTTTTAAATAAAACAATACAACTGAAAGCAGACATAAATACAATACTGAAAAAAAAGATTTAAAAAAACAAAAAAAACCATACAGTCTTGTTTCTACAAATGGTATTTCAGCTGTACCCTGTAAATACCCTCTGTGGATATAAAAAAAAAAAGGCAAGTAAGAATGTCCCAGTCTACTCTCACCCCTGAAACTGGAACTATCAAGGACATTTGTAGTGGTTCATTTAACAGCATTCAAAAGTTTCTAAAAGCCACAAAAATCTAACTAAACAAAGACTAATTTAACAACTCTATGGCTGGTTTTGTGCATATAAAAGTCACTAAAACATAGGGCTTCATAATCTAAGGCTAACACAAAATTCTATCAAACAATCCACACAGAAACTTGTGCACATATGTGAACATGCGTGTGCAGAAACATACATACATTGTACAAACATACATAGACGCACACAGTGTGAAGGATAAGGACAAACCTGGTCAAACTGAATGCCACTGAGGTCTGGATTATCATGCCAAAAGAGGACCAACATGCTGGGTTGTTATTACAGTGAAATCTCTTAGTTAGATTTACATGTTTTTGAATCAGGCAAACGTTTATCTGACTGATGCAAAAATTGAAGCTGTGTGAAACACAATCTGTGGTAAAACAGTACAAACTGATTTGATGCATTTGATTTAAAAAATGGTTAAGAAAGCAAGGCTTCTGTATTGTTCTAACAGGCATTATGTGTTGACAGGCATTGATTATCACAGATGCTTTGGTAACATATAAAGTGGCATAATTAAGGTATGTTAAGGTACAACCATATTACAAAAAATGCAATACCTCTAATTAGCAAAAAATAAAGGCTCCTTCCTTTATTTAAACACATCAATTCTATATTTCCTGGAAAACTGGTGATCATATGTGCAGTTTTTTTTCCCTAGACATCACTAAGTTACATCAATACATGAACATTTTCAGGATGCGGTTTTTTTTTCTGAATGTAAAGGATGCCACCTTTTCATGTTTTCAGAGCTACAGTAGAGCAATAAATCATGTTTATAAAAACTTGTAGAATAAGGGATTTTATCAACATTGTTCAGGTAACCTCTTAAAATGAGGCAGTAACAAAAAAAAAACAATCAACACAGGCATCAGAGTTAAACCTTTAAAAAGATCTGTAATAGATGGTTTTAACCTGAGAAAAGCAGGCAACAAGCATGGGAAAGGCCTGCATTTTTTTAAATTTAGTGTACTTAAACCTGGCAGCAGAAACATGGGAAATACCTTTGTATGGTTAGAGGAAAAAAAAAATTCCTCTGAGAAGTGGTTCAGGTATGGCTGAAGAACAGTTGTAAAGCAGCAGGTGGGAGATCTGGGTCCTTTTGAAAGGTGCTCGTATTCAGGCTACGGAGGCAACTTTGTCACAGCTGCTGGCATATTCAACGTCTGGTCGGTCATTCTCGCAGGGCTTCCTGTTCCAGCAGGGAAGGCTGAGAAGAGACAGGATGAGCGATCCCAACAGCACACAGCTCCCACTAAAGTAGAAAGCCAAGTCATATGACTGTGTCCAGTCAAAGAACCACCCTGAAAAGTGATGACAAAAGCACACTTAGAGGTCACAGTCAACAGGGCTTCCTGACAGATAGAACAGCCAGCTAAGAGGATGACTCTGCTCTTTCTGAAGTCAAAACTATTGTAACTGCTTGTCTCATACAGCACAGATTTTTTTTTTTTTTTAAAAAAGAAGAAAACATGACATAGCAACTGAGGGTTGGGCTAACAAATGTACACAAAGAATGTATCCTACCTACAACAGGAGGTCCAAGCATGATCCCAAATCCCCCGAAGAACATGAGGATGCCATGGGCTTGTGTCAGTTTGTCCATGCCAACTATCTTAGTGGTTATGTAGGAAGTGAGAGACCAATTTCCAGAGAAGAAACCAAGGATGGCAGACAGGATCTGCAGTCCTACATAACTCTTAGTAACTGGAATAAGGAGCAGTGCAAATCCTCCTGCAAACATAGTGAAGGCATATAGGTAGATGCCGTTGATCCACCTGATGTCTACCAGGATACCCAACACTAGTTTGCCTACACATGTGGCGACTGCCCCTATTGATACAAGAGGAAATACGCTAATTTCTTCAATGAGTCCCTCACTCTGTGCAACATCTTCAATAAAGAGCACTGGTGGGAATGTACCAAGACTGAAAAGGAAAACAGCAATGCAGAAGGCCACCATGACTTGGTCCTGCAGGATTTCATACAGAGAGTGTAGGTACTTGGTGTAAGCCATCTGCTTCTTCTTGATCATTTTCATGATGGCTAACCCAGCTAGGGGACTGTCTTTCTTCTTCTCTGTCTGAGTGGCCAAGTCCTTGGCATCAATGGTGATGAGCAACTCCTTCACTGTGAGATTTTTTTCTGGGGTTGCCATTGTGAAACCTGTTGTGATCTTCAAGTCATCCAACGGGGGTTTGACAAAAAGCTGCTCTTCCGTGTTGCGTTCTAGGGCGGCTTTTTGTTTGAGGTAGTACCCTGGCATGTTAAGGGGCCTCATGAAGCCAGCGCAGGCCATAAGATTTAGTGCAACAGCTCCGATGATAAGCAAGCAGCCATCCAGGCCAAACAGCACGATGAGCTCATTCTGACCCGTGGCGTAGATGAATGCGCCGACACTGGTCCCTGAATGAGTGGAGGAGAAATAATTTCAGCGTTTATGTAATGCAGAGACAACTTGACACCATATATGTGGTGAGATGCTTGCTATTCTGGGCATTATCAACCCTCCTAATCAAGTTTTGTCTGATAAAGATAAAAATATATTGTCAGATAAAAGAAGCTATTACCATAGAAGTTTTTAATTCTCTGCCAGACCAGATCTGGTCACTGGCTGCCAGTCCAAGTGTCTATGTAATAGACTACTCTGCCTTCACTACACTACAGATGTTTACCTCGGCTTCCTAAGGCTCCCAGCAGCTCATACATGAAAGATGTGAGCATGGAGAACTGGTATGCACCCATAGATCTCAGGGCAGAGGGAAGTGCCAGTACCTGTGGTGACAATGCCGAGAGCAAGGCCGCGTCTCTTGTCAAAGTACTGACAGGTGATTGTCAACGTGGCAGCGTAGACAAGACCACAACCCAGACCTAAGAAAGGAGAAAACAGTGCATTAGCCTAGATTTCATGGATAAAAGCATTCTACCTTTAAATACCATCCAAATCTGCAATTTTATTTAAAGCTGGAATTAATCATGATTTTAAGTCTAAATTTAAGGTTATTTCCTTATCCTTGCTTTTTTTGTTTTAATTTAAATCATATTTCTTGTTTTCTTGTGCTGTATTTTCTCTGTAAAGCACTTTAAATCACATTGTTGTTAAATTCTGCTATATAAATAAACTTGCCTTGCTTTGCCTTTAAAAGCATTTAAAACCATTAATGATGCAATGGGGGAGGGGGAAATATGTGACTGTAGTCTTTTAATATTTCAAACACTCAGTTTATTTCATCATACGAACTCTACAAAGTGCTCTGTAAATCCACAGGGCCTCGTGCTTCAGGTGTTTACACTGAGCAAAACATAATATGATGAGCAGTAAACAAGCTACACACACTTGCTCAGCTGCAGCCGGCTATCTAAGGGCATCTCTAAAAATAAATGCCCGTTTTCAAATATGTATACACTTCCCTCTCCAGCACCCTCTGCACGAAAAGGCAGTGTAGACAGTGAGAGGGTTCACCGTCAGGATTAGCATGGCTGCAAAGTCATTTGATTGGAAGTAGCAGGTGGCGCTGGACACAAACATCAACACCGATGAGGGCAAAAAGGCATTAAGAGCTCAAACAGGAATCAGACTTCATCACAGTGTTTTTTTTTCCATCAAAAGGCCATACAGTGATGGAAAAAAAAGCCCATCAGTGAAATGTGTCTTGCATGATGTAACTGGCAGTGGTATTCATTAACTAGCAATTGAGAGTATTATCAACTTCTGATATTACATAACAGTGAGACCTGTCATGTTCTTTCTCATTACCAGTGATTTTACAATAGGTTGTGAGATTTGCATATTTTGCCAGAATAAGGAGTTTTAGCTTTGGCTTGAAACGATGTGTATGTGAAGTGCCCTGTGACAACATTGTTGTGTAGAATAAATCAAAGCTGAATTGAATAGTCAATGACAGGAGCAATACTGAACATTTTATTGTTTGCTGACAAGACTTAAGTCCATACCTTAAAGTTTTCTTGACATTTAAGGGAATCAGGTCATTATATCTTTCTACAGCAGAGTGATTCTTTCAGTATTTCCTTACCAACAACAATGCCATAGGAAAAGATGAGGAACTGGACATTTGGAGCAAAGGCACTCAGCATCAGACCACCTGCCACCATAACACCGCTGAAGATGGTCACAGGACGCGCCCCAAAGTTGTCTACGCAAGCACTGCAGATAGGGCCTGAGGGAGGAGATGAAAAGAGAGAAAGTGAGGATAAGTGCTGCTTTATTAGTCATTTTCTTTGTAACAGTTTGGTAAGGAGGCAACTCTCATCTGACGAGACGCTGTCTCTGACCGTGACACTGCCAGATCACATTAGGTTCACTCTGGCAACCTTTTAGAAGCTCAGTCATCTATACAACTTCTCATAACTTCTAATACAAATTACTTTCAGCCTGAAAAAGGGCTAATTCTTCCCCATCTGACTGTGTGCAGCTCAACCTTTTAGTGCCTGGTGCAATGTGGATTTTATTTCACTGCTCTGTATACTCCCATATCCTGAGGCTGCTTGACTCATCATGTGACCCCCCCCCCCCTTAAGACCTTGCTACTTATGCCTGCCCCTGTAAAAGGGGAGATTGGGGGAGGCTTTAGACCCTGCTGTTGGGAAGCAAGAACTGCAGTGCAACAAACTGGCAGCTGGGACACGTGTCGAGGACTTGCCCTGCCCTGAAGCCAGATCTATCCAGTCTTAATTTTCAGTTCCCTCCTTAAGAGAGAGACAGAAAGAAGCCAAACTGATAGGCTAGCTCTGTGTATGACAGAAACATCGGACAAACCACCATCTATCACTAGAGAATAAATCTAGAAATGACTCAAATTTTATTTATTTAATTAATTCATCTTTCAGCTCCTGTACTGCTGTTACAGTATTACCAAGTAAATAAAGAAAACTCAAATCAGTGTTTTCTCTCTATCTGTAGCTGGATTTGACTCTTTTGCTCCCTCTGTGGTTAGACTGGAGTTAAGGGATCCTCCTACATTCATAACATGGATGACTTGCACTTGCTAAATCAATAGTAGCAGATCTGTTCAGGGAACCACAAAGTAGTTGTGCATTTGATGGCCCTTTTTCCATCTGTTGATATTTTGCAATAACCAAACTGTTATTCCTTCAACACATCTGAGCTGCTCCTTTTTATGTCAGGCATTGCTCAGACTTTGAACAAGCATTGTGTATCCTCCGTAATCAGTTGCATCATGTGGGGTTAAGTAGGAAGAAGAACCAGTAGCACAACAGATATAAAGGTGAACATTAAGAACTCTGGATCATACAGAATCTAACCCATGCATGCTTGCAAATGATCATTCAATTTGACTGTCGTGCCAATAAAATTTGGAGCAGAAAAATACTGGATTCTTAAAATAGTATGAAAAACAAGAGCTGGAAGATTATACACATCTTCCTAAATTTGCATATAATACTGCAAAAATGCCCCCCCCCCCCCCCCCCCCCCCCCCCCCCCCGCCCCACCCTTTTAAACTGGTGTCTCTTGAATTGCAATGGGATCCATGTAAACAAAAGCAAAAGGCAGGGTACACCCTGGAAAGCTTGCCAGTCAGGGCCACACAAAGACAAACAACCACTCACACACACTCCTTTGGGCAATTTAGAGTCACTAACATGCATGTCTTCGGACGGTGGGAGGAAGCCGGAGTACCTGGAGGGAACCCACGCATACACGGGAGAACATGCAAACTCCACACAGAAAGACCACCGTCCAAACCTCGCCCCAGTCTTGGACTGAACCAGTGACCTTCTTGCTGTGAAGCCACAGTGCTAACCACTATTCCACCATGCAGCCCCCTATGTAGACATATTTCACATTAAAAAAAAAAATTATACTCACTGGCAATCAATCCCACTCCAGCCACAAGAGAGCCAACCCAAGCTGTCAAACCCTTGCCCTCCTGAAAGGCGTGCAGCCACTCAGGGTACAGGACGCCTACGGACTGGGGTGATCCAAAAGCCAGCAGCTGGGCCATGAAGGATGCTGCAACAATAGCCCACCCCCAGCCTCCGTCCAGGACTTTCTCAGATGAAGTCATGATGTTGGTGTTTTTGGTGCCCACTGGGATGTGTTACAGCTTTGACGGAGGAGGGCTTCCTGAAAACAGCATTAAAAAGAGACATCACAACTGCTGGTTTGATAGCCAAATAACCCAAACAGTGAACAGTGAAATAAACACGTCATTATCCCTGTAAATACTAATAACAAAGGGTTTGAACACTGCATACTTACTCCTAGCCACGATGTAAGGAATGGCTGCTGCAACACCTGTCCTGGGCAGACAGGCAGGTCACCTGCGTGGTTCTAAGCTGAATGGTGACTGCAGCTTGCTGATGGCCAGCTGCCCTATTTGTTCCTTTCTGTCTAACCACACCTTAGAGGAGGAGAGAATGAGGCCAACCTGCACTGCTGAGTTTCCCCCTGCACCTTTAACCTGCCCCCTTCCATGATTCAGCTCCAACAGCCACACAACAGAGGCTCGACTTCTTTTGCTGACCTGAAGTTTTTCAGCCGCTTGCATTGATAATTTGTGTCCAGTCGCAGCTTCTCACACCAGGGCAGCAGCATTAACCACCTTATAAAGTCTTTGTTCGCAATGCGGATATAGAACATAAAAGTTCACATAAAGCCCCTCAGGTTGCAGACTTGTTTGCTTACACTTCATTTAAACACCTTATAACTGAGAGGGATGCTATTTAACGATATTTTTTACATATACATCTTATTATATTCTAACAGAAATACCAACTGTCTAATAATGAGATATTAACAGACAGCAATAAGCACACCTTTATTTGTTCGCATAGTGTTGGCCTACTTTGCCAACACGTAAACACTGCTTGCTATTTTGTCAATAACATGCGGCACTCACCTCAGCATCTACAACAACAGCAGCAGCAGGCGCCTGCGGAGCTGCGCGCTTTGCGGGAACTTTTCATGGAGGATGGTTTCCCCTATTCAAAATCTTTTGTAACTAAATATTTTCGGATGACATTAACTACAACGCATCGTATATAGATGCTGGTCTTTCTGTGGTGTATTCTACGAGCTCTGTGTGCACAAGAAGCGCTCTGCATCAACACTGTTCATTGTGCATCCGTTTCTTACTGCTTTGTAGCCGGTGACAAAAACCGGTTCAAAGCTGTTCTTGCTGGTCCAGCAGCAGCTCGAGCGCAGACATGGGAGGAAGAGCGCTGCTTCCTCTCGCGCGCGGCGCGCCTCTGCCATAGGAGCGCAGCGCGCTGCGCGCAGCACACAGGCTCCTGTCTCTCCGCTTTGAGGTGAGACAGGCTTTCTTTGTTTGCCTATTTCTTTTACCTATTTACTTTTCTTTATATCTGAGGTTAAAGGGGAAAAGAAAGCTCAAAGATGCGCGTGCATTAACACAATCACATGCACACATTTATTTACCTGTTCGCTCTTCGGTCCCTTAGACATACATGAAAATGTTTTTCTTTTCCGTTTTTTGTTTAATGAAGCTGCAAATCAGTGCAGCTGGAAAAAGTTATAGTAATAACCAGCAGCCTGTAACATAACATGTACGACTTTAAAAACAAACCAAACAACAACAAAAACCTAATAATAAAGAAAGCCACTCTTCCATTTAATCTGTAAAGACAGAAATTAGGAGCTGATGGTTAAAACGATGGAAACTGAATGGACTCGTTCACTCTTGCAACATTGTTATTACTGCCATCAGTCCAGTCTGAACCGGCTGATGGACGAAAATAGCACCACCACATTGCACCAGTAGGGCGCACTGCTTGAAGTAATCACAATGTTGAGAGCAGGTGAAGGGAAAATGGCCATAAAGTCATAGTCGGTATTTATCTCCAGCATCATCCTAAATATAAAGTGTAACGTAAGGTCGAGGCATACAACATTATCAAGCATATAACACAAAAAAAGCTGCAAAATGGGAACAGCCCGACACAAATAGTCGTACTGGATTTCTACATGAATTTGGAAAGGTGACAGCAAGATGTCAGAAACGCAGTGCTGATGCATTGTTACTGGGGAAATAATAAAATATAAGTCATGTCAGCTTCAAGTTTAGTAGAGAATTACAACCCTATCAAAATATACACACACACACACACACACATATATGTATATATATATATATATATATATATATATATATATATATATATATATATATATATATATATATGTGTGTGTGTGTGTGTGTGTGTGTGTGTGTACGCATTTATCTCATATCACAGTCCCTTTAATATATGTATTAACTATATGTATTATATGTATTAAAGGGACGAATTAACTTAAAGTTTGACTACTTATAGCTACAAAACTTAACATAGTTTATATCCAAGTTATATAGCTCGTGCAGGAGCATACTACTGTTCTTTTCTGATATTTTTCAGTCATGCTGAGGTGTGACAGCAGGGAAATGTTCTTTTCAGCAGCATCATAAAACTATATAACTGCTGTGATTGTCCCCGTTCTCATAACCCCAGGTCAGACACACTATCAGACACACCATATCAGGAACATAAAGGAGAGGAAGATTGTAAATAAAAGTGACGGGGAAAGAACAGCCGGATCGAAAAGTGGACATGAAAGATAAAAGGCTTTGAGAAGGGGGATTAAAGAGATTGGGGGAAAATCTCACCCTGTACTAAGTTAAAATTCTTGAGGACCTTAGGTGCTTTTTCCCATAACTTAGGTTTGCTGCCAGGAGGGGTGTTGCTGAAAAGATTTCGACCCCATAATCCGCTTCTGCCTCACAAATTAGGTAAATGAGAGAACAAGAGACAGTTAAATGTACTTTACACTGACATGCTGCTCCAGACTTGTTTCAACCAGATACAGTGCATGTGGGGAGAGGGGGCAAGAATCTGAGGGATGTTGAGCGGTGCGTTATTAGCTGCTGAAATTAATGTTAGATTACGAGTTTTTATGGAGCATTAATTCTGATGTGGCAATACATTGGAGAGCAGGGGGCTTTTATTTCAAAATCAAACGCTCTTGATGCAGAAACATGTTTTACCTCCTTTTCCAAGTAGGAATATTATTATTGGTATTGACTGAAATCTCTTCACTCCTGTCAAGATTCTGTATCAAAGTAAAGTTTAAGTTTTACAAACTGCTTCATCTCATTCTGCAACATACATTATTTTATATGCAGAATAGTAAAGCAGGAAGTTCACACAAAAGATTCGGGTGTGTATACATAAGTCAAGTGAAAATACTCAGGAGTTGTGCTTTCCTTCTCTTACTGATCCTGATACTGCAGCATCAGATGTTTGGAAGTTAATGATGTTCAAAGCAGCTGACCGATATAACTACTGGCCTAAAGAAAAGGTGTTCTAAAAATCCATATATTTTTTAGTGTTCTCTGGGATAAAAGAGTCTAAAACCTTGCTACATCAAGTATAACTTGACTTTATGTAGTTTACATTATAAAACGCAAGCATATAACATCAAACAGTTTGTGCAAACTTTCGAAAACAAAGTCCATAAAATTTTGTGACGCCCCTCTAGGATGTTTGGTGAGCATAAACTGGCAAGATATGGTATTTCTTCACCAATTCTGCCAGCTATTAATGCAATCTACAGTGCAACTAATGAAAAAGATTGCAGGTGATGTGTGCTTATCACAGCGTTAGGCATTTACATTCACTAACACATATGCCATGCAGCCATGAGCAGATCTATTAATACATAAACATATCTGTATACAAAGGACTACAACTTAATCTAATAAATGCCTTTCTTTTACCCATGAACTGTTATGGGCATCTGATTAAGAACAAAACACAGATGTGATCATCATGTTCCAACCTGAAGTTTAGAAAATTTGCTTTTGTCTCGTACTTTTGGGACACCCGAGAAGCAGCAGCCTGCTGTTCTTTTCCGTAAGAGGCTTGGCAGGTGCACGCACACTCAGCCACCCTGCAGTCTGGATAAATCTCTCAGTTCAGCTACCTAGCTCCACAGAGCTGTAGAGGTTAAAGGTCACTTCAGTACCCTGCACAGCCACGCCGAGACTCCAGCCGAGATTCTTGCTTGGATTAGGTCCGGTTGCCGAGAGAACGCTGCAACACAGCAGGAAACCAAAGGATACACTTTGGTCGTAAAAGAACTCTCAGCAAGTCTTTGTACAAAGATGTACTAATGTCACACTTAGCGTGAGGAGTGTTTTGATTCTGCTGAGTTTGTACCGAATGAATGTGTGAATGGGCTACAGTTACCTGCATTCACCTAATGGAAGCCTAATGTGTTTCACAGGGCGTCATCTTTGTCCTCCTTCCCTCCCACCTGCTGTTATTGCACCCGCATTACAAAGGTTTACCATGTTAAATGATCCTGGAATGATTGATTTATGGAATCCACTCCTCCGGCGGCGAGCCAGCTAGAACTGGTTAAAACCATGTCGACTAAGTGAAAATTAAGATACTGGCACAGTCAAGATTAAGCGGAACTGCTGTGAGAGAACATCACATGACCTGCTTGTGTAACAGGGCGACTGATTCTGCACTTCACTTAACTTCACTTTCTAGTAAGCAGAATGGAGGGAAATACCGATCTGCTTATCACTTTAATGGATATTTTCCTGGGAGAAAAAAAAAATCTTTAAAAAAAATATATATGAGCAGTCGCATGTGTATATACAAGATATTTATATCAATTGTGAGCAATGAAGGCAAGGTGAAACCCAGGCTTCCTTGTTTTACAGCAGTTTCCTTTCATGCTAGACACTAATCTTGCAGAGGCACGTGTAGTATCTCTGAATGTAATATGAATTAATCATTTTTTGTACCATTTCAGATTGAGATCTATGATGGTTTATGTTTATTTAAGGCACAAACATTTTCCATCAACTACCATAAAGTTTTGGTAGGATGCCATTTTCACAATGAAACATTTCTGTATAGCTGAATACACCAGACACTAACCTGTACAGATGTTAAAATCTGTTCAATTAAACCGGTGTATCAAATCACACGTTTTAATAGAACAATTCCAACAAATGGATTGTCTTCAAGGTTTGTTGTACATCACTGTAGTCGTCACATAGCAAATGAAAAGCAACTGTTGTGCATAAAACCGAGGATTAAAAGCAGGAGTCATCATCTCAACAGCTTTAATCATACATAGAAATTTAGTTCGACAGTACCATTCAATTAGAATGTTTTAGCAGTATGTATATTTAGTGTAAAGAGCTTTTTTTTTTCCTTTTTTTATTTTTTTGCTTTGTCTGATGAGTATCCATTAGGATGATAGAAGCTTTCAGAAATACACCAGAGATCAGAGAAGAGACCGAGTACATGACTTAAGTTGGAACACCTCAGACTATATTTTATAAACACCCCAAAAGGCGACATTTATCTGTGGTTTATGTACCAGTGTCCATCCTCGTCGATGCTTTTTTTTTTCCTTTTTCCTTTTATCTGAGGAGCATAACAGCCTTGAATGTTCTCAAAAACAAAAAGAACCGTGCCGCAAGCTCCGTTTCATCAATGCCCTAAAAAAGAAACTCCAAGTGGTCTTCTAAGACACTTTCTGATCACCTAATCAAAGCCACGATAAACTTGAGGTCATGGTTAAATGTTGACACTGCTTAAAAGACAGAGTGAGCTGGAGTGGAGGACATTGCTGCTATCGAGTGTCATATTAGAGGCATGAAAAGAATTGACCATCAGTTTTTCTATCCAAACATCCATTCATTGATTCAAAATATCCAACCTATCATAAAACACCACCATGAAACATACTGACTGTGCTGTTTGTGCTATCTTAGAAGCGCCACAACAACAATTCCAACCAGCTAAAGTCCCAAGCAAAGGGAAAAATATTGTACAAGACAGAAGGTGGAACAAATAATTATCCTACAAATCCCAGAAGCAATTATTTTTAAGTCCATCCATTCCTTTTAAGAGTAGGTAAGTAACGCCACATGTGAATTTGGCAGGCGGCTACCTTCACCAAGGCGGAGTTGCCATCTTGTTTCTTTTCCCTCTAAAACTTTTGAAGCTGCGTCTTTTGTGGACTTTAAGAGACAGAAACTTCACTTCCAGAGCTGGTAATGATGGAAGTTGCTGCGGTAGCATCGTTGCATTCCGTGGACGCACTCATGCGCAAAAACAGAGACTGTGTGTGGCGTTAAGGCTGGGAGGGAGGCTGCTGTGGTGGTGGTGGTGGTGCTGCTGCTGCTGCGTGCTGTGACATGGCTGCCGGAGAGGACATGGACTGGACCATGGGCTGAGCTGGTGGGGGGAGTGGAGGCTGAGCCTGCTGGGCCCCTGAGTGCGTGTTGGGAGAAGGTGGAGGCGTTGGACGTTTGAATTTGTCAGGGCTGGTGCTTCTTCTCGGGGAGGGCCTCTGTTTTAGAGACAAAAAGAAAATAAACACATAAGTACCATGTATAGTATATGTAAAAAATTAAATGACAGAATTTGAGATATTTTATCTAGAAAGGATGACAAACTGAAGAGAGGATTCTGCAAAGATCTATGTCTAAAAGATCTTGAAGCTAAAATGTATTGAGACTGTAAAGACAGAGGTGAATGTAGCAAAAACACTCAAGGAAAGCAAGAGCACACGTGGCTGAGTTAGTAGTCCCAGTCACGTTTTACCCACTGAGCCACTAGTCATGGCCCGACAACCGCTATTCTAGTCAAATGAACTGAATAAAAGAAAAAAGCGGTTTAGAGGGGGGGAAAATAATCTGTCTGAGGTTCTCAACTCTCAGCCCCAGTTTAATTCCTGGGTGGGCTGAAAGGTGATGAAAAGATGTGGCCTAAACCATCAACATGAAATAAGAGAAAATAAGTGGATGCTGGAAATGAGAGAGAAGAAACTAGATCAGGGCTATACTTTAGTACCAAATACTAGGCGAAACAAAGCTGAAGGAATGGGATTTAGAATTACTCAGCATGAATTATTTCAGTTTCATGTTCCATCGCTGCATTTACAACACGAGCGCTGCTTTTTCTCTGGAGTTTAGTGACTTTTAAACCATTTACTGAAGAAAAAAGTGCAAACTACATTGAAGTAGTCAGATTAAACTGATTTCACGCTGAACTAGGTCAACAATTTAAAAATATCTAACAAATTTAGAGAAATCTTAGTAGGTTATTAACTGGTTAATACTGTTTCCAGATTCGGTTAAGACTTGAATCACAGTGACCATGTGAGAAAGCAGTGTCAAGCAGATATTTCCCAACTCAGGAGCAGTGAGTATGTTGCAAACAACTAGGACAACCAGGAGAAGGAACTTGTTGTCCTTTACATTATATATATTTAGAAATATGATTTTAAAAATATGAAATGGTAGAAAATACTCAGTATAAAACTGTCAGGTGTGACATTTACAACTACCTAACCTAACAATGAGAAAGTCCTTCTGATGCTGCTGTAAGAACCCAAACAAGGAACGGCTGAGTGGACAAAAAACATCTAAGGTTGTGTTAAAGTGTCTGGTACTGAAACATCGGCAAAACATTATTATTATTATTATTATTATGGCTGTGTGGACTGAGGAGGGGCCGTTGTGGTTTTGAAGGTCCCACTGCTGACATGCTGTGGGACACTGCTACTGCAGAGGAGCGCTGTTGCAAAATGGGAGAGATGTTACTGGTCTTAAAAAATGTTTAAGTTGCTGAGAAGGAGGCTTTTCCAACCTGTCACTAACTTCAACACTGGGGTTGTCAGTGTATTTGCTGACACACTGATTGTTTATGACAGAATGCTTCAATGGAACATGACCCTAAAACTAGATATTAATAAACACAGACAATATGTTAATAAAGACTTACGTAAATAACGTGTGCTGATTATGTTATCAGCATCTTAGAGAGAAGATTAATGCGCAGCTGATAAGACCTTGGGACGATGAACTCTGGCAAGTTTTCCTATTATCAGTGTAAGAGAACAATAATATCTAAGAAAAATATCCACTGCTTTTCATCGAGGGAACTACCACAGTGGACTTTCATCACGTAAAGATATGAACAGTCAATGATGAGGGGAAACAATCAGCTTCATTAAAATCATATATTGGATTCAGACAGCTTGACTATTTGTAGCATAAGAATTCAAATTCATTCAAACTTGCTGAATATACTGAAAACGAGTCATATCTGTGCTTCTATGGATACTTCCAGTTTCTGCTCATTTATTGCGCACACATTCTGTTAATGTAAAGTTTTTACTGAAGAGTAAAAAGTCTGTACATGCAATAGATAAAAGATAAGGATTTTTCCTTGCACAAGAAAAAAAATTATAAAATGCAATTATTTTTATAATTTAAAAACTGCTTTACAAGAAAAGAAAGATTTAGCTGGATCTTAATTAATTAATCTTTGTAGGTATGCCTGATTATGGAAAAAAAGAAATTTGCCCAGATGCAAGCCAGAACCGGACCTGCTGTGGGGGTTTGGTTTTTCCATGTTAACATACTATGTAGAAATTTCTCAAGTCTGGTTTGAGCTTTAATAAATATATTACAGTGAATATAGATATATATTTTTTTATTTTAATTTTTATAGTCCATAAAAGCATTCATATGCCAGTGAGGGATCAGCCAACAGCAGCTTTGCACAGTCTGGGTGTGAAGCAGAGGTGAACATTCCCCGTTGTAGCTGGAAGGGGCTGGGACTGAAATTAGCACCCGTAGTGTGAAAAGCATAGTACTTTTCACGACAGAGGTGCCCATTTCAGCACACCGGGCCTCCTGTGACTTCTCAGGGACAGAGGAGGAGCCTATGACACACTGCTGCTCACTCAGATGAGTAAACACAATAAATGCTTTCATGCAATCCTCCATAAGCAAAGATGTAAGGATGAGGTCAACATTGGGGAGGACACACATTGGAAACCTGACAGATCTCTTAATAGTTTGAAAAGGAATAGATCATGAATTAACAACACAGTAAAACATTCATTAATATATTCTATTCTAAAAGGATGTTTGTAAAGATGAATGAAAACTAATTGTGAATGGAAAAAAAATGATTTGATCTAATTCTTTAACGGCATCCTTAATCCTCCAGTTGTGTAGATTAATATGGGAATATTGATCCAAATTTGAGGGAATATTTTCTGGATACATTCTATTTTTCTCGTATCATATGCCTGAGTGAACAGATGAAGGCAGAACTGCTGCCCTTCCATATTTCTAATAACTAGTGTGTGAAGGTAAACAAAGACAGAATGGGTGTAATAAACTAAAACTTAAAAACTCCTGTGTAGTTTTCTGTCAGAAATAAAAGTTGGATCGGTCTTTACAGTCCTGCAATCAATCATTTGTGTACTGTGTAATTTTTGTCAGATTCAAATGTGCTGTGCCACACAAAAGGTTAAAAAACGCTGCACGATGCAAAAGGGCTTAAATGTGCTTTCCTCCAGTCGTTTGCAGCAAAAACATTGCTTGCAAACTGACTTCTTGTCCAGTAATGCTGGGCGGACACTGTGCGATTTTAGAAATCTGACTGTCGGGGAAATGCTCCCACTGCACGACCGGGTTTGTCCCTCGTACTCTATTTGACCCTACGACATGTGTACTCATACTGTACGACTGCTGTCAGCCACGATTATTGACAACCACAACTACTTGTCGGTGTCAGTCAGCGTGTGACGGCACGGCATGCTCGAGTGTGAACAACAAAAAACAAAGGTTCCTAGTTCCTATGACAACCACAGCGTGCCTGACAACAAGATGGCGAGCAGGCAGCAAGTTGTTGCAGTTGTGTGCACTGTCTTGTGCGCTGAAGCAAAATAAAAAAAGAAAACCTCGTGTTCTCTCCATAGCTCTACTAATCTCTCTTCTAGCAGCTGTGTCCACCACACACGTCTGAAGTTGGGGTTGCCCGCCATTGTTTAAAGCTCCACCAGTGTCTTCTGTGCAGGTGCGAAAGTAGAATCATGACGTAACACCACTCACACTGTACGAGTGACGGCAAAATTTTCTGACATGCCAGAAGTTTGATTGGGAGGTCGCAGCATCATCGTTAGAACGTAGCAGCAATGAATCCTTCCTCGTGAGTGTTCTCACACTGTACGGCTTACGACCTCCCGACCAGACATCCCGACGCTACGATGTTTCCCCGATGTGTGGTCTGCGACAGCAAAATCGTGGTGAAATTCCCTCAAAATCGCACAGTGTCTGCCCGGCATAACTCAACCTTTTCCTGATGGACATGACAAACAGCAACATGGTTAGGTCTGTTTTGAGTCATTGTTGACTGGAGCCCAGTTTTGAGCCTGCGGATGACACAAACACCTCTCAGCCTCAGAGGTTGAAAAAGGGACTACCAAAAGCAACCTGACCAAGTTTCCACTTGCATAAATAGTCTACGTACCTCTACAACCAATCCACAAACAATCCCTGCTGCCTATGTGCTGTTGCTAAGTGAGTAGTTCAGGCAAACTATAGAAAGATGCACTGGACTGCTCAACTCTAACTGCTGTATCAATCTCTACTCAGATGTGTCTCCTAACTTTTTCAGTAAGCAAGTCCTCCTGGTTAATTAACTCAATTTAAAGAATTTCCCTCTGTATTGGTCCTTGGCACTACTACATGTGCTTCAGCTTCAGCTTGAGGAAAGTCCAAAGGAATAAAAAGCTTATAGACTGAAACACAGCCATTGCCTCCTCAGAGTTTTATAACGTTGCTGTCTTTTGGGGCTTCAATGAGGTCCTAACAACCTGGACAGCCCCCATGCCAACAAAAGACATATGCAGGCATTCAAGCTCACAAAATCACTGGTAAGGCAAGGATGAGACCCAAACCTGTTTTGCCTTTGCTAAACTGCCCTAACAGGCTATTAGCAGAGTATCTGAGGCCCCTCAAACCATTTCTTGCAAGCTAGCCAGCACTGACCCACAGTATGTGATGCTTTGTCCACAGTTACAGTGTTTTATTGCAGTACTTGGTGCATTCTTTACCCATCCTGTTTCTGCATGGATTACCTTAAACTTCCCTAAATGAGACAAAGAACTGAAAAGATGGGTGACCTAATTCAGAGTCTGATCCAAACAGAGGCTAAGAAAGCGTTCTGTATTATCAAATTATGACAGTGATTTCCACAATGAACTTAAAAGTACTAATGGCTGCTCTTGTTTTGTCAGTGCCTGTGTACTAGAAGTACTTCTCAGCCATATTAGTTGTCTCGTCATAAGCTTGACACTGAAAACCTTGCCCTGGTAAGCTTCCTTTTACTACTCCAGCAGGGTTGTTTCCTGTTGTTTTAGAAACATAGTGCAAACCAATGAACTCTTCATGGGGCTTCAGGTCATTGTCAATACAACACTTTCAAATATTTCTTGCACTTCCCATAAATGTTTTGCAATCCATCCATGATAACTCCATTCTAAGGAACTGTTCGTCTCCATATTTCACCACAACACTCTTGCTCTATTTAGATGGAATTTAATTCTGAATCTGTGGACTGATGTACTTTTTTTTTTTTTTTTTTGACTCTGCAACTATTTGGCTAAAAGGACGTCATCCTCACTGTTTCCCCGTATATACCTTCTCATGCCAAGTATTTGATTGCAAAATTTTCCCCGACATTGCCTGTTGTCAGCTTGTTGATTTTCCAAAGCTCGGGACAACTGTGCATTTACATGGTAATTTTCTGATGCAGTAACACTGACAGCATGACTTGGTATTAATTGCCTATTTTCACATGGTTTACAGTTTTCAATAGCTTCCTTTTCTCCCCAACTTTTTTAATCCAGAAGTGATAAAGGCAGGTTCTGGCTAATTTACAGCAAACAGTGAGAATTAGTTGAAGTAAACTCTCATATGATAAAAAACATAACCCCCCCTCCTTCTGCACAGGATAAATAATAATATAGCCAGGGAAAGTCATGTACCAGTGCTCTAGGAAAGAGGAAAAGAGAATTCTGTTCGACATAATGTGAGTGTCAATGAAATTTGGGTGTGGCTGATGTTGCTCTGTACTCTGTCCTTTGACTCCAGTGTCTGTGAGCTGTCTGTCCCTGCTCTGAAAACTAAAGGAAGACTGTAATAATGTGAAGAAAAGAAAAAAAAAAGAAAGAAGAAAAAAAAGAAGAAAAAAAAAGAAACAAGCCTGCACTTGCTACACACAAGCAATCTCATGTTCCCCTGGTTTGTGAAACACATCTGGTTATATCATTCAACAGCCGTTATCTGAAAACTAAAAACTTCTTTCAATGATACATTTTGCCGATATCAGAGTTTTTGTGATAATTTTGGGGTAAACTTTATCAAAACAGGAGACATTACAAAACCCTAAACTCTGGGGATCTGTATTCTAAAGTCTGTAAAATCTACTTAGGAATAAGAATAATGAGGAAAAAGAAAAACAACTAAAACTTAGCTAGATTTCATCACAGTTTCACACAGGCTGTTCCACGCTAACTTATTGTGGACTGTGTTATAAGTGGATGTTAGGCATTTATTTCAATACAGTAACAAAGTAATTAGCTGTAAAAAAAACTAACAAAGCAACACCCATTTAAAATCCCCATGAAAATGTTGAGACCAGAGATGCTCTGGACAGCAGCAAGTTTGCTCTTTTAGTGGCCCTTCCCTGAGAAGATGATAGCTCGTTTCATCTGTCAAATCTCATCTGCTTTCTAATCTTTTGTTAATTCAAAAATCTCCTTGGGAAAAATAGAGTAGCCTTTTAATGAAGGTACGAATATGTTTAACGTACTGCAACGGCATGAGAGGAGCTTCCATGGATGTGCAGGGCGGGGGTGTTGTAGTGGGAAATGGCAGCTCTGGACAAGGTAGCTGGAGGGGTGAAGCCAACTGTGTGAGTTCCATATGAGAGACCTGTAGCAGAAAGGGACATTTAGATAAGAGGCACAGTTTAGCTGAAGTTTAAAACACAGCTTTGGTTTTTACATTGTTTCACCTACAACCGCTCAAGCCAACAAAACCTTTTGAACGAGAATAGTACAGCTTAAATTGGTCACGTTTATCTTTGCCATGTATTTGTATTATATACACATTTTATTCACACTTGTTTTATTTAAGCCTTATTTAAGAAAGAATCTATACTGGATTTTGGTGAAATTTAAGGTTTATTTTTTTTGTTTGTTTCTCTGCTCTGTTACTAAGAGTTTGTGTGATTATACAGGATGTTACTGTATACGCAATATAAAGGTTGCTAAGTGATGAAGATACACAGACAATGATCCCCTTTACTATCATAAGATAACGTGTGCAACCATGCTGGGGAGATCGCTGTGCACAAAATTATATGAACCTTTATTATTACACTGGATTGTTTTTCAAAATTAGGTGTCTTGCAGTTAAGATTGTTCCTCTAATAACCCTCACATGTATATCTGTATGTAAATCTTTTTACTACTGTTCAAATTTAAACATATGTATGTGTGTTGGTTTTGGGAACGCAACTCGAACTGTCATCCGACAAGGCTTCCTTCTTAAATCTAACAAAAGGTCAACATGCTGCAAGTTGAAGTAAACAGATACGGGATCAACAGTTTCAATTTCCGTCCAAGATCCATGACTAATCGAAAGCTCAAGAGTAAGTAAACATCTGAATTAGCAGGATAGTTTACTTCTAAATGAAGCTTCAGAAGAAATAAAAATAATGTCACCTTTGAAATAAAGATAAAGCTCATATCAAGTTCTATCAATAAATATCAAAGGTGCTTTTCATTTTGTTATACCTACCAGGTGATATGGGTCGGCTGGAGCTGGGGGAGGGAGTGTAGGGAATGGGGCTAGACACAGTCCTGGCACGCAAACCCTGTGCAGACATTTCGTTGAAGTACCTGTAGAGATTAGATTATGTATTATGAAGATTCAGCTCATTTTAATCCAAACATATTCCTTCATGGAGTTACACAGATAACACGCCCGACAGTGTTGCAACGGACATCTGTTCAACATGTGAAATGCTTTTCTCAACTTGAATGTCAGAAGTGCTTTATTTAGTGGTAGGACACAAACAGCAAATTAAATTTCCAACCCTCTGGGGAGCAGATTATGTAGCCGACACCCAAGTGTGGGTGGAAGAATTCGGTTTGTAAAGACAGCTTAAAATAGTACGAACCTACAAAAGAGTGTTTTCTGATATTTTTGACCTTTTGATATGAGGTTCACATGGATACTTTCTGCCTCCAGGAAAGAGCTACATCCTTAAACTATGACATAAGCTTTTCTTTCTTTTGTTACAACTGTCAGTGTCATAAATGGCAGCATGTGACCTAGAGCATGAAGTCATTCTCTGTATCAGCATATCATGTTTGTGACTTTGTGACATGACTTAAAATGTGCAGCACTGGACATCCAAACTCAATACATAACACAAAAGCAGAACCTTAAACGAGTTCACACGAGGGAGTTTTAAAGTTAAGTGTCATACTGGGGACTGCACAACTAAGCTCACTTGCCATTTTTAAGAGACAGCACACTAATGCAGTAAAACGAAACCCACTAAAAGGAAATTCAGATTAAATATTTTTAAAATTGTAAATGTAAAATTTTCAGAGAATGCTTACATAAAAAGACTTTATACATTCACAACATTCATATATGTTAGATATTACACATTGTACAGCATGACACCATAACTAGTCACAAGTATCAGACAAAAAATAAACTAAAAAACCTGCACAGAGTTAAAGACCCATAACAATTGTCTAACCATAAAATATGGATTTAGATCATGCTGCTGGATAATCAGAAAAATTAAGATTTTTTTGGGAGTTTTTGCAACAGAAAAATCCTGGAGCAACAAACTCAAAGCTCCATCTTGATTTCAAAACAAAGCAGGGCACCATCTGGGCACAACTTGTGTGCTTGAGCTATTAAAGTAATGATTGCCAGAAGTAGAAGGAATCCCACAAAGTACCACAACATCCTTTGTTTACACACAAAAGACAATCTATGGCTTAAGAGAGCCCAATAGTTCATTTCCTTTTTACTTGCATCACAAAAAGACTTTGTGTTAATCGACTAAAAAAAGAAAAAAGACAGCAGTTTAGATTTAAACTATACGATGTGAAGACCATGTCTTGCTTCCAACCAACAGGCATGTCAAAACAGAAACTATGTTTGTTTGGTAGAAACAAAGAAAGCTGACAGAACAAAAAGCCTACAGGAAGAGCAATTACTGTCACTCTGTCACTGAAGTATACATTCCTGTTGTGTTTTTGCAATTTATAATTCTGTTACTATTTATTTAACTGGCAATGTTGGCAATCTACCAGGCTGATGGAGCATTTCCAGATACTCTATATCATGAAGCTGAAGTACGTATGTGAAACTTTTTTTTTTTTTTTTTTTAAAACCAACATTTGTCTCCCATCATCTGTTATTGATGACACAGTTCTGTGCTTGAGTTTGGAGCTACCAGAACCTCAGGGTGATATATCTTGCACATTGCTGCATACCCTACCTCTCATCATCCATCTCCAGACTGGATTCACTCTCTGACAGTTGCCTGCACAAGGCCTCCCGGCGCTCCATTTCTCTCTGAAGTTTTCTCTGCAACCGGATGTTCTCCTCCCTCATCTGTCGCTCCTCCTCTATGTATTGGGCGCGCTTCTCTGTGTCTTCATGGGCACAGACAGATGATATTTAGTCAGTGTAATATTATTGCTATCATCTCTATGAAGAACAACAACTGCACATGTATAGTGTCACAACTGTTGCACTTGCAAAACAGAAAATAAAAGGCTTTTATCTGAAAACTGATACAACTCAGATATGCTAGTTTTTGTGTGATAAAATGCCCCAGATTACATGACCCAGCTTCTCAAATCATGTTTTAAAAGGTTGGACTGACATCTCCCCCTAGTGGCAACAAAGCACTGACACTGATATTTAATACCACCTCTGGAGAAGAGTGTAAAAATCAGTTTATCATTTTTTATCTAGTTTGTACCTAGCAAAAAAAATATGATTTTTACAATCTTAATAGAATTATTAAATTTTTTCCAAATCATACTTGGTTTAATAGAATCTATCATAAAAGCTAGGTTGTCACTGTGCATGTCAATGAGTTCATAAAGCAGTGACTTTGAGATTTGCACACACTTTCACCACATCCTGCTTTCACAAACTAGGCTCTACAGGTAGACCTCGCCAACTGAGGTAAAATATGAAGAGAAAGTAACACTGACTAGTGATGTGGGAGATTGTTATTGTGTATCTAAAATTAGTTGTGCATCAAAATGAGCACCCAGATACACAAAGACCTAATTCAGTAAATAGTTCATTGTGTATATCAGTTTATTCACATAAAAATAAATAAAAAAAATAAAACAGTAAAACAGACACTAAAATTACTACAACAGATCCATCTTGAGGTTAACCAACATTTACAAGTTGTGAGGCCATCAAACATGGGAACTGCAAGTAGGTGTATACCCAATCTTTTATTGCCTAACAGGAATTTAACTATTAAAACTGATCCTCAAAAAGGTCAACACCTCACTCAACAACCAAGCTTTAATACTAATGTTAGATTGATGTTATCACACCAAAACATTTTGAAAAGTTTTAGAGCCTTAACTATCATATGACTGGCAGTGAACACAGCTCGTGGACATAATTAATTTCTTAATACAATCAATTTGAGATGGACCTCCAAGCACTCAGCTGAAATAAAGATGGAATATTTTGTACTTACAACTTCATTGTCTAGTTTTAACCACCAGAT
The DNA here is from genome assembly GCF_933228915.1 of Telmatherina bonti. Taxonomy (NCBI): domain Eukaryota; kingdom Metazoa; phylum Chordata; class Actinopteri; order Atheriniformes; family Telmatherinidae; genus Telmatherina; species Telmatherina bonti. The sequence goes on along the minus strand of NC_136629.1, from coordinate 30,720,961 downwards.
AGATAATTCTTTGCAACCTGTCTTTAGATGCTATGTGATGAGTGTAGAAACCAGAACGTCAAAGCTGTAAGCTGTGTCAGTGTAAGGCAAGATGATATCCTGTTCTGCCTGGCCTAACTTAGACAACACAGGTATTGAGTGAATGATCTCTTCTTATCTATAGATCAGTTTTACCAATCACATTCTTGATCAACACTTAAGGTTATTTGCCCATTAAGATCCTAAAAAGTCTTTGGATCATGTGACAAGATGAGCAGACACTTACGCTGAAGTTCAGTGGTGCGCAGGCTTTTTTTAAGTCTCTCCACTTCATTCTTTAGGAAGCGGATATGCCGCATCATGTTCTCGGGTGAGTCTATCTCCATGGAAACATCTCTTGGAGACGGAGGAGCTGATACAGGCTGGTCCAACTTCTCCTGAAGGATTCTAGTGTAGAAAAACAACCAATTAGTGTTAATGCTGTTGAAATAATAAACTATACTATGTTTTTAAAGCAGTGCCCTTTTCAGACCCTATATAGTACATAAACAGCATGTAACATGTAGCAGACAGCCTGGACTAAAGGAAATAATTTACTTTAAAAAACAATTCTACTTTTATTATACATATCTACTTTCAAGATATAAAGTCTAATAAGTTAAATGTGAAGTCTTGTAAATTCTAAGCTTTTATACAAATATTGCTATTGCTAAATAAAAGCAAGCAATGACTAAATATATTGTGATGACAACATGTCAACTTTGAACTCATCACAGCAAAGCACTGTATGGTGCCTAAAAAAAAGAAAACGGTTTAACACTTAATTAGCTCTGTACAGAATTCTCTGATATTTATGAAAACTAAAGTTCATTGAGCTATCTTTTCATAAGACATTGATGGTAACCAGCTCTCGCTGTCATACTTTAACAGCATCACTGACTGCCATGTGGATGTTTGTTGGTAAAATCAGGCCATGAAGATAAGGATCTCTGTTGCTTTGAAGACAATGATAAAAAAAAAACAAAAAAAAAAAACAAAACCCTGAAGCTTATTTCTGTAAGTTGTTTTTTTTCCAGACAACAACTGGCATATTAAGCCATGAGTTCCAGAAGATGGCGAGGGCAGACAACACTACCTGGTGCTTGTTTGGTTTGATGTTGGCATGATGACCACTAACAAAAACTACTGTTAGCAAGTCAATGAGTCTGGAGACCTGTGCTGCATAACCTCAATCATCATCATTTCTCCAATTCCCTGCTGTGACGGGGATGTCATGGAAGGGTTGTTATGGAGGTCCCTGGCCACAAAAAGCAGGTAGGCTAACTGGAACCTACAGTAGCTATTTCCTCATGGGGATCCTCCGAGCAACAGGCTATGTCTACTCAATCTGCCGGGTCGTTGGCTTTTGATAAGTTGGCCCTTGCATTGGAGCCATTTGGCTATGGAGTAGATCTGGGCCTACTCTGAGTCATGGCCGTTCCAGTGGCATCACAGTGGTGTTGTTATGGGTGAGTTGGCCCCTTGGTGTGAAAAGATTCCTGGCATATCATTTCCTCATGGTGTGCCAAACCAGACGTTCAATCATTTCATTTTTTTAAAAAATTTATTATTATTAGTTGGTTAAAGAGACAGAATATGATTATAGAGTTTTACTATGCAACATGGGATTGAGTTGTGTGTTCTGTATGTGTGTATGAATGATTACGTGTATCCATATATCTGTATTCCTTGTTGTTTTAATATATGTAAAGCACTTTCATGTGGAAAAGGAGATAAACAAATTTTCATTTGATTTAATTACAGTAGCTATTTGAAAAATAAATTGAGGTTTGAAACTTTGGCTTGAATAAAAACACTCTGCTTTGGCTGAGCAGAAATATATTTTTTTAATTAATCAAAAAGTCATGAATGCTTAAACTGATGCCAGTTTGCATTGATTTTTACAAAACGAGATTTTGGCTTTGAAATTAAAACAAGATTTGAATAAGGACAAAATGAAAATGTAGTGAAGCTTTTAAAGAGCAGTGTTACAGCACCACAGGTAGTACAAGAGCCAGAATACAGGAATCACTTTACTGATACCGACATGTTACTTTAAGTGTGTAAAGCTTTTTTTAAAAAAAAAAAAAAAAAAAAAAAAAAAAAAGAAAGGAAAAAAAGTGGCTACAGCTAAGAATAGCTAAAAACCTAGATACTGCAATGAAAAACTGGCAATGGAAACTTGAATAAAAAAAAATAAAAAAAAATAAAAATTAAAGATTGCTAAAGTTTTTACATCTCATAAGGTGGGTTTTCAGGAGTGTCAATATAGAACTATATCGCAAAAGTGTAATAGAAAATGTAATTTAAATGTAATTTATTCGCATTACACATCACCCTACGTGGGTAAAGGGGGTTGTTTTATCAGATTATACCCAGTCAAGATGGCAGAGCACAAACTGACCAAATCCTTCTTAAAAAATAGAAAAATATTACCACCATCCTTGAAAGCAAACAACAGCAAAATGCAGTTTTAAAAAGAATTAGAAAGGGAAATGAGGGAAGATGGCTTCAAAAAGTTGAGCCAAATCCTCCACCACAAGTGAAAACCCTGACATAAACTGCAATTCTTGTAAAATCTTGTCACACGAGCAATATTTTATTACAATAGCGGCTTCATGGTAAAACACAATTCAATAGACTTGTAAATGACAATCATTAACTGGTTTATTAAAAAAACTTTTATATGAAAATTACCTCTAAACAAACAATAGTGTAAAATTTCTTTGGTTTTAAAGCTTTTATTTGTCAAAACAATCTGCCTTTTAAGAGCATTATTTTTGTTATAAAGCAGCAGTTTGATTCGGTTTTTTTTTTTTAAATTTCTACTTAAATATAAAATGTAATAAAATCAAATATTTGTAACAAGAAGGATTCAAATTTCTGTATTAATTAGGTAAAAGTTATTATGCAGCAGGATAATGTCAAAGGCGTGTGAAGCGCTTCCTTTTAAACAGACAGAACAATATCTGATGTGACTTTTTGCCGTAAGCTCTGTTTTCCTGCTGAAGCAGCCAAAAAGCAGGATTACAATCACAGCTCTAGGTTGCAAGGGTAGAAGTGATAATTCAAGAGAAAATAAAGATAATGGTGTCAAACTCATATTTGTTGTTAATTTAAAGTTCAACATATTTACTTAAAATTCCTGTTATGACACATTAGCAGCAGGAGAATAAGTTTACATCTAATCAATAACGAGAGAAATATAAAAAGGCAATTTAAAACTTAAATTTTAAAATAAAAATATTTTAAAGTAGTATTTCCATAAAATTGTTCCAGAATGCCATGAACTGGTTTTCATCCAGTGCTTGCTTGCTTCCTCATGTGGGGATGTCAGAAGACACCTGCTCAGGTGAGTCCAGCAGCATATTTAACTTTTTAAATGTGTGATAAAATAATTATTTTCCTTAAAGCTGTAATAATGCTTCAACGTGCCCAGCTCCATTTTAATAGAGTCTATAACAAAAGAGCTTTAAGAGTCTGTAAGCACTACTGACCCCCCAAATTACTTTTGGGATCAATCAAGCGCAGATATGGACATGGTATAAAACAGCCGATACATTATTATACTTTCACACCTCTTCTCAGCCTCCAGTTTGTCCATTCGTTTCCACAGTCTGTTGACCAGGGCTTCTTGTTCCTGCTCTAATGTGTTCTCAAGGTCGATTTTCTCCCGCCGCAACTAGGAAATAAAAGAAAAAGCACAGAATGACGCTCAGAAACAGAAAAACCTTGATGTTGCCAAGCATTTGAAAGATCTCAAAAACTCACTGTAGCTCAGCTCAAAACCAAAATTTCCCTTACAGAGTTACAGCTTCGATGCTGGCATGTGTATGTGACAGTTACAGAGAGAAAAAACAGAGATTTGGCAGAGATTTATTTAATTTCCAGTCGAAATTGAGTTTTTTTTTTTTTATTGTTAAATGCCACTTTGTTATACCTGCACATGGGGGGGGGATGCACAGTTGCAATACACAAGCATTAATCCCACAAATAAATGAGTCTTGCTTTAGGTTTCTCATAACAGCTAGACAGAACAAGGAAGGCCTGACTGCAATAAAAACAATGTGTTCTTTCCATGTAACATTCAGTGGGAAAAGTGAGGCACAGTAAAGTTGTGGTGACATACTAGGGTCGGGGTGTACTTACTAAATGCAGCATAATCCTACCAAGTAGCTTACCTGTTCCAGGGTTAGCTGCTTTGAGATGGTTTCATTCTCCATTTTCTTGATCTTTTTCATGAGTTTATTAACCTGGAACTCCTGCTCTTGCTCCAAGTGCTGCTCCAACTCTGCTTTCTCATGCTGGAGCTGGGATTGAAAAGGAATGAAGAGAAGAACATAGCCAGATGTGAATTAAACAGATGAAAAAGAAGGAAAATGAGCAAAAGCACATAAAAGCTGGAGAAAAAGGAAATATCTGATGATCATAATGTAAAAAACGCTGGCTTCAGGACACAATCAGTTTACAGATTGAGAATAAATATCCAACAGGAAACCAAAAGATTTTTAAAACTGAATTCAGAGTTAAATTCAGAGTCCCAGTAAAACAGACCATATAAAATGATGATCTGGCAACCAAAGCATTTTCTGGCAGCCCACCAGCAGAAAAAGGGTGCGGTTCAGTACTGTATAAAATGGGACATCTCTGTGATGGATTATATAAGTGATTACTCATTATGGAAAAAGGGATGTGAATTCATTTATAGGAAAAAGCTGGAAAAGGAAAAACCATTTCCATTAGGCTACCGAAAGGAACTTCCGAGTACATTCAGGGTGAGTGCTCTGTAGTTTTCTGTCAAAAAAAAAAAAAAAAAAAGGAAGAAAAATAAATAAATTCATTTTACTAACCAAATTGAGAGTTATTATAATTAATCACACAACAACTTTGGTTTTAATAGTCCCACCCCACACACTATGTGGTGTGCGCCATCTATAATGTTTTACACAGAATCAGGCTTTAATCCTGCTTGTAGCACATTTTGATGCTTGTGGGACGTTGCATGCACTCTCTCTGTTATGAAATACACCACATGTAATATGCTTAACAGCAAAAATTTTAAACTGGCTATTATTTCCTAACAGTGAACGGAACAATATGCCCAGTTAAAGCTACAGTTTCTCAACACCCAAGACAAATGTGAACTTGGTGTCTCAGACTACAGCTGATGAGATTTCTCTTCTAGTTCTTTAAAGACAGACTTTAAAATGTCCTTGTTCTGGTCTACATTAGACTATGAAAATACATTTAATCAGTTTTAGCTTATTGACACATTGCGGAGGTATCACATTCCCTTTGGGTTATTTTGTCCTTCAAGCAGATAATGCTTGTAAGCTAAACCTGAACACTGGAGATGTCCGCATGAGGGCTGAAAATTAAAGTGCTTAAACCAGCCGTTATCAGTTCAACAATCTGCAACCAGGGGTTGTAGGAAAAAGAAAAGTTGGGATAATTTCGGATATAAATCATACTTGGTAAGTATGGATGTAAATTGAGTAGTTTCATATCTTCTCAAGTATTAAGCAATGATATATAGTAAAGTTCTCTGTTATGCCTGCTCCTAGAAGTAGTATTTATATACATGACTCCCAAACCTCAGGAAAACTTCATAATTCATGAACTCTAATGTCTCATATCAAATCTTTTATTCAAACCAATGTTCACAACTGAACTTGGCAAAGTGGAAAAAGGATATATGACAGAGACATGAGAAGAGCAGGCATCAAACTGTAGCACAGAATTTATTAAAATTATTTGTGACTTTCAATAAAAAAGATTTAAAAAAAAAAAAAGACCCTTACTGCCATATTATAACAGGTATTTTTCATCTATTATTCTATTGGAAAACCTTTTAGATTGCAGTTTGCACATTAATGGTTTACTAAGTTAAATATGCAACATAGACAAACTTGCAAAAACCTCAACCGCTATATTGATAAGACACTTATCACAATGCCAAACTCTTCTGGGCATGTGTATACTCACGGGAATTGTGTAAGTTGTCTCGTTTATCATCTGGCACATAATGGGAACAAAACGCTTGATACAATATATTTTGTCTAAGAAAATGACCTGCTCTCTCTCCAAGAAGGCAAGGATATACTAGAAATTTAAATAGCATTTAAAATGGAGAAATAAATTAAATAGACAGTAGTTCATTAAATAAAAATAGAAAAAAACTAACAGTATCCTTTTAAAGCTACTGAAAGCTACAACCACATGTTAAACAAAAACATGTTCTTCACAGGAGCTTTTACACAGCCAGTAAAATAAATGGAAATTTACCTAATTCTGCATCAACACAGTAATGCATGGCAATGTCATTAGAATATAGGCCATTTGTCAGCAAAAAGTCTTCAGGTGAGAAGCAGATACAAATCTGCTTTATGTTCAGTGACAAGCTAAAAAAAACAAAACAACAAAAGCCAAGTATGATCTTAAGCAGGGTCTGCTGAAACATGCACATATTCATTGAAACTGATATTGGCAAACCACTATTCAACCAACATCCATGTGAATCAGTTGGCTTTTGTTGCATTTGTTATATAGTTCATAAAATAAAATACAAAAATGGACAGAATCAAATATCAGAAAGAAAGGAGGAAAGGAATTTGGGAAACAGCTGCAGTGAAGTCATCCTGAACCTTTCCAGCCTTCAGGCCAGTACCAGCCCAGTTGATGATAATGAGCTTGCTTCTCCATAGTCATTCACTGGACTGTGTGAATGGACACGCAAAAGAGAATCATGCTAAGCATGTGTGGAATATTTTACTGGCACCTGAGCATTAAAATGATGAAATGGTCATTTGGTTTATGAATAAGACTTCACACGGGACAATAGTTCAAATGAATGTTAAGATAGTTTCCATTGTGCCACAGAAACACCTCTGACATATTTTTTTATTTGCATTGTTCCCCAATACTCACTTGCATGAGCTTCCTTGAAAGTTCATTGGTGAGAAATTCTTCCTCCTTCTCATAGTTGACTGCCAAAGTTTCTTTCTCCTTCTGAAGAGCCTGGATCTTCTTGAACAAGGTGTTACTGATAAATTCTTCCTCTTGTTCTGCTCTTGCTTGCTGTAAGACAGAAACAGAGACAACAGTTTACGAAACATCAGCAAAAGACTGTCTTTACAGTCTGGCACAGAAAAATATGCTCACTTCTATCCAGATTAAACTGAAACAATCTATCAACGAGTGTAAGCACACATACACCATTCAGAATATGCTGCAGTGAAGTATACAAGCCAAAGAGGAAGCATAATTTTTCCAAATGACTCAAGAAGACATGGCAGTTCACGCTGAGTTATGGTGAAGGGAAGAGTGAAGCATGGGAGCACAAGAAAAAATGTTGGGACAGCCACTGGGGCTAGCATTACAGCATGATGATACATCTGTCCTTGCATGCCTCACTCTCCAGCTCACATTCCTCACTCAACTTAAGGCTAATTTCTGTTAAACAAGCACTTGAAATATTTTACTTTTCAAGAATAATAATAGAATTATAACATAGTTGTGCTTCATACATTAGAGCAGTGTTTCTCAAATCCAGTCATCAGGCCCCCCTGCCCTGCATGTTTTATAGGCAACCCTACCTTAACACACCTGAATGAAATAAAGGGCTCGTTAACAGGAACTTGATAAGGAAATCCAATAATCTGACTCAGGTACTTTGGAGGAGAAACATGTCTAAAACATACAGGGCATGGGGGCCTGAGGATTGGATTTGAGAAACACTGCATTAGAGGTAGGGTGGACAGGGTGTAGGGAGGTCGACTTGCCAATGTTAAGAGCGTGGCATTTCACTAAGTTGGCCTCCATACAGTCCTCTCCATCCATCCAACAGATCGGTTACACATTTTTATATAGCTGGGGCTAAATAACCAAGCATAAAGACATATGACGCGTCAGCTAAGCTATTTATTTCCACTAAGTTACCGTATCCTTGTTGATCCAACGTGGTGACAATATCTAGCAGTTACTAATCAAGTGACCAAATACTAAACACCAAGGTGGGAACTTGCATAACAGTGTGTCCATTTCATGAGTTATCGTTTAGCTAACGAAGATTAGCAACGCAAAACAAAGCAAAGCAAACTAGCTGGCTATCACGATGGCTGGCTGCCCGACCACCTGGCAAACGCTACCCTGCTGGCTAATTTAGCAACACATCCAGCAAGCTAGTAGCATCAGAGGTAGCAAATAAGCAAAAACGGGTGTTCATTTACAAATGTTACAATACAACACGGTAAATGCGTTTACATTAATTGCATTTAAACAAAATTAATCAAAGCTAACGCAGAGACAAATGCAGTATAGTCTGAAGCGTGGGTAAGGCATCCAGCTAGTTAGCTTGCTAACGCTACTCACAATGGTGACGCTAGCTTTGCGGAGGTCCCGGTTCTCCTCCTGCAGGGCTTTGCACTTCAGCTTAAACGTCTCCAGCTCAATTTTCAGAACTTTGTTCTCTTGTTGTAACGAGGCGAGGCGGTTTGTCAGCTCCTCCAAACGGAACTGGGAAATGACTATGCTTGGTTTGCCAGAATTTGAAGCGGAGGACGACATCGGGGTGGCGGAACTGCTCCCCGCTCCGTCTGTGTCGCTCTCACTCGCGCTGTCCGCCATGGTTGTGTGACGGTGAGGTGAGTCGGGAAGACGACGGCAGCTACAGCGTTTAGTTTCAGGAGCGCACGCAGCAGAATGGTACGCTGCGTGACCTTGCTCCCACGCGACGACATAGCGCCTCCACTAGGATGTCTCCAGCACTGCATAATGCATACACCAGCGATGAAAAATGATGCTGAAATTTTTAATAAATCCTAACTAAGTTACTCAGGGGCGCCGCCAGGAATTTTGGGCCCTATGAAAGACAATGGCATAGACCCCACCACTTGATTGCAAGTTTTAGATTTTTGTTTTTGCTTCAATTGCTTCAAGCTGACAAAAAAAAAAAAAAAAAAAAAGCTTTTCATGGGCCCCCAGTTCTTTTTGGGCCCCATAAAACTTGTCATACACTTATGGTTATTTATTACTTAGTTACTTATAATTTTTTTTATTAAAATGCATTCGCTAAACTGTCAGCAGAATGATTATTATATTATGTGTGCCTCGGGCCCCCCACCCTTCACGTGTATAGGACCACGCACTAATACCTAATGTGATCTGTGTGTGTGATGCGGTCAGTGAGTTGATCTGTAACTTAAAGAATGACTCGTCACAATAAAGGATCAGTTTGTACCATCGAGTAAAGCAACCCTTCCCTGTCATTATACATGGTCCTCTCAGTCAGCAAAGAGACTTTTATTCGGGCTGTTTGTTAGCAACGCAAATGTTATATATTAGTGGAGTAGAAAGTGCAATATTTACCATAGGGCCCCATGCCTGCCTTTGCCTGGAGCCCCAAATCTCTTAAATCTGCCACTGTTCATGGGAATAATAAAGATCTAGGGCTGTGTTGAACCCTTTATGGAGTAAGTGACTATTTTTGATCACTTTATTTCCTTTCATATTCAGCATGAAACTATTTTTTTTTTAATGTAACAACAACATGGAGGTCTTGGTTCAGACCAGAAGGGCAATTTTAGGTTAAAATTTCTAATTTGAAGGTATTTCTTTGAGTACCTATAAAGGGTTAAATCACGGCGCATACATCTAACTAGGTTATTTTGATATAAATGGTTTATCAGTTTATATTACTGCTATATTCTTTACAACCTTATAAAAAAGTATTATTTTTAATGAAGGTTTAATGATTTTCTTATATAATTTGTACATCTTTTCGGGCCCCTCTCAAGTCATGGGGCCCTTAGAATATTCCTAACTTTTCACCCCCATATGGTGCGTCAGTCATTACTATACTGACATCATTTTTAATCATTCTTAAAAAAAAAAAAAACGGATCATGACCATTCTTTGAATAAATGATCAAATCCGAAGGTGACTATGTTATGGTTCTGAAACCTTGTTAAATATAAATGACCTCATGTTCACAACTGTGGACAGATGACTCATGCTTTTGCAAGTGTATGTCTCATATTGGTTATTATGAATCTATGGGGGTTTTACTGGGAGGTAGTGTTTTTTTCACATTTAATCTAAGTGCTTATGGATTTTTTTTTTTTTAATGTCTGTCATTTGCATGTATTTTTCAGGGTTTATCATTCTGCATATCTTTATGACCTTATATGTCTTTCTGTGGAAATTTTTTGATTAACATTTAAAGGTTAGTTGATCAATAAGTTTTCCATAGAAGTGAGTGTGAGCATGAACGGTTGTTTGTTTCTCTGCATTAGTCCTGCAAAGCACTTGCAACCTGTCCGGGGTGTATTTTGCATCCTGCCTGGGAGCTGCTGGATAGGCTCTGGAACTGCAACCCTACACTGGAATAAGTGAGCAATAAGTGGGTATGAGTGGATAGCATTTAAAGTTGGTCAAATAAAACTAACCTCACATAAATGGAAACTGGGTAAACCAAAGATATAATATGGAAAACATTGCTGTTGAACTTTTTAGTGAAAGGCAGTTTGAAGCAGTAACACAAATTGTACTATAATCAAATAAAGAAATTCGGTTGAGTTATCATTAACATGACAACATGAGAAATTACTAATCATTTAAACCAAAGTAAACTTTAAAAAGCATAATGGTTTAAACATCTTACATGTGCTCTGTATTATGTCTTTCATTTTAATTCAAGTTAAAGCTTTAGCGTATGTACATATAAAAAAAAGCCCTTGGCAATGTAATTGTAATTTGTATATTTTTCAAATATGACCAGAGCAGATTATACCTATGTTTGTGAATTCAATGACTTTTTTTTTTTTTAACATATATTACAGTTTTAAGCGCCATAATTCAATCTAATCCAGTCGAGGGATTATTTTCCAGCGATAAGATACGCAGACATAATAATGACAAGCAACACATTACGCATTTCATTATTATAATGCAAATTAGCAGACATCAGAATATTTCCTTGCATCTAGGTAAAAATAGTAAATTTGACACTGATTATGTTTTATATTAATGTACCTAACAAATAGTCTGTAAGTAGTTTGTATGAAAAACTTAAAGATGAATTTTGTAATATTAACAATTCCAACAGATAATCAAGGCAAGTCATGAATACTTCATAGAATAAAGTTAATGACTAATTCATTTACAATATTATTCAGAAACACTGCTGTATGGCCTCAAAAGTGAGTCCAAGGATACACACAAGAGGCCCTGGAGAGTTTTTCTCAAGGATGGTTTGCAAGGGAAGATATTGACTGAAAGATATTGCATCTCGTGAGGGCATTACATCTCATTACTCACAGATAGACAAATACATGCTGGAGGACACAAAAGACAAGAATAAGAATCATTGCATTTTTATTTATTTTTTTTTATTTTTGAATTGATTTTCTTTAAAGACGTCTGAAACATTTGTGGTGGCATCATTGCTGCTATAGCCCCTAAAAGACCTTGAATAACCAAAGTGCTAGAATAGTTACATTTCAATGGCTTCACTCTGTTAGTAAGAATTGTACATCAAAAATTCTGCTTAGGTGAAAACATATATCAAACAAAATGGACAAAAATTGATAGTTCAACCATATCAAAGGATGCTCTAACCCCTGATTGACATAGTATAGAAGGGGAGGTGATTTAGCACCCTAACTGACTTCCTTTAAGCCCCCACCCACCTCCCAAAAAAGAAAAGAAAAATACATAGTTTTCATGTCCACAGCATAGACTTCAGCAGACGTAGCCGTCGCTTCAGTAGAACACCACACTTGAACTACATGGGCATCTAATGAAAACCAATACAAAGAAAATTCCTAATGCAAAGTAAAATCTTCTGAGTGAGCTAGGGAAAACAATTCTATTTGACACTGCATATACAGACTCTCAAGCCTAAAGAGATCACACAGTTTCAGAGTTAAAACACAATTTATTTAATGCTTAAATCATTATTTCTGACCATCCAGTGTTTTGTCATACATTATGCTATTTAGAGCTACAATCAAATAATGTCTTTATGTGTCCTTAATGTGAGTAGGTTTTAAATTAATAGATACTTCACCAAAAAATCCAAAGTGAAATGCCCCCGTTTTTCCTTTAATAGCACAGCAGCCGTTAGAAAACCAAATCGACACACTGCTAAAATGATTACAAACAGTCTAACAGTGTACAGAGACTCCTACACCTTAATAGCCAATACACACAGTACAATTATAATTATACAGCGAGCCAGCCTTCTAGCATTTAAATTCAGATCACTTCATCCTTGTAGCAGAAGCTGCCCTCCAAGTTTAACACAGACAAACAAGACATCACATCCTCCACGAGCTATTGAACTTTTTTCATCCTCACCCCAGCATGATAAATGCGTTAATGGCATCCCTTTTCAATTCAAAATATAAAAATGGTGACAAATGTTTGGGGATATATGTGTTTAGATAAAGGGTTTTATTTCTCATTGAATACAGTGTTTGCAAACTTGTAAAAATTGTACTTAAAATAATGTGAACAGCATGCATGAAAATATGAGTACTCTGAAAGGCTGCTTTTTTTTTTTTTTTTTGCAGGATTAGCTCAACTCCCACTTTGGGAATTATTTTTTCTTTTCTGGAAATTTCTTGTTAAAATCAAACCTGCTTTTTTTTTCTTATACAAACATTATACCTGCTCTAATAATTAATAATACAAGAACTTGTGAAGTTTCACACAAATCTTCGAAAGTGGAACTGTTTCAGTAAATTATGAAAGCACTTGAAAAGATCCTTCTTCTCAGTGCATCCTCTGCAGTAGCTTCCCCTTTCTTAAGAATTATACACACTGTAGTTTTTATATACAAAAAAAGCTTTTGTGTTAGTTAAGTTTTTAAAAAGGAAGGAAAAATATCCCAAAAACAATTTACATCCTGACAGCAATGGGTTCAAGAAAAACTATAAGGCGAGTGTTGAAGTTGGGTCAGAAGTGTTCCATTTGATGTTTTTGTGTTACAGTGTCTGCTTCATTCTTTCCACCCAGCATGTGGATTGAGCTCTTGTGCCATCTTTGGTCACAGTTGCACCTGTGTGGAGTCTTTGCTGTTGTAACAAACAATGCTCCTCAGAAAAAAACTAAATAATAATTTAAAAAAAAAAGCTCTCAAACCACCAGTGGACCCATGGCACGTATTGTTTCACACAAAACTGGAAGCAGAATCACTGTCCACTGGTCCACCACAGTCAGAGAGTGAGAACCTCCTGGCCTTTTGATTGACCAGGAGGGAGTTTTTCATGCTCATGCGTAAGTCAGAAGGGTTGACTCCTCCCATATGAAAACCTTTGTTTTTGTGAAGCAGAAAGTTGCACACTGGACCTTTGCCTTAAGTCCAAACACTGGAACTCCTCAGCCCTTTTAATTCTTGTTCCCAGGAAATATCTAACTCGGTTCCTGTAAACCTGCAAAAAAACAACATAATGCATCATATATTAAATTTTTTTTTTCCCACTAAAACAAGCTCTATCATCGATAAGAGACAGTGCTTTCCCGAAAAATACACAATTTAAAATTTTAAGAAGCTTTCAGTCATCATCGTGTTAATATTTGATAGTTTGGATGTTTGCCATTGAAACTATTTGCCAGACATCACAAAAGTGATCATTTTATTTCTAAATCAGTTGTGTAAAGACGGCATGATTCAGTGCAAACATAAGTGTGCGCCCCAGCAGGGATTAACAGTCTGGCCAGTGGGATAACAAACTCTTTTTGGATGTTACAAAGCTGTTGTGAGTTGGGGATTTAGTGGACAAAAACAGACATGGAGGGTATCAGCAGGGCAATATAATGCTGAGGCGTGTACCGCCTATCAGCCCGTTCTCTTTGTAACCGTTCCCTATTCACACACACACTGAGGGCAGAAATGTTGGCAGGGGATAAGCAGGCTCAGACCAGCCAGCCGTTTACACTGAGTGTGTTCAACAGCGAGACAGATCAACTGCCTTATTTAGGCAACATTTGGAGTTTTATTTACTCTCTTTCAGGTGGTAAATTGAGAAGATACCACTCTTGTGCCATTCTGTGAATGTATTTTTAGATGTTTAGACTCTTATCTGTCATTGGTCTGAAATTCATTTCGATGCATAATGACAAGCAAAAATATAGAGTTTGAGTAAATAAGAGAGAGAATAATGCATCTAATGTTGCTAAGGCTTGATGTTGAGTTTGTTTAGATAAGAAAATTATGAACAAAGACAGCTGAGGCAGCTTTTATCCACAGAATCACTTTGGCACTATGAACCGACCAAGCACTTTGAAAACCCATACACAAGTGTATCTATGAGAACCAAAGCTGTTGAATCCAAATGGTGGGCCAAAAGATGATTGCTTTTATTCCTAATCTTTTTATTTATTTTTTTTTATAACTAAGACAAAGATACATTTTCACACCTAACCACATAACAAGTTTGAAATCAAAATATAGATCCAAGGTGATAAAAAAATAACAAAACAAAACAACAAAAAGGGCTTGCACCCTGTATAGCTCCACTGTGGTGCATCACTGTCATTTCCTTTTAGCGATGCAATACGTGCAAGTTTAAATTTAGATTTTGTACAAACCCTATTCAGAGAAGAGTGGATTTTTATATATTTAGTTATTTGAACTGCTTTTGTCCATTCTTTTTCTGGTAACACTGCATCTTTTTAAGAATAACTGTTGCCCCTTTTCAGCACTAAGGTCTCCTAATATATAACCCAATAGCCTGAAATCCTACCAATTTTCATTTTCTATATATTGTCTCACTATTGTGTGGCATATCTATTTCTTTACTTTATGTATGTACATTTTTTGATCATTTTTTTCACTTTATCTAAACTGATAAATATATTTTTGAAGCACAACTACTGATAGCAAAAGAAACTAACAGCATGCAAGTATGAGACTTGTTGTGCCGCATAATAATATGAAAATAACAGATGAGCCTTTCCACATCCCACATTTAGACCTGTAATAACATCACTGGTGTCTCAGTTCCCTTTACTGTCCCTTGTAAACTACAACAGGGAAGCTGCATGCAAAACTGTAGCACTGCGACCCAATTAAACTTTATTAATACACACCTACGTCACGTCTGCTGAAAAAATGTGAATAACAAGAGGTGCATGTTTAGACACGCAGACATGTCAAAGTTGGTAGGCTTGTGTACCTGCTAGAACATAGCCATCCCTATGAATGGTACTTTTTATCCCCTGATCTTCTGTCATCCTTCCGCCGGGTTTTCCTGGACCCTTCTCCTTGCTAGAAAAACACAAACACACACACACAAATGTGGTTGAAAGTATCAAAATAAATTACGACACAAGCCTGAAAAAGTAACCCAAAGAGAAGTGGAATCAGAGATCCACACACTGCAGCAACAGTAGTCTGAACTTAAGAGACTGTTTTTCACGGATTTGCCATTTATATTTGACATTAGCAAAGGTTAGTAGCAGCTTAGTTATAGGAAACATAATTAGGGCAAACAACACACACCACCAAGATACCTGAAAGAAGAAAAATTATGACCAGAGTTAGAAACAACAGAGTCACAGCACTCATTAGTCATCGTGTTGACAAACTGGTTAAATTCTTTGAAGAAAATTAAAACCACACAATCAGCAGCAGCAGCACAGTCAGCGTCCGTCTTTGTATTCAGATACAAAAGAGACCACATTTTCACAACAAAGCATGCAGAGGTGCACTTCAAATGGCTGCTTTATGTGTTTTTTGTTCTTATTTGCTCAAAAGAGAGAAAATGAGGACATTTATCTTGAGAGAATTAATCCATTCAACACTGAAAGAAAGAAAAATGATTTACACTATTTTCTTATTTTTGACCTAAAACTGCACTCAGAGGGGTTTAGAGGTCCAATTAAGCTCAATCTAACCATGATCTACGTCTTAATATTCAACCTAAATAATTGTATTCTTGCATAGAATAGAGGAAAGCGCTTCTTACTGCTAGTTTTTTCTTTGTTTACACACACTGTGTGATAAATTCCCAGTGCAGCTTTAAGCCAAAAGTTTGAGTTAAAGTCCAGCTACTGATTTACTCTCACAAAGAACAGCATCCCCTTAAAGAAAACAGTCAGAGGTAATCCTTGTGCAAACCTCTAGCCCATATTCCTGTGGAATGGGGGTGTGGTCACGGTCACTGAGCCACCTGTCACCTCCTTGGTTTTCTGGTGTGGGAGTTGACACACGTCGAATAACCTTCCTGATCACCTGCCCCACGTAAAAGGATGTTGACAAGAGGGAGAGAGAGGATCTGAAGGTGTTTGCTTGTATAAAAATAATGAACCCCTTCTGCTTGTGATATTTCAGACTGAAATGAGACACGGGAATAAAGCTGCACATTACTTTTCTACTGATGAGGTTACCATCGTGGTCCAAGTAGTGTTCCTCTGTCACAGACTCGCCTGGGATATTCTTTGCTTCTTCTCCCTGCAATTGTTAGTGGTTAGCTCATGAATCATAGCTTTTTTTTTTTTTTACCACTTCAAACATGACAGGAAAATAGAGAAAGAATCCATCCTCAGCACCACACTGAAAGAAAACCTCAACAGAGAAGAATGTCCCATGTCAGAAAGAGGCTGGGTTAGTCTTCAATCACCAACTGTGACAGGGTCAGTAACACATAAACACAAACATATTTGTGGACACAAATCTACGCACAGATGGAGAGCAGAGCTATCTGTTCATCGAGCAAAACAACTACAGCCCACACCAGACTGAGCAGGCTAGACTAAACCAAACCAACCCAAAGCCCAGCCAGCCTACACTCCAGGCTTTCAGGGTACCTTTAATATGAGACGGCGTCTGAAGATTCTGGTGGTTACAGTCTGTTCTTCCTCTGAACCGGAATCTACACTAACCCGCTGCACAGGGAGGAATTATTAGAGTATTACAAGACAAACAAATGCATTAGTTAGTTGACAGAATTTTGCTGATGACCTGGCTCTGCTTTATCTCTGTGTTTAGCTGCTTAAAAGGAATAAAGAAAAAAAAACCTGTGCCAAGGATTTTAGGGGTTTCTCCTGCAATAACAAAATGCAGTCCTTCAGACAGAAAACGATGTGGACTGGATGCTGTGTTCTTCCACTCCCAGAGAGATCTGGATCTGATTCTTCTTATTATTATTTCATGTAAAAATTTACCTGGACTTTTTTCTCAGACACTAGTGCTCCCTCTTCCTTCCTGCCGTTCGATGATTCAGATGAGCCGTCCTGAGGTGAGTGCTTTGAATTATCGCCATTCTGTCGCGACCTCCCTGATTCGCCTCTCGACGAGGAAGTGATGGAGTCACTAGAGTTCTCTTGACTGTTGGGTAAGAAAAACAACGTAGCGAACACCATTTTTGGTTAGAGTTTAATGCAAATGAAACGAGTCTGGCATGATTTTTCTTTTCAAGTAAGTTGTCATATTTCTGGAAGAGAAAATGCTTTGCAAGGATTTTTGATGAGAATAGCTGGGTCTGGATTTTACCTTTCCCGTCTGTCCAGCAGGTCTGAGCTAACACTGCGGCCTGGTGTTGGTGGTTCCACATTGACGCTGGATGAATCGCTATGCCAACCTGAAAGCGAACATAGGTCTTTTTCTGCCTGTTCAAGTCGTTCAGGACTCTCCTGATCCCTGGATTCAGTCTTCTCTTCATCCTCCTCCTTTTCCTCTGAGCCTTCTTCTCTCCTCATCTCCTCCAACAAGGTTCCTAACACCTCGTCTTGGATTTCTTTGCCTCCCTCCTCCTTTTCGTCCTCATTGGATCCAGACTCACTAGGCTGGAGTTGCTCAAGTGCTTCCACCCAAGCTTGAGGGGAGAGGTCAGGTACAGTCTGGTCCTCAGTTGCCAAGTCCACCTCTGAGGCTACACAAACATCTTTTTCACCCTTAAACTTCAGTTCTTCACCAGTGTCATCCATTCTGTCCCCTTTTTGGACCTTTTCCCCCCAGTTCCCATCAACTTTTTGAAACTCGGGTGTTTGATCGGCACCCTCTTCAAAAGTCTCCGTTTCTTCTGCACCCTTTTCCACTTCAGACCCAATTTCTGTCAGATTTTGGAGCTGTTTTGAGACAATCTGCATATTTTTAATTTCCTCTTCCTCACATGCTTCCTTCTTACATTCCCGCTGCTCATCTATCACATCTTTGTCTTGCTCTGGAAACTCTTTCTTCTGTTCCACAAAAATTATATTCTTCTCTGCCAGCTTAGACCTGTCTTTTATAATCATCTCACACTTTCTTTCTACATTCTTTATCAAATCCTGCTCAACCCACTTTTCGACTAATCCATTTCCCTCTGCTAACTCTGCTGCAACCATCTCGACAACTTTCTGCATTTCTTCTGTCTTCACTTCCTTTTCACCTCCCTTCAAACCTGCATCGTCCTGCGTCCCATTGAAACTTTCTGTCTGCACTCCTTCACCTCCCATGTGTACTCTGTCAGGCGATGACGGAGTTATTGATGACACTGATGAAAGTGAAGGGGAAGATGTGGAGTATGCCATGTCAACGTCTAATTCACACATTGCTGGGAAAGTGTGTGACCTGAGCTTGTGGGTGGGCTCCACTTCTTGAACAGATTTGTCCTCTTCCTCGCTCAGAAGCAGCTGGTCGTTCAGAGCGATGTGGGGCTTTCTGACCTTAGAGGGAAGAGGATCAGGAAGTTCAAAGGCAGAGACGGACAGGGCAAGCTCACATGGTCTGGGTGGGCTCTTAGGGGGGCTGTCTGGATCTAGGCTACTGGGTTCTATCTCTGGACTCCAAGGCGGGGGCTGAGGGTGGGTTTCAGCGTGGAAAGGCGTGTCTGGTTCTGGGTAATGGTGCGGCTGATGGTGGGCAAGGGAAGGATTGGGAGTGACGGGGAGTTCAGGTTCCAGGAAGTTGGGGCTGGAGTGCAGTGCAGCAGGAGACTGCAGCTCCGCTAGAATGCTCTGAAAATCTGCAAGTGACAGGATGACAAATGTACAAACATACAAATGTAGAAACATGCCACACACACACAAACAACAAGACAACACAATGAAAAACACACAAACCCTACCACAAACAGCATATGGCATGGACAATGACAAAGACTGGAGTGTAAAGCATGTACCCAGGACACCACTAGCTAAGAAATGATAAAATACATTCACACACATACATATACATATACAGTACCAGTCAAAAGTTTGGACACACTTTCCCATTGAATTTAATAGGAAAGTGTGTCCAAACCTTTGACAGGTACTATATAAATATACATATATGTATATAAACAGATCCTTTATTACAAAGCCTGTGTAAAAACTTCTTAAAAACTTAAGTATTAGAAATACACTATTGCACTCCAATAGTTGTTTAATAGTATTAAACGTGCTGCACTTATAGTGCCTTTTTTTTTTTTTTTTTAAAGTCGGAGGTTCATTAGTGGTCACATTAATAGCGGCAAGGGTGGTCTGTTACATGCTCACATGAGATAAATGACAGATGAGAGATGTGAAGAAGGAAGAGTGGAAGAGACGGAACAAGAAGGAACTGAGCGAGCTAAATAAATATTTCCATTTTAGACGGATCGATACGGGTTCGAGCAGGAGGTGGGGTGACTGAGGGTGCGCATGTGCACTGGCAAGCAGGGCAGGGAGAGAGGGAGCGGAGAGGAGGGGAAGAAGGACTGGGACAACGGGACCCTGAGGGAGAGACGGGAGGAAGCGTACACACAGAGAGTGGGGACACAGGGCGGGAGGATGAGCAGGTCAGCTGGGCCATTAAAGAGTCTTTGCTTGGAGAGGTGGTAACAGAAGGTGGGGTCGTGCATTTGGGTGAGGCTGGGATGGGTGAAACTGATGTGGTGATGGGATGTGATAGGTCTGGGTCACTGGAAGAAGATATGAGGGTGAGGTCTGTTGGAGTGCTGGCGCTTCTGTCAGGGTCAGCGTTACAGGAAAGGTCAGGTGATGGTCCTGGTAATGTGAGGGAAGGGGTGTGCAATGGGACCGGAGCAGGTGTGGTGGGAGTAGGGGAGGCTGGGACAGATGTGGGAGAAGTTGGAACAGACAAAGCTGGGAAGGGTGAAGGCGAGTTAGGAGCAGGCGAGGTCGGTAAAGGAGATGTGATGAGGGGGATTGGGGAGGACAGGCGGGATGAGAAAGGAAAAGCAGAAGATTGAAAAGGGTCTGCATAGCGAGGAGAAAAAGAGGGGAGGAAGTTGGATTGTTGCCGCGCGAACGCTGCTGAGGGTGCCAAGTCTTTGAGTGAAATGGAGGATTCGTAACTGGGAGAGCGACGTGGGGAAAAGGGACGGCAGTTAGGCGTTGTAGCAGGTGTGAGGGGAGTGGGTGGAGGGGTTGGTGTTGGAAAGATGGGACTTGTCCGCACAATGAAAGCTGCTTCAGTGCTTCTGGGAGTTAAGGGGATAATCACGCAGACTATGGAAATGGATAAGAAAAAAAAGAAATGCATGCAGAAAAGAAAGACAAAAAGGAGGAACAAATTAAATAGAGAAAGCACAGAAAAGAACACACATTTGCAAAAGACTGCAAATATAAAACATGCTGATGAAACAAGAAAATGAATGAACGATGTGAATAAATGAGGAGCAGGCACATGTGGATGACTCTTAACTTATTAAGAGCTGTTATGTGCTGTTATCAGCAGTGGGTACTGCTGTGGGGAGGTGATGGGATGCAGGAGGAGGAGAAGGAGGAGGAGGAGGAGGAGGAGGCAGTGTGGTTTCACAAGGGTAGAGATGCTCTCATCTATCCAGGGAAGGCTCAGAGGAACTGGAGGAGAACTAGAGGAGCTAAACTAAACCAACAGAGAAAAGCAAACTCTACAAGGTTATATCATTTCTACCAGTCAGACGTTACTGAAAAACACTGAAAGTAGTTTGTAATATGCAGCATGCACTTAGAAAGGGAGTTTTAGCTGTAAAATTTCTCATTTGTGACAACTGGATACAACGTTTAGATTTTTAGTGATGAATAAACCCCAAGCATGATGTGATCAAGATAAAAACTACTAGAGGACATTTTAATAAAAAAAGTTCTGCTAGTAAAGTATTATTAAAAACAATTGTTTCTTAATCTAAAAGCAAGTAGGTTGGAAATGTTGCATATATTTAGGTGGAAAATATACTTTTGATGCACAGAAATCAGGAAAGCCTTTAAAAACAGTAAATATCCAGTTGTCCAAGCAAAGCTCAAATCTGGTATTAAATCAGCTACTTCAAAGATTTGCACTTGGCAAATAATGTCTACAATCCATGCACTGGCACAACAAAAAAGGTAGCAGGGAGAGGTAAAAGGTCAGCTAGTAAAGCTAAACTTTACCATCAGCCTGATCCCGGAAAACAGCGTTATCATCGGCAAAACATCTTGTGCCTGAAATGTTACCATAGTCAAATATCGGGCCCTCCAGTAAAGTCACAATATCCATCCGATTGACTTTGGTTAGCACTGCAGTTAAGGCATCCGCTGTGGAAGAAAATAAACCAGCTTTAATGGATTGTCCAGAAAACTATTTTACAAAGAAGTTTGAGCAAAATTATTTTTCTGCTCATAATTCATCCTGAATTAACGCATGTAGTCTAGAAAAGTGCTTTAGGACTTAGAAAACTGACAGAGAGGGAGCGATGAGAGTAAACAGGACAGCAAGAGAACTTTAATGGATTACTGTAGCTTGTGAAATAAAAAAAAAAGCTACTTTAGCAAATTTGATTCGAAAGTGTCTTTTAAGGTGTTATTCATTTAATCAGACTTTATTTATGCAACACTTCACATAACTTTGTAAAATGTTTACAGGAATAACAGAAAAAGAAAAAAAATTCCAAAAATCTCTCTCTCTTTCTCTCTCATTCTCATTCTGTGAGGTAAATAGGTAGGTAAATAAAAAGTAAAAGTAATATATTAAAAAAGAACAAATTGTATTTTTCAAAACACTAAAACAAACTTAATGTAGGAAGTAAAAGAAATATAGTAAAATCAAACAAAGTAAATTTAAAATTACAATTTTTAAAACACAAACTACAATTAAAAGTAGAAGAAAATACTAGTTGAAATACTTTCAAAAGCTAAATAATGTCACTTTAAAAGACAACGTAAAAGGAAGGTAAGAGAAAGTTCTCTCTTTGTAGATTTCAGCTGCAACTTAAGGAATTCTTTAAAAAAAAAACTATCCAGAAGACCTGAGGGTTTTAACAGGCTCATAATTTAAAGGCAGTTCAGAAAAATAATCAAGACTAAGACTATTGAGAGCCTTAGATGCCAGTAAAAATTTTTTTTACAATCTGTACTGAAACTGATAAATTTTACAGTCAGAGAGTTTGAAATGAGTGTTATATGTGATCTCTTTCTGGTGTGGGTCACAACCCCCGGTGGGGGTCTGAGCTTCATTATCATAGACTATAACCTCTTTTTTTGCCCTAATAAACTTTAAGGATCCATTCAAGAGCAGAAACAACTTCTAATAAATAGACTTACTTGTAGCATTTTTTCCTTCCCGACTGACCCATTTCTTAAGAAGCATGAAGCTCTGTGCTGTAAGAGAGTTCGGGTTTTCTAGTCTGATGTGGTTGATTTCATCCACTGTGAAGTTCATCTCCCGAGCCAGCTCTGTGATGGGATACAAATACAACTCTAACTTAATCTTTAATAGTTCACATGAAGAAATAAAAAAGGCTGTAAGACATTAAATATGAATCCACTAGTAAAATCCTGTTTCTATTCAACTTCATATTATCTTAATGATCACAAGACGATGTAAATGTTTTAAACTTTTTTTTCCTTTTACCTTTTCTTTTCTTTACCTTCTTTTATCAGAGCTCATATATAAACCGACTGACGGACAGCTCTAACTTGGCCGGAATACAACTCACTACATCTTTTAGTGTGGAGATTTGGATTTCACCAAAAAAAAACATTTGTAGGGCCTTCATTTAGCCTCAAGATGGCAGTAAACAACACTGTTTATGGAAGACAGGATCTCTAAGACTTATCTGATTCTTACCTGTCCAGCTGAGACCCAGGTGATCTGCAACAATAGCCATGCGTAAGTCTGTTCGCTCACATGGACTCTGGGGACCTGGTAAAAATGCAGGACAATAATAAATTAATATAATTAATTTTATACATCCCCTGTATACTAATGTAAGATAAAAAAAAAAGAAAACAAAAGAAAACAAAAAAAAAACTAAATGGGTAATTTTCCTTTTCTGGCCACTTGTTCTCAAAACATTTAAATTGTTTTTTTTGTTTTTTTTTGACTACGTGATGTTAGCTATATCTTAGCATATCTGTCAGTTTGAACAGATTTTCCTATATATGCAGTTTTATTAACATTTATCAAGGTTGCACTTAACTAATTCACTTTTAAAATATTTTTATTACTTTCCAGAGATGGCAAGAAAAGGATATTTCATACTTGAGACATTATGGGCAACTTAAATGTGTCCATAGAGTAAGTGGTGCTCTGTGACTGTTTGTGGTATGTATCCTCTAAGCAGGCAGTAACTGTCATGAGAACCACACAAAACACAACATAACATGACTCTCAAGGACAGACTCGTAGTTCTACAAATCTAGGGTGGAAAAGTCTATGTTAGAATCTAAAATGTCAACATGCGAAGACACTTTGTGTTTTTTTTTGTAAACACTAGTTAGTTCCAAGGAAAATAATATGACATTCTATGACAAACTACTACAATAACTGAGTAACCACCCCGCACAGACAGACAGACAGACCAGGGAGTGGTCAAAACAGGGGGCTGGTTGTGGCAGTGACCAGCCATTACTACTGGCATGCTCACTCCCTCATACAGAAGTTTTACAGGGGAAAGAGGGAAACAGGAGAAAGAGAATCTTGCAACATGGACAGTACAGTACACAGTACATCAATGACAAGAAAAGAAATTTTAATGACAGCTACTGTTCTGAAGAGAATATGTAAACACGCCACAGGCATTCCAGTCATTAAACGATCACAACGATGTCATGCAACTAAAAGTGAAATATTCAAATATATAGATGTATTTTAAACATAGTGTGAAAGTTTTACAAACTAGGCTTGATCTCCGCGATGGGAGGCGTTCGAGACCCTGTGAGTCCCTGACTGCCCTCCTTCCCACCAGTCCGCCTACTCCTCCTGCTCCTCTCACTGCCGGAGGCCCTGTCCGTCGTCGCCACCTTTGCCCTTACGGACGCGGCCCCGGCCTCAGCCCTCGAACCTCTACCAGACCTGGATGAGCGGGAGGGCTGGGAGGGCTGGGAAGGCTGGGAGGCGTCCGACAGAGAGGTGCTCCGGGAGGTGCTGTCTTCCTCCGACTGCTCTGTCTGCGTCTTTTTCTCCTCGTCTGACAGGCGGTCCACCAACTTTAGCGTCTCCCCGCTAATGTCTTTAAAGTATTCGATGGTGCGTTTACAAATCTCACTAGGGTTTTCCTGTCTGCCCTGCCTACTCGTGGCCTCGCTTGTGACACTGCTGACCTGAGGCCGGTTCTTAGATGGGAGTCTTGTTGGCAACTGTATGGCTGATCTATGTGTGTTTAATGTCTTTATTGGCTGCGAGGTAACTCGAACTGAAAGAGGTGAGCTAGCTGGGGAAGCAATGCTACTTTTCTTAAATTCCTTGACAGGTATCCTAGACCTGGGCTCTACTTTGGCTATGGCTGGCTCTCTTTTCCTGACCTCTGCTGTTACTATTTGTTTGGGCTTCTGTTTCCCAATGGCTGTTCCCTGTGTATGAAAGGTCCACCCTGATGCTTTCACTGGAAGTCTTGACTTGGGCTGCTTCATCTCATTTTCTTTAACTGTTTCATTTTTCTGCTCCTGCACCTGACTGCTGCTGTGCCCTTCCACACTCTCATCTAAATCCCTGCAGCAGAGTGTTTCTATCCTGCTAGCTTTCTGAAGGGTAGGTTCAGAGGAGGACTGCAAATTAAATACCACACTACCACACTGGATGTAGTTGGCCTGAACACTGGAGGACTCCAGATTATTGTTGTTGTTGCAGTTTTCAGAGGGGTAATCTCTTCTTTCTAGTCTTGGCTCAGTGTGACTGCCAGACTGTTTATCTGCACACTGGGCTTCTATACTAACTCTCTCTGGCACCATCTGACTCACTGACATCTCAGTTTTGCATTCGGTGAGATCCCCTGAGTCTTTTTTCACAGTTATAGAGGCAGCTATGCCCATTTTAATAGGAGTGCGTAATTTGGAATCAACCTTAGAGGCTGTGATTGTACATGAGGAGGCAGTCTCAGCTATGGCTTCACAGGCGGGGGCATCAGTACCAGCATAGTCAGTGTCACTGCCAGGCTGTGCAGGGCTGCCTTTTGCTGTAGTTGCTGCTGGTGTTGTTGGTGTAGTGCTGCTGTCTAAGGTAGTATCTACAACCTTCACCTTTCCATCTACTGTGGATCTCTCCCCTGCTTTTGACTGAGAGGAAAGTACCCCCAGGATCTTGCCCCCTCTCCCCTTTTCCCCTGTTTTAGGGTCAGAGGAATGCTCACCAATCTGGAAAAACTGAAGCCTCTCTTCAACAAAGTCCCGCTTGCTCATGTCAATAGCACCACTGCGTGTCATCTCAAACATCTTCCCTTCGTGGAAAGGGAAGGGGTTAGGTTCACTAGTTGGTGTGCTCTCATCAGTTGGTGTTCGAGCAGGGGTTGTGTCAGGTGTGGTAGCCTGTGACTTGTCCTCCACTGATAAACCAAAGGGCTTGGGGTCCTCCTCTTTTGCTTTGGACTCAAAAACCCCTTCATTATCAACTCCTTTTG
This sequence comes from Telmatherina bonti, assembly GCF_933228915.1. Classification (NCBI taxonomy): domain Eukaryota; kingdom Metazoa; phylum Chordata; class Actinopteri; order Atheriniformes; family Telmatherinidae; genus Telmatherina; species Telmatherina bonti. The sequence continues at coordinate 30,695,180 of NC_136629.1, read as the reverse complement.
TCGACCAGGGATCAAAGTCCAGACCTTTGGTGGCAACAGTTTTAAAAGTTGAGTTCAGCTCCTCTTCAAGTTGGTAGCCAAAGTAGTTTTCGCAAAAGCCCTGCCTATCTGGATGTCTTCCTTCAAGTGTGTAATCTTTTTCATCTCCACTACCTTTTGCTGCAGATGCACCACTTTTTGTTTTTCCATTATCAGCCCCATCTTCACATTTCTCTTCCTCTATCACTTCGAGCTTAGACTGACTAAATGAGCGGTCGGTGGTTTTTCCATCATTAGACAGACTTGAAGTTTTAGGGTCCTCACTCAGTCCATCATCCTCATCCTGAAGGTCATAACCATCTAAAGAGTCTATTTCAGTTGCATCTGTGTCGTGGGAGAACTCGGCTGTGGTTGCTATGGAGCAGTCAGTGATTGACTGGTCATTGCCATTTTGTTCTAAGTCAGCATCCTCCGCCTTTACAACACCATTAACCCCAGACTCTTTATTATTTCCATTCTTCTCTGATCTTTTGTGCTTCTGGCGTTTTTCTCCTTCTTCTTTCATTTTGAAGGTGTACTTTTTAATAGGGATGGGATGGAAGACAGACTCATCATCACTGGAGTCACTATTTTCGGCTCCAGGGGGGATTGGGGATGGAGGCTGGACCCTGATGATTGGCTCAGCTAAGAGATGTCTATCATGCTCTTCTTGAAGGTTCACCTCAATCATTTCTGTTTCTGCCTCAGAAGAAGCACATGAACCCCTTTTCTCAGGATCAGACCGCTCTGCCTCTAAAGGAGGAGGTGGTGGAAATTCTATATAAGCCACTCTCTTGTCCTTTGACTTCCCTCTGTCTCCGCTTAGCTTCCTATTGTGATTCTCTGGGGAAGCTGGCTTAGATTTCTCTTTTGAGGGCTCTTTATAGATAAAGGTCTTTCCCTCTGACTCTTCAGATTCCTCTGGGATAGGGCTTGGCATGCCAGGCATGAAGCCTATCACAGATTCTGGCGTTCTGGATGTCAGACTAACTTCCTCTGAGCTGGGGGTCTCAGGAGTAACAGGACTTTTCCCAGAGCTGTCCATGAAAGTCACTTGTTCTAGAGTGTCATCTTCTGGACTTCCTTGAGGAGAAGGAGACTGCTTTTGTTTGACAGAGTAAAATGCCCCCCTAGTTTCATGCACTGTTCTACTCTCATGGCTTACTATCTTTTTGTATGTTCCCAGTTGCCCTGAGGCCGTTTCCTTCTCATACTGTTTCCCTACTTGGATGCTGACATACACAGGCAAAGGTTTAATGTCTTTGAAACCCTCTGTGACAACTACAGGAGTTACTTGTTCCAAATACTCTACTTGGTCACCATCAACACCATTGCACACTACATTTGACTGGCTACTGTCTGATGAGCCTGTGGATTTTCCTACCGATGATCCACGAGTAGACTTATTGGATTCAGAGCTACTGTGTAACCGATTTCTAGCTGAAGTAGGTTTGTGAGACCCAGACTTTTCATGATGTTCATCAAATCTTAAAGATGTGGATTTGCTATTTTCTGAAAAATTAGACGTCTTTCTTACTGGAATTTGCGATTCCGAGTTTTTTTTTAGACTATCATTGCTATTTGGACTTTCTCGAACAACAAATTCAGTGTAGATTATTTTCTTAGTCGTTTCTTGTCTTTGGGATTCACTGTTATTGCGATCTTTTGTACTTTCATGTATAGAAGAATGAGAAAGTTTGGGAGATTGGGGTTTATAGTGTCCATACCCTTGGCTCTCCCATGTTTTGAACAACTTGTTCTCTTCCTGATCTTTTGCACTGACATCACACTTGGGTGAGAATTTATTTGACTCACTTTCTAGAGATTTCCTCTGACTTCCTGGAATGTCTGGTGCTTTTGGAATATTAGAGCCAGCAAACATCTGATACACAGGTAGCTTAGTTTCCTGGAGTTTTCTGACTGGAGGGTTTTGGTTTTGACAACCCTGAGGACTCCTATCTTGCCTTTGAGCCTCCTGCTCAAACTTTAGCCTCACTGCACTGACTTTGGAAGAACACATTTGAAAAGGTTTTGGACTCTCACTTCCCTGTAATTTGCTGTCTCCTTGTTTTCTTGGGTCTGTATCACTGAACTGCTGCAATACTCTCCTTTCAGGACTGCTGGGTAAGCTTGCACATTTTCTGTCGCTGGAACCAAACCTGTCTCTTAGCCTTTCTCTGCTCCATTCTTCCCCACTACCCCCACTCCTATATGGTGACCTCTCTGGACTACTTTGTGTTGAACTAGGCCCTGATCGTGATTCTCTGAAGTCTGGTCTGCGAGATTTTTTTTCTGGAGACGAGAGTTCATCATTGAGCTGTTCTGTTTTGTCCCGAAAGAACTGAGATACCTCACTTAATTTTTCCTCTGCTTCCTTCACAGTCCTGTCCACTCTGTCCTCATACATAAGCTGTTCTCTTTCCTTACTCTGAGCATCATCAGACACTCGCATCCAAACAGACTGCTTTGGGCTACCAGGCTCAGAGGAATACTGCACAAGTGTGAGTTTATCAAAGCTATCATCAACATTGGCCATTCGTCCAGATTTGTCAAAGACATTTCTTGATGATCTGAAGACATACTCTGTTCTGGGCCCTGCTGACCTGCCCTCACTGTGGCTGCTTCTGTCTGGTGAGTGGAAACGAGATCTATCTCTTAGATACTCTTCTGTGTCAGAATGAGACTGGTCTAATTTCTCAGAAAGTAGCATTTTCTCAGCAAAATTGTAGGACTCCCCCCTTAGCTCTGATAATTCGTCCTCATTGTACTCTACAGACTGCTGGCTAAGAAGCTTCAGTGCTTTGTAAGAGTCATCCGCCATGAGCTGGGCAGAACTAGGACGACTGTCTTCTTCCTGGGACATAGGTGTGTGCACTCTGGGGGAGTCAAGGTAGACTGGAAGTGACTCTTCAGGCTCTTCATCTTCTTGTCTACTCCCTGGGTAGTAATACATTTCCTTCTCGGTTTGGTTTTTTGTCTCCCTGATAATGACTTCTGTTGGTTCTGTTTTATTGCCCTTTTCAATGTGAACCTCAATTATTCTTTCAACCTTCGGTTTGGAGTTGATGTCATCAAGGACCCTTTGTGATGTTTCATCATTGCCGGACTTGTGTTCAAACAATCCGGCCAGTTCTCTAGATGGGTCTTTGCCTGACTGAAAAGCCTTCATTATGTCATGCACAGACATAGTTTCTTCACATCTTTCTGATGCTGCTTCTTTTCCAGGTGGTTTATGGTAGACCATTCTGGTGGTGGTAGTGATGTGAGTTTCCTCCTTTACCCTCATCCCTTTCCCCATTGGATCTTCATCAGGGCTAACTTTTACTGTATAACATTTATTCTGGTCTGGGGTTGATGGAGATTGAATCTGATGGCTTTTAGAATCTGAATCAATATATCTGACAGGATGTGCATCCTCCATTGCAAGCTGTTTCTCATCCTCTGGCTCATAGCTTCTGATAACGTGGACAACCTCAGTCCTAGTCTCAGTGATGACTGGCGGAACTGGGATGTCTTGAAAAAGGGCTTTGGGACCCATGCCTTCGGCACTTTGTGGGGCAGAAGGTGTCCTCTCACTCCTGGTCTCAAACCCACTGTCTGAGAGAGGACTTTTGTCCTGTTCGTGTGAGATGTCATCAGGGGATTCTAGTACAGTTTCTGCTCCAAAAAGTGCATCTGCGACTTTACTTATTTCTTTGTCTGAAGGGGAAGACCGCATGTTTGTTGGAGGCATTTTCAGCTTGTGCTCCTGAACTGCTATTGTTGGCTTTAAGACTCGTTTCTGCTTTTCTTTGCCCTCTCCTTCTCTTTTGCCTTCATCTGCTTTATGTTTTGTGTCGTGCATTTTGGAGAAAGAGCTGCTGCCCACATCATTAGCAAGGTAGTCAACAACTTTGGAGAGATTGAAATCTCTGTCAGGTATTATTTTGGTTTTGGCTTGAGGAACCACTGTCTCATATCTTGGTGGGTAGCTCCAGTTACTGGGTGGTTGTTCAACTTGTACTTTTGAGAAATGGATGTCATCCAAGGAACCCCTAGCTGGGGAAGCCCTACCATCCTTCCCACCGTCTTTGGTGAGGATTTCACTCACTTTTACCAAGTCTTGTTTTACTTTCTCCACAATCCGATATGGCTCCTCATCCTCTATTTTACTCTCTTTTGGAGAATCAGACTGAAATCCTTTACTGGCTGCTGAATTTGGGTCTGTCTGTAAAATGGCCGACATTCTTATTAAGTCCTGTTTCATTTCAGCTACATCCTTCAAAATCTCTTGGCTGGATGACAGTGGTGACGCAGTGCTGGATTTGATCCCGGGTGAAAAAACGGGGGCTTTAATGGGGGAAAGAGTTCTGGCAAAGGATGACTGAGAATTCATCTCAGGGGGCACAGTCTTTCTCGGAGACAGAAGAGCAGCAGCTGATTTGGATACCTCAGGTAACTTTTTAAATTGGGGCTCTGGCAGCACGTTAATAACAGAGTACACCGGAACAGTCATAGTACTAGATGTTACAGCTGTGGTGGCATTAGGGGGGGCTCTTAGAGAGGGATAAAGGGAACTAGAAGCTGATGACCTAATGGACTGGTATGAGGATGATGCAGAGGAGGACAAGGACTTCAGAGTGCCATAGCCTGCAGAGCAAGAATTAAATGTCTTTTCGACTTCATCAAATGCTGCATTGACACTTGTAGTTGCTGCATTGGTGGTCGCTTGTATTCTCTCTTGCAGACTGCTGGAGAGAAGAGATGTTGGGGATGAAGAGCGGTACTGTGTAGGAGATACAGTTCCATTGATCAGAGCTGCTGCACTTGGAGGGGTAGTGGATTTCAGTGGTGATGAAAGTGAGGCAAACAGGTTTCTTGCAGGAGCAGTGGCATCTGAGGCAAATGAACGCACTGAAGAGAGACCAGGGACTGTTTTTATTGGTGAGGAGGAAGATGTTGTGCCACTAGAGTTTCCCAGTATGGTCTTATATGACAACGGAGAACCAAACATACTTAGAGAAGATTTGGGTGAGGTTGGCGGGGTCAGGCCCATGGATGTTCTCTCAAGAAGAGCATTTCCTCCGCTAGAGGCAGTTATTGGGGAGGTCCTAGCAGACAATGCTGCCAATCCTTTGACAGATAAGGGGTCTGGGGCACTTTTGCCTGGTGAGGCCAGGGGACTGGGGGAGACCTGGACAGGGTACTGGGCTTGTTGGACAACAGTTTTTATGGGAGAGGAGATGGTTCTGTAAGATCGTATGGGAGAGGCTGTGTCACTAACTGACTTTACAGAGGAGGCAGGTGATCCAGGGATGTTGGTCTTGATGGGGGAGGCAGAGTTGATGGACCAGACAGACTTTAATGGAGAGGCAGAAGGCGTGTTGGATGACGAACTGGAGAGGGAGCCAAAACCAGACTTGGCTTGGCTGGGGACGGCGACAGGAACAGGCGACCACGCCTGATAAGATCTCGTTGAAAAGACAGGTTTGTGAGGGTAGCTAGAAGGCTGTGTTCTCGGCGAGCTTCGATCAGATGTTTCTTCAACAATAATTCCAAATCAAAGCAATAAGACAACATAAAATGAACATAAAATAATTTGAAATAAAACATAAAAACCAGAAAGAGAAATTTGAGTCAGTCAGAAAGGGAATTTTTCACAGCAGCAAGGCAAAATTTTACACATAAAATATAAGAAAGGCTCATATGCCAATGATGGTGGCTAAATGATAGAACAAAAGATGACAAATGGTACAGATGACAAAAGAGACATGATAACCAAATAATACAATTCCATTGACTTTTGATGTGCTCAATGTATTAGACTCCTAGTAAAAGTACCTTTGACTGTATCTGAAGTTATCTGTATTTGTTTAGCTTAATTCAGTATATTTAATGCCAGAGGACCCCACAAGTGCATGTGATTAGAAAAAAAAAAACTTAATCATTTAGTTATGACCTAAAATATGAGGTTGCACTTCACAAACTGTTATTTAGTCATTCATGTCCATCCAGTTTGCTCTGAGATAAAAAATAATAATAATAAAAAACTCCTCAGTAGACTAGGCTTATTATGTTATCAACAGCTCTGAGGTCATACTTATGGAAATATTTTACATCTTATCAAATTATACACAGCTGCAATGCAAAACTCTTGTGTGAGCATAGAGTCACTGTGCAGGAACTAAAGTTAATGTAAAGTGCAACCTGTTGAACAATAATATACACAGCCGTACACAATCATAAAGCCAATAAAAGAGTGAAATGGCCACTACAAAAATGGTAACAGTTCAAAGGAATATCTTTTATTTAACATGAATGTAAACACTTTTCTCTCAAATGATACATGAACAGACAGATTGATTCAGTGTTTCCACAAATGGAAAAAACCAACATGACAGTTGAAACAGGGAGACATATTTTCCCAAACATGGAGTAGGAAAGCGAAGCGTAACACATGGTAAACCACGCAAATGTTTCATGAATGGCGAATGATGTATAAGCATGTGTCTGGTTGTGAGAATAAATGGCTGATGATCATGTTTTGTCAGGTAGATCTCTTTCTATACCTATGTATATGAAAGAATCATGGAGCAATGAGACCTTCAGACACTAAAACTGTTTGAATTCACAATATCTCAACTAAAAAATGTATTACAGTAAAAAAGGTACACTCACTCGCTGCTGGGTCGGTCAAATAGCTGTAGCGCTTACGCAAAGCTAAGGAGGCAAAGGTATGACGTCTCTCTGGCTTTTCGGTCTGAAACAAACAAAAAAAGAACAAAAAAAAGCTTTAACATAAAAAAAATGAAGGTTTTGGGCTCTAAGCTATCAGTATTAGGGGAAACTATTAATATCAGCTTAGATATTACAGTGCACAGAAGTAGTCCCTTTCTTTTTAGTGAATCTATACATGCTGTTAGTACTAGCACATGGAGGTGCTGCAGGCGTGTCTTCTGGAGAGAAATGGACTATTTTCTTGCACTTCTTCATTTGCTGCATGTGTCAGTGTCCCCGACATGCAAACTATGTGTGACTTGTTCAGTTTGCTAGCAAGCACAAAGTTCAACTTCTAATTAGGTCTGGCACATCAACTAAAACTCCTCTTATCTTTGAAATGCATTCCTCAGTTCACTGTCAACTGGGACATCACAGTAACCTCATTAAATTGCAGAGAGTACAATAGTGTCAATTTTGTAATTATCATGAGGCACAAACTTCCTGGCATAATCAGATTGATTGCCTAACTTTAATGACAACATAGGCTGTGTTTTGCTACTGTCACCCAAACATACAGCGGTATGAATCCCTATTTGTTCTACAGAAAGTGAGTGGACATATGTGCAGTACATGTGTCCAAATTCTGAAATAGAAAAACAGCGCCTTGTATTAAATCTTTCAGGAAGCATTTTCTGGCATGCAGCTGAGAGTGTCAGTTTTTCTGTCACTCATAGGTCTGAAACACAGGAGGGTGAGGCTACCCCGAAGACACCACAACAAAGAAGAAATGGGCAAAGTAAGCGTTATGGTTTCAATATTTAGTTGAAAAATGATACCAGAATCCCTACGACTTAGTAATAATGATAAGGTCCTGTTGGGCATGTATGGGAAGGAAGATATTGATGAAAGCTGAGATGTGGCATAGCAACTTGCTCCGCTGGACTTGGGATGAAGACGGCGATAAATTAAAACAATTGCCATTCCCACACATGCACTACGCAGGGTCATTTTAATACCACCATAGCTGTGTTAAAAAAAAAAATGCAGTTAGCAGCAGATTCTTGCACACTCAGGTATAACACAAAGACAAAATATGTGCAACACGCATTTTTATTAAAGCCTCTGCAGTAAAGGCAACTGAAAAAATGACAGAAGAAGCGGTTCCATGTGATGATGAAGAATCTGTTTACCTCATCATCAGGATCAGACTCCATATCCTGTGGTATTCCAAGATGCATTGCGGGAGAGGAGAGAGATGACACAATGGAGAGCAGGGAATTTTAGTGAGCAGGGAGGTGGAAATAAAAACTCAGGGGATGAAAATGGAGCAGCAAAAACAACAAAATGCATCGTAAAAAATCTATGGGATTAATAGAGAAAACCAACAAGCAAAACAATAAAAGCAAAAGCAAAATAAATACAGTTTCTTGTGATCAATCAACACCACAACAAACAAACAAACAAACCAATCGGAACTCTTGTTTTTCTTTATGCAGACTTGTAGTGTGTCCACAATGAGCCAGGCAACTGAACAAAGCAAGATGTGCATGTGTGGCTGCATGTGTACGTTGTGGGGTCTTATGACTGGCACAGGCTTTAACACTGATAAAAGACAAGCAGCAGGCAGTCATCTCTAGGCCAAATGAGCTTCGGTGGTTTCTTTTAACGTCAGGACGGCATTGCGCTCGGTCTGGTGAATTTCTTTATACGGAGATGAGATGGTATGGCCTAACAAGATTTATTATCAAAATATGGTCATCCTACCTTCTTATGGGTTGGCAGTGTAATATTCAAATTGCATATTGCAGTCTGTGGAAGGCCTTTTGTTGTTTTGGGCTCTCTCAGAAAGGAGAGACGGCCACATGGCTCCTGACCCATATCTCTGATCTGTAGGGGATAACAAAAAGTTGCATTAGCAGTTGAATGGAGCCCTGCAAGTTTTCCTCCTTATTTCAGAAGAAGGAATTTCTGGGGTGATTTGTCTTTTTTTGCACACTTATAATCAAAATTGGTTGTACATATGTAGTAAAAATAGGAAAAATCAAAACAATCTTTCATTGGATTTAGCTAAATGTTTTCACATTATCTTATTTTCCTCTTTCAACGAAGAAAAGGCATCAAAAAGTTTTCTGTTTTCATAACTATGTGCTAAAATGCCTGTTGTGTGCTACCAGACAGAGCGGGTGATTGGGAAGACATTTTAATACCTTCACATTGAATGGAAGTCTGTTTTCCTTGAAGGAGTAGAAGTTAAAAACCAGCTGCTGGCCACTTTTGGTGAGCGGTGACAGGTTGCCATAGCAATCCACATGGATAGGCTTGCCCTCAAGAACCTGCAGATGTACATTGATTAAAAACGATATAATCGAAGCAAAAGATACCATGAAGGTTGATGAAAGCGATGATTGGTTCAGCATATTTGCATATGCCCCTTTCACACATGCACTATTATTATTGATCTGGTGACATTTAAATGTGTTGGTCATGGGTGAATGACTCTCTGGTGCTTTACCATAACATTTCATTGCAAAAATCTGTCCAAGTTGGAGCTAATTCCACATAAATGTCACGTTCGACATGACATGAGTGTGAACTGCTGCACATTAAAGCTGCACCTCGTGCTTCAGCTCTGTCAGATATAAATATTTTTAACACTCCCATCCACCACCGCTTTCTTTGAAATAAAGCTGTGCTCTTGTCGACTCGATCATCTGTTTCTTTTGGAAACATGAAAATGTGGCAATTAACAAAAAACTGTAGACAGACTTATAGTTATTTTGAGGTGATTTAATTTCTCACTTGACAAAAAGCAGTGATGGTGAGGAAAAATGTAATCAGTTAAAGCAAAAATGTCCTTTTTGTTTAGCAGCTATATGGCTACACCACAGTGTAGGAAGGAGACATTTATAGCTTTGCTGCAAGTTTGGCATGCTAATATCTAGTGTTAAACTGACAGAGAGGTTGCAGTCTAAAAACTAACTATTAGGACTATTGTATCATACCACAGTCCATCCACTGTCTTTTTGCATGTGAACTGCAAAATTGTGCAAACCATGGCTTTTTCTGTCACTATCACAGGCATGTGTGAAAGGACAATAACAGAAAATTTACAAATGCCTGTATGCCATCACTTTAACAGGTCCATAAATGTTATTCCATACGTGTGAAAGGCAGAGGTGGCAATTCCTGGTCCAGAAAGTGAAAGTTCTGCCATGTTTTTGGATCTACCTGTACATTTAGAACAGGCTAGTTTACCTGGCAAGTAACTCTGGTCATTAAATTCAGCTCTTTGGTGACTGGTTGGAACAGCTGCCAGACAGGACTTTTACTTTCTAGACCAGGAATTGCCACCTCTGGTGAAAGGGACTTTAGACTCTTATACTACTGAAGAGTGTTTGAATGTCAATATGAATGCTTCACCTCAATATCTTTGCTTCGGGCCACTTCCTCAAAGTTCTCCTGCTGTTCCAGGGTTTTGTCCACCTTGTCGTCTGTCATGCAGAAGCAGCGCAGCCGAGCCTCAATGGCGTCGTTCATTTTGGCAAACACCACAAACTTGGCCAGGTACGGCACGCAGATCAGCTCCCGGTATAACTGAGACGCTAGACTCACCGTCTCAGGAATCTGGTGACAGTCTGCGAGCCAGAACCTGAGGACGAAAGATTGGAAACAAGGGAAGATGTGAAAAAAAGTGGGAAGATAATGCAGATTTAAGAAAAGAAAGTTTTAATCATACATTTCATCAGACATCACAAGTAATAAGTCAGGCAAGCTGTATTATTTTGCCTTCAGACACATGACAGCAGTGTAGCAATCTAATTGCAGAATACCAAAGGGAGCTCTGTTAAAATCTAGCAGAACACTCACCACATGACTCAAATCTAACTAAGATGAGAGTTCATGACTTTGCGCACTGTAACCTAGAAGCTGATAAACTGAGGTCAGCTTAGCTGGTATGATTGACTTGCAGCCCTGCTTGCTGCAACACAGAAAAATTCTTGTTTATAAGAAAAAGGTCAGAGAAAAAAAAAAAAAAACTCTGTCTAGAGTCATCCAATTACACATAGATTCAAACATATGAGAGACTTTCTTCTTCAAAGAAAATTGGAGAGAGGACAAAAATAGGTAGCCACTAGAATAACTGAAACGCTTAGTTTAACCCTTTAATGTTTACACAATGAAAAAGGCCATTTCTCCATTTATCGATTTGTTTTGGACAAAGAAAAAAAGATTCAGTCCCTCTAAAGCAGCTTCTTTCTTTTTCTCTTTATCTCTCTCTTTTATCCCCCCCCCATAACAGTGTTGCATCATTAACATGTATGTCTCCTGTCTCAGCAGGTCTCCCTGGCCGGGATTAGCAGTTCCTGTTGTCTGTTGTCTTTCTGTCCTCTTCCCCCCACACAGCAGAGGCAGATGGCTGCCTGTCCTGAGCCGGGTTCTGCCGGAGGTTTCCTTCCTGTTAAAAGGGTTTTTTCCCTTTTAACAGGAAAGGAAGAGTTTTTTCCTTCCCACTGTTGCCAGTGTGCTTGCTCAGGATGGGAGATTGAGTTGGACTCAACTCAATCTGTTGGTTTCCTTATATAGGCTATTATGAATTGGCCTTCATTATGTTTTCCCCTCTGTCTGTAAAGCGTCTTGAGATGGCATTGCCGTGATTTGACGCTATATAAATAAAGTTGAATTGAATTGAATTGAATAGAAATACTGAAAAAAATGTTTTTAGCAAATAAGAGATTTAATTTAACAATAACAGTACAACAGGGAAATGTTGGAAATTTGAAACACTAGTGTGATAACAAACACTTACTTTGGGTTTTCCATACCCAAAGCAACTGGTAGAGATGGCTGAGGCAGGTTTAGTTCACAATTTTTTTAAAAGAAATTCATCATAGTCACTGCACATTTACTAATGCCAAATAGTAAGACCAGGAACTTAAAAAGTTCATTTTAACTTTTGTTTTTGATTAACTTATATAACAGATGATTATTAGATATAACAGCAATACCATCCTGTGTGCAATTAGATACATATTTTGCTGCATGAATTAAAAAAATTATAATATATTAAAGAATCAATAAAACATTTTATTTTATTATTTATGCATGCTTTGACATGCAGATCAGTAAAAAAAAATGGAATTATTTGTACATGACTTTTAAAACACTTTCGTGACGGCCCCACCACTGTTTTGACTTTAAGTGTTTGTCTTTCTGTTTAGTCTTTGCAGGTACCATCCTAATCACTGGCAAGTGTGCCACAAATTAAGAGCCACCAAGCGTGTCTGAGCGCGTCTCCCAGGCTCGGGCTGGGAGATCTCCCTGGCTGTGTGCAGGCGTGGCACTTTGTTTTGCTTTGGTTAAGGTTGCTTTGTTTGGTCTTATTTTGGTGAAGTTTCTATTTTACTTATGTTTCTTTAATGAAGTTTATTTTTGTAACAACAACTTTTGTGCCTGCCTCCCTTCTTATTTGCAGCCTTGGAGCCGGGCTGTAACACTTTTTACCATCTGGATTAATGATATTTAACTCTAATCCTCTGTGTGAATGCGATGTGTGTGTCTTACCTGGCCGACACATTTGTGGTGAAGGAGACACAGTCTGTTACAAAGGACAGAGGTGTGGTTCCTGTGATGTCCTCCCACTGTGCAGGGGACGTCCCTCCTGCAGGAAACAGGGTAAAAACATGAGCTACCTGCCCCTCCAGCACAGCTTGTTGTTTAGCTTTTATTCTTCTCATCCTTTGACCTTATTAATTCATCATTTTCCCTTCATGAACTGATGAAATTATAAATTATATGACAATTATAAGCAGGTCTGAGGTAGCCACCACTATTCTGTTTAGTTTTACATAAGCTTAAACTGACTGCTAGGCTTATTTTGACATATAACTCAAGGCTAAGTTCCTTGTAACTAGTCCAGAAAGGCTGTTTAGTTAGAAGCAACACAGATACACCGTCATGCTCCAGTTCTCCTGAGATCTACTTGCCTGTGATGCTGCAGAGCAGACGCAGGCATGGTGCAGCGTCGCCTCGGTGACCGCTGGGATGGCCTTCTGCCGATCTAGGTGGAACGGGGATTGTCATGGTGATCGGCTTGTGAAACTTTCTTCTCCGGGGCTCTACTGTGACAATTGGGCTGAAGGTGGCCCTGTTTCCAAGGACGGCTCTCACCATGTCATCTGGTACAGGCTGGGCCTATAAAGAAACAGAGAAGAATGACAAAAGATAAAGATGAAACTTTTATTCAGCTGAATAAATAAAAAAATAAAAAAAAAAGCTCAATCAGATTTTTCTTAATTATTTAATTAAATGAAAGGCCCAGGCATGTCAAGTAGAATTAAATATTCAACAAAAATACGTCAATCATGAATAAGTAATAAATCACTACATGGTAAAGAAATAAAAAATAGTTTGCATTTAAGCTGATTCAATGCATCCTCTTGTACCTGCAGGCCAACTCGAATTCTTTTGGTTAGAGCCCCCTGTGGGAATGAGGCCTGGACCATGGGCACAGTGCTGCAGGACAGGATGCCTCCGTCAGGACCCATGTGATTAGATTCCTGCTTGATCCTTGACACCACAGCAAAGTACTGTGGAAAATCTCTGGTGACGATGCGGCAAATGCGCTTCTTCTCCAACTCAGCAGGACTGTCCAGCTCTATGTTAAAAAACGTTTTCATGAATGTGGTTTATGACATTTTACTGCCTTGGATTCTAATAAGTTCACAAACATGAGTTCTGTTAATATAGATTAATAAGAAGAATGTTAGAAACTGGTTTTCTGGGACACAAACTGGTATATATAGCCCTGAGCGATTACATTCACCTACACCTGCTGATTTATGCCTGGCAGGAAAAACAAACAAGAAAAAAAACTTGTTACCTTCATCCATTCCTGCAAGCAGGTCAGTGAGTTCCTCTGGTCTGGAATCAAACTGGTGCTCCTTCCAGGTGTCACCATTATCACTCCTCAACACAATCAGCTCCCTTTCTCTCCCTCGCATTGAACCAAAATGAGGAATCTCAACAATCACAGGACTGAGAGAGAAAACAGAATGTTGAAGATCTGAAGAAATATTTTGGGATGACGAACTCCAACTATCCTGCTAGAAAGCCTACCCAAGGAACTGAGCGCCTGCAGGTCCAACCTCCACCAGCCGGCTGACAAGTCCCTCCCCTTCCACCATGGGCGGGGGATAGGCCAGCTTGTGCCTCTTGGCCAAGCGACAGGTAATGCGTGTGGGTGCAGTGCACTTCCTGGGAGGGATGATGATACGCATGCCATTGTGGCGGCTGCCTCTCATGGAACCACCACGGGCATCCACCATGAAGCTGACGAGGAACCTGCAGGAGGAAAAAGAGGAACGTCAGACGAATACAAAATAAAGAGAAATAAAGAAAGATAGACAGAAGCCATGGACACAAGTGAGGAGGACGATTCCCATGCTGTGATCACCGTACACCCAAATAAACTACAGAAAAGAGAGAAATGAACAAAAAAGAAAGTAAGAGAACAGGAGGAAGGACGATACAGAAAAGAATAAAAGGTGCTTTGAGCTCTGAAACTTAGCACTTCTCACCTTCAGCTGGCTAAATCTAGAACATCAAACACCGTCTGAAACTAAACAGGGTGCTAATGAAGTGGCAGAAAGTTTAGTTTCCAGTTCTGGGTCTGAAGGTGAGACTGCTGTCAAAGATTCAGTCCCTCTAAAGCAGCATTCAGTGATCAAATATTAAACACTTCTCACAAATGTTTCACCAAGATTAGGTTAATGTGATTGCTGTGCTATTCTTCCAATCGAGAACACGGTTTGGCTTCCCATTAAAGCTGGGGTAGGTAATGTTGGGGAGCTAGCAAGATGTGAAAGTGGCGCCCTGTCTTGGCTCCTCCCCCTCTGGTTTTGCTCCTTTCCTGATCCAAGGCTTTTTTTCTCCGCCAAGGAGGTTATGTTTTTAGCAGCGTTTATCTGTTTTTGTTCAAGATAACTCGAAAAGTTAGACATGGATTTTATTGAAATTTTCAGGAGTTCTTGGAAATGGGAAAAAGAAGAACTGATTTAATTTTGGTTATGATCCGGATCACTGTTTGGATCCAGGAATTTTTTTTAAAGGCCGTGGCAGAGGTTTGCACTCTCCGAGTGCTTTTCTTGTCACAGCTTTTATCACCAACAATTTTCTCTTTCTCAGCTGTTTAACGGGAGGATGCAAATAAACTGAGCCGGGTCTGTAAATCCATCCTGCATTTTCTCAGCCATGTTTGCGTTCTGAATTTCTTCTTCACTACATTGTATTTTCATCTTAACATGTTATTTATATGCAGGGTGTGGCTATCAGGTATGTGCTGCGGGAAGGGGAGGAGGGGAGCCAGGAGTAGAAGCTTACAAAATACTAGAAATGAACAACTTCAATTCAGCCTGAACGCTTGGATTGGTCAGAGTTTTTACAGTAAATTGAGGGGTTTAACTAGATTTCTAATTGTTCATGGATACAAAATGTCTATACTACTATCAGGACGAGGAACCACTTCACCCAGAGTAAAAAAAAAAAAAAAAAAGTCTCTGAGCAAGATTACCTATCCCAGCTTTAATATAACCAATGGTCCCACAATATGAGGAAGGATGAGTTGTGTTGTAGAACAACTCTCGCTACAAGTGTTGCTTTATCAACATTGTAAGCTGCAAACAGCACAATCCTGAAAAGTTTTGTGGAAGATTTAGTCTTAATGTGCACTGTGAAAAAGCGAGAGAGAAATGGCACATGAATGAAACTCCCGACACACTTCTAATATCTAAGCAGTGCAGATGAAAGACCAGACCACACAGATGAGACGAGCACAGACTGGAGAGAGAGGAGACAGATGACGAGATGAGAGGGAGACAGAGGTGGAGGAGGGATTGACATCACTGCGGCATCATGGGTGTAAGCAGCGAACTCAGTCATCACCTGGAGTCATACTGAGGGAGCGGGGAGGAGGGGCTGCAAAATAAACACATGGAGACAATGCAGGAGGCAAACCCCCAGAACCTAGATTTAGTATCAGATTTTCACAAGCACTATTGGGATCAATAATGTCTACTGAAGATGAAAGAAGACAAATAAAAAAAAAAAAACATGACAGAGGAGAAAAGAAAGACGTCTAAATTAGACAACAGAGGACAAAAAAACCCAATACATCTACATATACAATCACACAAGAAATAATGAGCCAAAAATAGAAACGCACAACCAAAATTGGACATCATAGATCCCAGTATTTCATTTCTGAGTAACACCAAAGTATTTCTTATTTAAGCTCTGAGCAATGACAGTTTATTTAAAGCAGAACTTAACATTTTATGATGTGATATATTCAAAGTGTGTGCATGACATGAAAGCTGCATGTTATCACTTTATACAAATGAAAGGCTTAAGCCACTGTACCATGAGCTCACACAGAGCCTGAAGTGTGTTTGTGTAATGACAGATAAAACCACAGTGTCAGTGGACACTGGGGACTTCTGGGCCATGTCTGTAGACTTGTGGTATGATAAAAATGTTTTTTGTTGCTGTAATGTAATGTGTAGAGTAGCAGCACTGCAGAAATCCCAGAGCCCTGCATCTTGTCTGCATCAGTGCAACAAGCTTTGCTGCGTATTGACTTGTTTTGGGGGGGGGGGGGGGGGGGGGGGGGGGTGCACGCCCAGTGGTTTTGATCAGTGGCTACAAGGATGTGAATGCAATATATGTGTATGAGCATGGCAGCAGCTCTTACCCAGAGTGAACGGGGCTGGACACAGTGTTGTGGCTGTGGTCCACGGTGTCTGGAGTCCAGCTATAGCGACGCATACACTCCGAGCTGTAGTCTCTGGTCACAGCAAGGTGCTGGAAGAAGAGGATCCAAAGACAAAGATAAGGAAAAAAATGGAAAAAAGATTAAATCACGAGGATCAAAAGTGAAGAAAATGAACCAAAGTGAAACAAAACAAAACAGAAGCAAAGACATCATCGTTTATAACACAGACAGAAATGACCCTCCTGCAATGAATGGTGTGGAACATCTAAAGCTTGTGTTTCATTTGTTCACAGAATCATCACAGTTGCAGCAAAATAAAAAAAAAAACCACTTTCATTCAGTAAAACAGGCCAAAAATAAGCTTTGAAAGGTCATTAATGTAAAAGATAAATTCATGTGCACTGACAGCGGTGTTGGAATGACCACAACCTAAAAACAGCAGTGAAGAAGACATGAGACTGGCATACACCCAAAACCAACAAAAATCATAAAACGCACAACTCCAGAGAAATGGCATCCAAATCACAGTGAATGAAAAATGGATGAATAAGTCAGACGTCCACCAACATCTATACCTTATTTAGAGGGTCAACCAAGTAGGAGATGTCTTTACAGACACTCTGAAGCTTAAGGGAGAAGAAAAACATTTTAGAAACTAGGTTGGGAACACTGTGTGGTCTAGCTGAATGGACTTATGCTTAGTTTGACGACATAATTTATGACCCCAGATAATATTTTTAAAAAATCTAAATTTTATCTCCTGGAAAGCAGAATTGCTTGACTGACACAGCTCAAACAAAGGTGACCTAATGTATAGTTTTATGTACAAATAATTAAAAGTGAGACTCCTGGTTATGGCGGCCATGTAAGACATGTTTCACGCTGCTACTTCTACTTCTGTAACTTTAAACTCATCAAAAGCTCTTATTGTGGAATCAATTCCAAAGTTTTAGAGTAGACAGGGTTCGGTCCAAAGTTGGAAAGTTAGGCGGTGAAAATAAAATTTCAAAACAACCAAAATTTAGAGAATTTCAAGTTTTGAAACGAAGCAGGGAAAACTCTAGCAGCTATGGCTAACAGGGGGCCAGCGGCAGAACAGACATGGCTGAAGATGGGCCAAGTGTTGGCTGCTGTAAACTCCTGATAACAGAGTTTTTTTTTTTTAATTTGATGGGATTTTAACAGCGATAAAAAGCACAAGAAAGAAGATAAACTGTAAGGAGCCACTGTCACAGGCAGAGCTCCGAATATCAAGTGCGGAAGAAAACGTAGCTAACCTGCAAACCAAACTGCAAGTGCTGGAGTGAACATGGAGAACCTTAGAAAAAAACTTTATAGATCTGGGATCCCACTCAAGATGGAATAACTTGAGGCTGATGGGACTCACAAAGGCTGCAGAGGAGCAGGACCCATGTTCCTTTTTGGAGAAGTAGATTTGAAAACTGCTCAACAACGCAGATCTGCAGGTAGCAGTTGTATTGGAAAGAGCTTATCGAATTGGCCCATCAATAGATAACAAGACATGTAAACACATGTAAAGCTCTTGGGCATCAGGAAAAAACTTGAGTATGGTTTTGGGATAAGATGTGTGCAAATGTTGTTGTTTTCTTCAATTCAAACTAATTGAAGGGGGTGTTGAATTTAGCCAGTGGTGTAATAGTCCTTCAAGAAGTGGATATACTCAATTTTTAAATGATTATTATTTTAAAAACAGAAAAAAGTAGCCAGAAAAACACAGTTACAGAAAAAAGGTCATGTAAAACTATTCTATATAGTTTATCCCAAAAATCCATCAGTATATTTGTTTATTGTCACATTAGTTTGGCTCTTTGGTTTCAGGGAGGAAGAGTTATGAAATGACTAAACCAGTACTGGAACACAGACTAGTGAGAGTTGGCTTATAGACATATATGCATATATCTTTATTATATCTATGTTCAAGCTAAAGTTAATCCAGCTGATGGCTAACTGCACCAGTGCTGCTGAGCTGCTGGGCGACGTAGGTACCTGTGTAGGGACGTTTGTCATTTTAAAAGCATCATCACAAGAGGTTTATAAGCAGGTATACTCAATGCTGACTGAAAAAGAAGTGGGTATACTCCATGTACCCGCGTATACCCTGAACTACACCACTGCATTCAACTAAATGGAGCAAATATATTTTATTATGTGAGCAGCTACTGTTTTTGTTTATGCTCTGGCTACAAGCACAAGAAGAGTTCTGTAGAACACTGCGGGTTTTCATCTGAAATCATCAGTAGGGGGTGGGGGTGGGCGGTGGGGTGCTCCCAAGCCCTCAGGTTTGAATAAACTTTTCGTCAAGGTGCTATGCACTCCGCCTCTGTGCTGAAAGCATGCATGGCAAATACAACTGCTGTTATTCCCTTTGTGTGAGACAACTTAAGCTCTCCTGCTCCCTATCTTAACACACCCAGCCTGTGTTATGATCAGGCCACTGGTGGAAAAACAGAACTCGAAAAGTGACAAGAGACATACATCAGGAACTTGAACAAACAGTCAAACAGAGAGACCGAAGAAGGGCAACATGAATGTTGGCATAGTGAAAGAGAAAATGTTGAGCACAGAGGATGACATAAGAACTTATAAAGAGGAGAATGAGTTAGACCTTACCGTGTCTTTTGTTGGGGCCAGAATCTCCTCAATCATCATACTGTCTCGTGCAAAGGAGCTCCGGTTGAGTGTGTTGGACCTATCCGAACTGAAGGAGCGGAGGCTACAGGTTACCATGCAGCCCAGTGCCACCGGCACAACAAGTGACGGGCAGGGGGACACGGCATAAAACAAAAAGCAGGGAATCCATTATTACATGCAACCTCCAGGGAACCGGGATTCATTTACTGGATAGAGTCCAGTAGTCATAAGGAAATTAGAAAGAGGCGGAAGAGTCCGCAGCTGAAGACCAATAAGATACTGCAGCAGGTTAATCAGAGATGGAAATGAGAAGTGAGCTCACTTTGTTTGCACTGAAAGATAGAGGGAAAGAGGAAGAAGTGGGTAGAGGAAAAATAGTTTCTATTAGAAGACAAGGTGAGTGCGTCTAATGAACATCTATGCAACTAAACTGAGTGAGTCTAAACGACGAAACGTGACAGATACAGATTGGACGTACTTTCTTGGCAGGTGGAAGTAAAAATTTGACAAAGTTGTCGTTTAGCAAATGAAACTAAATGAAAGCATCTGAACTGTTACATCTGTTTTAAACTCAATGACTGACATCTCCTCATCGTAAGATTAATTGACCTCGGACTGTTTCAGAGGAGTAAAATCCAGGGAAAGGGGAAGCTGCTCTTCTCTGTTTTGCTGCAGTCTGCTTTATGACTGCACGGTGACGTGTGCCTATTTTTGCAGCCTCGATGCAGTGCCGTGGATTCCTCTCAGCTTTTTTTTTTTCCCTCCTTTTGCTGTTTTTGCTACAGTGATTCAATCAGTGCAGAAGATGCAAAAATACCTGTGTAACTGCACGGTTATCGTGTTACAAATTACACATAAGAAGAGGCTTTTTGTGTGTTTATGCAGCTTGGATAATGGTTTAATGCCGGTAAACAAAGCTGACAACTCTGCGCTGTATTTTGTCAGATTGAATACTGTATGTGTGTATTGATGCGCCATGTGTGAAAGCGCAAAGTCGAGGGGGGACGCGAGAGTGAGGGGGTGAGAAATTGCAGAGCTCAGCGGGTTTGAGTGGGCACACTATTCAGCACAGAGAGAAGCCCTTTATTCAGCAGAGCCTGCCTACCCCATGGAAGTTACCAAGCAACTCTGTACAGACTGAATGGACTCGCTGGCATGGCAGCACCCCCCCTCTCTTCTCTTCTCACTCGGACCTTGTTTGTTCTTCACAGCTTCCTCCTCTTTCTCATTCTGTACATCCTCCTTTCCTCCCTCGACATCCATCTTTCTCATTCTAGGTTGTTGATTATCGCTTTCTGCATGTGTCTCTTCCTTATAAACGCCCTTTTATTTCCATGGCAGGTTCATGTTGTGATTCTACTGTGCAGTTTACGCCACAATCCACTGACATAAGGACTTTTTTTTCTTACCCATAATTCTCTGCCATCTTCCTTCCCCTATCCACACTACTCCATTCATTTTACTGGTGATCACCCAGTTTGTATAACTGTAAACTACACTTTCATCTTTTGTGTTTTTTATTTAAAAGATCTGCATATATGCATCAGTGCTCTGAGAATTTCTGGTTGTCATGTGGCTGTGGACACACAAAAACAACTGTTGACAATTGAGCTATTGTGCATCTGCGCGATTGTTTCATGAATGCATCCAAAATGTCTAAATCAGGTTGTTTTTTTTCCATCTCTGCAAACCATCATTTAACAGCGAGAAGCATCCCGAAAAAAATTCTGGGGTTTCTCCAATTACTTGCATGTAGACAGAGCAGATATGAAAGGTGGATTATCCAAACAACGATGCGTTTGATCCCTGGAAGTTACACTGAGTGGCACTGCAAATAAAATGTGCCACATCAAAAAGTGAGGGGGATTAGTCCACACAACCCAAACTGAAGAAAAGCGCTGCTGTAGTGTGCAGCACAGCTACCTGCTTTCAACACCTGCATAAAAAAAATTCCTATTTTAACCAAAGACATGATGACTTTTGTCAGAATGATGAGGAAATAAGCTAAAAATGGAGCGCTGATCTCAAAATACAACAGCAATAATGTGACAAAGACATGTAGAAAACCAGAGTAACAACAACAAGCAATGAATGACTTGTGGTCTGGGTTGGTGGCTGTGATTTTACAGGTAAAAGGGGTTAGTGCTGAGATCTGGGGTGGCAAGGGAGAGGGACACAATTCACAGCTAATGGCTTCTACTTCTACTACTACAACTACAACTACTGCTCTTTTCTTACCTGATTCTAGGG
Source organism: Telmatherina bonti (assembly GCF_933228915.1). NCBI lineage: Eukaryota > Metazoa > Chordata > Actinopteri > Atheriniformes > Telmatherinidae > Telmatherina > Telmatherina bonti. The sequence continues at coordinate 30,673,792 of NC_136629.1, read as the reverse complement.
CTACAATGAGAAACGGGGTACAGGGAGACGAGAAGAAGAAGAAGAACAAAAGAGAAGAGTGAAAAGCAAAGCATTTTAAACAGTCCCGCATGATGTGGCTTGTTTTTCTTAATTATATGACACTGATGTTTGTGCTTTTTGCGTGTTTGCCCTACAACGAAGCACAATTCTTATTTAACTGTTTACATGACTGTGTTTGTGTGTAAGCAGCCATGAAAAAAAGCAAACCATGCAATGCAGATGTCACAAAAAGAAAGGTAAGGAGAAGCAAATAACTTGCTCAGCATCATACATAAGCAGATCAATACATTATCTGATATATTTTACAACGCTCACACTCATGTAAAGAGAATCGTCAACGGTTTCATAATCAGTTTTAACTTTAAAAAAACGCTCATTTAAAGTAGATTGAACTACAGAGAAGTAGAGGAATATTTTGTGCTGGAATAACACAGGATTATGTGGTACTAAAACACTGGAAGAATTTTCTTTTACTACCTTTTTGAATGCAAGTAGGACAGCCAATCATAAGCAGCAACAGTACTAAAATTAAAAAGTCAACCTTTCCATGTAGTCAACGTCACATTGACACACAACAATCCTCTTTCCAGCACATGTCAAACCCATCAAACAAGCTTGTTTACATAGAATCTATCCATTTAACTCCCTGCTGATGTCAGGAGCTTCCTGTAACAGTTAGTGTTGTTTTTATCAATCCAGCCATCACAGTGCATCTGCCATCTGTCACTGTGGCTACAATACACTGTGTTTCCACTGCAGTCTCTTAGTTTTCCACAAAACACTTTGTCCCTTTATTTTAAACTGGAGTTAAACGCTGTTGTGCAGCTGTTCACTCAAAGAGCCAGCGCATACCTCTTGTGTGAGCCATTTGCAGCATTTGCTTTGGTTTTGAATGAGGTCACACAAAACGCTGAATCATTTTGTCAGGTTGAATCATTGGATGGCAACTTTCCAACTACTTTCTCTGGTGATTTCTGTTACTTTGTTTCTGATCAAATACATCGGATTATCTTTTCCAGACTAAAATGAAAGCAATATCATATATGGCATCATAAATGTGTGTTCATATGATTATAGTGGAGAGAAGGATGTCACAAACTCCAGGGAAATAAGAAATATATATATAGCCTAATGGTGGGCTTGATTTGATTGACAGGTGCCTACCTGGCTGAGCGGGCGCCTATGCTGAAACCCATGTAGCCTTCCTGAGGGAGGGAGTCATCCCCCAGCTCTTTAAGGTCCTGAGGCCGCAGGTATTTGTCCGTGTCACCGGTCATGGCATCCTCACCTGGTGTAAGGATGAAATCACAACATCCTCCTGTTAACTTCAACAGAGGCGATGCGGCACTCCAGAGCAGAAAAAACAAGCCCTCAGTGCCAACACCAGTCTACCCCTCATTTGATCTGAGTGATCACAGAGGGCCTTGGGTAATTATCAGCACCCTGAAGCTCAAACATCACTGGAACTAAGTGCAACTTTTTTCCTTTTCATCCATTAATCAGATTGTGGTGTGAAAGACAGCACCAGAGATGTTCTTCTGTGTATCAGACTAAATGCCATCAGGGGCAGAGATAAAGCCACTTTGCGGTACATCTGGAGCTCTCCTGTAAAACCAGGCGCAGTTCTTTAACACGACACTTAAACACAGCACAGCAAAAAAAAAAAAAAAAAAAAGGTTTAACAGGCAACCAGAGCATCAACATGAGCAAAGCATGAAGAGAAAGTTCAGGACCGCAACGCACCTCGATCGGCGGACCGGTGGACGATGACACGCCGGTCAATGTAGCCGCCGGAGCGGCTGTAGTGTTTCCCCTTCTCCCTCATGTCCGGCTCTGTCCTGCCTGCAACACTGTGCTCCTTCACCGCAGCCCCTCCCCCCTACCTCCAATACTGCCGCACTCTGATCAGACACCACCACCGGCGTCAAGGCGGACGGCACGAGGCACGAGATGAAACCGTGTCCGGTGTTAAGTTTCAAAATAAAACGTGCTATGAAAGCTGGTAAAATTAGTAACAGCGAAAGCGTTTTATTTTGGTCATATACTGGATCATAGATAGCTAGGTTTTTATTTTTACTGTTTTGCCTACTCATAAATACACAAGAAATGTTCTCAAATTAACACTGCCGAATCAAAAAGCTATAAATGTATGAAAGGAGAATCAAACGATCAATATAAATAGTTTCACACTGAGTAAACGCTTAAATACATGTCTATAAAGTCTTATAATTACTATTACACTGGGCTTGAGACAACATAGTTTTTGTATTTAACACCTTGACAACAACAAAAGCAGGCAAAATTACTGAATTTTTAATTCCTGTTATTTTCATGTAAAGTTCTTTCACGAAAGGTGGTCCATATGTTAACACATTACTCTATTAATCACATTTAACAACTAATATAGGTCTGTGTAGCTTAGAAAACAAGCAATTTACTTTTTTAAATAGCCAGCCTAGTGTATGTTTTAAAGCTGACACCATTTTCAGAAGTTCCGCAAACAAATAGCCACTAAACAAAAGTACTTTAAATGTATGAGAGTCTATCAAACTTTCTGAATGGACTTTACTCTGATAGCAAAACTGGCAGTTGCACTTCCGGTCTTTTTTTTTTTCTAAATAGCTATTTCTGAGTAACTTGACGCAAAGAATAATCAGCAACCCCGCAACTGAAAACAATATCACCGTCCCATTCAAGCTCAGAAACACACTCACTATACAAACGCAGACACACACTCCTGCTGTAACCCCCTGTAACAGATGTAATCCCATGACACTCAGGTTGAGATCTAAATATAGAATAAGTTAGAAGAAAATGTCTCAATAATTTCCATTAACTGTGAAAGCATTGATAGTTTCACGTCATTTCACTTTTCTTTCCGTCAGTTTATTCTCTTTATAATAATCCAACCAGCAACTCAAATTTCCTTTGACTGCTTACCTTTTTCTAACGCAGCCATACTGATCGCAGTCTTCTATATCCTTTGCAATATGCGTTTCTCTCAAAATAGCCCGCAAAAAGATTAAAGGGAAGCTCCAGAGAGAGTTAAAGACAGCCAAGTAGTCAGGTCCATTCAGAGCCTATTGGTGCTGATGGAAAAAGTTGCCCCCTCTTCACCTCTCACTCAACTCCAATCCAACCAAGTTGCGCGTTTGGTAGCTGCTGTGCGCATCTCTGAAGCTCTTTCACCGTTGAGAAATAAAATCCAACTTCCTTTTAAGTTTTGAGCTTCTTTCATTTCAGGTTTTCTTTGCTGCAAAACTGGACACGACGCCAAGCAGAAACATTAGAAGTCAAAGCCATCTGACTGACGTGACCACAGCGGGGTTAATTCCCCTGCAGGCGGCTCAGAGAAAGCTCATCTCATTGGATTTAAAAAAAAAAAAAAAGAAGAAGAAGAAGAAGAAGAAAAAAGCGAGAGTCTCCGTGAGCCCTTGGCTCAACAACATCCACAACAAACTGTGTCTGAGGAGCGTCGCTGGAAGTGTTTAAAGCTCTGGGGAGGGCACAGTCAGATGACAGGTCGTTTGAGCAAATGCCTGGGAAACTCACTGGAGGAGGCAGAAGAGGGAAGCTCTCACAAAGCATTCCGCTCGTTTTTCTGCCTCTGCAGTGGAAATCAATGAGGGAATCTGAGTGCACGTAAAACTGTAGTAATAATGATGAAATAAGCTACACAGAGCGTGCATCATTTTGCCATTCTTTAAGATTCTTGAGCAACAACCCTCTGCAGTTGTTCCATCTACAGGCTGCACCAGATGACTTAACACTTGCACAAGAAAAGTGAGTTTATGAGCAATTACGAAAGAGACAGACCAGATCCAGCTGCACTAGTGCCCTTCTTTACAATGAAATGCAGGCAAACCACAACAATAGGTAAAGTTTGTCCCTAGAAGGTGCACTTTAGTGGCTACAGATGTGTAGAAAGCTTGAGATAAGCATGTGATTGCAACAGGGCAAACCAGAAAAAAACAACCAGAGACAACAGCAACTTGTCACACTCACTCCAACCAGCAGCTTAATAGGATTTGCCTCTCCATATAGGATTAAAGAGCGTCATAGAAAGGTACTAACTCCTTAAACACACATACATGCACAGATAGAACTAAGCAGGGAAGTGAAGTCAGGCTTTCCCAGCTATGTGACTATCAAGGCCACACTGCACAAGCTCACAGCTGATGAATTATGTACACAGAATAAACTGTTTATGTTCAGAACATGAAGCCATGGTACTAGTTATTTATAATTTGTCCATGGTTGTGATAACACATTAGTACAATGAAGATATGTATCATAAAGCTCCAAAACACGCTCATCCACCATCACTTGATATGCATGTTGAGTCTAGCTGTAACACCTGACAAAGAAACTCCACACCCCCACCGTTCATCTCCTAAGCAACGGCCCATGAACAGGCTCATCAATTTTGCAAGCATGTTGGCTCTGTGGTTCCAAAACAAAGTGAAGAAGACTGAAATGGGCAGCTGGAAGTGTAAACTTGGCTCTGCAGAGCTGCAGCATCTATTCTTCTGCTATCCATGCTGCTGATAATGTCACACAACTTATTTTGCATACAGTGAGGCAAGATTTGTTCTGTGACCAGTATGTCATGTGGGTGATAAAATCGAGTTACACTGACCTTGTTTTCACTCTCTCCCAACATGTTTAGAAGTAACATAAAGTTTCCTTGATGAGGAGAATCGGACAGAGTAAGACTAAAAAAAACTGCAGTCCTAAGTTCCAGGTGTGTCATTGTGGATACAAAAACTTGGACCAGCTGGGTTCAAGGCTGTAGCTCAACAGAATTTATTGCTTTCTGATAAATTAGCTTGAATCAATTTGCAATAGATGAGACTTTATTCTTGATAATGATGTGAGAGCGAACAGAGAACAACTCTGACTGATCCTCCTCTTGCATGTCGTTTTATTACATGTGTAAGCATGATTAATAACAGGGTCTCAACATCGCAACATTTATGCAAAAAGCGAAGCACTCTAAAGGAAAGCATTTTTTTTTCTAGCTGCTAACTAAATATATTATGACATTCTTGTTAAATAAACAGGGAAGCTGATTAGTAGTATAGAAAAGGCTTAACTGCATGTAACTCTAAGTAGGGGAGTTCTGCTGATGTGTGCTATGTTAAAGGAAAGCAAACAAACAACACAACAACAGCTTCAAACTGGTGACAAATACCTTCGTCAACATCTGAAAAAGAATCCTCTTTGAGAATTTCTGGCACATTGGCCCGAACTGTGTGGTTTGTTGAAACATGCACATGTTAATGAATGGGGCACAGAGTCAGTGGAAACCATGCAACAAACTGAAACATCCTCAGTTATTCATTCATTTATTTCTCCAACACTCAGCATGTGAAAATGAAATTAAAGAGACGTTTACAGAACTTTTCGCATACCTTCGTCATCTGACATGTCGAGGAACTCGTTCATGGTCTCCGGGACGTTGATTTTGTGTTTTTCTGATGCACACTGCAAAGAAGATAAGTTTATAAAATTTTAACTCTGGACAAACTTTAAACTGGTTAGAGATGGAAAGTTATGAGCCACAAGGCTCATGTAATACTTACAAGTGATCATATGAAATGCCACACACACACACACACACACACACACACACACACACACACACACACACACACACACACACACACACACCACAACAGACTAAACTTGTACTTTAAAAAACCATGAAATAAACTGCCAGACAGGCCTCTTCTGTATCTGTTTTTAAATCTCTGCTGAAGATCCACCTGTTTGCTTTGGCTTTTTGTACAACATGACAAGTTGACATTTTTTATCTGATTCTATTTTGATTGTGTTTAGTTAAATAATTATTTTACTCTTATTTCTAGTATTTTATTTTTTTAATGTCCTTTTTTAATCATTTTTATTTTTATGTCTGCACATTGTGGCACTTTGGTGAACTTGGTTGTTTTTAAAGTTGTTTTATAAATAAAGTTGCTTCTTTGTGTTTTTAGAGCAGTAAAGTTCCCATTCAACTCAGTGTGCAGCTGACTGTATACTGATGTGAGGACATAAATACAGGATGTGCCCCCCCAAAATTTAAGGAAGGACATGTTGAATATCGTTTACTTATATATTACTGCCTGCAGTTTAAATATTTACCTGTCTTAGTGACTTTTTTTGTATTAGTGTATCAACCAAAGCGAAACTTGAACTTGTAGAGTATCTCCTAATAATGATAACAAACTTGGACATGCACTATGTCAAAACAAGAAGTAGGGATATAATATTTTTTCAGGCTTTTTAAACCCACATAACTCTCACAAAAAGGACCAACAGGCTGCAGATAAGGAATATAAACTGAGACCTCAAACTGAGATAAAATGACCTTGATCTTTAATCTAAAATACTTAGAATTGTGCTGGATCCTCAGTGACCCTTTTCCCCTGTCACCATTGTCCTGCTGTCTCCCTTTCCATCTGTCTTCCTCTCTTCCTTCACACATGTGTGTCAATAAGATCACTGTTTGTGACCTGGGCTAAATGAAGAGAAAGCTTAAGTTCCAATCTGAGCCTTCTCTCTGTCTTCTAATCAGGGCAACTTCACACGTGACGCAGCGTGACTGACTGACTTGCCAGCTGATTTGCAGTATTCACACACTTGCTCCATTTACAGAACGCCGCCGGCTGACCGGCCAAGTTTTTAGTTTGGGTAAGGAGTCTGTCATGCAATTGTGTTAAGTACAACTGTTCAATAACTTCCACCGCAGAGGTTTTACATCCTCTGGTTGCAGAGGTGAAGTGTTTGTGTTATTAGTCAACATAGAAAAGCACATATCTGTAAATATAGAAATGTAAGTCACGTGTGATTTATTAATTGATAATTAGGAAATTTAAAAAGCCCAGAATTTAACGTAATTGGGTTTCTGTCTTTGATGAATAATGTCATTACAGTCATTATTTAATCCATTTTCTAATCCATTTAAACCTCCTGGTGAGTGTAGTGGTTCTGTTTGCTAACACTGACATAAACTTTTCAGTTTCTAGTTCATTTTCATGTGCAAAAGAAACAAATACAATCAATATCTGCTTCTAAAGTAGATATTCACAACTTCTTTTATGATTTGACATAATAATCCCAAAAGAGCACATTCTTGTTTGAGAAAGATGTTTAAGAAATTGTTTTTGTTTATTTCAGAAATGAAGCAAAAAGCTAGGCAATTAATTTTCCATCATTATTTAGCATCATCTGAATATTGGACTAAGTTAAGGTTATTTGTTAAAGCAGATCTTTCTTGTTCTCTTTTTTTTTATTCAAATGATCTCTACCATGACATGGCCATCATGGTAGCTGAGCTTTAATATTTTACAACAGATTACTATTACTGCTGTTATTTACAAAAGGTAATAATGCCCTAAAGATGTTGAACAAAAACATGTTTGAATCATATTGTGTAACTGAGGCACTTAAATGTCAGCAGATCTTTGGATTTAAGACCTGTTTGATCTTTTATAAACATCTATAGAAGTATGAGTAGAGCATCAAGTTAGTCATAGACCAGGAGGTTTAAGCAGTTATTGATTAACTGCTGGGATGTTGGAACTGATACTTAAATACTTCAACTTGAAGTTTTCTTACTTTACAGTGCGAGTACATTGTGTTATACACTGTAAGGTCAAATTAAACTAAATTGACCATGAGTCAAAACAAGTTGTTCTGCAGACTAACTTCTTATCTAATTTCTCCAATTTGCACAGAGAGGCAGGGGGAGGAGGCAGCGAGATGCACGCGGTGGGAGGCTTTGGACAAAATGTTATGTCTTTGAGTCAGAGGCATCGCTTTAGATGAACATCAAAGGAATATGACAGCTGACACATCTGCATCATCTAACCATTGTTTTGTTACAGTTCACAGCAGCATTTGTTTCTGTCAGCGGAGCATTACACGCTTGTTGCAAAGCACGTTCACCTTTCAAAATCACTAATGCTGTCAAATACTCTGGAAAATACGCACCAGCTCAGCTTTACTTATTGCTCCCCCACCGAGCCTCCCCTATCCTTTATCCAGGGAGTGCATTTTAAGGTCTGAGGCATCCTTCAAATCATTTCACTGTGAATGACTTTGAGGTAATAATTAGGAGGATAGAGGAAACGAGGAGGCTGAGATAATAAAGATGAAGTTTATGTGGGATAGGAACTTTGAGCAGGCACTACAGATGGTAAGTATGAAACACTTTCTTTACATGTAGCTTTCAGTTTGAGAGGAAGACATCTCTAAGAGGGCTAAGAGCTCTGTGAAAAGTGTGAGGATATGATAAAATATTACATCAGTCATTCCATTTGGTAAAATATCACATTGCATCGTCTAACTATATGAGATTTGGTTAATTTAGTTCAGGGATACTACTGTCAGACACTAATAAATGCTGCAAAACAGCTTTTGTGTGAGATGTGTTTTACATCAAACAGTAGTACTTGGTTAGTTTGGGTTTATAGAGCGAATTCGTGGAGGTCAAAGTGAAATATCATGATCTTAAAGGCCCTCAGGGGGATAAAGCCAAGTAAATACTGTGGGTTTGTGAGTCTCTGGGTAGATAAAAACTTCTTGATAACAAACAAAACTTCTGTCCTTTTAATTTCCTCGCCGACACACATCTGACATCTAAAGCCCTGGAGTTAGAGTTAGGAAAACTGATGGAAACATTTGTATGCACTTTCAAAATATCAAAAGGATGCAGCATCTCACCATGGCAGTCAGGTTTTCGTCCGTCATGGGCCTCAGAGTGTCCACCACGGAGATGTATCCAAGACGACGGGCGATGGATAGGGCAGTGTTCCCATTCTAACCAGTGACAAACAGAGATGTTATACAGGAAGGACAAAAAAAAAAAAAGCATTTGGTGTTACGGCTTCAGCTCCGTAGGACAACGTGTATCTGTGCCAGTGTGGTCGTGAACTCACCACGGTAAGCTCATTGGCCGAGGCTCCGTGTTGAAGCAGGAGGTTGATGATGTGTGTGTGCCCGTGCTGAGCTGCTTGGTGGAGAGGAGTGTAACCATTCTAAAGACATGAGCGCAAATACACAAACACAATCATAATTAGTTCTTTCTACATTAATACAGGAAGATCTTTCTTCATATAACTAAAACAAAACTGCACGTCTGTGTGTGGGTTTGTCTACCTTGGTTTTGCCGTTTACCCTGGCATGGTTCTGCAACAGGAAGCTTGCCATCTTTACGTTACCATAGTGACAAGCCACATGGAGAGGAGTGTAACCTATCTGTATGAAGACAGAAGTTGGTAGATTGTTATATTGTTACTTAACAAAGAAAGGCCTCCATTCAACAGATGACTTTTAAAAAAAGTAGCTACTTATGAAAGTGCATTTTGTGAGAATCTGGAATATATTTTTCAGATAATGGTTTATAAGGAAATACACAATTCATTTTACTTTTTAAAAGCATCTCATCTCTACTTTCATGATAACTTAAAAACAGCATGATGTTTCATGTCCTTGTTGAATTATGTATTTGAGTGTAACCGTAAGAAAGATCAGTGACTGCATAACCTATTTGCTGTAAACAACTGTCCTGTCAGCACAAACAGACACCAAATAACCTTGCAGCGGCCCAACCTTCAGTTGCTGCTTATCAGTCTCAGTGAGCGCATGCAGCCTGTTAGGAGTGTGTGACTTAATAGTTCAGCATGTGTGAGCTGTTTTGTGTTTGCTGCAGCGTGAAGAGCATGAACACCCGCCATAAGGTATCAATTCTTTATTTATGCAGTTCTCAAGATGACTGCAGGCAAGAGTGTGTGTATTTATATATAGATAAATACATAGATATAGATATATAGATATAGATTCAAGCTGTTTAAGTAATAAAAAAAAAAAAAGAAATTCTAGCCTCAAACACAAAAAATTAAATTAATGACCTCCATTGTCTGTATATTTAGAATAAACGTTTTTCTGTTACATGAAGGAGTTACCTTTGTTTGTGGGTTGACATCCGCCCCGTTGTTCAAAAGGACTTGCGCAACATTGACTTTGTCTTCCTGAGCTGCTAAGTGCAGTGGTGTAAGTCCGCTCTGCGTAGGATGGAAGCACACACACAACACATTTAAATGCACAAATAAATGCTTTGATTGAACTGCATCGAACTACATTAAAAAGACTGTTCATCACCTTATTGCACACATTGACATTGGCGCTCTTGGTCAGCAGCAGGGACACCAAGTCCACGCTGCCCTCCTGCGCTGCCAGGTGGATGGGGCTGATGCCTTGCCGCGTCACTGCGTTGGTGTCGGCGCCGTACTCCAGCAGTGTGGTTCCAATCTCCATTTGGTTCTTTTTGGCAGCAATATGGAGAGGAGTGTAGCCATTCTGGGGTAAACAAGAGATAGACAGAAGTTGGAAGGCTGGACTGAGCTCTTCTGTGGAGCAGTCAGCTGGTACTTTTACTTGACATAAGGTCATTAGGTGTTTTCTTCTATAATGAACTCACCCCACTCCAAATCAAAAATGGAAATCTCTTTATGCATCTTAGAATAATGAGAGGATAAGTTCAAGTCGTTGTCATCTTCACTAAATCTACAAATACTGATGTGATAAATGCAAAACCAAATAAATACACAAATAACACAAAACAGCTTTAAAAACAAGACTGGAGGACTAATATCTAATTTTAGTTGATCAGCTTCAGTAGGTGAGCAGATGCTATTCAGAAATACACACATTTGACAAAAAACTTCCCAACATTTTATCAGTTTATGTATGACAACAAATACACAGCATAGTACAAAAGGGGAACATTGCTTTTTAATATAACTGTCAGCCAGAGCAGACTGGATCATTTTATGTTAATCAGTCATGGAATATTTATTAACTCCACAAAAAGCTTGAGCGTGAGCATCTAAGAGTTCAGAGACATCATTTTCCACAGATTGTAAATCACAAATAAAGCAACAAATGCTGGTCACAATGGGAACAAACAGGAAAATAGGTAATAGGGATCAGTGGGGGGGGAGGGAGCCTTTTTTTCCACAGATGTGATAGTGAAAAGATGAATAAAGTGTTGTTGTGGAAAAATGAAAAACTTATTTGTGTACAAATAATGTCTCTTTGTCTCCATTATCGCTGTCTTTGCTGAGGGCTCTAAAATTACACACTGAGGACACACTGTTTCCAAAACCACTGTCCCTCTTTGAATCAAATCTGATTAAGGAAGATTTAAATCATGAGTCAAAGCAACTCTTTTAGATATACGACACAACTGTGTGATAATTCATTGTTTGGACAACTTCTTTAGTACACACAGCACAAGTACACGGACTCCAAAACCAAGCCAAATGACAAAACAATTTATAGTGGGAGGAACAAGCGGACAGATGGAGGGGAGGAATGAATGAGTGTGTGTAAGGGAAGGAAAAAAGGTACAGGAATAAATAGAGCCAGGTACAGATTAAGGATAAAGAGCTAGGAGGAAGGAATTGAAGGGAAAGATTAATAAGGTTCTCATGTTCTGGTTTTCTCTTTGCAGGATGTAACTTGACGGTCCAGATAAATTCAGCATATCCTGCCATCTTTTCATTCACTGTCTATTTTGGCTCATAAGCATTCTGTGGTGACAGACTAGCAAAGCCTGGTAGGAAAAAAAAAAACAGCCTGACCATATTTCACAGACCATGTGTGTTTTTATTGGAAAACACTCATTAGAAGGCAAATTTAGAGTGGAAAAAAAGTGAGGGCTTACTCATTCTGGAGAAATTTTCTACATGTGAAACGCCAACCACTTCACATTCACACACAAAAGTGTGTCCAATTTCGTTTTTATGAGAAATACAAATGATAGCTTCTTGGAAACCAACAAATCCAACATGCTGACAGTTGGAGCTAAATTCTGGCTGACAAAGAGCGTTCAAACACTTGGATGAGAGTGATGAAAACTCACAATGAAATATAAGGGAGTGGGTAAACATTAGATCTGCATACACACACAGAAACATTACATACAGAACATTATTAAAGATCTAAGATGGAATCGAAAGCATAAGCCGGGCGAAGTCAGGTTGACATTAGTGTCATTGTGTGTTTGTGTGGATACCTTGGCGGCAGCATGTGGGGAAGCTCCCTGATCCAGCAGCAGCAGTGCCACTCTCTGATTATCGTAGTGAGCGGCTACATGCAGTGGAGTTAGCCCACTCTAAAACACCCACCCACACACACACACACACACAGAGAAATGCAGAAACACATCCACGCAAACAGGCATGCAGCACAACAGCAGATTAGAAGATCACCAAAGACCCACAAGCATAAACATGCCGAGAAGTAAAATGAAAGAACCAAAAGTTAAGAGATGGAGGGGAGACGGACATCAAATTGATGAAACATATTTAGTCCAAGAGTTGGACAGGAAATTCATGCTAAACTCAGAAAGAAGCTAGAAAAGGGTGATAGTACCAAGAGGGACAGATAAAAGAAGAGCATGTCTTTGCTGGCCTATGAAACGTATCTCCAGATCGTCATCCTGGGAGCAGTTTTTGTTACTTTGTCAGGTGCTTGATGGGCATATTAAAAAAACTGAAGGAATGGCACGGCAGATTGTGAGTAAATGTTTGACAGAAAACACTGATTTATGTTGATGCAGACAGTTTTCTACTATTAGACTGCAAAAGAAGAATATTTGTAAATAATCTTGAAAGACAAAAAGTTTTAAATCGAGCCTATTTACAGAATTTTGTTTGGAGACTCAAGAGTGGCGTAGAGGTTGACGAATGGTTGCCTCAAGAAGATGTGAATAACAAAGAAAAGTACCTAAACTGGAGATATACTATTTTCATTGGACAGCAAGGACAGTGAAATATACATGATTTCATGTACAGCAGTGGAAGAGGTATCAATGGTATCAGTATGCTAGTAGCAGCAGAAGCGGCAGCATTTTGTTACGGTTTTGATTTAAAGACCTCCTTCAGTGATTCCAAATTCAGATTCCGATTCAGCTTCTAGACGACAACCCATGACAAGACTGAAACTCGAAGATGTAGTCCAACAGAGCAAAAAACCCTCAATGGTCAGGATATGCCATCCTGTGTCAGTAACATCATGATGCAAGTTACGTGAATGTTATAAAGTCTCTGTGTTCAAAAAACAAAAAACTACAGCAGAGTTTTGCAGCCGATTGGACATAAACAGCTGCAGTTAAAACAAAGGTGAATTATCTGTGCAAAAACAGCATCCCAACAACAACAACAACAAAAAAAACAACCTAAAAACTTAAAAAAAAAAAAGAAAATAGAAAAAAAAGTCACCTTGTTTCTTTTGCAGTATTGAAAAATCATTTAATGTTGAATATGCGACCAAAATTTATGCTAAAAGTTTCATTTTTAGATTAAACATACATGGAAATTCCAATTTATTGCACAAGATATCCCATGTCTGCATTACACCCGAGTAGCCTTAAACACATGAAATCAGCAATGTTCAACATTCAGCTGGTTCATATGAAACAGACACACTAATCTCCATCCCCACACAGTTTGCACAACATTAAAGCAACACTACTCAACTTTGGCAGATTTCCACACTGCAGGACCCCCTAACAAAGGTCAATTCTGCATCCATGTTGCATCCTGACTGTTGTCTGAGTTCAGCAAGCCAGTAAAGGTTAGGCCAATGTTGTTCTTTCATTTAATAATGTTCTCTTGTGTTTATGTGCTAACCAGCAACAGCTAGTGTGTTACTATATATATATATATATATATATATATATATATATATATATATATATATATATATATATATATATATATATATATATATATATATATAAAACACAGTGCTGTTAAGTAAACCACAGCTGTAACTCTGGGCTTAATTATGTAATGTCACTTTAATTCACAGCAAGGCTGCGCATTATATCAGTTCAACACAAACATCACAATGCTCCAAACAACCGCCCAATCCAGGTTGTGTGTACCAAACAAACTTGGAACATGTCATGCTAAAGGTTTTTTGTGATAGTGAAGGTAATGCTTCGATCTTCTTATTTGACTCAATGGCTGGAAACATTTTTTATTATTTTCTCATTATTATGTTATTTTTATTCACCTAAAATAGATTTTAAGTTTTTTTTTAAATTTATACTTTTTTATGCAACAAGGGGTTTTGCTGTTGATGGGCACTTAATAGAAAACTGAGCAAAGAACAGGGTAAAATCTAAAAAGGAAGATTTCTTTGCACGAACGATGCTGCTGTAGTAAAAATGATTATAAACTCACACAGGTACTCAGACAGTAGTATCTTGCAACTCTAAGCTCAATATGAAGCATCATAACCTAACTAGTTTTTTTTTTTTATCCTTTAGAGCTCTGTACGACAAGTGCAAAGCAAGATGGAAAAACATCATAATTTGACAGTTAACTGGCTTTGGCTGGATCTATAGAGGAGCTTAATTAAATAAACACTGTAGGCTTGTTCATGTATTAAACTACCCAATTTCCTCTGCAAAATTACTTCAGGGAGGCAGCTGCAGAAACATATAAGAAAACAAAACTCTTTGTGGTCATTATTCTCACCTCACCAGAAAATCTTCGTTATTAAACAACACTAAATCTTTGGTTTGCTTTGTGTGTTTAACAGCAGGGCTGATCTTAGCGTGACACCACCACGCATTGTGGGAGCTTCATTATCATACCTGACTGCCATTATGCTAAATGCTATCAGATGGTGGGACAGACTAGTTCCAGTAGGCTTTTGCAAAGTAAGTGTGTCAGCGTGTGTGTGTGCATAGTACACATGTATCATGGGAGGAAAGGCAAATCTGCCTGCAAAGATTTTGCAACAGGAAAAGCATCTGCTAGTTGTGTTGCTCTGGGATGAGACAAAATTTGCCACTTCTTCACACGCACCATTTTACACCACTACCCTGACGTCCAGCTACAGCACGGAAATTATTTTTTTTTAAAAAGGATCTGTTTACCATCCTAGAGACAGGTAAGACAGCAACAGAAAGATTGACAGAACAATGAATGGACACAACATTTTGAATGACTTCCTAATTCTATCCAAACTAAAAAAAAAACAAAACATCATCATAACATTAAGAAACTAAAAAAACTGCACAAATAGTTTCTATATCTGCATCTTTTAGTTTTTCTGCCATGATGACAGGAATTGCAGAAGAGTATTTATAAACTGTAATCCTGAGCCAGCTTGTTGCAGAAATGAGGAAATTAACATTTAAATCCAAACTCTTTCTGCTGTGGTTATGAGTCATTCCTTCTCAGACAGCTCATCTTTTCCAGCAGCTGCACATGTGAAAAGCCTTAAATGTTGGTCAAGATAAAAACTGCTTCCCCCAAACAAATTTTGCTCCAAGTCTTTGTCCTTTCAAGAACAAAACTCACCTTTCCAGCAGCATCAGGTGGGGCTCTCTTTTGCAAGAGCAAACTGGCCACCTCCATCTTGCCGTACTTTGCCGCTACATGCAATGGACTGAAGCCTTTCTGTTGGACAAAGAAAATAAGAAAATGATCCATGACTCAAATTAAAGACATAAGGTCGATAAAAATAGTGAACTTGTAGAGGAAATTAAAACAGAAAACAAATTTACAAATAAATATGCAACGACATAACAAAAGTCTGTTTAAAACCTAAAATTTAATTCAGGTAATTTATTCACAAAACTGTTGACATTGCAATCATTTATATAATAAAACTGGTCATTAACTGCTTTTAACTATACAAAAGGCTACAGCTGCCTCAGAAAGGAAAGCAGAGATCCTTCTGCAAATGGCTGTTGTACAATGTGATCATATTAAGCTTGAATTCCTTCCTGTGTGCCCAGTTATTTAAAGACATTTGGTCATATTTTCCAAAGGAATGTGGGACTCTGACAGCTACCCGTTTGCTCTCAAACACATGACCTCATTTGTGTGACTGGTTACAGTCAGCTTTCACATGACCTCTACAGTGAAGGACTGTTTCAGAGAGGTTGCAGGATAGAGATCAAAATCTTCCAAAATGTTGTCGCTCTAATTATAAATTAGTGTCATGAAGATCACAAATGGCTTGATTTGTAGTTCAGTCAACCAGTTCTTCTATTCCCACCTTGGAATGACATCACCTCCTTGAACAGCTGACTCAGGTAATGTCCCAGAAGATGCGATGCATGTGTGTGTGTTATAAAAAAAGAGCACCACATGGTTTACCCTTCATTAATCTAGTCCACTGACAAAGATGACCTTTAAACACAGCCCCAAGCTACAAATCACACATGTGCACAAACCAGTTCCATAAATTTTCTTCCAGATTTCTAGTTGACCTTGATTTGTGCATTTACTCAGATTTGCACTGAGGAAAGTACCACTCAAATTCACAGCTGATGCATGAAATATTCCTTGCAAAATAATAACAAATATAAAAAGAAACTGTCTTAAATGACCATCAGTTTGTCTGAAAAGGTATTTCAGTATCTGGTTGTTCAGACAAAGAAACATCAAATCTTCCTGGAGGCTACTGTAAACAGAAACTGGTGCCCACTAGTGGACTAATGTGGTGGTGGACTGGAATGTGCTGCTTGGATCACCCTAATGTTGGGTCTGTTTTGACTCATGTGACGTCATGTGAACTTAGTGAGCTCCTCTTACCTTAGTCGAGGATGAGAGTGAGGCTCCATTCTCCAGAAGCATGGCAGCAACATCTTGGTGTCCTTCTCGGGCAGCCAGGTGTAGGGGAGTGTATCCTGACGTGGTGGCAGCATTAGCAGAAGCACCGCAATGCAGCAGCTGTTGTACGATGTCAACTTTTCCCAGCCGACTGGAGATGTGCAACGCTGTCTGATCGTCCTGCAGAGAGAGAGAGAGAGAGAGAGAGAGAGAGAGAGAGAGAGAGAGAGAAAGAGAGAGAGAGAGAGAGAGAGAGAGAGAGAGCGGAGGTGCCTTTTAGCGCTTTGTTTTATCATTGCTTGTTTTCCCTTCGACACAGTGACTGACAGCGATGCTGATCTCTAACCTTGGACTTGGTCTCCACCTTGGCTCCGTTCTTCAGGAGGTATCGGACTACATCTGCCTGGCCTGCCCTGGCTGCCATGTGAAGAGCTGTCTCTCCTCGCTGGAAGACACAGAAATACACATCAAATACATATATGTACGAAGAAATACAAGAAAAAGAGCATTTGCAATACATTAAGGAGCATTAAGTGTTGTTCACTCACAACATTGGTGGTGTTGGGTGATGCTCCATGGTGTATCAGTGCATTGACAATGTTCTCATGTCCCATGAAGGCTGCCACATGGATGGGTGTTAAGCCAGACTGCATAAAAACAATATCACATTAACAACAAAAAAACCCCCCAAAAAATGCATCCATACTGATCATGCTTTGTCACACAAAAGTTTATTTAAAGGCAGCTGTTTAAATAATGTATTAAATACAATGGTCAGAACATTTGCAATTAAAAGCAACACGCTCTGCAGAAAGAAAAAAAAAAAGTGCTCCAGCCCGCAGTGTGTTATAGTACCTCTGTGACAGCCTGGATGGAAGCGCCGTGTTTAAGCAAAAGCTCCATGACTTTGACTCTGTTCTTCTTGCAAGCAATATGAAGCGGAGTGAAACCATTCTGCACACAGAAAAACAAGAAGATAGCGTAAAGATTTGGATTCTCACTTACATCCGATGAGAGATGAACTTATAACAGTAACAAAAAACATCAATGACTCTGTTGATCCGGCACAGAAAGGTTGTATGCTTGAAAATTAATGTATGGTACCGAATAAGTCAGCTGCAGGAATGGAAAATGAAAAATGCTGAAAGCTTCTTTTTTAATTAATAATAATAATAATAATAATAAAAAAACTAGCAAAGAGCCTCTTTCTATCTTTGTGCATCTGCTTTAGCTCTTTAAAATTTCCAGTATTCAACAACTGAACCACCTTGATTAGGCCTTGTTCTCTCATTTCCTCTCATATGCCTAATGTTTCTATTTATTTGTCATTTTTTAAATAAAATCTCCAGTATTCTACCTATTTTTCACTCCACTTTTCAGCTATCATATCAAAGCAACATACTGCACACTCATATTGCACAGCTCACACAATGCAGATACAAAAGCAACGTAATACAGCTGTAAGCTTATTTGTCTTCCATTTGTCCAGCAAAATATTCTTCTGGGAGACACTGAATCCATAAGGGGATACATTTCTGTCTAAAACATGAGATTTGCAACGTTTCAACATCACCTCTTTGCAATTAGAAGAATGCTAATGTGCTTGAAACTGAAGAAATAAGTCATGTTCAGATTTAATCAATAAAGATGGGTTTTATATAAGAATTAGAATGAGATTCAGCGCAACAGCAAATACATATTTGGATCTGCACAAAAACAAAAGCAAAAGCCAAACAAACAAAAATGGTCTAATGAGAACTAGTATCTATCAATCATGAATGCATTTCCCTGTCTTTTTCCTGAAAATCACTTTTTTAGATGAGATGCTTCTTCCACACTGTCCACTCTTTTATCCCTACCAGAGCTTTTGCGTTTGGGTTGGCCTTCTTGTCCACAATGAGCTTGGCCACCTTATAGTGACCGCAGTGTGCAGCAACATGCAATGCCGTCAAGTAGTCATTGGTGATATCGTCTACCGGCACGTCATGTTGGAGCAGGAGCTGGACACAGTTCAGGTGGTCCCCCTGAGTGGCCATGTGGAGAGGCGACAGGCCGTTCTATAAGGGGGCAGAGAGAGAGGGAAAGAAAGAGAAAAAGAGAGGGGGAGAGAAGGAGAGAGCCAGACAAAGAGAGAGACAAACACACACGCAGACGGACACATAGACAGGTGGACAGACAGACACAGTAAGTTAGGGAGTGGCCATGCGCTGCACGGAAAGACTGTGAAGGAAGTTGCTGAGAAGGTTACAGAAGCATTGTTATAACGTGATCATTACAACAATGTCTATTTTTGTTACACTGGTTGTCCTGCGTGGTCAAAGAGAGGGGCTACGCAGCGAAGACAGGCTGTTCTGGAGAAGTCGCACAGAGGTTATGGAGACAATGCGACAAGACTACAGCAACAACGGACCTGCTTTCTGACTGAATGACAGATTTCAAACCTCTCTGTGTGGTTAGAAGAACTGATTTAAACAGACAATTGTATTATAGTTTCATTGATATTACTTACATGATTAATAGAAATGTAATCTGTTTTACACTGTTGTTTGTTTGTGTAACAAAACATGTGATATGTTTGTGACATCTTCCCTATTCTTAGCCAAGCAGCAGCTCCAGAAATTTATCATCCTAGTAGCTACCTTGGTTTTAGACAGGATAGGAGCTCCTCGGTCCAGCAGGATCTCTACCACCTGTTCGTGCCCACTTCTGGCCCCACAGTGAAGAGGTGTCAGACCATCCTGAAAAAGAGCAATCACATCAAAAGTTTTGAGCCTTCACACAACATAAACAACTCATCTTTGCACCACTAGAAGAGTCAGCGCTTAAAGCACTGTTTTCATGCATATGCATTAGGGCTGTGATGATATGCTTTTGTCCCGATTCGATTCGATTCCGATTTTTTGGGTGCTGATTCAATTTAAATTGCGATTCTCACAATTCTTCGATATTGCTAATTTTTGTAGATTAAAAACCAAAAAAATGTATAAAACCTTTTTTTTTTGCTTGTCATTTTTCTTGATTTCAATTGGGAAAAACAACACAGTAGCCAAATCATCATTCTGCTGCTATAAAGCCCAAGAAGACAAGCAAAAAGATCAATAAAAACAATAAAAAGGACCAAAATTTTGCAATGGATTATATTTATTTATTTTAAAAAAAATCGATTTTTTAACAAAAGATTGATTTTAAAATTGTGAAGCAAAAAAATCCTGATTTTCTATTTTTCAATTCGATTTTCCCACCCCTAATATGCATCCATGCATGTGAAGTTCAGCTAATTAAAAAGAAACTTAAGTCCCACCTTTGTTTTTGCATCAATTTTGGACCCTCTGTCCAGCAACAGCTTGACCATATTGCTATTGCCCCGTTTCGATGCCACATGAAGCGGTGTGATGTCATTCTAAATTAACAAGAAAAACGTCAGGTTATGATTTTGCTTCAATGGTCTATTAGTTACCTAAAATCTCACAAACCTGGTCATTTAAAACATAAATAAATGGATGATCACAACATTAAATCAAGTAGTATGTAAACAGACAGCCTTGGTTAAAGAAATTCACCCTCCTTATTAAGACCACACAGGCTTTTGCTAGTAAGCAAACAGCTGTAAACCATCACCACTGCTTAATTCCATCTAACCCTGCTGCTGTGGCATGACTCCTAAGACCCAACCTGTAATTAGTGTCAAAAAACAGCACAAACACCAACAGTGTTTCACAAACCAGCTGATGCACAGTTATTAGAGTCTACTGTGAAGTCTGGGTGGGCAACTTCTAATGCGCAGAGACATTTTAATGACACACTCGCTTAGATCACAATGACCTGCTGCATGGATTAATTAAAGATATCATAGTGATTTAATCTGCTGGTTAAATAACCAACTTGAACGTTCCTTTAAAATTGGTGTTCTTCTTGGTAAAATGGTTTGACAAATTGAAAAGATCAATTTATCAAACCATTTGGGAGTTTCCCACTCATGGAGCAAAGACTTCATCTATTTGACTGACACACCTTATCAGTACTTGTGTTTTGTTTTGCTGCACATCACGCAAGTATTGTATAGTTGCTGGCAAAGTGTGTGTGTTTACATATAGATGCCTTTTTTCTCATGAGTGAAACCTCAAAGGTCCATTGGGGATGTAAATCATAATTTGAGTTAGTGTCTGTTCTTCTCATTTGATTGCAGGGAGCCTAAATATGTAGGAATGTATTAAGGCTGGGAGGGAGGCCAAAAGTCACAAAAATAATGTGCAATGTTGTTTAATCTCTCTGTGTACTTGTAGTTTTCAACATCATACCATAAACACATTCATCATCGTTTTCCTTAAAAGGCTGTAATATAACTCCTAAACAGCAGAGGGCAGAATAAACTCACCCGAGCTATAAAGTCCACCGCAGCCCCTCGGTTCAGCAGGAGTGTGGCCACGTTAATGTTACCATAATGAGCTGCGATGTGGAGGGGGGTGAAACCACTCTGGGGATTGAAAGAATATGAAAAAAGGACAGACACAGGACAAAAATGCACATTGTATTAGAAAAACTGAAACAAATCATTCATGACAATTGAATTCTTTAGGGTTTACAGCGGTGTGTGGACCCATGCCTGATATAAAGTCACACACTCCATCAAGCATGGATACAGTGTTGTATAGGCTAACTAACACTTTTATTGTTCTAGGTCTAGGTCTTTACTGAAGCATCAAACATGGGGCCAACTTTAAGTTAGTTTTTCTCTTGTTTTGGGGGGGGGGGGGGGGCTTATATGTATTTTTATGAATCTAATGTAAGGTTCCTTATTAGTGCAGCAAATATAGAAGAACACCTACATTTCAAATCTTTACTGACTAAAACTTCCTTTTAGTCACACACTTATAATAAAAAAATCCCTCAAATAAACTTAATGTAGCTGTTTACTTCTTTGGTACAAGTTATTTCTTGCAATAACCCCTACTTTGTGAGCAAATGCTGGGAAAAGAGCAATAAGACACTGGAAATAATCAGTC
Source organism: Telmatherina bonti (assembly GCF_933228915.1). NCBI lineage: Eukaryota > Metazoa > Chordata > Actinopteri > Atheriniformes > Telmatherinidae > Telmatherina > Telmatherina bonti. The sequence continues at coordinate 30,652,122 of NC_136629.1, read as the reverse complement.
CAATAAGCTAGAAAACCTCAAAGTGTCTTAATCTTTGAAATGTCATTCTGATAATGTTGCAGTGAGCAAAAGATATGTAAGTTCAGTCTCAGACATATAAATGCACACTGCTGATAGTGTCCCAAACTAAAAATACCACAACTGTACACTTCCAAATCACATTGGTGGAAAAACCACAAAAAAATAAAATCCAACCACAAATAAATCTTCATTTCTCTTCAAACTGTGCACTTGCAGTAGATTAATCTGATAACCTCCTAGAAAATCCTCAATAACCTTTCTCATCCCGTTTATTCAAATTTGTTTATCACAGTGCACAAGCCTCAGATCAACAAAGCCAGTTTTGGGTGAATCATACCAGATGACTGTCAAGCTTGCCAAAGCCAGAAAAAAAAAAAGCCAGCCAAAACAGGCACACAGAAGGAGGCCACCTGGCTTTGGCGTGACCAAGGAGCTCTCGTTATCACAGAAGCCGTTTCGTGTTAGCTTGTTGCGTTGGTCCCATGCAAAATGCTTTAGGTGAAAGGATTGTGGATTAGAAGGTAAGAAATACATAAAGGGTAAACTATTAGAAAAAAAACTGACAAAGCTCTATCTCTAAAAAGCAGGATCTAATACAGCTTAAACTTAAGGCATGCAGGTTATTGACAAACTGCTGCTTTTCAGTAGATGATAACCACTCTGCATGCAATCACTGGTTATCATGTTAATCAGTTTCATGGACAGACTGTATTTGGACACATTAAGACAACATTATGTCAACAGTCACGAAGACTTAGCTAAAATAAGAGACTTTAGACAGCTTAGGACACCATGAAACCATTTGAATCAAGGAAAACCTTGATACCTTGACATCTCCAGCCCCAGGATTAATCACTTAGTATTAGTGAAACATGCACCATTGCTTTGATTTTCTCCATGACTGCAGATATCTACTACTTTAATGGAGCAATGAAGAGGAGGCAGACGGGACTGAGCTAATATGGAAGAGGGAATGTCACAAAGGGCTGCAGAAACACTACTGCATCAAGTCAAGGGCACTGAAGTGATTGTTGTTGTTTTCAGTTTTTATGAACTGCAATGAGGGGACTACATAATGTACAGATAGAGGTGTACCTCTGTTGTTCTATTCACCATCATCTATAGAGTCAGCCAAAAGAGGAGAAAATGGGCAGTTAGTGAGAAAAGAAAAAGCAGAAAAGGTCCTCCACGGTCATCACGTGGAGGAGCAGAGAGGGGTGAATGAACTCAGAGCAAAATAATGTAAAGCCAAAAAGTTACAATGTAAAAATCTGTTGTTGCTTCAGATTTAAGTAAGATTTTAGGCTTGAGAAAGAGATTTCTCAAACTAAAATCCAATATTCCAATATGATCATACTGTGCATTCACACATTCTTGTGTTTTCCATCCAAAATATTCACACTGATTGTTATTCTCTCCTTTTCCCTCTCTGTGAATAAAAGCATAAAACAAATTCAAACAAGAAAGGAGAGAAAAATTAAGATTGTAACAAAAACTAAGAAAAAAGAAATCCAAATCCAAAGTCAATTATAACAATTAAAGATAAAAAAAAACAACAAAAAAAAACGAATAGCCAAAAAAAGATCAACCTGTAGAGTTGGATTTTATCAGTGCTGCTCACCTTGGACTCAACGTCTGCATTGTGGTCGTTCTGCAGGAGCAGGGCCGCGGCCTTGGTGTCGTCCTTGCGTGCAGCGATGTGCAGGGCAGGCAGACGTACCTTGCCCTTTGTATCGTTTTCCAGTAGCAAGGAGACCACCTGGTCATGGCCCTGCTGGAGGGCCACCGCTAAAGGGGTGAAGCCATCCTACATTTAAAGGGAGAGAGGAGTCAGGGAAGCTGAACGGAGGTGTTAATGCACGTTACTGATGATGGAACTGATAAGGAATGGCAGGTGAGACTGAACAGTTGATGTGGGGAGGAGGTTATATGTTTGATACTAAAAAACGTTTCTGTGCAAGTATAGACTAAAACTGTGCAAGGCCTGTCACTTTAAAAGGAATATGTAATGGGGTTGCTGTCAATAATCTAACAAATTCAGGTTGCATGTCTCTATTATACAGTGTGTAAGCATTCCCTGACATATGGCTATAGTTCAAAATAAAATATGATTAGATTATTCACAGAAAAGTCCCATCAAGATATCAGTAAGAAACAATTTTGGGGGGGAAATCCATCTGAAAAAACTTTAATTAACGTATACACATTTTATTTGCAATAGATTACCAGATGCAAGGCAGAAATTTAGCCAAGCTTTTTAAGGCTTAACTAAGCTAACTAAGCTTAAAAAAAAAAAAAAAAAAAAAAAAAAAAAAAAAAAAAAAATCAGGATATCTAAAATAGAAAATATTGGCGATGAAGCTTAAGGCAGTTTTGAAACTGGATTTTCTCTTTGCAGCATTCCCTTCTAAAACAACATTAGTTATATAATAAGACGATGTCGTGAAATAGGTGCGCATATACCGGATCTCCCACACACATTTCCACCACAATGCATAATTCAGCTCCCTGGCATATTAATGTTTCTGCATGCAAGTATGAATGTATTTTTCTCAGGTGCACAATGTATGCATAAAATCTATATATTCTAAATGTGTTTAAGTGGGGTTTGTATGCATATCTGTGTGTGTATGAGAGTGTGTGTGCAAATGTGCCGGTATATGCATATGCGCACTGGAAAGGGCATCCCTTGTTTAAGGCTGTAGTGTATAGATGTAAGTCAGCGGGCTGTAGAGTTGCACAGCAGCTGCATTAGTCCCATCAGCTATCTATCTACCCTGGTGCACGTGCTCGTGTGTGTGTATACGTGCGGTGACTGGTAAGCAAGCAAGTGTATGGGTTCCACAGACTGAGAAGCGTAAATCACAGCAGCAGCGGTGGAGGAGAGGCAGCGAGCGGAGCGGACCTCATCTGTGACCAACTCAAGGTCACTCTGCCTCCACCACCATACACTACCAATCAATGAGGCTCTGCCTAGGCACTCATGAGGAGATAGGGAAGGAGGAAGGGGAGGAGGAGACAGGGCAGGCAGCAGATGGGGTAGGAAGACAGGTAGTCAGAGCAAGAATGTGAGACAGACAGGATGAAGGAAAAGATGGTGACAGGAAAATCACAGGAGGAAGGAGAGGTGAGGAAGAACAGAGACAGGCAGATGCAAAGTGAGTGGTGGGGTGGGGTAAAAAAAGGAGGAGAAGGAAAGGAAAGGAGGAAAGGAGATGAAGCTGGTTAGTACAACAGATGTAAAGACCACACATGACTGAGGCAAATGCATGGAGACATACTGTACGTTGTGACTAAGAGGTGAACATGACATTAATACACACACATACAAAAAAAAAACCCCAAAACCATGAACACATATACAGTACCTCTGTGGCTATACTCTGACTAGCGCTGTTCTCCAGAAGGAACCGCACCACCTCCAGGTGATTCTCCTGGGCGGCCATGTACAGAGGAGTGAAGCCATTCTGCACACAACATGGACAGAAACATGTGATTTATAAACATGGCTCAACAACAACTTGCTGAAGTCACGTGGGGTGTTCAAAATACTGCAGAATTTTTACTTCATCAAATTTTCCACAACGTGTGATATAAAATATCTTCACATGCCTCAAATACTGTGTCAGAGATGAAAAGCCGATAACTATCCCATGTCTTCTTTTATTTGACACATCCTGAAATGTTTTTTTTTTAATTTTTTTATTTTTTAATTTAGTCTTTCTTGTGATTTAATAAAAAGGTTTTCTCGTGTTTGGCAGCTCAACTCAACGTACTTAACATAATCAGACTGATTAAAAACAGCTTCTAAAACCTCAGGGTTTTCTGGAAAACTTGAAACTATCTCCAAAGAACTTTCATTCCTCAGAATTTAAAGAAACTAAACATTTTAAATAAAAACCATTTTCATCAGAAACTTGCCCTCTTGGTGATTGATATTTTTCTAAAAGAAACAAATGACCTGTCTTGGTGGAGACTACTCTGAAGCTGAAGACTTTTGTGTAGTTGTTTCATCGCTGTTGTGTCTTCAGCTTTGACGGAACAGGAGAGAAAGAGGTCTCATATCTTCCCTTTCACCTTGATCGGATAGAGTTAAATGTAAAATGCAAAGACAGCAGTTTACAGGAGAAGCCTAGTTGGCATGACGCCAGATTCTGTCAGCGCAAATCTTCCCACTGAGTAAGTCCCTCAATGTCACTGACTTCTTGATATCGTATCATTTTAACACGAGTACATTGCAGCAATGAAAGGATATTGTCTGCTTTAGCGTCTGAAAGCACGTCAGCAGAACCACGTTGTCTTTTTGACTCTGTGTGCATGTATGTATGTGCATACTGTGTATATCCCACCTGAGACTGTGCGTTGACATTGGCTCCATTAGTGACCAGCTCTTTGACGACTTCCGCTTGGCCGGCCAGCGAGGCTATGTGCAGAGCGGTGTTTCCTTTCTGGATTACAGGGAACAGCAGCAGGAATGCGTGTTAAGCTCTGGCTCACCTGTTCCACAATTTTACTTGTATGTGTATGTGTGACTTTCTGCCACTACATTCATATATATATATATATATATATATATATATATATATATATATATATATATATATATATATATATATATATATATATATATATATATGTATATATATATATCCAGGTCAGTATCCATGTGGTCCACTGAATCTCATCCCACAGATCACATGTTTGAACTGCGAGCATTCCAGCTCCAGCAGCCCCCCTGTTTGCACTTCCAACAATGTGTCACTTCCGATCACCCTGTCCCACACATAAGTGAGCCTTGGCCTTAAAATAAAACTACAGGAGGCTTTTTATGAACACGTACAGGTCAGTGTGAAGGCAGGGTTGACCCTCAAACTGTCCCCTGGCTGCATGATATGGGAATTTGCAAGCCACAAATTGGATTTTGTAATCAAAATGAAATATATGTCTGCTAATGCACAAAGCAGGCTAATAGGCAGATAAGACTTCAAATATATAAAGCTTCAAATGAAAACATTAAAAGAAGATGGCGTCAATACAGGATGGTATTGTTTTATGTTTGGCAATGATGTAAAGTTTTATGGATGTATATTAAATTTTGAATCCATTGTAGTGTTGTCACATCACCTTTACTTTTGGTTTGTCCTTAAAACCCCCCATAAAAGCAAATCTGATAATTATTACTGCTTGTGTGACTTTTCTTCCACCAGTCCCATTTACATCAGTATCTGGTGAAATAGTCACATTAGTCCTTCATCTACATCAGTGCCTCGTTTTTCACATTTCCGACTCAAGCAGAGTTTAATCAGAATAGTGAGCAGAGTCTAATCACAGAGAAAGTCTCCTGAACTTCTGAAATCCTCATAAATTTTAGCTCTGGTTTGACTCAAGTTTGTTTTAAAGCTGGCAGGTGTTGAAGAGGTGATGAGTGCAGTTATCTGCCATGTTGAACTCCTGTACATGAAACACGAAAACACACAAGCCTGCTGTTTATATACACACATGTTCACTCACAGGTTATTGTTACACAGCACTGTCATACAAAATAAATAACAGGAAATTCATCTCTAGGAGACAAAGTTGCACAATCAAAATCCTTAAAGTTACATACTTCAGTGCTCAATACTTAGGAAAAACCAGTGCAATACCTCTTACAATTACAAACTTAACTGTGTATTTTCCCAGTCCAGTGAAACATCACAAACTACAGTACGCCCAATTACAAGCTCAATCTATATCTGATAGTCCCAGCATTCCAAGCTTATAAGTAGCTGCGGGGGTAATGAGCCGAAGACAAGTCCTCTTGTTTAATTCTTCCCCATCAAGAGCAGCATAACGTCAAAAGGGCGTATACACAATTAACTCCAGCATCAAAGAGCCACCCAGCTTTAATAAAACACCATATGTTGCTATATTGAGATATTCCCATTGACACTGCCTTCACTAGCTGTAGAAAATAAAGATTTATGGCATTAGGACATGGGGACTCCAACTAATCCCTCTGCATCTTCAGGGTCACAAAAGAGGGATATTTTAATTGGGAAGAGTTTCTCCTTGATCTTAAATATTTCATTGTGTCTTGTGTTTATGTCAGCACCAGGCATGTGGCCTGCGGTAGAGAGGGTGAACCAGACAGCTAAATAGGAGTGGAAGCCTTCAAGGCACAAATTTGAATAATGTTTTGGTTCTGCTCCTCAACTCTTGTCAGTATTATAATAAAGATGCTATCTTTTTATGATAAATATACTGCACAGCAGATGAAATACCACTCCCCTGCTGTATGTTTGAATTTTTTTCTTATCACATGATACATTTCCAATTAAAACATTGCAATGAAGAACAATCAATTGGTTGTAATATCTACTTAATATTTTTCTTGCTTATTTCTCTTTGCATTTGCAGGAGCAGTCCCCATAGAGGTTATTAATTATTGATTGGGTATAAAACTCAAACAAGGGCTGCACAGTTTTGCTGTAGCTGCATACAGTTTAATTGTACACAGCAGCCATGTTTTGTGCTGGATCTAAATATAGTCCTTGTAACATCAGTAGGGATGTTATGGGGTGTGCCTTACCTTTGTGGCTGCATCTACAGTGGCTCCAAGCTTTAATAAGTCAGCAACAACCTCCACATGCCCCTCTTTGGAGGCCAGATGAAGAGCATTCAGACCATTCTGAGAATAGATTTGGAGAAGTTGGTGTAGCTCTAACACAAAGATGTTTTCCTTATATAGCTATTCTGAATCTGGCCGATGGAGCACTTAAGCGTATAAGCCTATTTAACTCTGTAAGAATGAGTTAGCATTGAATGTTTCTAAAAAAAAAAAAAAAAAAAAGAAAAACTTACCTGATTGCAAATGTTGATCTCAACCCCAGACTTGAGGTAGTCAAGAACCTTTTCAAGGTTTCCTGCCCGGGCAGCTCGCAGGTAACTGGCATTATTATCGGACTGGAAGGCACAAAAGAAGACAGGAGGAAGACAGAGAGAAGAGGTGATGGGTGGTAAATATCAAACTGTGACTGTTATGGTGAAACCCATAGGAGAACAAAAGTACATGCGTCACTGTACCAGATAGAACTCTGTCATAATTTGTCAGATATCCAAATGCATCTTGATAAAGGGAAAAATAAAGCCAATATCCACAAATGCGGTGCGTTCATTGTCACATTAAATGCTATTCAAGTCCGCTGAGTGTTTCAAAAATCACATTTCCAAAAGTAAATCCATAATAGAGTCCAAAGATCCACAACAACAATCCCAGCAATTCTCTCCACACATCCGTCAGATCCAAACAGCTTGTTGTTTCAGCTTGGTTAAATCCAAATATCTCTGATTCCCTGGTGTAGGAAGTTCAGTGACCGGGTGGTCCTTACAGCCACCACAGAGCCCTCCTCTTTTCTGTAGAGATCTCTGCTGAATTTACCAGTAAAGCAGGAGTGAGACCATGTCACCGTACTATGGGAAGCAGAGCACCCTCTATTCTGCTTGGCTGTCCTTTATTCCACTACAGAAATAGGGCTTTGCACACTAAAATAAAATGATGAGGCAAGCATGTTTTCAGCCCTGTAACAAACGTAGTGAGCATGTGCGTGTATGACAAACGGGAAAGGGAGGGAGAGCGAAGGAACAAAGGATGAGAGCAGAGAAGACAAAAAAATGAGAAAGCCTGGAAGTGACAAGAAGGGACGGAGATTCCTCCTGTCTGTGCTCATGTTAGCTCTCAGGACATTCAGTCTGACGTAAAATGGCACAGAGCAAACTTTGCACATTTTTTTCTTCCTTCTTCACAGCAGTGTTGCAAAAAGCTTTTTGTAAAACTCAGCACTGGAGCTGCTGAGTACAGGAGCAAGAGAAACTGTGATACGCTGCCTCATAATTGAAGCTCAAAACCTAAATTCCTTTGAATTATCTAAAGCCAGACCTGCTAAATTTAGCCTTGCACCCAGAGCCACTTGGGATAAACTCTGCAGGGCCAAACTGTACAATCGGTTCTCCAACATTGTACTCTCCTCCTTCTCCTCCTCTGCCATGCCTGTCTGAAAATAACCTGACCTAAAGCCAAAATGTGAGTGTACAAAACCTCCAGAATCAGATTGTTCCATTGATAATAAGGGTATAAAAGTATGAGAGGAAAATATTTGTGCACTTATGCATGTGTAAACAAACAAATTAATGGCAAATGAAGCCATGTTAACTGGAACCCGAGTCATTTCCTGATTACAAGAAACCATGAGACTAAATCTCATACAGTGTCTCTGCAGCCAATCAGCTCACATCTAGAGATGTCTTCCTCCTTTTTGCATACCCCATAAACTCTCAGAGGACTGTTTGACAGTGCTGAAGCACTAATGATATTTCTGTTCCTGTAGCCTTGAGAAAAGTCATGGCAGAGTTCAAGCTTTAACCAGCATGGTCACAGAAATAGCAAAAATGAGCTGTGGGTCATAAACAATTACAGGAAATATTCAGCAATTACCATTAATAGATCCACGTGGAGAAGTGATCCATAAATACAGATGTCCATCGTAAAACTTGCAATTATTCATGTAAGAGTGAGGTTCTGTGAACTGGTAACTCAGAGTTCATCTAAGCAGCTGCAAAGGAATAATTTATATTTGCAATGCTGTACAAAGAAATAAGCCACTGACCACAAAAATCGATCCTTTTTTGTGTGTGAATTTTATATTCTAACAAGTCTAACAAATAGCAGATATTCAAGGTAAATTTGTAAAGAAATAGAACTCCAATCAGAAGATTCAAGGTTAGAGGTGCAAATGAGATTAATGTTGTCAGAAAACGGAGGTCTAGTAATGGATAAGGATACCAAGAAATCAGTGACCTTCATGGTGACCCGTTACACACTTTGTCTCTCATTCAGCCAAACTGAAACACTAACTTTCTGTGTGCAACATCAACACAACATCTGAAGTAGACTCAGTGCAACATTATGTCTACATAATGGGATCGAAGTGACTCACAACAACTCACAAGTGTTGCCATGTTTGCATTACAACAATGCTGTAGTGAGGGGGAATCCACACAAGAAAGAAAGGAATATTAAAGGAGCAAGAACAAACTTTTTTTTTTAAATCTACAAACACATGTTCACACATTACAGTAACTTTTTCTTTATAATCCTTTCCTTCCTTCCAAACACCTGCTTTAAGCCATCTATTAGATATACATTACCAAACAGTGCTTGATGGCAGGTTGTTTTTTTTTCCTCATTTATATCTCTGTTCACGTAAAGTTGAGTTAACTGTTACCTGTGCTTGTGATGTGACCCTGCTCATTTATTTTTTCTAAACGTTATTTGTTGTTTAAACTTTGAGAGTGGTTCTTGACTCTTGGAGTGAATTTCCTGCACACATAACTTGTTTTCTGTTAAAACACAGATTTATTCCTTGAGTGACGCTAAAGTTTTATGACTCTTGCTGGACAGGCGGTTAGGAACTTACGCTTTATTGCTCTTTCACATAGTTGTGTTCTTTTAAATCCTCACATCTGGGATTAGCTTTGGTGAAGGAAGACCTCCAATTCTAAGTTTTTATAATTACAGTTTGTGTTAGAAGGAAACCACACAGTGTAACACCAACAAACACTTGTTGACAACATTTAGAAAACTTGTTTTTGTTGTGTAAAAGATCATATTTACTTTGCTTTCTGTACATTTTAAATGACTGGGAACCAGTTTGTAAATCTAACTTCAATATTAACCTTAGAATCCCATTTAAAAAATGACCTGTCTTATGTCCAGCTCCAACATGAGCTATTTAAGTCCTCTCTGATGTAATATCCAGTCTCCTGGCTGTGCACATTTGCAACAAATCCAAACAGTTGTCCTGTTTTTTTTTTTACATAACTGGGATCAGTGTTTATTAATATTCACACTGTGCATGCTAGTGTCATTCATAATGATCAGGCTTAGTTGCTGTGTGTCACCAAATCTTTAACTAGTTTAAAACTCTCTGATATGTTCAGCTTACACTGCAGGACAAGCAGCATGTATCATAAACAATAATATACACTATTAACCCTTTCATGCATGAATTAATAAAAAATGTGGCTCTTAAATACGGTATTTCACATCTACAGACATGTGCAATGATACTTTTTTGTTTATTACCATTATTGCCATTATTTGACTTTATCATGATTTATTATTTATTTTAATTTATTCTCTAAAATATTTATAAAATAATATATGATAGTAATTGTCATGGTGTAGAGACCATGCCTCCTAGTGAGTAGGTGAACCAGAATGGTGAGTGTCTAAATACCTTTATAGAGCAGGTGAAAAGACATGTACCATGTTACCATGTGTAGATACTTTGAAGGGGTGTTTCCTGTTCATGTTAATGTAACAGATCATGTCTGAAGGGTCTATGTTTTTATATGTATATATTGAGCCATGCTGGAATGTTTATAGCCTTGGCTAAATTTTACTGGCAGGTTGACGTACGCAGTAAATTTTGTGTCTGGGTAGAGTATTAATTGTAAAGTAAATGTCAATTAATGTAGGCTTGTCTTGTAGGAGGGGCCTCCAGTATAAAGCTGGAGGAGAAGCTTCAGGCAGGAGAGAGCATTTTGTTGTGATTGAGCCGCCATTGAATATCGCTTGTCCAACCGCTAGCTGGGGCATGGCTGACTCATGGGCTTTTATTTTGTGACTAATAAAGACAAGACGAAGTTGAAGAGCTGCGCTTCTGCAATTTTCTCCTACCACCACAGTCAGCCTCACAGTAATTATATTATGTAAATTTTCTGTAAAATATAGCTGTATCATTTTCTATCTATTTATCTTGAAGGCAAACTTGCGTAATTACACTGTATTCAATTATATCATATATTTATTTATTCTCCAGTCAGTGGAAACATATTGGATGACTCACTAACATTCACTGAAGTGGTTTATTTACAAAAATGCCATCCGCATTCATGAATATGCAAGAAAAAGCTTGTAAAAAGGCATCCACTATTAGTCCACTATGCATGAAAGGGTTAATATCATGCAAGACTAACATGATATGTTATACAACCTTCAAATATTTCAACACTAATATTTAATGAATGACTGTTGGTTGTTTTGTACAGACAGACAAGTACATAAATAAATAAAATATTTTACTTACACAAGGATAGGAATATTTTTGCATTTTAGATACAGGAGATGGAGTATAAAGAAACATAACAGTCAAAGAACAACTTCACAGCTTGTATGTAGTCACCATTTTGCTCTGACTCTTCAAATATCCCCCTTTGCCCATTGGTTCTTCCAAAAGATTAAGTGCTTCTCATCCTTGTTCACATTATCGCTCTCACTAGTTTATCTCTTTTTGCCTGTACTAAATACGTGAGACGAGTGAGCCCATCCCTCCATCCAGATCTCATCAAAGTTCAACACGTGTTCTCAGAGTCTTTGTGAATGAAGTATTATACATGACAGTACATGAGGTTAGCAAAAGAAATATCATTAAGCCTCCACAGATCAGACGTTTAAGGAAAATGGGCCATTAAAGTTGAGGTTAAGCCTGAAGGAAAGCATTAATTTAATATTAGATAGAGGGAACTGGATGAGGGAGACAAATCTGACACCCAAGTGAACACTGGTAAAGCTCAAAATTACACAGTCATACAAAATTACAGTCTTATAAAGCTACAAATGTAGCTAATTTCGAGGTAATACCTAATATAAGTAGAAACCAGTCCTCAGGTCAGAAACTGGTGAGTGTTTTTGCTCTTTAAAAGAGAGAAGTAATATTAAATGAATAACAGTGTAAGTATTTGTGTTAACATTTAAAGAGCTGTAATGTGCTGCGTTGATCACATCTCTGCACTTTAATATTTTAAAAAGATTTTTTAATTAAACTCTTTGAAAATATACAAACCACTATAATGCAGTATGTCAATTAACTAAATGGCAAATCCAGCAACCCAATCAAAAGAGGATGTTTTAGGTAAACACTTTGCCATTTAGCTATAGTGATAGTGATATAACTCTATATCACAGTCAAATAATGTGCAAATAGTATGTACAAAGTTTAGGAAAAATGGGAATGAAAGTATTTCTGTGAAATTAAAAAACTGTAGTTTTGACTGACACATTTGTGTGTGTGTTTCCAATAATAAAACTAATAATGTACATTTTAAATACAACCTATAGTGATTTTATTTCTCACTTAAAAACTTACTGGCTGTCCAATGCCCTACATGGTCACATCATATTCTAGGGGTGTCCGAATGTCAGAGAAAAGAATGTAATGCACTCAAAATTACCAACAATACATCTTGAAAAGTAGTGAGCATCGATGATGAGTCAACATAGACCACAATGCATTGCAAGCAGGAGCTCAAAACTGTGCAAATGACGTGAACAACAAAGCAGGTTAAAAAAAAAAAAACTATAAACTAATTTTTATTCTTTTTTACTAATTATATATGAAGCTAAGAAAGATTAACATACATTATATGGAAATAAAATATTTTTACACAAGTTTGGGTTGGATTTGGATCGGCATTTTCAAGTGCATTATGGTTGCCACGGTGATAGCGTTTCGTGACATGATATGCGGCAAACAGAAAATACCCAGTTTTGTCTCTGAACTACCAACATAATGAGTTGACTACATAATGTTATATATATATGTAGCCCCATGTCGCAAACGGGGGGTTAGGGACTAGTGTGGACATGAACACTATACTGTTACATGTTAGCTTCAAATGAAGCCTGAGTAGACCAGTTTTGTTGCGATTCCTTCACTCCAAGTGGGCTTCACAATGTTTTGAAACTGAAACAGTTGTTTCAGTTTCTGCTGAATCTGTGGTTGGCACTTTTGCTTTTAATGACATCAACACAGAGATAGTCGAGACTGAAAAAGGATGTTTAGTTTGTATAAAGACTGGTATCCCTTCGCAGCCAGACCACAATGACGTCGGCTTGGAACACTGTTCCAGGTTTGTAGCAAAACAAAATCTTGATATATACAAAAATAATTCATTCATAAAAACTAATGCCTTATAAGACTTTTTTTTCTTTACAAAATTTTTGTGCTGTTTGATTTCATTCACATAAAAATGTGTGTGTACAAACATGTTGCTTCCATTGCTACAAGTTCTGTGTGAACTATCAGGGCATAGAAGAGGAAAGCCGGACCAGCAGCAGCGGCATTGTTTCCCTTCATCCCCTGCTCTTCACAAAAGCTCCACAGCTCTGGTAGCTCAAATCCAGGGACACCAGTTAGAAACTACTGAGCAACCACAACATCACATCATATTATCACATTCTCAAACTGTGGAATTTCCCACACTCCTTCATCTAGATGGTTCCCACAGATGCCTTATTTACCTCTTGTGTCCCGATAATAAAACAAAATGAATTAATGTTGACATTTTGCTGCCAGAAAATCACTATCAAGGCATTCTGATGAATGGATGCAAATCATGTTATTGGCAAAGCAATAAATGGAAATCTATATAATAGGTTATAACATGAGGAACATCATCTGATTTACAGTTTAAAATGCACATATAGCACTGTATGTACAGTACAATGCTTGCTCACAGGTTTCATAGCTCTGTTTTGTGCTGTTAACCATACTTCACCACACATTTCATAGCAGAATAACAGTCAACTGTGTCATACTTTCTGGGGAAAATTAATATTTCAATGAACTCATAAGTGAGTGCATCTGATTGCAGTCCCTGTTAAACAGCTCCACTAAAATGTAAACAATAAAAACCTGCAGGATTTTCCACCTAAAATATTTTACTTTCTTTGATAGGGTCATGCAATGTAATGCTCATGCTTCTGCCTGTCAATAGCTATAGATGCAAGTGGTGTATCCCTTAATGCACTAGTAGACCTGAAATCAGCTATCATGGTTCAGAAAAAAAGCAACCTTCCAGCACATCTTAATTCAGATTTAACACACACACACACACAAAACACCGCTTGAAAAATGTAAAATTATTCCCTAGAGAAAAACTCATTGCACTTGTTAATAAAAACAGCCCAACTGCAGATAAAATGCTCGTATAAACATACACGCTTTGAGTACAGTTCATCTTAATGCAACAGATTAGCTGACTTTTCCTGCTCTTATACAAAATAAAAACCATTCTGTCCCAACAAGATAAGGTCAATCTAGTAGTCTTTTGCATTGTGACATTCACATCCACAATAGCCTCCTTAGCCTTTAAAAAAAAAAAAAGACAATATTGAATAATAACTACATCTAATTAAAAGAATACATTTTAAAATGCAAGAAAATAACTGTAAGCACTACTCACTTGGGTTAGAAAGACAGCACCCTCTTCCACAGCCATGTTCAATTTCTTTCCCTATTACTTCTCTCTTTCTGAACAACGAAGAGTGAAACCTGAGCTCAGGGTAGTCAGTCAGGCAAGCAGCCAAACAGCCAGCCAGTCATCTATTCAGTTTGTCAGTTAGCTCCTAACTCAGCCTCATGAACATCCATCCCACCCGGAGGAAAGTGCAAGGTGCCATTGGCTCAGGTAGCAGAGTTAAAACAAAAAAAAAAATCAAAGCAGGAAATGCTAGCTGTGAGGTTGGTGGAAACAGCAGCTTCTTCCGCTGTGTGGTCAATGCCCTGCACATCAGAGAGGTGGAGGGAGGGTAAAGAAGTAAGCATTAGAGGGTAAAAGATGAGGATGTCGGGAAGGAGGATGAGGAGAAGGGGGTTTATGCAACCCCTTGCAGTAGTGAGTAAACAAAGCGCTGAACGTCTCATAGTCTTTCACGCTGCAGAAAGGACACACGCCAAATCCCCTCTGCTCCCTCTCTCCCTCCCCATCCCTTCCCCATGTGCCTTTTTTTTATGAGTAAACAAGAGTAAATCCCTGCCGCCTTACAGAGGCCGGCCTCTGCCCCAGAAAGCACCTTCAAATGGGGAGGGTGAGGAAAAAGCACCCTGACTTACCATAATAGCTGAGCCTTCTCCCTCCCTCTTTGCCTCTTTCCTTTTCTTCTTTACCTTCATTTAGTCTGAGGGTGGGTAGGGGGTGTCAGCCTAATCTTGATACCCAAGGTTGTGTAGACAAGCAGGGAGAGGGGCCAAACTGAAAATAGCAGCTGAAACAAATACTTTCACCAAAATGCCCCCCTGTTATCCCACCCACTCTCCCTCTTTCCCTCCCACTCATTCTCTCTGGTTCACTCTCCCTGCCTCCCAGAGTCTGCCAGCATGCTGCTCTGTATTGTCACTCTGCTTATCAGCTTTTTTCCCTAAACAAAGACCAACGTTGGAGCTGTGCGTACACATCCAAACTGGGTTTGCTCTACCTGGCTGCATGCAATCACCCAGAGGGGGAACTGTATGTATGAGGGATTATATGAGTGTACTGTTGGGGGTGGGTAGGAGTGTAACAAACAATAACACCAGACGCTATTTTAGGGCGACTGACCTGTAAGGCCTCCCAATCGTCAATGGGGACACTTTAACATAGGATTAGGGGCTTTCCTTTAGTATTAGGGACACCCCCTGTCTTTCCACCTCTCAACCCTCATCAGGCATCATAGTGCTGCAGTCAGCTGAGTGGGAGCTGTGCATGAGCAGCTCACCCCCACTCTTTTCCCCCACACATACTGCTTACAGCTAAGCCCCAGCACAGTAAGATAGCATCCACATATGCTTATTGCCCAACTGGAAAATGGATTTTATTACTTATCAGCGTGCAATGGGAAGCATACCATGCAGTATCTAAGTTTGATCTGGAGCCATTACACCTGTGGGTGGAATGTCATCAGATTTTCTGTCTTGGAAGAATAAGGCCACCCACACTATTTCTTCTTCCACAATATTTTATCTATATGTTTGCTAAATAATTTATAAATAATAAGCTAAATAATTTCATCCACTATTACGATCACACACACTGAGGCCTCTTTTACCTTGTGAATTTTTCTAATACTTAGTCCACCTTTGGGAGAACTCTGGAAAACCTGGTGGGGAGTCTTTAGAAAATATTTAGACCAAAACAGATCAAGTCAGGATGAGGAGTAAGATGTTACTGGAAAGGAAAATACTGCCTAGCAAAATAAATACTATAATTCATGAAACCCGATGGTGATTTAGACATGGTTTAGCCCTTGTTTGGGCTGCATCTCAGCCATAGTGGGTTACTGCAATTGATTAATAAATTTTAAAATATATGATCAAAATCATAACTATAAATTGATAGCAGAAAAAGAATAAATGAAAAGATAAAATCCAAATCAAATAATAATTTTATGGGCTCAGTTGGGTCACAAAACTGCTGAACATTAGATCAAACACTGGATAATCAATCTTTAAATATGTCAGGTCTGTATTTATTTTACAGTATAAATTATGGTCAAAGATACCAATGAAATACCATACCATACCATACAATACCATATTCATTTATGAAGCACTTTAAAAACAACACACAGCTGACCAAAGTGCTGTACAGAAACAGCAAGTGAACAAAAACAGCTTAAGACAATAAAATAACAATAAAATGGTAAAGTAAAGTAAAATAAAATAAAATAAAATAAAATAAAATACTGTAGACCTTGTAAAATCTCTGGGACACACTGCTCAAAGTATTTTACATAGAAAATAAGCAGGTTACTTTGAGGTGGAAAATTCTGTCTATATCCTGCCAGCACTTCCTGAAATATCACACACACTTGCACAGACATTCACATAGAAAGAAGAGAGAGTAACTAGACATAAACCATCCCTGAGCCTCAGCTTTCACCTTGCTTCACTGTTACCGATGCATTGTGGGTATTTCCAGTATTATCCACTTTCAGACAAAAAAAGAAAATTCTGAACAGTGGGAGTCAGAGGAACTGAAACAGAGGGAGAGACTGAGAGTGGTGTATGTGAGAGCTGACAGAGGGAATGACAGATGCTCTGGACTAGAAGAGGCGCGCTGGACATGTGATTGGTGGATCACAGGCCCCCTTTACGCTAACACTGCAGTGAACAACCCTCCTTGGAAAAGGCTAGGTTACCATGGTTACGGGGAATGTTACAACAGAACAGGAAGAGAATCAGGCCTACTTATGGAAAATGATCTTTCTGGCACAGCTGGGGTAAAACCCTGTCAGCAAAAGCAACACAAGCATGGAAAAATATAACGGGACTTAAAGTGAATTAAGTCCCGTGTGCATTATTTTACAAACAATGTCCCTTCATCATTTTAAAGCAAAAATTAGGACAATAGATGATGACTAATACTAATGGTCAATCCTATTTTTGAATAGACTACAGCTGCTTGATACCATGTACTTATGTGACCTTTTTATTTGCTGTTGTTGTGCAAAGACCATTTCTTTGTCGTTGCTTTTATCTTTTCTTTTAAGTAAAAAATGTCTTTCTCTGATTAATGTTTACATTTATTTCAATAAAATCTAAACAGGGGAACACAACTGAGAACATATTTCAAATGCATTTACCCGAAGGGAATTGGCTGTAGAAAATATTCATATTTACTGATAAATAATAAAAAATAAATAAATAAATAAATAAGAAAAAAAACATGCAGAATAATACTAAACAAATGACCATAATTATTTTCTGCATATTTTTTTTGAGCTGGCTTAAAATTCCAGTTATGATGATTAAATTGAAATATATATAACAGCTACATCTATTTTACATGACAACAATTATTTATACTATTTCTGCCCAGCAACCACAGTGCCAAGTGGAAACACTGCAATATTTCTTGAAATGCTTCCCTTGAGCACTTCATTATTCCCCTGAAAAACACACTTATATATTCAAAAGAAACAGAAATGGCTTTGGGCTAACACAACTGATGCCCTGCATTTTCTTCCCTGCTTTCACAACACATGGAGGCTCAGATGTCTCCAAGGAGCAGTAAAATATCACACCATTCTCATCCAGTGGAGTAAACTCTATTTGTAGTGAATACACAACACAAACACTCACAGCAGGCAGGTACTTGCTGCTCCTGCTGCAAGGAGCATGCTCAAGGGCAAAGATCCCCTTTGTCACCTGGGACATGAAACTGGCAGAGCGGGAGGGGAGGAAGTGAATCTGGCAGAAGGGTAAAAATAAAAAGAGCAGGGGAGAAGGGAGGGATTTCATGGGACTCAGCTTCAATAAAATAAATGTTTTGTACAATTAAATATCTGTTAAACTAGTCACACTACAGAGCTTGAAGCAAAATATACTGAATGCATTTTATTTTGTTTTAGCGTATAGGGAAAATTCATTTACAAGCATGGCACCATTCCTGCACAAATCATAAGTCCTGTCTTGTTACTGTTTGGGATCAAGAATGCTGACACAGATATGGGGAGAACCTGAATGTCGCATTGGATTTCATCCAACTGACTTGTCAGCTGTACAGGTGAAACCTACACACTTGTGCACCATGCTGGATCAATATCTGTCTCACTATAGTGTCTAACCTAACATATGACCCAGAGGAACAAAGGTCATATAACATAGTTCATGTAAAAAAAAAAAAAAAATTGTTTGTGATGTCTGAGAAGCTTAAAAGTCAAAATTAAAGGAGAGAAAAAATAGACAGGAAAGCAAAGAGAAGATGTGAAGATATGAGACAGAAACAGAAAACAGAAGTAAAAATATGATGAAACGGACAAGGTTTTTAGGAAAACAGCTCTTAGCTAAACTTTGAAAAGGAACAAAAAGAAACAACAGCCTTTTCAGAGTTCAGTCAAAGCCAACATAAAGTCAAGAGAGGTCCTCCTTCTCCTCAAACCCCCCCCCTTCACTGTTTGTAACCTCAGCTTGACCCTGAACACAGTTCAGCAGTCAAACACTGGACTCTGGTGGACAATATCCTGCATCACAACTGCACAACGTCCCAGACCACACACTGACCTGTTCTGTTCTCTTTTAAACGATCTGATCCAAAAGTTATAACACACAAATAACCAAATTACATTTTGTTAAATTTCTAAATCACAAATAATTTTGGATCCTTTACAAGTCCATTAATTTGGTCCAAGAATTGATGAAGCACAAAAATATACTTGAAGTCACAGATACAAAGAATTTCAAAGAATATTTGTCATTGTTGAGAGGATAAAGCCTCGTCCAGCTAGTGATTAAAGAAAAACCATGTTAAAGCATCTGTTTTGACAGAAAGGCAATCATCCACAGAGGCATTTTATAGAAAAGTCCTCCCTTTGAGATACATTGATGGAACATAAAAATGGAAATAGGCAACCTTTCCCAGTAACTGGAGCTAATGGGAAATTGAACTAAAACAAGCAGTTTGACCGGTGAGTCAGTGCGAGGCTACAGTATGCAACAGAGAGAGAGAAAGAGAGAGAGAGAGTGAGAGACAGAGAGAGAGAGAGAGAGAGAGAGAGAGAGCGGGAAATGTGACACAGAAACATGAATATGAATGAGTGGGGGGGGGGGGGGGGGGGGGGGGGGGGTTAAACATCACACAAAAGAGGTTAGTCATTCAAAAAGACTGTAAAAAACAAAAGCTGGCAAAAGCTTCACAGAGCTTAATGTAGACAATATCGAGCCCCCTTAAAATCAAAAGAAAAGAATTGACTGTAAATGCACACACACACACACACACACACACACACACACACACACACATACACACACATGTCCAAATGAAACATTTACATGTTTAGAATAGAAATGAGGATGTCTCATGTTAAATATGTTTTATTCTTTATTCTCCATCATAAGTGAGTCACGATGGATTAACAAAGGACCAACCAGAGGGAAACTAGCACACAGGAGCCTTCTTCCTTCAACTGCTTTCCATTTTCTCTCTGTTGATTTAGATTACAGAAAATAAGAGAAATAGCTTTAGTAGACCAGGCCTAATTTAACCACTTCATTAGTTTTTACCCCCTTAATAATGATCCGAACTCTAAATCTTTGCTCCGTGGATTTAGATTTATTTCTTGCAGCCATGAAAGGAATCCCCCTTTTTTTTCCACCAATATTTGCACATATTTCTTTGTGGTCAGTTTGCTTTCCTCTCATTACCTTCTTTAGCCATTTAAAATGTCTGCTTTACATATTTTTTCATATTGGGAGGCAGGAAATGAAAGTCCTTCAGATGGAATAAAAGGCTGAGTGTCTATCCGGTTATCACACAGGTGACGGTTTGACTGAAGTCAAGATGACATTCAGAATTATAATCCAGAACAATCTTCCTGAATAGTGATTATAAACTGAAGTCTTTTTACTGAATAAAGTTTAAATAAATCACTCACTGAAGTGACTCAGGTTTTTAACTCATTTGAATCTGTTGCCTACAAAGTGCACAGAAATCTACATGTGCAAACAAGCTTAACCTGGTCCCATTTCCAATAAATTTGTGTTAGCTATGATTGGCTACGGTAATGATGGTTTTTAATTCGGAATTAATAATTTGGAATTAACGTATTCTCCTACGAGTTTACATAAAAATAATAATTCCGAATGAACGTTTACATGAAACATGTCCTCACTTAATTCCTCTTTAGAGCGGCGGGTTGGGAAGGGTTCTGATTGGACAGAGGGTGCATGTGATGTATGACGTATACTGGAAATGAACAAAGTTGGCTCCCTGCTTTTCGTCTTTTCAGTCGTAACTTGTAAAAACTACATAATAAGCACCAGTTTCACTGCTATTTTTATTGTAAATGTAAAGTACCAGCTCAACAAGAGCATACTACTTCACTTTTTGCAGCCACTGAGAAGGAGAAGAAGGATAGACCACTGAACACAGGAGGCAAAACAACGACGGGGCAGGACAAAGTAATGAACATGCGCAAAACGACCAGAATTAACTTAAAGTGGAATTAAGGTTTACATGACAGAGGAATTAAATAGTTCTGAATTAAAATGCGAATAAACCAGACACTTACATCGTAATTAAGTTTAGTTCCAAATAAAAATTTGCATCAAGAATTAAATGTTTACATGGTCATTTTTCATCAGTTTAAAGCAAAATTAACTTTTTTTCAGAATTTAGGAGGAATTAAAACTCCGTTGTAAACGCAACGAGTGAAACGGGAAAATAATCAAGTTCATTGTGGAAACAAACAAAACAGTTTTTTTTGCTGTTTTAATTCAAGTCAGTACTATGTCAACATGGCAAAAGTCTTGTTTCTAATCTCAATGATGTAAAGCAAAGTCAGAACACAGTAGCAAGTTTCTTTCATTGTATCATGAATTGCAGCAGCAAAAAGAAGTGAATGTTACACAGTAGTTTATGTTCAGAATAAACTGTTGATGAACTGATTAACTGCGACGGGTTGGCGACCCTTAATGGGACTGAGCGGTTAGGATAATGAATGAATGAACTGAATAATTATATATTTTTACTCTGCTTATTATCTTTGTGAGACAAGTAGGTGAATGAGTCAGTGGGGATGAGGAATCATGATTCTCAAGTATTGAACAATGAATTCATAACTATTCCTGAAGGTGTAGCAGATGATCTATCAGTCCTCTTGTTTTTCTGATGCTTCTGACTTTTCAAGCACAACAGGGTTTCTCTTAGCATTATGTTCCTTCAATATTTCACCGTCCATTGTCTTGGTTCAGCCCAAGATAAAAAACTGCAGACGCAGCAGATCTTTTCAGAATATTTAGTACATTTATTTATTTATTTATTTTTTTACCACTAAGGAATATTTTTCTGCCATTTAAAATGCGTGTCTTTTTCCTGAGTGGCCACATACAGAATTTATGTTTGATAGAAACAATTCCCTATTTCATCCTTTCATCATATCACTGATTAACATTGCATGCATTGCTAAAGTTGTTCTAATTCAGCTTTCAGGCATTTGCATTTGCAGTGACTATTGTTTGAAATCTTGCACATAAAATGAACATTGCATGTTTAACACATATTTTATACATTTTTAAACACTGCTATTCCCACTATGCCTGTCAGTGTGCTGAACTTATGTTATTGCACAATATTTTCTCTACTCATGTCAAACTATTTGTCAGCTTGAAAGGGTACTTCTAAAGGGATTAAGGATTTAAGACTGTATACTTCATGTGTGTGATGATCGTATTTCTGTGGGGAAACTACACAAGACTAATGGTCCCTCTCTGGATTTTACAAAAACTGACTTTTTTTAAATCTGAAATGTTTTTGTTTACATGATTAAAGTCAGTTATTTTAACTCCCGTCTTGTATGCTTCATAAATGATAACAATAAACCAAGTGGGTCACTAAGTGATCCAAAGCACAAATGCTTTTTTTCATTAACTTGTGAGAAAATAACTGAGTTGATGCAGAAATTCCTTCATAAATCATTAAAGGATTTCAGTTTGAAGCGTGTCTAATAAACATAAGCCTATCTGGCAGTCAACAACTGTGTTGTAAACTTCAGGGTGAATGTTTTACTGCAGCAAAACAGCCAAATACTAAAGCCACACTTTCATTCTCTGTCAGTGAAGGAATCTGTTCTGAATATACTTTCTGTAGCTTCCACTGCAAAAGTTTGAAAGCTCGTAAAGCTATCTAAAAAGCCAGAGGTATAAAGAAGTCCATTATCTGGGCCCGCGGAGCAGGCTTGAATGAAGTGAGGGGAGCTGAAACTGTTTTTTTGCCTGATCTTTGGCAGACAGAAAGCACCAGACGAGAGCAGACCACAAGCCATCTGTCCCTTCTGAGCCCCCCCTCAGTCTCCACATAGCACACACACTAACACTCACACACAAGCAATCGCGGCTACAACCTGCACATAAGCAGGAAAACTAAACATAATCACGAGAAGCTACTTTAGGGGATATTATTTTTTTATTCTAACGCTGCAAGATGTTGAGGACAGAGATGAAAAAAAAACTGTATGAGCAAGAGACCGCAAAAGGATTTATGTTGGATTTATCCATCATCCTTTTTGCTCCCCAATACAACTGCTGATCTTTCATTTAGGCTTCTTAAAGCTGTGTACCCTCCTCTACAAATACAGAGGTTAGAACACATTACTGCCTTCCACACTGGAGTAATGAGCTTTCACATCCTGGCGTCTCTGTTTAGCAAACAGACGGCTATTAGGTGGCTAAAACAGCCAGCTGCCCCCCCAGGCAACACAAAGTAATAGGCGGTTGAATGGGGAGGACCAAATCCATAACAGCAGCAGTCAGGAAATGTGGCAACAAGAAAGGCAATGTGAGCACTGAGACTGAAAACATCCACTTGTGTTGCTATGATATGGTCAATATCCCAAAAGAAAAAAAACACAACCATTAACATTTTGGGTTTCATGCAGATTAATTTGAAGCTCATATGGAAACATCAGGCAATAAAGATGCCATGACCAAAGCACAAGGCAAATCCCCAAGGCCATGAGGTCAATCGGTCAACTGGGTCAAGTATGGCCGGAAGAAAGAGTTCAATAAATTTAAAGAGGACGGAGCAGTGGAATGGTCATCCAGCCCGCCTGCTTAGAGCAACTCATTTAGATTAATGACACCAGCAGATGTCAGTGCACGCAAACTATCCAAAATCCCTGCAGCTGCAGAGGAATGACCCTCAAAAGTCACATCATGTGTATTTCTACAGGGAAAAAAAATGAAAATGGAAAAATATAACATCTCCGTCCATCTGTGTTTCTGTTTGATGCAGGTTCTTCTCATGAACAGTGTATTTAAAAACTGATCTATGTTCAGTTCAGAACATGTGACACAGAAATCAATGCAGACAGGGGTACACGATGATCCAGAATACCTCTCCTCTCCTCTCCTCTCCTCTCCTCTCCTCTCCTCTCCTCTCCTCTCCTCTCCTCTCCTCTCCTCTCCTCAAGCTTGATTTGGGCTGGTTATTTTCTTTCTGCAGTACGCTGCAAAGTGAATCTGATACAGTAGTGTAGAGGAATACAGTAACCTGGATTTCATTTTACAACTCTGGGCTCTGTTCAGGCTGCATGACACCTCAGTGAGATCAAACAGAACAGCACAACCATGAGTGTTTTGCAGAACAGCTTGAGCAAGCGTGTCACCATCTGGGGGGGTTGTAGATAGCACAGATTGATAGCTTGAAGTGAGAAGTTGTATCACAAAATGTCAAACCATCAAAAATTGCAACTGATGGTCAACATTGTGAAAGGTGGATGGATGATACATCATCAGGAGTGATCCCCTGGCTCATGGTGTTTCGGCCTAACATCTCACTCAGGGTGTCCAGCTACGGCGTAATCAGTCTCAAGCCTGCGTCCCATGCCCAATTCTTCACGAGAGTCACCTTGATCTTAAATGGCAGACGTCTTATGGGACTATGCATGGCAGGGGCGTCCTGTTCCCCTTGTGGAGTCTGGGCTGACTGCATACTTCTGGCTTGGTACTTATGGGACCAGCAAGGGTCATTCCTCTGCATCCAGAGCCACTGGCTACTGCTCTCCGCTGCCACTGATGCAGTTTTGATGGCCGTGTCCTGCCTCTGGCCTCCCAGGTCTCAGCAGTTTACTGGTCTATGTTGACAGAAACCCTCTTCATCAACTCGGAAAGGCAGGCATCTGATGGCATTTATAGCCACAAATAAACTGGTTATACCTGGCAAGATGGTCAATAGTTACTCCTAACTGTGACTTTACAAATCTTAGGAGAACTACGTGCGTTTTTAGTTAAACTTTAAAAAGTGATGCAAGATTTTAGATCTGTATTGTATTGTTTTAATCTAACTAGCGACATGAAACATTTTACATTTTTGGGTTTTAAACTGGATAATATTAAAGTTCCAAAATGCTTTACCAAGTGCATGCTAAGCTGTTTCTCTTTTCATAAATCTGCAGTATGATTAAACTATATAAAAAAGGGATGTAGTTAAGTTATGGTTTATTACCTACCTTAACATTTTACTAGTCTTTTTTTTTAGCATTTTCATTTGAGGAAAAAAACTTGACTGTGAGCGGCTGTGCAGAGATCCTTGCAGACAATGTTGTTATGCAGGAAAAACATGCGATGACTATTGATTTCCATCCGTGGTTTTCAAGATCTTATTGCTTTGTATTGCTCAGCCTTGAAACTGACTTGATGCACCTTGAACAAGCCATTATGGGTCAATAATACGTGAGTGTGTACCAGTCAAGATAAAAAAAATCTGACCACAAACCAAATAAAACCAATCGAAAATATAATCTCAGCATGACCCATGATTCAAAAAAGCATATGGGTAAAGACATATAATGACACCCGCCAGACCTCCAGACCTTGGTTTTCAAGTGCCTTAAAATGTATTTGGAAACAATCACAGAAAATTAAATACAACTTGCACACATTATGCGAATAAGAAACATGGACTTTCAATGAATAATCATGACTGCAAGTGCAGTGGAGACTCAGTGTCAACCTAAACTTTAAATGCATCACATAAACAAGTTGAAGGACAAACTGATGAAATACTGTGGTATGCACAACATTAGGCAACTGTCAGACTGGGTAAAAGAAAAATAACCAGTAAATGACTGCTGGCAGATTAAAAAAACAACTCATTGTCCTGCATGGCAAACATTTTTTTTTATTGTTAGTGGCAGCACTTTTACCTCTCCAGCATTATCCCTGTTGTAGCACTAAATCTGTGACTGACATCCTTTCACTGCCCCCTCTTTTTTTGAGTGTTAGCTAACACTCTCTGAACCCCTGGTGTCCATCCACCAATCCATCCATCCATCCATCCATCCATCCATCCATCCATGAAGGAGATGACAGTTCATCAAGGCTTCAGTGATCTGTCCTGTCACAACACACAACTGCTAACAAACTTCATTACATATTTTGTGCAGAGTAATACACATCAGAGTAGAAAGCACCCTAGGTACACACACACATACACACAGATTTTGCCTACTATGGTACATATACATGCCCCAGCAAGAAGCGCCAAGGTCGCAGCTGAGCAGAGCGACTAATGACCTATAATAAGACACAACCTTGACTGATAGGGACAGTCAGTTAACTTGGCTGTAACAGCCAACAGAGCAACACGCACACATACACACAGCTGCGCACACACTCGCACATAGGCCTCTGCTCTCTGCGGCTCAGCATCATCTCTGTATCAGCTCTTGACCCTGAGGTGGATTCTGATCTCTTGTACTTCATTTTGCCTCATCTTTTTCAGCACTTGAATCCTAACCCTAACCCTCCCCCTCTGTAGCTTGAATGCTTCTATTTATCAGCAGTGATTTCCTGTTACTGTCTACCTGGAGGAGAGAAAATATACCGATTTTAGTAGAAACCATATTTCTGACACATTTTGTGGAAAAACCGCTCTTGATGTTCTTCATGAAAAAAAAATACATACATCTCAAGCAATAGCAGAGAAATGAATGTTATCTTTACCAAGTGAAGTGTTGTATTGTATGTGTTTCCATAAGGACAAATAAGATTAGCTGCACCGTATCAACCCCTGCACTCACCTTGAACTGCCTCATGGAAGCAACATCAATCCATCAAACAATAATCAGCAATTCATTCAACACCCCGAAAACGGGGTTGTTGCAAAGAATAGTAAAACACAGACATGCTGTAAGTGAAAATATAAAGAACAGAAATACAAATGGATTACTACTTACTGCAGAAATGTCTGCCATTTCTGACCTCTCTGCCATCTTAATGAGACTGAACAAAACTGTTGAATCTCCGTTCTGTCACCACATCATAATGTAATGCTCTGCATCTGTTCTACACACTTAAACAGTCTCATCAATACATTTATTAATACTTTTAAATCCAACCACTAATTTTCAAGGTGTCCACAGATGTCATGCTGACCCCTGAGAAAACAAGTGCAGCTTTTTTTTTCCTGTTATCATCAACTGTGTCATTTCTGCTTGGTTCCAACACTTCCTCTAATTGGTCAATTCAGCAACTTCTGTTTGTGTGCTCATGGTTGGAGCCATCATTTGGTTGTCCGGAGGGGAAGGTCTCAGAAAAGTTAAAAGTGCACTGTGGGTGTGGAGATGGCTGATGCGCAGCTGACAGCTTCCCAGTCAGCAGCACACACACAGAAATGTGCTGGGTGACAGCAACCCAGTCAGCAGCAACACCAACAACAACCTGACTCGTCTTGCTGCGTCTCATTGTATCAGATCAAGCTTCCAGTGTGACAGAGAGCAGTGTGATTAGGCAGAACTTTGTGTTGTGTCTTTTTATTTCTGTGGAATTGGATCCTAAAATATGAAACCGCAATAGCTGATAGTTTGCATTATAAATCAATGTGTGGAAGATTTTCTGATGAATTATCGGTCTAAATATTTATTCAAATAAAATTTAAAAAAAAAACTACAACATGTAAGTCACATAATTAAGATCTTTTGTTCCTTGTTTTGTTTATGTAAATTGTCCAAACTTTCTGATGCAACTTTTTACAAAATGTGAATATATATTCATCCCATTCTGTATTCATCCCCCCTGCTGAGCAGATATCCAATCCAACATGTGTCAGGGACTGCTGTGGCACTGAAAATTTATGTTAATAAAAGGAAAACAGTGAAAACAATGAATGTATGAAATGAATTTCATTCTAACTAATCAAAGTACCTAAATATAAATTCTCAAATCCAGAAAGCTGGAGCCAGAAAAATCAGTCCGTATGTACAGTCATAATGGCTGCTTCTTCCATGACAGTAAAAATCAAAGCACTCAGCTGTTTGGATTCAGCACACACACCACAGTATGGGATAGCCATGGCCAAAAGGTCTGAAAAGTGAATCCACAGCTGGCTGATAAAATATGAACCAACTAGTTTATACTTAAATAAATGGCCTACAGGTCTCAGAGAAGATTGCTTTAGCAACTTGACTGGCATGTGTGTGGAAAAACGGGAGTAAAGAAAAACCCAGAATGCTCATTTAAAAGTAAACTTAAGTCACCTTGATGAAAACAGATATATTATACTTCTCATTCAGGTCCCAAAAGACTCGTGTTTAACAACTGTACCTCAAAGCACCCTACTAATCAGGAGTCCAATCAAATGTTCTTTTTAGAAAATAGAGAGGAAGTGAAATCAGATTATATATTATTTTATTATCAATGTTGCAGCCTATGAAAAAGATTCAATTTCCTCCAGGATGGGAACAGCTGGATGGGTTGTTATGGCGACTATGGGAAGATACACAGTTATGACACATCATGAACAGAAGGTAGGATGTCTCTGACTCAAACTGCTTTCAAAGTAACAACCATGAAAGTAACCAAAAATATCTGATGTAAGATTGTCAACATGGAAATGTACATCATCAAGGGAGCAGGCTAGAAGTTGCTGAAGGGCTGTTCTATTTTCGACACGCTGTGCGTTTGTGAAAGCGAACGCAGTCACACACAGGAGAAAGAATAACCAGCAGAGGAGCTAGAAGGGAGCAAACTTCAGGTGATGTGTTAGCAATCGAATCAGAGATGGTGTAGAAATACTACCCATCACCTGGAGAAGGACAGAGATTGCCATACCTCTGTTACGTTTGGAAAAACTGGCTCATGTGCTGGTGAGGAACAGATTCTGTGAAGTGAAAGCTGGTACAGCAAAGATGAAGTTTCATCATAATCATCAGCATGATGACAGTCTAAACATAAAATGACCAAATATAATTAAAAAAAAAACTCCTGTCACAAAGTGTCAAATGACTTTTCAGATGGTTCAGCCGATCATCAGTTCAAAACATGATTAATAAAGAATAAAACAACCATCCTCTTAAACTCTCATCTTGAACTGAATTTGTCAACTTTAACCTCTTATTTTTTGCTTTACTGTTTGTTTTAATATCTCCCTATCCTCTGTTCCAGTGTTTTCAGTGTTCATAAAAAGTTTTACAAATGCATCTGTGGCAAGACTAGTGGGTTCATGGGGGAACGGCATCAGTCCTGGGGTTAAATGCAAAGACATGTGGCGTCATTTTTTTTGTCTTTTTTTTTACTATTAAAGTCAAATTTAATTCAGGCTACAATATGTAGAAAAAGGGTAGACTTACTAACATAGGGTTTTAGACATAAAAAAGAAACAGATTCATTACTTAAATATATAGAAAGAAGACAACAAAAATCTGGGGCACCTAGCAAAACATGAACAAAATTCATGTCAGAAATAAGATGATTATGCCAGATGTAAATGTCCATCTATCAATTTTCTTAACTGACTAGTCCAGCTAAGGGTTTCAGGGAAGCTGGTGCCAATCCCAACAATCACAGGACGAGCTTTAAATGTATAGTGTTCAGTAAATGTGTTTAACTAAATCAGTAACTGTCTAATTATAGAACAGCATCTCTGAACGGTTTTGTGGGCGACAGACATACATAAATGTTATCATTTATGTAATCAAAAGTCAGTTAAAATATGACACTTTCATTTTTATACAAAAATACCCTTTTGAAACTTCAAATAATAATAAATGAGAATGAGGATGACAGGACAGTTTGATAACAGTGACACAATGGTGAAAAATATGATGGATTGTTATAGAGGTCAACAGAGCCAAAATTCTTTGCTAACAATTCCCTGCCCAACATTGATTTTCCTTCTCTGGTTGCACTTAGGATGAACCGGGAAGAGGGCAAGAAGGGAGGACAGAGCAAAAAAAAAAAAGTCTGAAAGATAAAGAAAAAGAAACTGAGCAGACTGGGTTTGAATTTAAGGGCATTCAGGGGGGATGGGGTTGGGAGAAAAAAACAAAACAAAACGATGGCATGTCATAAATCATGACTTTGCTCTGCTCCCAGTGTCATCTGTGAATTAAAGACATAGCACAATTTGATACTGGGTTGTAGGAATCCTCTCCAACCTTCTGAAACAACCGTTTCGTTAGCCTATAACCCACTGGGTGCTGCTCACATCCACATTGATAAAAACACATCCATCCCACAATATGCTAAAAACAGAGTGCAAGCATGTCTGGCAAGGCTTACTGTTAATAATTCAGCATCAAACATTAAGTAGACAGAATCCTTTGCCTCTTTTCTGGCTGTGTGCACAACTGTTAATAAAAACACATGAAATGCAGCCAAAGATTGCTGCGGTATTTATGAGGATTAGTGAGTAATGCTCTCTGCCTAAAAGTCTTTACATACAACCAGCTGAGTGAAAGAATACCAACCCCACCTTGGAGCTACAATCAACCTTTCCCCACCAGCTAACATTATGCTGAATTACAGCATTTTGCACAAGCTTGCTTAAAAGACACACAAACTTGCCAGAAGATGCCAAAAGCAATCGTTTCCTTCCTTGTTTTACCTTCCACTGTACTCCACAATGCATCCAAGACCACATGTACACTGTGAAAATATGAATTTCCATGCTAAGATTACACTGCAAGCTTTTCACACTACATTACCTCCTTTAAGGTGCAATGGAGCCCTTCCCACTGGGCCAAAAGCACATAAAACCTTAGTATGAAAAAGAGGTGTGAAGGGCCAGTGTGGCAGCTGTGTGGCAGGTAACTATTATTTTGAGATAAATTAGCGAATGTATGCTGCATATAGATACAGATATATGTGATTATGATTAATTGATAAACATTATATATATATATATATATATATATATATATATATATATATATATATATATATATATATATATATATATATATATATATATATATATATATATATATATGTGTGTATTCTACAAAAAAAAAAACAAAAAAACAATCACACATTACTAAATGGAGAATATAGAAAAACTTCTGGTTATAGTTGACACCAGCTTAAGACAATCATGCAAGTAGATAGAAGTTTAATCCAAATTTAAAGATTGTGAATTAGATTACAGATTCTATTACTACGTTTGATGCTAATAATCTGCATCTCTACTCAAACTAAAAACCAGGTCTTTTGTGCTATATGAAGATTTTGGATACAAGCTTGGCTACGCGACTTGAAGATGCAGTGATACCCACACAAACTGAAGTGATGGAGTTTAGTAGGAAAGCAGGAAGAACTGACCTGATGTGTGATATGTACCATTAAATCTTATTTCATTTTAACTTTACGTGTTTAGATCATTGTTCTGATGTACATCAAGTAGGAGGGGTTGCTGGATGGTTATCTGAACTGAAGCTGCAGGAATCTACCACAAGTATGCTGCTACATGCCAAACTGGCTTTATCCTGAAGGGTACAGAGGTTTGTGCAGATGGAGGGATAAAGTCTAGACATGTGAATGCAAGAAACTATTTTGTTTCACAGAGAGATTGAAGCATGTTTAGGCAGAAGAGTGAATCCATGTTGGGAGTTCGGATGGACGGATGGAATAGAGAGTATGTGGGAGGGGTGGACATGTATTTTTTTTCTCTAATAATGAAATGAGGTGCTTTTCTGCTCCCAGGGGACCCCCTTCATTCACTCTCCTCCCACCTCCTCCTTCTCCACACACACCCCCTCTCTTGCGTCCTCCCTCTTGCCATCCTTTCCTCTCCCTCCCCCCTGTGAAGCGGTGTGATTACCATCGATCTGTCCAAACACAGCCCATTTCCTCAGCTCCAGAGTCTCTGAGCTCCAGTGTGTGTGGTGGGGTTGCCACAGGGCCAGGACCACATGCTTTTGTCCTTGACCAGAACCAGGCTTATTTTACCTTTTTCTTTTTTTCTTTAAGTGAGAACACCGGGTGACACATCCAAAGCTGCCGCACAGATATGATAGCATGGAAATATTAGCATAATAAATTAATTTGGTAAAAAAATTTGAAACCATGAAATCAAAGAAAGTGATGAAACTAACGGCCACGTGAATCTAGTTATCACTGTGCATCATGGTGGAGTGGCAGGTGGTTAAGTAGACGATGAGAAGACATGGTGGGGGTGGACAAATGAAAGTAATTATCAAGCTGTACAGGCGTGAGTCCCAAGGGGTCAACAGAGCGTGGTCTGTGTGTGTGTGTGTGTGAAAGAGAAAGAAAGCATTATTTCAGTGGGATAAGCTTTCTGTGTGAATGTACAAGGAACACCTGCCATATATGCATAAATTCACAAATACACACACTCACACCTGCCTTGACACACCATTGAATCTGATAGAGGAGGTCTGACATTGATGCATGATGGGGGAATCATCAGTAGGATTTTGTAGAAGAGGGATCATTATTTCTATCTCTCATACATTCAGTTAACTCAGTCAAACAGCGACTCGCAGCTGACCTCATGATGTTCGTGCCTATCAAACACAAAGCATTAAGCGTTTAAACTTGCTGCATTGTGAGCTGAAGGCATCTTCTCTTAACTACACACTTATGTAGTTTAGCCTCTCTTCTTTGTTATTCTTTGTTTTCATGAGGTTACCTTATCTCCTCTCATCTCTACTGCATCATTCCACACCTGCTGTCCTTTAGCCTCTCTCCATCTCTCTATCCACACCTCATCAGGTCTCTTCTCCTTACTCTCCTCTTTCATACTTCAGCTCCATCTCCCTCCCTGTACATGCTACATTTGGCCTTTCTGATGTGAAATTCTAAATAGTGTCAGCGACAGTATGTTTCATTTCAGGGAAACCCCTCCCCAAATCTGAAGATTTCTTTTAAAAATGACCTCCAACATATCTATAGAGCAGATTAACATGATTTTTTTTCCCCCGAGTAGGTTATTATTATTATGTTAGGTATGAATTCATGTCCTGTACTTCCACGCAGGGCACAAAAGATCAGTAGCAGCTAGTAAGAGGAGGAAAAGAGATTGGTTTAAAAGAGTGGCAAGAAAGATGCTGCTCACCTTCAAATGACATTTAGGCTTATGATCATGCTCTCTCCCTGCCTCTGTAATTCCCTTCATTTTTTCCCCTTATCTTCAACTCTCTCCTTTCTATCACATACACTTGCCAAACACACACACAAATCTTCTATTAGTCCTTATCTCTTCCTCTCCACTTCTACTTCTATCTGTCCTTCTCACCACATTTCCCTCTGTGACTCTTCAATGAAGGCACAGTCCAACACTCATGTGACTGTTAAGAAGATGTGAACTTTTAGTCCTAAACATGAGTTAAATCCTGTCGATACAAAGGGGCAAAAAAGTGTTAGTGGACCAGGAACCGCAACTAGACAACATGGATTCGTTTTCCCCAGTGTTAGCACAAACAAATCCTCACATACACTGGTTTCCAGTTACAAAGGCTCCATAAGAAATTCCATCACCACTCACACACTCACACACACACACACACACACACACACACACACACCACAAAGCACAGCATCCACCCAAGCAGCAGCTCTCAGTAAGGACCCTTCAAGTGGTAGATCAATAATTAGAACAATCCTTATTACATGCTCCCATTTCCCTTTGGAGACTGAAGCTAATGTAGAACAATAGCAGCATACAGCGGAAAGAGATCACTCCGTTGCACGCTGGAGGATCCTACACATTCCTGGCTATGTGAAATAAAAAGGGTGAGCATCATTTCTTCTCACATCTGGGCCCAGTTTGTTCTTCACATCTCAGATCTGAACTGAGTTTGATGGACTCAGGATGTCAGCTGTTACTACAAGCCTGGTGACGTCTGCTCATTGCAAGCAGTAGTTGCCTCCCTGTCCTCCTATCTGACAAATTCTGCTGATTATGGGGAACAAAGCTTGCGGTTCAGCTGCAGCTTTCACACTAAAAGTAAAACATTTTAGTAGAAACAGGGAAATAGGAACATTTGTCCAAAGATTTAATACAAAAAACCATGAGATGACAAAGGTTGTGTTGGTAGTTGCTTTTAATATCACACCAAGTGATAGGATGCACCATCAACAAGCTCTAAAATGTGCAATCCATGGCTCTGATAAGGTTTCCTGAATGAAGTCACAAGGAAAATTAATATCAAAGTAACCAGGGCATGAAAAACTGAAGGCAGGGACTTTAAGGGATTAATAAAGCAAATGATCTTATAGATCTTAGATCTTTAAAGGACTTTATGTCACTATTCTGCCATGAGAGAAAACTGCAGTACCACACATTTAACAGTGGCTGTGCCATTACCTCAGTGCACTGGAGTTGCCAAGCTTACTTCCACAAAGTAAATAAAAAAGCTATATATGCTACCAGTAGCTATTCATTATTCTCATGAACAGAAGCTTGGCAGTGTCCTTAAAGTCACACTTAGTAGTCAGCTGGTGGCCATCTTGATGGCAAAAACATTTTGTAATGCTAAGAGGAGTTCCCAATGCCAATGCAATTAACTGAGGCATGCATGAACACCAAATTCATTAACCTCCATCTTTTATTGCTTGATGGGAAAGAGGGGGGGGGGGGGGGGGGGAGCAACACACTTCCTGGCTTTTTTTTTTTTCTTTATCAGTACAGTGAGCAAGAAATAAGTGAAAATATAAAAATATGAGGGCAAACACTTGGAAATAAGCAGCAATAATATGTTTCCCTTTCTGGCTGCTCAGAGCCTGAAGACCCTCTTTAACATAATTTATTTTCTTTCTCTAGGGGCAAAAAAGACGCCTGCCTTGCCACTTTTGCCACGGGCCAGCTCTGAATACAGAACTGGGCTTGGATCCAATTTCAACACTGCCATTCTCCCTTCAGCATTCCTTCCACAGCCTTTGCTTTAGATTCAACCATGATTCTGACCTCTAGACAAAGAGAAATGATGGTGAAGAATGACTACGACATCTATCACAGTTGCGAGGGGCCTTCTGAAGATGCAGTAGGTGAAATGCGCAGAGCTATCAACGCAGCCACAGAAGTTTGTTTAAAGGTGAAACATCAGCTGTGAAATGAATGGAGAACACAGCCGTCACATGGCCCATATAAACCTTATGAGAGAAGAAAGTGTAGCAGTGCACATTCTTTGTACTGGAATGGTGTGTAAAACTGGGACACAGCACAAGGAAACCTACACTTTGCTTAGCTCCCTCCTTTGAAGGCCACTGGGGGCTCTTGGCTCTAGATAATGTCATTAGAAGTAAAGCAGCTTGGAGAATCTATGCTCCGCTGTACTGGGGTTTCCCGTTAAGATGACCGCAGCGGCTCTGAAATTTCCACAGAGTCACACAGACACAACACCTGCTGATGATAAAACCCCAGCTTTTATGCAAACATGCACATCCACAACGGTGCAGCTCTCATCCACACTCTGCCTCTCAGGTTGACTATTCCTAGTCTGCTAATCTCCCTCTTTGCTCATTTTCTGATCTACTTGCACAGTTTTAACACAGGCTAACAGTGACATACACAACACCAGGTTGTTAGGTATCTGTAACAGGGATCTCTTTATCCCCATGCAGCCTGTGCTCCATTAGGGCTGAACTGAAATGTGTGGTCTGATAAAAACAACAAGCCTCATGCTGAACTATTTTGGCATCTCCTCCACATAAACTTTGTTGAGGCTATTCTGTATTTTTTTCTTCTGTGCAAAGAAAAATTACACCATATTGTGATCATCCCTGTTATATTATATGTAGACCCTCATGCCTTTTTGTATAAAGTGTGACCATTTGGTTGTCAACATGGTGAAACAAAAATATGAACCAATCCCACAGAGTGAAACCAGGATTTAAAAGTTATAAAGTTTTAAACAGGACAAACTTTTTATCTAATTGTTTTGCTGCATTTGTTGTTCAGTCTTGTTGAACCTTTTCATAATGACATCATGCAGCACTTTTGCATGACATCAGCTGTGTGGCGCTGTTTGACACAGGAGAGGTGCCTGGACGCCGTCACTTTTGACCAATCAGCTGACAAACCACAGCAAATAGAGTCATTTTGGGAGAAAACCATTAAGGCTCTGGTACACCAAGCCGACAATTAGTTATTGGCAGTGACTGAAACATTGATGAACATCTGTCTCTGTTCTCGTTTCCGTGTGTAAAGCACTGCCGGACCTCTACGATGTATTTTCTGCTGATTCAATGGCTTGAATCGCCATCAAGTCTGTCAGTGAGAGGCCTAATGGAGCTAATGGATTTTGGAAACATCAGTGATGAAAGACTTGTTCCTGTAGACTGCCAAAATGAAATTACGAACTTGAAAATGACCATATTACCGTCACTTTAAAACAAGGCAAAAACTAAACAAACAAAGTGATTTCATATGACTTATGCTTTTAGGATTGCATATAACATTATAACTTAGTATAATATCAAACCAGCCCTGTGATGGACTGGCGAGCTGTCCAGGGTGTACCCTGCCTGTCGCCCAAAGCCGGCTGGGATAGGCTCCAGCTTCCCCGCGACCCTGAATTGGAATAATGGAATAATGTCCTGGTGACTTTATTGCAACAAATTGGATCCAAATGAAAACAGAAGTGCTTTCTTCATAAATACTTATAACAGAAAACATAAATATGCTGTTACTATGTTGACGAACTTAAAGGTCCGTTTGCAGACAAACTAACGCTTAAAAAAGTTCAAAAGCAACAACTAAACACTGATAATAATATTATTGTTGCCAAATGACAGATCAATTATAATAAAAGTAAAAACAGGCCTAAACCGTCTGTAAGAAACAATCTAAATCACACGAGTTAAGCCTTTGAACTGATCTTTGTCCACACAGTCATTAAAGTAAGTTTCTACTGAATTACCAAAGCATATGTTAAATATTTATACAACTTGAATAAAATATGTCAACTAGAATATTAAGCTACATTTCACGACCTATACAGTAATCAGCCTGCTTGGTGACTAATGCAACTCTGCATTTACAAGTGTTCACTGCAGAAAGTTTTGTACCTGCTCAGCCCTCTAAATATAGCATTTGTAGGGGCTGTGAAAGGAGTGACTCAAAGCAGTTTGTTGTGCAATTTACACCAAGGCAGCGATATCAGGTTTTTGGGGTTTTTTTTTCAAATAGCCAACAAAACTATGTAAAAAGTTTAAACTTAAATCATGCATAAAATTTTAAAATGGTGTCAGTTTTTTTTCTTTTCTTTTTTTGGTTGTTGTCCTCAACAGTGTTCTTGCAAAAATGTCAGCATTATGACTAATAAATCACTAATAGGACATCTGGATGCTATCATCATATCTTCTTTCTCTTCCTTTGTAAATCTTTTATTTGATCATCGTCATATAAAAGAGTTGCCTGCTATAGAAGTATTCTTTTAATGCTTATAGTTCTCTGCATGTGTCACTTTTCTGGTATGTGTGACTATGACACTGACACAGCACAGTCAGTCTGTACTCTGGGACAAAGTGGGAGTTGGAAG
Organism: Telmatherina bonti; assembly: GCF_933228915.1. Classification (NCBI taxonomy): domain Eukaryota; kingdom Metazoa; phylum Chordata; class Actinopteri; order Atheriniformes; family Telmatherinidae; genus Telmatherina; species Telmatherina bonti. The sequence goes on along the minus strand of NC_136629.1, from coordinate 30,615,026 downwards.
GCCACCAACAAGGCTAACAAGCACATGGGCAAGGGCAGCCAAAAAATAAAACATTATGAGCAAAATTCTAAGAGAACTTGGTGTGAGTTGTGAGATACCGCTAGGTGAATGTGTTTGCACCTGTGTGCATATGTGGGAGAAGCTGTCCACCAGCAATGGTTCACAGTTCAACACCACCCTGCTTTCACATAACAAAAGCACCGGAAAAACAAATTAACTTTGACGCCTGACTTTGTTTTGTCTTGGTGTATCATCACAAGATAGCAGCATGAGCCAAACAACAGCGCTAATGACAAAAAAGTCACGACGGGAGACACATGAATGGACGGAGTGATGGTGAAACCCAGGAGCCGAGCCAAGAACTGAGAGACAGAGACAAAGACAACAAACAAAGAGACAAAAAGTGACTAAAAGACAGAGGCATGAAGAGTAGATTGGTGAGAGGACAGAGGGAAGGACACAGGGCATGGCCAAGAAGAAAAAGCTGATTATCCTCATGGATGGTGCGGTGCCCATCCAATCAATACAAGCCTCTCTCTGTCTCTTCTCCATCTCTTTCCCTTGTTCTCTTCTGTGAAACATGACCCGTCATCTGGACTACAAACTTCTAATATCTGCATTTCAGACAACAGAAAAGTAATGCAATCAACCAGAATTGCATCTTAAGACCTTAAAACATGCTTGGTTGCATTGACTATAATATAAACTCACCTGACCCGATTAATCTTACCTTGGCTTTAAAAAAAAAAAAAAGACGATAATAGCTCAGTTCTTGTTTATGCTAAGGTCAAATAACGTCCTCAGCAGCAAAATTCAAAACCACAGGCAACCACGGGCGCAAAGTACAGTAAATGACATTGTTATTGAATTGATCTCTCACGGTCAAATCCCCCAACATCAATACAGAAAATGCTATGAATGCAATGGAAAATAGTCACAGTGAAGCCTTTAATACAAAACAGCAGCTGGATACGTTTGTGGAGCTTCTCTCTTCGATTTGTCAAAAGAAGAGCTGACATGTAAGAGAAGAAAGAGGGGGGGGGGGGTACACGTGCATTTCAGTTTCTCCTCCATAATATGAAAAGCTTTGTCATCAATAAATCAGTTGTGTATGCATTATACATGCCTGTTTGCACATGCAAGCACACACACATTATACAAGATCCAACAAAAAGTCAGTAAAACGCAGCTGTGATCAAGTAAAAGGTATGTGAGAGGAGTTCTTTACAGCTTGTCCTCTTTCTTTCCACTTAAGGAACATGCAAGCAAGACAGCAAACTGTTTGGAACCATCCGCAATCTGGTTTGATTACATCCAAACCATTGCAAACTATATCTCTGTGTGATGTATTTTCACTGAAGACTGATAACATTAGAAAGGCTGAGAGTCGCAGGGAAACAAAACCCAAGTGTTTGGAGTGTGCTTACCTCATCTACCTCTGCAGGTAGTGAGATCACCATGCACTAACAGGTGAACATATTTTTGACTGTAAGCTGAAAAGCAAACCAGAAATCAATGCAGGATGCGGACATAAGTAGTCATCATCATCCATATTTAGCATGTAAGGTTAGAGATGATGTTAAAAACGGACAGCATCACTAGTATCAACAAAAAACACAAGCTTATGTGCATATATGAACACATGTGAAAGTGGATACATGAGACCTTCAAACCTTTTTGGTAAAGCTTGTCAAGCACACACACACACACACACACACACACACACACACACACACACACACACACACACACACACACACACACACACAAAGTCACGGTCCAATGATGCCAGCAGAGTAGAGCAGATGAAGCCCACCAGTTTGTCAGCCCTTCGTCTGTTACCTTTCTCTTTTGTTCCCGGGACGCTGCTCTCCTGCTCTTCCTCCGCTTCTCCTTCTCGTCCTCTATTGCATTCACATCCACTTCCCCCCGATTCTTCTTCAGTTGGGAGGCCGCGTGAGCCATGATAGGTTGTGAAAAAAATGAAGAAGCACCACACACTACACACGCGTGCCTCACCTGAAATCCCAGAGAAGTTCAGGGGCTCTAATTGACAAAACTGGGATCTCAGAGGAAAAAATCGGGGTAGAAAAGGAAAGGGGGGGAAAGGGAAGAAAAATGCCCTCCTTGAAAAGGAGAATGGAGAAGAGTAGGGTTTCTTTTATGTAAGTATGTATATCCTGTGTGTCCTCTCTTTTGGTTGTTGCTCTGCTCTGGTCTGCTGTCTCTGTCTCTTTTCTTTCTTTTTTTTTTTTTTAAAGTGATGGAACGATTGGAGAAAAGAGGCAGCAGCTTCTCCTTATCTCCTCTTCCTCCTCCTCCTCCTCCTCGTATGTCATCCGCTGGCAGTGTGAGAGGAGCGCGTCCAGGAGAGGTGAGGACAAACCGGATGGAGAGAAAAGAGACACGAGCATCACCAGCACAGAGGTGGAGGGAGGAGACAGACAGAGGGAGGGAGAATGAAAGTGGAGGGAGGGAGGAAGCGAGGGGAGCAGTTACCATGGTTACAACGCTCTGTTTTACTCTATTCTTTAGTACGGGCTTTCTGCTGTTTTCTTTCTTTTTTTTTTTTTTCCTTTTTTTTTTATAGTGGTCTCTAATGCGATGCAGGATTTGATGCTTCACTATGGAGACTTTGTAAGAGTGTGTGTTTGATTGTGAGATACAGTGTGAGTGACTCCAACTGTATGAATGAAGCAAAGACATAACTTAATGGAAAGGAAAGAAATAGTGATACACATGCAGGATCGGCACATGCTTGTGCATGTCTCTGACACCAACACACACATGCAATGACACAAAAATATAATATAATATAATATAACATAATATAATATAATATAATATAATATAATATAATATAATATAATATAATATAATATAATATAATATAATATAATATAATATAATATAATATAATATAATATAATATAATATAATATAATATAATATAATATAATAAAATATAATATAATATAATATATAGACATTTTATCAGCTGGAGGTGGACAAGTAACAGGATGGTGTGAATGTCCATAGTACAGAGGAGAAAAAAATGAGGGATGGAGGAAAGGCTGAATAACTGATGCACATCATCTCAATGCTCCACCCCAGATACACACACAAATCATACAAATGCATGTCCTATATACTATGTACCTACAGACACAAATATTGCCTACTGTGATGGTGTGCTTAAATGATGATTTTTATGTTCATTCTTAATGAATGAACATAAAAAGACTCATTTTTTCTCTTTGGCGTTTTACTAATTTAAAGGGTTGTTTTACTATTAACAATGTGCTGATGCTCCAATTATGATGTAAATATGTATGTTTTATTGTTTCTTCTGTACAGCACTTTGGTCAACTTTGTTGTTTTTAACGGTGCTTTATAAATAAACTGGATTGGATTGGATTGGATTCATTCTTAATGACTTAATAACTCAACAAATGGCAAACCAAGCTAAAAATCTATCAAGACAATGAACAAACCAGTCAACACATAATGAATGATTTAAATGAATGAATGAATAATTTAATAACTAACAATGTGATGTTCATATCTTAGATTTTTAACTCCTCTGTCTTGTGCTTCTCTAACCTCGGTGTGGTCAACCCATCTGGGATCAGTGACACCATGGTGAGGAGGTCAAACAGGACACTGGGAGCTTTGCTTCATTAAATCACTCTGGTCTTTGTTGAGAGGAAGGAGAGAAAATGAGAGGGGAGCTATTCATAGAAAAAAATAAAGACAACAGATTTTTTTGTCTTTTCTTTTTGACTGGTGAAGGGAGAAAAGCAGCACATGGCTTTAAAAAAAATATTCAGGATGTCCTTCACAACAACCATGCTCACGTCACACATGTACAGCGTGGAGACAGATGGAGCATGCAGCAGCCATTTTTGTGTGCCTTCCCTGCCTGCGTGTCAGAAGCACCTATGAGCGTTGCTGGGTCCTCTTCATACGGAGAGGTTGCCTCATCACATGCCTGCCCACTTTCTACAAAATCTCCTGCATTTGCTCTTGGGTCTAGACATGCATGCGGATTAAATAAGGACCATATGGAGAGAAGCTGAGAATAAAAAATGAGATGATGGGGCACTGCTGCTAGAGAGAGAGGAGAACATCCCTCCAGGGAGAGATGACAGGTTTAACTGGTGGACACCAGTCATGTAACGATATGAGCGTGAAATTCCCTTTTCTCTCTCTCTCTCTCTCTCTCAAATCTATTCATTCTCGCCACTTCATTTTTCTTTCTTTTCAAGCACAAGCACCAGCCACCAGCAGAAAAAAGGGGGGCAGAAGTTGACTTACAGCCCCCATCATGCATCAGGGGGTGTCACATTATGCCAAATTATCATGCGGTTGCTAGGAGAGAGCCAATGGGGTGGCTTTGGGGAGGACAGGATGGATTGATAAGGAGCGTGGAGAGGTAAGAAGAGGGATTGAGATAGGAGAGAGCAGGGGGTGGGTGCATGCATTCAAGTGTGTATGGATGCATGTAAAAAGAAAGAGCACATGATAAATAAAGTAATAAATTCTGAAAGGAAGAAATCCGTTTTCCAAAGATAAACATCGCCAGATGAAGCATCATTTGAAGATTTATGTGAAGTAACGAATCCTACTGTCACAAACACTCTTTTTTCACTGTGCAACAAAAGCATTTAGCAGCTGTCTGATATAGCGTTTTAGCATTTATTCTCGAATTAAACTCCATTTACACACAGCCAATAGAGGACGACAACCCCCAACAGCCATAGTAGTAGTAGTAAAACTCCACTGCCAAGGTGTCCAATAATTCAGACACCAGCATTTTGCAAGCAAACAGATATAACTCCTACAATAGAGCAAAGTTGGCTGGTGGCCGGTGAACTCCAGAAGTGAACCATTACTGGATGTTTTCCACCATTTTTCAGGCACTGTGCCATATGCACAGTTACAGTCAGCATCAAACTAACCTACTATAATATATCACACTCAGAATAGAGAAATTGCAATTCAAAACCTTCCTACTTGTTCCAAAATATGATGTTGATCAAATAAGTAAAGTCACTTAGGAACTATACCACTAATGTTTAGTTTATCATATTGCTCCTTTAAGTGATGTTGCAAAGTAACTGTACACTGTTGGACAACAATCCTTAGACTTAGTGATCTATCATTTACTATTTCATTTTAATTATTTTTTTCTATTAAAAAAAGCACAATATTATTACTATTGATTCTTTTGGTTACAAAAGAATTAGAAACTGATGTTGTGAAATCTCTTGTTGCTGTATTAAAAATAGTAAAAGCAGCAATTGTTTTTAATATATACCTTAATTCAAAATTACATAATCAGCAAAATTATTTAAAAAAAAAAAAAAAAAAAAAAAAAAAGACCAACTGAAGGACCATTGCATCTTAGCACAATGAGAAAAAAAATCTCCCATTTGGTAATAAATCTAGGTAAAGAGTGATAAACATCATCCAAGGGTTTAAAAGTATTTCATAAATCTCTCACAACACATAAACATGGAAGACAGCAACTCTAAAATCTTCATGTGTGCTCTGATGTCCCTGAAAACACTTTGTTGGGCTTCATCCAATATCTGTGGTGAGACGCTTTGTACTGAGTCTGTCTTCCGCTGCTGTAACTCCCATGGGTGCAACATGACCAATCACAGCATCAATCTCATTGGCCTTGTTGACCTCTGAATACACAGCAGCATGTCCCCATGCACTGACAAAAAACAGGCAAAGTCAAAGCAACGTCAGGAGTGCTTGATTTAGGTAGTGAAATAAGTGACCAATGATAGGATACAACTGGGACTTTACAGTATTTTGGAAGAAAGTGAAACATTCCCAATTACTGCTCTTTTTTAATCTGCCTATGTTCTACATAATTTCTTATGAATCAAGTATTTATTAAACATTGCTGTCATCTTAGCTTCAAGCACATTATTCATCAAACTGCCCAGTTATCTTCTCTGCAACATCTATGCTACAGTAAAAATAAGTTTACTAATCGAGAAAGTCAAGCTCAATGTGCTTATATATATATATATATATATATATATATATATATATATATATATATATATATATATATATATATATATATATATATATATATATATATATATATATATAAAATAGATGAATGTTGTACTGCTTTTATAATCAAAGGGAATACACTCATTCTTTGTGTACGGCTGCCCTCTAGTGGTTACTAGGACCAACAGTCCAGCAGATGCTCTGATTTGGTAAAAAGCTGTTTATTTTAATGCCTTTTGTTTGTTATTAGAAAGCATTGAAAACATGTTCAAATAATTAAAGGGTCCTGCTCACACAAGATAATTTTTAGCAGCTCATAAACATTCAAGCTTCAAAATAAAAAGCACTTCCATCTTTGCATGATGAATACAAAATGCAAACAAATGCACATTTTCCCTCAAGTCCATAATTTCAGCTTCCTAGATTCACCTCATGTGACTTTTTTTTTTAAATATAAAAATAAAGGTCCTGTCTCTCAAACAGCTTTTAATTAATCTAAATTCCTTTGCTCTGCTGCTGTCCAAGAGTGCAGAAATCGACATTTACTCTGACTGATCCGGAAACACCTCCAGGAAGAAGAGGAAAATAAGGGCAAAGGAGGAAGCCTCCTTCTCCCTCCTTCTCATTCCACCTGCATTAGCCCTCAAGACTTATGTGCCAACATGAAGGGAACAGCTGAGAAGAGAAGGTTGGAGGGGGGGTTAGTTTGAAACCTCATATCCTAAAACCACAGAGGACAAGTTTAAAATAGAAAGTGAGAGCAAATCAAGTCAAACAGCTTGAGCTAATACAAAAATCTGACAAAACATCTGGAACACATAGCAGGTCAAGATGAATTCATCAGCAATTGTCAGCCTGGCAGAATGAAACAGATCACAAAGTGTGGAAAAATGGCTGAAGATTTCAAGCAACAGCTGAAGACAAAGCTCCTTGTTTCAGTGTTGTCCCCCACTCCCCCGACAGATTAATTTCAACTGGTTGCATAAACCAGGACTCCCTAACAAACATGCACATTTTTCTTATGCCCCTCGATGTCCCCCATGTTCCTGTACTTCATCTTCTAAATTATTCCAATGTCTCCCCTCAGGATGTACAGCATGTGCCACGAGGCGTACGCTTTAACCTAGTTTGTTACCAATAACCCACCTAAATATGTGTCACGACCAAGCACCCCCTCTTAAAACCGGACCAAAATGTCCTTGCATGGTTTCCCCACTGAGGGGCAGACCGACATTTATGGTGGAAGAGATGAACGGTAAAACACACACACACATAGAGGAATGCTGTGCCTGCCGTAGGCTCTGAGGTGGGGTCTTACATGGTTGATTGAATATAAGGACAGATTTCTCCTCCTAAACTGGAGCAGAGTATTGGTGAACATTGTTTATTGTAATATGGGTGGTGGTGAAGCTCCGACATGAATTTATTAATAGGAAAATACTTTGCAGATAATGAAGCCACAATCAAAAAGGGGTGAATAAATAAGATTAAAAACAAGCCCTGATTTCACTCTCCACAGGGAAACCCATTTCAATCAGAGTCCACATAATGCTTTTAAAAAATTAGGATTCATGCAGCAGTGTGTGAACAACAAATGCTTCACATCTGTCTCCTCTTCATCACAGCACAGAAAGAGACACATTTAAAATAAAATACTGATGGAAATGGGATGATTCACGAAATGAAATGGATGCTTTTATGATTCTTTTCTTTAGAACTATCACAACAAATTTTGAAAAGCTGCTCACATTTATGTTGCATTTGCAGCCACTTCACTGTGGAGGGATGTGGAACAAACCTAAGTCAATATGTGGAGAAGCATGAAAATATATTCCACACTTTTTCTGACAATACCTCGAGGTTATTGCAATATTTTCAGCAGGAAATCCTGGTAAGAGCAAGAACAAACAGTCACATTTTGATTAAGTATTTCCGGTAATCAACGGGCCGTTAATTTCTTGGCTGAATCAAGTGCTGGTCTGACTGGGATGGCTGTGCAGCGGGGGGAAGTGAACCCCTTTCTGTTTTACACAGAAATGGCAGCAGAAGAATAAACAATTTCACGCTCTGTTGGGAACAGTGATACATGGCGTTGCACAATCACATCTACTGTGCTTCTATTCACAGGCTTCTTTATATCAGCATACTTTACTGCAATAAGTCATTTTACCAAGACACGATAGGATCGAGCAGCTTTAAAGGCTGTGCAGACTGTTAAATTGTATATGCAACAGTCTGCACAATCATGGAACAAATAAGTTTTCTATACATTCTCTATACAGCCTATGATACAGATGTGAATGAATGAAACACTTATGAGAAAAACATTTTCACCTGTTGTTCACCGTTAAAAGCTTTTCTTCCTTTTAAATGCTTCGCTGCTGATTTATGGTAAGTTTTGTCATGTTACCTTGTTCAGGAAATCAGCTGTAGACAGAATGATTACATATGTGGTTGAGCAGAAAGTTGAGTGTGACCATTAATACAAGACCATTCATTTCCTGAAAGGAATCATTTAGAGTGAGCCTAAGTGGCTTTTAATTGAAACATTAGCAATCTGCCGTCCTACTTTTAAGTGATGCCCTAATTGTAATGAAAGGACAAGAGATAAGTCAAAGCAGCAAAAGCCAACAAAGGATTACGTTGAAGGACAAATAGTTTCAGAAACTGTGGTCAATATGTCATTGAGACATGAAAGATTAATCTCAATGCCACCATAACTGTGAGGGATGAGTGGGGAGGTCGGAGTCTGGGCACGCCCACGCTGGAATTGTTTCCCTCATCATATGACTGTTCAGAAATCTACATAACAGAACCACAAACTACAAGTGAGGAGTTTGAACAGTTTGCATGTGTATATGGGTTCTCTCCAGATGCTCTGGCTTCCTCCCACCATCCAAAAACATGCATGTTAGGTTAATAGGTTTCCATAAATGGTTCCTAGGAGTGAGTGTGAGTGTGAATGTTTGTTTGCCTCTCTGTGTTGGACCTGCGATGGACTGGCAACCTGTCCAGGGTGTACCCTGCCTTTCACCTGAATAGGCACCAGGCCCCCTCAACCCTGAACTGGACTAAGTGGTACAGAAAATGATTTAATGAATGAATGAATAACAAGTCAATTTAAATAGTTTAATTTGCATTAAAGTGCTTCTATTAATTCTACACAGAGTAATAAGTTTCCTGTGTCTTTGTGAAAGTATGCTGTGTTGGTGGAGTCAGTGGAATGGAGCCATTGTGTTATGTGTGGCTTTTGTTTTTATTTTGTGAAATAATAATTGCAGAGCCAAACCTTTGGGTGACAGGAATAAATAACTAAATACAACCCAAGTTAGTGGAGTTCAACAGAGAGGACTGATTTTGTAAAGTCAAGGATTAAAGATCACAACCAACTTCTGCATCTGCAGTTACCATTATACTGTGTCATTTACTGAGTTATCAGAAATAACTTAACCTTCTCAAACATTTATGTAATTACTAGTGATATATTGTTGACAGTGCATACCTTACAGTGTGTGTTCATCCCTTATGTTTATCAGGTTCATTTGATCTAGTGCTAAGCTGATAAATGTCCATGTCATGTGAGCAGAAATATTTCTATGTATCCATCATACACTTAAAACTCCTTATGCTGAATTTTTTTTGCCCTTTTCAAACATAAAACATGGGACATTTATGGCCTTAATAGCATTAAATCCTTCACATACTGGTCACTTTTTTGTTATTGTTTCTCACTATCCAATCAAACGTTCCTTTTGAAGTGATGGAAAAGGCCATGGTAACGTGTAACATTTGCAATCAGATGAAGATTGGACAATGACTGAAGATTGGTTTTATATCATTGTCATTTTTAATGTCACAGTTTCATTTTAGGTAAACAACAGATTTTTGTGACATGACATGAGGAAGAACAGGAGTTGTTTGTCAAAGAGAGGAAGTTCGGCAACTCAGAAACTTTGATCATTGCGTTCAAATAAAATAGAGTAATCAATTTTATTTGGTCAAGAGACAAATTAATCACTGCTGCGGCTAATTATTATGAGAAAAGGGAGCACAAAAGACTCTTTATAATCCATCCTGACCTGTCAGATGCCTCTGGCCAACTGCTCTGAAATCAGATTAACTCACCACTGCTGTGCCTGTATCCATTAATGTGACGGCACTTACGTTGTGTTGAAAGCTATATTTATTATATAAGTCCCAAGGTTCAACCCAGGGAGTTTTAACCTCTCAAAATGTTACTTTAAAACACAAAGGTGGTTCAGAAACAACACCAAAAATTTCAGTTGCTACCAGGAATACTTCTAATGTTTAGTCAAAGAGTCTAAAATTCATGTAATCATGTCCACCTAAACAACACCCTGATAATCTTAATAATGATAAATATACAAATGAAGTAATAGAAATCCTCACTGAACAGCATTGTAAAGGATCTTTCCTCTTTTGTTGACTTGATGCCATGATTGTGAAGCCCTAACATTTTGGGAGTTCGAAAAGACTTCCTTTTTTATTTATTTTCTAATAACAAGCCCAACTGATGCAACCTAAACAGTCAGAGATTTTTTTAGCTGTACTTTGTGTGCTGTGCTCTGTGATTTGGAGTCTGATCAAAGGCAAGCACAGTGTTCCTCCCATGCGAAGCAGCAGAAGCCACCAGTACCATATGTGTGTGCCCATCAGTGGGTCCACATGCCATATGCCTGAAAGTGCTGGTGTAATGCTTTCTGTTTGCCAATCATCACACTGTCCACTCGGTAATGGGAGTGTTCATTAGAATAAGTCTGAGCTATGGGGTGCCTTTGCATATTTACACCTATAAACTTCTGTTTTATCTATTGTGTGTGTATAGTTTTGCATGATTGTGTGTGCATGGATTTCTCTGTTGAGGTAACAAGGAGCATTAGTCTGTGAAGCTGTATTTCAATAGAATCTGTAGCTGGAGCTGTAGGACGTGGATGTTTGTGCAGCCTTGTTACACTCCCCAAGCTGCTGGCCAGTGGAACATCCTCCCCAGTGTCAAATTTCGCTGTCATGAAGGGATCATAGAGAAGTGCCAAGAAGCACTGTGCCGGGGGAGCCTTGCTCACTCTCGTGCAGAATGCCAGACCCATATCAGAGTATCATAACACACACACAGACACACAAACATACAATGTAACCACCTGGAAAGTACTGTCAGACCTATCAAACCCTGAAGTCTTGTGTTACTGTGTGAGTACACGCACAGTCAAGCGTGAATACACCGGATCACCCCAACACACATATTTTTGCTTTCGAAATCCACCTTAAAATGAACAATTTTTTCTTCTTAATCAGAACGTTTAACCACAGCGCAAAATATTGACTTAAAAATAATAATATGCTGCTTGTAATGTAAGCAAATAGATTACTGAGCATTTTATAAGAACATAAGTAATCCAGTAGAAATGTATTTATACCGAAAAGTTTTCAGCATGTCGGACTCAAAGTTCAATGTATTTTTCCCTGTGAACAGTGTTCATTCCTGAACATGTCTCCTATCAAAGTGCTCATGTGCAGGCTGCAACATAAATAAAACTCTACAACTGTACAGTAACCTTTGAATCAAGCCCAGGTTTTTCTTTTAGTAACCTTTAGCCTAGTAGCAGTAATATTTCTGATGTTTTCTCACATCCAGGTTTCATTTTCATTTACTGGAAGGAAGAGGTCGACTCTCAGCCAAAGATGCTCACCATGCAGACTCTTGGTAAAGGAAATGTAGCGCTACTACGCTTAGCTCATTCCACTTCTTGTATGGAGTTGCCAAAAGGTTGACATGCTGTGTGACATTGTATCTGGAAATTGAACAGTGTGGAAAGGTTACTGACAGAGTTTTTTTGATGTTTTAATTGGATGTAAATCAGCTAATCGTGTTTGCACAGTAACAGCAGAGCAGCAAACTCATGAAAGTGCAAGTGCAAGCACATACTATACATTAAATGCTAACAACGTACATGTTTCATGCAATTGATCACCTCATCTTTCTCACACCTTGGCAATGACCACTATGCACAAACACTTGCACGCAAACACACACTGGATGGTTTGGATTTTTAGAAAAGGTTAGAGCAAGACAGAGGTGTGTAAATGTCAAGTCCTCACACAAAGAATATTACAGACTTTAAGATTGTTTCACTGTTTCTATCTCATTTTAGTTAAGTTGTAAACATTTGTAAACTGATACTTGTGTTTCTAGATTTTTAGCAGCTATACAAAAATATTTACCAATGGAGGATGGGCTTAAGAATTACACCCCTTTAATATTTCTGACCTTGCACCTAAAACAATTAAAAAAAAAAAAAAAAAAAAAAAAAAAAAAAAAAAGAGCAACTGGCACATAGGCTGAGTTATGGTCAGATCAGTGATCTTCTTTCATTGCTGCTTCCTAAGCTAAAGTAAACTTAAAATGTATTTGCCACTGGCTGCATGTTGTGAACCCAAAATGTGATCATAGGACCTTTCAGTCAGTTAGTTTTCATGCACAGCTGAGTTGAAATACAGATACGGTCATTTTGATTGGTTGTCTAGTTCCTGCACGGGTCATTCACATCTCAGCCAACTGTCTGCTTAGTCTGTGACTCAGATCAGCTGGAAATTGGCTGTCCTTTGACAGTGACATGCACTCCCAAGAAGCTGCATCTGCACAATCACAATTAGGCTACTTAATTGGAGTATTGTTTGTAATATATTATAAATATGAGCACAGGAAAGGAATCAACCTAGGGCTGAATTATGTCTAACTCTGCTATGTTTGGTGGTTTTTGAGGTGATATGACCTCTTAGGAGGCTTTTCTGTTTAACCAATTACAAAAACTACTGACAAAGCTGCAACCAAATTGGATGAATTGGATGATTTTATAGCTCAGTGCTTTGGGATTTTTTTTTTTTTTTTTTGCCTTACAAAGATTTTTTTTAAAGGAGATGAATGCTATTTGTTGATCTTCTCTGTCGTTACAGTCTTCTTTTGTTAAGCCTGGATCAAAGCCCAGGACAACAGGCCATGTAAGCTTAATTGAGCATGTACATTCATGAGTAATTAGACTCCCATACACATTGTCTGAGTGTGTTGGTCCAAATATGAATGATTTAATTTACTAAAATTGCAGTCAGACTAACATGTTTCCCTTCAAAATACCTATTTTAGTCAGACAACCGTGCAATGTATCAGACAAGAATAAATACAAAGCAAACAAACAAAATGAATAATAAATATTATGAATTCTTATTGGCCCTGCGATGGACTGGCAAGCTGTCCAGGGGGTACCCTGCCTTTCGCCCAAAGACTGCTGGGATAGGCTCCACCTTCACTGGACTAAGCGGTTAGGATAATGAATGAATGAATGAGTGAATGAATGAATGAATGAATGCATTGTTATTATTATCCAAGACTATAATACAGAGAAGATTTTACATGAGCAATCTGAGAATTTATCAGACTTTACCCCCAAAAAAATCCACATGAAAAAAGCAAAGACATCAACACTGAGTCTGGAGTATTGTGCATGAAACTGGAATAAACCTGGAGTAGAATGACGAGATGAAAAATGGAAAGACTTAGAATGGTGATGCAAAGCATGCAAAATCATCTGTAACACACATACTCCCCGTATGTGGACACGCATGACTTCCAGTGTTTATCATTGATAAGACTGTGTAAGGCAAAGGGATCAATTCTGAAGTGTACAAAGATATTCTGCAAGCTCAGATTTAACCAAATGGACCCAAGATGACTGGACATTGCTTCATACAGACTCTAAACATACTGTAGAAACTGCCTAGGAGTTTTGGATGGTTAGTAATTTAAATATTCTTCAATACCTGAGTCAGTCCCCTGAGCTTTACCTGCTTGAGCTGCCTTTCACTTGTTGAGGGAAAAGCTAAAAGCAAGAAGACCCACAAACACAAAACAACCAGAAGAAAGAAAAAGTAGAGGCTTGACTGCTGATTTAATTATACAAAAAGTTAAAGACCGACATTCATAGTTAAGTTAATTTACTGAATTGCATTTAAGACTCTAAACTTTTGTAATTCCTTCTATTTTAATGTAAATACCCTGGATATTAAAATAAGTAATTGAACACAGCTAATAACCAGTGTCTGGTCAGGGCGCTATTTAAAATACTGATAGTGAGTTATAAACAAAGCTCAGAAAGCATCATCTGATCTTAGCAAGCTCAGAAAAAAATATATATTTTGCACAATTAATCTCTTGGTTCCCACTTCACAAACAGGTTATCATGTGTTCCATCACTGAAAGCAATAATGCAGAGATGCTGAAGACAAAAAAAAAGGCACCAAACTTATAGTGTTCTCTCTCATAAGCCATAAAGCTGCTGGAATTCACCAAGTCTGATAAGCAACACCCAACGCTCCTCATTCTCCTCCTCATTTCACTCCACCTAACCCATCCCTGCGTCTCCATCTTGACAGCTGGGGCGTCAGCCCCACATCAGAGGAAATTTCCTGAACTGTCACTCTAGTGAACGGCCTGAGTGATTGCATAGTGTGGGGAGTATTGCTGCTAAGGCCATGCACAATTCTACCTTAGCTCATTGTCCCCAGTCCCCACACGATGGCTGTCATCCCAACTTCAGCACTTGGAGGAAAATTTATCCGACCATGCGTGTATCTTTCTATCTCAAACCCCCACTGTGATTTGCTTGCCTCAACCCCTTCATATTGTGTCTTCACCTTCATGTTGTTGGAGTTCAACCTGTCATGATAACTCAGACAGGAGCCAGAATGAAAAGGTGATGGGTCAAAGGGGGAGACTGAAGTCCCTTGTGCATAGGTCATCTTCCACTCGATATTGTAAAGGGAAATGCTACTTCACATAGAGAAACATGCCTCATAGACTTCATTTTAATCAGAACAACCACTTGTAGATGCCCTTTAGAAGCGATGGTGAACTGTATTTAACTATAATGTAAATGGATGTAGTATTTGTGGCACTTACTGTTGCAATAACGTGACTAAACTTTGAAATGTTGACTTTTTCTTTTTACTCCTTAAATTAAAAATAAATTAAATCTAAAGTTTCTGAAAAACCATTTTGGATATATTTTCTTACTAAAAGAAAAAGAACAATAGGTATAACTTTTTTTTTCCCAACTCTATTAATTTTCCTTCGACTTGGAGCCAGTTTAGTTTTTCTGGATGTAAATGTGCATTTATTCATTTGTGTTTCCAGTTGCTACACGATAATAAAGCAGGCATTTCTGAGTTTGTCCTACAGCTGGATTGGATTATTTGTCTGTTTATGAATATATAGCATTTTTAGTCTTCCAGAGTTTGGCTGTTACTGATTGAATTTGTGGATGTTTTTCAAAATGAATGTTTAAAAATGATTTCTGACTAAAAGGTAATTAAGGAAAATACCAAACCTTGAACCAATCTCAAACAAAAATAGTCTGTCACTGTAGTCACTGTCTGGCATTTAAAAGGACAGTAAACAGTAAGAATAAGGTCCTAAAGCAGATAAATACGAACCAATACAGAAGAAAAATGAAACATTAACTAACCTGCTTGGATGGCTAAATGTGAAAGGGAGAGAAAGTGAGAAGCTGCAACAGTTAAGTTTTATAAGACTTAAAGCAAGATTACTATTTAAAGATCTTTGTAAACTCCAGCAGATATTCTAGCGTATTTAATCTCACTGGCTGTTACGCTTGTTGCGTAACAGAGTCACGTGGATCCTGTTTACCTTGACTTCATCTTTAATTACCTCTCCAATAATTGAGTCAACCAACACATAACTAGGTTACCACACTGAAATTTTCAGTAAGCATCCTGTTTACCATACTTTTGGGAACATTTGTACCCAAAGTAGGCCAGCCTTCATGCCAAAATTACAGACCTGTAGAAAATCACACATGCCCCTGTGGTTCTGCTTTGAAACTCACCCCTTCAGTTCGCCGCATCTTCATCTAATCCTGCCTGTGTCTGACATTGTCCACAAGTTCACCGGGTGCTAAAAGGGAAAGCTTGTCCAGGGCCGTGAACTGATCTAGGACAGGATAGTAAGAGTGCACAGCCCTGCCAAGCCCACTTCAGCTTCAAGCAGCAGTAGGGGTTACAGGCAGTTAATCAGACAAGTGCTAATCTAGTTAGGAGATCAACAAATGAGCCTCTCAGTGCTGAAAAGGAGGACACAACCTCACAGACAATGGAGGAGGTCAGTGCCATTGTATAGGAGAACAAGAGGAATGATAGATAGGGAAGTATTACTGTCATAATTTAGATCACAATGAAAGTGGAGTGTATAGAAGGATGATTATTCTTGGAATTTCTCTTGGAATAGTCTGTTTCGCACTGACTGCTGGGCTGATTTTTATATCCGGAGAAGCCATGTTTACATTCTGAAAGAGACAAATATTGCAAAGTGTTTGTTTTTAGATGATATTTTTTATGATCTTTTACATGTTTTATACAATGATACCCTAACTTGTTATTTCTGATTGGCAATGCCAAGAGTCATGTCTTTGCAATGCATTTGGATAAGATAAAAAAGGTAAGTAGTGGTGGCAGGCGATGTCTAAGACAAAGCTAACGGCTTCAGGATTCTCCACACCTCTTTTGGTCTCCATGGAAACAAGGACAGGCATGGGGAGACAACGGAGGAGGAAAAAACATGCGTCCTGCAACTGGAATTTCACAGACTCCAGTCCAGACATTTTCACACCTCCTGGGATTAAAGTGTTGTTTATATGCAACAAAATGTGAGCAGACCATTTGAGTGTACATCTGATGCCTCTTGTCTTTCATTTTTGAGGAAAAACTTTTTTTTTTTTTTTTTTTTTTTTTTTAAAAAGGAACAAAACAAAAGAACAACACACATAAACCAGTAGCTGGAGAACAAAAATATGTCAGTCACAACAGAGTCTGGCATATTTAACTACTAGCTGTCAGTCATTTTAATCCACGTTTGCACTCACACAGCCTCTTCTTAGAGCATGCTTCACATTTTGGCTGTTCAAAACATGTCTGGCCTCAGCGAAGAAAAAAAAAAAACCCTTTTATTTAAGGGCTAAGCAGGATATGGATACAGGCTGTGCTTTTCATTGCTCTCATAACAAAAACTGTTACGCTTCCACCAAGAGCATCTATGAACTATTATGAACATCCTAAACTTTGCAGCATCAAAAGTGAGAAACAGCTCTTGCTGTCAAGGACAAGTAAACAGTGGCTCCTTTGTCACAACCAGTGAAATATTAAATCATTTAGCTGAAAATATTACTTTTTTTTTTTTTTTCTTTTAATCTCTTTTCCATCAGACAGAAAACTGCTGGCTACAGAGATAACATGTTATTAGACCACATCTTTCTCAAACAGCACTAATTTAATCAGTTTTATTCTTTGTTTCATGCAGCCATATGTTGTTGCTGTTGTAGACACCAACAGTGATAAATGATTTGAGAATAGATGATAAAGTATCAGTGGCTGACCCAGAGCAGGGGAGGTTGAGCAAATGAGACGGGGGCACTGACAGGGAGACGAAGAAGGATGATGAGCGACGTCTTCTCACCATCAGCAACAAAGAGCTTCTTTATTGATCTGTATAATGGACTTTGTTGGAGTTCAGAATCAAAATAATGAAGTAAAAATAGTAGACAGTGCAAGAATACATATAACCATTAAATCAAGTTTACTCTTGAATCTAAACTAATTGTAACAGAAGGTGACAAATAAAATCTCAAAACTGAGATTGTGTGTAAAGAATCCTCCCAGCTAATAAGGGGCAACATTCAATAAGATGATCAAATATATATAACTCTTCTCTCACCCACCCCTCCCATCCCATCTCCCCAGGGTAGGGTGGGTGACTGTTCATCTCTCAAGCTCGGGTTCTCTACCAGAGTCCTGGGAGCTTGAGGGTCCCACGCAGTATCTTCGCTGTTCTTCTGGACGGAGATGTCTGAAGTTTCACCAGGAATCTGTTGGAGCAACTTCTCCAGTGTGGTGGACACGGCCCCCAGTGCCTCAATCACTATGGGTACTGCTGTTGCTTTCACTCTCCAGGCCTTTTCCAGTTCTTCCTTGAAGCCTTGGTACTTCTCTAGTTTCTCATGCTCCTTTAACCTGATATTTCCATCATTGGGGATGGATACATCGATCACTACAGCTTTCCTCTGCTGCTTATCTATGATCACGATGTCCGGTTGGTTGGCCTCCACGATGTTATCTGTCTGGATCTGGAAGTCACAGAGGATCTTAGCCCTCTCATTCTCCACCACCTCGGGGGAATTTCCCACTGGGACTTGGGGGTCTCCAGTCCATATTCTGCACAGATGTTCCTGTACACCATGCCAGCTACTCGGTTAAGGCTTCTTTGGTATTCTTTGCCTGCTAGTATCTTGCACCATGTTGTGAGGTGCTGGATTGTTTTAGGGGCTCCTTTGCATAGTCTGCCCCTAGGATCCTTCCTGGTATGGTAGGTCTAGGACCTGATCGATATATATAGGGATATCTATCTATCTATCTATCTATCTATCTATCTATATATATATATATATATATATATATATATATATATATATATATATATATATATATATATATATATATATATATATATATATATATATATATTTGCAAAGTAAGCTTGTTAAACACAAGACAGCAGTCAGACCATCATTCTGCTTACTTTAATGCTGGACAGGACAAGTTAAAAGGTAAAAATAAAAAATATGAAAAAAAAAAGAAAAAACAAGAAAAAAGAAGTAAAGATTGAAGAAATTTGTCATGCTATGAAACTGTGCAAAGAACAAATGTAAACATAAACTTTAACTGATTTATTTATTTACTGTTTCAACTGAATGACATGATTCTGCAGAGAAAATATAGGCTTGAACTTTCTCCAAATGTGTTAAAACTCCACCATAAAAAAAAAAAGAAACGTTAGGAAACTCTTGTAGTTTGATAAATCAAAATTTAAACTTCTTTGTTGTAATTGAGGAAGTTTATCCTTTGGAAAAAAAAAGAGAATTAAATCAGTTGCACATTTTATTTGATTTATCTTAAATAATATATCAATCTAAAATTTCGTTATCGGGGTATGAATGTTAAAAACATTTAAAGTGGTGAAAGACAAGAACAAAAGAAAAAAGACAAAAATAAATGTTTTAAACAGAAGAGCAACAGAAGAGCAACAGAAAAGCGAGATGGTCTCTTCAGTTTACAAACCCTGCAGAGGGTCATTAAAAGAAGAGGTGATACAAGACAATCGTCAAACACTGTTGTGCATATAGACATTTTCACTATCATATACACTCACACACACAAACACACTCTGGGGGCCTTGTTAGAGTGTGCTTGCAGGCAGGTTCCAGATGCCACATGCTGG
The DNA here is from genome assembly GCF_933228915.1 of Telmatherina bonti. Taxonomy (NCBI): domain Eukaryota; kingdom Metazoa; phylum Chordata; class Actinopteri; order Atheriniformes; family Telmatherinidae; genus Telmatherina; species Telmatherina bonti. Next base: position 30,595,630 of record NC_136629.1, on the reverse strand, counting down.
GTTGAGTGGCTGCTAGCTGTGCCAAAGAGCAGACAGACAGGCCTTGGCATTACACACACATTTCCACTACAGATTTGTCACACCCATACAACCACATATGCCCACAGTGATGCTCAGACAGAGAAAGATTATGTTTAAACTGTCAGCTGCGTGTTTTGCATTCACTTTCCAAACTCTTATTCTTTAACCTCCTCTCCTGTCCGAAGATGCCCAGTGATCTGGTTTGTCATCAGGCAGAGAATGATGGAAGCTTTGTGGTAAAAGCAGTGATTCTGAGTGAGTTGTTGCTTCTTAGTCAAAAACTATGTCCTGTCTCTGGTTACCCACTTTCCTTCCGGTCACTCTGAGAAAGCAGGGACAAAACAAGAAGACTGAAGCTGAGAAAGATAGCGCAAAAGATGGAAAAAACGAATGAAGTTGGGGAGGAAAAAGATGCACATAGTGGTGCATTGGGTGGCTGAAAGTGTGAGGAGAGAAGGAGGTCAGACGGCGGACAGTGTTTTATTCCACTTAACCAGAGTGTGACTGCCTGAAGGTGTGGAGTTTGACATGAGATTAAAACAATGAGGATTTGATTTATTTAAAAAAAAGGAAAATTTAAATTAAGTCACCTTTTATTTAATGACTTATTTTTTCTTAAAAAGGTACCATATTTAGCTGTTTCTACCTAAAGATATAAACGTGACAAGAATACATTTGCTGGTCCTTAAAGTGAGTTGTCATGGCAAGTTTTGTCTTCTCTTGTAGAGAAACTTGGTTTTTTTTAAGTTTTCAAGCTAAAAAAAAATCAACATTTAGTTACCAAACCTGATTAAGAAAAAGCAACGGTTTCCGTTAATTTTTTCTGCCATTTGTACTGACGCAAATTCAGCCTTTAATCATCTCTCTTACTAATTTTTGTGCAGTGCCTTTTTAAAAAGTACACTCAGAAATAAATTATCAGCAGCCTGACAGGCCCAATTAGCTGGTATTGTAAAGTACCGTCCCACTGTTGAGCACAGATCCTCTGCCTTCTCCAATTACTTTTTGATGACACTGGAGAAAATCCCTTCATCATTTCATAACACTCTTCTGTAGGATAATCTAACAGACAAAGTTGCATGAAAAACACATCTACGGGAGTCATTAAGATGAGAAAACTAGCTTTTCTGGCTTTTCAACTTTAAGGCATTTATACATGTTTGTTTTTGTCATTCCTTGCTGGTGCTGATATAGAAAATGGAACAGAAGTCACGCTAACTTAATTTGTCCTCGTCCACCACACTGTCAGCAACATCTCCCCAGCTCTTAACACATTACCCAGTCCGAGACCTCTGTAGAATCAATACTAATGCTTTCTCTCAGCTTTAACAGTGACTGTAATGCTTGAGCATGCAACTAGCTGCCAGTTTTAGCAAGGGAAAATTATTTAATCTGAACATTACTGGAAGTTTTAGCATGCACTTACAGCATAGTTCAAGGCCATTACTGAAGTGATGCTGATCAGAAAATTAGGATTTTAATTAGTTTAATATAACTTTCTGGCAGCACAATTTTATTGCAAATAAAACATAGAGGATGAACCTTCTCAGAGATCACCTAATTTAATTTTAATCACTTTTAAAAGTTAAAATTATTTGCTTTTAAGTCGCTCCATGGCCTTACTCTATCCTACATGAGCCTCTGCAGTCTTGCTCATCTAATCCCTCTCTCTGGTCAGCTGATCAGTTCCTCCTGAGGGTTTCTAAAACCAAGCGGAAACTCAGAGGGATCACACTTTTTTTGTTACAGCATCTAAACTGTGGAATGATGCCTCCACAGGCTTCTTTACGTTGTCATCTCTTCCTAAAACCTTTCTTTTTCACATGGCTTTTAACACCATTTATCATATTCATTTGTTAATGTTTTTGTTGTTTTAATTCAAGTTTGTTGTTTCATTTTGTGTTGTGATGCTGTTTTAATGTATTTTATCTTTTTATTTACTCATGTTGTTTTATTTTATGTCATGTGTCTGTTCTTATGAATGATTTGTGGTTTTTATTTTTCTGCACATCACATTGGTCCAGTCTGGTTGTTTTATAATAAAATCTACACCTTGGAGCAGCTGTCTGGCCATAGTTTTTGACAGTGTATTCCATGAAGTGGGGCTACTTTTTCAGAAGTAGTAATTGATGCCGTGAATATCATTACCTGTATTGGAGCTACATTAGTTAATAATAAAACACTAAAACACCGTAGATTACATGTATGTCAATAATCAGCTTACATGGCAAGCAAAAAGGCTCAAATGGTCATGACAATCTATTCCAGATTGTAAGAAGGTGCAATTAAGAGAAAGTGATGCAAACTTTAATCTAATGAGAAGAGAGCCAAGACAAATTCACTATTTTGTCTAAAGTTAAAAGCTTTGGACTTCAGTGCAACACCAGTTTGTTACTTATCACATCCTAGATACAGTCTCTGGAAAAGTATTTGTGAATATCCTTTGAGTTTGAATATGTAAACATCTGCAACCTACATCCACAAAGTCTAATGTATCAGCTTGTTATGTGCAGCAGTGTAAGTGGAGGTCATGTATCTAGCTGCATAATCTAGTCCAGGGAATGAGTCGGTGCTTTTCATCTTGTTCCTGTGCAACAAAAGTTAAGTTTTTCTCATTTTCTTCAGTTGTTCCACTCTGTACCAAGTCTGCAACAAGAACTATAACTAAACAAAAAAACAGGTACTGCATAATTTTTTGTTCCTCGTCCAATATTTATGCTTCGTCTTCTTCAGAAACATTTCTATTTTGTTAAAAAGTTCAATTTTGATACAAGAAAATCTAATTTATTTCCACGAGACAATGACCAAGCAGAAGGGTGTGAATACGAATGTGTCATTTACTTTTGGGAAAATTAAGTTTGATCAAAATTGTGATCAACATTTTGTGTTTTAGTTAAAATAAAGAACATAAAGACTGTTTTGATTTTTTTTTTTTTTTTTTTTGTAGATTTTTGGAGGCTTGGAGAGTCATCTTATCTGAAATATAACATATGACAGCTAATAATTATATTTGCGTGTCCTCCATGAATTGTGTATGACTTGACAAACTGTAATTTTGTCATTTTTGTAGTATAAAAATACAAAAGCAGTCAAAAGCACTTTATCAAGCGATGGTAAGTGATGAGACAATCCTATTTTTCTGACAGGAGAGGTTTCATGTGTAAGTGAAATATTTTAGCTGCATAAGTCCATGATTACAATGAGGCTTTCAGCTGTTTACTAAGACTTTAATTTCTATCCCCTTTTTGTCTCCATTTCCTTTACATACATCTAATCAAGTAACACAGACACACACAAGCTCTGATGAATAACATTATCAATCACAGCCAGAGGGAACAGGGCTCTTTGCAGAACCTTCCAGTCGCTCTCCATCTTGGCCAGTGAGGAGGATGTCTCCATTGTTTAAACACACTGAGGGAGGAAATGGTTTTCTTTTTTTGTTCCCTCACAGCTCAATCACAGTATATGTGCAGAGCTCTACTTCACTAACAAGAGTTTTTCATTTAGTAATTTTCTCTCGGTCGTCTTTTTTTCTTTTTTTTTTTTGGCAGTGATTTTGTCTTCCTACTCACTTTTATATAACAGCCTCCTCTGCAACAGAAAAGTCGGTGGATTTTAGAAAGTATATTCGCATTTAACGAGACGGGATTCAGGTACATGACATATAGTCAAAATCCATTTACAAAAGCTTCAATGGTGCTTAGTTTCCTTGGCATTTCTTTGTTACATTTGCTTCTCAAATGACATTGTTTTTTTTCTTTTTAGCATTTAGCAGTGGGGATGCCCTCATTGTTAGACTGGTCTCCCCTGCATGTTTCAGTCATGCTGGATAATTAATGATGGATGAAGCAATCAGAAAAAGTCCCCAGCTGGTGAATTATGACTTGGCTTATTCTCTGTGGGTAAACTAGGCCATCTGGGATGAGCTACAACTATGGATGCACCCTGGTCTCTGCTAGGCTAGACAGCAAGGGAATCACAGCAGTGATTTATTCATGACACAAGTGGGTGAAGACTGAGTCTTCCTCTCTCCTCTGTGCTCCCTCAGCTTCCTCCTCATCATCACATCATTCTCACATCTGTTGTGCTCTGCTGAATATCACCATATTGCCCACATTTGACCTCCCTCCCTCCCTTCGTTGTCCACCTACTCATATTAGTCACATCAAATCATCGAGACGCAGGGACAGTTCATTCCCTCTGCATATATCGAATGTTTCACTCCAACTACTTTAGCTGTACAATTTCAAAAACAGCTAAATATATTTAAGATACATGATAATTAATGTATTTAAAAGTGGTTTTGAAGGGTCAAAATATATTAAAGGAAATTACATAATTGGGATTTAGGTGTAACTTTTAGTCCTTTTGTTAGCTTGACAATCGTTCAAACTTACTTCTCAGAGTTGTACTAAAACATCTAAAATACTGCGATTGAAACTCAAATTAATCCAGAGACTCAAACTAATCCTGCAGAAATATGTAAAGTTAGGAATATGCTACCATATTTTGGCACCCAGGTAGTAGTTGGGAGGGTTTTAGGGCCTTTGACTCAAACCCAGGTTCTCACATCCAAAGCCCCCTTCTGTGAAATGTTAAAAGTTCTATAGATGTATCTACAGTGTCTGTAGCTCTGAAAATGTGATTTTGATCAAGTATTTTGGTTTATGAATGACAAGTAAAGCAGAAGAAACCCAATCCTAGCAGAGTCATACAGCATATTACTACTTTTCACAGCCGAATTGTATTCAACTTTTGACAATACATTGATTCTCCTCCTCTCATTGTTCAATAGGATCACCATAGTGATCCACTGTGTATTTGAACATACTCTCAATGGTTTTCATTATTTACAAGACCAGGAACATCATCTTTCTTGAGGGACATTTCATCACCTTCAGGCTAGTTATAGTCAGCAACTCAAACCCACATATAAATCATCTGCTTCATAATCTGCGCATACTGCAAGAGAATAGCCTCCCTTCTTTGCCATTCATCTGATAATGATGCACCTTCACAAAAAATGTTTAGGTATTACCTGAAATAAATGTGAAAATTGACTTTTTAACACCAAATTCCTTTTTTATTCCACTAAAAGGGGTGATGGGGTCATTTTTTTTGCCAGCTATTGAAGCATCTGCAGTAATATTAATATGTTAGATGTGGCAGAGAGTAACAAAATAATCTATATCATCTCTTGCAAAATGTCTGTTCCGATCCATGAAGAAAACAAAAGCACACTCACAGCTACACACACAACACAGATCCAAAGGGTATCTCATTAGCAGACTCACACCCTCACAGCTGGAGGTTGTCATAGTGTGTGCATGCTGTCACTGACCTCAGGGCAGGAGAACCCCTGCCACTGTTAGAAAAAATGAAAACCAACTCATGGCCTTCTACAATCACAGGGGCATTCCACACCAAATAAACACATACAGGTGTACAACTCGACTGAGAAACATATGTGAGTTTATATCACCAGTTTCCTTGTATGACTCCCTTATGTCTCATCTAAGCCCCAGGCAGCGCAACTTTCATGCCTCAGCTTATTAGAAGCCCAGTAAACACAGTTCAGCTTTAGTGCACAAACCTTTGTGCCAAGAAGGCACTTTGCACTGGGCTATGATCAATGCTTAATTTTAAAATCCATAATTTCCCCTCTGTTTCTGGTAACCATTCATTCAATGTAGCTTTTCAACAGACAATAAAGCTTCAAATATAGCACTCCAGAGCAGAGCATGCCATCAGGAAGGCTTGCCGACTAAACTTGTCAAACCGCCTAATTCAGCCAACTTCCTGGAAGGCTTTTCTGTGTAAGGAACTTCTGTTTTAAGAGTAAAACACACTTTTTTGAAGGTGTGTTGTTGAGAGACACACTTGTTGTTGTTTTCACTTGTTGCATTGTTACACTAAGGACCTTGGCTTGACATAATTCAAATATTTTTGCAGCGGCAGAGAACTAAATTACCCAGAGAAACAAGACTAAGCACATTGTACAAATAGCACACAGAAACACATTCCCACACACCTTGTCAGCAGCACAGTTAGACCAATTAAAAAGGAAGGATATAAAGCATATTACCAAATGTACACCTCTGTGTTTGTTTTCATGGCACTTATTTTTTAATATTCCAGTTGTGGTGTTTATTTGCATTGGCTTCATAAGTGGTATTCCTATTTACAAGTTACAAAAAATGGTCCAAATAATAACTCGTGCATTAAGTATAAACCTGTGCATCACTTCAATGTTTCTCTACATCAAAAGTTTTCTTTATATTCATATCCCTAAAAGGCTAAAAACATCACTGAGGGTCTCTCCCTCTCCTTTATTGAGTCTTTTCTTTCCACTCACGTCCATCCACCTGGAGCTAAGCAGGATGTGTGTGTGTTGCAAAATGCTGCAAAAACTAGTAGGATGTAATGGTATAATGAAAGCATATACATATGTGACTAAACATATTCCACATCGCTTTATTTGAATATAGTTTACTTCAAATACCACCTTAAATCAGGTTAAGACTATCAGAAAATTCTGTTTGCATCCCACCCACTAATGTGATAAATGGCTTTGTATCGGAGAGATGGGAGGATGCCACTGAAGATAAAAAAAAAATCTAATAATTAATCATTAACGTTCACTTGAAGTTGAAGTAACCTGCTTAGAAAAAGTCTTAATTCTCCAGGCAAATGGGGGGCCAGATTTGAAAGAAAGCAGACAGCCACCTATACCCCTGCCTGAGGAGCATGGAGTATGATCAAATCAAAACCACATTAGTTTGCTACAACAGAAAATGAGATATCAATATCAAGCTGTCAGGCTCCTCTGCTCTGTAGCTGTAAGAGGAAAAGAGAGCAGGTAAATTGGAGAAAAGATGTGGAGGGAATTTTCCTTCTTGCTGTGAAACCTGACAAATGCCACAGTTTTGCATGAGACCAGAGGAAGCTATGTATCTAGTTATGTAATTGTGAGGTAGAGAAGCCTCCTGTGTGCGATGACAGCTAGTGAAGGCCCAGTGGCTCTCATGCATCCCTGTCGGGGCTCATTTTAGGTGTAAATCTGAACATTCAACTGCAAACAGTTTTGTTCTCATCCACTTCTTGGTCTCAGATGGTGTAAATCTCCAGGCTTGCTTCTCTTTTAAGGATGCAATCCCTCTGGTCCTCTCTTGCCTCTCATCCATCATCTTCACCCACCTTCAGAATACCCGCTCATTCTTTCCAATCCTATTTTACTGATGCTTCTGTTCTCAGGTGGCTCATATGGAGTTGCCTTCGGGCCAAAAACAGGAGTATTAAACAGTGCTTGCAGTCCCCTGTCCACCCCTGCACCTTCTCTCTGTGCCGTTTCAAGAACCCACTGATAGGGTTGCCCCTGGAAAACGCAACCAGATAGCCTGGGAAAACATATAAAACCATGAGTAAGATAACAGCAGATTGCCTTAGATGTTAAACACTAGCATTTGGAGAACTTAAAGCCTACGTATTTCTCACACTATGTTTCCTGATCATCAAACAAAGTGTGTTTATTAGCAAGACACCAGAAACGGATGTGGATACACTGTCTTCAGGGAAAGTATTGAACTTTATGTGGCCACCATCCATCCCAGCCACCTTCTTCAGACTTTCATGTAACAAAAGGACACTTTTCTCCCTGAATAACTGATTATATTGCCCCTCATTCAAGCCATTATAAAAACTAATTCTGGAAACAAACAATAAAGCTAGAGAATATTGGAAAGCACCAGAAGCCAGCTTGCTTTGAAGTCAGGAACTATAAGGATACTGACAAACATCAATGCACAACACTTAAAAATTGCTGCCTTGCCCAGCAGGTCTCCAGGATGTCTCCCCCCACCTGGTTTACTGGCACCAGCTTAGCCTGAATTGTGCTAAACTGACAATATGTTTAATATTAAAAACAAAGCCTCAGTTTGGTGGCACTGTGTCAGACCTTTTCAATTTTGGAGGGAGCAAGATCCTGCTGTTAAGTGCATCTTCAAGCTGGGAGCCAGAAGAAGAGTCTTAGCACAATGCAGTTTTATCTATTTTATTCACTGGGAATCTTTCATTCTTCATCCCATGGAGGAAGCAGAGGTGAGCCATCTGGTGAAGCTCCACTGGATGACTTCCTGATCACAAAATACATCATCTGGCTTAAATAAACAACACCTGAGAACCAAAATGAGAAAGAGGGGTGTGGAAACTACTCCTTTATGGAAAACTGTCTTTGTTCAGTTAACAGTGTGTTGTAAATGTCAGCGACTTCTTTCAGGTCCGATTTTACAGCCATCAGCTCTAAAATCTGAAACTGTAATCTAAGCTGCTTGCACCCACGATGCTTGCTATGCATATTTATTTGGTAAAACACAATCAGCCTGCACACCAACCATGACAAACAGGAATTTACATCACATGACTAAATGTCTTTACTGTGGGAATTAGAGTGGGAATAGTGGGCTCTTTGTTTTTGCTTGTATCACAGCCTAAGACTTATTAACATCATCAGTCTCCATGTTGTTATTTAGAATGGTCTGGTCAACAAATAAACCAGTGATTTAAATCTGTTTGCACTCTGTGTCTTTGTTGTCTGTTGTGAAGCCCGAGATGTTAAAAAGTTCGAGAAAGCCGCGGTCACAACAGGGTCAGCAGACAACACACTGAACATAAACCACAGTTATTGCTTTTGGTACAAAACAAAAGCTTTTGTCATCCTGCTCTGCTGCGTTTAATCGTTGCCATAGCAACATTAGACCAAGAGAGGCTTAAGGTGGATCCCGAACTTGATAAAAGAGGTGTCTATATCTGATGGTGAAACTCCATTTAACCGTATTTTTCTTTGCTGTTTTTCTCATACCATTGAGAACATGAGAGAGCGGAAAAGAGCCCAACAGAGTGAGATGTAAAAAGCTTTCCAGACAGAGCTGTGCGATTCAGAAAACACTCAAAGGTTCAGGCAAAAGGGACTGACAAGAGAAGAAAACACAGGCCAAGTGGATATCTTAATGCATTTTTTTACACCGTAGCTATGAGCAAAGCAGGCTAAAAATTTAGTGGAAAGTCAGTGACTGTTATTTATTTGTTGTACTGTCACTGAGCGCATGGATCCAAAGTATCAGTAAGTACTCCAAGATTTCATTTTGTCGGGCTTTTTAATTACAGATAGGTTTGCCAGGCAGATTTAAAAGGACACATTTCAATACGAGATCACAATCCAACCCGGCTCATTCTTTACAGGAAGACTCTTCCATATTGCACCGTTCTCTCTTTGGTATTGATTAATTTCTCACAGACTGATTTAAGAAAAGAAGAGAAAAAAGAAAAGAGGCATGTCTTCAAATTGCTAGCTTGCCTTTGTTGGTGTTGAGGAGTGTTTGTGAAGAGAGTGAAGAGTGGCGAGTCATTGGCTTATGTTAATTAGGTCTGGTTCAACAGCTTGTTAGCTGACCAGAGCTTTTTGCACGAGCTACACTTGAAGTCCACATAAGCCCTGCCTATAATTGTATTTAGTTTTGTCTAGTAAGTGCCACATTTTATGCTTTCCATGTTTGCCAAGCCATCTTAAAATGCAAATGTCGTTTTGGTTGCTTGAAAAAGCAAAGTTCAAAGCTTTATGGCACGGGACATGAAGCAATAATCATAACACACAGGGATAAGCGCACTCTTCAAAGACAACAGCTGGGTTTCCATCCAGCTGCAAAGTAAAAAATCGACTTGGTTTTTCCAGGGATCAGACATGAATGCAAAACCAGCCTGCTAATTAGTAGACATTGCATTCACCAGTGTGATTCAGTTTCTTCCAATACACAGAAAATCATCCATGTTAGATCCTTCTACTTCTCCTAATATGCAGTTTATTCACACAAAAAAACAAAACTCTCAAGCGAGAACGAAAACTTTAGTTCCAAAATGTAGCTCTTTTTATTTAAATATTGATGTCTAAATATAAAACAGAGTAAAAACAGGTTGGTTTTTTTTCTGGATTTGCATAAACGCTCATACAGGTGCTATTAACCTGCAAATGTTTTAGTTCTAGAAAACTGAAGAAGTTGTCAAGTACAGCTCCCATTATCTCTGACACCAAAGTGTCCGGGTGGAATGGGGGGGCCCTTATAACCTTCTCTACAGTAGTCTACAGCTGCAAGCAGAGCTTTGAAGCAACTGAGCATCAGCCAAGGAAACAGTTCTTTCACACTTTCTCTTCCTCTCTGTCACTGCCCAGCTCACACCTAACTCTCACATCTCCATCTTGTTCTTTCCCTTCCATCCCCACTTCTCCCCTGGCCCCTCTCCTTCTTTTTCACCTCACCCCTCCTTCTCTCCTTCCCTCAGTGGAGAGACAGGAACAGAGACAGTTCATGTGAGAGTGATGAAGCTCTGACAGGCTGATCCTTCTGCCCTCTCCCCAGGGCGTGCAGCTGTGCCTGGGCTCTGAGACGCCTACCTACCCGAAACACATCCACACAGTAACCTCAGGAATACACCCGCCTACACACATGCATACATACATTTATAGAGCTGCTGAGGGATCAAACATGTGTATTTACTCACACCTCCACACTAAAACTAATACAGCACGTGTGCACATGTGTGCACAGCTTTCGTATTGAACCAGCACATGTCTCTGCTGAAACAGGGCTGTGCGATGAGGAATCCCATTTTTCAGGATGTTTATTTTTTTTTGGCTTGACAGAAAAAAATGCTCCAATCTGATAATAAAACTAATTCTTAGAGTTCAGCATCATTTGATTTTCAGTCTTAAAATGATTTCTAAAATGTGCATTTGACATTTTTTAATTGGTGCAGCACATAATACATGTTATGCTTTTTTTAGAATTCAGCAACAGTGCTTATTAATTTCATTATAAATTATTATTATTTTGATTATATTGATTCATGGTGAGGAAGATACTGAATTTGCAGTCCAAAACAAAAATATTAAATGTTTATTTTGTTGCTGCAGGAAAAAGAGAATATTTATTATTTTTCTTGAAGAGCGTGCATTCTGATAAATGATAATCAAAATATTAATAAACACCTCTATTTACTGCATCAATGACATTTTCTTCTTTTTTTCCCAGATACACTCTCCAACAGTCCATGAGGCATAACCTCTTTAAGGATTTGATGTGTGCCAAGTCCATTAGCCTAATCTGAAAAACAAAAACAGCACTTCCACTTCTCTCTCCTCCAAACTCTCTCTCTCTTACACACACATACACACACACACACACACACACACACACACACACACACACACACACACACACACACACACACACACACACACACACTGATGTCTTCCATCAGCACATTCACCAGTGCCCTGCTGTTATCTGGGTGATGCAATGTGCCATTTCTCTTTGAAGGCACTGTCACAGAACGGCTTATTTCACCAGTCCTCCAGACGCAGACCTCTCCGTCTCTGGCAAGGTTTTTCCATCCAAGACAAAGAACAGTGCTGCCTGAGCCTTAGTGCCTGGATGACTGGCTGTCTCATTAGGAACAAGACAACAGAGGCAACACAAAAGAGAAGATGTGAGTAGTCCAGAAAGAAGTGGAAGGATGGAAGAAAAAAGCTGAAGTCATCATTCTTTTTTTTTTTTTTTTTTTTTTTTTTTAATCTTTTGCTGCCGATTAAACCACATTATGGGTTCAGTCAGAGAGCAGCTGTTTTTTTTTTGTTTTTTTTTTTTTTTGTTTTTTTTTTAGCAGAATGTAGTTTTGCAACTTAGAGGACCAGGGACAGAAATATGATCAAAATAAGGGACTTGTTTGTGACAGAATCTCAATGTTTCAATGATATCACATTTCTAAGCTGTCTCTGCTTATCAGTTTTTTTGACAGACAAGTTGTCAGAATTTCTGACACAAACACTCCTTACACAATCCTTACACAATCACCAGCATCTTTAAGCATGGAGTCCGTCTTGAAGTTTAGGCGCAGTTTATTTATGGAAGATATAAACCTGGTAAAAAAAAAAAAAAAAAGGTGTTTCTAAAGCCCTTCAGCTTGAGCGTCATTATGTAACGTTGTGTTTACTTTGCTCAGGAGATTTGTTTGGTGAAGCTCCTTATGTGTGCATTATCCTTGGCACTAGTTCTTTAGCCTCGCTGACTCCAGATCTTTCTGTAATGCTCATTTGTTTACTCTGTGGGGATCAGAATTGATAAAATTTACTCCCCATTATTTAAGTATCTCTGTGTTTTAATTCAAAACCGATTCATTTAGTTTTCATTTTGAGATTTTGGAAGAGAGATGCTTCTATTGAAGTCCTCCGAGGTCTTTTTCCACTTGGAGACAAACTTTTCTCTTTCATTTCTCTTCTTTTCATGTGTGAGGAAATTTCTCCATGAGCAATTTAGGCTGCTAAACTAACCAAACTGAAACTCATCAGAGCACAGCAAACCACACGTCCAGTGACAAGTCTGTGGAAGCCCACTGTGCAAGCACAAACCCAAACACATGTTTGAATATATGATAAAAAGGATTTTGTTTGATCTAATGGCAGCTTCTATGCAAAGAGGAATGTAAGCAACCGGATTTTGTGTTAATACAGTTAGTGAGCGCCAGTGTCTGTGTTTGTGTTATGTAAACCTCATTATCTCTATCACTACATCATTTTCTTATCATTAAGCCTCTCTGAGATCATGGAACATTTGAAGGAACATCAAAGTGCAACACAAACGCGTCGACAAAGAGCCTGAAATACACGCTGCAGTGAAGCTCCACGTCGATTAATAAACAGAAACTATCGTGAAAACGGCACAAGAGTGTGATTGGTCTTGATTTACGACTCCTGTCATAATCAGGATAAGTCTGGGACCTTGAGTCAAAAGATGCTTGATTGTATCCTTGAGCTTCCACCCATCACAGCAGCTGCCTCATGAAAAATATATTTCTGTTCTCGCCACCAAGTTCACCAGTCCACCCCCTTCCCTCCTACTCCCCTCTCCCCTGCCTGTCTCACCCTCAACATCTTTCACTCAGAACAGAAACTAGTTGCCATGGCTACAATCATTAACACATCTGGCATAGTTATCTGTCCTGCACATGCGCACACAATGTAACACACACATGCGCACACAAATAACAACACGTATATGTAAAAATAAAAAGATAATGTGCATCTTTTTTTTTATTTTTTCTTGTGCAGTTCTCAGTTTCATGGCCTTGTGGAGGAGCTTGTGTGAGTGAGATAACGGTTTGAGGCTTGGCGGGGAAAATGCTGAGAACTTAACCTTCTTTATCTTAATCCATTGGGAAATGAAATTGAAGATGGAGAATCTCCATGATAGTGGTATATTCCCAACTTATCTCCAATACTTAATGAAGGAGAGTCTTATCCATACTTTTTTCAATTAAAATGATCGCAGTATTGGAGAGTTTCGGGATCTGTCAATCTTACATTGGCTCATATGTGTGTAGTGAGATCATGAAAACACAGTTTGATGTGTAATAATACACAGCTACTGAATTCATTTGAAATTCAGTCATATGCATGTGTGATCTATCAGAATACAGTAACCATCCCAAGGAGCCTTAGAGCAAAAACAACATGACCCAAAGGACCTACTGACAACATCCCAGTGCCACCTAGGTAGTCACTTAAGTCATGCAGACTAAGGCTAAGTGTAAGCACACTTAATTCTGTTCTGGCATTACTTTTCGGTAGACCAGCTCTGGTCTAGTAAGTGTTACCAGATTTGCTCAGTTTTGGGGGATTGGATTTGGGCTAACTAGGACTAATACTTGTCGTATTTATCTGATATAGGACCAAAAATAATATAAGAGGACTTGAAATTTGGAAAGATACAAATCAGGTTTAGTTTCACAGCCAAATCTTGGACTGATTTGGGAGTATTAAACCATTTGTCGGGTGAGTTATCTGTTCTAGCCTTGGATTTGACTTAATATGGGGCCAAAATATTCAGCTACAATATCTAGAGCCTTTGGGACAACATATCTTGGGTCCAGAGAATATTAGACAGGTGGTTTTAAAGTTTTGGCTACCTGATGTTTCACATTTCTGGGTAGCGCTTTGATTTTCTTTTTAACTTGGTGACTGACATCAGCGTTTTCCATATATTGCAGCTGACATTGACTTTTACTGTTTGGAAATCTCATATGATGTACCATGAAGATTAAAAAAAAACCTATGCTGAGGATTTTCACATAATTTTGCTCCTGGAGTAGAAATAAACATATACTTTGCAGGGTATGTCAATAATAAATGCATTTACTGAAGCTGCATGGTAGCGTGGCGGTTGGCACAGTGGCATCACAGCAAGAAGGTCACTGTTTCGAGCCTGTGTGCACGTTCTACCTGTGTATGTGTGGGTTCTCTCCAGGTACTCATGCTTCCTTTGACTGGCCAAAGACATGCATGAAAAGTTAACTGAAATTTCTCCCAAGGAATGAATGTGATTTATTTCTTTGTCCTTTTGTGTTGGCCCTGCAACGGACTGGCGACCTGTCCAGGGTGTACCCTGCCTCTTGCCAGATGACTGCTGAGTACCTGCTTCCCTGTAACCCCAAGAATAAGTGTTATAGAAAATGAATGAATGAATGAATAAATATAAAAAATAAATTTGATTTTTTTTTTTTTTTTAATTCTTAAATGAGTCTCTTCAAATAATAAACACTATCAGTTTACAAGAATGTGACGCTGTGTAGACACTATTTACTGAGTTACATGAGAAACCAGATTGACAGCTTCACAGCTAACGGTGGCTCATATCATAGATGCTTTGAATCTTTTTTTTTTTTTTTTAAATGAGACCAGCAGAATAAATATGTTTATCTATATCTACTGACTTAGTAAATCTTACAACCTGAAAGCAGCTCTGGACCCAGAACATCTGAAATGGTTCTCAAAGTACTTATATAAGAAGACATTACTTTAGGTATGTTTGTGTGTGTGTGTGTGTGTGTGTGTGTGTGTGTGTGTGTGTGTGTGTGTGTGTGTGTGTGTGTGTGTGTGTATGTGTGTGTGTGTGTGTGTGTGTGTGTGTGTGTGTGTGTGTGTGTGTGTGTGTGTGTGTGTGTGTGTGTGTGTTGTGTATGACCAGTGGTTTTAACCAGCCAAAACCATATATTAAACCTTTCCCACACACCAGCATTGGAGGTACAATAAAACACCAGTCGAGCTTCAGTTGTACCACAAACAGATCCACTTCAGGTATTTAACTACCAGCCAGGAAACCACACAGAGGTGCACCCATACCAACATTCCATGCGATAAGTCAAAACATGTCTTTGTGGTCAACACCCGGAATTCCATATAAACAATTTCTGAGGAAAACAACAGCACAGCGTGTTACGCACAGTGGACGTGACGGAGATTCACACACTCGCATACACACACAGCTGTGGAGTTTGACAGCACGACAGATGTCTTTCGCTGTACGTGCATTTGCTGCCCCCACCCTAACCCCTGAGGACAACCCCTTTGCATTTCATTCTAAACAGCCTCTACATTTTACATACCAGCGCTCTCCCAGTCAGTCACCCAGAGCAAAACAACGAGACCGACCAGTTACAACATCCAAAAAGATAATGATTGCTGATTGATGTGAAACAGCTCAGTTGGCTTTGATGGCATTCCAGGTGAGGCTGAGCACATTTTTTCTCTGTCACGCTTGAGCAACAAACAGAAAATAGGCACGCAAAAACACCCTCACTAATCTCCCCCCCCCCCCAAAAAAAAAAACACAAACAAAAAAAAAACAATCAGATGTACAGACTGTACTTGAAGCATGTTTACTTATACATAATACAAACTGACTTTATTGCCAGACATGAAGTCCATTTAAAACATGGTCAAGCAGATCTTCACTGTTTTTTTCCTGTTTACCTCATCAATGAGGATCACCTCCAACCAACAAGCTCCTACTTTCTGAACAAACACATGAAAGCCCACCAAGACAAAAGACAGCTCTTTCCTCTCTCTTACCTTCTTGCCTTTCTTCTTGCGATGGGGTGCTTTCCCGCTGCCTGTTTTCTCCTTTGCTTCCTCACTCATATTCAGAGATCTCCTCCAGTTCCTCTCTGCTCCTCACTTTTCATAAAATCCAGCATGTAGGAGCTTGTGGAATGGAGCGACAGCTTCTTCTTTCACTGGTGAAACATTGCCTCAGAAATGTCCATTTTAGTAGCAGTGGAGGAAAGGCTGTTCCAGGCGCACTGGGAGTGTGTGAGGAGAGAGGATAGACTGGGAGGACTGTGCTGATGCTTTCTCTCTCCTCCTCCTCCTCCTCCTCCTCCTCTCCTCTTCCTCTTCACGTTCTCAAACGCACACACACACACATGCTTGCAAGCACGCTTGCTGAGGTCCACTCCCACTTGCTGCCTTTGCCGTGCGCAATTGGCGACTCTCTCCGGCGCACTCACAGGCAGGGTGTGGAGGCAGCAAGACAGTGGAGAGATAGAGACGGAGAAAGAAGGAGGATGAGGAGGTGTTGGAGGAGGATGTTGGGATATATATATATATATATATATATATATATATATATATATATATATATATATATGTATATATATATATATATTTATGATGAAGGAAAGAAGAAAAGGTAGAAGGAAGTAGAATGAGGGTGTTTATTCTTGGCTGGATGTGGTGCTGCCTACCTGAGGCTGGAAATTGGAGACTCCTCCCAAAAAGTGTAAGAGACAAAGGCACAAAAAATGTGGTACATGGAAAGGGAGGCAAACAGACAGCATGAAAAAAGAAGAAACTAGTGGGTCAGACAAAGAGGAAGAGACTATTGGTGTTAGTGAAGGAGCAAAAAGCTGAGACAGAGAAGAGAAGGGGGCGTGATCCATGCAGTCCTTTCACTCTGCTGGCTGGATGATTTCTGCTGTTGCTCCCTGCACAGACATTGGGATATGACATGGGTCCCTCCTCGGACAGGCCAGCAGAGACAGAAAGAGAGAGGGTGAAAAGGAGAGGGAGAGGATCATTAACACGATGCATCAGGTCCTTCCAGAAAAGGAAGTCTCCCTACCAGCCACTGCCAGCAGGATCAGCTTACTGGAAACTGGAACAGAACTGCACTCAGCACTGACTGACTCCCCAGCCAGAACTGTGTTTGAAACACAGATAGACAGGCTGCTGGCAAACACATATGCAAGCTTGGAACTATCCAAAGAATATCCAGCCAATCCAACCAACACTGACAGACTGATTTGACAGAAAGACCACGCCTGCTGAGCCTCAACAAGCTACAGCGCTCTCGTCCAGATAATGAGGGGGAGCACAAACGAGTCAGAGAGAAGGGGAGACAAAATGGGAGCAAAAAGCCCTGGGTGACACAGAATGAGACATGAGAGGGATGGGTAGGGTAAGTGGAGAAAAAGAGGAGAGGAGGAGAAAAATGACAGAGGGAAATGGGGATGGGTGAGGCAGAGAGGGTGAAGACAGACTGTGATTTCAGAGAAAGCGTCAAACCAAGGATGCCAGGGGAGGTTGGAGAAACAAATGAAAAAAAGAAACAAGAAGCAGAGGCACAAAGAGGCAGGGTTTGTTGCAGTTGCCCTCCAAACAATATGTTCTTTATTCTGGGGAAGCGCTTTGCTGCTAACCCTCCCTTCCTCTCTACACCTCCTGATGAGCAGCCATCACCACCATGCTGCCAGAAGTCAAACCAGCCTCACCCACCTTTAAATAAAGATAAAGAGCAGGATCTGTAGAATTTTCATTAGGAGTATTTTTTCCAATGATAAACCACAAAGGAACACAGACAAGCTACCAGTTTGGGCTTGTCTAAATGTGTTAAAACTCCACTTCATAAATGACTCAGATAAATAAACACAAGAAGAGTTAGCTGTCTACAATATGCATTATAATTAATCAAATACAATCTTGCATTTGAGTTTAAAGGGGTGCTATTATGGTATTTGGAGTTTTCTGAGCTTTCTACAGTGCTACAGTGTTGAATCCTCATCAGACATGTGAACGGCACTGTTTTTTATCACCTAAACGCATGTTTGAGTTTGAGTTCCAGCACGCTCTCCGTTCGGTTTCCATGGCGTCGAAAAACGCATTGTTTTAGAGAGTTTTTTCTACTTGGAAATCCCTGTGACGTCCCGGGGGATAAGGTTCGGTGATTGGTTACCGTCTACTGGTTAACAAGGGCATGTACAAATACATCAGGCGGGTGGAAAACGTCGGATAAAGTTATTTCGAACGATGGCTGGTGAGTTTACCAAAGAGAGACATCCTGCTGCATTCCTTGCTGTGGGTTGCTGTTTTCCACTTTGTTTTCAGGGTCTGATTCAGGTTCCAACATGTAGGGCTGTATGCTATGTGTTGACATTGTATTTTTTTTTTTTTTTTTATTGAGTTCATATTAGCCTAATCCTTCTGTTTATGAGATGATACAATGACGGCGAAAGCAGGTGCGGTGTGCGTTCCCGATGTAGCGCGGGTGGCGGGAGGCGGGGCTTAATGCGGAAGAGTCTCAATCCACTCGTTTTGCCCACAGGCTGATCTGACAGCCTACGGAGAGGGTCGGTCTGAAGTAAATAAAGAGATTTATTACAATAACTCGATTAATCCCAGCCCTTCTGGTCTCAGAAATAAAAATAAATTAGCCTGAAATGCACATAGTAGTTCCACTTTAACAAATAATTATCAGTAAAAGTCAATCAATTTAGCTGCTCTCTTCTGCATTCAACAACAGGTCTAATTCAGTCCTGAAACTTATTCACCTGTTAAATCAAAAGTTCCGTTGATATCAGCTTTGTAAAGATCGTAAATTAAGATAGGTGAAAGATAATGAGACAATACAGAGCAATAACTCTGAGAGAAAGAACTGAGCTGAGAGAAAGCCCTCAGCTTATAAAGTA
This sequence comes from Telmatherina bonti, assembly GCF_933228915.1. NCBI lineage: Eukaryota > Metazoa > Chordata > Actinopteri > Atheriniformes > Telmatherinidae > Telmatherina > Telmatherina bonti. Next base: position 30,576,760 of record NC_136629.1, on the reverse strand, counting down.
ACAGAAAACACAATAAAATTTTACAGCTTGATTACATAATAAACCAAATCATTCTAATATATAAATTAATTAAACTCATATTAGGGCTTTGCTTCTAATAATTACTAATTTAAACAAGGCAAGACAATCAGGATAGAGGATTTATATGTCGATGTAACCCTTACAAGATGTGTTTCCAATAGAATGAACATGTAACTGTACTTCAGGGATGTTATAGCTTAATTGAAAAGGGTTATGTTAAGCATTTAGGGTGTCAGCATTGTATCATAAATATCACTCAGAGTATAAACCATCCGAAGAATCACGTAGGTCTGGTAAAAGGCGAACAGCTGCTCAGAAAACAAAACAGCAAAAAAACTGTAACATACATTAGACTAAACACATTTCGAGATATTAATGCAGCTTTTTTTTCCCCCCCTCTCGAGTGGTGTTGGTTACTTTCATAATGGCTGCAGAAAACTACTACAGCAAAGTTCGCCAAACAATCCAAGCAGAATGATTTGTTATACTTTAAACTGACTGCTGAGGGCATCCAAATTCCAACCCCCAGTGCTCCGACAAGAGGAATGGGAAGGAGGAGAAGGCTTTTGATGGACACCCATGGTTTTATGATTCTAAAAAAGCCAAACTTCTGCAGACACCCACATAACTTGGTGCATCCTGAAGTGAAGCCATGGTGAAAGTGACAACTGGAGCAAGAAAGGCTAACAACCATCCACCTCCACTGCAGACCTCTGAAGGCAGATGGAAAGGGAAAGAGACTCAGTGAAATTTCTTCTGAGCCCGGTCTCCAAAATATGCCTTCAAAGACTGGTCATCATATACAACCAACAAATGGCGAATAAGGAGATGTTTTTTATTTGAACGAAATTATACAAACACACACCCATGTATAAACAAAACTGCACAAGCATGTTCCAAATAAATCGAATTTCTTCACACACTCATTAATAATCCAGTTCTTTCCTTTATTGTCTGGTCTTGTCCTTGAAACCTTGTATAAACAAGGTTTAATTGACTAAAACAAGCTATAAATGTGCTGCTAATGTGGCTCATAAAACTCTCTATTCAGAAAAGAAGCTATATATCAGATACTTGTTCACAAGTCAGAATTTGGAGTTAGGAAGAACTTTTCTGGGTCGGCACCAAACAGATTACAAGCTCCAGCACCAGAGACATATGATGTCCTCCGTTAAAGACCATCATCTGCCTCCGTCATCTTCTCCTCACTTTACCTACCCCTGTATACCATCCATCCTTGACAGCGAGAGCAGAAAGGGATTGCACAACAGTTTCTTACATTAATCTGTGGCCAGGAAAGTCCTCCTTACTCCATTTTGAAAGTGCAGTGGAGCTGATATGTGCACGTTTGATTTTGAGGCTCCATTTGATTGATGTAGCTGACGCTGTGCACGTTTGTCTGTTTATGTGTGTTGCAGGGTGTGTTCTGCGTCTGTGCCAGCAGTGTTTGTTATTGATTGCCAGGAGGCAGCTCCATCAGCGAGGCATTTATTAGGATTTATAAGCCCCACACTTCACACAGGGAAACACCACACATTCATACAAAATTTAAAGCCATTCCCATGTGTTTCTCTCTGTGTAAAGCAATATATTATTACAACCATGAAAAATGACCTGTTTCAGTAAAAAAAAACATCCAATATTCACACTTCATTTCTGTCTAGTGCAGCAATCTTACATTTGATCCTTCTCACCAAAAAAAAAAATCTGTTTTTTTTAGGTTTTTTCTTTTTTATTTTGAAGAATTTAGCTTATAGTGGTATTTAATTTTTTTCCTCCGTTTGAAATGACGTAGTGACACTACAATATTGACTAGAAGTAAATTAATCAAAAGTTTATATGGTCAGAGTTTTTCATTCATTATTGTTTCCATACAAATTGTTCAATGACCACGTTTACCATAATCCATTAATACTAATGTATTGGATTTATACAGTACATTTCAAGGCACCTAAAGTATTTTACACTGAATTCATAATTCATACATACCTCATTCATACTCGGTGACGGTAAGATACATGTGTAGCCATGGCCGCACCGGGGCAAACTGATGGAAATCAATTCAACTTCTCAGACCACAACCAAAACCTTCATTCACATTCATACACCAGCGATGCCAATCGAGTCATGGAGGGTGAAGCATCCTGGCCAGGGACACAAAGAGCAGCAGGATTAAAACTTTCAACCTTTTTTCCTGCGCTACCTCATGAGCAGGGGTGAAAAAAATACTGAAAATTAGAATTAAGCAAAAGTGCCTTTACTTTGCTTAAATTCTACTCAAGTATAAGCAAAAGTACCCATCTAAAAATCTACTAGAGTAAAAGTTAAAAAATACTAAATTTAAAATTTACTTTCAGTGAAAGTTACTTAGCTACCTTCAGCTGCCTGATGTAAACAAAGGACGAGTCATAAATCAAATCCAAACTTAAAACAAACTCGCATATGTCTGTGCATTTTCCTTCATGGACTTAAAATGTGGTGGAAGTAGATTAGCAGCAGAGGTGGACAATCCCCAATTGTCACAGGCATTTTTCCTTGTATTTAATTTTTTTACTCAGTAACGGGAGAGGTTTCCAATGAAGTAAAATACTCAGGTCAAAATGTACTTGAGTAAAAGTAAAATTACCCTTTAATTTTAAAAACTGATCAAAAATTGACAAATTACTCACAAAAGCTACTCAATTACAGTAAGATGAGGAAATGTAATTCATTACTTTCCACCTCTGCTTATCCACTGCTGCATAGCTTAATCCCATCACCTGGAAATCACTACATTTTTGTAACACATTCTTCAAAAGTCAACTTTCTACATAAACACTTTCCAGACATGAGTACACATATGAGGAATTTCTGCACATTTTTGTTCAAACAGGCTTTTAAAACAACAATAACAACAAAATATTTACAATAACAAGTAAATGATTATAATCACAAACATAGACTGCAGTTTCAGACCTGCTGAAGTGTGTTTTTGTCAGCCAGCTTCAGAGGATATTTAATTCATTCTTATTACAATAACATTAGTGTTGTCAATGAAAAGTGTTGGTGTGGCAATAAAATCAAATATTGCTTTATTTGAGAAGTTCCTCATACTTAAAAGATCAAAACGCATATTAACACTTAAGTCAAGGTGTTATAAAAAAAAAAAAAACAGTGTTAATTATGTTTGCCAATGTACAAACAGAAACATATTTTGATTAATTTTAGCACACGACATTAACTATTTGCTAAGATCCATGTTAGTGACATAGAAGTAGTGTGTACATGTGTTCATATATTTGTATTCTTTTGGTTTTAATATATGTAAAAGACTTCAGTTTTAAAGGTGCTGCACAAATTAATTTAATTTAATTTAATTTAATTTAATTTAATTTAATTTAATTTAATTTAATTTAATTTAATTTAATTTAATTTTGAGTTTCGAAAAAGGGTCAATGGGTGATATTTAGCTTTCAGCTCTTAACTTTCTGTTGTTGGCATTACTTTTTTTACTGAGGTGGGGATCTTGATTTTCCATCAACAGCTGCATTTTGGTTTTTGTTGTAACAAACAGGTTGGCATTTTGTTCAAAATTCACCACAACCTCTCGGATAAAGGATCAGCAAGGAGAAGTGGAGGAACTAAAGGAGGAAACAAGACAGAAAAAGGATTGAGCAACTATTCTGCAAATTTAGATAAAAATTAAGAACTAAAGTCAGAATGAAATTATTTCTATTATTTGAATTCTTGTGATGATTTATATTCAAAGCATTTTCAGCTTCACTGTCATATTGTTTTTATCACAATCAATTTCCTTGAGTTTTATACAAGAATTATTCAACAATGTTTAGAACATCATTGGTGTATGAGTGGCTATACAGACAACTTGTGTACACAATAGACTGATTCTGTACTGCTTGTTCTGTTTGCTTGGTTGCAGGCTGGGGGTAAAAGGTTCTCCATGTAAGTAGACACTCACTAGGTTATCTCTACAATAGCTAGGTTATCTGGAAGGCCATCAGTCACCCCTGGTTACCAAACCATGTTGACTGGGTTACAGCTACAATGTCAGCTTTAATTCCATGGAAGGCTCTGATGAGCTGCGGTGATTATAGCCTCAGGAAAAAAATGTATAGCCTTACCCACTGGTAAATGTTTGAAATAAAACAGAAAGCATTGACAAATTGCAGCAGTATCTGGGGCAGAAAGGATTCATTAAGCTAAGCTTTTTAACATTTTAATAAGGTAAAAGCAATCATAATCTGGGATTAATATTATATCTGGATTGTCATGCATGTGTCCTTTCAGAGTGCATGACAATCAATAACCCACAAAAACTGAAGAAACTACAGTAATAAACAAAGGTACCTTAATAATTATAAACAAAATACAAATTCATTCCCTTCAATTAAAATGAAGGGATTACAGACAGAAACTAGTAAGAATGCTATGATGTGGTACAGAGCATCTTTACCCTGCATAATGTTTTTGAACATGGTCTCTGACAAATAAACTTAATAAATAGATAAAGAAGAAGACATTTATGTAGGCTATGAGCCTTGGGTGGTTACTGCTCTAACCGCGCTTTTGTAGAAATGACCAGAGACAATCGTTAAAGAATTGTGCGGTTTCCATTATCTATCATTATTTGAGTCCCGTCCTTGAGGCAAATACCAGACAATGTCAAAGGATGAGACTATGATCTTTTGGCTGCAGTTGCATTTGTCATTAGTGTGACTTTGATCACAAACACAGACACATGAAGTGATGCACAAAAATCTAATCCTGCATTCAAACCCTTGAAAGGAAAAAATCATGTTATTTATATCTTGAAGTCATGTGAAAGAAGAAATGTTGTTTTGTTTTGTTTTTTTAAATAAAGTTGAATGTTATTAAAACACAATGATAATTATGATTTAGTAATCATATATATATACCATGTAGGCTGCACGGTGGCGCAGTGGTTAGCACTGTGGCCTCACAGCAAGAAGGTCGCTGGTTCAATCCTTGGCTGGTTTGGTCAGTGGCCTTTCTGTGTGGAGTTTGCATGTTCTCCCCGTGTATGCGTGGGTTCTCTCCGGGTACTCCGGCTTCCTCCCACCATCCAAAGACATGCATGATAGGTTAATTGGTCACTCTAAATTGCCCCTAGGAGTGAGTGTGAGCATGAGTGTGGTTGTTCGTCTCTCTGTGTGGCCCTGCGATGGACTGGCGAGCTGTCCAGGGTGTACCCTGCCTGTCGCCCAAAGCCAGCTGGGATAGGCTCCAGCTTCCCCGCAACCCTGAATTGGAATAAGCGGTTCAGAAAATGAATGAATGAATGAATATATACCATGTGTTCCATTTCTAAAAGCAAAAATACAAAGCATGTCATCTCAGAGCACTTGACAGACATTTCAATTGGAGCCACTAAATGAGGAAAATTTTACAGTCGCTACAGAGGCAGCATGGCTGTGTTCAGTCTATTTGCATGACTCAGTTTTTTAAATGACTCGCATAGGTTACAGATATTTCATAGTTTATTGTTCAACTGGATTACATTAATTTTTTGACGCGCAAAGGCAAGATGAAGTTTAAACAGTATACAACTTAATGTAACGTATACATAAACCAGGTGGTCAACAAAGATTACATCAACCCAGCCCTGCGGTGACTGGCTGACACCTTTTTAACTGTTCAAACTTACACTGATTCACATCCACGTGACCCCATTCCACATCACCATGGCAACCACAAAATGCAAACTTTCCAGACATTAATAAATACCCCCTAAACAATATTTATGGCTCCTATATGGACTTTGATCCAATCAACCGACAGTGCATGCTAAGTGTATGAAATATATGTTGATCTGAAATTTTATGACATTTAAAACAGATTTGTCATCTAGTTTTTTTTTTTGTTTGTTTGTTTTTTTCATAATTCATCAAATAACCTTGAAGATGTTTCACAAAAAACAAAATTGCAAGGTCATTCATACACTGTGATTAAGATTCATCTACACGTGTGAAAATTAGGAAACCCTGCACAAAATCTTATGGAAATCTAATGCGATGGTTGCGAAGGAATTGTAATTTAGATTCAATTGGTGGAACTGATAGACCAATGTTTTTCATCACATCCCATTAGTGAGTCTAAAATACTGACAGGCACATTGGTTATGCAGACTGAATGTATCTTCTCTGGGATTTCATATAGTCTTAGATAATAGGTGTCAAACTCTGGCCCGCGGGCCAATTTTGGCTCGCAGTGTGATTGTATTTGGCCCACGAGGCAAGACTAAATGACTACTAGAGCTGGATCGCCAGTATTATACAGCACATGTGCTGCAATTTTACAAAACCAGTGGTGGTTTGGTGTGTCAATCAGGACAGGACCTTCTTCTCTGTAGACAGTAGTCATAGCAACATGAAGCTACTGCATCAGAGATGGTAAAATATGCCTGCCCCTTCAATCCGAGAGAGTTTGTGAAAAAGTGTATGATGAAAGTTTGTGAGCCTAGAAAAAAAAAAAAAAAATTCAAATGAGAGCCTGAGCGGAAACACAGTAGCTGACCACACGTGATTTTGCCACCAAGGTTAAATGAGGTTCGTTGTCATATTTAGAAGATTTTTTTTTTTTTTTTTAAATAAGTATAAATGTTGGCTCGCAAGTTTGTCCAATTTTAAATTTTGGCCCTCTGTACATTTGAGTTTGACGCCCCTGACTTAGATGATTCCCAATAATCTTGTAAACTTCACCCACAACAAAAATAGCCCTGTCCTGTCTTATGCTTATGTATATGAGTATACAAGTAAATCTGGGGTGGAATCTTAACTACAGCCACAACTCAAGACATGTCAGACACTCAGACTGTGACTACAGCTACCTTATAAGCCTCCGCAAAGTGTCTTCTCACATCCATCAGACTTGCAATCGAACATCTCTGATCAAAGTGCTCCTTGCGGAAGCCAGATTAGGCCTGACAGACAACTCTACAGGGAATTCCCGTCCTAGGCTCATATGGGATGGGTTCAATACACATCAAACACCCCCTCACTGGGCATCAATCATCACATAAAATGAACACCGCTCCCACAACCAGCTTATGAGTCACTAATCGAAGTATAAATTCACTGATGGCCATGATTCATAGAATAAAGCTGTATGCAACTCTCAGCGCCTACTTAAGTGCAGTTCGTATGTTGATTTGGAATCTATAACCGAAAAGGGATTATCATTAATCCACAAATCTGTGTATGAAACCAGCTCTCGTGCCATGCTATGTAGATAATGTGCTAGATCACAATCTGCACAACAAAAATCTTACATCAAGACCATATCAAGCACATTATTTATCTACTATTATAATAGGTGGTCACATAAAATAAAGGAAGTTGAGGGGATGAATTATGTAGCTCAGCAGAAATGGTATAATGGGTATAATTTGTCTGAATGTTTAAAAAGTTGTAAAGCGACAATGTATGCTTAATATTGTTAAGTGGTAATGTTTTCTGTACTGTAGAGAGAAGTAATGCATGAGTATGCATGAATGTTGAAATGTGAAAAACCCTAACCGTATAGGTTTATTGTTACTAACCATATATATATGTTTATCCTACCCTTAATCATGTACTTAAACACCTCATCATATAATCATTTGTGGCGTACAATGAAGTACAACTGGCAAATAGAAAGGAAAAAGAAAAGTGTAATGACTTGTGTGAGGTATGTCACAAATCAGCAATGTCCTGCATGGATATCCACAGATGTGCCCTTTCCAACAGCACCTCATGAGTTGGCCAACCCAACATTCGTGAGACATGGGTAATGTACATCATGGTGTAACAATATGTGTGCTTATGTAACAACATATACGTTGTATTTCTTGGGAAGAATAAGGACAACTATAGTGATTCTTCAATATACACTACCAACATTCAGGTTCTGTCATGACATCAGGTTGATATTAAACCAGAAAATCGCAAGAAATCAGGAGAAACGCATTGACACACTTATAAGTACACTGTATTTTTGCAGCTCTTTAGCCAATGAAAGCCCTTTAACTCATTTTAGTCTGTAATCACAGGGTTCTGTGAAAAAAAGTAGAGAATAAACAAATGAACCATCTACATCCTGTATCTCTCAAAGTAAAAGATAAAGGATCATACACAGTCTCCCTGTAACTGTAACCAAAATGGGCAAAAAAGAGAGAGGCTGTTTTAGACATGTTCAGTGTAGTCAGACAACAATGAGGGTACAAATCAGACCCACTTCTTTCAGTAATCAGGTCAGGGTTGGACAGGTGCTCCCTGACTGATAAGAGCTGTGGGCATGAAGGACTCTTGTGGATTATTTCATTTGGAGATCTGGATTATTTATAAACAGTTTATTCAAACAAGAGCATCAGGCCAACAGATTGTCTTCAGCAGACCGGCGTATGTTTCATTTCAACGCAAAAAGACTACTGGCCATACAGGATCTCCTGTTTCATTAGGTGAATCTATCCTTTTCTAATTGAATTAACTCTATAACAGGAACATTACAGCCCTCTTAACAAAGTGTTACATGTTGCTATTTTGTCTTTGAGATATGTAGTGCTTTGTGAATTTGCTTTAATGTATTTGCAGCAACAATTTATTTGGAATAAATATTGGGAATAAATCTTTATGTATCTAATGAGTTGCAATCCCACTTGCTTCCAGGATTCAGGAATCATAATTCTTTTGAATGTTAAAAGTATTTCTCACCAATATAAACACAAATATTTTAGTCTTTCATAAACGGAAATGACTGATATTTCCTTTACAAAGGAGCCGTTCAATCAAGTGTGATAATCAAAATGTCTCCAGTAGCTTCTTTATCTGTGCAACTCTGTTTCACTGATTTGCTTCTGCATGGTTACTTAATCCGGTCAGTAAATATTGGAGTGCTTATGCAAACACATTGGTGTAGAACAAATAAACATAAAATCTTTTAAGTGTCCGAGGTGCATTTTGCTTTTGTGGGTGTGGTGTTCTTGAAAATCAATACTGCCATATATTGTATTATTCATTGTACTGTTTCTCATGCAGAGCACTTCCATCACAGTTGCCTGCCATCACTGAAAATTAATGCAGCATGTGATGCAAACATGACAAAAAGCCTACTATTGATTTTTGCATTTTGATTTTACTGACTTGAGTCGTTTTTATGGTTGAGACGTAGTGGCAGCAGCTTTTCCCATGTCTCTGCATACATTCAAATGCAGTGTATGCACTTACAGACATCTGTATTTATCTTTCTCTGTGTAAGTGGGAGAGTGGCTGCTTGGCAAAGATGTGTATCCCTCTCAATACTTGCCTGTGTCTGATGTGCACAGAGTGAATAGGAGAAATGCTGAGAGTCTTGCACTTGCCCCATTGCTGCTGCTGACACGTTCAGCACGTTTGAGTAGAAACTGCTACAGGGCGGCAGACAGCCGACTCCCTTTGCTTGATTACTCTTATTTTGCCAAATAACCACTTGTGTGATAACATTGCCACTCCCAAAGCAAAGAACTGTGCTGTTATGGTGGGTTGGGACATAAAAATGCACATTCAGCCTGAGGGATTGGGAGATATGCCATTAACACCCAATGCTCTTCTTGGATGAAACCAGTTTAACACTGACCACGTGATAGACACGAGAAGATGCTGTGCAGAACGCTCTGCTGCCAATAACATCTTCCAGCCACCGACGAGACCATCATGTGCTAGCCAGTGGTACCCTGACGACAATTAGGTACCAGGATGAGATACTAAGACCCATTGTCAGACATGTTGCTCAAGTGGGGCCTGGGTTCCTTCTGCTGCTTAGCTTTATGTGGCAGGAGTGTGTCAGCAGTTCCTGCATGCTGAAGGTATTGATGCTATGGACTGGCCTCCCCATTCACCAGACCTTAAACCTGTATCTCTGTAAGCATCTCTGAGACATTGTGTTTAATTCCATTCATCGCCATGTCGTGCCACAGCTTGACCAGGGCAGGGGTAACCAACTCCAGTCCTTGAGAGCCAGAGTCCTGCTAATGTTGGGAGTTTCCATGCTGCTACACACCTGGCTCAAATCAATGGGTAAGTAGCTAGCTTGTGCAGAGTTTGATTTCAAGGTCTGCACAAGTCTGCTAGTTAAAACTGATGTCTCTCAGGTGTGTTGCAGTGGGAAAACTCTCAACACTTGCAGGACGGCAACTTTCAAAGACCGGATTTGGACACACACTTGGTCTGAGTGTTCCCCCTTATTGTTTTGATCAGTATAAGTGTACATGCTCATGTCTTGTCCTGTAAAGATCCATAAGGACAGCTGTTTTTAATCAAATACAGTTTATAAATGGTAACCTTTACTTACAGTATATCCTAAACAAGTCATTTAAAACTTTAAAAGAAGAGTTTGGTGCACAACCAGTTAAGTACATTTGCATTCGGTTCATTATGATCGCCTGTTTTGGTCCAAAGGACATGTTTTCTCTCTTGTTCGCTTTTGACACGTGCTGAGTGAAGTCAATATATCATGTAAAGACTATTGAAAAAAATCTTTAAACACTGACTTACTATAACAAACAATTAAAATAATAAGGTAAGAAAGACATTGTCATGAGCCAAATTTATCGAAGGAAAAAAAGGATCCAAATGCAGAAGTATAGGAAAGAAGGTAGACAGATGGAACTAGGACTTACTAAAATTGAACAAAAACACTAAAACTGCAGGATAAATACAGTAGCAGAACCAAATTTAAATGATAAAAACTCCTTACAAACTAGAAAAAGGAAGATACAATGACATTATGCTCTTCAATTATCTCATCATAAGCAAAGGAATAAACTGAGGAAGAACATTGCAAATGAGGAGCAGGTGTAACAATAAATAACTGAGAAGCAGGTTTGGCAAGGGAATGAGAACTGAAAGCCAATCAGAACATAGAAAATAAGAATAATAATTGGAATGAAACATAACAAACAAAACAAAACAAAACAAAAAAATAGAAAAACAGTAACAAACCAATGTTTTATGACCAGCTTATTTTCAATTAAACTTTATGAAAGTTTTAACTCTTGTTAGAAAAACATTAGCAGAAAAAATTATTATTTGCTCCTTGGACTCTTTCCATCTTGGCTTTCTCATAAGTTTTCACGCTTTATGGTATTTTTTAATTAAATGTCTGTGATTGCTGGATGAACATTACACTCATTAAATATTATTACCCTATGACACAGTTAGCAGTACAAAGCAAGAGAGCTAATGCTAACACAAATGATTTGCAGAAAAATGCTCACAAGACAAAAGCTCAAAACGCTAAGAGCAAAAGCAACAAATGCAAACAAATTGTTTTACTTTAAAAGAAGAAAGCAATCAACTAAACATTCTATTGCATTTAGCATAAAACATATTACACACAGGCTCAAGCTTATCTCCACATTTGTGTATCTGATTTTCTCCATGTTGTTGTCAATCCGGTCATCCATATATATGGGCACAAATCATTTACCAGAATTGTAAGTATTCTGTCAGTTTTCAACAAACTGAGTATCCAGAACTGCTCAAACATCTCAGGTGGTGTTATTATTCTGAGCAATTCATCTATATAGCTTTGTGATTATGTCAAGCTAACACTCAAAACAATAGGTATGATTTGTGATGAGTAAAGTGTGAAATGGGGATGTAATTGGTAAGACGGACCAAAAGAGTACACAAGCAGCATCCATGAAGAGGTCAAAGCACTTTAACATCGTCTCACCAGTGTGTGAATTAAAGTGTGACATTAGAGCTATAAAAGAAATAAATTTCATATATATATATATATATATATATATATATATATATATATATATATATATATATATATATATATATATTATCATTGGACTAGGTTTTTAAAGTATTTGTAATTCATGATTAATTATAATCAATATGTCTGCTATGTGTTAAACGAGTCCAGTGATAACACTGTACCCAAGTGAGTAAAAATGAAGTAAACTGGGGCTTTAAATGGTGAACAATCCAGTCAAGTCATAGCAATTCCTGTTACACATCAAATCCACATGTTCATGTTGTTGTAAAGCTGACAGGTTTTCCAGCCCAGTATAATACAACACTAATTGGTTTTATCAGTGGGAAGAAATAATCAACAAACAAGACTTTTGTTTTGTTTTGTTTTTAAATTATGCCCTTTATCTGGCTGCAATTCACCATCTACAAATAAAATGAACTAACCTAATGGATATTTACCTAAATGGTCAATAATCCCAAGGTTTTCTTGGTATTATCTTTGTTTTGTTACAGAATAAAGCTGTGAAATTACAGTTACACAACATTCTCCATCCAGAAAATTAGTGTGAAATAGAAAAATTCCTCATAAATCCAAGCTGAATTATTGCCAGGCTGCAGCTCTTCTCTACCTTTATGTTGATCAGAGTTCTGGTTGTAAACAATCAATGTTGCTGTTCAGCTTGTCTCTTTACTACAGTTACAACAACAGACACAAGCAATGATTGAATGAGGCAGCATATGGATGCTACCTTTCTGTGCTGGGAATAGCTATTCCCATGACTCAGCACACCATTACCTGCTATTAAATCTTGGTATAAGGTCATTTGAAACAGTATGAAATCACATTTACCTGCTTAAAAGGGCCATTAATGTCAGGACAGCATTCCCAGAAGATGTACAACCAGATTGTGAAAGCATTTATTTTGAGAGAGGGAGAGAGAGTGAAACAATGACTTGGGCGATGAGAGGAACAAAATGACTTAAGCATTGTAAAGAATTCACAATATGATATGACTTTAAGATTAAAATACAGACTCAAACAAAGTTATCAATCCTGCCAAGTCCTTTTAGATTAAACTTGAAAGGACAAACAGGGACGGCTTCAAACAATAAACTAGCAAGTGAAAACAGAAATCAAGTGGTATAAATAAACAGAACACGTAAAAATACACAGGTGTATGCTAAATGAACACAGGTGAACTAACAAACAGGAAACCAGGCTACACAGAAAACAGAAAGAAAACTACAAACTAAATCAGCAAATCAAAACTAAAACCACAAAAAAAAAAAAAACACCACTCCATAACAAACCCATGTTTGCTGAAATTATTTCTTATTGTGCACTTATTGTACGCCACTTATTGTACTGATAAATACAACATAGACTTTCAAAGCCCCTGTTTACACCACAATGTTTTTAGACAAAATGTAAAACTATTGCCTTTTGCATATTTTAAAAGAAAAGTGAAAACTGTCTCCATGCAGGGGAAAACTCAAATAGGACCAGAAATGATGCAGTGCGCATGCCAGGCCTTTAGTGGGCAGTGAACCGTTGCAACGACACACCCACGTGTGCATAAGGTGTGCACCCCCATAAGACCAAGAAACACAACACAACAGAAGCATTCAATGCCAAATGTTAGTTATGTAGAGCTTATAAAGGTAGATTTATTCACATGGCATCTGTGTGAGGTCGGTCACGCAGTCACTGCCAAATGCTCTGCGTAGGTTCACAGAGGCTTGACGCGTAACTCTTCCACACCTGGCATGCACCCCTGCTTGCAGCACACTTACGCAAAATATTTCCTTGTGATTGGATCTGTGTTTACATGCTTCCAGATTTCTGTAGCTTGTCACTGAATTTGACAGTAATCGCAGAAGAGACACAGTAACACAATGCCACAACCCTATGCTGAATGCAAGAGCATGTTTCACCAGCATCAGATATGCCGACCCTACGGTAAGCAGCCGCTGCTTGAGTGTAAATCCAGCTTAACCTATGCAAGGAATACATCTTCTACCAGAAACAAGATTTTCTTTAACAGACCAAATAAGTTAACAAAAAAATGCAGTAGCCCAAGCATGACACAGAAGTCTGCTATTGTTGTTGTGCTTTTTTTTTTTTAAAGCAAGATCTGTGTGTGAGTTCAAAATTATATGAAATACATATTCATCACCCAAAGAGTTTTGTTCCTGTTTTCTTTTGCATTTTCATCCACTCAAATCTCTGTTACCATGTCAACAAGAATCCAGAATACAACCAAACATTTGCTTTTTGCTGTCTCAGCCTTGTGGTGTAAACAGGGCCAAAAATGCATACACAATTGTCATTTGATATCCCCAAGCTTAACGCAATGCCATCAATATGTTTTGATGTTCAAGCAATGTGTTGAGAAATCTGATTATGTTAGAGGTCTGTTACCCCTCCAGCTGTGAACATCAGTCATGTCCCGGTTCATATCATCATCATTTATTTTGCTGTGTTATCTTTCCATGAGCAGCCCATTGGCAAAGGAGTTCTTTTGCTGTGCTAAGCCCTCCAAACATGCTCACTCTGCCAAACAGTGAGTTCAGGCCACAACAAAATAAAAATAAATGTTTTGTAAGAATGAATCACCAAAGGCATTTACCAAATATTTTTAAATATTATACTAAACATCAATGTAGTCTTAGACGGAGGATGAGAGCAGTTGAAGGCTCTTTGCATCCCACCCAGAAGCACTAATAATGGGGGAAAAAAAGAAGAAGAACTGTACTTATAGACCTATAATGTTTCTGGTTTTTTTTCCGCTCTGGGGAAGCTGGGATCAAATCACCAACCTTTATATTGACAGATGGCCTCTCTTCCGCTGAGCCACAGCTGCACCCGCTACATGCAGGTGAAGTCAATTGACAACATCTGGAACTGACAAGTCCATCCCTGTGGAAAACTGAGACCTTTGAGAAAAGTAATTGGCATTATGTGTGATAAAGTTTTTGCTGTTCATTTAACAGTTCGCTTAAAAATATGATTTTTTTTTTTTTTTGTGGTAAACTGGTTTATGACTTTTCTGCTGAGGAAGAAGAGAATACAGGAAACCCCAGTCAGCATCATCATAGCCCTTTTAATTGGACTATTGTCCATGAACCATATACAAGCATTGTTATCATCAGGCGTTTTATGGTCCAGCTTTTCCATCACTGACCAAAACAATTATGCAAACCATTAAATCTAATGGGAAAGTGTGTCTAAACCTTTCACATGTACTGCACATTAAAATATGATATATCTATTTTTATCATATTCCCAAAGTTAATGTAAATCCTTTACAGCAATTTTTTACAGTGATGCTCCAATACAAGTCCAATGGAACAGTTAAGAACCATGCATCAGTCTAATGTAAGGTGACAGAAAAATCACAACCTCTGCAATAAGTTTATGTTGCACATTTAAATACAAACAGACTCCCAAGTTTTTTTTTTACTGGGTAAATGCTGTTTAACTTTACTTCATTTCTGTAAACACAGAAACACGAGCACATTAGCACCAAACAACTGTTTAACCAGGGCTATTTGGGTTTGCAGAAGGACATTTGCATGTCTCTCGAGTTTGCAGCTAAGATAAGGCAAGCGTAATTCTCATTCACATTAACAATATTCCTATATTCTAGCAGGCAGCTGTTGCTTACACCCAGAACTTTCTGGTGAGTGAGTAGCCGCTGAAGCACCTTTTGCCTTTAACATAATTTTAACTTGGAAAACTTTCTCATTAAGGTCACATTTGTCTTACAGTTAGTCTGACACTCAAACACACTCATCAACTGTGACTCTACCTTTTTATACTGTTGCTTTGCTTTTGCTTACATGGAAACACAGATACACAAGCACATCAACATAACCTGACTGTACACTGCAAGCTGTTGTGATCTGCTGAATGATACTTGCATGTCTCTTACCATTAAGGACCTTTCAGCTTCCCGAAGTGCCTGAGTGAGTTTTACTCATCCTAAACATAAACTGTCCAACAGATTTACAGTTATTGTTCTAACTGTGTGTCAGATAAATAAACAAATAATCATCACTCAGTACAAACACACTTTTAGCTGGGGATGTGGGAGTTGTTGAATATTTATTGTTCAGGGTCTATTATTTATTTTCATGTGTCCAACAAGGAGCGCCCCCACATTCGTGCTTATAAACTTACAGACTATATAACAGTTAATCATCAATAACAAAAATACTGTTATTTAAATTGTGTTATTTTCTGGATGAGCAGGTTTAAGTTGCTTCATTATGTTGTGTCAACATCTATTCAAATTGTTATCTTTCGCAGTCGTGACTCATTCTTGTGCTTTCATTGTATGTTTAGTTATGAGATAATGGATCAAGCCAGATCACTTTGACCTGTCAGAGCATGCAAAGAACAACTTTACCTGCTGTGATTACCTGTGACCCTGGAGGCTTTCGTGCTTTTGCAAGTTAGCATCTGTAAACGTGTAGTTATTCTCATATACGCATCAGTTGTCTCAAAAATGCATTTATGATGTTTGAATCCACCAGTTTAGAGTTAGCATAAGCACACCAGAGCAGTGGTGGAAACAGCAATGGGCCTATCACAGTTTGGATACTGCAACCCTTATTTGAGACACGTTATTGCTAATCAACTTACACTCTACAAAGTCTATTTCATCTCTCTTTTCCCGCCTCTCTCTCGCCCCTTCTAAACCAAATGGGAATATTTTGACTTTGTAACCAGACTAAAACCAAAATGAAACAGTTGCAAGTGTGCAGATAGAAAGGACAATTTCGCTCGTGAGATAACTCTCCCATATGAACATGCAAACAAGCTTTAACACCTTTTACTTTGTCAAACAGTATGTACAGGATTAAGTCCATTTTTGACAAGTTTAGGTAAGTTTTTTCTTTAATTTATGTATTATTTTGCTTCTTTATCCCATCAATACTGTTAAATCCTCCTGTTCATCTGTTAAGTACATAATAAAAGCAAAACAATGAAGGAAACATCTTATAAAAAATACTTTAAAACTCCGATACTCACCATTTTCAGAGTGATAAGTGATACATGTAATAATTTGTGTTTCGTGTTGAACCTCTGACCGTGAAGCTGTAAATTAAAGGCCAGATTTGGAGTCGCATAACTTATAATATATGGGAAATTTAGACCCTTGGGGCTTTAGACATTTCACAAACACACATCTCATCCAAACAATGACTAACTGCTCCTCCCCTCACTTTCCACCTCCATCCCCTGCGAAATTGCCATTTACACCTATCCACTACCATGACATCAAAGCTTTGAACTTAATTTTAGTGAGGCAGGTTCACAGCAGGTCAACAAAACAATTTTTTTCCTGTGTGAAAGCTGTCTGCAACTGCATCACTGTCATCACTTGGAACTCAGTCTGCAACAGAAAACTCATGGTATTTGATATTAAAACTAATTATATATTCATAATTAAGAAGAGAAATTAAACTGACATCATTCAAAACACTGGATGCCATCATATGCCACTGATTCTTTAAAAAAATCACACATTTCATGAAAACTTCTGAATCAAATCTGGATTTGGAAATCTCACTTATGTAGTTTCCCAATCCATTTTTCATATTATATATAATATATATGAGAAGTAGTAATAACTTTAAAACCAGAAACCACTTTGGTCAAATCTTTTAATTCCTCTAAAATCAGCTTCTGCCTTGGATTTGAAAGTAGCCTCTGATATTCTTCTCACTTCTTTCCAACATCAGTCTGAAGGGTTTAAATAAGGGATCAAATCTTTATATTGACATGTCATCTTGAGAACCAGTTGGTAAATGTAGCTTTATTTAGCTTGTATTGCTAGCCAGAATCTAAAAATCTGAGGATATGCATGTCACAGGAAATTGGTCATGCTCTCTGTCACAACCTGTACCATCAATCACAGTTGGGCTTAGCACTGCTTATCAATACAAGCTGTTTGCCTTTC
The DNA here is from genome assembly GCF_933228915.1 of Telmatherina bonti. Classification (NCBI taxonomy): domain Eukaryota; kingdom Metazoa; phylum Chordata; class Actinopteri; order Atheriniformes; family Telmatherinidae; genus Telmatherina; species Telmatherina bonti. Next base: position 30,559,029 of record NC_136629.1, on the reverse strand, counting down.
TGCATGGAAATGACTGGTCACGACATAATCCTCACAAAGCAGTCGTACACTTGACAACCCTTTTCTTTTTTAGAGGAAAATATACCTAATCTCTGTCTCTGTTTGTGTCTTGTATGCTCACACATCCACATAAACCCACAGTGAAACACATGGTTGATTCGGGACTGCTATTCTGCCAGCAACAACATCACTCTCCTTCCCACCCTTGTCTCCATGGAGACAAGCATCCAGAGCTGGCTGGCTCCAGACCGTTGTGAATCAGCACAGACTAAAAAGGGAAGGGGTGGTGAGGGGGCTCTCTTTGTGTTTAAATATGACTGAAAGATGGCTGTGAGCTCTGTGTTATCCTAGTCCTGACACCGAGGTGATCAAAGTGTCTTCCAGAAAGAAAGCTTCAGACAAATAGCTAAATTTGAGGTTTATGCCAAATGTAATATTCACATATTACAGATGACAACATCTTTATGTGCATACAGCGTGATAAATATGGATTTATCTTCAGATAACTCTTCCATTCATCCACTCACAATTGATTAATGTTATTTCTCTGTGGATGTTCATGCTTTCTGCTCATTTTCAGGCACATGTAATTTTCTCAACATATTGTGTATCTGGCCAGATACCACCTCACACCACACTGTGAGTTAATTTGCTTTAGCCTTACTGTCATGGTTGGGTGGAAAAGCTAAACAGAGTTTGGGCATTCCAATAAAACTAATTTCATCATGTATCCCTGTTTTTTTTTTTTTTTTTTTCAATAATAATCGCAGCATGACTATCAAAACAGCAATGTTGACCTGCAGTTGGGTTAAATATCTTAATATCTCCACCTGTGTAGCATAATTTTTCATCATAGTCCGTAATGGTCCTTGTTTTGACATTTTTGTTGGAAGTAACACATGATCTCCAGTGGCTTTAATGCAAAAATAAATGCTGTTCATATGTGTACTGCACACATCCAGTACACATGAAGATATATTCTTTTTCAAGTTCTTGACTAAAAGCAATACCAAGACATTTTGGACCTTTTTTTTTAGCAGCAGAACTAAGTCATCACACAACCATAACTTGCTCCTGATTCAATGTTAAGATGGGTTGCTGTCATTTTAGACTGTTCATTCCCCCATTCTCCCGAGGCAAAATGTCACTTAAAATGGTAGTTCGCCTTGTTGTCTTCTTGCTTCTGTCACAGGCACCCACTGCTGCTCTGTCTCCACTTTCCATCAAAAGACTCAAACCTCCTTACTGGGTTAAAGGGTGTTCAGAGGTCCACCTGCAGAGAATTCTGCAGGATCTGCTCCAACCTTCTGTATGTTTCGCTGTCCCCGGAGTGTGAAGTCTGCATCAGAACTTAGTTCATCCATTTTCAGTTAACTCATCCATCTCACTCAGAAACAAAGTTTCTTGATGATTTAACCTTAACACATGTAATGTGACTATTTTTAATTTTAAGATATCTGAGCAACATAAGAACAGCTGACTGGAAAAATAGCTGCTGTACTCAGTGGCTGCAATACCTTGAAAAGGATGATTAATTCATGAATTGCAAGCACAGGATTGCCAATAAGCACCACTTAGAGTGACTAACAGAGCACAAAAACAGGTAGAGTAAGAAAATCAAGTAGACTGAAAGCACAGGAGTGTCAAAAGAAGACTAGTCTGCTAAAAAAAAACAAAAAAAAAACTCTCTTATGGCTGTTGAGTCAAGGAAACATCACCCTGCTGTGTCAACGGTGCAAAAAGACAACCAGAATCAGCTCAAAACCTCCATGATGAATGTGCTAACAGCTGGACACTTCCACAGTCAGGACAATGTCGGAAGCATTCAGTAAAGTTGGTTTTAGAGCGGATGTAATGGATCTGCTGCAGCATTTATGTATGTGTCCGAGTTTAAACAGAGAAAACTTTCATCAGCTTAACACCTTCACCTTAACTAGAGGTCTCAAAGGGTACCCTGTCTTCATTACATTTATAGACACAAGTGTGCATACAGATGCATAAAAATAACCTCCCTCCCAACTCATGAAGTATGCGTTCATGCCATACCTTGTGTGTGTACAATTACAGAGGAAGTCAACCTTATTAAAGGTCAGAGGACATAGAGAGATTCCTGAAAGTGTATTAAGTGCTATTCGGGGGTAAGGAAAGAACGAGGTATGGTTTATAGAAGAGGAAGAGAGCAGCAGGGATCATCTGAATTCCTGTCAACAATCTGCACATGAAGGTTTTACTGTGAGTGTCTGTGGTGTATCACACTTTCATCTGTGCAGGCCAACAGGAAACAGGGTGTATGGGAAGGAGGCTTAAAGAGAGACAGTATAAAAGGCATAAAAAAGATCATAATTCCTAAATGACACTTCTTTGGACTGCAGACAAATTTTCTCAGATGAACTCCAAAACCAGTCCGTTTTTTTCTTTAATGACCTTTTAAATCTCTTTTGGTGCTATTATTAGTTCCTGTACTTATTTAGGAGTACCCTAAAATGCATAGGTGACCAATATAAGTGACAGTTTATAGTATCAGTGGATAGAGATGATAAGGAATTGGAGCAGATGAAGAAGTTTTCAAGAAAAGCTGTGGTTGCAAATGTTTTCCAATGGAGCATCCTGTGGAATTGTGATTTTCTAGGGCACCTTCACATCAGCCTTTTTTATTCAGATCCTAGTCCGTTTGCTCGGAAAGTCTGCTTCGTTTCTTGGGAAAACGTGAAAGCACCAAACGAATTCTGATTTGGATCAAAGAAACAGACTTGGTCCACGTACAAACGCAGGTCTTGGTGCTTTCCAATTGGACCAAATACAGGAAATGGACAACAGGAAAATGTCACTTCCTGCATTTAACATAGCATTTCATTATGGGTAAATACACAGCGATCACATTTAGAGTCCTCTGCCTCATCTGGTGTTCATACTGCGCCCATTGTTGCAGTGTATTTCTGCAGTATACTTGCATAAGACAAAAAAAAAAAAACAGTGATAGTTTCATGTTCATGTTTAACTAGCAAGTGGTGGAAACTGAGTTTTCTTCTTCACGCTGATCTTGTCCTCTCTTTTCCTAGATAGGCTACTTGTGCAGCGCCACCTTTGGTGAGAAAGGGGAAATATTATCCTAATGGTTTGGCTCGTTTGACCAAAGTGCAACGTGAATGTGATCTCGGTCCACATGGAGTCTTTAGCCCCTACAACTGAGCCAAGTCCCCAATCGAACTAGTCTAGCGGACTATCCTGATGTGAATGCACCAATGATTGTTGAGGTTGAGGTAGGTCCACGTGCAGACTGACAGAGACGCATCAACAATTTGGATGTCCGATATTATCAGCCCACCAATATTATCAGCCAACATTGGTATTAAAATGCAGTATTGGAAATTATCAGTATCAGTTTGTACTTTTTTTTTCAATGACATAACTTTTACACATGTACAGATCAAATTATTCAGCTTCAACTCCTTTAACTGAAAATGACAAAATACGAGAGATATCATGTATAGTTTTCCAGATAATCTTGTTTGTTTGACACGACTTGCTCAAAAATATAGGTTTTTTTTATGATTTTTATGTTGGAAATTCAGAGTTAGACTAAATCTGTGGAAGAATGAAATACCGAACACTCCTAAGCAACACACAAATAAAGAAAAAGTAAAGTTACTCAGCCATAAACTGTCATCACAGCTGAGAGTTGAAAAAATCAGGTTGTGAAAAAAACATTGTACAAAAAATCCTAAAATGAACTTAGCCAAGCCTTAATGATTAAAGAACATTAAACTTGTTTTCATACCAAGACCAAGCACAGACTAAGCAAACATACCACAAGTCCAGGAGTTAACAATGGAAGCAAAATGACAGACCACTGAAAGTCCTGAAGGCAGGTAAAATGGTTTATTTCCCCTGTCCGTGCCCCACCTCTCCCCCAATGGCCACTGGGATAGTCTTCAGCCCTTGCAGCCCTGAATTAGACAATAGCAGATAGAAGACACATGGAGACTTAAAGAAAACAACATTGGCCTTTTTCTTTTGCCTTAGGGCTTAAGAAGCAGTTTCCTACAAGTGGAGCACAGTGCAGTTATAAACATATATCAGTGCACTTGCAAGGAAACAGTATCCTGTGTGAAAGACACAACATGCAACAATTGTTAGAATGAGTCAAGATAACAAATGTCATTATGTGAAAGCAAACAAGCTTGAATTTTTACTACAATTCTCAGTCAGTGCAAGCTATTTGTCATTCTTGTGCTCTGTATTTGTGGACTCACAAGTGAGAAAGACAAAGAGACAGTGTTGTTCTAAATAAGATGTACATTTGTCTTTTTTTCCGTGTAAAACATGCAAAGTCATAGTGAGAGAAACAATGATCTGTTTCTGGTATTTTTGCCAAGCTCTGAAACGGCAGGAGAAATGCTGGGGCGTGTTTTTACAGAAAGGCAATCCCTAAAGGCAGTTCCCTGTGCCGCTAATGTTTTTTAAAGCATACAGGAGGCATACAAATGATCGTGCAGAAACATGATGAGAGCAGGCGGCAGGCTGTAATACAGGGTTTCCATGGCGACCACACAAAACGGCATGCACTCACCATGGCAACAGAATGGGTGAGAGAATGTAGCGACCACAGCGCTGGAGCTGGAGATGGCCTCTGGATGTTTGAAGTGATACATGCACCACCAGCATCAATCTATCAGCAAATAATCCAGTAAAAATAAAAACAAACATAACTAAAAATAGGAAATACTTCTCTGATTTATGAGAGGTACACATGATAAAGTTGCCAGATTCTGTTTGATTTTAAACTATTTCAAACTTATTCATTCATTCATTGTCTATAACGCTTAATTTAATTCAAGGTCACGGAGGGGTGGAGCCTATCTCATCAGGCGAGAGGCAGGATACACCCTGGAAAGGTCGTCAGTCCATCACAGAGCCAACACAGAGAGAAAAACAACCATTCAAGCTCACATTCACTCCTAGGAAGAATTCAGAGAGACCACTTAGCCTAACATGCAAGTGTTTGGATGGTTTATTTTAAACTCAAGGCTGTATATTACAAAATTAATATTTACATGCAACACCAGCATCAATCTATCAGCAAATAATCCAGTTTAAAAAAAAAAAAAAACTAAAAATAGGAAACTTCTCTGATTTATTAGAGGTACACATTGTAAAGTTGCAAGATTCTGTTTGATTTTAAACTATTTTAAACTTATTCATACATTCATTTTCTATAACGATTAATTTAATTCAAGGTCACAGAGGGGTGGAGCAACCATTCATTGAGAATGAGAAAAACAACCATTCAAGCTCACATTCACTCCTAGGAAGAATTTTTAACATGCAAGTGTTTGGACAGGCTGTACATTACAAAATGAATATATCTACAGTGGATCAAGTGTATAATGTCAAACAGTTCAGACTGACATTTTAGCATCCTTCAGGGCAAGTCTTGTTTGGTTGGTCTCACACAACTTTCTACTCATTTTAGGCAACGTTTATTATCTTTTTAGAGAAACTATCTATTGTCTCATGTTTTTAAAAGCGAAATATTCTGTCATTTTACTTTGTAATAGAACAGCAAGCAACTATTTCTTATGTAAAGATATATCAGTGTTCCTACCAGAGAGCACAGTCAGACTCTTCTGTATGTATTTTAATCATGACTTTTGGGTTGAGGCAGCTGGTCCAGGGAGGCATGCATGTTTGTGCATGTGAGTCAGTGCTGTGTAGCCAGAACAGACAAAATTCCAAATTTTCTTCTACTGACTAAACTCCTCGCTCTCCATTCAAGAGTGGCCTGCAAAGACAGGATAAGACAGAACCCTGTTCTTCTATTTCTGAGATTGTAAGCTGTTCAAGCTACTTAAAAAGCTTTAAGTTGGGTTCAAGTTTTGGTTTGTTTTAAACTAAAATCCAGTTTCACACACAAAAAGTTTTGCTTCTTGTATAGTATATTTGACCTGTATATCATAACAGATACTGAGTGAATATTACCCACCGGTTTTTAAAACCTGTTTTGTTTTTTTGTTTGTATGTTTTGTTTTTTAGGTCTAACAAAAGGAGTCTCAAGCCTAATCCTACATAGGAATTAATAAGAAAAGTCTATGACTACTTTATAAAAAGATGTGTTGAAGGCATTAATAACTTAGAATAGCTAAATGCATCTTTTTTTAATTTATAATTTTATAATTTTATAATATTTTATTATTTTTACAATTTTTTGCAAAAATGGTTGTGGCAACCTTTTCACACAGAGATCAGGTTTTAAAAAAGTAAGTGGAATAACCATTGAAGTTGGATCTTTAAAAAAAAAAAAAAAAAATCTTATCAAACTTTATTTATAGAGCACCCCCACCTCCTTTTTTCCCCCCCATCAAATCTACTTGACCATAAATTTATCATTGTAACATATGCATAAACATAGTTGTATAGACACATGTAAACATTAACAAACCTGCACACACACCCATGTACATATAAAACAAAAGTCTCGAAAAAATTACGTTTTGTTTATTCTTATTAGTGTTTCACTGAATCATTTGCACACACACCAGGAGCTATGTTCCCCCAAAATTAAGAGCTGAATCTGTTTCCACTTGGCTCCAGTATAGCACACCTTTGTGTCTTTACAGCAGCAGTATATCATGTTATAGTGCAGTAGGCCTTGGTTAATAGAGTCACAGCCGACTAACCTGAAATGACAAATAACGCAACACAACTGCTGATGCTTCAAGGCTTCAGTTGGCTGTACTGTAAATGATAATGGTCTTCCTGTGGGACAAGGAGAAACCTCAGAACATCATACATCACATTTCTCATGAACCCCGTTAACATTGCAACATGTTGACAAAGCTATCCTCACTGAAGCGTTCATACAAACACGTTTGCTAATGTGGATACGCTTTACCATGTTTCATCCTCTTTAAAAATGAATTGCAAAACTCTCCCACCAATCGCTCCAAAAATCTAAATCATGCCACCAAACAGAAGATGATTAATGCTGCACATTAAGTGAATATTTCATACAGGAATATTCCTGAAGAGGATGGTTGCCAGTAAAGTTTTGGGTTTGTTTTTTTTTGGTTTTTTTTTCATTTCTTCTAATCGCTGTCTTTAATTAAAAACTGAAACAGTGACAGAGATATTGATCACTCTGGTTTAGGCTTTTCAATTCAGCAGCCAATAGAAGTTGCCACGCGTGACTGGTTTCAGCGTCAGCTGAGGTTGGATGAAAAGGTGCTGCTGTGAACTCAGGAAGCCTTTTGATAATAATGATTCAGATGAGCTCTCCAAGGCTGCTCAAAGAGCAATTTGTGATTTTTGTTTCTATGGAATAGCTGGTAATTTTAGGAACTCTTTGGTTTGAAGATGTGCATAAATCGTCTGCGCCGATATTCAGCCTGCCTGGAGCGAGACTGTCTGCCGGAGCTGTCTGCTTCATAATAGGAGCTGGTGGGTGTGGCAGAGGATTATCTTGAAAAAATAACACCATTAACTCAACTCAATGCTTCCATCTAGTGACCAAGAGGAGTCTTGTATAAAATAGTGGATGTTTTTTTCAGCAGTTATGTCACAACTTAAAAGGCATTTCACAAATCTGTGCCAATATCTCATTGGGGGAAATGGTGATGTGAAAAATACTTCTCAATGGAATTATGTAGGTCCTTTAGTCAAACCACATTTCTCCGTAAATGTGTGGACCCCATTTTTTTAATTTCTTTCACTGCTTTTTAAATAAATTCTTGACATAAAAATTTTAATTTTTCATTTTAGATTTTCAAATCAGTATCAAGCAGCATTTCAGTTTTAGATATTTGTTTTGTTTGTCTAGTTAATTCATTTAAAATAATAAAAACGAGGTGGTGAAAAGGTTAAACAGAATGAAAAATATGGAAATTTAAATGCTATTTTATGGTTTTTACCACACAATTAAGATTGTGACAACTAACATCTCAATTAAAAGGAAACAAATAAAAGAGGCCTGGAAGCACTGAATATTAATTCTGTACTATTGTCCTTCGATGCAAATAAATCAGTCGTGTGAAAGATCGCCACCGTGTGTTTACAAGTAGCAGTGCAGCACAGAAACCGTGGTAATTTGTTATGAAAGTGACATTTTAAAGTTACTTAACTAGAAAAATTTCCCCAAAAGCTGAGAACTCAGTAAAGCAAATTAATATTATACTAGATCAAATAGTTGACTTCATAAAAAGCATCACATTTATTCGTTGTCATTTTCATTGTTTGACTCAGACATCAACGTGTCACACTTCTGAGAACTATTTTGTTCAAATATCAGGGACCCAAATCATTATACTGAACACCTATCTTGAACCATTTTCAGAATTATTTTGTAGAAAACCAACAATTATTTTATGTTTACTGATATTGAGATATATTTACTCTTCAAGGTAGGTTTTGAAATAAGCCCACTGATTTTATTTTCTCATTAAAAAAATCATTTAATGTTATTTGCTTTTTCATTTTTCTTTGTCTGATTTTACCAATGTACAACTACCTGTCTTGCTGAATCACTAACTTTGAGCTGACATGCAAGTTATGGGCAAATGCTCTTTACAAATTAGCCCAACTGGATTGTTAATCCGCAATTAATCAGGAAATGAATGAGAAGCCATCCTGGCCTGCAAGTATCAAGTTTTCAAAAATAGTGACAGTAACATGTAAAAATGTAACAATTTCCTTTCTTTAAAGGTAGACAGAAGAAAAAGATTCTGCTTTGGCTAATTTTTTTTGTCCCAGAGCATTTTCCCATCAGTTTATGTCATCTCTACCAAGCCACAGTTGAGCAAGCCTCATAAATTTTCTTCCTGGAGAAAAAAATATTCTCCTTGCAGCCCAGTCACAAGTAAAACCCACTTATTAGCAGCCATTAGCTGCCCAGAAGTTTTTAAATATTACTGACCTTACACTTGGAGTCATCGTTGTTGTAGATCACTCCCGTGCTTTCTTACAGTAGACTATATGCTGTCAATGCAAAAAAGTATGACTCCAAACTGGGGAAGTCCCAGGATCACACAACAACATGACAACATTATTTCTGCAAAGACCAGCTGAGAAAGTTGAGCAGTTCAGGACGGTACCATTTTGCCTTCCCAACTTCCCAATTGAGGGATCTCAGTTTTTTTTAGGCAAAATAACAGAAAGTTCATATGGTTCACAAACCGTCAGGAAGCATTGTATTAAATACTGTTTTGGCATAAGCTGCAAATAAGAAGAATAAAATCATATAATTTGTTCTTCATCTGGATATTAAAATCTGATTGATACTAGAGAAAAAGAACATGATGTAATTAAGTACATTAAGCGTACATAATAAATTTACATAACATTAGATGAAGCACTCAAAATTGTCTATAGATTGAGTCCAACCAAAGTCACTTTCCAGTGTTTTGCTTTGCATTTGTTCAGTCTCAGGTTTTATATTAAATAAACAAACAAAACCTTAGTAATTAATATAAAACCTTAATATAAGTGCTTAATTTCGGATGCTACTCAAGATAAAATACAAAGGGTTACAGAGCACATTATGTAATACCATTTAAACACCAGCTCAGCACAAATAGTTCAGTCAAGATAGTGATTTATTCCACAGATCCAACACGATTCATTACAGTTTATGTGAAAGTTGTCCATGCAACAACTTCCTCATCACACCCATATATTATAGTATCACTTTCAAAAATACTTAAACACAAATGACTCATTTCTGTGGCCATATTTTATCAACAATATGCACAAAATATAAAACTAGCATCTGTTTTTGACATCAATACACAGTGGCGGCAATATTATTTCTCTTGCATGTTTGTTGATATACAGAGTAGTTACTATGCGGAGCATAGTTTCCATAAATTTCTCGTCATGATATTGCATAATAAATATCAACAGGCCTTTAAGACTTTGACAATTCAGACTGGAGTGCTGACAGCCCAAAATTCTGTTAAGACGGAATAAATATACCTTAACATAACTTCTTAACCGGGTACTCTGAATCTACACACATATTTCATCTGTACGTGTGTTCATGTCTGTAAATACGATGTCATCCGAGCCTGACATACCCCCATCTATCCGCCATCCTACCTGTCCTACTGTACTTAGTTAAAATGGGCCAAACCAGTCAGCTCCAAAGAAGTGTGGTTCACTGAGTTGCTGTCAGTCAGCCTAACTTCTCTTGCACTGAAAAACACTGCTGCTTCCATGAATCCCTGCCAACAAAGAACTGCGCAGTAAGAAAAACACAAAAAAAACCTGGTGAAGTAGGTTCTGTTGTTTATGTGTCAGATTCCGCCACCTACCAGTGCAAAATAAAACCTTCTGTTGTAGCAGGTGCTGCATAAACCCACTCATCGGGGGATGTCTATTGCTAAAAGTATTTTAGTTTATCCAATAAGAGAAAACACAGATATGGAGCAATGTTGTGTGATGCTAAACTCTTTTTGTGTAGATCTCAGTGTCTCTAATCATCACCAAAAACTTTGGTTACATTGCAGCAATCTTGGAGGTGGCGCAATGCGACATCAGGATGTCTACATGGTGGGTCTGAGAAACAGTAGATCTGTTTAAAATAAACCCGCAGCGCTGTATGTTTCCTCCACTGGACTAAAGAATGGTGTTTTTTTTAAGATGTGACAGGTGGACAGCTGAAAACGGTTTTATTTCTGCATCACATATATATTTCACAGAGCATCCCTTGAGTCAGAGCTTTAACTCATCTGCCTTGAGCAACGACGTCTGTTTCACACTATGACGGCCGTCAGAGCGCTGACGCAAATGTCTTTCACTTTGTGCTTCACACTTGTCTATTAACCAGCCTGCTTTCTGTCTCAGCTCAGGTTATGTTAGCTTAACACAGCCTTAGCAAGCAGTGACACTGCCGCCTTCAAATTATCTATACAAATTTCATTTGTCCCCTCTCCTATTCTCTGCAACATTCCCCGACTGTTAAACTGTTTTGCTCTTTACTCCTGTGCTTTGGCTGCTTGTTTAACTGCATGTTCACTCTGTTTTAGCCTCTGTTTCCCCCTCTCACTCAACTTCCCATCAGTGCTGCAGAAGGAAGTTGGTTGCCATATTAATGTCGTTATTTGAAGCTCTGAGGGCCTCTAGGGCGTCAATTCTGGAGAAGCCCATTTCCACTAACCGAGCAACCTGTGGGACAAAAACACAGTCACTTGACTGTAGCATCACATTTCTGGAGCGGTCTGCATAAAGTGTCACTCACATTTATTGGAAAATCTCATTTTCATGATATATTGAAAATATATCTTCTTTGCTAAATGAGTCAGAGCAATACACATATTGCAGCAACTGCGATAAATAGTCCATATGTGAATCATTTAAGGAAGGGTTCGGATGCTGTTCTTAACACTACTCTGCAATAATTAGGGGTGGGGAATCAAATTGAAAAAAAGTTGTTTTAAAAATCTAGATTTTTTTGCTTTACAATTTTTAAATCAATATTTTTGCTAAAAAGCTTTTTTTTTTTCTTTTTTTTTTTAATTCATTATAATTTTGTTTTTATTTTTGATCTTTTAACTTCTGTTCTTTCGCATTATATCAGTAGAATGATGGTCTGGCTTTTGTGTTGACTGGCAAACAAAGTTTTGTACAAGTCGCAATTTGAATCGAATTGGCCTGAATAATTTCTCCGTTTTTTTAGCACTTTTTGTTACATAAGCGTAATGGTTATGAACCAAAAATTTGTTTGAATTGAGAATCACCACCAAAAACCGAAAAATCGCAATCGAATTGAACCTTGAATTGTTTTCGTTAGATTCACATCCATAGCATTCATTATCTGAGCGCGCTGATGGCGAATCAACTGGACTCTTCCTGGATGTCTGCACAATGTAAATGCTAAAGGCTTGGCTTGGCTGCCACCTACAGTACAACCACAAGGTGGTTTAAACTAATCCAGCAGCCGATTTGTGTTGTGCCATGTTTCAGCAGCACCATACTATGAATACTGCGAGTTCTAATTACCCTCTATCTGCCGACCTGTGCATTTGTTTATCTGGACTGACTTTTTCAGTTAATAGTCCACAATTACTGATAAGGCTGTCTAATCTTATTTTTCATATCAGTGAGACATCTGTGCATTAATGTAAACCCTGTAAAACTGCTTTGAATAACTATTCATTCAAACTAAAATACGAAACACAAATCTTTCGGTTATTTATCAAAAGTTAGTAAAGAAAACAGTTTTGTATCTCTAGTCTTTAGGCTGAAGAACACAGCCTGAATGAGTACTCATACATATGAGTACAGTTGTGCTCATATGTATTCATATCCTTTCATTAAAGAAAAGGCTGAATTTACAACAGTCACTCAAATAGCTGGAGACTTAAAAAAGGAACAATAACTAAAGATTTGCAAAAATATCATTTAGTAATATAAGGCACTGTTTTTTAAATTTAATTGAGCTGAAGAAAGAAAGAAAAAAAACAAACAAATCGGTGCTGGACAAATTAGAGCACTTTTCTGTTGAACAGTGGGACAAAATACCTGTCAACAGGTGCAGAAGTCTGACTGAGAAACAGAAAACACCTGACTGGAGCGGAAACATTAAAGGATTGTTCAACAAAATATTAGTTTATGAGTGATGTAATATGTAATAAATTATCTTATTTGTTTGCTTTTTTTAAAAAAGAAATATTTTCTATTGAACCAGAATTAGAAAATAATGTAATGATTTTCATAAAATATTTATTTATTATTACTTTTTTCAGCTTATTTTACAGCCAGCTGTTTTTTCCTTTTTAATGAAAGGGTATGAATAAATATGAGCACAACTGTACATGATCCATTTGTATTACTGACTAAATTATTCTTATTAGGAAGAAAAAAAAAAGAGTTACTAAAACCTGGTGTTAATTAAAACAAAACTACTAATGTTATTATTACAAAAGCTATAAAATTCAACAGATGTCTATAAGAGTTTTGTGAGTGGTGCAGAGAAAACATCAAAACAACATCAACCTGTTTATTGCCAATCATATCGTCATTACAACTTTCAACTGTGTTATTGAATTTCATGTTCTTTCCTGGTATTGTGCAGCCCTACTGCAAGGAAAATGCACAAAAAAGAAACCCCTACCTGTTCCTCTGCAACAGGAGAGTTGTCCAGTAATGGCGGCTGAGTAGATGGGTGTGTTTGAGCCTGAGGGTGGGGTGGAACTGGGGGTCGATTTTGTCTGTGTCTAAGCGATGGAAACAACCTGGTCCACTGTAACAACCCAGCCTGCACACACACAGACATAATCAAGCTCCATGAACGTTTAAGGACTGCAGAGACAAGATCTGGGTAATAACCGGGATCTGCCGTTTGAAGACTATCAAGTTTGGACAATCTGCACACAATGATGTGCTTCAGATTTTTTTTAATTTGTACCTGTGGTTGTTGTCTGGCATTCCTCCTAGCCTCGTTGTATTGGGCCAAAAGTAGCTGCTGGTCCAGCATGTCCATTCTTTGCTGCCTCTGAATATCTAAAGTGGCGCCCATTCCCAGAGGCGTCTCGTTGTTTGGCTGGGAGCCTTGAAAACAACAAAAGTTAGCATATTAATAAGCAGAAAGACAAAAAACTTCTAGAGGAATGACTTCCAACATTAGCAGACAAATTATGCTGCATAAAAATGGGAGATTTCAAGTTATTTCTGTGTTGCTACAATTTTCTGTAAAGACATTTGTCTGTATACTGATTAAAGTACCAAGTGTGTATCATCTGCATACAGAAACACAACAGTTCCTTGACTGCATTACCTGTTACCGTGGATCATTTCAGTCATTTAAAGCTGGGGTAGGTAATCTTGGTCAGAGACATTGTTTTTAACTCTGGGTGAAGTGGTTCCTTGTCCTGATAGTAGTCTATACATTTTGTAATCATGAACAATAAGAAATATAGTTAGATTCCTCAGTTTACTGTAAATCTGTAAAAACTCTGACCAATCAAAACATTCGGGCTGAGTTGTTCATTTCTTATATTTCATAAGCTTCTTCTCCCGATTCCCCTACTCCCCCTCCCACAGAGCATACCTAATAGCCACACCCTGCATATAAATAGTGCGTTAGGATGAAAATACAAAGTACTGAAGAAGAATCTCGGCTTGGTTTATTTGCCTCCTCTCACTAAACAGCCGAGAATGGGAAAATTGTGGGTGGAAAAAGCCTTCTGCTGCGATGTTCAGGTCGGGTGGGGGGGTGGAGTGTGGGGCAGGCGGCCGGACGTGTCTCAAACAGATTATTAATTGGAGGGGGAAGAGCCAAGACAGGGTGCCACTTTCAAATCTTGCTATCTCTACCAACATTACCTACCCCAGATTTACGTAAGCATGTGAAGAGGCTATCTTAAAGAAAATAAGTTGACTTTCCCAGCTTAATGGCTTAAAACACAGGACATCAAGAAACAGGTGAGTAGTTGTTTAAGGCATAACATTAAAAGGTAAATAATCTTTTAAGTAGAGGCTTTGAACAACACAACTAATGTGTACATCAACATAAAAAGCAGCAAACCGATTTTATTCATAAATCTCTACTGTATGATTTTAGATTATTATGGGCCTGGAGGCATTTGCTCTTTTTCTGCCCAAATAAATCCTAAAGGAGTATACTTAAAAGTAGAAAAAGGCAAAAATATAAATGGAGAAACACAAACATTTCAGATCAGTGGGAGGGACTTTGTACATATAAAACTTTGCTGTCAGTATTTGGTTTGACCACTTCTTCTGCAACAATACTTTAGCTGAACATTTCCAGTGACCTTTGGTCATTCTGGTACACCAGCTTGGGCATATTTTTTTTTTTAATCCTGGCATGCAATGCTTTCCTTTTATCCAGACATAACCTCTTATTTGGAAGAATACATTTAATTTTTGCCTTCCGTCTACTGAACTTTATAACCAATAACTTCCTGGCTTGTCCACGTGAGCTTTAACAATATGCACACAGGTTAGTTTTGTTTTTTTGGAGAGCAGAGGATTCTATTTGAAACCCTGTCATGCACAACTGTTTTACAGTGTACTGTTGACGGTAGACTTCAGCTGCAACAAGGTTACTACAACTGCTTCTGTGACCTCATTATTAAATACCATACTGGGGTGATCTTTGTTAATGTGGACACATATACAAAAGTAGAAAATCCTTTTCACCTATCAACAATGGCTGTTTTTTGTGAGTATCTAAACTACACGTAAACCACATTATCAATGAAAAATGGAGTGCAATCTACAGGCCAGCAGAAACAAGCATGAAGGAGAAACCATTATCAGTATGTACGCTTTCAAAATGAATTATCCTGATAATTATCTGCTGGATTTACTTTATAAAATTACCTTAGCCAGCAGAAACGGTTGATAACCTCACTATGTGAAAAAGTGACCTTTAGGGTGCATTCACACAAGGATAGTCCATTAGAGTTGGTCTGATTGGCAATTCGGTTCAGTTAAGAAGGTGCTATATTCCTCCAGACTGAGATTACGGTCAAGCTTCAATACCCAAAGGAATCCGACCTTTTAAATAACATGTTCCACTCCACCAGAGGCAACACTTCCCAAAGAATTATTGGAGGGAACCATGACACAAACAACAAAGAGGAAAACCAGTTTGTCTATTTGTTGATACAGTACAACTTCAGTTTATAGTACATAACAGCTAAATATGGAGGGGCATCAGATCCGTGTGGTCTTGTGCTCATATTTCCATCAAAACTTTTCACAAATTCTTCCCTGTATGGCCACCAACCCCTTTCTCCTGTCCAGAGCTGCCTGTCGTCCCACACACATACTTTGTTTTACAATCGGCTTGAAGTGAACAGAGACCTGTGTTTGTATGTGGCCCATACCATTTCACTGATTCAAATCACTATTTATATTACCCCAAACTAAGCAGATTTTCTGAGAGAACAGACTAGGATTCAAGTAAAAAAGGCTGGTGTGGATGCATTTTTCACATGTCAAATGAGTCATTCTGTATAATAACATTGGTAAAAAGCCTAAAAGGATCAAATATCACTCTTCCCAGAGACAACCATGTCAGACTCTGCAACACTGGTCATATTGGAAAGGGTTTACACAAAATTTGTGTTAATAATTATTAGTAGCTGGGCTCACTTGAAAAAATTGGCTCCAGTGTATACCGTCCAATACAAGACAACCACACGGGAACAAACAGGATCTTCTGTAGCCAGAGAACATTGGAGTAGTACAGTCCACCTGAGATCTGAAAGGCACAATTTGGAAATTAGATGTGTATTTAGTATGGATTTTACAGGCCGTACTTGAAGAACATTCAATTTAGTCAAGAAATCTATTCTGTTCTGCAGGGATGTGAGGGTATGGCAACAAAATCTTGGAGCTTCTGCTAACATATACAGCAAAAGAAACAAGATGGTCAGGCAGCTGCAAGTTTATTTTCTTTGCACACATATTGTTCAATATCCTTTTGGAAATAAATGATGTGAAACGTGTTAACACCAACATGCATCCCAGTAGAGCAAACACTGGATCTGTGATTAATTTGAACGTTTTTACATTCAGGAACACGATATCACCAGCACAAAGATATTTTTGATAACTCACCAGTCCACTAAGTGCAAGGAGCCACGTGAAGGGGCTGGAAGTCAACAGCTTTAGGATGAGAGATTGGAGATAAGAAATGAAGTGACCAGCTGAAACTCTCAAAAGCTGAAGATCAGTAGGAGACAAGGCTAGACAAGCACACGTGTGCACGCCAGCAGAATTTGAGCTTACCTGCAAGCCTATTATGTAAACCAGAGATTTGTTGGTGATGTGGATATGGCCTAGTACCTGGGTGACTGGCATCCTCGGGACTGACTGGTAGAAAGGCACAAACAGAGAAAAAACAGGAGCAAGCCTGTGGAACGAGAGATGGAAACATTAAGACTGGAAAATATGAACAAATCAGTCCTATAGATATATGAGGCAATTTGAGAAAGACAATTGAGCAATTGTGGCTAATTAACGCAGTATTTTTTTTTTTTTATCAAAAAAGACTGATAAGTGATAACTCATTAAAGTCTGTCAAGACATTTTAATTCCTTCCTTTGGTGGAGGTGGACGCAGGAAGGGAATTAAGAAATTACCAGCTGAACACAGCCCACGGCCTGCATGGATTTATTGGATTTATGTGGCTGAAAATAAAGATTTTCCACAAAACTGAAAGACTTTCTTTATTAAAAATAGATACATGACTAAATTAAATAGCTTAAATTCTTATTGCAGACCTTCAGTGGACATAAAAGTGACAAAAGAGAACTTTTCCCTCTCTGATATATGCGTAACAGCTACATGCTACTCACAGTCCTGCAGGCAGTTCTTCTACTTCATAATCAAACAGATGCTGGAAAGCCTGGGCCAACAGGAAGTCCATCAGCACAGAGAGACACCAAGTCCCCAATAGAAAGGACTAAAAGTAAAAAGAATAGCTAATGTGAGAATCAAATCAATACATATCTAGAAAATAAAGCTTATGTTAATTTTCAAATATTTCAATACAAATACAAAGTTGGTCTTGTGAGGAAGCTGGGTTCACTTCCATAAAAGGACAAATTGCCTCCTATTTAAAGCTCTGATTACTTCTGACCAATGATCATATAACAGCTGAATATTTTGGTTTCTGAATATGGGACTGAATAAAGAAGTAAGAACCTGCAAGCATTTTCATGAGAACACATGCAGTTTGAAACTCACCAATGCAAATATGCTTATGAAATTATAGACATACATTTTTCCTTTTCAATCCAAACTATCTTTTTATAATACAACTGCAGTACTGGTTGATGATGGATCTGCCTAGTTTTCCAATTTCAAATTAAATCTTAATTTAAAAATCCATTACTGATTAAAAAGTTCCAGGAATTAACCTTGTTAAAATAACTTTGTACTGCTATTTTTTCCAAGCCATATCCCTATTAGACTAGCGTGGCAAGGCAAGCATTTGATTTTTCTGTCATGGCCAAGAAAAATACTACAATCATCAAGATATTTTGCAATTGATTAAATTGGAAAAAAGAATCGCACTGGAATATTGTGTATCAAAAGTGAATCAGAATGAGTGACAATTCCCAGTCATCATTTCCAAACTTACAGCAAACTTTCTGGTGCCAAACCTCCTCTCGAAGATTCGAAAGTTGTATATTAGCAGGCTACTGCAGAAGGAGTCCTTCACATCTAGACAGACCAGCCTGCCAAACAACATCCTCCATACCTACAATACATAAGCAGAGTTAAATACACACACATAGTTCTTTGTGTTTTACATGTGAACACAAAAACATCATATTCTTCGATAAGTAATTCTCTGTCAATCTTCAAAGGAAGCCATAATTCAAATGCTTTGCACTATCTGACATGTCAAACTCACCCCTTTTTATGTCAAACCATTTTCAAAATCTCCAAAATCATTGGAGCTACATTTTCAGGGAGAACTCAACTTCCTCTTGAGGTATTTATCAGAAAGAGATTGCTCAAATGTCATCACATGACAAAACAGTTAGCTATATAAGTGTGAAATATATTTCTTTATCATTGGTCCCACCATTTGCTTCTACAGATCGCTGACATTTGCTCACAGCTAAGACTGGAAATGGAGTCTGTGTGTTTGGTCTGGTGAAATTCATCAACTGATGTTTCCCAACAACTGTAACTAAATATCCCATTATCTGACTGGAAATACAAAAAAATCTAGTATTTGATAATGTCACACCCTGTATTTTCAAGCCAGAGGTCTCCAAACTGGGAGGCAAACATCAAGAGAGCCACCAAAATATGAACCCACTTTGACAACTTTGTGATGGCTCCGCATCTCTTGTGAAGGGTCCTTGCTGCTTCACAAGTATCATTTTAACTATGGTGTGCTGATTTTCCTGCCATTGTGAAACTGACGATTACAGAGATAATTTATGATTCAACTGTTTGCTTTCATCTTTATGACTTGGTTTTATCTTGTAAAGCACCTTGTGTTGCCCGTGGCATGAAAAGTGCTCAAGAAATAAAGTTTGATTTGATGATTTGATCAACCAACTGATGGTTAAGACTGATGCATTTGAAAGCTCAGTTATCTTTCCATTTGGATTTGAACCAATGTGAATCAGTCAACTCTCCTGATAACATACAAAACAACTTCTGGAGACGTACCTGGTGCTGCTGTCTGACAGCCTGTAGGTTGTATGTGAACATTTCTTGGTACTGTGGCAGCAGTGTCAGCATCACAGTCAGCCCATTGAGAATCAAAAGAAGGCTTTTAGACAGAGGAGCCTTGTCTGTGAAACACAAACACACAACAGAGTTTACGATGAATGCCGCCTTCATATTCAGCAGGTTCTGTATGTATCTTAAGTTGCTTCAACGGACAAATTACATCGAGAATGTAAATTTAACCGGTGTTGACAAAAGGATTTAACCATTTTAGTCGCCCTGTTTAATTTATTAGACCTTAGTTGAACTGACAAACTAATTACACAAGTTTAACTTGTTCTGACACATAACAAAACGCAGCTTAAACTGATAGCAGAGCTCCGGGTAAATGAATGACAGTAACTTGCGAACATCAGCCAGCTAAGCTAAGTGTTAGCGTTGAAAGAAGAGGTGGCGAGTGGACTATCAGCCCCGGTGGGAAACTTACAGAGGCCCCGGGAACCGGTGGTGGTAAACATGTTACTGCCTGTTGGCCCAAAAACGAAAGCAAACTAACACTAAAACACCGAAATAAAGTTGGATAGAGGATCCATGCTGTCACCACAGGAAGGAAACAGGAGGAAGGACTTTTCTACGGAAGACCATGAAGATCAAAAGAAGCGTTTTGTCGAAGTTAGGAGACAACACGCCTGTAGGGGGCAGTGTCGTCCTGCGTTCAGAATTTCACCGAGAGCATCTTTCCCCCTGCCTGCTTAAAATCTTACACATTAATCAGACAGCAAATATAAAAAAGTTAATCATAGACAACATATATACATGGATTTAACCTTCAATAGCATCCTTATATTTTCTTCTTCTTTTTCTTACTCTTAATAATAATAATAATAATAATAATAATAATAATAATAATAATAATGAATCCCAAATATTTTATGTTTGATTGAATATTTAAAATGTATTCATATGCACAATAACAATAAAACAACATAAAAATAAATATTTTAGTTTTCTAAATAGACAAAATTTAATTTGATTTTTAAAAAAGGGCAACAAAAAGAAATTTGTGACTTATTTAGAAGTAAAATCTGAATTCATATAAGAAATGGAAAAACTAATTTTGTTGAGCACACTCTGCCAAATTCTTTATGGTATTTCTATATACCACAATGCAGGGCATTCATTCAGCAGTAATAACGATGTAATGCCCATCTGTAAACTTTTTTCTCTCCGGGTCTGCACCTTCAGGTTGATCCTCATTGATCTAATAACTGTAGCTTCCTCCAGTTCAGGGTTCATTATTCCTCTGATGAGGGGTCGTCCAACTGACAATACCACCCTGCTATTATGTTGTGAACCTCACATATCATTTCGGTGCACAGATAAACACAGACATTATTGTGATTTATGTCCAGACGTATCATCAATGACCATCTGCATAAAGTGTGATATTTAGCTCTGGTTGACCATGAACACAAGCGGTACAGCAATGTCGTTTGACATTTGATGTCTTGAAGTTATATGATTTGCTATCTCAGAGTGGATACAATGTTAATCATCCTTGGAGGTTTGAGAAAGATGTAACTATGCAAAGTACAAATGAATGACTTTTTCTTATGGTCCTGTGGCTTCATGTGCACAGTGTCATATCTAGTCAAAGTCCAGACTTCCTGAGCAGAGGTCCTGCTTTGTCTTATAGTCCAATACCTGTCGGTCTTGCTCACATCAAACAGTGCGCCTGGCTGTGCTTGTTTCTAAACCATTTGATCCAATGCCTATGCTTTGTCCAAGTACATTTGAAAAGATATGGTGAACAGCTGTCTAATAGTGTTGCGTTTCCCCATCATCCACAGATGCAGTTGTGTTAGTTCCCATTGGTTAGTTCCCACCCATTAGGTCTATTTGGCTGCCTGTGGTCAGATGTGACTGCAAAGCAGAGCTCAGTAACAGCTTGCTAATTGTGTTTCAGACCTTCTCTGTCACTGATGTGGGAGTGAGGTCTGAAAAGGTTGCTTTGCCCCTGTTCTCAATCAAAGATAATCAGATTAAACAGCACAGAGATGTGTGTATGCATGTGTTTGTGTGTGCTTACCAATAAAGAGACTCCAGATTTGGAGACAGCCATGACTCCTGCTGTTTGCTTTGTTCATTAAGAGGAGATGAGCAGATGGTTTGCTGGTCTGTTGTGCAGTGCACACATGCGGGCACACACACACATATATGCAAATACACATACACACGTGCATGCTCAGGCCTGTCACCTCAGCTTTATCCTCCATTTATCTTTTCCATTGCACATCTCTCGGCAGGACAATGCTACTCGGTGAATCATGAGGGATGTGTTAGTGTGTGTGTGTGTGTGTGTGTGTGCTGATGTGTGTGACAGACAAAAAGAGATACATGGAGGGGAGTGTGAAAGAGTAGAGCAGCGCTGAATGAAGTCACAAACCTTTTTAGTCAAGACAGCCTCTAAGGTGGTCATCTAAAAAGCTCATGACTCATTCACACATTCATTTCTGTGAATCATTGCTCTTCAGTTGTCAGCGGCTGTGTACTCAGGAAGAATTGCTTGTAACCGTGGTATTGTTTTAGTCTTGCTTCACTGCTTATCTGCCTGTGTCCAGGAAATGGCACCCTGCATGCGTATACAGTGGTGCATGAGGAAAACCTGGCTGAGCGATTTCTTTGGCACTAAAATAGGTTGGGAAGAAGGTCAAATGTACTGTATTATTCAGGACTTCAAAAAACTATATTTATTGAGAAAATACTCAGTATGTCTCTAAACAAGGAACACAGTTTTAGTTGAAAAATGTTTGCTGTAGATTTTAAATATATTTCTTTAGCATGTTTATATACAGAATTCTTGTCTAATTCTCACAAAAATGGCTAAA
This sequence comes from Telmatherina bonti, assembly GCF_933228915.1. Classification (NCBI taxonomy): domain Eukaryota; kingdom Metazoa; phylum Chordata; class Actinopteri; order Atheriniformes; family Telmatherinidae; genus Telmatherina; species Telmatherina bonti. Next base: position 30,536,983 of record NC_136629.1, on the reverse strand, counting down.
TTTAATTAAAATTAGCATGCATTTAGAATGAGTTGAATTATTTTTTAATTTATTGTCAGTAATAACATTTTTGGAAAACAAAGATTATAAAGTAGGCCACAAATTTTTAAACAGCAGAAAAGTTTTTACTTTTTGAACAATCATTTGTATACTTCATGCTACATATTCACAAAAGTTTATTCTGTTAAGTCCCTCAGTATTTTCTATCATCAGGGGGGCAAAAAAGAAAAAAGAAAAAGTACATCCACAGTGTGTGTGTTGTCAACATTTTTCACTGATGGACAGCTTACACACGACCCTGCTCACCACCTTTCATGTCCATCTGTCAATACTTACGTGAATGTTTTTAGAGATGTAGCAAAAATCGATGCCACATCATTCTCCACACCTTCATATGCAGACATTGCAAGCACACAGACTTTCTTTTCCTCCACAATCAATCCAAATCACACTGGACATGTTCCAGTAAATATAAAGGTACTTTCATATATTTACATGTATTCACATGTTTTTAAAAATAAAAAAAAAAAGTCTAATAGAAATATGTTTTAAAAAAGATTGAAATAATAATTTGATTTGAAACTGCACATGTGAAATAAAGAAGCAAGCAATGACACAGTTTAATAAAAAGGATTTGTATTGTTTGTATTGTCAAACTGCACTAATGTGTAACATACACAATACAAGTCATTTACTGAATGTACAACATGCCATTATGGTTTTTTTTTTCTCATAATAATAATAAAAATGATGACTATATATATGTACACAACTCTGTTGCAAGTTATATTCATCACTTGTGTCCAAATAAACAGCACTGACAAAAACATCTATGGACATCTTCATCTAAGATCTAAAAACCTTGATTGAAAGAAACACAGTCAAACACAACATCAGAATAAAGTATTCTTCCCACTACAGCTGAGATTTGGTGATAAATGCAATAAATTAAACAAGAGAGCAATGAGAAAGTTCAGATGTCACCCTTGAGATGCGGGGGAGTTGGAGATTTGGGTCCCAGGTGCCACTGCAGGCATGAGCATAGCTGTCGATTGTGTTTGTCATAAATGAAGAATCTTCATTACTCTGCTCTTTCATCCATCCATCCATCCATCCATCCATCCATCCATCCTTCCACCTCAGGTTCAGTACATCCCGGTGGCTTGAAGGAAGACTCTGCCCTCTGTAATTCAAAATAAATTCAGGTTATCCCAAGCTTTTAGATGTATTAAAACGACATGACTCAACTCTTTGAATATATGAAGGAAAATGCTGTGAAGAATAATGAGTTCATATAAATACTGAAGTATCTTCTGCAAAGCCATAACCAAAGATCGTTAACAAAGGAGCATTATTAGGTTCAAAGCCCATTTCTGCCCCTGATCTTCATTTTTGGTGATAAAACTTCCTGGCACAAAGGAATCACATCCTGCCCTGCTGTCTGACAGACAATTCCCCTTTAAATGATTTATTACTGGGTGTTAATTATGCAAATGATGTCCAAACAAACTCGTCATGAGGACAATTAAAGACAGCCATTAATTAGTGGCCAGTTCTCTTCTTGCTTCACTGACATTCAATTAAAAATTGCTTTTGAACAAGCACGCTGTCTGGTTTGGCGGTCTTGGTACAGTGTGGAGCAGAGGTGGGCTGGAACCATGCACTCTTTGATGAGGCCGAGCTAGAGATCATGGCTGTTTCTTTTTCTGTCTGTTTAAGATGTTACACGTGGGGTTTTCTCATTAATCTGTCCCTGTGAAGACAATAATGTAGGCAAAAATAAATATATTAAAAGGCTTGTCTCCATTAAAATGGTAGCCCTAGTGAACTGTCTCATGCTTCATTTGATTTTGCTCAATTTCTCAGTAGCGGTCTCCCTGTGAAATCTTTCAAAGCTCTTCCACTAGACTGGTCAGTTAAGCATCAAAAAGCTGTGAGTAGGTGAAATAAAGAAATCGGTTGTCTTAGCTCAGTCAACAGGAGCGAAATAAATCCCAACCAGCAGGTTTATCACTATTCTAACAGTGAAATGGATTTCTTTTTTATTAGGGTAAAAAAAAAAAACGTAATTAAGTGCCTTTACAAATGTAAAAACTGTCAAGTTTCTTTCTTTCATTTACTGTGTGAGCATCTTTACTTCCACCTCTAAGGCAACAATGGAACAAAAACCAAAGAGCAAACTCTTCTTGTGTGGCAGATTGTTTTAACATTGACAGTTTCACTGCAAACAACACCAACAGAAGTCAAATATTTACTGATGAAAATATGAGGCTGTCTTCACAGCTACACACTTAGACAGCAGTGTTTGTTATCTGGACAGCTGCACCTTGTACTGTCGCCTTGGTCTCCAGCCGGTTGTCATCGTTGCTGCTCCCATCCACGTCTTGGGTCACAGATTCTGTGTGAGGAGGGGCTCCCAATGATTGATGGCCTGTGTTTTGGTCATTAATTAATAAAGACACGTAATTAGAGGCTAATGAACAGTCATGGTTAAGTTGGACTGAAAGCTTGAGCTTGGAGACACCCCATATTAAAATGAGCACTAACAGGGTAACTTTAAGCTTAAGTTTTCAGTAAAAACATAAATATAAACAAATAACATTTTAAACTAAGATCCAGTTTCTGTACCTCTGTGTGTGTTGGCAGTGTGCAGCATGCTGTGCTCTGCCTGATCACGGAGTTTGACCTCCTCTTCCAGGGCCTCCTGAAGTCTCCTCTTACTTCTCTTTTCTTTCTTCAGGCGCTTTTGAATCAAAACTGAACATGAAATAGGGGAATAAAAGCAAGGATGTCAGTTAAATATACACATCCATGTAAACATTGTTTGCAATTAAATTACTTCCAATTTTCTTAGACGTGACCTTCTAAGTAGGCGTTTGTATTTTATTATTCTCTCTTTTCTTTCTTTATTTGATTAGTATTTGAGTAATCTCAAGGAATACAAATCAAAACTGCAAAACAAAAACAAAAAAAATAACAAACAAACAACAATACGTATAGTACAGCTAATTGAAAAGGTATTGGCTGAAGCATGTGTTTATTATGCAACCCTATTTATAAAACCTCATCACCAAGCAAAATGTCATGTATTTTTCTTGTGAAGCCGTTTTTAGAGATTCTGAGGTACTTTCAAGGTTTTCCTGACTTGGTACAACATATCATGAAGCTGGTCTGAATGATTAAAATCCCAATCCCGAACATTTCAACAGGTATGGAAAATTATGTAACTGGTTGTTTGGTCGTTTTGCGATTACTCTCGTCTGATGAAATGGTTGGAATTTACTTTGTGCTGGAAATGACAACTTTTGCAAAGTTGCCAAATTTGATTTAGTTTCTAGTATACTGCCAACCTCAGTCTAATTCACCTCTGTAGCTGCTTTGAGGGGTAATATACTGTAGGTGTCCTCACTTCCTTATCTGATTTTCCAGTTAATGGACGCCCTGTCAGCCTTGAAGTGGATTAAACCAACCTTCTTTCGCTGCACAGCAAAATCCTCGGTGTTTAGGTGGTAAAACACACACAGTGCCAGCGTAGATAAATTTCTTAAAGGGAAATGCAGCACTTTATTCAGCACTGGCAACCCATGTTGATAGAAAGGAAAAATGTAAAGTTAACACAGATAATTGTACCTCTGTTTTTCTGCTCCATGCTCAGCTGTCTCTCCAACGTCTCTCTGAGCTCCCTCTCTCGGACAAGCTCCATCTTCAGCTCCGTTCTCTCCAGCTGATCCTGCTTCTCCTGTGCCCGGGCGTTCTCTATAGCGACCCTCAGCAGACCCTGCTTGGAGACACACAGGCGAGCACCAACAGGTTACACATGAGCAGGAGCCAAAGGCGATGTCTGTGTTCTGTTCAAATATCCCACAGAGAGAACAGCTTCACAGAATCATACACAACTTAAACAAAGGCACTTTTTAGATTTATGTTATTGTAGTCAATTTATGTTAATAACATCAATGTAAAGGTTTACGTCTCTTCGTAAAGAAATATTATAGTCCACTGTTTGTGCATAATTCCTCAGATTACTCAGGTATGAAAAAAAAATGAAATTTTAAAAATCATTTAAGTGTTGCAAAGGTAAAACTGCCTCATGAGGGTTAGACAAGGTTGTTTTTCTCTTGCTGTGAAAACCCAGCCGGAGAAAGATCTCTTTGTAACTGCACAATAACAAAGACATGTAAAATCTGAGAAGCAGGTCAGCACACGCCCAACTCAATTACTGCATTTCCTAAATGTCTGCCTTGTCTGCTATTTACCATTTCAGGAAATCCCAGAGAGTGTCTCATCCTTCCTATTCATCTTAGAATATGATAATAATAAAGCCCCAGCAGAGCCTCACCTGGATGTTCGTGAGCAGGGTCTCTATGGAGGACAAGCCTTCCGGGAAGATGAAGGGAGCGTGGTGAAGACCTGCTGGGAGCTTCTGTCCTGCAGGGTAAGATACCCTCTCACAGGTCTCCCTGCCTGATGGGGGTTTCTGGTAGACTTGTCTGTCACAGCTCTCCCTGGTTGTCTGAGAAGCCAAGGAGCTGTTATCTGGAGGGCAGAGAGACATTTTGATGTCTAGTCAGTAAGGCTGACACACTTCTGACTGTATCAGTTTAATACAGTGTGCTCTGCCACGACACTTCAGACTTTCTATAAAACGGTGACTTCAAATTAAATGAAGACATCAGCAATATGCAGGTGTTGTAACGAACGTATGTATAATAGCTCTTTTATTGTTTTGAATTGTTGTCTGGTTCTGGTCATGGTTGAATGACCTTAATATGAGAAACAGCCACTAAATGGTGGAGTGGGTTCAAAGTAAACAGGACAGACAGTGGCAGGTGAAGATATGAATCGGACATTACATTTAGCAGATAATTTTATTGCGCTTGTAGACCGAAAAAGTTCAGGATCAATCCAAAGACTTTACCTTGTTCACAACAACCATCCATAGGATTACTCATAAAAAAAACATATCAGAGATTCCCACTTATTGAATGAGCTAAAACATAAAGCCATTCCCTGAGTTATTTTATAGCCAAGAGAATATAGGATAATTTTTCCTTGCAAAAATATTTAATTATGCATTTTTAAAAGCATAGCTCAGTTTTAAAAAGAATAACAATTCATATAAATTTTAATAGTTTTACATAAAACTCTTGTTAGAAAAAAAACCCAAAACACATAGATTGCACAAAATTTTATGAAGCAAGAACAATCTGTGATTAATGCGCTCTTACAACAATACCAAACAGCATATTTAAATACAATTCTCATCTTTTACGCATTAGTTTGGCCAAAATATTTATCATGCTTTTTCTGTAAGCCATCTATAATTCCTTCTGTGATCAGTCTCTACTTTAACTTTAACAACTTTACAGATTTAAATGTCTAGAATAGCATGTTGTTTCCAAGCATTTAGGTTTTTGTTTTGTTTAAAAATCTGCAAAGGGATCACTAATCCTGCACCAACATATAATAAAAGTAATTCCTAGCTTTCTAGTATATTTACTTGATTTTGTGTGAACATATCAAGTCTAACAGAACAATAGGTGTTTAATTACTGTGCGCAAGTGCATGCAGACATACGCAGGAATTCCTGTTTGGGGTTTTAAAATTGTGGTTACCCTTTATTAGATGGCAGCCTGCCTATTGATAATGCATCACAGCTTGACATCTCCCATAAAAGCAGTTAAGAACCTGCATTATGGATGACCATCTGTTTGTAAACCTGAGAACTGCATGTTCCCTATTGACAATCAGGGAGATGAAGATTAGCCATTTTCTTTACTTTTTTCTTCCTGTATGAGGCAGTTGCTCACTTTATGCACTGACTGTCATCTGAGCCACCGAGGACGGAGACATCCTGGGAGTCCGGCGGTTATTGGAGCAGAGACGAGTGTGAACGTGCGATGTGATATCTGGCACTTTTCTCTCTCTGTGACAAATGATGGTGTTTTCTCTACTTAGCTGACCACAGCATCTTCTGCTCCAAATCCACCCACCTCCCCTTCTCTGCCTCGGCCTCACGTCTTGGCAACTGTCACGTTCAAGGTGTTTCACAGATGAGAAGCAATACTCCCCCCCCCCACACACACACACACACACACACACTCCTCCCCTTTCTCCCTCTTTCTTGCTAAAAGCATTGCTCTGTAGAGAAAGGTAATTAGCAGGTGCTGGCGAGCTCAGCGGAGGGCATCCAACTACACTCCTGTGGCTCTCACACAGACACACATAAACGCACACACACATTCATGGCCGCTGAAGTGCGCAGTCAGCAGCGTGGGCTCCCCAGGCTCCTTGGATGTGACTGATCCTTTATTGAGTTACTGTTTTACGCCTACTTTACCTCACTCTCACACATACCGTTTGGCATAAATACACACACACACACACACACACATACACAGCTGCCAGCTTGTTTGATCATTTACCCATCTCTCTAACCAAGGTCACTGTCTGTTTTTCTCCTTTCTTCCCAACTTCATCTCTCTTTTTCCCCTCTCTTATTCCTCTCCCACCCGTCCCCAGGGCTAATGAACTTCACCATGTGAAGACTGCCAGTCAGCGGAAGAGAACGGAAAGGCGAGGAGGCGGGGGGGACAGAGAGAGAATAAAATTCTGCTGATGTTTAGTTAATGGGAGTGAGGTGTCAGGGATGGCCTCTGATCTCTGCTGCATGGATACGTTGTTCAAAGACCACTAAAAAAGAGCATACACAGCCAAAACTGTCTCTCACATACACACAGATTATCATACAATAGATTGACAGAATGACAGCGCTGGGGAGCTCTTTGAAACTCTGTTCACTCCACGGTAAACCTATCTTGTGATGTTCTAGGTCAAATACAAAAGCTTGCAATCCTGCAAATGTACACGTTTCATTTGCATGCAGGAAAATCAATTCAAAATCAATTGCATAAATGAGATGTGTGATGCATGGCATTCACGTTGCTGGTGCCATCACTGCTTTGTCAATATGTTCACAGATACCTGACAGCATCTTAAACCTTACCTGGGAGGCCTTTGTGATTTTTAGATTTGATTACTGAATAATGCGATTCAATATTAGAATACATATGCACAGGCGCGTGCACACACATAAAAACCCACATGCAAACATCTCACCGTCTCCCTCACTCTTTCTGTAGCTGTAGATTTCTGCTGACTGTTTGTCCTTGAGCAGTCCTCATTAAGCTAATGCAAACCTCCCTGACAGAGAGAACCAAACAACTGACGTTGCAGCGCCGTGGCAACGCGGGCCCTAACGACAGGGAGGCGGTCGTTATGCAGATGAGGTCCAGCTGAGAGTGCGGGAGGCCGCCTGGCTCGTTAGGCCGCGGCCCGGCAAATGGCTCACTAATGTAACACTGCTTCCTGGTCTAATGGAGTCCTGTTTTGCAGAATTATTTGCCTTTGCTCGCTGCAGGGGGGGCTCTGACAGTGAGGAGGAGTGAAGTTGAAGAGAAAGGGTAAGACAGTGAATGCTTATCAACCATTTACTGGTATTTCTGTCTTAATAAACCACTGCAGATCCTTTATGTAGGAATAAATAATGTATAAAAAAAAGTTCATGTCTTCTACAGGTGTTTAAATCCACAGAGCGTAAATAATGACAGAAATGGATGGATTGTATGGAAATGGCATACTTGTTGTTTGGTATTGACAGACTTTGTTCAAAGACCATTGATTTTTCTGAGAAGTAACCATTACTCATTATTATTACTAAATGATTAATGACTGCAACAAGAAATTCTCAGAAAACAGCAAGAAGTTGCCCTTTGAGGCGAGGTTAACACTTTGTTCAATAAATTTGGATCATTCAAAATGTGTAAATAGAAAATAAATATTAAGATGGGATTTTTCTTCAATCATTTTAATCAAAGCTGTTCCGTACTTCATATTAATGAGTCTTACCTCTGTCCGTGTTTCTCCTCTTGTTCTCCTTATTGTATTCCACTGAAGTCACATCTGTCTCTCTGAGCCCTTGCGCGATGCCAGGAGAGTGTCCTAGCAAACTGTGACTCGATGACAGGCCGTCGTGAAGTGAATCTAGAGAAAAAATAAAGTTAAAAAGCATGCAACCCATGAATCCTTAACTAGATGTGATGCTAAAACATCCATTGTGTTTGTAAAAGCGTGTCTATGCCACCAGTCAGGGTGTAGACACAGATACATACGTGTGGTTTCTGCAGTGCGTTCAGTGTGTGACGGCGAACTTGACACACTACTGCTGTGATTAGATGACATCTGAGCTTCCTCCAGTGAGGGAGAAGGAGATGGGCTGTCCCGCACTCGCTCCTAACAAACAGTACAATGGCATATGCTACGTAAAATGTTCAAAAGTCACACATAAATAATTACATAAATGTTTTAACTATGTAAACAACATGAAAATTTCAAGATGAATCCTTTTATGTCTTTTTAAGGACTATGTCAACTACAAAAATAAATACCTCAATTCAAACATACTTTGAATGTTTGAGAAATTGTCTCTACTGAATGCCAGGGGGAAATTAAAATGGTTAAAATCAAGATTAATTATCCTGGATATGTTGTTAATTTGAATATTAGGATTAAACAAGTGATAGAACCATGGTCCATTAAAAAAAACTATTTCTTCTCGTTTGTACCTGTTATCTCGCCATTTACCGCGTCATTACATTTTAATTAAATTACATCTAAACATATCAGCCACTGGAAAAAAAAAGTTCTGCTGAGAAACTGGCTGCAGATGGTAGCACCAGATTTTATGTCATATAATATAAACAGCTGGCTTATCCCATTTGGCATTAGTTGTCCATCACTGGTACTTTAATAGGCAAAGCAGACTTTAGTTATTTGCTTTTCTAGTACTTTTCTTACTTAGGCAGAACTTTGTTAGCATTTTAAAATACCGCAAATCATCATCATTATTTGGGGTGTTTAAAATGTATTAAGAGAAGTTGGACCAAAAAGAGAAAATGTTGTGTCTTTAGCTGAAGTTAGCTTGTAGCAAATTATTTGCTTGGTTTCTGTATTCGGAGAGTTTAAAGCAAAATATTTAAAAAAAAAAAAAAAAATTCTAAAATTTTTTTGTTCAGTACACATTTGTGTGTGTGTGTGTGTGTGTGTATTTTTTTTTTTTTTTTTTTTTTTTAATCTTTTCTTTTGTTTTTGGATGCTAGCTGTGTATACCAGCTGGTCATCGCCAGCAGTTGCAAGTGCTGGCTAATCATTGCTGGAGTCACTACTTGGACCACTGCTACATCATTTTACAGGACCTATTCATTCATATAAAAATCACTTCAGTAAATTATATTCTTGGGGACATATTTTCAATACATCTGGAAAATTTACTAAATCATCAAAAAATTATTATATGTCCAGTCAAGTGTCTAATAGTATTGGTTTCCACTGTTATAACCAGAGCATGTAGCTTTCTGTTAATGATAAGAACATACCTCAAAAAATGTATAAAAAGATACAGTATTGACCTGAAGCCAAACAACTGATAACACTTTAGTGGTGATCTGAAATTTTTGGCCATAACTTGATTGTAAATATTGCATAAAAGATGGAAACATGTCTATGTAGCCTATAAGACTAATATATGAAAGCAGTTTTTAAAAAAACATAGTGAAGAACAATGTTTCTTTCTTTCTTTTCTGTAAAACTACTTTTTTCCCCAGAGTTCACAAGTTAGATAGATTTAGATGGTTTCTGGCTGATAGTCAGACCCGCGAGGCTCATGGGCCTCTGAGTTCACCTTAATGACTGAGGTGGGAGCCCTGGCAGGGGGATTGGCGTGGAGCTGTGCCACACTGGCCATGCTGGCCAGTGTGCTCAGTCGGTTCATCTGGCCCATTGCCATGGAAACGGAAGCCGGGGCCAGGCTGGCAGGGATCAGAGGATGTGACATCATCATGAAGGGCAACTGATCCAGAACTGGAGCAGAAGAGAATAGAAAGATGTTATGTTGCTTTACACATTGCCAACAGTATTGTTTAATGGCATCAAGGTATGGTAAGGTATGCATGTAGTGTCCCAAATACATAAAGACTGTGACATTCGCCTGCAAAAATGCAAACTGAGCCAAATTGACATTCAGATAAAATATTTTACTTTTCTTTTGGTGACTGTGTTCTTTATTTCGAACCAATACCATTTCTGAACTCGAAACTAAAGTCATTATCCTGGCCAATCTTTTGTTCACACTCGTCTCTTTAAGACAGCCGTACTCTATCTATGAAGAAAACCCTTCCTCTCAACAGCACCCTAGTGGGCTGTTGCAGTCCTTCTATTCATGAAACAAACAATCCTGTTGGAGGGGGAGAAAATGACATAAATATTTATCATTTAATAAAAGGAAAAACAAAAACAAAAGAAACACAGGGAGGAAGTGGAACAAAAGAAGCTGATGGCAGTCCTGGTGCTGGGCCAGCAATGCACGCTGGGTAATTATAAACACAAAAGAAAAAATCTTGGACTCTATTCCGCACAATTGTCACAAATAATAGAACGAGAGGAAGCAAAACAAAAAAGGCGATCCAAAGAAAAGAGATGAAATAGAACAAATAAGGGGGGGGAACGACTTTAGATGAAAGAAAAAGAGAAGGCAAAATAAGAAATAAAGGGTGAGGCGTTAACTTTATGAGGTGGGCTCGCTGGACATATGTGCAGTGCTTTGTGCATTTTGGCAGATTAGTCTGTCACTTGTCCAGAGCAGAAACCAAACCAAACAAAAGATCTGTCTGAATGGAGTTAAATAACCAGATGCTCCAACAATCCACCAGCAGCCAAATATTAAACTTTAGTTGGAAACCAGTGCTCCATTTTTTGCCCTTCCATCCAACCCCACTTTCCCTTATAATTTATTTTTTGCCCCTCATTCTCTTTTTTCTTAACCCCCCCCCCATCCCCACCCCACTTTCTCTGCCCTCCCATCACTTCTCTTATGTTTCATTAAAAAACATCAAAAGTCAAAGTGCCGCTCTTATGTTTATCCAAACAAACCATTACTGTAAACAAACAGTTACTGTAAATTTCCCAGAAGATCTTGTTAAATGCAGAAATGGCTGCTCCCCGCTCTTCCACAGCCCATAAGGTGTCACACTCAGCATTTGTGAGTGTGTGCGTGTGTGTAATCTGAGACAGCCTTTGTAGTGGTTAAAGTTCTGGTAGGGGGCTGTCCTTCCCATAAGGCCGTGGGTGGCGTATGGAAAAAACACATTGTGCTTATGTATTTACTGTATGTTTGCACTGTGTTTGTGTGTGTGTATGTGTGTTTCCATTTGACTCTATCATTAACAGTGATTAAGCTTTACAGGTTTATAATGGCTGGTAGTAACCAAGCCACCTAAATGCACACAGATGCCGGCAGTTGTAACTGAGAGTATACAATAGTAAACAATGCTTAATGCTGGTGGTGTTTACTGGCATGGGCACAGAGAAAAACATACAAAACCAAAGACTTCAAAGAAGAGATTTTCCTTAAATATCCTTGTATTTTTTTTGAAAAACACAAGGACAATTTCTCATTTCTATCTTTAAAGCCTTAGAGTGCGCTCCACATGTTAAGTGTGTGTCTCAGGTTGATAGTGTATTCCACACAGACCTCCATAAGCCCTGTCATCAGTCTAAACACACTGATGTCGCTTTAACCTGTCGATAACAGTGGGGGCGTTGTGCCCGATTTGTTTGCGCGTATGCATTTGTGTGCATGCATGTGTGTGCATGCGCTCGTCCCGCCATTGATTTTCCAGCATTTGTCGTTTGCATTCAGGATAGTGAATTAGAGAGAAGACTATTGATTTGGCTTCAGCCTCTCATCTTATTCATCTCTCTATCATCCCGGTGTGCTTACTCTTGTCCACTGACGCTCCACTTTTGCTGGCTACCATCTCTCACTGCAAAGCCAGGGATCCAGGGAGCAGTAAAGGGGGCAGGTTTTAATAACGTATTACTAAAAAGTGTACCTGCACATTTAATGAGCAGTCAAAAGGATTTGTTTCCAAAATGAGGTAATTCTGCTCCTTCCAGGGACAAAATGAGGACGTGCTACTTACTTAGTTGTGAAAAGTTAAGTCGTGACTTTATTTTTTTCCACATGAAACTACTGTCAAAGCTATATTTCAGCTTCCTCCAGTAAAAAAACAACTTTAAAAACAATTTAAAAAAATTGTGTTTTTATCATGCGCTACTTAAGCTAAATAAGCAGCGATGCCGGAGCATTCTGCATTCAACCCCCTGCATACAAGCATGTTGCATTCAGACAACCCAGCTTCAAATGCAGCATGCTAAAGGAATCAATTCTCACAGTTGTGACGACGGCTTATCTACCATTAATAAGGCATTATTAGCTGTTTGACAACAGTCAAGCCGGGACATAAAGCGTTTTTGAGTTAAAGGGCGAGCAGCTGCAGTGGTGGCAGGACTGATTTGCACATTCATAACTCTGTGCATATCAAATATGTCAAAAGTATAGAGCTAGATTCAAGCCATTTTAATACATGAAGGGGGATTTTAATGAGGGCCTGTTCAGTATATCCAATGGGAAACATGACCAGTTACAATAGGTGAATCACTGATAAATCAAAATGTAACTTTTAAAGATATTTGTGATTTATTAAAAACGTATAAAAAAAAAAAAAGGAAACACTTGGAGTTATTAGGCCATCATAAAGTTTGGCGAGTTACAACACTCACACCGTCTGAAACACATGTGACAGAGTGTATGATACACACCATAAGTTGCTAAGAGACACAGCTAATGAACAATGCTCATCTTTTTTCATGTTCAGAGTAATTGTTTACTCCCTGAATACTAATCTGCTTCAGCCTCATATATCGGATATTTGTCAAGGAAGAATTCAAATGGGAAAAAATATCTTTATCCACTGAACATGATTTTAATACTTTTTATTTAATGTTATTTCCTTTTCATTGCTTTTTTGTTTTAATTTTAAACTATGCTTCTTATTTTCTTATGTTTTATTGTTTCTATAAAGCACTTTGAACCACCTTGCTGTTGAAATGTGCAACATTAACAAACTTGCCTAAATATATGATTCTAATCAACAGAGTGGGACTTTAAGCTGTATGATGACTATCCATTCATCCATTCGTTTTCTGAAACGGCGCCTATCCCAGCAATCATCAGACGAGAAGCAGCGTACCCTGGACAGGTCATCAGTCCATCACAGGACCGTATGATGACAAATAATTGCAAATGATTTGCTGTCAAAATTGTGTGGTTGCCAAGAAAAGTAACTCTTCCCTTGTTCCCTTCCCTTGTTAGTCTTGTGTTTTGATTACTTGATTACTAACTCATTTGTCTCATGCTAAATTTATCTAAAGAACTGGCTATCACTGCTGTATTATTCTTTCATTTTCCGGCTTTCCGAGGAAACAAATAGGTGACGTCACATCCGTGATTCAACAGCACCACAGCTGCTCAAGCTGTATTGACTTGGTATCACAGATGTCTTCAGACAGCAACAGTTGCATTTCACTGTAACTCAATGTTTTGCATTGCACACATGCACACACGCCTTTCGGAGACTCACCCATTCCAGGGTTGTGGTCACCGTTCTCTCCGTTTGGTACGCCATGTTGTTGGTTGCTGTGGAAACTGGCCATTGCCTCCAACTTGATCTTTTTGGCCAGGGCAGAGAGATCTGAGAGAGAAATAGATACAGAGAAGGAGAAAAGAGGGGACAAAAAAAAAAGGAAAAGGAATCAATAAGAGCCAGATCAATGGCCCCTGGTGGAGGATTAGAGCAGTGGGTAGGCAGGAGGTTGTCATGGGAAGACAGAGGCCAACCATTCATTCTGACTGCACCGCTGCACTGGCCATTTAGTCTGCCAGGGAATCGGCAGTGATAGGAACAAGCTGAGACATTCATCTCACCCACACAGGGATATCACCTCCCACAGCACACAGGACGACAACCCAACAGCAGCCCCACCTTTTAACAGAAAAGTCCATCTTTATAAGGATAAAAGAAGAAGCGACAAGACAAATACTGAAGATAACTCTTAATAGAGGTTATGCACTTTTAGATAATATGTAATGGAGAGTGACAAAATGTGGTGGTGCTTTAATTTGCATCTTGAACCTTAGATGGTAGTCTGACCTACAGAGCTGCCTTGAAAATAGAAAATTAAATTTCTCTTGCACTAATACAGACAAACATGCTGAATTATTAAAGTTGAGACAAACCACACAACTGTGCAAACACAGCGGAGGAAATACAAACAAACTGTAAGTCTTAATTTCCTGATCTCCAATACATCTAAGCATTTGCAACAAACTCGAGTACTGAGTGCATTTTCTTTTCTGCCTCAGACAATGGAAGTCTGCGGTGAATACTTTGTCTGCCAAAGACGTTGACAACCACAACAAATTGTTCCTTTTCTTCTCATCTTCTCTTCCTCTCTTTCCTGCCCTCTCCTCCCATCCCCTCTCCTTACTTTACCTTTTCAAATGTCAGCATCACAGCAGGACATAAGCCACTGTGTTGCCTGTGTGTATGTGCGAGCACAAGAAGGCGAGAAAAAGCGACTAAGGAGGATCACATCAAAGATCTTTCCTGCCTTTTACGTTCAAATGTCCTCCCTCTCTCTGTCTCCGTCTCTTCTCTCATGTGGCCAGTTCTAATCAGTGGTGCTGACATTGCCGCCGTGCCCTCTCCTTTGGTGGAAAAAGACTCTTTTCCCACTGAGAAAGATGCTCTTGAACGCTCACACAGACACAACACACACACTCAAGCACCTTTGAACAGTGAGAGGAAGCGGAGGCTAATAGAAAATGGCTTCTTTTGAGGCGGGGAATGAAAAGATCAGGTTGCAGGGAAGAACACAAAGCCAAGGGCAACTTTGAGAGCAGTAAGGTGCTAACAATTACTTTTCTCCTTTTCTCTGTGCTTCACACACACACACACACACACACACACACACACACACACACACACACACACACACACACACACACACACACACTTACTCACAAAAAGACACTTCAACAGACACTCAAACACAAAACTGGGAGAAAACAAGCAGCATTATGTCCTGCAGCAGGCAGCTGACTGGACTACTCCTAGAGGACTAAACCCATAACTAAAAACAAACATTTCTACAGATTCTGATGAAACAATAACAAACATTATCATCCGCTTCCCCTTTGAAAACATATAATTATCCTACAGCTAAGTTCAGAGGCCACTACATTTGAAGAGCAGCAGGTTTTTTTTGTCACAAATTATTCATATTTATAGACTATTTATATATTATATATAATATATTTATATTATTCATATTTATAGTCGTAATTCAGAGGTCTACAGATTATAATGCTTACTCAACTTAACAGAGGACTTTGTGTACTTTTAATTCTAGAAAAAAAAAGACCAAGCTTGCAAGTTATGAGCTGTTTCTCATGTGTCAGCAGTGTAAATGCTAATTTTATTAATCAACATACCGGTCACCTCCTAGATCCCCACCTCTTCATACTATTGATGATGGATAAAAAATTGTTTCATTACAGTGCACTGCAGAAAAAAAGTAGCGGAAACCGCCCTATCCAGTTTCTGTTCTGCATAAACAACCTGATCTCTCTTCAAACTGATGGGAAAGTTCAGCTCAGCTGGTTGGAAAGTCGTTCTTAAGCCTGGAAAGAGGGATAATTATGAACTTTGCTGACAGAAAAAAGGCACTATTTAAATGTATAAATTAGCTCGCAGAGCCATTTGAGGGATTTCTTCTGTGACGTTCACATTACAGCAGAATCAGAAACCTGGACATAAGGAGATATATTTGTGAAGAGCTAAAGTTTAACAGCCTCTTTGTTTAATTATTGAGTTTTTTCTTGGTTTTAATACTTATGATAAGTAAACTTACTCTGAAGTGAAGTGTTTAAAATGTTCAGGTTCAGGTTTCTTGGTAGTTATGTGGTAGTCTCACAAAAATCTTTAAAATACAACATGTTTCATTTCATTTACTGAAATATTAAATTCAACCAGCAATACAGCAGTACCTGTAAATGACTTTATTAACATATCTGCACTTCTTTCCATTTTCCCCTGATTAGAATTGAATCTTCTTAAAATGTGTTTGGATCAAAAGCTGACAGATTCCTGATCAGTAATGAAAGTTTATGACAACTGATCTGACTCTGTGCCCGCTTTATTTAAACATGTAAAAAGAAAAAAAAAGCTATCTTTTTAGTAAGCAGTTTTAATTTTTTTTATGTATATGGTGACTGACGGGACCGAGGAGGAATTCTGTTAAAGATTGTTTTTTTTTTTAACTCAATCATTAGATTATTGACAGAAAAAAATGAGGAGAAAGAAGCTGATTATAGGGGGAAATTATTTCTAAATTCTAGGCTAGTCGCATGTGGCAAATGAAAAAGGGAAAGTGATTTGTGATTGGTGAGAACCCATAGAATAGAAACAAAAAGGTGAAGAAAAGAATAAAAAATTTTGGACGCTGTTTGTTCCCAACAGTCATGCATTGTAATTTTATACAACATATGTATATAAGGTACTGTGTTTGCGAGACAAGGCCTGGGTGGTCACCTGCAGGAGGCATGATCCCGGCGTGCATCAGCCCACTGTGAGACAGCATGTGGTGAGTCCCGCCCTCTGTCACACTCTGCAGCCTCTTGGGCGGTCGTCCAGGCCTCGAACTGCAGGCAGAAAACAGGCTAACGTTAGTCATTAGGAAAATTTTCCATGCTGAGACTGAGATGGGTGGGCTGGTTAGACAAAGTGTCCTTCAAGTCTGTAAACCTCTGATCCTGCTGAAGTGTCAACAAGCAAAACACTGAAACCTGACCAGATCCAGGAAGGCTGCTGTGCTGCAAATCTGACCTCCCAGTGGATACGAGCAAGCAAAAAAGGAGTTTCCCTGTGGCATCGATACAGCAACTCATTACTGTTCGGCTTACTCGTTCGTTTGTTTGCTTATTAAATGTAATCGCTCGCCTCTTTCCCTCTCAATCCCACTCTCATTTAGCCATTTTTTTCCCACCATGTCAAAAATGTCCTCACTACAGGCTGTGACTGCCAGCAGATTCACATGGATACTTGTGGATGTGAGCATGTGTGTAAGTTTGATTGAGCTGGGCATGCTCAATCAATCCTGGAAGACGTATGTGAAAAGCTGTCAGACATCACTTCGGCTCTGACTAAACGGTGTGAATGTCCTGACAGTGGAAATGACACGGGCCACATCAGGCTTAATGACAAGCAGCGTACCTCATCTCCTTTCATAGCAGCTTGACATAACACAAGTCTGTGGGCAAATGTGTGTCTGTCTGTATACATGATATTAAAAGACAGTGAGTGAAAGAGGGAGGAGGAGGAGGAGACATAGAAGGTGTGACAGCAAGCAAAAGTAACTGCGAGAACAATAAAGTTGTAAAAGAAGATGGAGGGAAAGATGAGGGGGTGTAAAGTGAGAAGAAAAGATGATATAGAAGGTTAGTGCCTCGGAGTAAAAAAAAAAAAAAAAAAAGGTGGGAAAGAAGGGAAAAAGTGGAGAGATAGACTAGAAGCAGCAGCTTCCTAGCGTGGGGTGTCTTTGAGCAGATTTTAATTAGAATCTAATCCAGCCGTCATTAAGGCCCCATAAACGAAGCTGTCAGTCAGGAGATTAATGGCGCCTCATTTGCATATTGCATATAATTCATCAATTACCCAGCAGAAAGGACCAATCCCCTGTTGACACACCCACTGGCTGAGGAAGAGGGGGGGGAGGTGAGATGAAGAGAGACAAAAAGACAGAAAGATTGTGTAGTCACTTACTGTGGGAGAAAAACAGGTAGATCGTGTGCATGGGTGTGTGTAAATGCATGTGCGTATGGCTGTGTGTGAATGTGTGGGGTCGTGTCTGGCTTGTGTGGGTATGTGTGTGTGTGTGTGTGTCTGTATGAAGTGTTCAAAGGTTAATTTGATGAGCCGATGAGCTCCACAGTTCCTGCCCTCGGTTTTAATGAGTTGTTATTATTGTCTCTTATTATGGGCCCAGACCGACTGGGATGTGACAGCTGACATCAGATATCACACACACAAGCACACACACACGCACATACAGTGAGAGTGTCTCACACACACAAGTTGTCGGCAGTCAGGGAGCACACACTCGGAGTGATACACACATACGTGCACACACACTCTCAGCATGAGAGGCAGACATCGGGAATGTGGAAGAGGGATAAAGTTGCGAATGTGTGTGTGTGTGTTTTAGCAGAGGTGGAGGTTCATTCAGATTGCACACAATATTTGTTGCACTACACATCCAGCAGCACACTGAGCTTAACAAAAGCAGGAAATGTATTTTTAGATTTCGAGTTTGGAGGTAGAGAAACACATTTGCGCAGTTACTGATTCTGAAACGTCTCAAATAAACACACACACACACACAAACACGTAGGAGTGAACATCAGCGGGGGGAAATAAAATACACAGGGACCAAAGACTGTGGTTGGTTTTTACTGCAGCCGCTTCCCTTTCCCTTACTACTGTTTATTTGCGCTTACTAATTAATGGCCTGCGTTTGTGTGTGTGTGTGTGTGTGTGTGTGTGTGTGTGTGAGGGGTGGGCCGGGGGTGTTGGGGAGGGGGGCGGCTAGTTTGTGCATCTTTGTATATGTTGCATTTTAGGGGGCATAAAAAAAACTGGAACCTAATTTTGTGTTTAGTCTGCAAATGCGTTGATACATCAAAGTGACCCGCGGAGGGAGGTCTATGTGTGTTGTTCATGCAAGTGTTTTTGTGTGAGTGTGTGTGAGTGTGTGAGGTTGGAGAGCACCGGTTCCCTGAGGTAGGATTAATGAAAAAGCCTTTCATGGAAAAGTCATCAAGCTGAGGGGATGGAATGAGGGAGAGGACGGGGGGGGGGGGGGTAAGAGAGAAAACAGTTCATTGTGTGTGTGTGTGTGTGTGTGTGTGTGTGTGTGTGTGTGTGTGTGTGCAGAGGAGGGGGTGTATGGCTTATGACCTCTTTGTCTCAAACTTTAATTAAAATCCCACCCAGACGTCCTCCCTCATGCCAACACTCTGGCCACACACACACACACACACACACACACAAAAACACTTTTTTTTTAAAAAAAGCTACTCTGTACATCGAGTTCTGCCCTCTAAGCTCAGTGAGTGTATGTTACCTGAAACATGAAACGCCAAACATGGCAGCTGGAGCTTAGCACAGGTGGAACAGAAACAAAACACAACAAAGATGACAGATCTCCCTCCTCCTCACACACACACACACACACACATGAGGGAAAAGAGAAAAGTAATGAAAGAAGAGGAAGTGTTACAGTCAAAACAGTGGAACAGCTACTGGCTTGGAGGGACTGAGGTGCTGATAGGTAGCAGCTGTGTGCGTGTGTGTGTGTGTGTGTGTGTGTGTCTGGGTGTGTGTGCGTATGTTTATGCGAGTGTGTTCAAGAGATGAAGAGAGAAAAGAAAAAAAGAGGGAACTTGCTCAAACAAGGTTTTGTTTGGAATACATTAGGAGTGGTTTACGGCTTCCATCCTTTCTATCTGTGTTTATGGCATGGGGTTTGTATTCGCCGTCACGGTCCGGTTTGACAAATCATAACGTCGTCGTTGAACGCGGGAAGACTTATGTTGCTGCTTAGTGGAAGCAAGGAAAGATTGATGTCGTGATTTCCCTCTCAAATCGAGGGCCGAAAAAGCTTTACGCGCTATTGTTATTAGGAAAGCCTGTGTGGTGATGTCATGAAAGAAGCAAGCAGGACAATACACACACACACACACACACACACACACACACAAATAGGGCGTTTGATCATGGCAAAAAAATCTGATCTCCTAAACTGATACGGTCCTGCATTCCTCTCCCACATTCCAGGGTCAGGACGATGTCAAGACTGTGTGTGTTTGTTAAAGTATGTGCGCGCTTTCCATTAAAACCTGTCACAGTGGAAGACACGGAGGCCCTCTCTGTCTCATCGTGCTCTTCTCTATAAAACATCAAAAGAGTTCAGAGGTTAAAGTTGAGCTAACCATCCCCACCCCAACACACACACACTCGAACATACTTAAACACATGTGAGCACATTTCAACACACAGCTCTCCTCCTCCTCTTCATCCCAACTCTTCTGACTTTGACAGTGAGTTATGGTGTGGCAGTGGGGCTCAGCTCAGCTTTGAGGAGTCCACCTTCCCATGCACACACACACACTTGTTCAGACAGACACACACACACACACACACACACACACACACACAAAACACTGACTGCCAACTTGCAAAGCTGAACCTTGCCACTAAGAAACACAAAGAGAAGGCTTTTGTTGTACCCAGCAGGCCACTTTGACTCATTTATCATTCGTTTGATTTAGCTAATTTTTTTTCTGCCATGCTTCCACCTGCTTCATGTTCGAATCTGCGGTTGGAAATATTTGAGCTGTAAGAGAAGCAAAGTGAATTTAAATGGTAAAAATATCCCCTTTTTACGTCACAGCGTGTGACAGTTTTGCAGTGTAGAAGCTTTCATTTCACTGCACAGTAAATTATCCAGGGAATATCATTTTTCTTGATATAATTCACAACCATTAAAGCTATTAAACGAGAGGCAGTGCGTTAGAGGAATGCAGGTCTGAAAATCAGTCAGATGGTATCAAGTGGCATGAACTTTGTTTTGTTCAATGGGCAATTTGCCTTTATTGCGACAGGAATTTTAAATGTGGGCAAATCGCACTGTAGAAAACATATCAGGTGACAAAACAACCCTTTGCATGTATCTTTTTCAGGTTCTGAGTGTAAAAAAAATGACGAGCGCAAACAGAAAAAGCACACGTTGTCATTAACACATTCTTTGGCAAAAACAAGATCTTGTTCCTCGCCACGTTACACCACTTCTGTGCAACATGTGAGCGGGGTGGCAATTTTAGACGCTACATAATGTATACATGTAAGTGTAACGCACACACTGTTTGACCTGAGCAAACTGTTTGATGTGAGTTACCAGCAGAGAATGAAACTGTTCCTTTGTGAGGGAGGAAGAAAAGGACGGTGGATCAGGTTGCCTCCTACACGCCATGTTCTCTCTGTGGAACTAATGTCATTTAGCAGCAAAGCCAGCAAACACACAGGCGTGACCGTGCCCGTTTGTGTGTGTTCGCAGTTGACAGAGAGTGTGTGTGTGTTTGTGTGCCACCTATGCATGAATTATAACTAGGCTGTGAGTGAGGGAGAAGTCGGCCTTCTTCATGGTTTGATGAGTCAGTGGTCAGGGTGTGTGTGTTTGTGCGTGTGCACAGCAGGAAAAAAAGTGTGAGACAAAGAAGAGAGGAAAGGTAATGAAAAACCGGGGGACATTCTCAGAACTGCCGTTTCAGAACGTTTCCTTTTAATCATAGAAAAGAAAAAAACAAATAGACAAGCAGGCACAAAAAAGAAAAACAGCAGGAGGAATCCATGTTAATCTTTCTGTTAGTCGTGTTAAACTATCAGACAGGTCTGTTATTTGTCCTCCAGCTTGTCTGACTGTACTGAACTGGAAAATAATAAGTGATGGCTGCCTTAATCAGTAACAGAAACCTCAGTGAGCCTTGACATTGTCAGAAAGCCACATCATCATTTTCTTTAGAGATGTTCTTAAAACTTTTAGGTTAAGTCAGCCAGCCTTCCTGCTCTAACAAGAACCATCTTTAGTCCCACTTTTTTTTCTTTTTTTTTTTTTTTTTTACCTGCTACTGTACTCTGCTTCATCCACACAAGGGATTACTTAAAAACTTCTAATGCGGGGGGCTGATACTAATGGCTACCACAGCACATTTGAAGCCCTCAGACAAAGAATCGGGCAAGTTGTTTGAAGATTTCAGACGGGTGATGTTCTCAGATCTCATTAACTAAAGGCTGTTTGAGTGTTGTGTGGATAATTAGAGACGGCAGAGACTGTGTATTTTCAAGGGTTGTATAACAACGTTCCCATTAACACCAGACATAGAAGAAATCCCAAAGCAGCCAGAAGATGCATCTGGATTTTGTCTTGGTTGGAGGGCCGCAAAAGCTTAAGCACAGGTGTTAATCCGTGCACATGGAGCTGCAAGGTGATTCTCACAGCAGTCTGTGTTGTTTTGGAGTGTTTTCTGGGTCTGCTCAACAAGTCAAAGCTCGCCTTAAAACCTCTCATTTGGCATTAAAAACAAAATGCAACAACATTTTGTGGATAAAAATAAATGAACACAAACAAGTCAATGTTCGGGCATAGCAGTGACTTCAGACACATGAAGAAGTGCTAAGAAGTTATTCACACATTGCAAAAATCTGGTTTTGTGGGGTTTATCTGTGCACATCTTGACGCATCCTGTATCTGCAGTTAATGGCAGGTGTAAATTGGATCATTCATGCTCCAAGGAGTGCGGATTAACCATCAAACAATATAAATTCCCAAAACTCTAGCTAATCCACACTCCTCTGGATTCAACACATGCTGTCACGAGCATGTGGTCTGCACGACAGCAGACTGAGGCACCAGGAAACCACAAATCCCAGCCAATTTAGCCCCTTTATCCTAACATCTCTGCGCTGAACTGGATTGATGACCCATGCAGTTGGTCACCATCAAAGTTCTGCAAAACAGCTCATTTACATAATCGCATCATAAATACCGAGAATTCATTTAATCATCTCCTCTGTTCTGATGCTCAGGGCTAAAGAGTGTTGATATGATAAGACAGCAAGTTATTAAGGAGCAAGAGGGAGGCAGGGAGGAAGGGAGAAGGAGAGAAAGCAAAGGGATCAGCAAGTGAGTGAGTGAGCTTGTCCTGATTTAAGCTGCCGCTTGGGGCCAAATGAAAATTAATTAATTTCTGTGAAGAATCAATTTCTCAGAATGACAGTGTCAGATTCAATGTGTGCAAGTGTGAGTTTGTCAGCGATGATGCACATATGGGTGTGCATGTCAGAAGGAGACAAGAGATCACAGCCCATGATAATATGACAAACTTTTAAGACTGTTTTCCCTATTAGGATTACTCAAATTCATTATCGTCAACACCATCATAACGTTTATCATCCATTAAAATGGTAATTAGTTACTGGCCTACCAGCAGTGAAGTGACAAGTAAAACGGGGTTAACAGTCAAAGCCATCATCAAATTGATCTGAGACTTAAACAAAAACAAACCATGTTATATGCTAAATGTATTTAGAATATGGAGTATTCTTTGCTTTCAGTAGTTTTCAGAGCTGTGTTGTTCAATTTGGTACCTACAGTAGTAGAAGTAACAGGATAAGTCACCATTAGCAGGTAATTAGAGTATTCCTTCATCACGATCTAAGCTAAAAGTATAAAGACTTGGTCTTCAAGTGATTAAAAAGAAGAAGCTGATAGAAGGGCAAATGCCTGTTTGTTTCCTGCGTTTTCGTAACTTACCTGGCAACCCCACCTGCTGCGTCAGCCCCCCCTCAGTCGAACATTACCCCCCCCGCCCCCATCAGCTACACTATCTTCCCTTTTCCCAATCCCAACTTACCTCGCGTTGGTACAGTCGCTGTAGAGCGTTTCAAAGTCCTGCCTGGAGATAAGTTTGCACCGGTTCACCCCGGGCTGGATGGCCCCCAGTCCCCGCAGTACCCGAACCTGCTCCACGTTGCACACCACCGGAGTAATGTCCAGCCGTTTCAGCTTGGTGTAGACAGTATGAAGCCCGCCGACCAAGTGCTTGAGAAACACGTCGAAAGCCTGCGGCAAGCAGATGAGTTCCGTGTCTTTCACCGTGAACGAGGCCAGCTTGGCACCTTTCACGTCCACTAGTTTGCACTCGTTGTTCTGCGGCGTGCTTTCCACGGGCGACGCGGTGGCGTACACGGGCTTAGCGCTGCTGGACACTGGAGCTCCTCCGCTCTTCAGCGGGGTCCCGTTGGGTAGTAAAAGGTCCGCCCTGAACTGGTGAAGAAGCGCCGGGTGCGCCACCGGAGGAGCCGGGGAAGAAGCGGCGGAGGTGGCCGCAGGTGGCGGAGAGTTGGTGACCGGAGAGACGGAACTCGGTGTCGGGTGATGTCCGAGCGGAGCGGCCGGCAGCAAAGTCGGAGTAGCAGGAGTTGCCATAGTGTTCATGTCGGAGAATATAAGTGCTAAAAGTAAACTTCGAAGTCAAACTAATTTTAGAAAGTAACTTCGCAGAACACGCGCGGATGCTTTTGCCGGTATGTGAAAAGTGCGCATTGAGTTTGCGGAGGAGGAAAGGGGGATGCAAGAAGAAGAGAGAGGACAGGAGACAAGGGTCCGTGCGTGGAAAAACAGATCACATAGTTGATTCAGAATGAGCGGAGTCTTGTCTCAGAGACGAGATGCTACTGTCACATTATCATAAAGAGGAGGAGCCTGGTCATATTCTTAGAGATTGAGACACGAGGCGAGATGGGTGGGTGGGGTGGGGTGGGGGGTTGGAATAGAGCAAAGATTAGCCTACATAAACTTTGGATAAGCTTATTTATAAACACTTTACGTAAAGACACCTTCACATCAACGCCTCTGATGGCGTGTCTGTGGCACCCAATCTGGGGGTATTTACAGCGTTTCTAAATCTCCATATTACTTTAATCATTGTTAGGGATTAATACATGCATTATCCTTTGAAGTCAAATTATGATTTGATTGCTGAGGTGTTTTCCTGAGAGCAAATATTTTCCATGTTTACACATTAGTTACCAAGGATATCATCAGGGATAAATGCCAACAAGGCGTTTTGTCACATCCCGAAATACAGGAACAGTCTTGGACATAGATCTTTGAGCCAAAGGTGGGGGGGAAGGGGGGATACCACCGAGGTTATGATGAGATTCATCTGTTTATAAGCAGTGGATCTGAGTTTCCAATTAGTGCTTGACCTTTATGTAATTTGAATGTTATTAATAAAGGTTTCACAGTGATAAGAGGGTCTGCATTTTTCAGATGACTGTCTTTTTTTTTTTTTTTTTTTTTTTTGCCTCTGAGCAACAATACTATGATGAATTATAGGGGAAAATATAGCCCATGTCTAATTCTATCATTTCAGGTGTAAAAGCCTCAACATTTATCCCAGCTGTTTTTTTTAAGAAACTTTTTTTTTTCATTAGATTTATGTAGCACCTGCTTCTCTACTGTAATGCTTTGTTTTTAAATCTGATTCTGAAGGATGAGACTTCACACGAGCTCAAATGAGGGCCACTAACCTTGTTTTGACAAATTGACCCCTTTACCTGCTCCCTGCACAGCTTCCTCATTCACTCCACTTGCACTAACACACACACACACACACACACGCACACACACACAGGCTCCCATCATTTACATAGAGCTTGCAGTCCTTTCAAAGTGGCTTTCACGGAACATTGTGTTGATAATGATCTTGAGGGAGAGAGACACAGATCTCCAGAGACTATCTCACCAAAAGACAAGGGGGAAGAGGATAAAACTCCAGCTGTACTCCCAACTCAAAGGACTCTAACACTCTTTTACCTCCCCCCCCCCTCTCTCGAATAAGCCCTCTTGTGTTTTTTAATTGGCAGAAATTAATCTTTAGGATGTAGATGGTAGATTTACATTCATTAAAAGTCAAGAGAGGAAGCCAGGCTTGATGCTAATCAAATCTGCTTAATTATGCTTAACATGAGTATCTCCAGGGGAAGAGAGAGAGGGGGGAGACAGAGAGAGAGAGATAGCTAACTCGAACTTTTTACTTTTTGCCTTTGATAACTCCTGCTGAGTATGGCCTTTTCCTCGCCAAAAAGAAATGTCAAGACTCTCTTTCTCCATCTGTAGAAAACACACAGATAAAGCCATCAGTATTGAGCGGAGTTGATTCATGTAGTAAATTCCCACCTTTAAGTCTTTAATAATTGGTAAAATGTTCAGTTTTAACCTCTCAGGCCAGCGCTTTGTAACTTTTAAGGCTTGTGGCACTTTTTGATAATGATATAAGATAAACTCAGTTGATTTAACAACAGTGTAGTATACAAGGAGATGATGAATAATATGCCACCTAAAAGAAAACTGCATTTATAACCTTGAATGTTTGGTCTTTACTTAATTATATTTTGCACTTTAGGTCATCCATCCACAATCTTTCAAGCATGCAGAGTCTCGAGGAGATTACTGCTCCTGGTGGGTTGTAAGGTGCCCTGATGAGAAGTGACTTCGTATCGCCACAGGAAGGTCACAGGTGGAATTTAAACAGCAGCCACTCCTCTAACAGGAAACAATGAACTAAAGCAAAATGTTTTCTGTTGCTCAGGTGAAAAAAACACAGAAAAGAACAAACTTGATAGGTCATTAAGATTAGAATTAAAGTATGCTGCCGGTTTTGAGGGTTTGTCATCTCTTCACAAGTTCATGTAAGGCCTTGTTAGCTTAACACACCTAAATTTCCAGCAGAGTGCTGAGTTACGCTTCACTTGTATGCAAGCGCCAGCTTCAATAGGCAGAAATGCATGGAATAAAAAGGAACAACGCTGCTGCATTGATTTTTTTTTTTATCTTCCTTTATCATCTTGCCACTGGAGTTCAACGCTAAATTGGTGGAGTTTTCTGTCTTTGAAGTGTTTTAAATTCCTGAGCCAGTGCAAGCCTATCTATCTTTACCGCCGGAAGATTCCCCTTTCTCTAAGTTAATTAATGTTTTATATCTCCTTCGATTCCTCTGATTGCTTCAGTACTGTATGATTAAGTTTTAACCTCCAACATTTGCCTTGCTTCTTCTTCTTCTTTTTTTTTTTCATGTATCATGTATGATAGTCCTAATTAGAGGGTTGCTTAAAGGTATCCGGAGGAAATAGGTGACCTGTGGTTACCATCTTTTAGCATGTTCTGATTTCAGGCTTATCGATAACACAGAAGCATCAGATTCTTACCACAAGTGTACCTTCCAGGCATTGAAATCTGGATTCAGATCACTTTTTCTTTAACTGTCTGAGTTAGCCAACTGCAGCTTCCTTAAAGAAACTGAATCTGGCTCCAGTTTCCCCATATTTTACTGTTATTTGTGTATCTGTGGAAGCATCATGAGCCAAGGAGACGAAGAAAATGCTCATGTTGTGTCACCGTTAGAAAGCCAAGCTTTGGTCCTTTCCACATGTCTGTTTTGGCCAAAGAAGAGCAGAAGCGCGGGGGAAATGTGTAGGTGGTTAGATCAGGCGATGAAGTGTAAATACCACTCAATCTGTTCTCATTAGAGGAGCAAAAACATACGAATCACTTCGCCTCTATTAAGAATGCCCCAGGGCCCTAGTTAAGTGTGTGTGTCTGTGTGTGTGCATGTGAGTGTGTGTTCACGTATGTGATTGTGTGAAAGAGAAGGGGGGGGGGGGTGACAAAATGATGTTTTGGCATTTGTGTCTGCTAGGGGGATCTGAAATGCCACCACCATCAATGCTGCTTAATTCTCAGAAACAAACTCTTAATCTGAACAGACAATCCATTCCGACAGCCTCTGTTATGATTCAAATCAACTTGGAGTGAAGGGTGTGTGTGTGTGCTCTTCTGAGTGAGAGAGTATGTCATTGTGTTTTGGTATGTGATTAGGTGCCTGCATGTCTGTATGTGTGTGTGTGTGTGCATGACCAAGATATCACACATCCATCCTGCATTCCCCTATGATAATGTGGATTGATTATGGATATGATAATGAGAGGCCGGCGCGGCGTCGCGACCTTCACAAGGTCTAATTGAAACAAGCGTTGGTCCTCCGAAGCACTTATCAAGTCACACAGCACATCATTAATCACAGAGAATACAAGCTGTCAGTGTAACACACATGCACAGACATTCTCACGCACACGCATCCTCTGTATTTTTCTGTTTTCCTTACATACACATATATTCTTTCTCCCCTTTCTTTCTTAGATGCACACACACTCTCTCACAATGCGAGCTGTCACTACAATATGCTTGGTATTGTCTTCTTTTAAGGAGAGTGGACAGCTCGTCCACCCTCCATCTCTATTTTCTTCTAGAAAAGTTGAACAGGCCGTTGGAGTTAAACCTTTAAAATAAAAAATAAAAGAGAGAGAGAGAGAGAGAGAAAAAAGTGAGCAGAGGGGGATTGTTAAAGCATTTCCACAAATATGAACAGCTGTTCACTTCACCCAAACTCGCCTGGAATTGAATTAGCTCAAGTTGTTTTACTACCTGCTTTCATTAGGACAAAATTTAACAACCAAATGTGATTCCAATGTCTGATTAAGGCAGCATATGGTGCCTACCTGTTAAACACAGTGTGTTCAGAAGCAGCTTAACGCCTCAGTGAGCCACTCGAATAAAGTAATAAGCCAGCCTAATATCATATTAGTCATTACATAGTCCAACACACAAAATTTCAATCTGATAAAAAGGTGGTTTATTTATTATCACAGGGGAAAACACAAGGGAGTTTGCATATGCTGCGTTGATACCATCATCAACTTTTTTTTTAATTGTTATTCCATTAACTGCTTTTGTTAATGAAACCAATTAATACATTAAAAACAAGCAGGGACATATATGATTATTATGCATCTATGCAGAGTGCAGCTAATTACAACTGTAAATCAATCAATTCCACATTAATCAGGTTGGAAAATTTCCAAAAACAACAAAGTCACTAAAAGACTTTGAAAGTTTCTTTTTCTTTTTACATATTTTGATTGCCATGCTATTATCCTGTCTAATGATTGTTAACGATCCTTTGAGGAGTTTATGATCCAATTTCCTTGCAAGGAATTTAATTGGGACCTAAATAGTATCTTACTGAGTAAAAGTGTGCCCTGTATATAATCAACAGTGATGTATTGGGGAAGACTCTAACAAGGTCACAGAACTCTTCGTAGGGCAAAAACAGTCCCTGAAGCTTCACGTTTTTGAAGAATGAGGGTCAGATAGGCTTGATCAGTTACATGAATGCAATAGATCAATCATTTAAGTTGCAACAGGCACACCTTTAAACACAAGCCCCCCCATAATATACACTGCCGTAGGTTTTCAATAATTGAATGTCAGGGATTAACAACCTATTGCTTTCTAGGTAGTGATTTATGTTATTTTGACAGAGGTGGAAGAGTTGCTGCTTTTCTTTCCCCTTTGGAAGGATAAAAACACTCAGTAAAAGACTAATTTTAGCTTTGTAATATTAATTCAAACAAGACTCATTTTTATAGTTATGAACTTAAAGCTCTAAAACTTAAAGCTCTAATTCACTCTAAACAAGTACAGTATTACCGGTAGCTTGTGTGGTTAATGTAAACTAATGTTAACAAATTAGTTTACATGGCACTTTTTGTGATGCTTATGACACCTCTGCTCTTGCTTTCATTCAGTCAGTCAGATGAAGATGATGCCTTTATCCATGGGCTTAAAAACTGCAGGAAATATTGTAGTTTGTGGTGACATCAGGTACAGCTGGTAGTTTAAACTTCCCATCAGCATGCTGTAACATTAGTTGTAATTTATATTTGCACAATAAGTAGTACTATGACTCCTTTGTTGTTATTGATCATCATTATTATTATTGTTTATTATTATTAATATTTTAGCAGAGCTTTTTTTCTTTGAACATCTCATAAATACATTTTAAAGGATCACTAGTTTAACCCCCACTGTTCCTAGTCTTCGTGGAGAAATTTTCCTGAGCACTACTCTGATCTTCGTTTTCATCCGATGTGCACTTGTAAGCAACTAAGGACGGAAATGTCCACTAACTGAAGTTAAATGTGTACTTATAAGTTTGTGAAAGATAAGAAGGACAAATATGTCCATCAAGTAAATGTAGAAGGATAGAAATTTACATAATAATCTGGGATAATGTTCTATGGATTGATGAGCCAAATGTGGAGCCCTTGAGGAGTTGAGTGCAATATTTAGTGTATTGTGATTCCCAGTAATGAATGTTTTGTCCAGCAGTGGGTCTATACTGGGTGCAAGTGTTAATTTGATTAAATGAAGTAAAGTTGGTAAATACCTTGTTTTGTTCTACCATCATGCGTATCAAGTTGTTATTAATATACTTAGATTCATGATATAAAACTTAGAATGAAGTTTTTCTCTTGATGAAAAATGTTGGGGCTGCACTGATATGAAATTTTTTGGCCGATCTAACATTAATATTGTTGCTATGAATGATTAATTGATATTTACGGATATATTTTTAAAAAAGTTTAAGATAATCAACTTCTGTATAAAATGAAAGTAAGCGTTAACGCCCCTCCATTATTTGTGTGCATCTGGATGGTGGTTTTCCAGGTGACATCAAATTGGTGGCATTAAATGATTTGATGCGACATCCTCCTCACATTACTTCCACTTTGCAAGTATTGCTGCTTTTTGAGTACCTTCTTGTTGCATCACTATCAGTGTTACAAATATGACATGGACATATCCTCTTCTTACTCCCAGCATACATACACAAACAGCCGAAAATAAATATTGGTTTATCAACATGTTAAAAAGTTGTAAAGAACACTAACGCTGATATATTGTGCATCCCTTATTATAACATAAAAAGAAAATCCTTTCAATGTGCAACTCATTAAATAGCATGCATACACTTTTTTCCCATTTTTTATGATAATATAAGTAGAAGAACTCATCAAACCAACCAATTCTACCCCTGAAATGATCATATAATGAGATACAAAACATGAAATGGACAAACAAAGCCTCGTCTCTGCAGGGAGACCATTACAACTACCTGTTTATTGCTAACTAACTAATTAGTGACCTGTACGTACGAGTACACACGGAGATCTTTGACTTTTAGTTTAATGCTGCCTCAAATTAAGCTCTCCACTGTATTTGTTTTGACGAGACAATATGGTTGTAATTTGGGTCTGGAAAAACATAAACAGACATCTTTTCTTATACATAAGGAAGCTCTAATCAGTCCAGTCTAATTATTACCCTAATATCCATTACACACACCTGAACTGTAATTGCTGCACATAGATCTTTCACTCTTAAATGAGACTGCCCTCATTTATCAGAAAAAGAATCCTCAGCCTGGATAATTATCAGACACACAAATATAAACACCTTTAGAAGTTTGGATGTGAGGACCTGCTTGCCTGTTAAGTTGATACAGTCATGTGACCTGACCAGTGCCCTAGTTGAACACCTCTTAGATGTTTATGCATATGTGGACGCTAATCTCTGTTAGGACTGTGGGATTTGGGAATATTTTGTTTAAGAGAGATCAAAGTAACTTGCCTGGATAAAGAGAAACCCTCCAAACAGATCAAACAGGCAGCAATGCATCCTGAATCCCACGCCCTTAGTAGCCAATCAAGCCGTGCATAACTTTTCCAAAAAGAAAAGCATTCTTGTTGTGCGTCTACCTCCATCAACATCTCAAGCAGCTCACACCCCGCTGAGACCGGGGGGTTGCCTCATCTTTTGGACTATCAAGGAGAGCCACTGCACCAAATCTGTGTGTCTCTCACGCTTGGCTGACATGATGCTGGTATTGAGGAACTGAGAGATACTGTGTCAAGAGATCAAAGCAGCAGTGCAGAGATTCAGACTCGGAGCCTGTCAGTCAAGATGGCGAGACAAAGCAGAAGAAGACAGAAATGCCTACACACACACTCCTGCACAGTTGCTGGCTTTCTGTGGTGTGCTTGTGAGGGGTGAGCCTGTCAGATGGCTTAGGGGCTACTCATTTGTAGACATCTACAGCGCTGCAGGAACAACTTAACTCTCACACATTGAGGGACACATACACACAAGACACTGAAACAAGCCTGTGTGGAAAAGAGGTTGCTCCTGGCTTGTAAATTGGCCTGTGGAGAAATGTTCTGTGCTCTCAGCATTTTCCCTCGTCTAGAAGATGAATAGAGTTATTTTACAGACAGCGGAGAAACAAAACAATGCTGTGTGGTTAGATGTGTGATCTAGGGGCTTCACTTCTGGCAGATCAAAGACATCTTTTTGTCTAGTTTGCAAAATGTCTCAAATAGTTCTTGTGGATGAAGTGCAGACATAAAGAAGCGAAGATTTTAGATCAACAGGACATCCTGCTGCAAAGACTGACCTTTACTCTTCTTTGTTGTGAAGTATGTCTTTGGCTGTGGATGCAACCCTTTCTCCATTGTCTGATTATGTATTGTAGTTTACGTTTTATCAGTCTGTTGTCCCTTTCACATAGTGTTACAGGAAAGATTTTTTTCTTTTAAATATTCTGGGAAAAGATTTATGCCTAAATAGGTGGGGCCTGTGAAACTCGTATTACTTTTGAGTTTGCAAGTAACAACAAAAATTGGGCTTAGATAATAAAAATCAAAATGAGGAAAAGTTTATTTGATTATAATTACACAATTTTCTATGCATCAGATCAGGATAACCAAAAAACTGTAACTGTACAAATTTTCTATTACTAAATTAAGACGTACGCCTCAGATTGGAATAGGAAAGAGACACCGCCACCTTGTGGTCATTTGTGGTAACATTTTATTTTAAAATGTTTAATCCTTGACAGTCACATGTACAATGGGAAAATGTTGGCTTGAAAAAGAAGTAGATCCAAATATAAAATTAAACAAAGTATGACAAATGACAGACATGAAAACATAAAACCTTTCAACAAAAGTTGATCAGCAACCAGAAGTCTGCTTTTGTATGAGGGCAAGATCTCATGGCCACTCAGAATTTACTGTTTCAAAACTTGTGAGATTAAAACTCAAACGGCTACACTTGACGCAGATTGGGTAAGTGTTCACACACTTCCGGAGATGGAAAATAATCAATGCTGGGATGATGTAACAAAAACCTAAATCACAAATGGAAGTGTTGAAAAGGACAGCACATTAGTCACAGATGAGGCACAGACGGTAGAGTGCCCAAACAAAGGTGACTGTGCTAAACCCAATGGGAGGTACAGACCCAGGAACAGCGAAAAATCCCACAACAGATCCAAAACTGAGGCAATTTTATCCATCTTCAGTTTGTGCAATTCTCAGGAACCTAATAAAAAAAAAAAAAAAAGGTTTTGTTTTGAGTAGCAGTGGCTAAGGTGGAACAGTAAACATTTTTATTAAGAGTATTTATGGTAACAATTATGGAAAGAGTCAAAAAGTCCACAAATTCAATAGCTCACAACATGACGTATCAAGGCCCAAGGGAAATTACGTTTTGCTAATTGCAATGGACGTGGTGCTGATTCTAATAACATGATTATAACTTTTCAACCAAAAACCTAATTGCATAATTTATACTTGACAAGATTTTTTATTCTTGTCAATGTAGTTCATCATCTATGTGCAAAAATCATATAACTTTATACTTGACACTTTAAAAAGACAAGAGTAAGACTCACTCTTTGCCTGTCTTCTTGAATACAATATATCAGGGGTGTCTAAAGTTTGTCCTCGAGGGTTGATGCCCTGCAGGTTTTTGATGTATCCCTGTTACAACACAACTGGCTCATTAAATGGATCCAACAGCCAACAAAGTACTGCACAATGACCAATTAATTTGAGTCAAGAGTGTTGGAACAGAGATACATTGAAAACCTGCAGGATTGTGGCCTTGGAGGACTGGAGCTGGACACCCCTGCAATATATTGTAATTTGAAACAACCACATACCAGTAGATGGTAAACACTCAAGGCTCATACACACAACTTTGTTAATAGAAACTAGATTTCAAAACAATGACGGTCACAGATATCTCACCTTGCAACCTGACACGCTGATCATAATAGCACTTAAAATTGGAAGTAATATTATAGGTATCAGATAGCTGGTTGATGGGTCTGCTTACCAACAAAACATGTGCAGGACCAGTCAAAAGTTTAGACCCACCCACCCACTGACTTTGAATGAATATGGTACTAAAGTAGAAATCAAACCGTGTAATCTGTACGAACTGCATCGAAACACAAGTATTAGCTTGTTTCATACCTTGAGGGATTCCGAGGCTTTACGCAGCTCTTTGATTACCGCAGACAAAGCTTCAGGATTGATGCCTTGTTCACACAGTCTCACACATATAGACAGAGACTCCATGTTCAATCCAGTGTTCAGCAACCTGGAGATCTCCAGCAGGACTGTTAACGGAAGACGATGACAACATTAATTTTACACCGAAAAAAACTGCTTACCAAAAATTTCCCGTAAAGAAAAGAAAAGTCTGACGATATCTACACGTATCATACTTGATAAAGTACATAAAACAAGTATTCACCATCCATTGTCTCCCGGACTGCGTTTAGGTTTGGATTTGGTGCGCTCGTCATAGTGATAAATAAATGTAGTTAGCAAAGCTTGCTAGGGGCTGGCTAACCAGAAGAAGTGGCCCTTGAAGAGGTCTTGAATGCCAGGATGAAAAACTGATCCTAGAAAGTTATCATAAGATTTTAGTAAAACTTTGAACGACTCTACTGTTTTTCAAACAGACAATAACATTGTAAACACCGCACAATAACAGACAAGTTACAGCAGCAGCTAGAATAAATCGCCTGAAGAAGTCACAGGAACTGGCGGAGGAAGTGACGAAACGAACGTCGTGATTGGTGTCCTGGAGTTTCCGGTGGATTTCTATTGGCTGGTGCAGCTTGTGGGTAAAATTGAAATGCACGTTTGAACAGTTTCCGACTAGTTTCTGTGCTGCTGCTGACTCTTTAATAAAAATTGTAGTTTGGCTTCGTAGTTAAAGTCCTGGCGTATTAACTAAGGTAAGTACCAACGGTAAAATGTATGTTTTATTTACCATGTGTGTTTAGTTAACCTGTATACCGTAACAGAGTTTATGTATTTCCTCAATGATTGCTTCGAAATCTGTTGAGCTCTATAGAAACTGGGAATGTAATGTTGCTTAACGTAACAAGTTAGAAACGATCTCCGCACAGCCACAATGAAACCACGTTTTTATCTCTGTTATGTTCTAGTAAAACGCAGCTTTCTTCAATCCTGGCTGAAATTTGTTTGTGAACTAAGATGGGGGATCATGTCGAGCTACAAATCACTCCAGAAACTCCAGGCAGACCTTCCGTAAGAAATCCTTTTGAGAGTCCTAATGACCATCACCATCTGCGTGAGACCCTGGTTCCGAGCCCATCAGTGTTCAAATCCAAGTCATGTAAGGCTGTAAGTCTGAACACACCTCACACCAGTCCCCTTACAACATTTAGACTCACTCCACAATATAACTTGTAGTGGCATACATAATGAAGAGTATACAGTATGTGCTGTTCTTTATTTTCTTCCTTACCTGTCTTTTCTCCAGACTCCATCTAAGTTTAACTGGTCAATTGATGAAATGGCTTGTCTTCTACCAGTGCACATAGACCCAGAGGAAATCCAGCGACAATCTTTTTACCTAAGCCAAACAAGGTGTGTACTGACAAACAGCAGATTGTAATAAAAAAGAGATGGTTGAATTAACTCTCATTCAACTAATAGCTTCTCAAATCTCTAGACTTAGATTTAAGATACTATAGAATTTAAATGACATAATTTTGGTTTATTCTCTGTTTTAGGATGGATTCTGATGCTGAGGAAAAATGTCAGAATGCTATTGAACAGGTAAGAAATCAGACTAGAACTGTGTTTACAGACTAATGACACAGAAGTAACTCCATTGATTATTTGGTGTTTTACTTAATGTTTATTCATGTCTTTTCCTATTAAGTTTTTCACCAAAGGAGCTATTGTGCCTTCCCCGTGGGCAGCACCAGACACCCGCAGAGCCCCACAGCTGTGTAAGAAAAGTAAGTGACTATTTTTTTGTATTACTTTTTAGTCCACAAGTTCCATGTGTTACAATTCTTTTCCCTTAAGCTTTGCATTTCATTTGACTGTATTTCATCTTATAGGTCCAACGATTGCAGAAGAGACAGAAAAAATAACAGGTTAGTGTGCTTTTTTTTTTTTTTTTTTTTTTTTTAAAGACAGTGTAACAATAGACATATCATCCCAGAGGGAGTTTTGTCTTCACAAGCCTGTACATGTTCCACACAACATGCCCAACAAAGCCACAATTCCTTTATGCAAGTCTGTGTGCTTTCTGAATCTTGAGTCGTCACTTGTCCTACATGTGCAGAAATAACACAGTGTGAAGCTGATCTTTACTTTATATACCTCATATTATTTTATGCCCATTACTTATTCATCTGAAAAAGAATAAAAAGAAACAAAGATGAAGTTACCTTCACTAAAAAAACAAAACAACAAAGCAGATGATCTAGGACACCACTTTAAAATTCAGCTTGACCCATGTGACCTCAACAGTTCAAATTCTAATTTGATATTCAGTTCAATTCAGCTTTATTTGTATAGCGCCACTTCACAACAATGTTGTCATGGGCACTTTACATACACGAATCAACATACACATCATTTCAAGCCAATTCATTCATAGCATTCATAGCTGGTAATAGAAACCAACGGATTGCATTGAATCATGACTTTGATCCAATCCCCCATCCTGAGCATGCACAAGGCGGCAGTGGGAAGGAAAAAACTCCCTTTTAACAGGAAGAAAACCTCCAGCAGAACCCGGCTCTGGGAGGGCAGCCATCTGCCTCGACTGGTTTGGGGTGGAGAGGACAGAAAAGGCAGAACATGTACAACAACATATATGAATTAAGTGGCCCTCTGATTTGAAACTGAACTGGTTTCATGATATCCCAGTCACTTTAAGACTTGTACATCCTATAATTTCTTATTTTATTTTCTTAACAGTTGGTTGCCAGACAACCCTTTCTCTACCTTTGGCTTTTGATTTAGAGAAAATACTAGGTAAGCCTCGACTGAATGCCAGCAAAATAAAAAGAGAATATCTAACACTTAAGGACTTTATTTCCAAGTCACCATGTTTGTCTATCTCAGGAGAATATTACCGCTGTGAGGAAGCATGCGATGCAGTGCAGGAGAGCCTAAGTTCCTCCTCCTTGAGACGAAAACTCTTCCTGGATGGCCAGTTCAGTTATAGCAGCTCTGACAGTTCGACTCCACCAAGTCCAGAGAGAGTCCATGGCACACAGGAGAGGCCGTCTCCCAACAGAAAAGGAGGTGTAGCGAGAGGAAAACCTGCTGATGGAGAAGCTACATCACCTGTTTCTTCATCTCCTTTGTCCTGTGGCATATCGGCCAAGACTCCCTCTACGGTGAGCAGTAAAGCGTTGAATAACATGTTGATCATTTTGAGCGCAATTGCACTGTAGATTTGATTAATTCTGAAGTTATTTTAGGCACGTGAATGCAATACTTTTTGTAAATAGTTTGATTTAAGATGAGCAGCATACCAATAATCAAACAATAATGGAGATTCTCTTCATTTTAGGGTCAATTCTCATCCAGTCCGATCCAGCATGGCTGCTTCAGAGACTGTAGTCTTGGCAGCATCAACAGTCCTCTGTTTCCTGACAGGTCCTCGCCAGCCGGCCGTGTTTCTCCTACAATTTCTCCTATTCTGTCCCATGTGATACGAACTCCCATAGGCTCAGGTATACCATTTGCTGGTTAGCTCATACACCACTTTTACTTTTAAATGACCCAACAGTAGTCCTGATATTCATCTTTAATCTCCATGTGTTCATCTCTTAGCAGAGAGGAAGCAGGCAAATGGCTTGACCCCACATGGTCGTCAGTTAGACACAGACGTCACTTCCTGCAACGAGAGCCCGTTTGTTGAAGGTTGCTCTCCCATTCGTAGCTGCTCTCCACACCAACCCCATCACCAAAATGAGCCTCCACACATCTCTAGACACAAGCTCAGACCTAAATTCCACTGCTGGGCCTCACCCCCCCTCATTTCCCCAATCCTTAACCCTAAACTCCAAGACAATCAAGCAGCTGAGGAACACCCCCATTCCACCTCGTCCTCTCCTCCTTCTATGGAACTTGACCCATCGTCTCCTCTGGCCCTGGACACTCACCCAGCTGTCGTGAAACGAGTTAGCCTGGATCCTA
This sequence comes from Telmatherina bonti, assembly GCF_933228915.1. Lineage (NCBI taxonomy): Eukaryota > Metazoa > Chordata > Actinopteri > Atheriniformes > Telmatherinidae > Telmatherina > Telmatherina bonti. The sequence continues at coordinate 30,499,112 of NC_136629.1, read as the reverse complement.
TGGAACCTGTGAAAATGGATGAGGGAAAGGAGACGGGAATAGAAAGCAGGCTGGACGTTGAGGAAGAAGAGGAAAGTGGAGGACCTTCAGAACGGTTGACCAGCTCTCGTATGGGCAATGTGTCTGTAACAGAGAGCTCTCAGATGTTTTTGTCTCTTCTAGCAGAAGGAAGCAGCATTCGCTATGACACCAGCATGCAGGTTGGTGAACGAATTCTCATCCCAACTAAACTAAAAGCTTTTTGTTTTTATTCGTATGAATGTCTCCATGTTGATTTTGCATTGATTTAATTTTCTACTTAATAATTTTGGAACTGTTTGCGCCTTCAGGTGGATAGCGGCTATCACACTACCTCAGTGGGCACTGCTAGCCTAATTGATGGCCTTGGGACAGATAGTCACAGCAAAGAGTCCCTCAGCTCTAACTTTGAAGATGCCTTCCCCTTCACTCGCCACATTAAAGTTAAGGTAAGATCAACTCTTTACATCCATCACAAAGTTGTAGTTTTAAATACTTTACTCTCAAGACAACAGTTCTTCACGGAAAACACCAACTTGGAGCAATGATTTAGTGAAAACCTGTACCTGAAGTTAAAATCGCTTGGCTGATGTGTGGCTTTTGAGGCTATACTAACACTGCGTTCTCTAAGTCTTGATATTTTACTAAAAACACATCTTTTTGTATTTTCCAGGGATTTTATCCTCACCACTGAGCCATGTGATTTAAAAAGGACCCCTCTTTCAGTGGAAGCTTAGGATGATTACCTTGCAATCAAATACAAAAATGTTTTCAAATGTTTAAAGCTTTCATGGTTAAGTAGGATACAACAGTCATCTGTTTAGTCGTGTGAAGAAGTGAAGCTGGTCATTTGTTCTTTTAAGATTATAGTTTCCTAACTAAAATGTACTGTGATGGAGAATTTGTTTTTTTAAAAGAGAAGTCTCACTTATGTCTATCGTAACACACAATTATACATTTCTCTTGTCAGCTATAACTTTAGATCTTGCATATGGCAGTGAGAAAAAGGGAAGGAAAAACAAATTTGCACAACCACCTTCCTGAATGCTGTATTGATGCCACATTTAAAATTTAATTTGGTGCAGACACAATTAACCAGATAAATCTTGATTTTTGCATCATATCTGTACTGTATTTATCTTTTTATAAAATTGTATATCATGTTTTTTTAAGCTGTTTTAAGAAATGAGAATGAATGTTTCCAATTCAGGGTTCTTTGTATTGTAGAACTTAATTCCAACAATACATACTAAATAGTACCACTGATTAACTAAAAGCTGAGCCTTTTTTCTTTTTTACATTAAAGCGTGGACTGGCTCTTTGTCACATTAAATTAACTTGAAATCTTTCTTTGGCCGGAGACATTTTTAAATCACTCTGTTCTGTGTTTACTTGTGGTGCTGGATATTTTGACATGGTTCACAGCCAATCTTTTTCAAAGTTGTGGATCCATGACCGGTGCAATTTTTCATGTCCTGGTTCCCAGCTGCTCAAATTGAAATTTGACCATAAATAATTCAAAGCTTTGTAGTTAAAATGTTTAATAACTATTATTACAACTTTTAGTTATACTGCATTTATGGTTGGCAGTAACTTGCAACAATTCTTCCCTATGCACTGACAAATATCTCAAATAGTAAAATAAGTACAAGACGACTGGCACAATGTGCCTTTTCTGTGGTAGACTTAGGAAAATTACTCTTACTGAAGCCAAATAGCATTTTCACAGATTCATATAGTCCAGTCTGGTTCAATTTCTGGAACACTGTTGGGTGGTTTGGGTCATTTCCAGAGCTCCTTTTGTGTCAGCGGTCCAGTTTTGGCTTCTTGGTCTGCGGTTCAGCATCAGGCGCAGGAACACTAACACCAGGGATCTGAAATAAAGAACATTTATTTCAGTGAAATGCTATGTTTTAGTAATGTAAACGAGATCAGAACATGGACAATGTGGTATTAAACTTAAAGTCTAGTCCGTCCTTACCACAGGTTCAGTTAAAGCCATGCGGATCTTCTGGTGCTGAATGTTGGAGTCATCCAGGCTGATGGTGACCTTCACCTGATCAAATATGTGGAATGTGTGCTGCTCCACCTTCAAAGTGGGACCCTTCACATACACAGAGGTGATATTTAAAAACGGCTCGTTATGTGTACACTACACAAATAACTATAATGCAAAATCAGATATTTGTGAGACTTTATCAATTAATAAAATAAAGTGTTTATACCTCTTCATCAAAAACAATGTGGGGGGAAACTTTGTCTTTGCTGTCAAAGAAGACGGTTCCCTCCAGACCAAACTTTGGGATGAGAACAATGATGGCATTCTTCCTCACAAACAGCACAACTCCTTCTTCGTTCAGGATGCCTCGGCTCTTAAAGAACAACTAAAAGACACAATGTGTTTAGAAAGCATGACTCATAAAACTCCTCACTCAATATGGTATATAAAAACCCTAAAAATACTTTAGATACACAGCTACACACAGCATGCAGTGCAGAGCAGCATGTCTATATAATTGTACCTGTGTGTGGAAGGCGACAGATGCCCTTTGTGCATACTGAGCCATTTTGTGTCTGTAGTTGAGGTTGCTGCAGAGAGCTGACTGTTTATGTTTGTCCATCAAATCTGGGTAGGTGCTGTCTGCTCCTATGGCCACTGCCAAGAGGCGGTGCACTATGATATCTGCATACCTGGGAAGGAAAAGGAGCAGGAAGGAGGTTCATACAAGAATTTTAAAAAGCACCAACATTGTAAACTGTATACATTTCTTTATTAAACCCAGATTCAACATATTTAGGCTAAATGTGTAGGATGTCAGTTTTCATACCTCCTAATTGGTGATGTGAAATGTGTATAAATGGGTGAGGCAAGACCGTAATGGTGGAAGTCGCTGTCCATGCCGGAACAAAAATAGACTGCTTGCATCATGCAGCGAGTGGCCAAGATGCGCAGCAGCGTGTTAAAGTAAGGAAATCCATCCACTTTGGCTACATCAAGGGAGTCAGCCAGTGCCTTGGCTGTATCTGTGTGGATCTCTACATTCTGATAAAAGATTAATAAAAAAACATTCAAGTGAAAAAAAAAAAAAAAAAATAGAACATCGTTATCTTAATATAAGTACACAAATTTTAGGGATTTGCAGTGTTTTAAGAAACAAATCTAAATATTAATGAAAAAGGTGCAACACACCACACTTTGCAATTAAACTAAAACTTAACTTACAAGTAATGGACACAATGTTCTTGTTCATAAAAAAAAAAAAAAATTGTGTTCAGAGTATAAAAGTGAACAACAAAGCATGAACACTAGAATTCACCTTGGATTTTGCAGCCTTGAGCAGGATGTCATAGTTAGATGGTGGTGGTGCTGGATGTTTCCTCAACAGAGCACACTCTGAAAATTCATCATAAATCTTCTGTGCAACTGAAATGTTAGCCAGCAACATGAACTCCTCCACCATAGAGTTTGTCTCCCTAATAACACAAACATGCCATTATAAAAATCACAAGACAATAAAACACACTGAAAACAAACTTTTTGCAGCGCATTGGTATCTAGTATCTGGAAGTTACCCACATGAGCTCTTTGGTCTGGAGATCTATGGGGTCATGAGTTTCACTGTCCATGTGGAACCGAACCTCTAAAGATGACAGTGTCAGTGCCCTGAAGGGTGTCACACAAAACACAATTCATGTAAATTTGATATAGAATTAGAGGTTCTAACTCAGTCTTGTTATTTTCTCTCCTCATAGCTTTTAAAAGCTTTTTCCAGCTGCGTCTCCAGTATTACTACTCCTTACCCGTTCTCTATCCGGTGCCTCTTGAGGATTTTGGCCAGCTTGTTGAGGCCTCGCAAGCTTTTGGTGATGTCATCATTCTTGTTGGCGTCGTCGATCCTCATCTGTGCCTCAGCATAAGTCAGAGATGCCTGGAACAAAACCCAAAGTGAAGAAGAAAAAGTAACAAATCCTACTTGAAAATATCTGTACAATGTTAATTTTATAGTGATTTTAGAAAACAAAGCAAAACAAATGTGTTTTTAGTGTTTGTGTGTTGTACTTTACCTTGGAGTTTATGACACTTTTTGTGAAGCGGGTCTTTAGAATTTCTGCTTTGTGGTTCATTTCCCAAATGCATGAAAATGCAAGCCTGTTAAGAGAAAACCAAACCAAAATCTGTGTCAATCTCATATCTTGGAATGGAAAAAAAGAAAGAAGCATTCTTGTTTGCCATAGATCGTTTACCCAGATGTTAAAATATAAGAAAAACACAACAGACTTTTCTGGCTACTCAAAAGAAACAAATGACAAAATCGATTGTTAAGGAGGTGAATGTGTGGGTGTCCCTACCTCTCCACATTGGAGCGCAGAGAGCAAAGATTGGAGCTGAGCAGTTCAGGAACCATGTCTATCCTCTGATGGCGACCAGGTGAGAAAAAATGCAAACATTTATAAATAATGTTCATAATATAAAAAGCTAAATCTGCTGCAAAGTGTTAAATAATTAAATTTTTAGGCATGCAATAAGTTTGGGTCAGAATTTCTATTACTTTTAATAAATATAAAGGAAATTAGGTTGAAGCTATAAAATGTACTTGTTTTCTATCACAATCTTAGTACAATAATTTTCTTTCTATCTTTTTATACTATATAAGAGGAAAAAAAGAATCCAACGGTCTAAAGCCTACTTTTGGCTCACTGGTCAATACATTAAGTCGACTAAGTATCAGAGCCTTTAAGTGCTTTCATTAGCTTAAAAAATAGGGTATTTTTTTTAAATACTTAATTTGTGAAGTTCAAACTGTAAATTCATAATGGTATAAATGTGGAAATCCGATCTTACCTTTCCACACAAGTACACAGTGGTACCGCGATTAGCTGCCTCTTTGTCCAGTGCATTCCCAGGTCTGATGAAGTGACTGACATCAGCGATGTGGACCCCAACCTGCAGCACACAGAGAGAAAATGATTGTAAAGAACTCACTGCTGTTACGAATGGTGTATGTGTGCAGCATGCTCACCTCAAGATTCCCATTTTTGAGCTCTCTGCAGTGTAAGGCATCATCTATATCTGTGCATCCCGGAGGGTCCACACTGCACACTGTCAAATGTCTCAAGTCCTCTCTCTTCTCCATGTCCTGTAAACCCCCCCCCACACACACACACATCTATATTTATATATGCACTCATTCATGAATACACACAGCATTTAGTCTATCTCAAGAAAAGGTGACCTCCGGTGTGATGGCCCACGGCATCTTGGGGAGGAAACTAAGAACAGCCTGAGAGAAGGCCTGATGTGGGACATCATGCTCCAGCAGCAGCACCTCCTCCTCTGTGTTCTTATCCCCTGCATTTCCCAGACTGCGGACAAAGTGACCCTAACATCAAAGAAAACCGTTGGAAAAATGAACAAAAATATCTCTTGTTAAACTCTGCTAAATCAGTCTAAATGAAATTCAAACTCACATTTGGATATCTGGAATGTTTGGGCCAACCATCGATGGCCACCATGATTCTCTGACCTGCCAGTGCGGAGGCCTGTCGTGTTTCCACGCGAATGCGTGGGATTCGACGGTCTGCCGGGGTAAAAAGATGCCGCGTTGACTAGGTGAAAGAAAAAAAAAAGAACATAAAGAGGGACTGTCACTGCTTATGACAAGCTATGTAAACCAAGAATAAAGTTTATATCTTCAGCTTTATTTGGTCAAATGAATCATACTGGGTAAACTGGACTTACCTCTTTGATTTGAGAGATATTTAGCATGCCGCAGAATGGCCTCCAGTTCCTTTTAATAATTCCCACCACTTTCCCTGTGGGTTTTCTGGCTGCTTCGGCTGCTGATATCTTCAACTACTCAGAAATACACAGAAACACGCTAAGTGTCTTTTATTATAACTACATGGGTTGTCGTTTAGTTATAATGTCTTATATTTAATTCATTTAATACACATCTGTAACTAGGGATGCACCGATCAACTTTTTGGGAGTTCCGATCTGATACTAATATCTGAAATTTGAATATCTGCAGATACCGATATTTGCAGATACCAAATCTGTTTATGTGAACATTATTGTGACTGGTTAATATTGCTGTTATAACTGTGTAAGATTTCATTAGGCTGTAATAAATTACCCCTCCTTTCTTAAGTTACCTCACCAATACAAATATAATATTACAGATCTAATAATTTCAACAAGTTTTATTTTGATTTGGCACATTTTACCCTAATACAACTATGCATGTGCAATTTTTAAACAAAGATCTCGCTTTTAGTGTAACAAAAATGTCACATTTTAACATATAAGGCATTTATTTCTTTTAAAACATGTCCGATGCATGTTATCAAACACATCTGCACTGGCTTGACTCGTGTGATATCGGGTATTGGTTGTGTATTGATACACTTTTATTAATACCAAGTACAAGTACATACACATGGTATTGAGCCAATATTGATATCAGTATTGGTGCATCCCTATCTATAACCATTCTGCTGAATTTCCTTTACATTTTAAGAGTAAACAAAAGCTGCCAAATGCTTTCTGTTAAGTCAGCGGTGTCCAAAGTCAGTCCTCGAGGGCCTTTGTCCTGCAGGTTTTCTATGTATCCATGTTCAACACACCTGACTTCCTTTAAATGGATCCAATAGGCAATAGTGTTGTAAATAATGAGTAAATAGTTTGAGTCTGGTGTGTTTGAGCAGAGATACATAGAAAACCCGCATGATTGTGACCTTTGAGGACCAGAGCTGGACACCCTGTGTTAAGTGAAAGCTTACCACTTTCTCTTCTTCGTCATCCTCCTCCTCAACATTATCATCCTTTGCTGCACCATCATCCTGCAGCACAACCGAGGATGGCGCTACCCACTGATTATGTGGCAGCAGCTGCACGGCGACTACATCCTGGTGGACTGCTCTGTTTAGGTTTTGAAGACCTTGGAGGAGGATCTGGCAGGAAGTTAAAAATAAACATCAATAAAGAAATTGTGACACATGGATAGACTTTCTCTGTTGATTAACTTGCTGTAATTCTGCAAACAGAAAACCTTAAAACACCTCATCTCCTCCATACCTCTGTGCTGTCTTCACCTTCTCCCTGGACAAAGACTGTGGCTTCCAGATAGTTGTCTCTGCTGGCTCGGAAGGTGCCCTGGAGAAAGGAGCCACTTTTAATTCCTGCTTGGATCCTGGATAGAGGGAGGTGCTCTGGAAATAACACTTTACTGCTTGTCATTTCACTCTGAGGGAAGAAAAGAAAAAAGATGAATACCCAAAAATCAAACAGAAAGAATATATTTTGTCCACATCAACAACACAATTGACTTAGGTTTCACCTTATCGTCATTGGACAAAGCGAGACGATCCACAAGCTCAGGGTTTGCTATCAGACTCTTGATGTATTCCTCGACTAGAATAAAAGAGAAAAAAATGCTTGTGATAGAAATCTGACGATGCCATTTAAAAGCAGGCTTGTATTCATTTACTTTAAGAAATTATTACATTTGTACACCACTAAGCCGTCCTCCTGTGCTTTCTGCTTGTTCCCTTGATCGTTGGTGAGGAGGACCACTTTGACAGAATCTGATTCGGATTCTGATGTTTTCAGATGCTGACTGTACCATTTAACTGCTACACGAATTGCACGATCATTACGGTCATTGGCGCTCTCCCCGGGTTCACGTTCTATGAATGTCTCTCTGGAAGAACAGAAGTCATAAGATTAGGCAAGAAAACAACATATTCTTCAATCGTTTTCATAATACATTGATTAACTGATAATTTGCCAAAAGCAAGTTGTTTTTCTATTATTTGATCTATGGTTAAATAAGAACAGAAAAGCTCAGCAGTTTGTTTTTTTTTTAGATCATAGAAGACCATTCTCTTTAATTCTAAAGACACATTGAATTTTATGCAGCTACTTGACATTTTGGGAAACAAGTCAGGATTTTGTAGAAGAGCTATATTTAGTCTGTTTATGTTTTAAGTTGCCAAATTTCAGTGTTATTTTACTTTCTTTTATTTATGCATATCAAGTTTTGTGCAAATAACATGTTAAGATGCACATACCTGTGGTGTTCATTGGTAAAAGTGTAGAAATGTTTTTCTTTCTCATGAATGATGTCCTTCAGGCGTTTATAGACTGGTGCACTGCGGTGGCGTACCTCCTGCAGAACAGTCTGAAGGATGATCACATTACGAATCACAGGATCTTCTAATGCATCGATCTGCAGGACAAAGTGTAGACATGAGGATGTAAACAATGAGGGCAAAGTGACCATGATTGCATCAGATTTAATGGAGAAGTGCCATGAATCAAGGATCATCAACACCTGCAACAAAGATGTATTATTTTTTTATGTTAAGGCATTTGTCTCAACTAAATAAAACAACAAATAGAATACTAGCATGGGAAAAAAGCAAAGGAAAAGAATATGTAGATTTGCCAAAGAAATCACAGACGTGAATTCAAACATAGTTTACAATAAATATTATTTATCTGCAATGCAAGCCCAAGTTGTTACTTCCTGTGTGATGTAAATATATTTTTACATGACACATTACCCTGAAATGTCACTGTATTTAAATTTTTTTTTTTTTTTAAAGAACTGGGATGAAAAATCTGACTGGAAACATGTCAAAATAACTAAACTGCTAGACAATACAAACAACCCTCTTATTTACCTGATGGAGCACCACATTGGTGTCAGGGACCACATAGTGCGAATAAGAGCAAAGATTGCTCTCTATACACGCGTCTCTCGGCAGGACGGTGGAGTCCTGTTTGCATTCAGTGCAAACTTCACTTCCACACCAAATATCATCTCTCAAGTAATGCTCACGCACTACCTTCATAATCCCACCTGACCGGGTCTTCTTAACGAAGGTTTTGGACTTCAACATAATGAAGATGGTATCCTCAAGAATGTTAAACTGGGATGTTTTTATTGCAACACCAAATGCTGCTAGGCGGCTTGCTAGCCATGTGTAAATTAACTCGGTGGGCCGACAGAACTTTCCATGTGTTATGAAAGACCTATGGCAAGGCAAGTTTATTTGTACAGCACCTTTCATGTACAAGACAATTCAAAGTGCTTTACATGAAACATTAAAAGCATTACAGAAAAAAAAGCATAAAAGAAAATACAAATAAAATCACAATAAAATAATAAATTATAACAAAATACCAGAATTAATACTGTGCAGATGTCACATGAGGCGCATGAGAAAAAGAAATGTTTTTAACCTGGATTTAAAAGTTCAGAATCAGAAATACTTTTATTGCCATTGTCTTTGAACAATTCACCTGCTTCGGAGATAAGGTGCTGAATAATAAAAATAATAATAAAAACACTGAATAATAATATAAAATTAGAAATACAGCTATTTTACAACTATTTTACAAATAAGGTAAGGCATGCCGAGAAATTAACATATATACATTTTTTTATTTCTTTTATTTTTTTGTTAAAAATATATAATAAAAGAAAAGTAATTTTGTATGTAGACATGCATATGCGTACAGTATGAACAGTAGCAGCCAAGCAACCGTGCAAATTAGCAGTGCAATAGATGAAGTGATGTGACATGAATTATTTAAGTGACTGGAGTTATAAAATGTCCAAAGTTTCTTCTAAAAGTTTCTACCTTTGGTGAATGTTTAATCTCCACTGGCAGTTTGTTCCACTTCAGGCGTTAAAGATATTAAATTTCAGATATTTAAAATATATATTTAGGGAAATAGGAAAATTATATAAATTGTCTTAAAAATTTAGAAGTAAATATTGTGGTAAATTCAGGCTTTGGCTAAAATAATAATTATATCTCCGGTAACTTTTTGTTGTCCATTTAATTATACGACAAAAAAAAAAGAGCCAAGGAAGACATAAGACGGACTGATTGGTCGGGTACTAAATTTAATAGCGACCTATATCTTTGGAGGAGGTACTGCATATCCTGTGTCTTGTAAAGCGGTTGGTAAGAATTGACTGTAAGCGGTGAACGAAGGAGGGTTTGCTGTGTTACACGTGTTTTACCACAGAGGGCGCTGTTATCGATGCAGCCTGGTAGTCAAGCTACTGGCGGTCAGCAGGCGGTTCGGAGCGGGACCCTTGAAAACAAACAAGGGACTGTGTGGTCTTGTCAGACCGCTGGTATCGTTCATATTTTATTTTTGTAAAAGAGAACGTACTCAGGTCATCTGTTTTTAACAATGTAGCTGGGATTATGCTTAATTGGATCTAGGTTCTTGTTGCAAAGTAACGTTTTAGCTATCGCGATGTCTGTGAACTCTTAATTAATTTATAATCTCGGATGGTCACAAGATAGCCGATATTAGAAGTTAACAAAGAATACTGGAAGTACCAAAATTACTACAAAATGCCTCCGAAAAAACAGCAGCAGAAGCCAACAGCAGCCAACATCTCAAGCTCCTTGGACCTGGAGTCTGAGGACATAAGTCTGGAGACAACGGTGCCCACCACCGAGGATGTTTCCTCGTCTGACGAGCAGCGAGGTGGATCTCAGAAGGTGACCCGTCAGCTCATCGAGAGGAAGGAGCTGCTGCATACCGTCCAGCTGCTGAAAATCGAGCTTTCTCAAAAAAGTCTCATCATAGACAACATGAAAGCCGACCACATGTCAAAGGTACATGGAAAGGTTGCTGCACAGTGAGTTTAATATGCATCTAGGTTGTGCCTGTAAGACATGGACCAGGAGAAGAATGTCCTGTATAAGCACTGTTTCAACACTCATAAAAGTTTCTATAAATCTGAATGAATTATGAATTATGTCATGTTTCAGGTTGAGGAACTGGAGGAAAAGCTGAATGACACCCTGCATCAAAAACAATTGCTGACCCTGAGACTGGACAACCAGTTGAAACTTGCTCAGGAGGAGCACAGGTATTAAAGATGGACTAGAGAAAGTTTTTCGTCATAATCTGTAGCAGGTCTCAATAGGATTGAAGTGTTCACAAATTAAGCAGCATGTGCTGATCAACCATCTGTCTTTGGAAATAATTTTTATTTATTTATTTATTATTTAACACATATTGTTCAGTACAAGAAAATACACTAAAGAACAAACATACACACACACAGAAAGTTAGAGTCAAGCATGTTGATGTAAATACACTGTAATTAACAATCTAACTAATAATGGAAACTTTCCTATTTGCTCAGGTCAAAGAAAGGTTTGTAAATAGAGAAACATTTTGAGTGAACTGCTTGTAGAAAGGCAAATCAAAAAATCCCATTTGAACTCGAAAGACCTCCAGGATGACTTGGCAGACTCTGGAGTGGTGGTGTAATTCTCTGCTGTGCAGCAAATTCTGCCGTTTTAAGATTAAACCCTTTCCTGCTTGTTCGCAATAAAAGTATAAATACCAAAAGTGTGCATATTAACATCCAAACAAGCTTGAAGGATTTTGGAAACAAATCTTTTGGACCCCTCTCCCTGAGCCGTCACCTTATCGTGGTGGAGGGGTTTGTGCGTCCCGAAGATCCTAGCAGCTATGTTGTCGGGGGCTTTATGCCCCTGGTAGGGTCACCCATGGCAAACAGGTGTCTAGGGGAGGGACCAGACCAAGCACGGCTCATAGACCCCTATGATGACGACCAACCTGGGCATGAATGTTCCCTTGCCCGGACGCGGGTTACCGGGACCCCCCTTTGGAGCCAGGCCTGGAGGCGGGGTACGAGAGCGAGCGTCTGGTGGCCGGGCCTTCGCCCATGGGGCCCGGTCGGGCTCAGCCCGAAAGGGTTACATGGGCCCCGCCTCCCGTGGGCTCACCATCTGCGGGAGGAGCCGTAGGGGTCGGGTGCAATGTGAGCTGGGCGGCAGCAAGGGGCGGGGACCCTGGCGGTCCGATCCCCGGCTGCAGAAGCTGGCTCTAGGGACGTGGAACGTCACCTCTCTGGTAGGGAAGGAGCCTGAGCTGGTGCGCGAGGTTGAGCGGTTCCGACTAGATATAGTTGGACTCACCTCGACGCATGGCTTGGGCTCTGGAACCAGTACCCTCGAGAGGGGCTGGACCTTCTTCCACTCTGGAGTTGCTCATGGTGAGAGGCGCCGAGCTGGTGTGGGCATTCTCATCAGCCCCCAGCTTGGTGCCTGCACGTTGGGGTTACCCCGGTGGATGAAAGGGTAGTTTCCCTCCGCCTCCGGGTGGGGGGACGGGTCCTGACTGTTGTCTGTGCTTATGCACCGAACAGCAGTTCAGAGTACCCACCCTTTCTGGGGTCCTTGGAGGGAGTGCTGGAGGGTGCTCCTTCTGGGGACTCCATTGTTCTGCTGGGGGACTTCAATGCTCACGTGGGCAATGACAGTGAGACCTGGAGGGGAGTGATTGGGAGGCATGGTCCCCCCCCTCTGAACCCAAATGGTGTTTTGTTATTGGACTTCTGTGCTCGTCATGGATTGTCTATAACGAACACCATGTTCCAGCATAAGAGTGTCCATATGTACACCTGGCATCAGGATTCCCTGGGCTGCAGTTCAATGATCGACTTTGTAGTCGTATCGTCGGACCTGCGGCCACATGCCTTGGACACTCGGGTGAAGAGGGGGGCGGAGCTGTCAACTGATCACCACCTGGTGGTGAGTTGGCTCAGATGGTGGGGGAGGAAGCCGGTCAGAGCTGGCAGGCCCAAACGTGTTGTGAGGGTCTGCTGGGAACGTCTGGCTGAGTCCCCTGTCAGAGCGAGCTTCAACTCCCACCTTCAGCAGAGCTTCGAACATGTCCCGGGTGAGGCGGGGGACATTGAGTCCGAATGGGCTGTGTTCCGTGCCTCTATTGCTGAGGCGGCCAGCCGGAGCTGTGGCTGCAAGGTCGTTGGTGCCTGTCGCGGCGGTAATCCCAGGACTCGTTGGTGGACACCAGCAGTGAGGGATGCCGTCAAGCTGAAGAAGGAGTCCTATCGGGCCTTCTTGGCCTGTGGGACTCTGGAGGCAGCTGATGGGTACCGGCGGGCTAAGCGGCATGCGGCTTCGGCCGTTGCCGAGGCAAAAACTCGGGCATGGGAGGAGTTCGGCGAGGCCATGGAGAAAGACTTCCGGACGGCTTCGAGGAGATTCTGGTCCACCATCCGGCGGCTCAGGGGGGGGAAGCAGTGCTCCATCAATACTGTGTACAGTGGAGATGGGGTGCTGCTGACCTCAACTCGGGACGTTGTGGGTCGGTGGAGGGAATACTTCGAAGACCTCCTCAATCCTACCAACACGTCTTCCCATGAGGGAGCAGAGCTGGTGGACTCAGGGGTGGACTCTCCTATCTCTGGGGCTGAAGTCGCTGAGGTGGTCAAAAAGCTCCTTGGCGGCAAGGCCCCGGGGGTGGATGAGATCCGCCCGGAGTTCCTTAAGGCTCTGGATGCTCTGGGGCTGTCCTGGCTGACACGCCTCTGCAGCATCGCGTGGACATCGGGGGCAGTACCGCTGGATTGGCAGACTGGGGTGGTGGTCCCCCTTTTTAAGAAGGGGGACCGGAGGGTGTGTTCCAATTACAGGGGAATCACACTCCTCAGCCTCCCTGGTAAGGTCTATTCAGGGGTCCTGGAGAGGAGGGTCCGCCGGATAGTCGAATCCCGGATTGAGGAGGAGCAGTGTGGTTTTCGTCCTGGTCGCGGAACAGTGGACCAGCTCTATACCCTCTCTGGGGTCCTGGAGGGGGCATGGGAGTTTGCCCAACCAGTCTACATGTGCTTTGTGGACCTGGAGAAGGCATTCGACCGTGTCCCCCGGGGGCTCCTGTGGGGGGTACTCCGGGAGTATGGGGTACCGGACCCCCTTGTACGAGCTGTCCGGTCCCTGTACGACAGGTGTCAGAGCTTGGTCCGCATTGCCGGTAGTAAGTCGGATTCGTTTCCGGTGAGGGTTGGACTCCGCCAAGGCTGCCCTTTATCACCGATTCTGTTCATAACTTATATGGACAGAATTTCTAGGCGCAGCCGAGGGGTTGAGGGGATCCGACTTGGTGGCCTCAGGATTGGGTCCCTGCTTTTTGCGGATGACGTGGTCCTGTTGGCGTCATCTGGTCGTGATCTCCAGCTCTCGCTTGAGCGATTCGCGGCCGAGTGTGAAGCGGCTGGGATGAGAATCAGCACCTCAAAATCTGAGACCATGGTCCTCAGCCGGAATAGGGTGGATTGCCCTCTCCGGGTCGGGAGTCAGGTCCTGCCTCAAGTGGAGGAGTTTAAATATCTCGGGGTCTTGTTCACGAGTGAGGGAAGGATGGAGCGTGAGATCGACAGACGGATCGGTGCGGCGTCTGCAGTAATGCGGGCTCTGCGCCGGTCTGTCGTGGTGACGAAGGAGCTGAGCCAGAAGGCGAAGCTCTCGATTCATCAGTCGATCTACGTTCCTACCCTCACCTATGGTCATGAGCTGTGGGGCGTGACCGAAAGAACGAGATCTTGTATACAGGCGGCTGAAATGAGTTTCCTCCGCAGGGTGGCCGGGCTCTCCCTTAGAGATAGGGTGAGGAGCTCAGTCACCCGGGAGGGGCTCAGAGTAGAGCCGCTGCTCCTTCGCATCGAGAGGAACCAGTTGAGGTGGCTCGGGCATCTGGTCAGGATGCCTCCTGGACGCCTCCCTGGTGAGGTGTTCCAGGCACGTCCCTCGGGGAGGAGACCCCGGGGAAGACCCAGGACACGCTGGAGGGATTACATCTCTCGGCTGGCCTGGGAACGCCTCGGGATCCCCCCCGCAGAGTTGGCAAATGTGGCTGGGGAGAGGGAAGTCTGGGCTTCCCTGCTTAGGCTGCTGCCCCCGCGACCCGACCCCGGATAAGCGGCAGAAGATGGATGGATGGATGGATCTTTTGGACCAATGGATTTAGATTTTTCCCAGTCAGTGGCACAAGGATCAGTTCAGTATAGAGAAACAAAGAATGGATTCAGGTAAAGACCATCTCTGGAAGACAATATTGCAACCAGTTTTTGGTGATCAGGCCACCATTTTTTACTACAATCTCCCCACAGATTTAGTTGAACTCTTATGACAGGACTTGTATGCATAGCATATGGCTTCTTGGATACAAATCCTATCACTCAAACTGAAAGCTGAAAGCCAAATTCTAAAATCTCTTGCATCTGCTTTTGCTTTCAGTTTTATTTCCTTTGAATGCTCTAATAACAAGCGTTGAGCTGCAATTATACTTTAAAGATGTTAGTCCAAAAACCAACATTTTATATCCACCATGCTGTCATTTAGCTGCTTCTGAAAGTGTGTCTGTCAGTAGATGGGTGGACTCCAGCTCCACTGAATTGGAATGATGATGGTCACATTAGTCAGCTGTGTAACCACTGCCTGAATTAGTGGTGTTATCCTTAATGTAGCATTGTTATCTTAACCATCAGAGTTTCACAAAACTGATCAAACACTATAAAAAAATCCATGGGCAGATCTCAGAAGAGTAGTGTGTATATGAGCGTCACAAAACTAAAAGCTCCTTGTGGGGAAAAAATACTTGAAAATCCCCTTAAAAAAAGACCTGAAAAAGCCTTATGATAAAAAAAAGTGTTTACAAGCTGTGTAAACATAAACTACTGACCATGCAGGGTCTCTACATTTTAGCTTTGGGTCCGCCTCCTTTCTGTTCTTTTTCTGAAAGTGTAAAAGAATAAGAAGTGTGAAAGTGAACTTGATCATCTTCAGGAAGCAGCAGGCTCTACGTAAACAGGAGATGGAGGCCATTCTGCTCAGACAGCAGCAGCTGGAGGAGACTAACCGACAGCTCTGTGAGAAGGCTGGAGAGCTGCGGAGGTCTCTCAGGGATCTGGACATTTCCCAGGAACGGTACGAAGAGCTTCGCAGCCTCCCCGACGACAAAATCTCCATACAGGAATATGTAGCTGTGAGTATGTTGGATCGACCCTTCTGTTGAATGGTCCTGTTGATGACCACCACAGAGAAGAGATATTCACACTTTGGAACTGTCGCAGAATACACTGACTTCTTTTGTCTTCGCATTTGGTGTCTAGATGCGTTTCTATGAGGCTGTGACCCCCCTGCAGACGCAGCTGACTCAACACGGTGTGCAGAAAGACTATTTGACTGAAGAGCTGGACTTGCACAGAAACAAGATAAAAGCTTTGATGGAGGTACAACCTGAACACAAGCTTTCTCTAAACCTTTGTGTTGTTATCATTGATTTTTATTCCTTGAGTAACTTTTGTAATAGCCTTTTCATTTCATACTAATTTCACACTTTATTTCACAATATTCATATTTTATTGCTTTTTTATTTCTATCTTATCTTATCTTTAAAGTGAAAAACATGATTATGTTGTTCATGCAACATAAAGAAGGCATTACTCTGAAAATTTCCATGTGTTAAACATAAGTCCCAGCTAAATGGGAAAAATGCAGGTATTTCTCCAACCACACATGAACAAACACTAACTCTTTACTGAGTGGTATATTTAAAAGCCAAGACACGAAGAATGCGTTGTC
Organism: Telmatherina bonti; assembly: GCF_933228915.1. Classification (NCBI taxonomy): domain Eukaryota; kingdom Metazoa; phylum Chordata; class Actinopteri; order Atheriniformes; family Telmatherinidae; genus Telmatherina; species Telmatherina bonti. Next base: position 30,482,639 of record NC_136629.1, on the reverse strand, counting down.
ATGCCAGGGTGAAGAAGTTCACTTACTTTTAAACTGACAGGTAACATTATGAAGTAGGTGGGGTTGTTTAAGCCGTCATAAACATGTCTCCTGCAGCCTTTTGAAATGGACATTTTCAGAGCGTGTTGTTTTTAGAACGATTATAGTGTAAATTATGAAAAGAAAAAAAAAAAGCCAAACAACTCCCCTGCTTGAAACCATCAGCAATCACCCTTTAGGCATAAAACGACACTTTAATGAGATAATGATAAAGCATGCTTAAGGCAGGATTAGAATATGACAAAAAAATAAATCCCAGCACAGGCGGCTGCTGGAGTTATGAAAAAGAGAATATTTTCTTGGCAGGAGACACTTTGAGACTATGATTGTTGTTTAAATGCCACAAAGTCAAGGCATTCAGTATTTCTTTGTTATGGACTAAAGAGTGGAAATATTTGTTAGAAGTATCAGATATAATTTGTCTTTAAATAAATTCATGTATTTTAAAACACACACAGAAACCCAGCAATTATTTTATAAATACGGTACCTTCATTTTTTGATTACACAGAACTTTTATTCATTTGTTTCCTATACTGCTTAGTCCTAGTCAGGGTGGTGGGGAAGCGGGAGCTTATCCCAGTAATCACTGGGCGAGAGGCAGCATCACAAAGAGAATGTAAACGTTAGTAGTAAACAGGTAAATGTTGGCCAGCAACTACAGAAAGATTCTGAAATACAACATCATTTCCCCATGTGAGGTGGTTGATGGTTCTCAAAATAAGACAAAGACCAAGAGGCCTCCTCAATGATACTTAATGTCTGGCTCATACATGTTTAAGATATATGTGCAACATCTGACGTTATACGCTTTTATTCGACGTGTATGTGTATCCACAGAGCTATGAGGAGGAGCGCCGGATACGTAATGAGCTCGAGCTGAGGAGCCAGAGACTGACCCTAGAACTGGCCGATACCAAACAGCAGATCCAGGAAGGAGACTATCGTCGAGAGAATTACCCAATCATCAAACGGTTTGTGACAGTGAGACAAGTTAAAGGATTTGAAGAAGGCAGAAGCATTTAACATTAGTTTAAGCTGGCTTTTTACACACAATAAGTTGACTTTTTAGATGTGATTTTATTTCGATTGTTCAATTTGATTGCTTCTTTTTTTTTTTTTTTAAATGTTTTTAGATGTCTGAATTTTTTTTAAAAGTTGTCCTAATGTATGTTATTTATTCTTTTTTTTAACCCCCCACAATGTGGCACTTTGGTCAACATTGTTGTTTTTAAAGTGCCTTATAAATAAAGTTGTATTGTAACATAAACAGTACATGAGAAAAAAAAAGAAAAAAACTAATTTCCCCTCGTATTTAACTCATGCATTCATAGGTTCTGAGCCTAATGTAGATAATTTCTTCCACTGTGGTTTATAGTGAGCGGGACAACTTAGAAGTAGAGTTGAAGGAGTTAAAGAGGAGATTTGAGACAATGGACTTTGCTCATGCTGCACTGACCAGAGAAAAGGACACACTCAACAATGAGGTTCATCTCAGATACCTACCTATTTAACCACACACCACTGAATTTTCTAAGGCTGACTGTGTCCTTGTCCTGCAGGTGGCAACATTGCAGCAATCAGTAACTCTCCTACAGAAGGACAAGGAGTACCTACACAGGCAGAACATGGAGCTCAGTGTCCGCTGTGCACATCAGGAAGACCGCCTGGAGAGGCTGCAGGTCCATCAACTTCGTGGATTAAAAGACTCATTTAATACACGATGCATTAAGTAACATGAAGTAACATGAATTGTTTTGTTTTCCAGATACAATTAGAGGACACGAAGAAAGCCAGGGAGGATGTTTATGAAAAATATGTAGCATCCAGGTGCATTTCTGCTCTAACAGACACTAACTGTACATGTTTCAGTGCTTTTTTTATCTGGAAGACCGAAAGATTGTCTAAACATCAATTCAATTCAATTCGGCTTTATTTGTATAGCGCTACTTCACAACAATGTTGTCACAGGGCACTTTACATACACATCATTTCGAGCCAATTCATACATAGCCTATAATAGAAACCAACTGATTGCATCGAATCATGACTTCGATCTAATTCCCCATCCTGAGTATGCATGCGGCGACAGTGGGAAGGAAAAAAACTCCCCTTTAACAGGAAGAACACCTCTGGCAGAACCCGGCTCAGGGAGGGCAGCCATCTGCCTCGACTGGTTGGGGTGGAGATGACAGGAAAGACAGATCAACATGTACAACTGCACTTATTCAGGAAGACCTGCAGAAAAAAAGGAGAAATAAGTTAGAGACGGCAATATTGTCATATATTTATACATTAATATATTAGAGAAATAGAGCAAGGTACTTCTCAGTGCATCAGGTGACGTCCCCATTGCTACATAAGTAATGGATGGCTAGACTACCCATAACTATAAGAGCAATGAGCATAACCTGGACAGTTGGGTGCAACTCAGGAGATGCTCATATCCTAACTATAAGAATCATGAAAAAGGAAGGTTTTCATCTTGATCTTAAAAGTTACTGAATCAATGAATCAATAAACAACACCAGTAAGATGAATAAATTGTGACTTTGAAATGCAAGTACCAATTTCTTCCTTTTGATCTCTGATTTCTGATGAGAACAGTTTTGGGAAAATGCCATCTTCATGATTTTGTCCATATTTTGTCATCGTTTTTTTTTTCTTTTTTTTTTCTGCAGAGACCACTACAAGTCTGAGTATGAAAACAAGTTGAGAGATGAGCTGGAGAACATCAGACTAAAAACCAGCCAGGAGATAGAGACCCTACAGAGAACATCCAGAGAGATGTATGAGAGAGAAAACAGGTATCATTTTTGGTTATATTTAATATTATTATTACTTTTGAAAATGAGAAACCTGACAATTGTCAGTAGAGTCAAGGAACTTTTTGAATGTTGCGTTTTTTATTTACTTTAAACGTGCTTGCATGATTTATCTAAGCTGTTCATTCATTCTTCTAGTTTTAACCACAATACAAATAATCTAATGAACTACATAATGCACATGAAAATATCCAACAGCATAAAAACTTGTACTACTTTTACTTTGTAATGAACTCAAGATAGAAGGACATACAGAGATATTTTGAATGACTAAAGGGATTTTTGCTGTATAAAATATAACAATAGAATATAGTGAATGCCTATAATTTAGCATTTTTATTGCAGTGTGTTTGTTTGTATGTGTGTGTTAAACCAGGAACTTGCGTGAGGCCAGAGACAATGCTGTGCTGGAGAGAGACAGAGCGATGTCTGTTGAGAGAGACACTCAGTCCAGATATGACCAGCTGCTGGAACAGTGAGTTTTAACACCAGTCACTGAGGAAAAAAAAAAATCAGTTCCGTATTTTCCTCACATCATGACTTTAAAAGTCAGCCACTTCTCTTTATTAGTTGATTATTCATTTTAGTTTTATAGAAACGGATAAATCAGGTTTTATTCATGTTGAATAAAAGTTCTTCTCCTCTAAAATGGTGTGTGGGGGTAAAAGTTGTTATGACAATGCAAAACAAATTGCAAACATAACATTTCTGTCAGTTGTACAAATGGATTTTATACACATTGCTAAAATAAACAAAACCATTATGATTATCTAAAATGAGTGTGTTTATTGCAAATGACTGATATTTCATCATGTAATAATTGCTACAGGCGTAACAGCAGTAACTGTTGAGGTCATTTCTTTTCCCATCACATGCCCAGTTTGCAACTCCTTTCATTAACATTGTTCACATGTTTTAATTTCACGAGTCTGCATTTATAGTCTCATAAACACCAGTCAGTGCGGCAAAAAAGCTTTCAGAATCTCCGGTGCAAACAGTTTTATGCTGCTGCTTTGATTACATGTCCATGTGGACGCTGTAAAAATAAACATTTCAAGTAGCAGTCGCAATGTTTTAGTTGGTTTGATTTAAGCAAGAAATTATTGTAGATCAGCAAAGCGTCGGTGCCACTCTGGAACCAGTTTTCCTGGCTGAGAGTTGGCTTGCTAGCTCCAGTCAGTTAGTCCTGAAACCGCCTCAGCCTTAAACAGGAATGACTGAAGGATGACTGTTTTCAGCCCATGGTAACTAACTTATTTACTGTATTTATTTTAACAGAAAGGTTATTTAATAAAGTGAATAAATGTGTTGCATTTGTCCATGCTGAACAACTCTGCTACCGTGGGAAGATAAAATTCCAACTATAAGTACTGTAATTAAATGTAACTTCCCTCCTTAAAAAAAAGCTAAAAAAAACTTAACCTAAGGGCAAGAGGGAGGAGCCAACTAACTGTCCCATTTCTCCTATTCATTCCTCAGTCCGACTAGTGTGATTAATAGATGTGCATCATGATAATGTAAGCTTACATTCAGCTTTAATTCCACTGTTTCGCTGTAAGCTGCGAGCTTGTTCTTGAAGTGTGAGCCCGCTGCAGTCTTATCACCAGTGAATGTTGTGGGCGTGGCAGCGTACAGGTCGCTGTGGTTTTCCGTGTCTGAAGATGACATGAATATTTTGCTGTAACCGGCGGATCAGTAGGTCACATGTAAGTCAAAGTTTACTGAAAGACTGTTTAGTACTAGTACCACTAGCAACAGGTATCTCTGTCCTCAGTGTCTCCCTTTTAGAAGTGAAATACCTTTACATGGGTGGGAAAAAAACAAAAAAAACCAAGAAGCAGAGTTCCTCTAAAACTGTGACTTATAATTTAAAATGACTACTTTAGAACTAATGCAAATTTTCTGTTTAGATTTTAACATTCAAACATTTTCTTGTTTAGCACTCGTAAGTTGATATCGCAATGGAAAGGATTTACGTCTATCCCTGCTTCAGGCAACAATGTCCATGTTAAGCTTCAAAAGGGGGCCTCTGGTGATGGCTGTTTCGGAAGTTTCCGAATTTGCGCAGACATTGCAACTTAAACTATTGATTCCTCCTACACTCACTGACAGAAACACCCAAATATTTTAACTCTCCACTTTCACATTATACAGATATCAGCCAGTTTCCTGTTTCTTTTTTATTTATTTCTTGCACAGTTTTTCCAAAAGGTATCTTTTAACAGTAGAGATGAATTATAAAAAATAAAGTGTTGCAACATGACATCTTATATTCTATCATTATGAACATTTTTCATTTTTCTTTTAATTTTATAGGATTACTTGCAGAAAGGGAGAGATATGCACACATACACACACACACACACACACACACACACACACACACGCAACAGCAGCAGCAGCAGCAACAGCAGCAGCAATGGTCCTGTCCTGGGTTACTACTACATACCCATCATTTCTCTAAATCCAAACCACCAGCTGTTGGTCTTTCCATACACACACACACACACACACACTTTTACACACTCTTTCTGCCATGATCACATTCCTTTTCTGCGTCACATCGCAAGCCAGCAATGACAGATGCTTGCCTCAAGCCCTTAACCCCTAACCCCACGCATGCCCCTATTTTTGGGGTAAAGAATGAGGCGGACAAGCTTGAAATGGCGTCAGATGATTGAGGCATTGAGGGCCAGCTTGAATCTCTGCGCTCTGTTTCAGACTGTAGGCTGACAAGCCATTTAATGTGACGAAATTGTCCAAACAAAGCAAAGTGTTGAGTGCGGTTTTCACTTTCACCATCAAAGCGGACTGAAAGTTAGTACGACAAAATTGCTTTGGGAAAAAAATATAGCAGCAAATACTGCCATTAAATTTGATATTTGAAAGGACAGAGAAGGAACGCAGCAGACTGCGCTCCTTTAGAAGTAGGCTACTGTACTTTTTCTTCTTTTTTTTTCTTGAGGAAAACATTGCTTCTCTGCTTCTAGATGGCAGCTGACATTTATAAAAGAAGACATAACATGTCAACCATGCGTACATGTCTGTCACTGCGGGCACATAGCTCATGCCTGCGCACTATGGATGATGAAATCTCATCAGGTCAGCTGTAATCGAGAGTTATTAATATTATCCAACCTCCGTGGCTTGATAAAGCTTGTGTGTGCATGCTTGAAAACTGCCTAAGGAGGAGCACCATGCTTTACAGTCATTGCTTTTGTTTTTTTTAAAGCTGTAGCAGATTATTCCCTTTTTTTTTTTTTTTTTGTCTTTTGTTCATGAGTTAATTCTGTTTTGTATTAGCTTATTATTCAGTTTATAAAATGTCTGAAAATAAACAACACACAACATTTTTTTTGTGTCATCTTCAGCGTGTCTTTACAGTCAAACTAATAAACCGAAACATAGCCATTCAACTGAAGGGGATAATGAAACACAACACAGAGGAATGTTTTCTCCTTTGGGAATATGAAGGCTTTTTGTTACTAATTAACTGATTTTTATCAAATACAACCTTATTTGCAAAAAAGGGCTTTGTAATTTGTAGATAAAAACAACATAAAACCCTAAATGAGACACTGTTTGGAGCAGACGATGCTCTAAAAGCTCTATGTACTTTTCAGCATTGACGATGCCTTCATCAGTGGTTCCTCTCTTCTTTATGACACAGTATCAATGGCATGGTTTCCAAAAAAAAAAATTAAAGTTTTGATTTTGTGTCACTGCCTTTTTGGTAATGACATTGTAATATGTGTATGAAAGTTTAAACAAAGAGTTTTTTTTTTTCTTGAATGCAGGTTGTCCCCAGCTGCCGTTATTATATGCATCATATAATATATGCATCATGTGAAAACTGAAAGCAAGAATAGCTTAAGTCTTTTTCCTCAGAAAAATACCTCTCTTGCTGCCAGCTAGAATGACTGAAAATAATACAAGATTAACCACTGGTTTGAGTGCTGTTGAGTAGTAATGGAGTAATTTCAGACTTGGCTTTCCTGCTTTGCGATTTGCTGTAATATCACAGATGCCAAACTGTTAGATGCCACTTAAACACTTCTCACACACTACGCATTGAGCAACTCACATGAAATAGTCAGTTGCTTTTCAATTTCTAAACAAACATCAAGCAATTATTCTCCAAAAATAGTTGAATTAAAATTACATGAAGGAAAATATTGCAACATTTATTTGAAACCACAGGAGCCTGAAGGGAATTTGGCTTCCAATGCATACCAGGTTGCTTTCTTACTCAGATAATACATAATCTTTATGCAGAAAAACCTTGTTGATCTCACTTTTTCAGTCCCCACACTTGAATACATGTGTTTCCACATCTATTTGTTCCACAGGTTTCGTCAGCTTCAGTTGGGCACCGATAGCCGGGTAGCAGAACTGTCCAGCCAGGCCAAGCTACACTCCTTCGAAGCTGAGCGTGCTCAGATGCTCAAGGAGGAGATGGCTAAGGCCCTGGCCCAGAGCCAGGTGGAGTGTGAGAAACAGCAGAAGAAACTGGAGGTACTGTGAAAAAACAAAACAACCTTGTGTTTGCCTCTCTGCAGATTAGCATTACTCCTTAGTTTTATTAATCATACAGCATTAAGATAATTTAGTAGTTAATAGATAAAACATATCTAAATGCATCGATAAACATATTTTACTCTCAAATGCTGTTAAAGAGTAAGGAATCGCTCCTTAACTCCTCTTAAATCAGGCAGCTATAGTCGGTATAATTTCAAAAGAAGAAGAAAAAAGCATTTGTACCGTGATGCAGGTTTTGTACGTTTCCAATCATTCTGTGACCTGCTGTTGCTTGCACATTCATATATTAGAGAAAATAGCATAGTATTGTGAATAGCAGTGTGATTGGAGCAGATTCAGAAGTGGAGTTGATGGGAATCAAGTATATGTGCTTTAGAAATTGTCCATGTAAAAAAAAAAAAACAAAAACAGTTCCATATGCTTTTCAAATACAATCTTTTCTATATACATCTACAATGGTGCTTTTTTTATGTTCTTAACTACATTTTACACTTATTTATTTATAATAACATTTTACAATAAGTGACAATGCATTGGCTGACTCAGAGGTCCACAGCTTTAAAATAGGTGTCCACTGTGGTGGACACTTTGACCAACAGGGCCGAGACATGCAAAAAGGATTTTTGTCTCTTTTTAAAGAGTTAACCAACCATCCATTTGTAGGTTACCCTTCCTCTATGCGCTGACAGGAGATATTCAGGCTTTTAATTATTTAATTTATTTATTCAGGCTTTAGCTTTTTTATATGCCTTATTTAAATAAAGCAATATTTAAAAAAGATTGCACACGTTTAGCAACCCAACCCAGTGGGATTGAAGGTTATGGTACAAAGCGCCTTCTGAAACCTGAATCTTAATGTTCAGAAAAAAAGGAAATAGTAAAGTTTACATTTTAATGGAAAACTTATTTTTCTTTCTGGCTTTTTCTTCCTTAAACTTTAACGAGCAAAACTTAAAAAAAAAAAAACAAAAAAAAACAAAACCTGGCTATCTAGTGTGTCGCTTAGATAAATAAAGTTAATGTAATCATGTTTTAGAAATGAATATAAAAACAACAATCTTTGTTTATTCACAGTGATGGAACTTTGTGGTTTTATGCTCTTTCACATGAAATTACACCACTGGACATGTTTTAATTTTTAAGTCCAACCAATAATAACAAAAAAAGCAGAAAAATCACTCATTTTCTCTCGTCCTCTTTGCCTGTCCCTCAGCTCCTCACTCAGGAGTTTTACGGGCTACAAACGTCATCTGAGAAGCGTCTGGCGGAGCTGCAAGCTCAGAATGCCGAGCAGGCATCTCGACTGGAGACATATGAAAAGCTCGAGCGAGAGTTGGACCAGGTCACCATGCAGGCTGCTGAAAGTAAGATCCTAACATTAGTTCTGTGCTAGCCAGTACCTTATGCAGATGACTAAAGTCAGAAAGACATAAACAAGTTGACACTAACAAATTTCAAATGCACTATGCTGTAACCTGGACCAGAGTTTGTAAAATGAGAGGTCATCTTATTGGATTAAGATGTAGGGAGTTTAATTAAAGAAAGAAAGTGGGAGAAATTTACAGGGTTTTTTTTTCTTGTAAAAAATGAGCAGAGCAAGTAAAATCCTACTTGCTTCAGTCAAAATAGACCCCATGATATTGATGCTTGTTTGTTTCTATTTGATACCAGTTGAGAATGAGGAGGAAGCAGAGAGAGTTCTCTTCTCGTATGGCTATGGAGCCAATGTTCCCACAACAGCCAAAAGAAGACTAAAGCAGAGGTAAAGTGTGGTTTTTGGTCATCTTTTAAAAAAAAAAAAAATCTCTGACATCAGTCTTCTGCAAAATCTTTAGTTTGAAACCTGTGTGTACAGTCAAAATGGTAAATTGATCCCACCCCAGTGCTGTGGTATCATAAACTGAAAGGAATAATGTGGCAATACACACGTGTGATCTTGTTAGTGTTGTCATGTCTTTGGAAAGTGTTTTTATTTGGCTGTTTTGTAGCGTTCACCTGGCCCGGAGGGTGCTGCAGCTTGAAAGGCTGAACACATCACTGAGGAGAGACCTGGAGAAACACCAATCACAGACAGGACAGCTATCAGAGGAGGTACACACACATTGACACATAGTAATCACGTGTGTTTGCCTGGAGATCATCATTAATGGAATAAAGTTTGATTTAATGTTAATTTTCAGAGAAACACTTCAAGTCTCTACGTGCAAATGCGTGTTTTCCCACCACCTCAAATCCCCCACAGCAACTCATATTATTGTTCCTCGTCTTCTATCAAAGTCAAATTGATTTATTAGAACCAGCCTTTACCTCTGACTTCTTTATTACAGAGCAAAACCTGGTGAGTCCTCATTGCCTATAATTTAGTTTCTCGTCTCATAACGATGCACTTTTAATCACTCTGTGGCAGACTGTACAATAACGGACGCCAAACAGGAATTTGCAAAAGTTTTAGGTACTTTACAATTCATTTGCATCCATCCATCCATCCATCCATCCATCTTCTGCTGCTTATCCGGGGTCGGGTCGCGGGGGCAGCAGCCTAAGCAGGGAAGCCCAGACTTCCCTCTCCCCAGCCACATTTGCCAACTCTGCGGGGGGGATCCCGAGGCGTTCCCAGGCCAGCCGAGAGATGTAATCCCTCCAGCGTGTCCTGGGTCTTCCCCGGGGTCTCCTCCCCGAGGGACGTGCCTGGAACACCTCACCAGGGAGGCGTCCAGGAGGCATCCTGACCAGATGCCCGAGCCACCTCAACTGGTTCCTCTCGATGCGAAGGAGCAGCGGCTCTACTCTGAGCCCCTCCCGGATGACTGAGCTCCTCACCCTATCTCTAAGGGAGAGCCCGGCCACCCTGCGGAGGAAACTCATTTCAGCCGCCTGTATACGAGATCTCGTTCTTGCGGTCACGACCCACAGCTCATGACCATAGGTGAGGGTAGGAACGTAGATCGACTGGTAAATCAAGAGCTTCGCCTTCTGGCTCAGCTCCTTCTTCACCACGACAGACCGGCGCAGAGCCCGCATTACTGCAGACGCCGCACCGATCCGTCTGTCGATCTCACGCTCCATCCTTCCCTCACTCGTGAACAAGACCCCGAGATATTTAAACTCCTCCACTTGAGGCAGGACCTGACTCCCGACCCGGAGAGGGCAATCCACCCTATTCCGGCTGAGGACCATGGTCTCAGATTTTGAGGTGCTGATTCTCATCCCAGCCGCTTCACACTCGGCCGCGAATCGCTCAAGCGAGAGCTGGAGATCACGACCAGATGACGCCAACAGGACCACGTCATCCGCAAAAAGCAGGGACCCAATCCTGAGGCCACCAAGTCGGATCCCCTCAACCCCTCGGCTGCGCCTAGAAATTCTGTCCATATAAGTTATGAACAGAATCGGTGATAAAGGGCAGCCTTGGCGGAGTCCAACCCTCACCGGAAACGAATCCGACTTACTACCGGCAATGCGGACCAAGCTCTGACACCTGTCGTACAGGGACCGGACAGCTCATACAAGGGGGTCCGGTACCCCATACTCCCGGAGTACCCCCCACAGGAGCCCCCGGGGGACACGGTCGAATGCCTTCTCCAGGTCCACAAAGCACATGTAGACTGGTTGGGCAAACTCCCATGCCCCCTCCAGGACCCCAGAGAGGGTATAGAGCTGGTCCACTGTTCCGCGACCAGGACGAAAACCACACTGCTCCTCCTCAATCCGGGATTCGACTATCCGGCGGACCCTCCTCTCCAGGACCCCTGAATAGACCTTACCAGGGAGGCTGAGGAGTGTGATTCCCCTGTAATTGGAAAACACCCTCCGGTCCCCCTTCTTAAAAAGGGGGACCACCACCCCAGTCTGCCAATCCAGCGGTACTGCCCCCGATGTCCACGCGATGCTGCAGAGGCGTGTCAGCCAGGACAGCCCCATAGCATCCAGAGCCTTAAGGAACTCCGGGCGGATCTCATCCACCCCCGGGGCCTTGCCGCCAAGGAGCTTTTTGACCACCTCAGCGACTTCAGCCCCAGAGATAGGAGAGTCCACCCCTGAGTCCACCAGCTCTGCTCCCTCATGGGAAGACGTGTTGGTAGGATTGAGGAGGTCTTTGAAGTATTCCCTTCACCGACCCACAACGTCCCGATTTGAGGTCAGCAGCTCCCCACCTCCACTGTACACAGTATTGATGGAGCACTGCTTCCCCCCCCTGAGCCGCCGGATGGTGGACCAGAATCTCCTCGAAGCCGTCCGGAAGTCTTTCTCCATGGCCTCGCCGAACTCCTCCCATGCCCGAGTTTTTGCCTCGGCAACGGCCGAAGCCGCATGCCGCTTAGCCCGTCGGTACCCATCAGCTGCCTCCAGAGTCCCACAGGCCAAGAAGGCTCCTTCTTCAGCTTGACGGCATCCCTCACTGCTGGTGTCCACCAACGAGTCCTGGGATTACCGCCACGACAGGCACCAACGACCTTGCAGCCACAGCTCCGGCTGGCCGCCTCAGCAATAGAGGTACGGAACACAGCCCATTCGGACTCAATGTCCCCCGCCTCACCCGGGACATGTTCGAAGCTCTGCTGAAGGTGGGAGTTGAAGCTCGCTCTGACAGGGGACTCAGCCAGATGTTCCCAGCAGACCCTCACAACACGTTTGGGCCTGCCAGCTCTGACCGGCTTCCTCCCCCACCATCTGAGCCAACTCACCACCAGGTGGTGATCAGTTGACAGCTCCGCCCCCCTCTTCACCCGAGTGTCCAAGGCATGTGGCCGCAGGTCCGACGATACGACTACAAAGTCGATCATTGAACTGCGGCCCAGGGAATCCTGATGCCAGGTGTACATATGGACACTCTTATGCTGGAACATAGTGTTCGTTATAGACAATCCATGACGAGCACAGAAGTCCAATAACAAAACACCATTTGGGTTCAGAGGGGGGGGACCATGCCTCCCAATCACTCCCCTCCAGGTCTCACTGTCATTGCCCACGTGAGCATTGAAGTCCCCCAGCAGAACAATGGAGTCCCCAGAAGGAGCACCCTCCAGCACTCCCTCCAAGGACCCCAGAAAGGGTGGGTACTCTGAACTGCTGTTCGGTGCATAAGCACAGACAACAGTCAGGACCCGTCCCCCCACCTGGAGGCGGAGGGAAACTACCCTTTCATCCACTGGGGTAAACCCCAACGTGCAGGCACCAAGCTGGGGGATGATGAGAATGCCCACACCTGCTCGGCGCCTTTCACCATGAGCAACTCCAGAGTGGAAGAAGGTCCAGCCCCTCTCGAGGGTACTGGTTCCAGAGCCCAAGCCATGCGTCGAGGTGAGTCCAACTATATCTAGTCGGAACCGCTCAACCTCGCGCACCAGCTCAGGCTCCTTCCCCACCAGAGAGGTGACGTTCCACGTCCCTAGAGCCAGCTTCTGCAGCCGGGGATCGGACCGCCAGGGTCCCCGCCCCTTGCTGCCGCCCAGCTCACATTGCACCCGACCCCTACGGCTCCTCCCGCAGATGGTGAGCCCACGGGAGGTGGGGCCCATGTAACCCTTTCGGGCTGAGCCCGACCGGGCCCCATGGGCGAAGGCCCGGCCACCAGACGCTCGCTCTCGTACCCCGCCTCCAGGCCTGGCTCCAGAGGGGGGTCCCGGTAACCCGCGTCCGGGCAAGGGAACATTCATGCCCAGGTTGGTCGTCATCATAGGGGTCTATGAGCCGTGCTTGGTCTGGTCCCTCCCCTAGACACCTGTTTGCCATGGGTGACCCTACCAGGGGCATAAAGCCCCCGACAACATAGCTGCTAGGATCTTCGGGACGCACAAACCCCTCCACCACGATAAGGTGACGGCTCAGGGAGAGGCAATTCATTTGCAGTATGACATTAACCCCGAACATCCTGGGAGACCGGAAAAACAGCAAATCCTTTAACATATTTTATATCTGCCACAGAGCCACGGTCATATTATTGATCTGTCAGTGTGGAAAAAAATTAAGGAGTAAAAGCAACTCCCCCCAAAAAAAAATCAAAATTCGCAGAACTGTGAAAAATTCTCCACTATCTTTGAAATAACCTACCTACCAAATGTCTTAAAAGTCTTGTGTGATTGGATTTTTTTTTTATTTTTAGTTTGTGTAAATTAATAGAAATAAAACTATTTGTGGCATTATCTTTTAAAAAGTCTTCCCATGCATTGCACTTGATGCCATTGCTTATCTCAAAGACACCGAGTTTCACTTGCCATTTTTTCCCCTAACAACGGCTCTGCAACGTCTCTGATTCTGCTTTTAAAGTCATGCCAAAAAATGACAGAAAAAAGAATTAACAGCAGACAGTAGACACCACTGCATTTGTATGAGAAGAGCACAAAGTTAGTCTTGTTAGCTGTCATGCTTGTTGACACAGTGAGTAGTAGAGCCAAAAACCGTGATGGCCATGCTCTTCGCTCTGCCAACAAAGCTCAACGCTCAGCCCTAATCATTGAGTTTTTGTTGTGTTAAGCACATGTGCATGCAACAATGAGACTTTAATTTTGGGTGTGTTTATTTTGTCTATGTGTGACTTTGTAAAGTCACATGTCCACCACTCGTGTGCTATTGTCCAAAACTTGAAATCACAAGAGTGACAGCTCTGGCAGCCTGTGCGCTTGTCTCTCCTCCACTGTTTATTATAATCTCATTGAGAGGAGAGCTTGTACAAGTCAGAATGAAGTGGATACACAGATTTGAGGCTAAATAAACCAGCCTTTCAGATGTCAGTTGTGATTGACTGGCACTCGTCTGGAATTCTTTATGATTCATCAAGTATGAAAGAAAAGAGTGAAAAATTATACTTCCTTTTGGGTGTTAACCATTTAACCACCCACACAACAACCTGACTAACTCACTATTGTCCCTGCCCTCCCACCCAGTCCTACTCACTACTGGCCGGCTGTAAAACTAGTTTAATGTGTAACACCCTAACTTTATCTATTGTTTAGCCCATTTAAGCATGAGCGATATTGTACTGTGTTTTAATAGAAAAAAGATCCAGCTGAGATATGCCTTCAGTCGAAACTCATATTTATAGGCCCTCAAAATAACCTTGGTGACATTAAAGATAAAGCTTCCCATGGCTACAGTTGTCAAAGGGGAGTCGTCTACTCAAGGATATTTAGTGGTTGGTATTTTCATTTCTTTGTTGTATGAATGATTCTTGCAATTACATTTTACATTGTTAGGAAGCCTTTTTTTTTTTTTTTTTTTTTTACTTTAAATGGGGCCACATTTGTGATGAAAGTGCATGTGTACGATGTGCAGCATTGGGAGAGTTGAGTATGTGATGAAAAACGTGCCAAATTTTCCGGCAAGGCCAAACAACTTGATCTGCTGTTGATTCTTGTTTTGAGCCTCGGGTTGCCCTGATTGTGATGATAAGGTGTTTATCACCTGTAAGTATGTATCCTGCTTCTTGAGACCACACCTGATTTGCTTATTGGGACTTCTATTCAGAGGGGCTGGATCATTTTCAGTCTCCACTGGTCTTTGGAAGGGGCGTTTTCTGTTGGAATTGGAGAAACCATTTATGATTTTAGCGTTATATGTTGAGATATTTAAATGGTTCTCTTGATTTGTTTATTACAGCTGCAAGTTTGTACATTTTGCCAGTAAACCTAATTTGCAGAGGGGTTTGCTTGCAACTGTACGCCTTTGACCGATGTGGACAAGGCTCATTCCATTGAGCAACTTTAAGACCGTGTTCTGCAAAGTTAAGCTGCAACATTATTTAAAGGCCAAGTTCCACATAACAGGGGAAGTCAGGCAGGCTGCAAAATGGGCATCCCACACCACAACACGACACCAGGATAACTCCACAAGAAGACATATTTGCAGGACAGTATGGCTGATGGCTCTCTATCCAGACTGAGCACTAACAGTCTTATAGCAGAAAACCAAAATTGTCAGTATGTCTTGCATCTTCTGACTTTAATCATCGATTGGGATAACCAGCACTTTTTAATAGCAGAATAAGTTGCAGGAACTATTTAGTAAGTTTTTCCATGAGTGCAACCCACATAATGACGTGCTGCTCATCCCACAAGTGCATTTTTCTCATAATTGTGAGACCATTCAACAAACTTTCTAGTGGTATAAGATTTATTGCCAACAAAAAGCAGAGTTGTTCTTACCTTTTGGGTATTTCCACCTTTCTGCAATGAAAAACATTCACAAGTTGAAAGCATTCAAGACTGATCCAGTCTTTTCCGGGTGAAGATGCTCCAGCATATTCAGCCAAAGGTCAGACCGAACAAAGCTCCCAGAACCTTTACTGGCCACTTAAATAAAAAACATGGCAAATTATTTCTTATTTCAACCAATGGCTCCGGAATCAAAGATAATTGTGGCAGAATTTGTTATATTTCAAACATCGAATCATTTTTATTTAAGTTGATAAAATGTTGTTTCTCGGTTCCAGTCCTCCGGCCCCCCCTGCCCCCCTGTTCTGCATGTTTTATAGGCAACCCTACCTTAACACACCTGAATGAAATAAAGGGCTCGTTAACAAGCTGCAAAGAACTTGTTAAGGAAGTTCAATAATCTGACTGAGGTGCTTCGGAGGAGGATCATGTCCAAAATCATGCAGGGCAGGGGGGGCCTGAGGACTGGAATTGAGAAACACTGTCATAATGAAACTCGTCATGTACACACCTAATAAGGACCAAATCATTTTTTTCCCTCCTCCTGTCCACTTTCACATGACATGTTTTTTGGTCCTTAGTTGTCTGCAGCGAACCAGCTATTGCAGCAGTCGCAGCAGCCTTATAGCTACCTGATCGAGACAGTGAGACAAAGGGATGCACAGATCAGCATGCTGAAGGAACGGGTCTCTTCTCTGGAGGATGATGTCAGGTACGCACGCAGTCCTGTTTGCCAGTCTCTTCCTCTTAATGTCATTTGTTTTATCTCTTGTCTTCTCGCCATACATCCCTACTCTTGGGGCGTCTCCTTTATCCTTATCTCGCCTTGTCATCTTCCGTCCCTCTCTTATCCTGTCTGTGCACCTGTGCAGTTGCATGTCTATTCCCAGTAACAGGCACACATCAGCACATCTTACAGCTACTTGGCACTGACCTGAATCCTTGTTGTCACCCACTGTATTTTAGCTTGACAAATATGCATACTGACAGACTGCAGGTTTTCTCTTGCTGCTCACTACCACTGAGCGCTCACCTGGGGCAAGCAGAAGGAAAAAAAAAATCCTTTTTAAATGCTGTCAAGCTTCTCTCTAGCCTCCCCCCTCTGCCTGTCAGATAAATTGAAGTTTCCCTGTGGTTGTATAGAGCTGTATTAGCAGCAAGAGACACAGCTCACAGGAGGTTCCCTCTTTGTGTTACAATAAGCTAAAAGAAAAAAAATTCCCAGATTCCTCATTCAACCATGTTGAAGCTGTTATTTTAAGATCGATTCAGGATGTTACAAGTTCCAACTTGTGTGTGTCACTGCCCAATGGATAGATTATTTAAACAATGCTGTTGGCTGTTTTAAAAATGTATTACTTGTGTTTTTGATGTTATTGTTAGCTGCTGATGAATTTATAAAGTTACTTATAGTCAATACTAACAAAAAAAACCCCCACCAGTTTTATTAAAATAGTCTGTTGATTAACAATGGAAATCCACTTCATCAAGAGCAAAACTCGTATGGAATCATCCAAAGGGTTGAGTAACCATTCAGAATATCAGATTTCATTAAATGCATATAAAACTGTATAAAGAACTTGTTGAAAGTGGATTAATGAATTATCTGCGTGTTTTCCAATGTGACTCCAGCTCTCTGAGGAAAGAACGGAATTGTCTGCAACAGGTGAAGAATGACATGGCCACTGACTTGGAGCGACTTCTCAACCACAGAGAGGTATATGTGAAGATGATGTGAAAATAACTGGTATTAGACCGTAAGTTAACTTTCTTAATCCGTTTATTTAGTGACTACTTATTGAAGCTTGTGGAGCGCTATTAATGTTAGCCACTTGATATTAACCCCAAAGGCGGCAATGTGTGGCTGAGAAAGCTGCATTTAAATCTCCAAAAAGACCAATTCAGTGAAAACCACAGGAAGGATTCTAAAGCTCTTTTCAGAGGATAATTCAAGTCAGTGTGGCAAAACATATACGACGTTTCCAGTAAACTATTTAAAGTTGGAAGTAACTGAACATACAGTTACACCAAGGAAGCAAGCATCAACACAGAGCCCTTTAAAGCAATATGACTTTAAAATGGATGCACAAAACAATTGAAAAACAAATGGATGGGAGTAAGAGATGATGTTTGTAACCAAACTTCAAGCAATTGGCTGAAGGAAATTAGAATTGCATGCAGACAAGTCAAATGTAAACCTTCACATCTTGACACGTAAACAAGAAAAAGTAACGTTGTGTGAATATACACCATGTTTCTTGCATTCAGATTTAAGGTGGAAATTGAAAAAATCTGGTTTGTGACAAGGCTCAGTACTGCAAAGCTCATCTGTCACCCGTTGTATAAAAAAAGTTGAAACAGAAATGATTCGGAAAATTTGTTATAAGTGATGTATATGCCTTAAGCATTTTTCATTTGGTTCATAAGTATATATGAACCAAATATATTACATACATATAACACACAAACATACACTGTACCACTAGATAGATAGATAGATAGATAGATAGATAGATAGATAGATAGATAGATTCTCTCTGCTCTCTAATTAAGAGTTTATAACATGTTTTTGTACTTTGGTCATTTTAAAATTTTTCGTCCACAGTTTTCATTAATAGACATTAAGATCTGACAGTTAGCCAGGACGGGATCATCCAGAGACACCGTCTGTCTGGTCATGTTCTGTGTGGTCATTTTCTGTTTTTTTGGACAGAGAAGGGCAGACGCAGCAGCTGAAACTATACCCGCGTTCACGTTAGTCACTTAGTTTCTACTATAACCAGGAAAACTCGCTAGACTGGTTAGTTGCATTTTCTTTAAATAGAATGACAAGATGGGTCAGAAATATTACTGAATTTATATCTACAAAAGCTGTTAGGGTATTTGTGGAGGTTTATCTACAATTTCCTGGTATACCAGGAAATTTTGCACTGACAAATGTTCCACGTTATATGATTAAATGTGTTCATTTTTCTGTAATCAATTGTAATGAATTAATTAAAGTTCCACCCAAATATATCATTACATTAGTTTTTTGTGTGTTTTAATTGTATTTTAATTTAAATGAACATTAGCAGTAATTTCATCATTTTTGCCAGGGGTTGTAGAAATGTGTCCTCTAGCCAGCCGTTTGCTACATGAAGTATGTGCACTGTCACAGACAGCTGTTCCTCAGCTTGGCTGTTTGAGATTCCATCAAGTTGCATGCATGCGTGTGTGTGTGTGTGTGTGTGTGTGTGTGTGTGTGTGTGTGTGTGTGTGTGTGTGTGTGTGTGTGTATGTGTGTGCGTGTGTGCGTGCTTGTGTGTGCGTGTGACATGCCAGGGCTCATGTCCTCAGAGGTGATAAATAGAACCATGAAATGACCCACAGTCCTCCCTTCTGTCCTGCTGCTGCTGCCACCCCTGTAAACCTTTGAGCTTGTTGAACTAGAAAATCTGATAAGAGTGCAGATTCATTTCTTATGAGTATTTCTGAGTCTTTGTTCAGATTTACAGTCTATGGTTTAGACTCTTCCAACAGAATTTGGACACTGAACAAAGTTATTTCTCATACTTTGCTGTTTATTGTTTTATCCTTGTTTTTACATCTTCATATTAATGAAATTTGCGATTCACCAGGAGTTGGCGATGATGAAGCAGGTCCTGATCAGCATGCGGTCCAGACAGGATGACGCTCTGAACCTGTTGGAAACTGATAAAACTGCTGTCAGGACCGCGGGTTCAAGAAAACTTCAGTCCAGAAGAATCAACAGGACCACAGAAGAAGAGTCGCCAACCAAGCCCAAGCCCACTGTTTTTGTGAGTGTCTGATTTGGCAACACCCTTTTATGAGTCACACTGCCTCAACCTGCCCAGACACAGGTTTAGATGTAAACAGAAAAATAAAACCCAAAACATAAAACATTTTTGTCACAAAATTATGAATTGGCTTTGGAGTAAGCTGAGCACAGATACACTGCACAATATGTTGTTGAATCATAACAAAATCAAATAGGTGCGACTATCTTATACAATCAAACAAACAATCCTGTTGACTGCAACTTGTACGTTTCTCCTTTTTCTCATTGGCAGACAAATAAAGAAGTTCCTGATTGGTACCAAAGGCTGAAGCAGAAACCCAAATAAACTTTTGCTACCGTTGCTCTCTCAGGACTTAAAATGTCAATTTTATCAATGCATTTGTATTTTAAACTTGTAAATTACACCCATTTTCATGTCTTGACAACTTCTTAAATACAAAAGTACAAACTGTTGCCATTGTTTGAGTGTTTTGTTTTCTTCATCCTCTCTTGAATATTATTTAGAAGATAAATTCTCTGCAAGTTGGTCTGAATTCAGAAGAATTACCGTCCAGAAGGTACACATTTGTTGCTAACTGACTGCCCAAAAATTCCTTTTTCTTGGCAGAGGTCTATTTTATTAGGTCTGTCTATCATTATTTCCTGATCTGTTTCAGGCTTGAACATACCGTTGCTAGAGACAAACAACACTGCGGGAACCTTAGCCTTTGATTTGCATGAGCTGAAGCTCCTTTGACTTTAAATATAGACATAGTAGGCATACCTTTATTATTTCAGACCATGTTCTTATTGGTGTCATATTAAACGTAGCCACTCGGCTGCTTCAAAGTTGACTTGTCCCCTTTTTCTTTGTCTCTAATATCTTTTTTCAGCTAAACACATAAAAAATTGTTAATGCGTAATAATAATTTATGTCTTATTTTTTTCTTTTACTTATGTGCCAGTTTTTAACACAATCGAGCTCAAAATATGAGGATGTGGTACTGATTTAAAACTCCTGACTCTTATATTAAAAGAAAATTCGACCAGTTTTACATATTGAGTTTGGCTGACTTGTCACTAGAAGAAGCACTCAGATTTTAGAAATAATTAAAAAATTGTCTCTTAAGTTTTATTATATACTTTACAGAAGGCTTGCTTCACAAACTGGAAGATGCGGAACATGATAAACCTGTTAAAGTTCAAAGTGAATTTGTTGCACGCTGACAAGTGTGTGACTGTTCATTTGACTAAATTATGTAAAGTTAATACACAGGATATATCACTTAAGGCCAAAAGATTTACAGTTCAGTTTTAGTTAACTACATCCTATCAGATAATAAAAAAAAAACCCGCAAATGATAAGTAATGCAGTGCTGGATTATACACCTGTACTTGTACATTACGTACCCACAATTAACTTCACATTTTTAAGCAGCAAATATAAAACTCACATAGAGGGTATCCATATAATTATGCAACAAAAAAAAAATATAGAAAATATATTTATTTATTAGTTTATGTTTGAGGCTGCAGTAGTTTAAAACACCAAAACACGGGGAAATTCGCTAAATAGCTCCGGAAGAAGGGAAGAGAAAAAAAAGTTTAAGGAGTTCAGCCTTCTCCACCTTTTGCCGTCAGGCCGGTCCTGCACCTTTCCAAGGCGCTGAGATGGCGCGTAGGGCGGTGGCCGGTGAATGAATGATCAAAGCGTTTTCAGGGGGCTCGGTGGGCGGCGCGTGCTCTGTATTTACACTGCGCCGCTCCGCCCTGCAGAGAGAGAGAGAGAGAGATAGAAAACTGCCGGAGGGATGGAACAAGTGGAAGGAGATGTTGCCGACAGGCACACAGTAATTGCTCCACCACACGCACGACACCTCGTCGGCTCCACACTTTTCTCGGCACGCCGTCGCATCCCTTTTTCTGCGTAACAGGACGAGCGAGCATTTTGCGCTGCTGCGTCGGAGCTTCATGGCCGCAACACTCACGATGAGCGGCGGCGTGCAGGAGGACCCCTTCTATTCGCTGCAGAAAACGACTGGATTCCCTCTGGAGGACTCTGCGTTGTTCGGCTTGGACTGCAAGATCCCCGGAGCAGACAAGGCTGCACAAAATGACTTCGCGCAGGTAAAAGCCGTCAGAAAAAAATCCCACCGATTTCACATGTTTGTGCGTTTCTTTGAATGGGCGTGGCAGACTGGTTGGGGATCTCAGGTTGTTTTCTGTGCTGGCTTCTGAATTCTGACTGGGCCTTGCTGGGTTGTGTTTATCATCACTTTATTTTGCACTATATATATACATATATATATATATATATATATATATATATATATATATATATATATATATATATATATATATATATATATATATATATATATATATTTATTTATTTATTTGTGAGTAAGCGGCCAGCTGGACGTGCGACGGAGGCGCTCCGTCTGCAAACTCATTCACCGCATGTTTTCTCTGCCAGCCAGCCAGTTGGTCACCAGTTGTTGGGCTCCCCTTGGCACCCGCTCACAACCATCATACCCTGCTGACAACAACTGACTCCAGCTTCGGTAGAAATGTCCCCTGCAACTATGTTCCCAGTTTGTAGGAAAACTTGTGCAGCAGAAACGAGAAGTCTGGAACAGCTGGTTGGATCAGGAGCCTCAAATAGCAGCCCAACCCCAGACTGCTGCTGCTGCTGCTGCAGCAGCCGACAGGGAGGCATGGGTGTTTCCCCATTCCCTTTCATGTTGCTATTCCATCCTCTAGCTGCAGGACTGTCTAACTTTTACACATCAGATCCACTGGAGAGAGACCATCAGGCACAGTTCTAAGGAGACCTGAAGTGTCTCACCTTAAGTTTGGCTGTTTCATGAGTCCTATCATAAGTACACGTGCAGATTGTCTGTTTATATGGAGGATCTGATTCTTTAGATGGCGAGATCCTTAAGTGTTTGCCTCACAGAGGATAGGTAGGTTTTTGAGTTCAGATTTGCAGGCAGAGGGGGAATGTTGCAGCCGCCTATTGATGACTACTTGATAAATGTTTTAGCAGTGACTGTCCCATCAAACCTTTGTCTTCTCAAAATAGTACCTCAGGATAGTTTTAATGGAAGCTCGTGAGAAACTTTTTGCTTAAATTTGGCCTTGGCTTTTTGTGTTTTTTGTTAATCCACTTTTCTATGTGTTTACCATTCTATTCGCAGGCAAAGTTTGAGATGGACCGGTATCTCTCCCCTCAGCCTCCTCCTTTCCCACCTCACGCAGACAGCCAACAGAAGTCACACAGAGACAGTTCATCTGCAGTGGATCAGTTTTTCACTGATGATCCCACTGGGGCTCCCTACACCCTCAACATGAATCTTTACCTGCCTGATGTGGCCTATCTGAGGATGGGCTCAAGTCAGCATTTGCGGTCCCCTCAGCACCAGAACCATCAAGCTGTCACGCAAATAAAAACTGAAACGGCTTCTTCATGTTTCTCCGCCAACCTACAGCCTCACTGTCCCAACAATACACCCACAAGTAGCTGCAGCACATCTGGGCACAGCCCTGGCAACATTGCCATGGAAACCTCAGCCATAAACATGACCTTAACAGGGTTACCAGACTTCAGTGTTTTCAACCAGTCGGGAAGCAGCCGCGGTGGTGATTCTTTGCCAGAAGTGTTTATCAAACAGGAAATAACGTCCCAGTTCGAACAGCATGGGCTCCACCATGACGGCAGCAGCTCGCTGTTTCAGCTCCTAAACTCTGGCTTGGATCATCACCATGGCAATGGTATGGAGGCTCAGCATCATCATCATCATCATCATCAGCAGCAGCAGATACAGCTTAATTCTACCACCGCCATCCACACGCCTTTCCACGATTTGCCAGTCACTTCTTCTGCTTCCCAACAAGATCAAACTGCCAAGTCTGTCTACTGCAGTCTGGGCAGCAGCGTATACACACACCCTCACACTCAGGCACACCCCCATTTCCTGCAGCAGCAGGTGCCCTACCTGCCACCCTCCCCACCGAGCTCAGAGCCCGGTAGCCCTGACAGGCAGAAGGAGCTGCTCCACACTATGTCCCCTCCTCCTTCATATGCAGCCACTATTGCCTCCAAGTTGGCAGGAGGCAGTCCTGGACTTGGACCTGGCCCTGGACCTGGTAGCCTAGCCATGTCCCTCACTGCAGGTCCCACACCAGTCCAAGGCCCGGCTGCAGTCCTTCCCCAAGTCCCCACAGCAACTCCAACTCCATCACAGAACCCCATGCCTGTCCGCTACAACCGGAGAAACAATCCAGACTTGGAGAAAAGACGAATCCACCATTGTGATTACCCAGGTTAGAAGAACAGCATATGCCCACTCTGAATTACACACGCAGATTGTTTCTTCTGTGGCGTGTGTGTGTTTGTTTTTGTGCTGCACTGTGGTCAGGTGAATGTCAGGTCACTCACAAAGGTCAGCATTATGGCAACCAGATTCATTTTAAGACTGCCATGCATTTTTTTGAAATTATAGGCTGTGTTTAAGATGACTTTCCATTTTGGTCATCGTGCCCATTATGCACTCTGCTGAAATAACAAATATTACAGCAAAGTAGATGGTCTGTTACTGCCTTTGACTTAAGTATATGGTCTAGGTATTTATTATTGTACCTTAAACTATTGTGTCAGTGTTAACCAGGAGCTCCCACACTGTTGTGGCTTCTAAATCATCACTGGAATGATTGTGGAACAAAACCGAGTGTGTGGGTGTGTTAATTACATAGATGTTCTCCTTTAGTCATTTGATCTCTTTTTTTCCCACACACACACATTTGCATGCATACTTGAGATTGCTCACTCAGGTTAAATTATTTTTTTTCCTAACTGGCTCACACACACGCGTACATAAAGCGCACAAACCAAAGCTGTAAGATGTGCAGCTGCTTGTAAGACACGCATTGTCAACTAGCCTGTGGTAGCATGTAAAATAAGCTTAAGCAGAGCTCCTTTGAGCATGTCGGCACACGTCTAACTTCTTTAAAAGTCAAATGAAGCAAATCCATCATTTCCACAGATCCACATTTCAAGTGTCTAGTAGTTGCGTTGCTGCAGCTTCTCTGTTAAATCATTTTTTAAAATGTTATTCTGTTACGGTCTTCTGTGTGATAATTGACTTTAAATGTTTGAATACTTAAACCAGGGAGTCGTGCATGTTTTAGAGCAGCAAGATATCTGAAAGTCCTGTTTTTGAGTTTCTGCTAAATATGCACCATATTTCATTCCAAACAGCTTCTGCTCCTCATTAGTTTAAATTTCTTGCATACCACGGCTCAGTTTATTGGGTAAATGCATATCTGACACATGCAGATTATTCGACCTAAGCCGTCTGTTTGTGTTTATCTCCGTGTCTGTCGTTAGGCTGCAAGAAGGTGTACACCAAGTCGTCCCATCTCAAAGCCCACCTCAGGACTCACACGGGTAAGACGTTCATCAAATTAAATTAACTTTTTTTTTTTTTTAAATTAAAAAAAGAGACCCATTAAAAAAAACAAAAAAAAAATCTGCCAACAGGAATCAGATTTCAGTATCTGGACTGGCACTGTGTTGCTAGGCAGAGTGTTGTGTTCTTGGCATGTGTGTGTAAATGTATCCTTCCCCATTCCCATCCTCTGCCCAATATACTATTCCATCAAAACAGGTGGAAGTGACACACTTCTGCCAGTGGATGCCTCACAGAATATGTGGTCAGCACTGGACATGTGGTGCCATCTTTTTCAGAATCATGTTACCGTATCAGAAATTGTTCAAATTCTCTTTTTAGAAGCTAGTTTGTTTTTCTTTTCTTTTCCGCTATGACCGCAATAAGATATGCATGCACAGATACAAAAACCGTGCAGACTCATCTGCACAATCTGCTCATCTGTGCTCTTTACAGACCCTTTTCCTTGATGTCCAAGTTTCCCTGTCTTTTTCTTAGTCCATCTCCTCTTTACACATTCACCTTTGAACCATTTGGTTTTGGATGAGTAAAGTCACCAAACAAGTGCTTAGGTGTTGGGCCCCACCTCACTCCAGCTAACAAAACAAAGCTTCTGTTGATATCTACACATTCCTCGCTCATCTGGAAGCACAAACAAAACTCACTCTCACCCAGAATGTGTTCCGCTTATGAATCTGGACTACTTGTTCAGAACATCGTTGTGGGTGTGTGCGCATTGCATTTCAGTACTGGGAACATGACACGACAATTAGATCTGGCGTCATTCATGCTGCAGGCTGATCGTGGTTATTGCAGTTATTATAGACCACAAGATGAGCGCACAACGAGTAAATGGTTGTGTATTAGCAACTACATATCCTCTGCCTTGCTCCTTTTTTTTTTTTTTATCTCCCTTCCATTCATCCAATCATCCTCTCCTCTGTTTTTGTGCTATCCGGCCACCTTCAACCCTCCCTCGGATCCCCCCTCCTCTCATTTTATTTCTATCTTTGTCTGTTACTCATTCTGCTTCCCTTATTCAGCTGCTTGAATGCACGCTGACACACTCGCAACGAGCGCACACACACACACAAATGTACGTCCTCACTCACACACCTGTCAGTAATCTGTATGAGATGATTCTTAATGCGTTTGGGTCCCAGTGGGAGTTCCCACTCTAATCTCCATCAACATCCATTACCCTGATTGTAAGTGTGTTGGTTGGTATGTGGGTGGATGTGTTTGAAAGTGTATTCAGTTCATTTCTCTCTTTTTTTTTTTTTTTTTGTCCCCTCAGCATCTTTTCATTGTCCTTTCTCATTGTGTTCAGCTTGAGGTGTGTGTGTGTTTCTTAGTTTGGCAGGACTAATATAGTAACGGCTTATTAACGTTGTTGTAGGGACGCTGTAGAGCAGGGGTGTCCAAAGTCGGTCCTCGAGGGCCGCTGTCCTGCAGGTTTCCCATGTATTCCTGTTCCAACACATCTAGCTTCCACTAAATGGATCAAACAGCCAGTGACGTGCACAACTGATTAAGCTATATTACTAATTAATTTGAATCAGGTGTGTCTGAGCAGGGATACATAGAAAACCTGCAGGATTTTGGCCCTCGAGGACCGGAGCTGGACACCTCTGCTGTAGAGCTTGAAGCACAAGTTTAGAGAACTGGTTCCCCCCACATGACAAATGTGGGGGAACCAGTTTTTGCTTGAGGGGTTTCCTTTTTCTTCCTGCAAAACACCACTAAGCCTCAGGGGTGTTTTACAGTGACAAAGGTGTTCTGTTGGGTTCAAGTTAGGTAGCATACTTACACTTTTTACATGTCAAGAAGCTATTCTGGGCTTTTGGCAGCCAAGAGTAATCTCATCAACCGGCATGCTGTTTCACAATGAAGACTAAGCACTCATAGTGCTACAGTCGTCCTCAAACGTATTCACACCCTTTCATTCAAGACACGGCTGAATTTCCAACAGTCACTCAAATAACTGGAGACAAAAAAAAAGGAACAATAATTAAAAAATTGCTAAATTATCATTTAGTGATTTTTATTTAATTTAATTTAGGCACTGGTTTTTATTTAATTGAGTTGAAGAAAAAAACAACAAATAGGTCCTGGAAAAATTGGAGCACTTCTCTGATGAACAGTGGGACAAAATACCTGTAAACAGGTGCAGAAGTCTGACGGCCACAGAAAATACCTGACTGTAGTGGAAACAAAGGATTGTTTAACAAATTATGAGTTTATAAGTGATGTAACATATTTAATCATATTTGTTTGCTTTTTAAAAAAAATCTTTCTATTGAACTGGAATTCCAAAATTATGTAATGATTTTCATAAAAAAAATTTTATTATTACTTTAATCTGTTTCATCTTATTTCACAGGCAGCTGGTTTTTTTTCTTTTTGTTCTTTAATGGGAGGTTATGAGTAAAATTGAGGATGACTGTGAGTACAAATACCAATCCACTCAGATTTTTAGAGCCACGGTATCGCACTCCCACGCTGTTGCTTTACTGTTCGACCATTGCACTCTCACAGTACACGTGCAGGACCACATCTAAACTAAATACATTTTCGTTGGCCTCTTCTGACCCTAATCCACATCGTGCTTCGTTTCTCTGTTTGGCTTTACATTTAGCATTGTTAAGCCTTACTGGCTGTTTTGCCAAAGGACTGCTAAGAATTTTTAAATGAATCTTGTCAAGTTGGAAAAAACCACAAAAATTACTTTTGTTTAATAACTTTGCTGACTACTCATCCAAAAGTTATGCTTCTGGAAAGGTGCATCGTGATCAAAATTATTGGAGATTTTCAGGAAAACTATATTCCGTTTTTTTGTTTTCCTTTTATTAACTAAAAGAAATTGTAAGTGATAAAACAATTTGTAACTCAGATTGAACAGATTGTTAAAATTTTTAACAGGCGGCTTTGTGTCGGTCGAGTGTCGGACCATAGACAGAAGTTGTCTTAAAGCACGGAGGTCACGCTCCTTTCCAGAAGATGCCTGCAGCCGCATGCGTGGGATGAGTGTGTACAAACAGGCTAAACCCATCAAAGAAGCATGCCAGAAGCAAAAGCAGACAATGCAGATGAGACGACGTGAGAAACTTGTGTAGTGTTTGAGCCGTATTGCGTGATGAATTCCTGTGAGTGACAGCCTTGTAACTGTATATGCTGCCAGAAAACTGGAGTTTTCAGTAAAGCCTGTCATCCCAGTTTCTCCACCCAGTTGGTATGAGTCATTTAAGACAGGGAATTATCTTGTGTTTAAACAAAAATGGTTGTCATTAAGACATTATGAGCCGCCTGCTCTGTCAACTGTTTCAGGTGTTGTGATTATGCAAGACATTCAAAGTAATTTCTACTGTTTTCTTTGCTGTACTCATGAAGACCGACTCCTGTCTCCCCGTCCTGCAGGTGAGAAGCCGTACAGGTGTACGTGGGAAAGCTGTGACTGGCGCTTCGCCCGTTCTGACGAGCTGACGCGTCACTATCGGAAACACACGGGTGCCAAACCCTTCCAGTGTGCCGTCTGCTCCCGATCCTTCTCCCGCTCCGACCACCTCGCCCTTCACATGAAGAGACACCAGAACTAGCAGCATTTGCACACACTCTAAAAGTTATACTGTACAAGCACTATCATAACACATCAAAGCACTCACTCCGTCTCCCACCGCTGCAGTGTTACACAGGCTGCATGATGCGGAGCCATTTCACTGACATCACTTTTCCTCCGGGTGCTGCAACCGTGTGTTACAATAGCACGAGAGCAAGCAACCGTGTTGCTTTCGACCCGGAGCTGGACAAGTAGGAGGCTTTAGAGTAGGAAAATTGTGGCCACGTCCCACTTACCCTAGGCTCCACTTCTACTTAGTTTAAAATCATCTGGACAATGAGAAAGGAGACACCTGAAAACAAAAAGAAAATGGTAGCTCCTAAATGTGTTTCCAGTCCATTTGGACTCTTTTTTTATTTTTTTTTATTTTAGTAACTGGATTGAAAGCATTAAAATATCATCTTTCTTTATTGTAATATAGAACTTCATGAAAATTAGCTAAGCAAAATCTTTGTTTACTCATTGGTTTGTTTATATAACTGGAATATCCAGATTTGATCTTTTTTTTTTTTTTTTTTTTTTTTTTAAATTTAAAAAAAAAACCCCAACAAATCCTTAGGTTTGCACTAGACGTGATTGTTGCTCCACCTTTGTTTTTCAAACACCACTGGAACAATTATTATCACTACTGGACTGGATCTCTGATCACCACACAAGTCATTGCTGTTCAGATATTAAAAATTGAAGACTTTTATTCTCTGGAGATGTTGATGATAGAGCAGTGGGGGATGGAGATGAAGAGAGAAAGATTATAATTTTATAGACTGATGGAGGGATGTGGATGGATGCTAAGGAGCAGCAATTAGGTGATTAATTATTTAGCTTCTCTCTTTTTGATGGATTTCCAACCAGACACATGTAAGCAGGACACATCTTAGAAATCTGTTCAAACAAAAGTGACTGATTTAAGGAAAATAATACTTCTGTTCAGATGTGCCATCAAATGATTTACTTTTTGAAATGTTTTAACCAAAGTATCATCATCATCATCGTCGTCAACGATACCTTATTAAGTGCCTCTGGTTCATGTGTTTTTGTTTTGTGGTAACAGAGCTGTGATGGAGGTGGGTGGTTCTTTTAAATACCTATGGTGCTGTTTTAATTTCCTAATCTATCAAATCTCTGGACTCAACTTGTGGGATGAGACTTTTAAATTCTGATGTTTCTCATTGTCAGTAGACAACTCGGCTCTGGCCATTTCAGACACCCTGACATTGTGTGGAACAACTGTACAAGAGTGACAGACAGTCCTTTCTCCAAAGGTGTTTAACTCTGACTCTGGGCACAGATAACTTGCCACTTGGCTTAATCAGACAAACCAACATGGATACTTTCTCTCTTTTAAAGTACAGGTTCACCTTTGGAAAAGAAGAAGAAAATATTGGGATGTACATGTGATTTTATTGTAAACCTTTTGTAACTTTAATTTAGTTTGTGTTTACAAAGAACATAGATTCACTTCTTATAACTTTCATTCAAATCCCTATAAGAAGTTGCAATGATGTGCAGAAGTCAGGCATCAGCTTTCATTTCTTTATATTTGGCTTCTAAGGGTCCAGACTTTCTTGCAACCTTTTCAAGTAGTCTTAAGCAATAGTTCTCCAGGCTTTCTTGAAGGTCGGTCAAAGGATTTAGTTTTCACTTATGTTCTGTCAAATCCTCGTGCCTGATCATTACCAGAGGAGTTTTTTTAAGTGACCTCACACTGATATATAAATTGCTGAAGTACATAAAGGACATCTAACCTAGAAGATGAAGCAGTATCTTCTATAGAAAATAGGCAAATTGGCAAAGAAACACATTTTCTAGCGATTTTTGAAGAACTGATGAGTGGAGCTCAAGACCCTTGCACAGTAATTTAGCACTATAGGAATCAAAATGAGCTGATCTCAAACCATAAACTCTCTGAACTCATTAAGACTTATGGCGCCGTTTAATTACCATCCTAAAACCAGTGCACAAATGCCACCTTCTAAAACTGGAAACAGAATTCTTAAATACCTTTTGAAAAATGTTAAAATTTAACAAAAACCTAATTTCTCTAAAGATGATCTTTGTTTTTTTTATATTAGTGCCCTTTAAAGGTGCTCACACCTGGTCAGGTTTGAATGGGATTTGCCAACTTTGTTAATTTTGGTCTTAATGGCTAATGTTTCAGACCAAACATGAGTGCCATGATGGGGAAAAAAAAGTGTACCTGTCCTTTAATACATATTTAAGGTGTCCATTTGATGGTGTATTTTTTTCCCTTTACCCTGCAATTCTTACTGCATTTGTTTATTCACTGCAGGTAGCATAAAGACAATATAGCACTGTAATGTAACATGGTAAATCTGACTATTTATTTGATTGTGTAGAAGTGGGGGTTGTATTAGATCAATAGTTTTTTTTTCCTGCTGCAAAAAGCCTTAATGTAAATATATGCACTGTAAATACTTTTGGTTTTTTTTCCCCTCTTTGCTTATTTTGTAAACAATAGGGCAAAAAATGAGAAAGTGCCCTGCATCCAAAAATATTTGAGCCTTTTTTCCCTGTTTTTTTTTTTTTTTGTCAAAGCTATTTTGATGCCATTGTTTTATATCTTGTTCTTCCTACTTCTTTTGTAGATTTTTTTTCTTCCATGATAAACGTTCCAAAGACAAAAGTTGTTTTTTCTTCAACTGAGTGAAGCTGATGCTAATAAAAATCAATTGACACTTTTACAGATGTGCGTTTGTACTGAAATGAATGGGAGATGAGAGGCCTTCCTTCACCTGCGTAACGCGCAACAATGATGCAAACGTGTGCTACATTTTGTGGTTTCTCCATGAGTTTACACATCAAAGCAAAAGCATGCTGCGCACATAGAACGTGAGGAGCCTCAGGGACATTGAACCAAGCCTCGTCAAGGCCTCAGATAAAACAAACGACACCTGACCGCACCTAATCTTTTTAACATCTAAACAAGTTGTCCGTGCAAGTGTATATCCTATTTCGGGGATTTTCTGTGGTCGAGCCGACATAACTAGAAAGTCAGTACAAGTAAAGAAAGATAAGAAGGGAAGATGTAGTGGAGAGGCGAAGCGCTCTCATCCAGGATCTGCAAGTAACCTGCAGCACCCTTGCTGATCAACAAACAATAGTCCTTTGATATCCCAGCAAGAGACAATGGACAAGAAAATAAATCTGACCACCACTCGGGGACCAGAGGGGAATCCCACAGTATTGAAATGGACGTTCAAACACGCACACAACACCATATGTTCTTGGTTTAAGTCATAACTGTGACCTGGGGTCTCTGTTGTAATCTACCTCAGATGTCAGAAAAGAAGGAGGCGGAGGGGAGAGAGTGAAAGAAGTGAAATGCAGAACAATCTAAACAAAAGAATCTCTTGGGGGACCCAATCAACCACTTCCGTCCTCCTACATCTCCTCTGTCTCCTCCTCCGCTCTTCTTATTTGATTTAATTTTTTTTTTTTTCTTTCTTAGTCTTTCCGTGCACCGTAACCCCCTCCGATTCCCGGTGGAAAGTATTGTATGAAAGTCCAGAGGCGCTGCTCCGTAGGTCAAAGAGAAGTCTGTTCTCATAACCTGCACCACTCCTCATCCCCCCCCCCCCCCCCCCCCCCCCCCTTTTTTTTTATATCATGCACCTTTTTCCCCTTAAGGCATCTGCTCTGTCTTTTCATACAACTAAAATTCATGAGGATAAATTTGATTTATAACTGTCTTCTTGTTTGTCAAAACTACCTCATTCCTTGTTTGCTAAGTTCTTTGAGTGGACAGAAAAATGAAGAATTGTAGGTATTAGTTTTGAGTCTGCAGGATCAAAAATAGTAAAGACTGTCACATGTGCAGACACACATGCTTACACATACACAGTGGTGATGAGTGAGTGGGAGCTACCGGTTCATGTTTTGGATCAACTAAATTAATGTCACACATCTGGAAGAAGGCTCCTGCCTGCTCCACCCTCTGCTGTGCTGCGTTGGTGTGATTCCCAGTTTCCCTTTGTGTGTGTGCGAGTGTGTTTGTGCATGTTGGTATAAAGTTTCCAGTGCACCTCTCTTGGAACAGACCACCCACTCAGAAGACCAATAGAGTGACCACGGTGAGACCAGATACACACAGACACACACTTAAACACACATAGGCAACGCCATCCAAAATCAACTCTTCCCAATATTCTCAGAATAGAACATGTTGTTATCAGAGATTGAAAAGATACCGTAACATCTGACATGCTGACTCAAAAGTTAAAGATAATATCAGAAAGTGAGGAGGATTTCACTGCAAGATATTACGTTTGTTTTAAAAAATGTTGCCTCAGGTGAACTGCTCTGTAGTTACAGAAATGTTAGAGGTTTGAAATCAAATGTCAGACTCGTTGTGGCAACTGTAGTGTAAGCTGTAGTGTTTCTTTGTATGGGAATCTCTTTACGTTCCAATCAGGAAGCCATTTCTGGACCGTAGCTGTCATTCTGAAAGTGTAGGCAGCACCTTGCATGGTATTTCACTGCCATCAGTGTGTTGGTGTGTGAAAACATTAGGCTCAACTACATGCAACACAACATGGAATCTCCGTGATTGCCTTCGATCACACTAGTAGCACTAGCACTAGCTAGGTAGAGGAGCTAGTGCTACTAGCTAGCGCTACTAGTCCACTAGCATGGCTTAACTCAGGGTCACATGTTCTTCAGGTTTTAAATGTTTTTCTGCATCAAAACACCTGATTTCAGGGAAATGGATCCACCAGCTTGTCTAGTTCTACACAATGACCCATTAATTTGAGTTGAGTATGCTAACATCTAAAACATTCAAGATATGAGCCCTTGAGGGCTAACTCCATGTTAGATATAGTGAAAAGATAAGTTCATGACAATGGTTTCTGAAGAGTTGCCTTTAAAAGGGCAATCCTGCCCAAGGCCAGAACCAGTTTGACTGGACTAGCCATCACAAACTGAAGCTGCATGTTTTCTGTTTGTCCCCCCAACAGTTGGATAATTTATCGTGATAGTTCAATTAATCGGATATTACTTTTTAATTTAGAAGAGACAAAGTTGTTAAAGTTGCGTTGAAGGACACATTTAAGCCTTGTCCGGTCGCACAGTTTTCCTTATTGTCGACATCTTCTCTGTTCTGTTTCGGAGGCATGTTGACTTAATTACATGTTACTACTGCAGAAAGCGACATGCTATCCTGTAATGTGTTCTTTACTATGTTAATGAGTTCTGCCGCAGGTTGAAGCTGAAAAGAAAGGTAAGAGATAATTGTCATTTTTATGGCAAGGTTAGAACCCAACCCACGACATTTTCTTAGAACAGCTAAGTCTTACAAGAAATCATGCAGGAAGGACATTGCTGCACATGGAAAAAATGTAGTGTCACAGCAGAGGAGCAGGAGTTGCAAGATGGGAACACTTTCCTTTGCCTCCTTTAGCAAAAGACAGCATGTATTCTACATGAGATCACACTTATGAATTTACCAACCTTCGTCTTGGTACTGTCACAAAGGATGAAATGAGCCAATTTTGTAAACATTATAGCAGAAATAAGACGGAAGTGTATGATCCTCTACCTGTTAATGTTGTCCTCACATGGTTCATATCACTATATTTGTATTGGAATGACCACAAAGCAACACTCACGGAGCCAAGTTAAACTCTACCAGGGTTTAGCTGTTTGATCTGTGATGGCAAAATAAAAAGCTGCTTTGTACTGGAATCTACTACATGCTCTGTACGTAATTAACACTTTAAAGCCACAGTGTATTCTGAAGCAGAAAGTTATCCTGGATCTACAACTCAGTTTTGCAACAGATCTTTTTGTGGGAATTTGTAGTGTTCAATCCCACTGACAAATGTTTTCTGAGTGGAGAAAATATTGATGTAGGGAAAAAAGAAAATACGAAAAAATCATGATTTTTTTTTTAAGAGAGCTCGCTGTATTCAAAGATACAGCAAAGAATTCTCTAAAGTGCATACTCCCTAAGATTACATGAGAAGTTGCTCCTAGCACTTACCTCTCCTGCAATGAGTGTAAATGGTGCAGATGCCAGGATGAATGTGAGAGCTGTTACAGATCGATTAGGACGAATGTACAACCCCTGCCAAGCATAAAAGCACAGTAGGACTGCACAAAGCAAAGAAACTAAACTGCAATTTAGGCCTCACTGAAGGGGTTTTTGGTTGTGTTTGGGCCCTTTTTTTCTGTTTTGTCCCAAAGGATTCATCCTTCTCTGACATCAGCCATATTGTATAGGATAACATGGGTCAGCAGACAGTGCAGCAACTGAAATACATTCTTGGCAAGGCAGAGTTATTTTTTATGATTGTAGTAACTTAATAATCTTTCATTCTGAAATAAAATACCTTAACAGCAAATTATTCAAAGATGTTTCAGCTGCTGCTGAAGTCTTGCTTTGTTTGTGCATTGTTTCTTTTTTTTTTTCTTTTTTTTTATTATTTATCTCTTCAATTTAGTATTTTCCCCCCATGTCTCTCTGTTTGAAATATAAACATAAGTGTAGTATCAGTTGTCAGGGAGTTCTCACATTATTCATCATAATAAGCATAAGATGACAAACGTACCATAAATCAGCATGATGCTCACAGATCCCAGTTTCTGGTAAATGACTGTTCAGTCAAAAACATCTGGTGGCTTAACTATTTAGTTTGATTAATCACAAAATTGAGTCACAACATTACAGCTACACCCCACTGCATTCAAAGCACTGAGCAGTTTCTTTGAATCAGGCAAAAAAGATTTTGAGCCTGGAAAGCAGTCATGATGACACCCTGAGTGGGCCTCCAGAGGATACAACAAAAACCTTTTTCTTTCTCACTTCATGTGTGGATGCAAAGACCTCTCTGTGAGTTCTTATCATGATTCATGGAGAAAGAAAGGTGTTCACGAAGTCTATATCTTAATCATAGCTGTTAGCGTACTGTAAACTGTTGGACTGTACTGAACACCTCCCTGACCAAACAGCTAATGGCGGCCTCTTGTTTTCTCACATGCTTTATGTCTTCATAGATTTAGATGATGAAGCACATGTGGTCACCATTTGGTTAGTCATACTTTTACATAGCAGGAACATCACTGGTTTAGTTCATAATGTCACATCGGCCACAATGATGGAATGTAACTATTTTCATTTACACAAGTTCAGTACTTAGATGCAGTTGAGAAGGCTTTAAGGATTTCTAAATGCTTATGGGTTTAATTACTTTTGTTCTTCCTAATCCAATAGGAAAATATAGCTTAACATTTATATGACAGTTTACAGACATATAGTTTTATTCACTTGCCAGATATAAATAATAGTACATATTAGTCAATAACTAAAAAGTTAATGTAAGCATAGTCTGGTGAAGTAATTCATATTCTTCAAAAGTCAATTCGTGGTCATTCCGATGGCATTTCTGCAACATATATACACAGAGAAAGACTGATTACAGAAACAAAAAGCAGGTGTGACAAATTGATTTAAAAGTTTTATATATTTATGTGAATGTAGCATAAATGTTTATTGAAATATAAAACATTTAATATAATTTTTTTTTAAAAATCTTTCAGTTATTGTACATAGTTTGTTTTCTTTGTTCAAAATAAAAAAAAAACTAACAAATGATTGGAAGCAGGAGGTAAAGCAAATAATACAGAAGAGATAAACTTTACAATATAAAACAGGAAACACAGAACTCACAATGACAAGACTACAAACAATTTAAAAAAAAGAAATAGAAATAAAACCCACAGATCATCACAGTTGTAAAAAGCAGAATACAAACAACAGCAAACAAGACAGGTGCAAGCGTGCCTTCCTGCTGTTGGATCAGTTAAAAATACCAAGGTAAATGATCATTGTTATGTGTCTTGCTTGTGTGGGATCCTTATCTATGCGAGCAAGCAAGCCAGAAAGAAAGACAGACAGAGAGACAGACACTTGGAAGAAATTAGGAAATTAGGGGTTTGACTGGTTTTATAAATTGTTACAAAGTATATTTGGATGATCTGTTTGTAAGTGGCTCTGCGATGGACTGGCGAGTTGTCCAGGATGTACCCTATCTTTCGCCCACGGACTGCTGGGATAGGCTCCAGCTTCCCTGTGACCCTTCATTGGACTAAGCGGTTAGGAATGAATGAATGTTAGTAAGTGTTCATGCTGAAGTTCAGTTCAGTTGTTCATCTGTTATCTATCTAAACTTACTCGAAAATGGATTTCTTGTTAATCGGGAATAAAGTTTTACTTCATGCACTAAAGTCCCCACAGTCAGTGCCAGCTTTACACTTATGTTACAACACATTAAATTAGTCTTTATTTTCAGCTATGGGTATAAAACCTAATGACTTTTCAGGTTGTTTGGGTTCTTATAATTGTAAATTTAGTATTCAGTAATTTAGTATTTAGTAATATTTTACAATGAGAAAAAAAATACTCATTCTTGTGTAAAGACCATACATACAGTGCAATGCTTTAGTTCAGAAGCAAGATGGCTCATGTGATAGAACAATAGTGACATAACAGATTCTGGGGAAAAAAATGGTGTTGTTCTACATCACATTGTGAGATGTTTAAGGACTAAAAGGACAACTATTAACTGTTTTCTTTATTGCCAAAGTGTAAAAATTCTGTCTGAAATTAAGAAATAAACAAACTACACTGTTCTTAGCCAGCCAATGAGAAGCTAGTGTAAAAGGACACGTTGATCAAGTGGAGGACTTCACAAACCTGAACAGTGTAAAAGCCAAAACAATCTAAACATATCACATGGGACTCAAAGATAAACTTTTGGTAGAGTTTGTGTTATGTAAAGAACACCACAACATGAAAAAAAACCATTTCTTAGGAAATGAAGAACCAGTATTATTCAGTTTGTCAGCTGACAAAACTTCTTGTATTCTCATTTAATATTCAAAACCTGTCAGTTTTGTTCACTGCACAGAGGTGGAAGTTTCATGTTGTAAGGCTGACTAAGTTTCAAAGTAGTTAGAATACCATGCTGTGTGGATATATCAGATAATAAATGACAAAATAAATGTGGACAAAACTATTGAAATATAAACTATTTGAATGTAAGTCTTGAAAGGTTTCCTGACTTTTGCAGCGTTGAATTCCCACTGTGAGGAATGTCTTTTTAGAAAACAGCTAATTTGACGAGATTTCAATTTTATTTTTTAACTTTAAATAAGACCCAAAAAGCTGGCTGTTCAACTCGAAAGTAATGCTCACGCTGTACAGTCATAAACTTTTCAACCACTAGAAATTGAAGGGATATAAACAAGTGTAAAATCTAGTCAGCGTTCAAACTGGTCAGTAAATACTAATGATAATGACTTCTCCCCAAATTAACCATATCCATTACTCAAGAAAATGTTTTAACCAAATTGCCTGTATCTGAGAAGTTAAACTGTAAACCTTTTTAAGTGCATGCAATGTGTGCTTTGTATGTAGTTTTTCAGGAACATGTAATCACATATTTTAAAGACTTAAAACTTTGATTATTCATCAGGGTGTGAGTAAAGTAAAAGGTCAGTGACTTGTCAGCATGATCATTGTTATGTTTGAAGGTGATATAATCCTGCCTTTTAAGCACCTTATTATGCTGTGTATCTTCATAGTTTCAGTCTTTCACAGTAACAGTCAGACAGTAAAAAATACTGACAGCTTTAAGTCTTTAAGAAAAAAACTACCACTCATTTTAGACTTCAGTTTCAAAATTTAAAGTCCCTACTTGGGAGTATTGTCTAAACTTCATGACAATTAGAATTTGATGTGTTTTACATGAAGCATATGCACAGACAGGCAACAAATCAGCTGTGAATCCTGATGGTGCACTTATGAAATAAATGGGAAAACTGGTGGGAGAGTTTTCTGCCCTGAGAGTTCATCAGAAATGATCCATTGTTTTCCACAAAGCAGAAGTTTATGATCATTTAAAAGGAACTGATACATGTTGTTTGATAAAATAATTTGCTCTTGAGGAAGAAACTGTTCAGATTTGTTCTAAATGTTATGGGATTTTAATCTTTGTTTACAGCTTTTCTTTTGCTTACAAGACATAATTAAAAGCACAATGCACCATATGACTACGCAGCAGACCATTTGAAATCTTGCAGAACTTAAGGGAAGGTAAGTTTATTAGTACATTTCATGTACAAGACTACTCAAAGTGCGTCACATAAAACATAAAAAACATTACAGATGATGTGAAGAAGCATAAAAGACAAGAACAAATAGCAAAAATCAACAATAAAAACAATAAATAAATTAAAAACAATTAAAGTTAAAAGATATTGTGAAGATTGGCAACACTTTACATTAATGGTACAAATCGTATACTTAAGTAATGTGTAATTCATGATGAACCAATGTATTAATGAAGACTTTATCATGAATTCCTGTTGCTCAAAAAGAACAAATGATGATCTCAATGATGAATTATGTGTTAATGATCATTAGTCCACTGTTAATTTATCAATTTAATGACATATTTACCAGTTTAAATAGAAACTGCTACTGATTTTTTCATTTTTGTTTGTGCAAGAAACACTCAAAGAAGTTCATTTGAGTGAAAATGGATGTAAAAGCACTTTGAGTGACTATTAATAAAGGATTATTGTAGGTTTTTGTTTGTTTTTTGTTTTGTTGTTACTAAAGCAGCTATGTATTTGATATAAAGCATTTCCTTAATATACCAGTGTCTTCATCTTTGTTAAATGTACTGCATTAATACAGTGATATTAAAATCCTAATAATCACTCCAAGTGCATTTACATAATATTCCATGTTACCCAAGTGAACTTCTTTGAGTGTGTCTTGCTTTAAATAAAAATGAAAAAAAGTAGGGAATTAAATTATATATTTGTATTTAAACTGGCAAATTTGTTGACATATTGATGAATTAACAGTTAACTGATGTTCATCAATTGATGATTAATTCGGGGTCAAACAATCACATAAATCAACATTGAGATCATCATTGGTTCATGATGAGCAACAGGAATTCATGATACATATTTCATAAATTAATGCATTAGTTCATCATGAGTTACACATAACCTAAGTATATGATTTGCACCATGTGATTTGCACCATTATTGTAAAGTGTTACCTGCAGATTTCATGCAGGAGCATGAGAAAAAAATCTTTTTATTGTGTATTTAAAAGTGTCTACATTTGGTAAAAGTTTAATCTCTACTGATAGTTTGTTCCAATTGTTTGCAGCATAACGCTGTATTAGTCTGGACTAGTTGACCTGAGTCTTTGGAACTTATGACATATGAAGTTTGGTCTTTTTTTTTTCTGGAATAATTCTTTCCGGTTTCCTCCCACTATTCAAATACGTGTAGGAGTTGATGCAGCTGATCTGTGTGGTTGCCCTTTGATAACCTCTATGATAAAATACGTTAATCTGTTTGAGCTGTTGAACTCAGGAAATGTAGCCATGGCACAAAGAGAGAAAGGTTGTTTCTACCAAAGGGCCAAAGTTGTATTGACACTATGCTTCACCTGAAACATTCACTTCTTTCACACTGTCACAGTTCATGCCTCATATCATTCATTTTCTTTCATTTTGCCATCTGCTATTATTACTGCTGTTATGGCAACTGTCACCCAATTCTGCATCTTCTACAAGCATCTCCTCAAAATGTGTACTATACCAAAAGTACTGCTGATAATTATAATAATTTGGATCATTTACTTTTTAATTACTAATGTGACCATCATTTAGTTCTCCCTGGCTATATTAGCCAAATTAAGAAAATATGATGGAAATTCGAATATTTTCAGAGCAGTTACATACAGCCTTTAACTCAGAAAGACGATGGCATTTCAAACACAAAAACATATTTGGCAGAACATTAAAAAATAATCAAAGAACACACTAAAACATTTCACATAAAAGTCAAACAAATGTAAAGGGAATTAATACAAATGATTAAAATTAAGGGCATTAAAAAATAGCTAAACAAAAAGAATAGCATTCATAGAAGACAAAATAAACAAGTGAACCGAAATATTTGTAGGATGTCACAGAAAACAGAAAATACATTAAAGAACAGAAAACATGACATTAAAATATGTTTCCTGAACAATTTTAAATGCTTTGGTATTTTCTTTGTTTATTTCCTTTTGTGTTTTTGTTTTGGGCATTGTTAAGTCATCGCACAAGTGTCATGTAAATAAATCTTTTTTTTTTTTTTTTTAAAATCTTTTTTTTATTTGTTGATGCTGTGTTTCATTTAATGTTTGAGTTCTGTTAAATGCTCCCCCCCCCTACTTTCTCTTTCTGTTACTGCTTTTACTTGTTTTGTCACATGTTAACATACACCTTTCATTTTCATGTGAGACCAGAAATGTTCGGGAACGTTTGTGATCGGACAAACA
Source organism: Telmatherina bonti (assembly GCF_933228915.1). NCBI lineage: Eukaryota > Metazoa > Chordata > Actinopteri > Atheriniformes > Telmatherinidae > Telmatherina > Telmatherina bonti. The sequence continues at coordinate 30,441,867 of NC_136629.1, read as the reverse complement.
CACATAGAAGGATTTAATATGAACATGTTTTCTATTAAGTAAACGTGCTTTCAAAGTGCTTTTATTAACAAGATCAGATGACTCACAATTAGTTTTGGTCTTGGCTTAAAGAAGTATTTGCTGTGAGAGGGTGTGTCAAGTGTACTACGAGGACCATTGGTCCATGAAGACAATGAATTGGTGCAAAAGTGTGCAAATATATTTAATTTTATCTAATCAAATAAGCTAAAATTATACAAACATATTTTGAAAGTGTACAAAACTTTGGGAGAAATAAATTTGAAGTGGTAACATCCACCACACACACACACACACACACACACACACACACACACACACACACACACACACACACACACACACACACACACACACACACACACAGACATGCAGCCTCTTGCAGCTAAAGGATAAGCCCATAATTCTCCATGTGAATTGTTGTTATGTAATGAAACAACGTTCCTATCGCTTGTCCTAACCTGTCTGACCAGATACTACCCTGTCGGCATAATGTGTGTGTGAGAGACTGTGTTTAAGTGTGTGAAAAAAAAAAAAAAAAAAAGTGTGTGAGCACATCTACTTAAGGTCATAAAGGTCTGTGGGAGGACAACTGCAGCCCCTCTCATTACCCTCTTCCTCCTTCCAACTTCCGATGTGATAAAAGATTATCCCATTATTTGATGATGGCCTCTCACATGCTTAAATCCCCCTGCTGCAGCCTAAATATCCCCTAACACCTACACACAGCCTCGGAGCATATGGCTCAGGCACACACACACACACACACACACACACACACACACACACACACACACACACACACACACACACACACACACACACTTGTGTAAAGAAGCTGAAAATCACACATCCTCCACCTCTCAGCCTTCCCCTACCTTCTTTTTCTCATCTTTTTCTTCTTTGGCAGCTGTGTGTCATTTAAACTATTTTCTAAGAAACATTGTATTCATAACTGCAGCTCATGATTCCACCCTGGAGTCCTACTAACATCATAATGGTTTAATCTGCATGGTCTTGACCCTGTTCTGTTGTTTAAATGTGACCTGAGTGGGAGAAAAGGCTCCTTCAGCACACACATATGCACACAAACACACAAAAACGCACAACAGCTGGGCGCCATTATTTCAATGAGAAATAATCTATTTATTAAAATGAACTTGCAAAAAGAAGATGTGGTGAGTCATAAGGGAGCAAGCAGGAAATATGGCAGCCAAGTGTGAGATCCCCTCACACACACACACACATGCCACCTGACTGGAAAACGACTCCATGCAGCCAGCAGTGAGTTTCTCAACACCTTTGTGCTAAGAAGAATGTCATTAGAAAGCCCTAATTGGCCTGTGTCAAAAGTCCACCCACAACCTTATCTGTTCAGGCCTCTTTCTGTAGGCTCAATGACCTTGTTGCTGATCATATTTCATGTCAAAATAAGTGGTGAACATTTTTTCAAACAATTCCCCTTAAGGTACATGAAGCAGTGTTGCAATAGGGCAGCAGCTAGGTGTAAAGAAGACAAAACAACCAAAAATCACACAAAGTCTGTGCTTAATCATTGTATGTGATCTAGGATCAGCTCCTTTTCCTTGACAAATATGTCAGTGACAGTGACAAATATGACAGTGTTTTGTCATTTCACTCTTTCCAAAAAAGGATGCTTCTGCACATTAGTGCAACTACCTACTGGTGATGCCTTGTGACACAACAAGCCTCTGGAGGCCCAATATCAAAAGAAAACCATAAATATGATCATTACACTCTGATTACAACATAATGGCATACAGTAGAGAGGTGTGTATGTGTGTTTGTGAGTGTGCAGGGCTAAGAGCTTGATTAAAAGAGTGTGGGCTGAGAATGTCATAACCTTGCACACATAGGATGGGTGGAGACTCCAGACATTGTGGAGACAGAGGTTATAAACTTGGCAAAGTGTTTTCTCAGAAACACCATTGTGTGTCCTCTTTTATATTTCAGATGACTAACGTTTTATGATTTGCCGTTGGTATTTAATTGTTGAACATACTATTTACTCATTTGACGAGGCTGAATTCTTTCAAATCAAAACGGTTGAACTCTGGAAATAGTTTACAATTCATCTGTATTCTGTTTCTCGAGAAAACTTCACATAATCTGGCTGGTGTGTAAATGTACAACTGTCAATTACATGCCAACTGGACATAAAGCTACAACCAGAACAACATCAGGGCAATATTATTGCATCAAAACAGCGTCTTTTATAGGCAAGAAAACAGGAACACGTCCTCCACTGGAAGAAATCCTGAATCTGATGAGTACTCCTTGGCCTGGACGCGGAAAGTACAGTATATGAACATTAACCATGGGATCTTTAGTTCCTGTTATGTATCCGACACACACTTATGAGGGAAACCATAAAAGCAAGCGAGAAGTAGTTCCTTGCATGCAGGCCGTTTTTATGGTATACCATCTGACTTGAAATAGTAGCGCGAGATCAGTTATATTAATGAAAGCGGCACTGCATCTCTGCACTCGTACATGTTGGTTACCTGCAGGGAAACCACAGACAACATCCAAATGGAATAAAATGGTCATAAATACACCTGTGTTTACCCCACTATTTCATGTCCAAATATTTACTGTGAAATATCCCCATCCCAATTAAAGCCGATGTTTGGATCAGATGTGTCAGAATTTCTACAAATGAAATAAAAATTGGACGTCTTATGAGGCTGAATTGGATTATGAACTGTTAATGCACAATGCAGTAGTAAGTAGGCAAGTTACGTTTATTTATTTGTAGCACCTTTCATGTACAACACAATTCCAAGTGTTTTACATAAAACACTAAAAGCATTACAGATGGTGTAAAGAAGCATAAAAGACAACAAAAAATAAAAATTATAATAAAATTTAAAAAATATATGTAAAATAATTCAAAGCAAAATCAGCTAGTGTTACTGTGCAGATGTCATGAATGGGTGCATGACAAAATAAATGTTTTTTACTTGGATTTTAAAGTGTTCAGTCTTCATAGGCAGTTTGTTCCACTTGTTTGCAGCATAACAACTAAATGCTGCTTCTCCATTTTTAGTCCGGACTCTGGTCTGGACTAGTTGACCTGATCCTTTGGATCTGAGTGCTCTGCCTGGTTTATATACTCTGAACATATCACAGATGTATTCTGGGCCTAAACCAGACTAGGATTTATACAGGTGATGCTCACTGTTGTTTCTGGGGACACAGCAACATCTGTACATGTATGTACAATTCCAATCTGGTACACGGCAGGACTTTGTCTTACAAACTGACAACAAAAGTAACATAAAAAGATCTGCAAGAAAAGCACTAGAAGTTGGACTGGTATCTTGAAATCTTGAATAGAGTGCCTTAAATTTGTTTATTTGATTCCCATATGCATTTATATGCATATGGGAATCAAATCTATTGATAACACATCTGGGCTGGAGGAGGTCAAAGGCAAGGCTCTGAACATGGCTATTTCTGGTCCAGCACTACAACAAAAGAGATGCTCTGCCAAATGCAACAGCAAATGGGTAGACCACATCTTAAACTCCAGCAGTGGACCGACACAAGGTGGAATAGCACATACACCTTGCTGCAGTGCTTATGAGGAGAGAGAGAGTCTGTTTATGGTGACCTGATGTACATGAGAACAGATTTCACATCCATCAATGCTTCAGGTAAAGCGTCTGAAGGTATTATATTTTATGCAGTCACCTCTGAACTTTTGGAAGGGAAGAAAGTGATTCTGCTGGTATGCATAGCAACCCCAAGTTGAACCTTTTAATGATGCTTGATGAGCATTTGTCTCATCATTTGTCTCCCTTTAATAAAATGAGTGTCATGACAATTACATAACGCTTTATCCAAGATTTAAGACTGTGGGATTCTGCAGCCAAAGCAGCTCTCAAGTAGCACTGAAAGTGTCCGACCTCCGAATGGGCCAGCTTTATTGAACCTGAAATGGATGAAATCCTTCCTGCCCCATCCACCCTTCCCGACCCATCATCCTCTTTCTCCTCAGAGCCAGCATGCAACCCTGTCAGGTACAGTTTGTTGACCCAAAGCACATTGACGAGGTCCCAGCATTGTGTTAAATCAGATGTCTTATGTTGTGAGGAAAGCTTGGGCACTAATTCCTCTGGGGGTTTGCAGAAGACAAGATGGGGTGTCAGTCTGGTTGTCTTTAACAAACTCAAATGTACTTCTAAAATATGATTATTAAATGTCACTTGAGAGACTTCAATTTAACTTTTAACTAATATTGTGAATAATATCTGGAGTAATACATTTTGATGGTCATTGTTTTAGACAATGGTTTGTGGGATCTCCTGGATCACCTACACTTGTGCTGCACTTTGTGCATCTCAGCTTCACCAGTTCCAGAGGACTTTCTCCAAGGCAGAAGAAGTTGTCTCCAAGAAGAGAAATATACTCTGCCCAAGAACAGTACAACAAATATTGTTACTGAATATAAAACAAATACAACAACCTTGTGTGTTTATTTTACAAGCTCTAAAGAGTTCCTACTACCACCCAGTTAATAAGCATGTCTTCCCTGTTGGGCCAGAAACATATTCTGCAATGTCTAGTAAAGTACAGGATGATGTTTGATTTAAAAAATACCTATATACTGGTAAACTTTGCATACACTTAATGCATTATAAACCCGTGTTTGTGCATTATTTTGTGTTTTTCTTTATTTAAAATCCATTGTGTTTTCACAATCAACAATAGACCCATGTCATGATGACATATGTTAAGCAATGATTCATTAGAATCATTAGTCAAAAAGCAATTGTTCTCTGTAAAACATGTCCATATAGCAGAAGCCTTGACAGATCTGTCAAGTGACATATTTAACAGTAGACAACCCTAAGGGACAGATTTAGCCACTCTTCATACTTTAGGCCACAAGATGCCACCAAAGAGGACTGAACCCAGTTAAAACAGAAGCTTCATTTGTCCATCACTACTTTGAAATGTTTTGATAAACATACTACTGAAAGATAGGCTGAAGATCATGGTTTAACAGATATCCTGGAAAAGATTGGAGACAAGAACCAGAGGTTTATACTCTGCTGGGAATGACTAGCTTAGTGGAAACAGGTGTGCTAATCAGCAACAAGACGCAGCTGAAATGAGCGTCAAACCAAAAAGAAGACAGAAGAAAGAAACTGCTATCAATGGATAAAAAAATAAATGCAGATAGAAAATAAACATGTGATTCCAGCTGGGAAAAAAGCACGAGTACATAAAATATAAGGGACCATGAGAGGTTTTTGAGATAATTTATAGCGTAATTACAGTTTGCATCTTCGTGAAGTTATGAAAATACCTTAATTCATAAATTGATAAATTTTGTCGATAAAATCTTCAAAAATATTATTACATTCTTCAACTCAAGGTAAACACACATGCCTTATCAGGAAATGAATCTTTTATTTTTCTTATATTCCAACTAGTTAGGAATTGTATACACTGTATATACATATATATATATATATATATATATATATATACACATACATATATATATATATATATATATATATATATATATATATATATATATATATATATATATATATATATACACATACATATATATATATATATATATATATATATATATATATATATATATATATATATATATATATATATATATGTATAAGGATTGTTTCTGCAGGTGGTGACCACAGACCATTTCTCAGTTCCGATGCTTTCTGGCAGATGTTTTGGTCACTTTTGAATGCTGGCGGTGCTTTCACTCTAGTGGTAGCATGAGACGGAGTCTAGAACCCACAAGAAGTTGCTCAGGTGGTGCAGCTCATCAAGGATGACACATCAATGCCAGCTGTGGCAAGAAGGTTTGCAGTGTCTGTCAGCGTAGTGTCCAGAGCATGGAGGCGCTACCAGGAGACAGGCCAGTATATCAGGAGATGTGGAGGAGGCCGTGGGAGGGCAACAACCCAGCAGCAGGACTGCTACCTCCTTCTTTGTGCAAGAAGGAACAGGAGGAGCACTGCCAGAGCCCTGCAAAATGAGCTCCAGCAGGCCACAAATGTGCATGTGTCTGCTCAAACAGACTCCATGAGGGTGGTATGAGGGCCCGATGTCCAGGTGTGGGTTGTGCTTACAGTGCAAACCTGTGCAGGACATTTGGCATTTGCCAGAGAACACCAAGTTTGGCAAATTTGCCACTGGTGCCCTGTCCTCTTCAAAGATGAAAGCAGATTCACACTGAACACATGTGACACAGTCTGGAGACACCGTGGAGAACGTTTTGCTGCCTGCAACATCCTCCAGCATGACCGGTTTGGCAGTGGGTCAGTAATGGTGTGGAGTGGCTTTTCTTTGGAGGGCCGCACAGCCCTCCATGTGCTCGCCAGAGCTAGCCTGACGGGAATTAGGTACCGAGATGAGATCCTCAGACCCCTTGTGAGACCATATGCTGATGCGGTTGGCCCTGGGTTCCTCCTAATGCAAGACAATGCTAGACCTCATGTGGCTGGGGTGTGTCAGCAGTTCCTGCAACACGAAAGCATTGATGTTGTGGACTGGCCCGCCCGTTCCCCAGACCTGAATCCAACTGAGCACATCTGGGAGATCATATCTTGCTCCATCCACCAAAAACCAAGTTACACCACACACTGTCCAGGAGTTGGCAGATGCTTTAGTCCAGGTCTGGGAAATGCCTCAGGAAAACATCCGCCACCTCATCAGGTGCATGCCCAAGCGTTGTAGGGAGGTCATACAGGCAAGCTGAGGCCACACACACTACTGAGCCTCATTTTGCCTTGTTTCAAGGACATTACATCAAAGTTGGATCAGCCTGTAGTGTGTTTTTCCACTTTAATCTTGAGTATAACTCCAAATCCAGACCTCCATGGGTTGATACATTTGATTTTCATTGATCATTTTTGTGTGAATTTGTTGTCAACACATTCAACTATGGAAATAACCTAGTATTTAATAAAAATATTTAATTCATTCAGATCTACAACGTGTTACTTGCGTATTCCCTTAATTTTTTTGAGCAGTGTATTTATAATGTGAATATCAGTACTGTCCTCCATAACCACTACCCAGAGTTATGGACAAATAATTTACTTTTAACTTTACCAGATAAGAATTTGCATTTTCCCATATTTGTTTTAACAAAATGTTTTTTATTTTATTTTATTTTATTTTTTTTGTTTTATTATTTTAGTGTTTTCATTTATTAAATTAACAGGATCAATAATCTTTTTTTTTCTTTTTGTTATTGAGAAATATTTAGCTGATGAGGAAATAAGGAAAATCAAACAATTCAAAGAAACAAGATGAGTTAGATATAGAAGGCATGTGAAACTTATGAGGGTCAGAAAACTTTCTAAATACACTATATAAAAATAACCTGCCTCAGAACATTTGTGTTGGTAAGAATAAATATAAACACATTTATCTTTTATCTCTTCATTGTATGTGTGAATACCAGTCTGTCGTGGCCTATTTGCTATTTTGATTGCAGCGTGCTTGACAATAAGAGAGGATTCCTTACCATACCATCTTTTCTTTTCCTTTATTTACCTGTCAAAGGAGAATGAGGTGATGAAATTGGTTCCAAGTATTGTAGATTTAAACTTACAGCAATGAGCTTGTAGTAACAAGTTTGGGTGGTACCACTGACACTTTCCCTGAAGTGTGTGACCTTCCATCTGTCTGCACCCCTACTAATTACATTTCCCTTGTGTATCAGCCCCTGGGAACTGTTGGTAGTTGTGTGAACTGTAGAGACAGGTTGCCTCCCAGCGCTAGCCTCTATTGACGTTTCAGTTGTGTAACTTCCCCACAAGCTCCTCACTTCTTCATAATCATGATTCTTGCTTTCAGGCATGGGAGAGAGTCGGTACTGATTCATTCTTCATCACTTGCTACACACATGCACTTACGCTTCATCACACACAGTCGGAGGCCGAAATAATATTTTTCTTGAAAGCTTCTTGATCTCTGCAGATGAGAAAACATGCCACTATTTTCACCACACTGTTTTTTCCTGAAGGTTCAGTTTCGTCCAGTTTTAGAAAGGCAGCCAGGCAGTCTGTTATGGAACGTTTCATCAATAAGAAATTAAACTAATTTAATTTCAGAGTCTCACATTGGTGCTCAGACCAGTTATAATCTATTTATCTTTAGTGGCGATCAATTGGCTGATGGCCACAGTAAATATGGAAATTGTGTTTTGCTGCCCTCTTCTGGATTCGTCTTGTATTACATATGCATTTGTAGACGTTATGGTCATCACCATTTTCTGGCTTTGGTTTTTGTAACCTGACAAAAAGAGTTGAAAAATGCTTTTAAGAAGCTCTGTGTCACACTACTACAAAATTAAGTCTTTAAGTATAAAAATATTTATAAAATCAATAGATCATGTTATTCTTTGCTCTTGCAGAGCACTGCATTAACTGCCATGATGCTTACTTGGTGATGGTTGTTTAAGGTTTTATCTTTTTTTTTTTTATTTTTTTTTTTAAATTTGCCTATATGTTTTTTGTAACATGTAAAACTTCTGTATTTTATTGGTGGGATGGGTCTTGTTGCCTTAAATAGCAAACATTTCAGATGCCTTCTGGCTGTTGTGGGGAAAATATGATTTCAATAAACATCCAGAGAGAAGGAGAAACTCACACTTGCTTCCATTCTTGTCTCCCCACTCTGTCATTGTCAGTCAAGTCAGTGTTTAACATATGAAGCTCTGCTGCCAGGAATTCATGACAGCAACCTCCTCTGAGTAATCTACGAGAGAATTTATGAGGAAAGTGTTGGCAGACTACTATCAAATGTTTTGGATGAGTTTAATAACACAAGACAGAAGTGATAGGTTTCTCTGTTAAGCTATTTAAATGGCTTTTCTTGCAATGCTAAACACAGACTGTTAATAACAAATGTTAAGAAAAAGACTAAATGAACCCCATCAAAGCTCTTTTTGTGATGTGTTAAATGCAAAGAAACAGTTACTGTAATTATTTGCAAAAGTTATAATTTTGATTTATACAAAAAACAAAAAACAGATAAAAAGAGTGATTTTTTTAAAAAGCAACATGCCAGATAAAAGTACCATATTTGTAATTCCTTCCTAATAAAACAACCTGTAAACATTTGGGAAGTGAGAAAACTGGAAGCTGAACTTTTGGAAAATTAATGTTGTTCCACTGCTGTCTGATGTAAGATTCTAGTTGGATCCAGTTTGTGGTGTTTTTGTCGTTGATGATGTACCAAATGTTTTCAGTTTGAGTCAAGGTTTGGATTGCAAGGAGGTTATTCCAGCACCTGGACTGTTCTGCTATGAAGCCACGGTGTTACAACAGATGCAGCACTTTAGCATTGTGTTGTGGAAATATTCAAGGCATTCCCTGAAAAACATAAGTGTCTGAAAGGCTGTTACTCCAAAATGAATATCAGCATTAATGTTGTCTTTTCAGATGTGCAAGTTGGTGATTCCATATGGCCTAATAAACCCCAAACCATCTGAGATGCAAGCTTTTGATTTGAGCATTGATAATAAGCCAGATAAGCTTATGAATCTGTTATTATGAACTTTAGATCTACAAAATCCAAAAAAACTTCTGCAATCCTACACTGAGGAGCAATATTTTGAAATTTTTTTACATTTTTTGAAGCTAGAAGAATATTGGCTCATCTTTTCTTTTTTTAAAGTCTTTGCCACTCCAAGGTGATCTTTTATACGTTACGTTATGGACCAATTGCCATTTCACTTAATTATTTGCAACATGTTTCTCCAGCTGTTTCTTTTTTATACTTCTTACTTTTCCAGCCCTTTGTTACTGCAGTCATGACTTGTTTCAGATATGTTGCTTCCATCAAATCCAAGACGAGTGAAGTTTTTAACATTTTACACAACCTTCCCATTGGACTGCAGTTATACTTTGTCAGCGTTTGTGATTAAGCCAAGCTCTGTGGGTATTTTATGGGAATCTGTAAAATGGTGAAATCCTCCAGTTCTGTTTCCCTCGACAGCAGAAGTTCAGCAAATGAAATACCACCCATTAAAACAGTAAGGCTCTCAACAGTGCAGGTTTTCCAAATTAGCAACATTTATTAGATTTTGTTGTGTAAAATGGTGGGAAATGTACAAAGCTTTTATAAGGGGTGGAAAAAAGCAATGATAGATCCTCGTGATAGTTATGCAAACCTTTGAAACCAAAAGGAAAATACACACAAGGAAAGAGAAGAGTCTGCACACATAATGCACAATAATGTCAGTCCTTAGCATGGTGAGAGAAGCTGGGTATGTGCACTTACTTATGGGTAAGTGTCAGAGGGAGTCATACACAGCACTCAGGCCTTTGTCTTACAGCTCATACAGTGGTTAAAAAAAGCTGAGAAACTGCCTGATCCCCACAGTGTAGCAGGTTTGCAGCATCACGTGTTCATTCAAGCCAGTAATCAGATACTTGAGTGAACACATGAGGCTGAAGAAGAACATAGTAGCATGCTAAAAAGCCCGCCCCCCTCCCCAGCTGAGAAGAGAGTAGAGAACCGAAAGCACATTACAGTTTTTTGTTTTTTTTTTCCATTTTTGATCAACAAGTAAATTCAGAAAACTTATTCACATGGTAGATTCACTACTGAGTGGATTGTTCATAGTTCAGTTTTATAAGTGACCTGAAGTACTAAAGGCAGACCAGATACTTCACATTTGTATTGGTTTTTTTTTGTAATTTGCTAAATTTAGATTTAAAAGATTTTTACTTCATGGATCATACGGGTGTTTGTGGCCATATGCAGAGTGCAACTTTTTATAAGAAGGAACTGTCAAAGTGAATGGCCAAGGTTGGATATAATCTGCAGTTTCACACTTTCTAGTAACTTTTATCCAGCTCCTGTGTATAAGAAGAAGTGCTTCGGCAAATATATGTAGGAGCCATTTAGTTTTTATACAGAAAATCAATTGAATAATTGGACTATTTAAGACACCCTCTATTCTCAAATTATAAAATAAAAAAAAGATGAAATTACACATAATAAATATGTTCGGGCTTTCTATGTGATTTCAACTCATTTTCTACTTTGTAATAATAAACATCTCAAACTCTAAAATGGGACACCAACAAGTGCTAAATTTTAATGATTTCACATTTACACAACAACCTTGTTCCATTAGTCACCACACACAGTTATTTGGTCCAATATCTCAACAGACAATTCATGCACATACACACAGCCTTCTGTGAAGCTAGATAAGACTGAAGCCCCAGTTATTTAATACTCCAATTCCACTGCTGCTGTTCAGAATAATAAATGTTGCCACTATTTGATGCCTGACAAAGCTGGTATCACATGATGGCATTTCTAGTATTACAACTCTTATTGACCAATTTTCAACCCTGCTAAACAATAGCAAATGTATTTCAACACTTCTGTATACAGTGGTGTGAGAGCACCTGATAAAGTAATATAAACAATCTACAGTACTTTAAATATGTTATTTTCATGAATCAGTTTGTAGTACATCAGATGTATGTGAAGCCCTGAGGTCAAACATTTAAACTCATCCAAAGCTAGTTATTGACATTTACATGACAACTGTCTCTCTCATGATGACATACAGTTGAGTTCTTATGTATTCATACCCTTTCATCAAAGAAAAAGCTGAATTTACAACAGTCACTCAAATAACTGGAGACTTAAAAAAGCAACAACTAAAATTTTGCAAAAATATAATTTAGTAATATAAGACACTGTTTTTTCATTTAACTGAGTTGAAGAAAAAAACAAAAAACCAAAAAACCAAATCAGTCCTGGACAAATTAGAGCACTTTTCTGTTGAACAGTGGGACAAAATACCTGTCAACAGGTGCAGAAGTCTGACTGAGAAGAACAGAAAACACCTGACTGTAGCGGAAACATTAAAGGATTGTTCAACAAATTAGTAGTTTGAGTAATGTAATAAATGATCTTATTTGTTTGCTTTTTAAAAAAAAATATTTCTATTGAATCATAATTAGAAAATAATGTAATGATTTTAATAACATTTCAATTTATTATTACTTTAGACAATTTCATCTTATTTTACAGGCAGCTGTTTTTTTTTCCTTCTTTATTGAAAGGGTATGAATAAATATGAGCACAACTGTATTTGTTGAGCACCTCGCAGAGATGCCACAATAACACACAGGTCACACCAAAAACATGGATATTATCATTTTCCCAACTACATTTCAGTTGAGTCTAAGTGGCATCACTTCAGTCAGCAGATGCATCTAGATTAAAGTTAAATATATCTCTTGCATCTTGTTCTGTGCCTTAAAAAATGAGCACAAGTGGATTATACAGCCGCTATTAATCTAGTGAATCTAATCCAAGTGAAGTTTCTACTCTCTGGTGTACATTTTTGCATTAAACTTTTGATTTGTATCTGGCAGTGGGTTATTGAACTTTCTGACCTCTACACAGTAGTCTACTCCTGCATGCCAAAATATAACACCAGTTGGATCTTGTACAAGTCAGTCCATCAAGGCGTTTTTGTGTTTTCAAAGACTTTTAGTATAATGTTGCTAAAGCTGTGTTAGTACAGCAATGGAAAGAAGAAAGAGCATAAAACATTCTCAGTGTCTAAATATCCTTTGCAGAAGTGACAATTTATTTCTCAAATCTATTGCTGAAAACATGCAAGACAAGATTTTTGCATATTTTCTTCCCCCCTCCCCCTCAAAAAAAAATACCTGTTCAGTTCAAATCATTCACATAAACTCAGTTTCAGGACCTCAGTTGTACTGAACAATTGCAAAGACAGGAATAACTGAGAAACAAAAGGCACTGTAGAATTACATTTTATATATTTGATTAATAGAGCGGGCTGAACTGAGGGGTGGAAAGAGATTTCTGCCTGTAATCATATAATCCTACTTTAGAACCTGAGAATTTATAAAAAGTCTCATGATCTGCGCCGGCTCCAATCCAACATCCCGTTAATCAACAAAATAGTAAATGCATAAAAATGAGGATCATCTCTGCTGAAAGATGAAGAGTGGGCATGAAAATGATGAATACAAAATATTACTGCTTCAGCCGCTTTTCTGCAACTGGAGTGATATTTTTCACTGAGGGTTAGAAAACCATGTTTTCTGCGTTCATATATATATATATATATATATATATATATATAATTTGTTGCCAAGCAACCTCCGCTTTGCAGAGGCCCTGGCGAATATTTTTCTACTTTTGTGTTCTGCACAGGAGCTGATAGAAGCTCTACAAACAACCTCTGTGGATGTCTCACCTCCTTGGTCAGTGGTGCACCTCAGTTGCAGAATTCATGCACAGTCTGCAGCCACCGTAGAGGCTGAATTTTATGCATGATACATCTTCAAGGAAAATGTTACACTTTAGGGTGCTTTTCAAAGTTAAATGTACTTCAATAAACTGTGATGCAGAATTGGATTTGTTTTGGGGTTTTTTTTGCCTTGGGGAGCCACTCTCCTTCAACTTTCCTCCTCTACTGCTGCCTTACTGAGATGACTTCCATTGCCCCTCCTCAAACTGCAACATGCCTTGCCTCAAACATGATTACATCAAGGCCAAATGAGTTGAGTCTCAGTGGAGAAGTTGGTTCCTCTGACTTTAACATGATAGATTCTTGCTTATACAAATATAAAATTTATGATTAATATAGTGCAAAATAGTGAATTAAACTTCTGAAACTGTGATATTTATTCACATTTGGATGAGAGGTGGAGTATTAATATGACAACAGGCTTTAGCTTCGGCTTTATGTGAACTATTTGAGTTTTTATAGTATTTTTCCTTAATTTGGGAATTGATCATTATTTTTAAAGTTAAAAAGTGTGGTTGAAACACTACTTTGTGACATTTATTGTGTTATATATGGAAAGAAGAAACATTAAAAAAGAAATGCATGGTCCATATATCTACGGTTCATATTTACAGAGAAATTAAATGTATTTTAGTGTGTTTCGGCACAATGTGACATTAAAAGGGTGTAATCACAGATGCATCACAGAGACAATTAGTCAAAAGCTATAACTTCCCCTCAGCTCAGTCATTTGACCTCAAATATTTTTATTTTAGAACGTTTCTCGTTTCCATGCCAGCGTGGGCTCTTTCCAGGTACTCCTGCTTACCCCTACGGTTCAAAAACACGCTCTTTAATGGATTTGTTGTCTTTAAATGTGAATGGTGTTGTTTTTTTTTTGATAGACAAGCAACCCATCTAGGGTGTACCCTGCCTCTTGCCGAACAGCACCTGGGATAGACTCCAACCTCCCTGTGACCCTCAGTCAACACAAGCAGGTACAGAAAAAGGTCTAATACGTACCTTACTTTTTGACTTTTAAACCACTATTGGAAATTTGCTTGATAGAAAAATAAAATAAACACTAAAATGTTTTATGGTGCAACAATTTGAAGAATCTTTATGCTTCTTAAGAAATTTTAAGCATTTTCAAATTGTTATTTACAAACTGAGAAGGTGCATTAAATTCTTATTTGTACTCATCATTTTTCATGTTAATATGCTGCAGTCAGTTGAAGAGAAACTGTTCAAATATCAAATAATGTGTTAAATTATTAAGTTGCAAACATGTGACATGGCATGAGTTGCCTCCTAGGATAAATGGAAGGAGTTACCTGGAAGTGAGGAAGAATTAAACATGACATCATTCAGTGGTTCACACACACAAGAGTAACAACAGAATAACAATGCTTTGGATAAGTGAAAAGATTTTTTTTTTTTTTTAAAAGTCACAATCTTTAGTCTCAGTAACAGAGTGATTATGAACATATATTCATTAATATTTGTAAACAAAACACACTGGCATACTTGCACTCTAAATCTACAGTGTAAATCTTTTCTCTTTTGGTTAAAGTGATTCATTTTTCAGTCTTATTTCATCAGCCTACCTTTACATATATAATCCATCTAATTTATCTATTTATATTTACAGATCTGATCTATAAGAGCAATTTGTGTCATTCTATTTCTAGTCAAAACTAAAAGGATTATCTGATAAACATGTTGCTAACTT
The DNA here is from genome assembly GCF_933228915.1 of Telmatherina bonti. Classification (NCBI taxonomy): domain Eukaryota; kingdom Metazoa; phylum Chordata; class Actinopteri; order Atheriniformes; family Telmatherinidae; genus Telmatherina; species Telmatherina bonti. The sequence continues at coordinate 30,426,796 of NC_136629.1, read as the reverse complement.
TACAGCTTTCAAAGTGCAAGACTGTGATGGGGGCAAAAAGTGCACAAGTTATGCCAGAAAAATCACTCAACTAATGCTGTCATATGTTCTCACATGTCAAACAATGTCAAAAGAGCGAACGCATGGCACAACTTTTCACATAAAATCTTCATTTCATGATTCCAGCATGACAACAATATGTTGCCTGCATACCATATTCAGCAAAACAGAGGAGCCCTTCTTAAAGCCACAGACAGAAGTGTGCTGCAGTTATGGGTTGGAAAAGATATTTCTAGAGATATTTTTAATTGATGAAATTCTAACACACACAAGTATTATTACTACAAAATACTCTTAGTTATGAATCAAGGAGTCCACATTTTTTAAATAGATCATTTTTGTTATTCCCCATCAGCGTGACAGCAGGTCTCAGAGCCTTTCATCTGCATCCTGATCCGTTTCCACCCTGCTCCTTCAGTAAATCTCACCACACGATTACTGTCCAAACCTCATCCAACTAGCCTTGACTGTATTTGTTGCCTAGCAACACTGAAGAACTTGGATGTGTTGTTTTCTACAGAGATAATAGTTAATTGAAATGGAACAGGAAAATCAGGTTAGTTTTACTGTTAATAGTAGATTGCATTTACTGTTAGAAATTGTTGTTGAAGATGTTGAAAAACTCATTTTAAAAAATAGTACACATTTATTACTATGATGTGAAGTGAGTGGATGCACCAATGTCCTGTCCTGATCAAACAAGTGACTTAAACTCTAAAAACAAATATATATTTTAAACTGTGTTTCTGAGTATTAATGCTAATAGTTGCCCTTTAAGTTTTATTTGGTGTATTTGGGAGTTACAGATGATTAGGGACTTTAAACCTTTCTTTTTGGGGATGGAATTGATGACACACTGCAGTGTGTGGCTTTATACCAACTCTTATGCAGCAACACAGCACATTTGGATCACAGGTGCCATATATTTACATCCCACACACAAATGGCAGTTCAACCGACTAAACACGTACACACACATACAAATTTTCAAGGCTCTCCAGGAGCACAGATCATTTTCACAACGAACAAGAGAACATCACAATCCAGTTTCTTGATGCATGCAGAGTGTCCTGTTTTCTCAGGTTTTGTAACAGGGTCACAGGAGCTTTTGCAGAGTGTAAATATTGAGCTACATGTTGCCTTTCCATATTTGCAGATATTATGCTCGAGCTCCCTTTGAATAATTTCACTCTCTGATCCTAGTCAAAACTCGAAGCTGGAATCATTTAAGAGTGAAACCTTCCTGGTTTTGTCATTCCTTCCTCCATCTCTGCTTGTAAAAATGCTCCTGTGGTCCAATCTTTTGTAAATCTGTCTAATAAATAGTTGCAGTTGAGGCAGGTGAATTGTCCCATGGCTCATAATTATTGTATAATGTGTGCAGTTGTGTTAGTGAATATTTACAGGGCCACCAAAGAGAGAGAGAGCGAGAGAGAGAGAGAGAGAGAGAGAGAGAGAGAGGGAGAGAGAGAGAGAGAAAGAGAGAGAGAGAGAAAAGAGGAAAATAAACAATTAAAGGAGTCGAGACAAGGGCTTGGCACTGCTTCAGTGTTATCACATAGACACAGATTCGAGGAGTCTGTACAACCGAGTGCAAATGAATGTGTGGGGACTGTGTTTGTGTGTTTTTTGCTTTGTGTTCCTCCTTCTCTTCACTGTGTGGGGGAGCAGTCGTCCAGATCCAGCAGCTCTCTGACCAGTCTCTCTCCAAACTGCGCTCGGCTGTAGCGTTTGACCGTGTAGGCGTCAGACATCTTGTAGAGGATGTATGCGTTGTTGATGGCAATGCTGATACTCAACCAGAACACCTGCTGCCAGGTCTTGTTGGGTTTATGGAAGATAAAGTACCTGTTTGAGAAAACTGGGTGTTTATTTCATTGCTATTCAAAGATTTGAATTGACAACTAAAGTTTACATAACTTCTTTCAATGAAACTCTGCAATCTATGGACAAAAGAAAACCAAAACTGGGGTTTTAAAAGCAATGAATGTGTGATACTTTCTTTTTGTTTGAATAATGGGCTCAGCACATGCGGGGTGACCATAGACCGTATATGAAAGATGGACGGAGCCTCCAGCGGTAAAAAGTGAAGCCTATGCGGAAGTTCCAAAAATTGCAGTTCCCACCTCATCCGCTAGGGGCTGGCTGCAAAACAGAGCGAATCCCCATAGACTCATGTTAAAAAGACCAACTTCACAGCAGATATAACATGTTTACAGTCTGGTACCAAAATCCATTTTTGGTTTAATAGGTCAGGTTTACCTTCATGACAACTGTGGGCAGAGTGAATTTTTTTTCTAACTCCCCCGTTTAAAAGTAATTTAATTTAAAAATTGGGCATATTTAGGGCGTGTCCTTTTGATTGACAGGTACCCGATCTCCTGCTTCAAGTGAGAAGAATGTAGAACAACCACGGTTTTTAGCCGGTTAACAACGTGACTTAGCTTACCTACGTTAGCTGGTTAGCTTCTGTTAGTTCCAGGATAGCTCGGCTAGCTTTTAGCTACAGGCAGCTCGGAGTTTGCTCGATATCAATCATCCACCCCCTCGCTCACAGCCCCACTGTCTTTACTTTAGAAGCTTTACTTCTTTGCCCATTTTTGTATTTTCCGAGAGAGACAACACGCACATCACGAAGGCTCCGTCTACCTTTTTATCTACAGTCTATTGGGGCGACGTTGCTTATTCCATGTTTATTTCATATCAAACTTGCACAACAAGGCAAAAAATGTTGCTTTCCTTCGGCCAAGCAAAAGGCAACATTCGTGCAGGTGAAATTGCGACTTCGTTCAAGTAGATGTGCACACAACTTGCAACTCAACACAAAAAATGTTCAACTTTTGTCGCTGTCATGCAGCGCTACAACCAATCAGTGACGATTTCATTTACTGATCAAGCACAATGGGAAATTTTCTGGATCGGCCTCGAGATGTACCATCAAATGATGAAATTTCCCAGGATGTTTCATTGTTTTTAAAAATTGTTTTTCTCTTTTGTAAAGTAGAGTTAACAGCAAAATTTCTGTCACTTCCAGCTAAATCTCTCGATTTCTCATTCTACATTCTTTATCTATCACGCGCTGCACGTAATATACCAAAATTCCCTGCAATATCATACAAAATCAAATTTCTTGAAGACAAGTGATATTAGACCCTGCAGGTGTTGCTGCTGTTTGTCGAGTCTGATGTGTTGGGTTTCACCTGGGTGTGATTTAATTTCACCTGTCACTGTCGTTTGTCGTTCCCTGTGTCGAGCCCACAAGAGTGAAAAGAGAGACTATTATAAACGGATAAAATAGAGCCTGTGGACCAGCAAGGAAACACATAATCCACCATTTTGTTTGGCTTTTTTTGGTTTGTTTGACAAACAAAACAAGCACAAGGGCTCCTTGAGAAAACTATAAGTATGTTTTATCTGAAAACAGGGCTGGGTAATTTGGCCTAAAATAAATGTAGGATTTGTTTAAACCAAATCCGATTTCTGGTTTCCAATCGATTCCCACTTAAATTCACTGATTCACTGTTAAAGAATTAAAATATGAATTAAAAAGGTAAAAAAAATGAATGTTTTTCAAAAATGCTCTTAATGCTGTCAACAATTTAAAGTGGAACTAAAAAAGTTGTTAAAAAAGCTTGCAAAAAAAGATGGCAACCACTGCCATGTAATAATGAACACATAACACACATATGTTTGAACTTAGTGCTTTTCCACAGTGAGACAGTTTTTAGGTTATGAGCATACATTTAAGAAAAGGCCTCACTTCACTTGTGTAACTTTATACTAACATAAAAAAAAACTAATAAATTGATAAATAAAAGTGTCTCCTCTTGGAAGAAAAATTGTTACTCCTTTTAGAGTATTTTGACAATTAATAACCAAAACTATTTGCTGTTTATAACTATTCGGGACTGAGGTAATAAAAATTAAAGTTTCACTCTTTCGGGAACAAGCTCTTCTTTGCTAGCTGCCATGTTGATGTGTTTACGAGGTTCTGTGGGAAACCAGCGGGAGCGCGCTGACGACGCTATAATCTACGGCAGCCCAAAAGGTGCTGGCAGGACAAAAAAAGAAAGTCTCAATTTTCATAAAAATAAATCTTCATAAACAGCAAATTTGAATTAATTGATTAATTGCACAACCCTACATGAATAACACATTTTCTTTTAAAAAATCATTCAGGTATGATCCAGGTATTGCCTGGAACTGAATATAGCTTTGTCAGTGTTACACATACTTGCTGTACTTGTCATCATATTTGCAGATGTAGCTCAGGTGCGCAGCAAATGCTTCAACAGCCAACGGACACGGGATCTCGCCACTTTTCCTCTTAATGATCATTCCTGCCACAAATGCACAGATACAAACAGTAAGAGACATAATAAATTCCTACCGAGGTGCATTAAACAGCTGGATTACAGCTAAACAGTCATTTCTTGTGTGCAAAGATTATATTTTTAATGAAGTTCAAAAGCAATTTGGTCAATTCCTCTTGATTTTTTCCACATACATCAATGTGAAAAGGGTGAGTTTTATTAAAAAAACAGATTAACTTTCCAATTACTATGAAAATACTTCTCACTTTTTGTATTGACACTTATGGGGTAGTTGGATTTTTTTATGTCCCTTTAAAGCTGATAGCACAAAAGTGTTTATATGTAGAGCGTAACACGGTAAAAACATGTCAAATTTCACAACATTGTGATGAAAATATGGATTGAATTATTATTTTTTAAGATATCTCAGCTCACTTTATTCTACACTGTTGTTCTCCACATTATACTTGTCAACAATTATTCTAATGACAGTGCTGCATTCAAATCTAAAAACAACAAGAAAACCATGTAGGCTGTTCTGGAAATGCTTAAGGCTGCATAGTAAAAAATCTGGTACAGACAGTATTCAGTATTTTGTTTTTCATACACATCTGCACACTATTAGAGTAACAGGGTGAAAAAAGAAAATCAATACTGGATGGTAGTATAACTGATCTGGGACATCTCTTCCACACTCGTCTTACACAGAGCACACACTTACACTGCAGCCCTTAACTAGGTTTAAAACCCTAACAAAACAGTTTCTTTGGGAGTGGATTATGCTACGCGAGGTGGAGTATATCATGATCCTGTCACCTCCTGAAAATGGATTATCATGGGTTAGAAGTTCTCATTGATTTTCCCTGACAGGAATGCCTAACAATGTGCCAATTTCTCCTGATTATAGCTTTCATCTACAAATGCTGTTTGGAAACATGCAGTGATGCTTTTGCCAATGTTATCCTTTTATGTACCTTGTTTTGTTGGTGAATAAGCGTTGGTGAGGAACCTGAAATGCCCCTTGTTGTACCAGCTGATGAGGGACATGCTGCCTTTCATCATCACACGAGACTGACCACGCTGTGCTGGTGTGGAGCCACAAACCAACATGCTTTGGGGTAACCCTGTGCAGTCACTCTTCCTGGTGCTCAGCAAACCACAGCAAAAGATATCTGGAAAAGAACAGTAAGACATGTACTAAATTGTACAAATATGTCTGGAACATTTCATTGTACCTGCAAAGGCATTCGCATATATCAGCTTAACTTTTGCAAAACTGCAAAGGCTGCTTTCAGTTGGACAAAAACCAACACAACTGTTAAAACTGTTCATCTCTTGCACAGCTGGAACCTCTCTCTCTTTCTTTTCTAACCCAGATGAGCAGAAACAAAGATACAATGTGGCTGAATGCTGCTGCAATGCTAATGCTTGCAGCTTAGAATATGATTTAATCTATGTAGTGCACACGTGCACAGCAAGTGCAGCCGAATAATGCAAAGCAATTAACTCTACTAATTAATCCTGCAAGATAAATTTGAAGGGAAAATGCTGTCACATACTTTTTACTTCTTTTTTTTTTTACATCTTTTGGTCAGCTAATCTAATTGGAATGACAAAATATTGATTGCATCTCTTCTGTATTGTCCTTTTTCTTTCCCTGGCCTTGCATCGCTTTCCTTGCTCAAGTTTCTGGTACTGTTTACCTCTAAACCCTACAAAAAACCCCACATCATTGTAATGATGACTATTGTTATCTCAACACTGAGAACGCTCCCACTGAGATGATGACTGATTACAATTAAATATGTGCTTCAATAAAGCAACTGAGAGAAAAAGCTGAGAAAACATGAGATGATGGAGCGAGTAAAAATTCTTTTAAGGGAATCATGACAGATTGATCAATGATTGCAATGTTTGTGCACCTTGTTTGCTGAATTCAGTGAAGAGGCTGAGGCTTGTGATAGATGGTCCTGTAAAGATGATGGTGTTTTTCCCAGAGATGTTCTGACACAGCTGTTTGGCCACAAGGCTGTGAAGCTGAGGTTTGTTCTTCAAGGTGGCCAGGCCATCTGCGCCTTGTCCTTCCTTCAGATGGACCGAGATCTACAGAGTGGGTGGAATCAGACAGGAATTTTATATAACGTGGACGGAGAATGAGCAAATATAACCACAGTTCTCTTTCAAGTACTATTTAATCACATTTAACCACGTTTGGTGGTTGAAAACCCTTGTCACATCGTTCTAAATTAGAAGTAATGAAATGTTTGAAAAAAAAGTCAAGGATTCACTGAAATTACAAATATATGTAGACTCATGAAGACAAGGATTTCATAGCATTATGCAAACTGGAGGGTGAATTAGCTGCTTTGTACATAAAACCCTGAATGGAGTCCACATGGACTGTTTCTAATGAAACATAACCAATCATGTGACACAGTTTTCTCCGTTGTTAAGACTAAAAATAATGAAAAGATTGGAATGCAGCAAATTTCCATTTGACTTGCATATGGAAGGGGAGTCTAAATGGACCCTAGGGGGGAGCATGAGCATGCGTGGTGGTTTTGTCTCATTTGTCTATGCTGGGCCTGAATGAAAAGGTGATCTGTCCAGGGTGTAGCTGTGTGTACCTGTGTGGGAGGCTACAACTCCACAAGCCGGTATACCAAATGAATACATGCAGAAAGGAGCCTTCTATGAGTCCCTGTCATTTTAAATGAGAACTGCATGAGCAAAATTAGAGTAACATGGATATGAAAAAAAGTCATTTAGCCCAGGCTTTCATTTGTTTTTTGTTTTTTTTTTAAACCTGTCCTGTCCAGCAACTCAGCATACAGAACAGCAATCTGTGCGGTATATTTTTGCCAGACAGATTTGCTCTGTCAAGGGAGACGTGTCATGTATAGGCTTTCATTTTAAACATTTATGATCCTGGTCTACCATTTATCTGAGCAAATTTTTCCAGTTACCGTTGTACATGTTATAAAGATTGTGGAAATAATCTGTGATTCATCTTTCTATCTTTATATGGTAATAGTATGTCAAAAGTAAGTTCTATCTTATTAACTATCATCTTAGCCATTTAAAACATTGTTTCTAGTTAATATTATCCAAAGGAAACTAAAAAAATCAAATTGACATTTTTCTTGTTTTTTTTTTTTTATTAAAGGGACCTTTAAATGGTTATGTCATCAACCATTAGTCAAAATGTTCCCATTTTAGTCAAGACAAAGACTTTTGTCATTCTTCCCCTGTCCTCTGTATGATAAAAATCAATACTCCATCGCTCATAAAAATATGGTAATATTGCTATTAGACCACCATTCCTCCTATCTTGCAGAACTGAATTGATCTAAATGGATGGAAATATACAGTAGTGACAGAAGCTGTTGATCATTAATCTCCATTTGCTGAGGTAGAAGGAGCAGGTCGAGGTTATCATTGACATGCTGGGTGCAATATTCTGTTTTACTGATATTGAAACACATTTACTCATATATTAACTTGAATTACTTCTATGTCCACAAAAAAAGAATAACACTTATCTCAACAATGTCCCACTGTGAGCACTACAATGCTTCAAATGTCAGTAAGACAATTGTATCTGTACACAAACCATGGTTGTCATTGTTAGGATTTTACTGTAAATCCTGTTATCTGTCTGTACAGGAGTCTGTAAGGTAGTTGGTGGCTTTCCTCTCATTTGAAGAGATTTAGCTAAAATGTATACCATACCAGTCAAACGTTTGGGCACACTTGCACTTTGGATTTAATAGGAAAGTGTATCCAAACTTTTGACTGGTAGTGTATGTTCTGCTTGCTCAAGAAGTTTTAAGAGAAGAGATATGTTTTGTTAAAAAAAAAAAAAGTTAAATGCTTGTTAAAAATTAGAATTTTGTTGTCTTTCACTCGATTGACATCGCTCTTATTTAAAAATTCATTTAATAGGGACTTTTTTTGTGATAAATAATTCACGACTATGCAGGCTGTTTTTGTGGTTTGACTGAAATTATTTTTAAATTGACATATATTGTTATTGCGAGATTAATAACACGCTTAAGTTTTCCTACATTTTTTTTCCACATTAGAACATTTTAAAGAGCAATTCTGCTCTATAGTAATGCAACAAATTACTATTTGCCCCTGATACTGATGCAAGAAAGAGTCTCCCCGAGAGAACAACATACTTGACAAATGTTTGGCATTCAGACCAATAAACTTTGCAAGGAAAAGAATTTCCTCCAGGGTGTCCATGTCTTAATACTTAGATAAAAAGTGTTTTTTTTTCACAAGTATCCACTGAGTTTTAAATATTCATTACAAATTACCTGATATATCTGTCCAGTTTGTTTGGATGAGGGAAGGATGAGTTTTGCTCCTGCACACAACACACGCCCCAAATAAAGCATGCAGCGCTTGATTTCCAAAGAAAGCCATTATCAAGTATGAATAAACAGAAATAAACAAGCAGTAAGTAAGTTGATTAGCCAGAATCTTCTTTAGACCTGCAGTTATTATACTAAGTGGGCAATTTATGCATTTGTTATGGTGTGTGTTTGTGTATCCTTGTGTGGTGCTCCAGCTAATGGCTTCTCATTGATTTGGTCCACTAACTCATTTTAAATCTTTGATTTTTCTTTTTCCCTGTCCCTTGACACAACTCATTTAGACAGAGATGATCTCAGAACGTCAGCGTACAACAGACTGGTAATATATCTCACTGCCAAATGGCCGCAGTGTCTGTAATGCTAAAGCTTATTTGTTAAATGGACGGGATAATAGAAAGTGACTTTAAATTACTATCTTTGATGCGTTTTCCATGGAGCTCATTCCTTTTACACAGAATATGCTGGATTGTAAGGAATAGTGTAAATTGCCTTTTGTTCGTGAAAACATTTTAACTAAAAAAAAAAAAAAAAAAAGGCAATTTCATGTTCTATTTGTCGTTGGTACTCTCTCCACTAATGTGATCCTGGCACATATCCAGGCTCAGGAAAAAACACCCTGCAGAGTACATAGTCATATGCTTGATATAAATCTTTTTATGGCTCCATTGCAATAAAAAAAAAAGCTTCCATTAAAAATGCACTTTGCAGTATTTCAGAAGTCTGGTTAAGTTTGTACTTGTGCAGACTGTTTTTTAGCAAGTGGTCACAGTCAGAAATGTGTGTTCGGTCGGAGCGGCATGAATAAAAACTGATGTTCAAGTGCTGTTACAAGAGTTTCCAAGGTCTCGGTAACAGGTTGCCAGCCATAAAGCTGTGAATCCTATTACTTTCTGTCTCCTGCTATCCTCTCTGTTGTTATCTCCCCTTCTATACGAGTTTGCCTCTTGTAGAAATTCTGCTTAAAATTCACCTCTCGTATGTGTGAGTCCTCTTTTGGTTCTTTAAAAATAGAAGTACACAGTCCTTTTCTTATGTTGGTGACACCTGAATTGTTGTTTTCAAAATTGTGTCACTTCTCCCTGATGATGTTACACATATTTTTCCTATTTTTACAACATATAATTTGATCAACTTGTATTTACAGTATCTTCTTCCTATTATTGCCACAAATGAGCTTAATTCAAGCTTTATGTCTGAATGGATTTTCAGACATCCAGGTGTTAGTCATCTTAAGTATTAAAAAATAAGGCAACAGGGCTTATATTCGTATTTGTTCTTGGGAAAAATAGAACTTCAGCTGCATTCTCCAAATACATGAGATAAGTCATGTCATCAAGCTGATGTGTTAAAAATGGAACAAACTAGCAAATGTAGGGATGTGTGTGATGGAAGTGGCATGCAGGCATTTTCTACCGACAGGAATCTGTGGTTTAATGTTATGAATGTGAGGTGTGAAGACTTATGCTGCAGAAAGCACCTGCAGTGGGAACATGAGCTTCTAAACCAAACCACAAAGCAGAAAGCAGCTTGTATTAATATGGCATTTTCTTTTGCATTGTGTGGATGGACAACTGGGTGTGCTACAGACAAGCCGTAGTGTTTTGTTGCATCAAGCGCACATCGACTGTCAACACCTTGGTGCCTGATACAACTAAACACCTTCAGAGGTTTGGTGGAGTCCAGTGCTTCAACAGATCAAATCATGTTAGGCAGCACAAGTGAGCCAGCATATTTTAGTCTTTTTAAGTTCTTAAATCCAGTCTTCAACAATGTATGGTTAAAAACATTTAAAAGTCTTTCATAAAAAAAAAATAAATAAAAAAAAAAAATAAAAAAAAAGGTTGGAGTTCCCAGCGTACAAACGTCAGGATGTATTATTTGTAGCACAGATTCGTCAGCTGACGACCACAAGATCAAATAATTCATAACAGGCACAGCTCTCTCTCTCTTTTTTTTTTTTTTGTAAAAACACAAACTTTGCTGTCTAAAACATCACACATGGAGGCTCTAAACCTGACAACATCTTTCAGATAAAAAGAGAGAAAGCTGATCAACTTTTCACAGTCTCTATGACAGCTGGCAGCTCACTCTGGGCTGAGTCCTCTGATCTAGTCAAAAATAAACTAGCCTAATTATCTCAGAAAGTTGTGCTTATTAGAAAACTGCTCTCATAAAGCCAACAAGATAGAGAGCAGCATGCATGTTGTCATAGCTAGAAGGGAGAAAGAACAAACAAATGGACAGAAAAATCTAAAAAATTAAACCTTATGAAATCAAACAAGCAAAAGAAAAAAAGAAAAGCGTCGTTTTTTTTTTCAACTGGAGCTATTCCCAACCCGCAACATTTTCCTTCTGGCACTGTGATACGAAGGAGGAACTAGGACACAGATTCACCAGAAGACATGTTGATATTAAATTCAACTAAATTCGTCCACTTTCATTCTTCTTCTGAGCATAGGTCAGATTCCTCCAAGCTTGATACTTCTGAGATAAATGCGTCGTGTCAAGTACATGGTGCAAGTCTCGGATGTGTGCTGGTGTGAGTCTGCATGTGTGTGGGTGGAAGAATGAACCTGTACAGAATTCATCCTTTATTTTAAGACAAATGCTTTAAAAATCTGCAGTCCAGGAGAGGAATAAGGCTGGACAATCAGTGGAATATATTATGACACTTAAATTAATTAGGAAATTTGATTTCTTCATCCCTGCAATTATAAATGCATTGGTCAGTCTGTCAATACTGCTCTCTGCTAATCAGCGGTGTTACGTAAGAAAGCTGTTAGTCTGCAGAGATGCTCTGCCTGCCTGCGATGTGACAACACAAATCTGATCCTGAGCCTCAAGATTTTCCAGCCTCAAACAACATCAGGAAGAAAAACCTGACAGTCAGTATTTGCATCCATCACACACTCTCCTGCACAGATAAAGTCAATTCAATTCTGCAACGGAAAATGTCCAATTTTCTGCACATACATCCACACGTGGACATTTTAGGAAAGGTGATTTTCATATTTTCAGCATGCACAGTAAGTGGGTCAATTCAAAATGATGCAACAAAAAAAAAACAACCTGGGAGTGAAAATTGGAAACTGTTGCAGATCAAAGTGTTCATGAAAACCATTTCAACTTCTGCAGACAGAATGGAAACTTCCGTCTTGCATATTTGCTACTATATCAATGTTTTGTAAAGAAATTTCAAAGCAGCAAATTTAAATAGAGTCAAAGCAAACTCGAGCCATCCCTTTCACTCCCTGTGGGAACTATCGTGATTGCCATTGCGACTGTTTCACCCTTCGTTCACTCGGCGCATCTACCTGACAGATGAATCCGGTGGAGGTGCACTGTCGAACCCACAGGCTGAACTTCCTCTTCTTCCTCTTCCTCAGCTCTCTTTCTGTGCAAGTGGTGATAAACACAGGGTCTTCGTCTATCAAGGGCTCATGCAGAACCTGTAAATGCACAATGTTGTACAGGTCAGTGTGTTTTCAAAGATTTTAATGTAAGTGCAACATGAGTAGAGAAGGTGTTTTTAGAGCGGACCATAACAAAAATCTTTGTGTAAGGGATGAGTGAAATAGTGCATCAGGTGACATTTTAGGTAAAATATTTAAGAAAGGAGACAGCGGACAGTTTTGTATGTTTGAGTGGAATGCTGAGAAAAAACAAAAATCAGAAAGACACTTAACCACAAAGCTGTGAGTCTAAATGCCTTTTACCTTGTCAATTAAAGTTTTTCTGTTGCTTCAGGTTTTAGTTTGTCTTCAGCAATTATAGGTTAACTTTGCAGTTTGTCTGCTTGTTAGTGTGAATCTTGTTCCCATAGCAACTACAAAAGTCACACAAAGCACGGACAGTATTTTAGAAACTGCACTGGGGATTGTTGTTCAGACAAAGACAAAATAAACATCTGAGGTAAAAGTGTTTACTACTTTACGCTACAAATATAATGTTAGGTGAGGAAAATTAAGTGAGAGTAGAGTTTAATTAAAGCAAAATGTAAAATACAAAATATAATAGATTTTAAACTTTAATAAAACTTTAAAGATATAATACTGTTACATAACTTTGACAATCAAGACAAAAGGGGAAAAAAAATAGCGTCAAACTGGTTTTTTGTCTCTTTTCGAGGTAATAAATCTGTTGCCGAAAGTCTTGCTTATTCACAGGAAGAACACTTCATATAAGACTGCATTTAGTTCAGGGGTGGCCAAAGTCGGTCCTCAAGGGCCGCTGTCCAGTATATTTCCGATGTATTCATGTTCCTACACACCTGGCTTCAATTAAATAGATCGAATAGCAAATGAAGTTCTACACAATGACAGACTAGTTTGAGTCAGGTGTGTTGGAACAGGGATACATGAAAAACCTGCAGCATTATGACCCTCGAGTACTGGAGCTGGTGAATCCCTGGTTTAGTTGCTACAGCTGTATAAGAGATTGCTCTTCATCATTAAAAAAGTATTTAAAGATGTGCTTAAATATTCTTTTTTTTTTTTTTTTTCTATCTCCGAAACAGTGTGTCAGCCCAACTGAAAGCAACAATAAGGCCTCCTATTCCATTTTTACATTGATTTACACACATTTTTACTATAACTAAAGTCAAAACAGTTCCAAATTAAGGCTGTTTTAAGGGGCCTCGGTCTAATTACGTAATGTCTCAATCGCCAGTGCAAAAACACAGCACTTCATAGTTAAGGCTCTTTAATAATAATCTTTGATAAACAGTCTATAGATACTGAGGTTTGAATATTTAAAAGCTGGAAAACATTCACAGATCTAAAGACAGCGAAGCAGAGGTATTACAACACCACCTAAATTTGCATTTCAAATTTCTCTCCACTCTTCTTTCCTCTGCTTCCACCTCCTTGTCACTGTCCATCATAATTTGACTGAAACTCAAGTGCATGAATGATGACCAGCGGCTCAAACCTGCTGTAGCTCCAACAGCAGCAACACATTTCCAAGTCAAATTTGAAGATATGAGAATAAATGAAAAATAATTTGGCTATCAAGCCTTTGGGTGGAAAACATTATCTTATCATATTATGTGTATACATAAACATATTATTTATATAGATAGATAGAGAGATAGAGATAGATAGATAGATATAGATCTATATATATATATATATATATATATATATATATATATATATATATATATATACACACATATTATTATAAACATATTATTTATATAGATAGATAGAGATAGATAGATAGATATAGATCTATATATATATATACACACGTTCACCATATACATGCATAATACATCTCTATATCTTTTAATTTGTTATGATACATTATAACATAATGTATAATTTTAAAAATAAAACAAGGACTAACAAAAATCATGTCAACATAGAATAATGAATAACATTGCACATGAAAATTTATCATTTATAATCAACAAAATCCTTCCCTTTTGTTAAATGAGTCATTAAATGAGTGGAAAACTCTTCCTTGAAGCTACTGTTTCAGTCTGTGCCACTCTCAGTATCTGGACCCTCTCTGCCCCTGGCACCGCCAACCAACAGATAAAACAAACTAGCCTTAATACACACTCACACACACTCTGTGACACTCAGTCTCCCCTCATTATTTTACATTTGTCATTTTCAGAAGGAAGCGGATTGAAAGCTTTAGCATGAAACCACATTTCACATTACCACCAATTACCCTGTAATGAAATCAGCTCAATAATACTATGACTTGAGCCATTTAATAGTTACATTTAATGCTAGATGTGTGTGTATGTGTGGCATAATGACGGATATAATGTCTGTATTTCCAAATGCATTTACCTCTCTTACATAATCTTTCACAATAAGGAGGATGTTCCAATAATAATACAGAACAAACAAGGAGTAAGTAAATCGACTTATTTCCATCGTGTTGAACTTGACACACTCAGATGGAATATGATTAATCTCCTCCTGACCAGGAAAGTTAGTAATGTGGAATAATCTTCACTTGAAAGAGCTCCTAAAATAAATGGAAGCCATATGCATTTCCTATCAACAAACAAAGCTGCTTTTGTGGGCAACCAGCTATCTTAGCAAGAAAGAAAAAGTTTAAAACAATGTCTTTGCCTTTTACTGTAAATACTACCGGTTACCGGTCACCAGAAGCATCTTATGGCACAAAGACGTTTCACCTTTTATGCAAAAAAAACCCAAAACTGATATAATACTGGTTGGTTAATCTTAAGTCCTCCCACAACAACAGTGCTGATGTTATTCTAGAAAGAAAGTAACTGTCAGAAAAAAGGAGAAAAAAGTCCTGCCCACCCAAAAAAGAGAAAGAAGGCGAGTGCTCCACTGCCCCAGTTGCATAAATGTGAGTCTAAAACAGACCAAGTGCAACAGAAAACAAATGATGCGGTAGAAACCTGGTAAAGATTAGAGCTGTCCAGCAGTTTTTAAACTGATCTGTAGTACTAAAAGTAAAAGTTGCATAATGCATGAAAAATAGCATACATTTAAACATGAAGGAAGCAGAAACTGTATCAAAACTGCTTAAACTGAGATTCAACTCATTCTCAAGGTCTAAATTTATTCCTAGAATGTTTTTTAAATAATCCAGCATGTATAAATGGCCTCTAACATCCTTAGAGACTTGTCTATTTCTTGAAATCCGACTCACTTTAACAAGGTTACTAAACCCACGTCAGCTTGTTTTCATTCATTCTGTAAAATGGGCTGATGAAGTAAAGAGAAGAAATTTAACCTTCATAACCAGTGCTGATGCTGCTGCCAGTACACTAATTAGGTAATGCGAGTAAGGAATCTAAAATATGAAATTAAGTCTGAATATATGCACGTTGCTGCACCCAGTAATTTACGATATCAGAAGACGGTTTGAAAAATGTACAAGGAGTCTTGTACACACCTGTGTCTGCGAGGGCCTGAAAGTGCAGCCGAATGACTGCTGCAGTGAGTCCAGAAAAGGCTGGATCTTGTAAAGGCCCTGGTTGCTTCCCTGTGATGGACGGAAAGCCACAATGTGGAAGTACTTGAGGATCTTCTCGAAACGTGACTGGCCCATCTTCAAGGCGATGCTCTGGTTGCTGAAGAAGCCTGAACTCCAAATGCTGAGAACCGATTCGCAGTGGTGAACACTGGTTGAGGTGACAAAGCCCAGGAACGCTTTCATCTCCTGGGCTGTGACGGGAAACCAGCCTTCATCTAAGCCAAAGCGCTCCTGGAACTTCTTGGCGTACATGTTCGTCTGAGTGACCATGTTCTGGATGCAGTTGTCCGGAACAAAGAGCTGGAAGAAGTCCAAGGCGGTGGCGGTGGCCGTCATCTTCTGAGCAGGGCCTGGATCAGAAAAGAAAGGGAACATTATGGCAACAAAAACTGCAGCCGTGGACATGGTCCTATATGTTTTCTCACAGATACAACTGTCACTTATTCCTAGTTCTTGAACTTTGGTTACAAGCCATCAGTTTGACTGACTTTGCTGAATCAAAGGTTTCCCTTCTGACATTTCAAGACATGATAAACTTAAAATTGTGTTGAGCTGTCACTGTCAAGACTGAGAGGGACACAATGTGTCTCTAGCTTACAAAAGCTAGTCTATCGTCTCAAAAGTGGAACAATATCACAATAACCACTTGGTTTTTCATGAATCAGCCAAGGCAGCTTTTAGTATGAATGTCAGAAGCCCAGGGCAGTAGTTGCAAAGTTTACACGACCTGACAGCCGCCACACTGTGACGCTTGTCACTGTGTGGCGTTTCTCTGCTTGCAGAAGCTTTCAGTGTCTCGTTGCTCAAGTGTTACGGCAGGCAATGAGTCAAAATCACGTTCTCCTGTAGGCAAATGAGGACAAAGGCATTTCTGAAAAACATCTGAGGTATGTCATTAAAGCTTCAGCTGATAAAAGACGATGGAGTTTAAACAGCAGCAAAAACAGTGAATGCATCTAAGCCCAGTGGATTTACAACACACACAATCAGCAGACAAACCTGCCCTCTCCTCAAGCCATTTCCAAACAGGTGTTATTTAAGCCCCACAGGGTAAAGCTGCTATCCCCTGCAGGCCCTTGTTAAATGGCCTATTTGTATAAAGGGGATGGATAAGTGGATGTCTGTAGGTGTGGTAAAAGAATTCAAACTATTAGCTTAATGGATTTACAGCTTAACTATTAAGTCTGAGTAAAGAGCAGTTTAAAATACCTCAGCTAAAATAACAACGATTGCTTCTTCAACTTAACTGGAGTCCACCGTTTTTTTTCTTTGTTTTAGGAATTTCTTTAAGCATTTTTTGTGCTTGAAGATCAACAAACCCATCAGTCTAAAATTTCCTTCATCTTACTGTTGGTGAGACAGGTAACCAACAAGCCAACTGTGGCAACAAACAGAACTAATGTGTTAACTTAGGTTTGGGAGCAGGGCCACACCTCAACCACGCCTCAAATCATCACTTCATCAACTTCCTGTTTGTCTCATTTTCTTAATCCCGTTCTCAACACCTTCCAGGCTTCCATTTCCCCGCTCGTCTCTCTATCCCTTCTGCCTGTCCTTTACCCGCCTTTTATTTCTTTTCTCTTCTTCTTCCTTCCATCAACTTTTGTCCTTTGTTTTCTATTCTTTTCCTTCCTTTCCACTGGACTTCTCCCATTCCTCCCTCATTCCTTTATTCCCATCTTGTTTTTTCTTTCTATTGCTTCTCTCCTTTCTCTTTCAGGTACCATCTGAGGGGGTTCCATATGCTGGTCTGAAGAACCGAGACAGCACCCCATCCTGATTCTCCCTGACGGGCTCACTACTTCGCCGCCCCACATGTCCATTCCACATCTTTCCTTCAACCTTTTTAAATCAGTTTAAACTTACAAAGTTGTGGCATGGTCCTTGATCATTTGCCACATCAATCTACAAATCCTTATGGTCGGCTAAAACGACAATCAGAAACTAACTGAGAGACTTGAGTTTGCATAAGAACAGTTGTGTTTAAAAAAACAAAACAAAACACCATTTACAGCATCCCTACTGTCAAATGTTTGGATCACAACAGGATTGTATGACAGTGCTTTCAGTGACCCAATCAGAGTCTGGATTTGAACCCAGTAGAGCATCTCTGAGGAGACTGAAAGCAGTTGTGCACAGACACTCCACACCCAGCCAGGATGAGCTGAAAGAAATGAATGGAAGAAAGATCCAAAACTGTATCAAGCTAATGGCATCATTTCCGAGGCTGCGACTGCCGTCACAGGCGCTTTAACAAAGTGATATGAGAAAACTGAAATACTTTCATAAATCCGATTTAAAAAAAAAAAAAAAAAAAAAAACATTTTTAAGGAAAAAAAGAGAAAAAAACCTCATCAAAAAGGCATATAAGGTGTGTAGACTGATTTGTAAAATAATAAATCATCAATAACAGCTTGATTAAAATGATTTCAAAAGAGCTGAACTAAGTTGTTTGAAGAGTCTTTTTGGAATCGGGTTCACACACTGGCTGAAGTTGAAGTTGCGCTTATACATGTCCCAGATAACAATGAGCGAAACACACTTTTACGTCTGGCAACGCCTCCGAATGCCACCTGCATGAAGCATGCAGGAGACAAGACATGATGCAAACGTAAACAGTGGTAATCCTTTATGTGTTCATAGCACATAAAGGAAGGTGAATGAGACTATAGTGATGATGAAGACTACATAAGATATATAATAGACTATTATAATATATATATACTATAATATATATAATATAATATACTATATAAAATAGACTACATAAGACTGCTTTTTTGCATTGACATCACTCTTATTGTTTGATAAAGCCACAATATGAAGACAATATCTTAACTTATATATTTTTAAATTGTATTTGGAGGAAGTTTCTACAACGTTCACTCTGTCTAAAAGGGATATTTGTGCTCTTGCATAAAGTTTGTGCAGTATGTCAGGGCTGCAATTCAAGTGTAAAAACATATGAGCCATTCAACCATTTGATTTATTTTTCCATAGCTTCAAGGAAAATAAATTTAAGGAAATGTGACATTTACCTCTGATTGAAAGGCTGCTTCTCTGCAACCTTTTAGGTGTTGCACTGAAGTTATGCTGTCAATACACAACACAGCAGTTGGTTTGTGTGTGTTTTGGTAAATTAGAGATTTTCTGTGTGCTTGTTGTTGAGGGAATTTAGATAGTGAGTAGAACAACTTCAAGCTCAATTGAACAGCATAATCTCATTATTCCCTTAACGCCAAAGAGCAAGAGTTTTATTCTCTCTCTATGTCCTTTCTCTGATTCTGAGAGTCTCGCTACAGCTGAATAATAAAGGAATTCTGCTTCAGTGTCTTTATGCGGAGTTAAAGATAACATGCACAAGGCTTTAACCTTAATGGTAGGCTGCCGAAGTTTGGAGGAGAACAAGCAGTGAAAAACGCCCACGTAGCTGATGCTTGCGGCCAAGACAGCCAAAGCACAGCTCAAAGTCTACTCATTTACATGCCATTAGACTCGAAAGGTGAATGTAAAATTTGGCATGACTTACAGGAAAATGTTGGATAATATCTGACTGAAAGTCCGCTGAGTTAAACTGATTCATCTCTGAGATGGAAGCCAGAAACACAACCTAAGGAAAGACTTTTCATTTATAGAGATAATAAAACTGCTGCTTCTCCTGCTAAACAAATACTCTGCCTCTAGAGTTTTCCTCATAAAGCCCAGCCTGCTTTTCTTCAGTCTCACCCTCGTGATTTTAATATTCACCCAGTTCTTCTGTCTACTAACATAGTCTGATATTAGTCTTCAGTATCTGAAGACTTGAAAATATTCATTTACCAAATTACTCAATGCAGAAGCCCACCTTTGTGGCAAACAGACATATAATCATCATGATCATCCGCTGCACTTGTATTTCTATTGTTGAGGGACAAGCGCCTGCCTTAGTGAGCTTTTCTATCCGGGGATTAAAGCATGAAAGATTACCATGTATTTGCAGCAGATAAACTCCCCACATAGCTACTGTAAACGCAACATGCTTTAAGCTCAGTTTTTAATGGAAATTACAAGAAAAAAAAACACAAAAAAACAAAAACCAAGACTTGAGTGCAATTTCAGCCTTTGCTAAGAGGGTTTTCTGAAATTAATTTTCTGATTTTGATATAAAGAAAGCCTTACACAGAATGTAGGACAAGTACCATATAATGTACAGTGGTGCATTACATCATCATCATGTGGAAGACTTCTTTTCAATCTGTTACATAAGGGTACCTGCTTTCAATTTAACAGCTAAAGTCTTAAAATATTCTGGCTTTTAACAAAAAATAACAAAAAAAATGATGAAAGATTCCTATATTTGTCTTATAAATTTGGAAAAGGGGAACCACTATGTTATGCTATGTCATTATGCATACATGTTGAAGTGGCAACAAGTAGACAAGACAGTTTGAAACACAGAGTCAAGCAGATAACTGGACATATGGAGTAATCTTGCAGATGTGCTCTGCACAGTGAATGAATAAATATCTCTCTAATTCCCTTTAACATCATGATAAGGTGATTATATAACATAAGATTTGGATATACGCTTTATAATCCTGGTTTTTTGCCACCTGCCTCACCCTGCAGGGAAATCACACACTGAGCTGAAGACAACACATCACCTCTGAGCCCGACCTTGTGTCCACCACATTTTCATGCAAGCCAAAAACCCAGCATGGTTTCTCTGCTCTGCACCTGTTTCTCTGGCAAATCAGCACAAAACAGTGAGAGTTTGCATGAAGCTAACTTGATGCTTTCTGACAGGGGCTGATGATTTATGAACAAGGTGCACAGTGTCCAAAGAGTGGAGCTGTCACATCCACAGAGCGTCTGCGTCAGCACAATGCAACAGACAGACAGACAGACAAGTAAGTGACAAAAACACAGACAGAGAAACAGCTGAGTAAATCGATGGACAGAGAAGTCCAGACACTTGGTAGAAATATTACAGTATGTCTATCAGAGTGCAGCCTGGGCTGACTTAGTGAGAATCAGATCTCACTAAAGCAGCTTTACATGCCATTAAACTCTTTGGAGAGACATATTTATGCTGATATTCAGTCTTCGGCCTGATTAAATCTGAGAGTGACCCTGTCAAGTTGAGGTCTGGGGTGTGATTGTGCTCTCTGATGGTAGTTTCTAGGTGGTTGCTGTGTTTAATCAAACATTCAGCATTTTAACACAACCAACCAGGAACATACAAAACAGAAACACACACCTGGTGCCACTTAAATCAATAAAGCAGGGTAATTCACAATGTGAGAGAGCAGAACATCCTGAAACTTTCTGTGACAACAAAGGACCCAGATTATTTTGGATAAGCCCGACTCCAAATCCAGGCCCTGCGTGGAACAAAGCAGGATTAGTGAAGTGAGCTAGGTAACTAACTAAGCTTAGAAAAAAAAATAATTACAGAGGTAAATATAGTTTTCCGACATAATAAAAAAGCAGTTTACTTCCAATTGAACCCACACAGCTTCAACAGCAGGGATGATCAAGTGTGGTTTTCTCTTTGCAAAGAAACAGCACATTACCTACTGCAGAACCTTCCTGTCATTATTTTACAAGCCTTACAAGGCTTGGCAGATCTTTACAACCAATCTTTAGCATGGGCTATCATTCATTTGAGTGAAATAATAGGTTACTGTATATGACTAGGGCGGGATTTGAGACATTTGTGCCGCATCCATATGCTGGTTTCCTTTTATGGTTACAACAGTGAAGCATGTAACAGTGGATCCTTGATGTCATAAACACTGAAAAACTCTTCATGTGACAAACTAAAGACAGAGCAGTATGTTTGCATGTGCATGATTCATGTATAAATCTATGCTCACACACCTCGATGCTCAAGCATAAATCATGAATACCAAAGCGTAGAACTTTGTCTTTTATCAGTACATTTTTGGAGTATGATTAATTAACTTACAGCCAATATGTGCATATATGTCAGACTTTATATGTAGAGCAAAGAGAGGCATCATGCAGTTTCTCTAAATTACACAGCATGACCCCCTGCAGTGCTATGAAACACTAACACACACACACACACACACACACACACACACACACGAGACAGCATGTGTACCAAAGCACCAAGGGGCGAAGTATCAAAGGCTAAGCGTTTGTCATTAACTTCATACAGCTATTAACGGTGCAATGTCATCCTCCTCTCCATCACACACTACACACTTGCACGCGCCTGAAGATGCACACACACGCCGGTGAATATGAAACAAGCATTCAGTTGCACCACTACACACTGGTTTGAAGTGTGTTTTTATGATGCCATACAGACAGACAGCCATGCGGAACGGCCTGCCTGACCTGAAAACAGTGACCTGGGCAAATGATGCCCCCCCCCCCCCCCCCCCTAAAGCAGAAATGACCTTATACATGTCGTCGTGCATCACGTCTCACCGTATGTCTCTTTGTACGGCGGTACCGTGACATCCTGCAGCGTCTCCGTCCAGCCCTCCTCCTCTGCCTGACTTCGGGACAGAGAGCCCGGGGGACCGGTTCCACTGCCCCCGCTGGTGCCGCCACCTGCTCCCCCGCTGTGTCCGCTTTCCTTATCGCTCCGTTTCTTGTGGTGGTGCTGCGGCTGCTCCTCTTCGCCCACCTCGGCGATGTAGTTATCGGAGTCTGAGTCTCCGGAGGTGCTGTAGAAAGGATTGTCGCTGCTGTCATCCCCGGACTCCCCGAACACATCGTCGGATATCTGCAGGCTCTCATACCGGGAGCGGGCCGCTTCCAAGAGAGACAGCGCCTTCCGCCCGCACTCCGCCATCTCTCTCCGTGGTAGTGATGCTGCTATCCCCCCGTTTTCCTTCTTCCTCCCTCTTTATCACCCTGTCACTACAGCTTCTGTGGCGTGAACGTGGTCACGATCTTGTAACGATGTGTGGTTTCAACGTGAAGATATACCCTCCCCTGTCTTAGGTATAAATTTTGATCCACCTGCCCTCCCGGCTGCACAGATGCAGGGTCCGGACGGTGAGGCGCGTGGGAAACCGGGGAAAGCAGCTTTTCAAGGGTACGGAAATGATTCCACCCCCTGGCTGTGCCTACAGCGCTGCGCACTGGGCAAATCTATCAATAGTTATAAAGGCATAGCATCCGGGTTGAGAGAGAAGCGATTTCTCCTCACCGAGAAATAGAGAGAATCCTGACTGCCTGCCCCTGCATCACCTGACACCGAAATCCTGCACCATTAACCAATAGGATCGCGCTTTCTGACCAAAACCAGCAGGAGCGGCTGTATGGGGTCGTCAAAGTGCCATCTAAATAAATATTTTATGGTTAATTTTTTTTTTTAAACTTTGACCAAATCTATGTAATTTAATCATTCTTTCTACTTTTACAATCATAAATGTATTTTTTATTGAGTTTCATTCGCTTTTAAATGAAACATTTAAAGTGTTTCTGTGCCAAAAATCATTGTTACTTAATACTTTTCCTTGGATTTTATTTTATTATTATAAATGTCTTCCCATCCATTTAAAACCCAAACACCATTGCAACTTGGGTCTTCGTTATTAAGATTAACAAAACATAGCCTGTAATATATCTAGTGTGCACTTGGATTTGGCTTCATAGCTACAGACCCAGAAAAATAATACCCATGCTTCGACTGATGTCTTTTGAACACTTGTCTCTCAGATCTATTGGACATTGGGAAATCTACAAAATAAAAAATATTCAGACTCACATGATGCATGAACAATTTAGTGTCTTTTTGTTTTTGTGCAGATGTATGGAAATGGTCATGTTGACCAGGATATGATGC
Source organism: Telmatherina bonti (assembly GCF_933228915.1). NCBI lineage: Eukaryota > Metazoa > Chordata > Actinopteri > Atheriniformes > Telmatherinidae > Telmatherina > Telmatherina bonti. Next base: position 30,403,274 of record NC_136629.1, on the reverse strand, counting down.
ATTCACTTGTTTTATTTATTAGAATGGTTGCAGTCACACCAGAAGGCTCTGTGCTTCATACAAATCCCATACAGTAAGCCTATTTCAGTAGGTCACAAGACACTGGGAGCTGATCAATCTATTTGAGCTGCATTCAGGTGATACAATAAACGTTACTCAGAACAGAACATCCACCATCTGCTTAAAAAAATGGAAATGGTGCCCTAGTTAAATGGATTAGCATGACTTCGTTAAAAAACCATTCATGTTAAAGACTTAACAGACTGAAATACAATGAAGTCAAAGGAGCCATGTTATCAGACTAAATGACCTCTGAACATTGCTAACCACAACTCCATGAAATTACTCAATAGCTTTAAGCACAAGTCATCAGAATGAACATGGTAAACATTCAATATTGCTTGTTAAATACGCAGGACTGTGTGATGTGAAGTATGACTCAATCATAAACTCTGACTTTCACTACACTACTGGGCTTAGCTTTACATCCAAAACAGGTTCTACAAAGGTGTAGGGGGAATGTTGTGTTTGCGTTTGGGTGTTTGTGTTCATGGTTGTGTCGCGGATGTTTATTTTTGTTTTTTGATTTATCAGTACTCTTGACTTTCTTTATTACGGACATTGTATCTTTCTCATGATAACAGCAGGTTTCTAACAACCATGTTCTTAGAGCCTCACATTCGACACATTGTTGTGTGAGTGGCTTAGCAGATTTTTCACACTACTTGTCATAGTTGCTGTAAAAGTCTATTCTGGTGCATCTTGTGGCAATTCATAGTTTGAAGTAGTAATTGACGGTGTATTCATGGAGGGGTTTATCTTCGTCTGTGACTCATGGACATTACGTCGGGGATCTGCTGCACTCCAAAATGCTAGAGTAAATGTCTTTGTTGTCATTCTTGCTTGTGTAAAATTATTCTTTAGCTATACGTACATACTTCTCAGCAAGTCTGTTGCTTTGTGGATGATGTGGTTTCTGGATAATGGAATTTTGTTGGCTATTTGCTTTGCCTAGTTCAAAATGTCACCTGTAATAATCAACAGCAACCATGTATTTTTCATTATTCAAAGTGCATAAATCTGATCCAACAACTTGCCATGGCCTCTCTGGAATCTTGTGTGTAATCATTGGTTCTTTTGTTTTTAGGATAATGTTGAAGACATGAAGTGCATTTTTCAAGATGTTTTCAGAAAAGTATGTCACATACTCTCTTTTTACATTTTTATGTCCATGGAATGATGATCTTCTCGCCTTTGAACACAATGTCGTTAATCACAGATAATTGATCACTGTAATCCCAGTACTCTGCTGCAGTTTGAGGACTTTTCCTCTCCTTTGGCCAGGGGTGTCCAAAGTCGGTCCTCGACGTCTGATGTCCTGCAGGTTTTAGATGTATCCCTTGTCTGACACACCTGGCTCATAATAATTGATCCAATAGCCAATGGAGTTCTGCACAGTGAGTTAGCTGAGTCTTTGCCAGTTTCCTTTTGGATTTCCACAAGGCTGATGTTGCTGACTTATGGGCTGCTTCAAAGAATGTTTCCTGAATGTCCATTTCTGCACTGAGGCTGTTACCTTCATCAGACAATAACCTTCTTGACAATGTGTCTTTAGTGTACTTTGACGTCCAGGAGGTGCTGCTTCATGTGGTTTCTGCATGGTGGCTTCTAGTAGTTTGTGATAGCTTTTGCCAAGGAGATGTTGCCTTTACACAATAGTGGTGAAAGCATTTGAGCTAAACAGAATTGCATTACAGCTCCTTGATTTGGGTGTACTAGACTGCTGTAGACTGCTGTCAGTGATTTTGAGGCCTAACTGATGGGCTTACTGTCCTGCAGTCTACTTGGAGTTTCAACTGTTTTGCAGGATTAAAGTACATTAGGATAGGTCCTTGCTTCTACGTGACCAGTTCTTTCATTTTCCTAAAGGCTTGTTTGCGAAGGGGATTTTTTTTTTTTTTTTTAGAAAGACAAGTAGTTAAACAAGTAGTTAACCATTACAAACTGGTCTCAAGCACACCTTTGTCTGCATTTTTCAAATATATTTTTTGCGCTATTTGGACCTCTTCTCCTCCCACATGTTTTTAGTCCTGTATTTTAAACACTTGTTGCCTTGATCATGTCCAGAAATTCTACTAAATATTTTAATTCTGCCTCCCCGACTTTGGTTAGATAAAGCTTCAGAGTTTTCATCTCCCACAAGAAATGCTTTGGGTATATGATTATTATGAATAGACACACAGTGATTTCCAACACTTCCACTGTTGCTAGATTGCTTTGCTTCAACAGGGAAAGAAATTGTTATGATACATTGCAAGTTTTTTCCTTATTACCTCCTGACACCCCGCCACGACTCACAGTCCATATAACTTAAGTTACATTGAAGATCACATGTCTGCCCTGCCTTCTAGTGGTGGAAAATGGTCAAATGTTAAAGTGCTCTTTCTCGGCCTGGAGCTTGTGAATTTTTCTTTGGAATTCATCTTGTGCTGATAACAGACCAAAAGGCAACCCCAAGCAGCACTAGCATCCAAATATGGTAGTAAAGGTTGAGAATTTGGAAGATTTGTCGATCATTTTAATGGCCACACCTTGCATCCATGACAGAAAAATATATAGCTTCTGCTAGCTTAGTTGTGATGACACTGCGGATTGGCAGGGGATAATGTGAATGTTTTTATTGTCTTATTCAGGTCTGACATACTTTGAGTTTACCTGTTCCAAGTTTTATTGGCTTCAGCTGTATAACAAACATATTCTGCAGGTTCAGTCACTTTAACAAGGTGCCAAAGTACAGTCCTATTTCTGGTAAGGCATCTGCAAATTCATTCACTTTGTCTCTGGTGTTTGGGAAACAGATATTGCAAGCCTAATAGGCTGTTCCTCGTGGTATGATTAGAAAGTAGTTGTTTTTGTTTTCATTCACAACAACAGCCAACTCGTTCATGGACAACATGAGAATATTACTTGCTTAATTTGATCAAGTTGTGTCGATTAATTGCAAAACATTAACTGTCAGAACTGCATCTTTTCACGGACTCCAACGGAAAGGTCCTACAAAAGTGGAATGGTTTGGGTTGAACACCCAGTTATTGCTACTGACCCATACCTAACTGGTATGTGAAACCCAAGACCGCTTACAAATCAATGCAATAAGAACAAACAATAAAACAGACAGATTAGATAGTAAAAAAAAAATCAGTTAACTCAGTTAAAAGCAGCAAATAAAACAATGAGACAAATGATATGGAATGATCAAAGATTGTAATCAAGTTTAAACAAATGAGTCTTGAGATCAGTTTTAAAAGTAGCAAGGGATGTGATGTTCAGGTGGAAGGGAGTTCCAGAGTTTTGGAGCAGAGCAACTGAAAGCCCTGCTCCCCATGGTAACCCGACGAGGGATGGGGACGGTGAAGTGGATGAAGATCTGAGAGAGCGAGAAGGTGTTGCAGTGTGGATCAATGTAGATAGATATGGAGGGGCAAGATTGTGAATGGCTTTGAAAGGGAATAGGATAATTTTGAATATGATACAGGAGTTAATGGGGAGCCAGTGAAGCTGCGGAAAGATAGGGGTAATGTGATGAAATGATGAGGTTCTAGTGATTAGGCTTTGTGAGCAGCAGGGTTCTTTAGACCAGTGTTTTTCAACCACTGTGCCGTGAGAAATCATCAGGTGTGCCCTGAGAAATTACCCAACTGATGAATGAAAAAAAAAAAAAAGAATAAGTGGTCTAAAAAGCAGCTCTGTGTTCATCCAAACAGGCCCCCGTGAAAGATAAAATTCCATCTTCTTGTGTTTATCTGATTTCTATGCAAGAGGCTTTGACAAGATGGACTTTATATTAATAATATGGACTTAAAAAAAACCCCCAACATTTTGGTTTGTGGTGTGCCTCGTGATTTTTCAGTGAGAAAAAGTGTGCCTTGGTTCAAAAAAAGTTGAAAAACACTGCTTTAGACAATCACAAGTAATATTGATTTTCTTTTTAACTAGAAGGGTCATCTCTGTAATTTAGGCTTAACACTTCTCGGTTATGTTAACTCATAAAAACAAGCAAAAACAAATCAGATTCCAGATTCCAAACTCTCCAAACATACACTACACCCACTGGGTGCTCCTCGCACTCCCAATTCTCTGTGGTCTTGCAATACGTAACACCGCCCACTAGAGGTCGTAATCGGATCATTTGGAGGTCCCTTCTCTTCTTCGTTGGTACTCTTGCCATGTTTGCGGAAGCTTGGCTGTAGCGGCTAATTCAAGGCTTGTCACCTATCTGTGTATATTATATCTAACTATCTTTTATAATTGAAAATGAATCTACCAAAGGGACCTGATTCTCTTTGCTTCGACAAGGATGTTTTTATGAAGGTAAGACTATTTCAATGAGGGTTTATTTTATACCGCTAACGTTAGCTTTGTTGTCAAACTAGTTAGCATCCAACTAGCTATCGATAGTTTACTTTTATCACTTGGTGCTTACGTTTCAGGGTTTTCATTTGCCACTGTCTATAATCAGCGAATAACACATTTAATTCACATACCGATAGTTTTAATTCCCAAACCTCACCATTACTGGGCACAAAACGCAATCATTATCAGTAAATGTTTTCGGCCACGGTAAATCCTTATGTCATTTGTTTCTCTAGTACAACTTTTCTTGACATGTGACATATGTCATTTTATTTTTCTGTTAACTGGGTTAACAAGTCAGCGCTTTCTGCATGTTTTCGTTCTTTCTGCCTGCAGGATGACTTTGATGTTGACCAGTTTGTGGCTGACTGTAGAAAGCAGGTGCAGCTGGAAGAGATGAGAGAAGACCTGGAGCTTTACTACAAGCTGTTGAAAACAGCCATGGTGGAGCTCATCAACAAGGACTATGCAGATTTTGTTAACCTTTCTACCAATCTGGTTAGTTATCATCAAATATAGCAACAAAGTTATGTTCATGAAGAGACATGAACAATATGCCAGTTGTTATTCTAGCATTGGTGTTAACATAAGTCTTGAACTCAAGCTTGATGATTCCTACTTAATATGCTTTTGCACAGTTTTTGTCTGTTTAAGTAAACTGTTTTTGTGAATGCATGCTGCCGGTAATCTGATCTCTGCTTCTTCATCTCAGGTGGGGATGGACAAAGCCCTCAATCAGCTCACTGTGCCTTTAGGACAGTTGCGAGAGGAGGTCATGGTAAGTGCCTCAAATAAATACGCTTCGTAACCGTAACTCCAGCCTCAAGATTCTTAATATATTTTCCTGTTAATTTCAGAGTCTCCGCTCCTGTGTTAGTGAAGTGATACAGGCTATTGACAGCCAGCTGTCCAAACAGGAGGACCTGCAGAAAAAAAAGGTTTTGGTCCTATATATGACTTTATATTTGAATCATACTCCATTTTATGCTTGTTGTTCTGATGATAATCATATCAGCAAATACAAGTTATATTTAAGACAAAATACATGACACAGTTGTTTTTTTTAAATTAGTTTACAACTTCATGTTTGTAATGTAGGAAATAACATATAAATACTATAGTTTGATTGATGATCTTTAACAGTTACTTTCCTCGCATTTTTGTCAGGTGTGTGTATTGAGGCTTATTCAAGTGGTGCGGTCAGTGGAGAAGATCGAGAAGATCCTCCACTCACAAAACTCCAAGGAATCCAATTCTCTGGAAATCAGCAGGTGGGAAACTGATAAGCTAAACAAATTTATGGTATCAGTTAGTAAAGTTTTAAGGTAATGTGACTACATTTCCAGTGTTTAGTGATTAACTAGGTACAATGCAAACAGTATAAAATGATCCAAAAACAAATCCAGTTGTAAAAGTCTAGCTTTTTTGTCAAATTTTTAAATTGTAATTTACAAAGATGTTTTATGTTTTATTTCCTTTTTTGCACACAACATCCTATTTTTTTCTTCACAAATGTCATTGTGCAAATATTAAGCATTGCATTTAGGCAAATACACAGTTGAGTACATCAGAGGTTCAGACTAGTTTAATATGGTCATTACAGGGAGTTACATTTGTTATAATAACATATCTCTTTCCATATATCTGCAAGTGTTATTTACATCCTCGTTATCTATGTTTAGTCCTTTATTAGCAGGTCAAATTCTAGAGAGGATTGCTACAGAGTTCAACCAGCTGCAGTTTCACGCAGTACAAAGCAAAGGCATGCCGCTACTGGACAAAGTTAGACCTGTAAGTACTAGTAAGTCAGTCACAAACAGCTGAAAATCAAATAAGCCACTTGTCTATCAGTTAATTTAATGCCCATTCTTCTTTCAACCCATCAAAATAACCTCAATAAGATGATCACAAATGATATTTTATTGTGAAATAATGTACTATACATTATTATTTTCTTTTTGTAAAAATGAAATATTTTTTAATCTTTGATTATTTTTCAGTAACTGTCAGCGTTTATTCAGCCATTTCAGTCTCACTGAGATGTCCGTGCCACCATCTACTGTATACTGTCTATAAAGAAAGCATCCTTCTAAGCCATGATCCCGGTTGTTGTGCTTTGACAGCGTATTGCAGGGATAACCTCAATGCTGCAGCAGTCTCTGGAAGGCCTGTTGATCGAAGGCTTACAGACGTCCAATGTGGACATGGTGCGTCACTGCCTGAGGACATACGCCACTATAGACAAGACTCGAGATGCTGAGACTCTGGTGGGACAGGTTCTAGTCAAACCATACATGGATCAGGTAAGCACTGGAAATATCGTTTTATTATATTAGCTTATTTGTTGAGTAAAATGTTTTAATACAAAAGGTTAAAATGGAAATAGGTTCACATTTGGGGAGACCATATAAGTAAAGTGCTTGTGTTAATAACAGAAGTACTGGTTGATAGTTAATATGGAAATATATTGTACTATGTAAACGGTGATTCTTTGTTTTGTTTTTTTCAAATATACATTATATCCTACTTATAAAAGTTATAATGACTCCCTGCCTTTTTTCTTTCATTTTACCGGTAGGTGATAATAGAAGAAGCGGTGAAGTCCAGTCCAAGTGGTCTCCAGCTTATGTACTCCAGACTGTTGGACTTTGTTCCTCACCACTGCAGACTGCTCAGAGAGGTGACTGGAGGCTCCATATCCAGGTATTAATCTTGAATTGAAAATGTACATTAATTCCAATAAAAAATCAAGTCTTTAACATTTTAATTTTAATCCTCCTCCTGTTGTGTTCATCTGGTTCACAAGATCATGTGAGAGCCTCATTACATAAACTTGATTTAAGTTTGTTATGTACATTCACTCACCAGCCACAGGTATAAATCTCAGACTGCAACACATGAAATGAATCAGTAAGAAAAATCATCCCTTTCTTCTCAGTGACAAAGCCGACACGGTGCCAGGTTATGACTTCTTGGTGAATTCGGTCTGGCCGGAGATGATCAGAGGAATAGAGGAAAGGCTGGCCTACATCTTTAATCCTGGAAACCCTGATATATTTTATGAGGTAAAGTTGCAAAATAGTCTTTTTTTGGGGGGTTAAAAATTCACTTTGCAAATATTTAGTAACTTGTGTATGGCTGAAAAAAGTCCCAATTTGTATTTTTAATTTGTAATTTTTTAAAAATTTTCCTCCAGCGTTACAGCGTGAGCATGGAGTTTGTGCGGCGCTTTGAACGACAGTGCAGCTCACAGGCCAGCGTGAAGAGACTGAGAGTTCACCTTTCTTATACCAGCTTTCACAACAAATGGAACCTTCCTGTTTACTTTCAGCTACGGTGAATATTACCTGAATCTGTTTGCCTGTTCCGTTTTGCATATTGAAATCTGTCTTTTACATAGAACACTACACACCCCAAGACTTTTGCCCACATTGTCACATCTGCACTTATTTAACAAAATACTTTGAGATTTTAAATGTTTAATAAGCTAATGGGTTATTTAGTTAAGAATACAGCATCAGTGGACACGAAGCATTGCATAGAAATATTTTAGTCTGTGTTTGAGGAATATAGATAGATACCAGTGGAAGTGCAGTTTCTGCACAGCACGTGCTTTGTAGAATTGACAGGTTTTGTTTTCAGGGCTCAAGAGACAAATTTTGATTAAAGCTGCGGCCTTGTCAGCATTTTCAGGAGATAAAGGCAGGTTGGCAGGAACTCAGTACTTTAACAAAACACAGTTTTATGTGAATCTGGGGAAATTGCTTATGGCTGCGGTCATCAAACAGGTTGATGACTCCACACAAAACATCAATTGTGGATGTGTGTAAGTTTAAATTATGATTAAACATAACTCATAAACATGACGCGAGACCTTGACATAAAGGCCATTGATCCATGTGAAAAAGTACATAAGTTTTCTGGTGTTTGTCAACCTCCACCACACGTACACTGTAATGTACACAACATGCAGATTCACCATTGCACATCAAAGCAAATATTAGGTCCTGCATGGCCATTTGACAGTGTAAACCTTTGTAGTTCAGTTTTTTCAGGAAGTGGAAAATTTCCAGTGCACATGTTAGTGGTTGTGTTTGTTTTGGAGCTGATGTAAGAAGCACACTGATAACACATTGTCCTCTCCCTTGTTTACATACTTCACCTTGTTTTTCAGCTACAAGGAAATAGCTGGGCGCTTGGAGAATGCCATAAGTGACGGATTAGAAGCAGCACCAGGTGGAAATTAGTTCAAGATCACCTGCATCACTGTTTACCAAGTACCTTGTCTGCATTATGTCTGTTTTTTTTGTGTACTTCCAGCTGGTAGTGCGTACAACCTGCAGGTATCCGAGGTGTTGTGGGTCTGTTTAGTGAGGTGTTGGTCAGACAAGGTTTATTTGTCACCTCTGGCTCATCGCTTCTGGAAGCTGACACTGCAGCTTTACTCCCGATATGCCAAGTTTCTTGATGAGGTAAACTCAAACTAGAAATGAAAGAATTCGTCCATATAGCAATATCAATGTGTGCAGGTGTGGTGATACATTGAGTCAGAAATGCATTCTTATGCAATCCTACTAATTTTTGTTTGACTGATCCTGTTTAGCACAGTTCAGTGACTTGCCAGTTGCACCTGCTTGATCTTGTTTCACTGTGATGGGTTTTTGTGTAGGTGTTGACAAAATCTCCAGCTCTTGAGGTACCCAAGGAGCCAGTCAGGCCACTACCGAGCTCAGCCTCCTCCACATCCAGCCGAACGTCACTGGATGAAGGTGGCAGTGAAAGTGGAAGTCCCACCTCTTTGTCCACCAAACAGTTGGTTTACATTGCAGCAGACATCCAGAAGCTGCAGGAGCAGGTTCACACACCCAAACTAATTACATATTATTTACAACTATAGCTTCAACTTATCCTAAACCTTCCTTACTGATGCACTTCCAGTTTTCCACTGGTCTGTGTAGCTATCTGTCTGGCTTTCACTCAACTTCAGGTTCACTGAGTTAACAGAATTTTAGTTTCCTTTTTGCTGTTTTTGATAAAAAAAAATCTGCATTTCTCCTAGATCCCAGAGTTGTCAGAGATGGTCAGGCAGCGGTTAGAGGCCATGGGTTTTAAAAACTTTGCTGCTGTGGAAGGTAAGTTGTCCATACAGTAATTTTGTTATAATATAACTGTCTGTGCAGCCTATTCCTTTAGAGATGTAGTCATAAATGCTCTTCCATCACATTTAAAAAAAATTAAACATCTTATTAAAATTTTAATATGATAATTGAGTCGTCCTTTCACTCATTGTTTTCTGCTCTCCCCAATGACTCACACTCAGATTGTGTGTACTTGTGTATTTACAATTACTCTTTTCTGTGTCAGATGCTCTGACAGACTCTAAGGCTTGTCTGTCAAGCAGCATTCCCTCTCTGAACACAAGGATGACGCAGCATCTGACTGAACGCTGCTGCCGTTTCCTGAAAAGTGCCTCTGAGGTTCCACGACTCTACCGCCGGACTAATAAAGTTAGTGGATGTGTTTCATCATCTAATATACTCTCATATGTCTCCGAGCAACCACTGGAGTGATATTTATTTGATTTAGACAATACCCTGGGTGATCAAATTGTTATGTTTTGATGGAAATGCATTGTTTAAAGGTCAGACTTCCACTTTTTATACGCAGTAGTTGGTTACATCTTGACTGACTGGTGGTCCTTATGAACGTATGAATGCAATTGTCAAATGAGGTCTGTCTGCATGGAGTGCTTAATTATTTTTGGCTTCTAACATGGAAACTAGTAATGAACTGAAGACGGTTTCAGTGTATGCATTTGCAGTACGCAACCTATTTGAATCCTACTGCTGCCTCACTGCAATGTGGCTCAGCATTTTATTTGCTTTAATGACAATGTTTTTTCTTGTTGATGAACTTTATTTGTTGAAATGTTTGTAAACTTTGTTCATTCTGCAAAGATAAAGCATGCTGTTTATTTTTGCAGAATGAACAGCATCAGCATGCTAACACTGTAATGACTAATGCCTTGCTGCTGATATAGAGGCTGTCTTCACATCTAAACCTCTGAATCAGTGTGTTTTTATTTTATACTGCACAACTGTATGAAGTTGTTTTTTTTACATTGCTGTTATGAGAGTTGGGGTTGGGATGAGAGTCAGCTCCTCCAAATCCGGAATAGGGTGGATTGCCCTCTCTGGGTCGGGAGTGAGGTCCTGCCTCAAGTGGAGGAGTTTAAATATCTCGGGGTCTTGTTTATGAGTGAGGGAAGGATGGAGCGTGAGATTGACAGACGGATCGGTGCAGCGTCTGCAGTAATGCGGGCTCTGCGCCGGTCTGTCGTGGTGAAGAAGGAGCTGAGCCAGAAGGCAAAGCTCTTGATTTACCAGTCGATCTACGTTCCTACTCTCACCTATGGTCATGAGCTGTGGATCGTGACCGAAAGAACGAGATCTGGTATACAGGCGGCTGAAATGAGTTTCCTCCGCAGGGTGGCCGGGCTCTCCCTTAGAGATAGGGTGAGGAGCTCAGTCATCCGGGAGGGACTCAGAGTAGAGCCGCTGTTCCCTTGCATCAAGAGGAACCAGTTGAGGTGGCTCGGGCATCTGGTCAGGATGCCTCCCTGGTGAGGGGTACGGAGCACGTCCCTCTGGGAGGAGACCCCGGGGAAGACCCAGGACACGCTGGAGGGATTATATCTCTCGGCTGGCCTGGGAACACCTTGGGATCCCCCCCGCAGATGTGGTTAGGGAGAGGGAAGTCTGGGCTTCCCTGCTGAGGCTGCTGCCCCCACAACCCGAGCCCGGATAAGCGGCGATGGATGGATGGATGGATGGATGGTTATGAGAATCTCCTTATGACCCATTAATCTACATTTACTCAATGCCTGCAGTAGGCTATGTGATGTCAGCTTAGTATTTTGCTGAGTAGCCTGTTGCTACTTCAATGAATCGGCAAAAATGTAAATGAATTAGATTTATATTATTGCCTGTGTGATAATATTGTAATGGTAGTTGCTACACCTAGCATACTACTTTAACTTCTTAAAAATTCTGTCCTTTCCAAAAATGTCTTGAGTGTTGTCTTCTTTTCATGTTTGATCAGGATTTTAACAGAAGCTCATCTAAAATAATAATAATTAATAATAATGATAGCTGATTTTGTTTTTAACATTCTAACGTTGACGTTTTCTGTGAAGGATCTACCAGTGCGTGCATCAGCATACATGGATAACGCGTTACAGCCGTTACATCAGCTGCTGACTGATTCCACTGGGCTGGTCACCCCCCACACGGCACAAGAATGGCTGAGAGTTGCACTGTCTGAATGCACACAGAAGTAAGTTTAAAATGCACACCTATGTGCGTAAATAGATCCAGATACAATGACAGTAAGTAATTCAAGAGTCAGATGTTTCAGTTCTGAAGAATTCTTCTGTAATGACAATAAAAATCTGGCCATAATTTCTCACTTCTGTTTTCCACTTTGTGTTTAGGTACTATGAGACTATCTCAGAAGTGCTGAGCTCAGTGAGAAAGATGGAAGAAAGTTTGAAGCGTTTAAAGCAAGCCAGAAAGGGTGCTTCTGCGAATACCTCAGCAGGAACAAATGGTGGACTCACAGACGACGGTAAAATTCGTCTTCAGCTTGCACTGGATGTGGAATACTTGGGAGAACAGGCAAGTGTCATATAGATGTACAAATGTCTTAACAAACCAGACATATTATTAACATGTATACATAATTAGCAAGTATTACTGAAGTTGCAAACATTGCTCATTGTTGCTGTCATTGTTCTCTATTGTTTCAGATCCAGAAAATGGGTCTTCAGCCAAATGACATCTCCATGTTCTCTACCCTGATGGATCTTGTGAAAGAGGCCCGAGAGCTCGCTGAACAGAGCCAGTAAAAAAGAAAGACTCCACAGTGACTGAAAACCCCTTAAACATGCTGCATTTGTCTTCACATTATCTGGAAACTTGAAGAAAAAAACAGCCCAGTCAAGGCAGAAGCTATACTATGATTGGAGTCAGTGAGATTATAATGATGAGATTAATAAATTGATTATGCAAACTGCAGAGCTATGGTGCACAAATACTTAAAATAGACAAGGAACTGGCAATCTGCTGTAGACAATATGGATACAAGGGAGTACATGGTGCTGTTGTTTACGGTATACTGCATGCTGAATGTACTATTCTCGACATACTTGTACTGATTATATGTTGGGGTCAAACTGTTTTCACAGCAGCAGCCTCATCTCATTTGGAAAGGGAGACTGTAAGATGGAGAATATTAGTCTAACTTCTGTTTAATTTCAGATAAATATTTATGCATATCATGTACACGCTCCAGTTAAAGTTATAAAATGGATTGTTGAACATTATTTAGCGAGAATAAACTGAAGGAATTTGGATACTTTACTAAATAAGTGTGTGTTCAGTCCCCCCCCTTCAGTATTAACAGCTTGTAATATACAGTACTTTTTCCACATTAAAGCCTCATGACAGCCGTTACAGATTTAAAGATTTTGATGAAATGCCGTCTAGCTTAATTTACTATATAAATAGTAGGTCAGAAGGATGTTACATTTATTAACAACCAGGAATGCTATTTAAACAGGGTGACAGCTAATTTGTTACAGTGGTTATACTGGTTTATATCATGTTCATTTTCATATGATGTCAAAACCACATTGTCCTGAAATGATCATTTATTTTCATTTAAAACTATCTATATTGAAAGATTTAGTCAGGTTTAAGTATTATAAGAAAAATTTATACTTGGTGGAGGAAACCTAAATCTCTCTTTTAATACCTTCAAAACTACAGTACGGTACTCTGATTACCCAAGTGGGAGCTTTGTTCCTCAGAATACAGAAAGTAACAACTAAATGTTGGCATATTGACAATGTACAAAGTTCGCAAAAGTATGCAACAAAATAAAAAAGCACAATGGTAATGGTTAAACAAGGATCTTTAAAGAAAATGGCAGCTATAAATCAAACTAATTTTGACTTAAATCTGTACTTCTGTCTTATCTTTGTGGAGGAATTCTCAAACAATCCAGTTTCATGAAACTGAGTACCGATGGAATTTTTTTACGTAATGTTTTATGCATATTAGGACCAGCATTCATTCATTTGGCATTAAAGTTTGGTTGAAAGGTACTGATTATGTTTTGTTTTATTGACCGTTATTCGGCTCTTTACTGAAATAAACTATGAAGATGTAATGAATACAAACTGTGTGATCTTAGACTTGGTTTATTTTTGGTGCAACATTTAACCATTTTAATGTATTGTGCTCAGTATATAAGAGGGAAAAGTGTAAATATCAGCTAATTTTGTTAATTACAAATGGTGTGGCTCTACCACTTTGCATTTATTTTAATGTTTTAATGCAAAAAGTATGGCATTGTCTTCCTCTACAGAACAAGTGAGTTTGATAGATAAAATTTTCAAAATAAAGTGGTAAATATATGAGAATACCAAATCACTAAGTTAAGGTAAAAGTTTCTCCCTTGTCTCAGTCGATAAAAGTTGAAACTGTTTAATTGTGTTGACCTCAAAGGCCAAATGTAAGAAGGAACATTTGAGTTAAATTAAGAAATGTTTTTATTTCAGTCATCAAAAATCACAACAAAACAAAAATAGTCTCTCAAACACAATGTACAAGAAGTCTGATATAGAAGTAGACAACCATGACTACAGAATTTAAACTTCAGAAAAGAAAAACAAGAATTTTTAACAAACCAACTGAAAAAAAGTCGCTGAAGTTAACGAGTTTTTATAAATATTGAGATGGACTCTTGCTTTAGCTTGTTCAGAGTTCACCTATGTTGTGAAAATAATAAATTTTTAATACTGAATACACTCATATTCTTTCTCTGCATGAAGTTAGTTGTAGTCGATATGATGCAATATAATGAAGTGGATCTGGTACGTTAGACATCTTTAATGTCTAACATTTTGTTCATGTTAAGTGCGATCCACCATTAATGAGTAGGATTGGTGATCTTGCCCAGGATGAGGATGGAGTTATAATATCCTTCAACGACAGAGAAGAAGAAAGGTCTGTTGAATGATAGCTTCAGAGGGACGCCTGCTTCCGGCTTCTTGTCCTGAGGTTCTGCTCCCTCCTCCGACATCTCAAACAGCACCTTGTTGATGGCCTGAGAGGAGATGGAGAGAACCATTGATTACACAAATACTTAGTGAATCGGTTTTATATAAGCACAAGCTGAATGCACATGTGGTTTACTTTATTTATTGTGAAAGGTTTGATGTTACTGAGCTGGTTGAACTCAGCCCCGGAGCCCAACAACTCTGTCTCGATCACTGGATTCATGCTTGCCAGCAAATCCCGTAGGTCAGTCTCAGATGACATGGAGAACTTTGGTAGTGACAGCTCAAGCAGACTGAAAAAAAATAAAATTTGTACATTTTTATTGTTAGCTTTCATTTTTAAATAAAACATTTATAAACTAAAACAGGATTGTATTTTACATGACTGAATAATGCGCACTAACTTTGGTTTATTAACCTGAAGCTAATAAAATGGTACAAAGACTTGCAGTCTGTCAGCATGTAATAGGGACATCCTTACTTGAAAAGTATCATACTAACCCTTCTTGGAGGTTTTGGCGCCAGCTAGACATGACATCAGTGAGCAGCTTTGACTCGATGTCACGGAGGCTGACGCCTTCATGAGGCAGGACCAGCAACGTGTGGGAACGTTTGCTCAGAGAGAGCTTCACAACAGTGCACCTCCTCATCTTCAGATGAACAAAGCAAGAATATTATTTAAACTGCTTATTGTTTTATGGCTGCATTAATGCAGTAAACACAAATACATAAATGAGCCCACATAACTCTTGAATTTAGATTTACCTTATCATTTAGGTAGTGGTAAACTCCTGTGTTGGTCATAAAGGGAGTCGTTACTGTCGTTTCACCCACGTGAAACTCCTGCAGGGAAGTCTTCTCTGGGTGAAAGG
Source organism: Telmatherina bonti (assembly GCF_933228915.1). Classification (NCBI taxonomy): domain Eukaryota; kingdom Metazoa; phylum Chordata; class Actinopteri; order Atheriniformes; family Telmatherinidae; genus Telmatherina; species Telmatherina bonti. The sequence goes on along the minus strand of NC_136629.1, from coordinate 30,387,866 downwards.
CTGTCATCCAGTTACCTGAACAGACATGACAGAAGAATGAAGTTACTGGAGGTTGTTCATGGCATTGTTATTTGTAGGGTTCTAGATTGTTATATAGGCTTTTACGCCACTTCAAAGTCAATTTATTGTGTATTCGACAAGCTTTTTAGGATACATCAATACTGTCAGATGTTGAGAATGTGTTCTTGGCGATGCATAAAAATGTTATTCTAAGGTTAGGAGTTACTCTTCACTGTTATTTCCTTAAACATGAATATTCTGTCAAATGAAGCCAGAAGATACAGACCTTGGAAGGAGAAGGAGGACATGAACAGAAGGTCGCTGCTTGTATTCAGATCTTTGAAGACATTCTTCACCTTCCCGTTTGAAGTCTTCTCCACAAAAGTGTTCACAAGTGTCTCTGCTTCCTGGGGTTTGGAGAAGTCCACACCTCGGATGAACGACGTATCTGAGAAGTCCTGCGTGCCTTGAATAAAGTCCCTGGAGAGTTGTGCGTCCTTACGGGTGAAGGCCCAGACCTGTGTGCTGATTTCGTCTTTAGGCCCATCATCCACCAGAGAGTTAATGCCCTGCAGGGTACTGAGAACCTTGTGTCCGTCCACAAAGGACACACAGTCTTCTCTGTCTGTGTCACGATTCAGGCCAAGTAGCCGCTGGAAGAGGAGAAATTTAATAAATTTGTAAAAAGGAGAAAAAAGTAAATAACTATCTATGGTGTAATAGCAAATGAAGAGCAGGAACCTGGAATGAGTTTGCAGTCTTCTTGGAGGCTCCCAGGTAGAGGGTGACAAGTGATCCGTAAGTGTTGATTGGAGAGAGGATGATGTTACTGCTGTTCTTCCTGCTGAGAGCATCGTAAATCCTAAGACCTAAAACGTTCATCAGCTTTGCCAGAACCGCTCTTCTCTCTGTGGAATTCTGCCTATGAGCATCCAGCTTTGATGCATCCCTGCTGTCTGGTGTCAAGACTTCATTGTCAAGTGGAGTGACAGGAAGTGTCTCCAGTGGTTTAGAAGTCTGATCCTGCAGGGTCTCACAGCTGATGTTCTCACCAGCAAAAAGGTAGAAGGGATGAACGTAGACACGGTTGGCTTGGCTTCCTGAGAGGCAGCAGCACAGCAGGAGGACTAGAAGAGGCGACTGCAGAGTCTGCATTTTTACCTTTGGTTACTTGTTAAGAAGATTCCCTTTAGTGGGTGAGAGGAAAAAGGAAGGACAAAAATATTGTTATTTTCAGATGAATTAGTGTGTCAACTTATCAACTATCTCTTTTTTGTTAAAGAGTATTGAGTTTAAGGTTATCTACAATCTGTACAGGAATTTAACCTTAGCTTTAGTAACAAATCTGGCTAAATCTGGTTTCGGGTCTCTGACAGCAGTGACTGGCATCGATCATAGAGCTGCACGTCAGTCACTGATTGATTTTTTTCATTGTGTGTTTTCTGTCCTGCTGATCAGTGAATGTGAGCAAGAATGAACTAAAACAGAGGTTGCGACACTAAGATAAGCTTCTATGTGTGGACTGACTGCATCCAATTGGTCATTTCTTTTGGACGCTGTTTGCACAGATTCCATTTTGAAAACTTCAGACCTGAGACACAGTGTGCTCATATATATATATATATATATATAATCATGCAATCATAACTCTGATTTCTACAAGTATAGGATGAATTAATTCATTTCAGGGTCCATAGATATTTTTGAATCTGCATGAGATTTATCTGTGCTGATCAATCATTAAACAGTCCAATATGAACTTTTAGACTATTTTATTGCAGTCAGTTATCTTTAACATAAATGTAAGGATTGAAATATCTACAATGGAAAATAAAAAGATTCAATGCTCTCCAATGAAAAGACAGTGCTTTGACTTGACTTAAAAATTAAACATGTGGACTGATGGACTCTTGGAGGTTGTGAGCAAACAACAGATTTTCCTCTGTTTGGATATGCGCCATAGGACATGGCCTTGATTTCTAATCAATAAAAACATGTACAAATGTTCTGAAACACAACCAAAGCACGTGTGTAAAAAGAATGATCGGTTCATAGTTATCGATTACCTCTGTCAATCTCTAGAATTACTAAATTCGTATATTATCTGGTTCATAATGTAGGGGCAGAAATTGAAAGTGATGCGTATTTTTGCGACAAAACCCTCAAAATAAACTTAAAAGTTAGACTCACGAAACACTAACACACTTATTTGATTTAGAAGATTCTAATGATTTTGCAGTACTACTAACAGGACTGCTCTATCATCTGAGATAAAGTCAAAATTTGCTCTTACCTTGTGTGTCAGCAGCTGCTCAGTGAGGTTCAGAGTGTAGTCCTGACTCTGTCCTCGTACTTAAACGCTTTTGGTCAGCAGCAGTTCTTGCATTTTTGGTTATAGATTAACCTAACAAGCATTGACTCAGGGGCTCTGCCGTCATGACTCACAGCCCACTTTGTACTGACGATTTACTGCTATAGATCAATAGGTTTGACAAAGCAAGACAAGAGGGGTGAAAGAGCTCAACTTTAGCAAAAGTGGAACGGAAGCAACTTTTCAACATGACTAACACAGATGTCACTGTAATATACAGATGTTTATTTGTCTATGGGGATGGCATGATCTGGAAAAGGACGTATCTTGCCTAATCAATTGGTCAAACCTATCAAGTAAACAAGTCAAATCACCATCAATTTAAAACCAAAGAATCACAGTTCTCAGATGATAAACTATTCCCCTTTAATGTTTTTTTTTTTAACCTTTATTCATACTGGTGACCCAGTGTCTAACTTTCAAGAGACACTTATTAATTTACAAAAAGATACAGATACAAACATATGCATAAGAATAGAACAGATATTTAGAATTAAATATAAACCAAACTAAAGATTAAAGAAAATATGGGTCCAGTAGCATTATGGCAGTATTTTATGAGGCAGCAGATCACTTGTATAAGTGCCAACCAGAAAAACATCAAGTTAATAGAGTATATTCTTTAGCATAAACAGTTCTGAAATGACAACATTATGGTGCATTAAAAATGCAATACTAGAATGCAGATGTTGCTTCTGGCACCACATTTATGAGTAGGTTAGATTTGATTTAACGCAAGGCAAGACTACCATACTGTCATTTTGTGTGGGACAGTGACCCGCTGTCATGAAAGTACAGGTTTATCAGGTGAACTGTCAGGTGATATTTAACTTCCTGACAGATAAACATCCAAAACGGAATTGACAGATTTATCTCACCCCCACTGATCCCGAGTGTCCAGCTGTACTCACCTATCGATGGAAACGTCAGATTATCTGCGGATTCTTATCCTGGTGGTGGTGTAATTGGCTTCCGGAGCACAAAACCCAGCATATCCTGGAAAAAAACAAAAAATTTTCAGATGTTATGACTGTTCTTTTATTAACCAATAAAAATACGTTTCAGTAACTTTGGCTTCATGAATGATTTTTATGCAGTAATTCTTCAATTGCACACCTGAGTAAACAGGACAGGTTAAACTAGATCTTCTCACAACTGTAATAATGTGTAGTGTTTTACAGTCCTGGTTTTATCTTTTACAAACATTGTTACTATAATAATATTTTTACTGGAAGAAAAGAGTCAACAAATTATTACTAAAATTTTTCTTTAAATAAGACTGACGACAAAATGTATGTCTGATATAACTGTAATGTGATGTATTATGTCATTATACAGGAATCTTTGATTTTTAATCTCTTCATTGTCATTCTGGTTGACTTGATGGCTACTAGGAGAGTTTAAAAAAATTCTTCAAGCTGCTTTATTTGTGCCAGTCTCTGTGACGGAAGAACTTTTCACACTTAGAGATTCAGTAGATTACAAATGACCACAGTGTACACAGTAACTACTTTTACTTGGACAAATGTTTCACATGTCTGCTTGAAATTAGTCTTATCGGATACCAGCTGACATGATTGCATGGACGTGGAGAAAGCAATGCAATGAATCAAATTTATTCTTTTTTTTCTGAACCAATTGTGAATGTTAACCCCCCCACACTTAATCAGATCAAAGCAGAACAGATCATCTGACAAGTTTATGTAATAGATTTTTATCCTGTTTGGATGTTTGATTGGATCAAAAGTGCTCCTTGTAAACACAACTATTGACTCAGGCAGCAGTTTTCTTCCATGCCGCTTCTATTTATCAAAATACGCTAGATTAAAAACATTAATTTGGCTAAAAATAACTGGCAGCTTTTTGTTAATAGTTGCCATGGTAACTATAAATTGCATTGGAGCTCCATTGATTACGTCTTTTTATGGTGGTTCCTACCTTTGGGTAACAGAGCTGATTGAACCAACTTAAAACAACTCAAATATTTGCTCAGTTGTAGGTTCCCAAAGCCTTCATAAAGTTCAGCAAATGTGTCCTGAGATGATTAATCCCAGTTTATTACAGTTAACCAAGTGTCCGTTTCACATGCACAATGATGACTGAGTATCTCACCTTAAAATTTCGTATTAAATACCTTTATGGGTGCTATAACAAGTCAGCTGAGTATATAAGCTGCAAGTTAAGCAGGTTGGAATACAAACAGATTCACCATGTGGTCACTTTTGTTTCTCAGCAGTGTGCTCTCCGCAAATGGAGTGCAAGGTGCTGTTCGCTTTTATTTTATTCTTTTTTCTTTTTTTTTTTTACAATTTCCATCTGCTTTTTTTCATTAGAAATTTTAGTCTTGCTCATATATATATACATATATATATATATATATATATATATATATATATATATATATATATATATATATATATATATATATGTTGCAAGATTTACCACTTTTATATGTTTATTTCTTTGGTTTTTTGCCATGTTATTTATACACTGACTTTTTGTCATGTGTGTCTTATCAGGTCAGACTATGGAAATGGACGCACAAACAACTCCGTCAGGTAGCACTTATATAAAAAAAAGTCAATGTATTGTACTTTTATTTGTTATTTTGGTTTCCCTTAACCCCCATAGCTTAGGTTTTTTTTTTTTTTTAAACGGTTGCTTTTATTTTTCTGACTGCTTTGCTTCAGGTGCACCCTGTGGAGGGACCATGTATGGTAGCAGTGGGACATTTTCCAGCCCTAACTATCCATACAACTACCCAAACAACGCTGTCTGTACATGGTATATTAGACCTGGTCTTCCAGTTGTTCGGCTTCAGTTGCGTTCTGTGGAGTAAGTGAATGCTTTTTAAATGGGTAATCTTGATGTGTTGGTGTCCGTGTGTTCATATGTGTGTGTTTGCATGAAAAATTTCTTCTATGTATTCTGTTACTTTAGACACAAACTGCTATTTCGTTTTGTCTATCACAGCATCGAATGCAGTTATGATGACATTTACATCTATGATGGTTATAATACTGGAGGAAGGCTTCTGGGAAGATACTGTAGCTCAGGGGAGACCATCTTCTTCTCTACTGGGTCCTACTTAACTGTGAGGTTCAGCAGCGATGGCTCAGTGAACTACTCCGGATTCCGTGCCAGCTACAAAGTAGTGGGTAGGTTATCATGATCATCTTTCACCATGAACAGCAAATGTGTTGCAAATATACCTAAATGTATTGGCAAAATAAATAAATTATTCCTGTAATTTTAACAGTGGTACTTCTTATTTATTCTTTGTATAGGAAATTCTTGTGCTAACAACTGTGGATACCAAGTTGGAAACTGTTCCTGTTCTGCTCACTGTAGATACAATGGGGATTGTTGTCCAGACCATGGAGGTGGGCAGTTATGGAAATGCACAAAAATGTACTTTATTAGTCCTTAAGAACAATTAAAGGAATTTTAAAGGACTGATGCTTTACTCAAACCAGTTTTCACGAAACCTTTACCTTTTTTTTAAAAGAATAATGAACAACAAACAAATCCCTAACCTAGCCCCACAAAAAGCACTGTAAAAAAAGAACAACCAAAAAAAAACAAAACAAAAAACACATACAGTATGTGCATGTAATAATGTCTAAGGAATTTGATCTTCTGATTTGGAAACTGATGGAGAAAGCAGCTTAGAAATAAAATAGAACATATAAAATAGCTCCAATTTGCCTTTCCACAGTAAGATATTACTTATTAAATGATATTAACAGTAAGATGAATACAGTTTTTAAAAAAAGAGTTTTTAAGCTAGTGTCAATGTGACAACCATCTGATGTCACTTCAAGTAAAACCTTATGTTGATAGCAACATGAGAAAAAACAAAAAACAAAAAATAAGATGCTATTCTCATTTCTCAGCATACTTTATCTTTCTTTCTTTCTTTTATTTTTTAACAGTTTACTGCGGTACAACTACTTTTCCACCCATGATCACAGGTATAAAAGCCTGACAGGCTGCAGCTAATTATTCCTTGAATGATTATATGTTTTATTCAGGCCTTTTTACATAACCCTGGTATTAAACTGTTTCCTTCAGCTCAGCCATCATGTCGTTACAACTGCGGTAGTCACATGGGAAACTGCTCCTGCTCAAGCTCCTGCAGATACAATGGAAACTGTTGTCATGACTACTACTGTAAGTATCATGTCATGCAACACTCTACACATTATGATCAGTGAGTTTACAATGTAATTCTAAAACATTTTTTTTTCAAACAGCTGAAAGATTATAATGCAAACATATTTAATAAATTGCAGGAGAAGATTGTTTTCAGTTGTGTGTAGCTATCCTGTAGTTTAGACTGCTGTCCCTAACAACTAATTGCACTTTCAATAATTCCACAAACTTCTAGCTTACACATTTACTTTATAACTGCACAATTATTTATTCATATGGCTCTGTTTATTTTTATAAGCATGGTTTTGCTGTACCCCACTGTACAATGACAATAAAGTTTCTCTTCTCTTCTCTTCTATTCTATTCTTTAACATTTACAGTTTTCCATATATGTAATGGGAAAACACAGAGTTAGAAAAGATCTTTATTTTTTTATACAAGACGTGTAAAAAAATTTGCATATTTTCTATCTTTTTTTTTTTTTTTAGCTTACTGCCTGTCTTCCTCTGACAACCCAACAACAGGTATTAAATTTTCAAAAAACGTGTTGATCATATCTGACGAAATCAGGCTATTACTTATTTCACCAGCAGGAAATCTTAACAGTTTCAATGTCTCTCAGCTCAGCCATCATGTCGTTACAACTGTGGTAGATACATGGGAAGCTGCTCTTGCACAAGCTCCTGCAGATACAATGGAAACTGTTGTCATGACTACTACTGTAAGTTTCATGTTGTGCAACATCCTTCATATTATGATTAGTTTATAAAGTAATTCTACAACATTTGTTCTTCAGATAGTGTAAAGATGATAATACAAGCAAATTTCATGATTTAAAAAAATCTAGCTTTTACTTGGTGCACAACAGAAATTTGGTCCATCTCATTTACTGATCCTATGAAGTTGTGGGAAAGCTGTAAAAACATCTAACACAAACATCCTATGAGGTAAACAGGCCATTTTCTGCTCTCTTGTAAAACTAAATTCATAAAAACTACCAAACACTGAAAATACCACAAGCTTTTGTATCTCCAGAAAGGACCCTAAACTTCGTTGACAACGCTTGTCATAATATTGCAATTAAACCTCCATCTACAGAAATTGATGGAGCATTCTTTCTTTTTTTCACCGATCAAAATCTTATTGCAGGTTTTTGTTTACAGTCTCAACAAAAAAGATGTCTGCATATCTTCTTTTAAAGAGGTGGAAAAATCTGTAAATTTTTTCTCTTTTCCTAGCTTACTGCGACTCTACCACTGATAGACCAACCCCAGGTATGAAACCGTTAATTAGCTTGTTGATAACACATAACAAAATCAGAATATTATTTATTCTAAATCTTAACTAAATCATTTCTTGGTATAACTTTAATGTCTCTCAGTTCAGCCATCATGTCGTTACAACTGTGGTTTTTACATGGGAAGCTGCTCTTGCACAAGCTCCTGCAGATACAATGGAAACTGTTGTCATGACTACTACTGTAAGTTTCATGTTGTGCAACATCCTTCATATTATGATCAGTTTACAAAGTAATTCTACAAATTTGTTCTTCTTTAGATCGTGTTAAAATTATAATACAAGTGAATTTCATGATTTAAAAAAATCTGGCTTTTACTTGGTGCACAACAGAAATTTGGTCCATCACTGATCCTAAAAAGGTTGTGGGAAAGCTGTAAAAACATACAAGACACACATCCTATGGGGTAAAAACAGGCCATTTTCTGCTCTGTTGTAAAACTAAATTCATAAAAACTACCAAACACTGAAAATACCACAAGCTTTTGTATCTCCAGAAAGAACCCTAAACTTTGTTGACAACGATTGTCATAATATTGCAATTAAACCTCCATCTACAGAAATTAATGGAGCTTCCTCAAATTCTTTCCTGTTTTTCACCGATCAAAATCTTATTGCAGGTTTTCGTTTACAGTTACAACACAAATGATATCTGCACATCTTGTTTTAAAGAGGTGGAAAAATTTGTCATTTGTAATCTCTTCTCTTAGCTTATTGCGACTCTACCACTGATAGACCAACCCCAGGTATGAAACCCTTAATTAGCTTGTTGATAACACATAACAAAATCAGAATATTATTTATGATGAATCTTAACTAAATCATTTTTTGGGATAATTTTAATGTCTCTCAGCTCAGCCATCATGTCGTTACAACTGCGGTAGTCACATGGGAAGCTGCTCTTGCACAAGCTCCTGCAGATACAATGGAAACTGTTGTCATGACTACTACTGTAAGTCTATTATCATGCAACAGCACATGTTATGATCAATTTCAGTCATTCTAAAACCTTTTCCATTTTTAAACAGCTTACTGTGCAACAACAACACCCTCAGGTAAGATACTCAATGTACAAAATTATTCTCTGCAATGTTGTGCTCATCAGTGACCTTTTATCCTTCATCAGCAGGGACATGTGGAGGATCTCTGTTCGGCTCTGGCGTCTTTTCCAGCCCTAACCATCCCTATTACTACCATGACAATGCCTATTGTGTCTGGCACCTCAGAGCCGCATATGACCAAAGAATCTACCTGGCATTCACATACATGGAGTGAGTAATAAACATTTTTAAAACTGGGCAGAATTACGATTTTAAAAGAAATGTGATAAAGAAATGAGAGCTCGATCATCAACATCTTATGAAACAAAATATTTATCAAGAATAATAACAGTTTGTGTTTTTATAATCTTTTTCACAAACAGACTGGAGAACTGCTGCGGCTGTGACTACATTTCAGTCTACGATGGGCCGTCTGTTAACTCAGGGTATTTGGGAAAAGTGTGCTACAACAACACCCTGAAAACTTTTTACTCCTCTTCCAACTACATGACTGTGGTCTTCCGGAGTGACAGTTCCGTGGTCAGCCGAGGATTCAGTGCGGAGTTCATGAGCTCTCTGAAACCCAACTCAGGTAGTTAGATTCTCCCTTGCAGTGCCTGCTGGTCTCTCACCATCCCATGCATGCTCAGGATGGGGATTGAGTCCAAGTCAAAATTCAATGCAATCTCTGGTTTTTCTTTCTTGACTATTACCATGAATTGAATTGGATGAAAACTGACTGGATAACAGTGAATTGTCTGTAAAGTGCCTTGAGATGATGATGTGAATTACATTCAGCATAACCCAAGGAACTGAAATTTACTGCAGGCATGAAACATTTTGTTCTGAATTTTATGACATATGTTAAAGACACGACAGAACTTTTGCAGTTTTCCCAGCGGTGCAACCTCTGTCAATGGCTAAAGCTTCTATTATACTCTGCTAACATTTTGTTCTTGTTTTTGAGGCTGCAAGAACAAGCTTTTGCTTTAGACTCACCCACCTCAAAATGTCCAACAAATCACACAACACGTCTCAGAACCCCTCAGGAAAAATGTTCTGCTCTGTGAATGTGTTAGGAACAAGCCACAAGATGACCCCAAACACGTCTGTAAAAACAAGACTAAATTCCTTTGGTTCTAGCGGCCTTGGGAACAAGAAAAATGTTCTCACTTTTGGCGGAGTATGTAACAGGCTTAATTTGGCATCCATCTTGCATCCTACCTGTATTAGGATTTCTCTTCACCCAGCAAGACAGTCTAATCTTGACTCTCTTTCTCTATTTCTTTTCCGTTTATTACTCTGATAAGGTCTTCTTGAGTTACTTTGCTGAATCAGTCAAGGAATGCATTCAAAACTGCTGGTGTGTTTATAACCATTTGGTATTATGTGAAGCAAGGGTTGACTGCAAAAAAAAAAAGTTGCATAGTGCAGTTTCCCAGCCTCTGAATGCTGTTGGGTAGCAACAGCTGCAGAAATGCTCATTATAGATGCTACTGTACTATCAAATGAGTCCAGAATGCAGAGTTTTAAGCTTGGACTGTTCCTTAATTTGTCTCTAAAGGTTTCTTGCGGTCTGAGCTGTCCTACATTTTTGCACCAAAAAGTTAGGGTATTTTAACCTCCACATTTTGCATCCTCTCCTTTTCAGGTCAGTGGATCAGTAGAGAGAGATGTATACAGTATCTGTACCAATCCTCACAGCAACTAACCCAGTTGTTTCAACAAAGTAACAAATCTTAACCTTAATGTGCCACGACAGGAGGAAAATTTGGCAACACAAAATTTTTTTGAGTGAATATCATAAATATCTGCTCCATGATTTCTGTCAAATCATCAGTGTAGTGCACATATATCTTTTGAGTCATTATTTGAGCATCACACTACAGAGGCATTTTCATCACTGAGCATCTTTTGCTATTATCTACCCTCATCTTTTTATGTATTTAAGCTTAAAGTGTCCACACCACCTCTATAGGTCGAGTGGACTGCTCTTCAAACAACATGAACATTGTAATTGAGAGAACCTATCTGAACTCTCTGGGCTATGATGGTCACAGTTTGTTCCTGGATGATCCACACTGCAGACCCCAGGTGTCCGCATACCAGGTGGTCTTCAGCTTCCCCCTCAACACCTGTGGCAACATTAGAAAGGTAGACAACACAATCACTTTCTGAAAAATAATCACAAAATATGAACATTTTTACAACAATTATGAATTTACAGATATACATATTGTTCCTGTTATATTTTCTTGTACATCCAACAGTTTGATAATGGCAGAATTGTGTACACCAACAATGTCCGTGCCTACCCCTCTGACAATGGAGAGATTACTCGGCAATCTCACCTCAAGATGAATGTGGCCTGTCTCATGGAGCAAGACTCAGTATCCCAGATCATATTTGTTATTCATCATGATTCGAACAGCAGCATCACTGGTTCAGGCAGATACAATACCAGCATGGCTTTCTACACGTCCAGCAGCTTCTACAACAAGGTGTGTTTGGGTAGCGAGAGTACGACTTTCAAGGAAACTTCTGTTCGAAAAACTATGCTGATATTTTGCATTCACACACAGGTGACTGAAGTTCCATATGAGGTAGCACTCAACCAGGATTTATATGTCCAAGTGGACCTGAAAAGACGTGATAGTGCCATTATCCTCTTTTTGGACACCTGTGTGGCCTCACCATCACCGTTTGATTTTCATTCCAGAGCTCACTACTTAGTCCGTGATGGGTAAGATTAAATGCCTCATTGATTTGTTCTTCAGCTGTGTACAAGTAGCACTGGTGAACTGATTGATGCATACTGGACTTATGTGCCCATTTTCTATTTAAATATACATTATTTGTCCCTGTGTCACACTCAGATGTCGTGTTGATAACACCTACTGGCCTATAAGTAGCGGCACCGCATCCTTGGCCCGTTTCTCATTTAAAGCCTTCCAGTTCCTGAGGGCGACAGATACAGTGTACATCCAATGCAAGGTCCTGATATGTCCCGCATCAGATGGCAATTCTCGCTGCCGCCGTGGTTGCAATGGACGTGCTGCCAGAGACGTGTCCTCAGAACACAACAGCCAAACCGTGGTTGTGGGTCCCATTAAACTCAAAGGTAAGAAATCATTTCAGTGTGGCTCCCATCTGAATTCTGTTGGCTGGAAGAAACAGAAGAGAAGATTTCCCCCCCCCCCCCCCCCCGAAAAGAAAAAAAAAAAAATCAGATGTTTTCTGTTTCATTTTCAGAACTGGAGAAAAAAGAGAAGGAAGATGAAAGGCAGAACAAGGCCTAACCCAAAATGGCAATGACCTTCTCCAATCAACTTCCTTTTCTTTTCACTGATTTGCTGAATGTACTGTTTTCCTTTCTGTGTTATTACCTGATTAAATGCATCATCAATAGACAATCTGCATTTGGTTGCTTAATTAAGTCAAACTCACAAGCAAAACATGAAATAGAACTGATTTTTGTGTACGAAGAAAAAGTAAAACCAAAGACAAAGATTAAGTTAGAAAACACTACTTATTAATCAGTTAGATCAAAACATCTCAGAATAAAATGATTTGGTAGTATCAGCTCAGGGAGATCGTGATCACCACAGGGCTTATCCATTAACCACTATGAATCAGCAACACAGAGAACATAAAGCAGCTATTACTGGATGTCCTCAGTACTGGTAAATTTGGTAACAAAGAGGCTCCTCGAAAAACACTATTGACATGTTGCCAAGCGACAGACCCGGACAAACGATGACCTTGTAAAAGAAGATTTACTGCAACATGTTTCAGTTTGTTTTTCTCTCACACCAAACGTCTACACAACAATTTACAATACAATGCACAATAATTATATATAAAAACACTCCATGGGAATAATCTCAATGGTGATATATAATACAAGCTAAACGTGGCAACACAAGACTTGTTGATTCTGTCCATAACACAGAGATACTGGTGTCAAAATAAATTCATACAATAACAAAACATTAGATATTGACATGAAGTAGTTAAAAGGATAAACCCTTCTAACTAATGGTTACTACCATGAAGAAATTTCCAATTATCAAAGCAGATGATTGAAGTTTCACGGGTTATGTTGTCTTTTTTCTTAGCAGCATTTATGGAAAAAAAACAAAAACTTTGGCCAATCAGACAAAAAACTGCCATGACTATTAGAGTAAAACTACAAATACCAAACTTTTTCTAAAAAATTCTGGGTAAGTAAGAAAATGATATTCTAATAATATTGAACACAATAAAATGAATAGTGACCACAAAGAAATAGTAATAATGCACCAAGCTCTGGAATAATTCAGCAGGGCTCAAATAAAATCATTCATTCTCCTAAACGCTTAGTCTAATGAAGGGTTGTGGGAAAGCTGGAGCCTATCCCAGCAGTCTTTGGGCAAAGGGCAGGGTACGCCCTGGACCGCTCGCCAGTCCATTGCAGGGCCACACAGAAACAAACAACCACTTACACTCATGCCTAGGGGCATATTAGAGTAACCAATTCATTTGTCTTTGGACAGTGGGAGGAAGCCAGAGTACCCGCATACCCGCAGAGTACCGCATACATAGGGAGAACATGCAAACTCCACACAGAAATGCCACTGCCTTTCCGCCTTCCCCAGCCAAGGATTGAACCAGCGATGTAATACCAGGAGTGTTGAGAATTTATGGCAGGCATTTACAGATTTTCCCCTTATCTTTATCCCCTTTTTCTTCTTTCTTTATCCATGTTCACCCCTGGCCCTTTGGTGCCAGGGGTGAACATGGATATGTAAAAGCACTTTCAGTGACTATTAATAAAGGTTGATTGCAGGTTTATTTATTTATTTTTTGTTTTTTCTAAAGCAGCTATGTATTCGATATAAAAAATTTCCATACCAGTACCATTAATGCAGTTATTTAAAAACCCTAATAGTCACTTCAAGTGCTTTTACATGTCCAGGTTTACCCAAGCAAACTTCTTTGAGTGTGTCTTGCATTAAATAAAAATGAAAAAAAAAAAGTATCAGGCAAATAAATTTTACACTTGTATCCAAACAGGCAAATTCGTCAACATATTGATGAATTTATGGTAAACTAATGTACACCAACTGATGATTAATTAGGGGTCAAGTAATCACATGAATCATCATTGAGATCATCATAAGTTCATGATGAGCAACAGGAATTCATGATAAAGTCTTTATTAGTTAATGCATTAGTTCTTTCTGAGTTACACATTACTTAAAGGGGTGCTATTATGGTATTTCGAGTTTTCTGAGCTTCCTACAGTGTAACAGTGTAACATCCTCATCAGACATGTGAACGGCACTGTTTTTTATCACCTAAACGCATGTTTGAGTTTGAGTTTGAGTTTGAGTTCCAGCACACTCTCCGTTCGGTTTCCATGGCAATGAAAAACGAGTCGTTTTAGAGAGTTTTTTCTACTTCGAAATCCTTGTGACGTCCCGGGGGATAAAGTTTGGTGATTGGTTACCTTCTACTGGTTAACAAGGACATGTACAAATACATCAGGTGGGTGGAAAACGTCGGATAAAGTTATTTCGAACGATGGCTGATGAGTTTTCCTGCTGCATTCGTTGCTGTGGGTTGCTGTTTTCCACTTCGTTTTCAGGGTCTGATTCAGGTTCCAACATGTAGGGCTGTATGCTATGTGTTGACATTGTATTTTGTTTTTTATTGAGTTCATATGAGCCTAATCCTTCTGTTTATGAGATGTTACAATGACGGCGAAAGCAGGTGTGGTGCGCGTTCCCGATGTAGCGCGGGTGGCAGGAGGCGGGGCTTAATGCAGAAGAGTCTCAATCCACTCGTTTTGCCCACAGGCTGATCTGACAGCCTACGGAGAGGGTCGGTCTGAAGTAAATAAAGCGATTTGTGACAATAACTCAATCAATCCCAGCCCTTCTGGTCTCAGAGATAAAAATAAATTAGCCTGAAATGCACATAATAGTTCCACTTTAAGTGTGTGATTTGTACCATTATTGTTAAGTGTAAACAAACTTTATCTACTATTGTGAATTTGGTAACCTATGTGTTTTTGATTAACAAAGTGAGGAAATGGTCGAGAAGATTTATGAGAGACCTGGAATCTGTGTAAGTACAGTTTTAAAGAAGCTTTGGGAGATTTTCTCTGTGACCTGCACCGTATGATGGGTTATTCGGCATCCATCCATTCTCCAGCCAGGAAAAATCAGTAGGATGCTGACTTTTGTCTTACCTTTTGGGCATCCCTTTCTATCTTTCTTGTCTAACCCTCTTCCTCTGATAACATCCACATGTGCTACTTTGTTGAACTAACCAAAACGACAAATGTGTTGTTATCCAGGTGCCAGAGTATGAGATGGCGCTGTGAAACCAAACTCCGCTATGTGACATTTTTATGAAAACCAGATTTTTAGCCTTGGGATGCTGCAATGCAACAACTCCAGGAACATGCAGAATAAATATACCTTAGCCATGAAATAAGTCAGAAACAGATAGTTTTAAGGTTGAATAGTTACATGGTGCTACTTTAATAGCTAGGCTAAATTAAAGCATGCAAGATTGATAAAAATAATTACTATAGAATTATGCAAACCAGTTTGGTGAATGTTCTTTCCTTGTTTGGCTATTACTTGGGTTGCCTGTGTGGGAAGTGGCAGGCCAAGGTATATCTGCTTTTGCACTTGTGGCCACAGATGTGCTTTTAAAAGCCCTGGAATCCCCTGTGAAAGTTGTAGAGGATGTTATCACTGTGTTTGCAGTAACATAGCATGAGAAGGGGGTATTGAAGTATAACAGACTGTCATGTGGACTGCTTTTGGACTGGTGTGCTGTTTGAGAGGTGACTTAATTATGTTGACAACATATCTGTCTATGGCTAAATGTGGAAGGCTAAACCATTTAAGGCATTGTCAGGAACTGAGCCGAAAAAGAAAAAAAAACAGAGAAGCACCAGGAATTTTTTTAGAAAAATATAATGTCTGCATTTATTTAAAAAAAATATCAAAATAAATATTTTAGTGCAATAACTTTGGGTCCATAAAAGAGGTCAAAGAAACAAATGTCAACATAGGCATTAACATAAGGAACTCAAACACTAACTGACCTGCTCTACTGACACACAAGAGACATATATATGCACTGGATGATCAGGCCATTTTGACACACGAGGGGGGGACAAAACAATACTCTACACCAACTATAACATAAACTTAATCAAATCAAATCAAAGATACTTTATTTATCCCCGATGGGAAATTCAAACTTAAAACTTATCAATATAGTGCTGCATGTAGCCTGTTAAGACAATAAACTAAACAATCTGAGATTCCTAAATAATGCAAACCGCAACTGACAAACAATCAATAGAAGAACCTAAACGTCTCCTACACTTCCCTCCTGCAAGATGGTTCTGCCCAATTAGGCCTCAGCCTGATTTAAGGAGCTCCAGTGCAGCCAGGACTCTTTTCCTTGACAGACTTGAGAACTGCCAACAGGAACTGGCAACCCAAAAGGAAAATATATTAACTGAAAGGAAAGCAAATTGACAAGGTGTCAAAATAAACCAAATTAGCAAGGTGACAAAACAAATTAACTAAATGTGTGCATCCAGTTAGTTAACCCCTTGTCAACCCAGCGAATAAAAATATGAAATATGATAAAGTGTATCTTTCAAGTGTTTACATATCTAATGAGAAAAAAAGAAAGTTACCAGACCTTTACATGCTGCCATCACGGGCATAATAATCAATGTTTTTATAAGAACTCTGCTATTCTGCTTCAACAAAATTCAGGAAGAATATCCTCTCCTCTCACATCCTCAGACAGTTTTCAAACATACTGTTGTTCAGAAGTGTTCAGCAGCTAATGTCAGAAAATCACATGGTAACAGGGTAGCACAATCCCAAAGAGACACTTTAATGCTTAATTGAGGAACAAGTGGTCCTAATTAAGTCCTTCTTATTCATTCATGTAATATCAGACATGAGCATCTTAATGACAAGTCATTTTTATCATGACTAGTCTTTCTATGCATTCATTGTCTTCTAATCATTAATGTTGTATTCATCCACTCTCAAATTCCTCTGGACTCTAACTGAATTACAGTATTTGCAGCTTTCCCTTCAGGGCTCATAAATGTTGGAATCCCCTGGAACTAATCAATCCATGTGACATAACATACATAACTAAAAGCCCTGCACTGTGTACATTTAAATGTTCTTTACAAAAGAAGAAATTTCATATACATGACTCAGCTCAGAAGTACTTCAAAATTAGCTCAACTTCAAGGTAAGTTAAGAGAACATAACCCTGGCAGAGCTCTTAAATCCAAGGATTCAGATCATCTAGTCCAGAACCAGAGTCCAGACTAAACCTGGAAAGGTCACATTTAACTCGTATAATGCAAAGAAGAGGAACAAAATGTCGGCGGAGATTAAACTTTCACATAATGTAGAATTTTTAAAATCCAGGATACAAAACGTTTCTTTTGCACAGAAACGTTTAACTGATCTAAGCTGTTGCTTGCTTTTGTTAGTTTTAATATATAATAATATAATATTAGATAGCTAATTTTACTGTAACTGCTGTTATTATATTTGCAATGTTTTGATATTATTTTGTTCCTTTTTTAATGTAATTTTTCATCCTTCTCATGCACCCACACTGATACATTTGACATTTTATGAAAAAGACTATGATTTAAACATTAAATGACCAATAAAAACATGCTTTACCAAACCAGATTGAGCTATGTATATAACATATCCTCCTATAAATTACCTTCTGACATTTAGGCTATTTCTGCTAAAACTTCAGCATTTGACCACTAGCTACTTTCATAATGAACTTTACTTCATCAGCAGGTTTAAATGCACTCACTGGGAAACGAGCATTCACACTGCTCTTTTACGGGAACAACATTTTCAGGTTTATTATAGTTAACCAGGAGTGTGTTTCACATGAAAGATGATGACTGAGTGAAATAGAATTTTTACATTTCATGACAAGTAACTTTCTTGGGGCTACTACAAGTCGATTCCTGAGTATATAAGGTGCAGTCTTCAGTATGTGAAGCAGGCGGGAAGGAAACGGTTTCAGTATGTGGAAACTTCTGTTCTTTTGCAGTGTGCTCTGCACACATAAAGTACAAGGTGCAGTTTACTTATTACTTATTTACTTTTTGGCTTACAATTTTCATTTGTAATTTCTAAAAAATTGGAGCCTGTAACATCAGATTTGGACTTTTTCTTTAATATTTTTTTTGTTTGTCTTCTAATACTGCAGGTCAGACAACTGTGGAAATGAACACAGAAACACCAGTTTTTTCAGGTATGAATCTGAAATGTTATTGTGTTGTATTTACATTGTCTATGTTGTCTATGTTGGCTTGCCTTACCCTCTTTATTTTTGAGGTTTGAAAAACTGTTGCTTTCTGTTTTCTGGACTGCTTTGGATCTTCAGGTCAAACAACAATAGAAATTGAACCACAAGCATCAAATTCTTCAGTTACCTCAACAATTAAAAATGTATTGCATCTCACATGCTTACCTTGGTTTGCGTCACCTTCTTTGTCTTAGATATTTGACATTGTATTACTTTTGTTCTTCTTACTATTTGGCATCAGATCCACTCTGTGGGGGATCCATGTATGGCAGCAATGGGACTTTTCAAAGCCCCAATCATCCAAACGACTACCCAAATTTTGCAAATTGTACATGGTATATTACAACAGACAGTCCAGTTGTTCGACTGGAGTTCAGTAAAGTGAAGTAAGCGATTGCTCTGAATATTTACATGTGATAGCTAAAATATTCACCCATGTTGTCTGATATTTTAAATTCTAAATAGTTTTCTTTAACTTTTGCCTGTCCCAGTGTTGAGTGCCCTTTTGATGACATTCGCATCTTTGATGGAAATAACTCTGGACCCAGCCTTCTGGGAACGTACTGTACAAGTAGGAATACCATCTTCTTTTCTACTGGTTCTTCCCTAACTGTGAACTTCAGAAGTGACAGTAGCTTGACCTACTCCGGATTCCGTGCCAACTTCAGAGTGGAAGGTACGCCACTATCAAGAGGATTTTTCCTCAATGACAAGCAATAATTTAATTACATCTGGGATGTAATAACAAACAAACAAACAGAAATAAAGCATAAAAGTAGTTATTAACTTTATTCCTGTGATTTTAACTATTCTTTCTGAAGGAGGCTCCTGTGCTTCAAATTGTGGATACCAAGTTGGAAACTGCTCTTGCTCTGCTTTATGTCTATTCAAAGGGGACTGTTGTCCAGACTATGAGGGTAAGTGGTGATAGAGAGTAATTAAATGCATTCACAGTTTTGAGAGATTTGTCATTCTTTAAACGTTTCCATTTTATGATGCCTGACACCTGTAATCATTTATGTTTCCAGTTGAGAATGAGATTGGATTAAATTAGATTGAAATAATGTTGTACTGTGGTTTGCAGTAATGCAGACTCTGCAACGTTCTGTCTTCGTGAAGAGGGAGCTAAGCCAGAAGGCAAAGCACTGGATTTACTGGTTGATCTCTGAATCTATACTTCCTACTGAGTTGTAGTGACTGAAAGAACAAGATTGCAAAAGCAGCTGAAATGAGAGGAAAGAGTAGAGTGAAAATAATCATACTAATGATAATAACTGTTATGTGTTACCATGCTTCTTGGCTGATGATTGCTGGAACGGAAAGCTTCCGGCAACCGTGAATTGGACTTAGTGGTAAAGAAAATGGATGGATGAATGGTTATCCTCGTTTCTCTAAGCACTAAATCTTTATTTTTTGTCACAGTTTCCTGTCCGACAAGTACTTTTACCCAAGAAACAACAGGTATGAACACTTTTCAGGCTGTAACTCATTTAAATGGAATTCTTAGATTTAAAATGGTGGTCCTGATGTGTGATTACAGCCATAACCTGTGTCTCTCAGGTCAGCCCTCATGTCATAACAACTGTGGAAGAGACCTGGGAAATTGCTCCTGCTCATTCTTCTGTGAAATCATTGAAAACTGCTGTCATGATTATAATTGTAAGTATCAAAAGACGGAAAGCTCAACACAGTATGATCAGTTTGAGAGAATAAAAACTAATTCACATGAAGAAAAACAAAAACTGAAACATTTTCCTGTTTCAAACAGCTCACTGTGCACTACCAACAGACATAGTAATGATTAGAGATATGTTTCAAACTCCTCCATCTGAAGAGTTATGTGGGGAATTTCTGTCCGATTCTGGAAACTTTTCCACCCCGAACTTCCCAAACTTGTACCCCAATAATGCTCAATGTGTGTGGCAACTCAAAACTGCAAATGACCAAAGAATCTTCCTGGATTTCACATACCTGAGGTGAGTAAAAAACTAAAAATGAGCAGAATTATGCAAATAGCCAAAAGGGAGAATGCAGGATGACAAAAATTACACATGGAACTTGACTATCATTACTTTGTAGACTAAAATATATTTACAAAAACATAAAGATTAAACTGCACTGATTCACTTTTTTCGCTACAGACTACAATCAGTCATAAAAGTTGTTGCTTTTATAATCTTTTTAACAACCAGGCTGGAGAGCTGTTGCAGCTGTGACTACATTTCAATCTACGATGGGCCGTCTGTTAACTCAACGCTTTTTTGCGAAAGTGTGCAACAACAGCAACAACAAAACCCGTTTTTACTCCTCATCCAACTACATGACTGTGGTTTTCCAGAGTGATGTATCTGTGAGCTACCAAGGATTCAGTGCGGAATTCACAAGCTCTCTGAAACCAAGTTCAGGTACACGCTTCTAGGGGGGGGGGGGGTGAATGGTGGTGTGGTGGAGTTTGCATGTTCTCCTTTTGTATGTTCTGTCCGGGTACTCCAGCTTCCTCCCACCATTCAAAGACATGCATGTTAGGTTAATTGGTTACCATAAATTGTCCCTAGGAGTGAGTGGATGTTTGTTTCTCTGTGATGGACTGGCGACCTGTCCAGGGTGTACTCTGCCTCTCGCCCAATGATTGCTGGGATAGGTTCCACCTTCCTTGTGATCCTTAATTGGAGAAGGCAGTTAAGATAATGGATGGATGAATAACATGATGATCACCCAGTGATCGTAAGCTATTTGTATAGCCACAGCTGCCCCGGGCAGACTTACAGGAAGATAGCAACCAATCTGTGACCTCTCCAAGCACCAGTGATCATTGATACATCTGAACCAAAAGTAAAGGGTTTAAGGACTAAAAAAATCAGGGCACTTCAACTTCTACATATTATATTTTATTCATTTAGAGACATTTAATCATTTGTAGGAGGTGAGCATATGTGTACTGATTTCAATCAATCAATCAATCAATCCAATTGTTTAAACATATGTAATAAATCTTGACCATACTGTGTTATGTGAGAAGAAAATTCTAGCAACAAAAAAAAAGGATTTTTTTTTCTTGTGGGGAACAGAAATTAATTTTTAATTTGTGACTAACTATTTGCTGCTTACTGTGCTTAATAAAACATACAGATTGACCAATAACTTCTAGAGCTACATTACAGAGGCTAAAATAAATGATAATTGAGAACCTCAAACCATTATCTTCTGTCAATATAATGGAAATTTATGCTGGAATTTTAAAACGGTCATGACTATGTCTCCCAGGTCGTGTGGACTGCTCCTCGGACATGATGGACATTGTAATTGATAGAACCTATCTGACTTCTCTGGGCTATGATAGCCACAGTTTGTTCCTGAATGATCCACACTGCAGACCACAACTATCAACATACCAGGTGGTCTTCAAATTCCCTGTGAACACCTGTGGCAACATTAGAAAGGTAAACAACGTATTACTTCCTATGTAGCACTAACAATGCTGATTTTTAACAGCTTGAATAAAAATGATTGTGTTGTCAGACACATACACAAATTTTGATTTGACTATCTTCTACATTGAACAGTTTGAGAATGGCAGAGTTGTCTACACCAACACCATCAACGCCTTTGCTTCCAATGACGAAGAGATCACGCGTCAGTCTCCACTCAGAATGAATGTATTTTGTTTCATGGAGCAGGACTCAACGGCCCAGATGATGTTTGTTGTTCATAACAGTGCTAACAACAGCATCACTGGTTCAGGTAGGTACACTACCAACATGGCTCTCTACACGTCCAACAGCTTTGAAAACAAGGTATGTTTGGGTCAAGAAAGTAAGACTTTGGAGAAATTTTCTGTTTGAAAAACAATGCTTATAGTTTGCATTCACACACAGGTGACTGAAGTTCCGTATAAAGTAGCACTCAACCAGGACTTATATGTCCAAGTGGATCTGAAAGGACGTGATAGCGACCTGATCCTCTTCCTGGACACCTGTGTGGCCTCACCATCACCCACTGATTTCCATTCCAGAGCTTACTACTTGGCTCGTGATGGGTAAGATCAGAATGGGTCTTTTTGATTTTTCACTTCTGCATAAGTAACACAAGTTCATTAGCTGACCTGCACAGGTCTCATGTCCTAGTTTTCTAAATAATCATGAATGTATTTGTCCCTGTTTCACACTCAGATGTCGGGTTGATAACACCTACTGGACTATAAGTAGTGGCACAGAATCCTTGGCCCGTTTTAAATTTAAGGCCTTCCAGTTCCTGAGGGCGACAGATACAGTGTACATCCAATGCAAGGTCCTGATATGTCCTGCATCGGATGGCAATTCTCGCTGCCACCGCGGCTGCAATCGACGTGCTGCCAGAGACGTGTCCTCAGAACACGACAGCCAAACCCTGGTTGTGGGTCCCATTAAACTCAAAGGTCAGAAATTATTTTAATGTGGCTCCTATATGAACACTGATTATTATTTTGTCGGTTGAAAGGAAGACAGGACATGACCTCAAAAAAATGATTTTGATCAAATTTTTTCTGTTTTGTTTGCAGACTGAGAAAAAAGAAGAATGGGGATGAAAACCAGAAGGAGGCTGAACTCATCACTGCTGTGATCTTGTCCAATGAACTTCCTGTTATCTTTACTGTTTTACTGAATTATTAAAAAAATATATCACTTTTCTTTTAGTCTCTATACTTGATAAAATGCATCATAAAAAGACAATCTGTGTTTGTGTACTCAATTAAGCCAAGCTTGCAAGCAAACAGGAAATATTATTGTTTTTATTTATGTTCTTGGGTACAAAGAAAAACAAAGAAAAAGGAAAACAAAAAACAAAGACTAAGTCAGAAAACACTACTTATGAATTAGTTCGATTAATTAATCTCACAATAAAATAATTAGTCAACTCATCTTCTGGAGATTGCAATCGCCAAGGGTTAAACATTCACCATTAACAATGAATCAGCAGCCTAGAGAAGAGAAGGCAGCCATTACTGGATGTCCCCATTATTGGTAAATTTGCTAAATTTGAAAAGCATATTGTGAGGCAAAAGACGACTTGTCTAAATTATCAGCATTGCAGCAAGCAACTATCTTTTATTTCTTTTTAAACTGAACATATACGCAACTTTTCAGAAGACATTATGCAGTAAATAATCTGAAAAATATTGAGATCCATGTAATGGATCTTAGCATGAGTTATAAAAACGACCGCCACAGGCGAGGATGGAAGGCTCGGTGCTTATCTGTGGAGGTTGGATGCAGAGGCTTTGCAGGACAATCGCTCTATACTGCATGACAGGCATAAGGAGGACGAGAGCCACCTCTAACAGCACATCGGTAGCAGAAAAGGCCTCCAGATAGTTCCGGATAAAAAGAACTGATCAGTGGGTGAGCTGCCAGGGCACATGCTCAGACCTGATCAGCCTCAGCATAGTCGCCTGAGGGAGGATGTCTGATGTTCGAGAGACCCGAAACACCCAGTGATCTCAGGATACATACCTGATGATGTGCCCTGGCTTTGCATCAGGAGATGTATCATTACTATTCATCCCTTTTATAACAAATTGAAAAAAACACCTTCAAACACACTAAATGAAAACTTCTGAATGCTGACATTTAATTGACAAGTATTTACCATTTTTTGACACGTCGTATGTCGAAAATTTTTAAAGTGTGATGCAAAATGTCTCAGAAACTTGATGTATCAAATTTGATATGTTTGGCTTTAAAGGGTTAAAAAGCATTACATTTCAGGTAAAGAGAACGTTGAGACAAAGCACGCAGCTTGCTGTCGTTCCCCTTTCGGCTTGTCCCTCTTAAGGGGGTTGCCACTATGAATCATTGCACAGTTTAATTGGCGCATGTTTTGCGCCAGATGCCCTTACTGATTCAACTCTCTGCATTTAACCGGGTTTGGGAGCGCCCCTCAGAGAACAATCATGTCCCCCTTGGGGCTGCATCAGCAAACAAACAGCTTAAGGGACAGAATATGGTTTATTGTTTTCAAAATGAGAATTGGGTCAAGGTGATCCATTAAAATCAGGTATAAAGGTCCAGGAGCCCTAGGACAAAACAGTCTAGTTACTGGCTTAGTCAAACAAATGAACAATAAGCAAAGCTTGAGTGCTTTCCCACAGTTGGCGACACAGAAATCTGGCAGGATGCAGGAGGATGTCCAGTCCTTACATAGAAGCTGCTGGTCATCAGGGGAATGAAGCTCCAAGTGTGGTGGTCATGCTTCATGCAGGCATGATAAAAAAAATTTTAAAAAATCTTTATGTGGCTCACAAAATTGCAACAAGCACCAGGCCACATCTCCAGGAAAAAAGCTCCAACATGTTACCACTCTCCACCAGATACAGACATGTGAATCATCACTGTAACGGGCGAGGGGAGGAGTTTATTCAAATATGCCTTAAAACTTTAGAAACTCAGGCGCCTAAAGGGTTAGTAATAAGCAATGTCAACATCAAATGTCTGTGCCATGAAATGTGAAGCCAGAAATAAATTTTGGCTCATTTGGCTCATTTGGCAATACAGTTTAAAAGTGGTTAAAAGCGCCTGTTCCTTTTTTTTTTTTTGATAGGGACTCTATAGCAGATAAAAGCAGCATAATGAGAGGTCAACATGCCTACAGTGTAACCTCATCAGAAGACATGCTGTGGAGGGCTGCTACATCCCAGTGTAGCAGCAGCAAAAACATCAAAAGAAGGGCTACTAGGGTTCAAATCCCATTCTGAAATCCCCACAACAGTTTCGGTTGCTTAAATGAGGTGATTAAAAGTGAGCTGAATGCCAAGTTGAAGGAAGGAATGGCTGACAACAGCAAATAGTTGGATGATGTTGCAAGTGGCCTGGAGGGCTTTTTGCACAGTAGGATGGGACAATTACTACAGTGCCATATCTATGAACCAAACAAGGAAGGCGATTCATTAGAAAGAAGCTGCAGGTACAATTTGACTGGATGCCTCCTGTATGTGAAATGGACTTGGGCACAAAAACTGATCTTATTTACAATATCTCAATGAAGCCTGGCAGAAAAATAAAGCTTCTTCTTCTGATATCCTGCTCAATTTTTTGTTTATCATTTCATTTATTCATTTATTACCCATCACCAACACTATTAACCTTTCATAAACTTTAAAACAGCTATGGTTATACATTTTGATTTAATCATTTATGCTGTGTTCATCCATTGTCAATTTTTTGCACCGTTTTCCCAACTGAATTTGCATATTTCCCCTCAGGTTACACAAATATGTTGGAATCCACTGGTAACCAGTCAATTCATGTCATATAACATCTTTAAAGTTTACAATGTAGGATTTATATCTAAAGTTTTCTGCTAACACTTCAGCATTTGGTGTGTTCCTCAAGATTTTCACTTGTCAGCAGAGTTAAATGCATTCACTAAGCAACAAGCGTTCACACTGCTGTTTTACAGGAACAGCCTTTTCAAGTCACAGTTCATTATAGTTAACGAGGCATGTGTTTCACATGAAAGATGATGACTGAGTGATCTAGCACTTTGAGATTTCTTGAGAAGTTCTTTAGCCATCAAAAATCCACTGCTGACAATATAAGCTGCAGCATTCAACGTGTGAAACAGGTCAGAAGCTGAATAGATTTACAATGCTGGAACTTTTGTTCTTTTGGAGCGTGCTCTCCACACCTAAAGTTCAAGGTACTTTTTACTTATTATACCATTTTTGAGAATATTCTGTTGAAATAATAACAGTCTTGCTTATACATTCTACAAGATCCCTTCCCTTAATTCTTTTTCAAATGACCGCTGATATGGTATCATGTTCGTCTCACTACCTGTCATGTCAGACAACTATGGCAGGAGAACCAGATTAATCAAATTCTTTAGGTACCATATAGGCTAGAAATATCAGTGTAGTGTATCTTTATTGTCTATGTTGGTTTGCCTTACCCTCTTTTATGTTAGAGTTATGACAAACTACTGCTTTTAGTTTTCCTAATGTTTTTCCTTCAGGTATAGCAGAATGTTCAGTTTTTACTTCTCCAGCTATCCACACAAAGCAGATTTACTATGCACATTAGACCAGGCAGGCCGGCTATTTGACTGAAGTACAGTCCAGTAGCCGTGAGTAAATGAATGTTCTGCATGATGCGTGTGTGAACACACACACAACTTCTGACACATTTTGAGTGTTGTTGGAATACCATACCTTTGTATGTGTGTTATATTTGGTAGAGATAGGTTGCAAGTTTCCTTCTCTCTTACTGCCATTCTTGTGTTAGTTTACAAGGTTCATTATAATCTTGTAATATTACAAGTGCTTATTTACAAAACTTAAAATGCAGAAGCACAAAGCACACTTACAACTCTGAAAGAAAAAAAAAACCTCCTAATCGTCCACTTTCTGATGAAGTTTTGTCTTGCTTGTCTGTAACTTGAAGAATAGACACATGATGATATGACAATGATGAAATCACATCTGGTATTCTACACTCAAAGCGGCTTTTTTGTAAGTGTTTGTGTGTCCATCACAGCACTGGGTGTAGTTTAGGTGACTTGAATATAATTTAGTGGACTTCACCATCTATGATGTTTACAAAATACTGGAGACAGGCTTCTGGATACATGCACACAAAAACACCTCTTCTTCTTTTAACTTTAATTTAACTGTGAGCTCCAACAGCAATGGTTACATAAAGAACTTAAGAATACACTGACTACAGAATAGAAGGTAGGTCACTGTGAAGATAATTTTGCACAAATACCAACCAATCATCAACCAACCAGAGACAATAGTTCAGTTA
Source organism: Telmatherina bonti (assembly GCF_933228915.1). Taxonomy (NCBI): domain Eukaryota; kingdom Metazoa; phylum Chordata; class Actinopteri; order Atheriniformes; family Telmatherinidae; genus Telmatherina; species Telmatherina bonti. The sequence goes on along the minus strand of NC_136629.1, from coordinate 30,360,840 downwards.
TATATAGGGATGAGATGGATGGATGGATGGATGGATGGATGGAGGGTCAAGAAAGTAGAAAGTTACTATAACAATTACTTTTTAAAAAATAATTCTTTGCATGTGGAGGTTCTGTGTTTGGCACAGGGATCTTTTCCAGTCCAGAGTACCCCAACAACAACCATGAAATTGCCTACGACTGGCAACTCAGAGCGGCATATAACCAAAGAATATTCCTGGCATTCACATACAAGCGGTGAGTAATGAAAATGGGCAAATTATGAAAATGACCAGTATACCATGACCATATTATCTACAGACAGAAATTATATACAGAACACTACAATCATTATCTTGTAGAATAAAATATTTACACAAAGGAAGCAGTGCTCGAAAGTTGAACTGATTAGTTTTACTCTTGATAAAAGCTTAAGTCAGTCATGGCAGTTTGTGGTTTTCTAATCTTTTTAAAAACATACAAGAACTCCTGCAAATGTGACTATATTTTGTCACATATATGTAGTGACTATAGTGTATCATAGTAATGGAGTAGTGGTATGAAAGAAAGAAAGGAAATGTGAAGATGCAAATATTGTAAACTTTGTCTGTACATTCAGGATATTTGGGGAAAGAAGACAAGTAAAAATATATGTTTTTGATGGATTATTTGTATTTATTTGGAAAAAAAATTAAACAAAAAAACATAAATTTTAAAATTGTGAAGCAAAAAAAAAATCCCAATATTTGATTTTTTCAATTTGATTTCCCACCCCTGGTAAACATCATCTGTCCCAGGTCGTGTGGACTGCTCCTCGGACAGAATGAACATCGTGATTGAGAAAACTTATTTGTCCTCTCTGGGCTATGACAACCCCAGTTTGTTTTTGAATGATCCACACTGCACACCACAACTATCAACAAACCAAATTGTCTTCAACTTCCCTCTGAACACCTGTGGCAACATTAGAAAGGTAAACAACTCAATACTTTCTGGAAAACATTAGCAATGCTGAGCTTTTTCTAACAATTATCATAAAAACGGTTGTGTTGTTAGAGATGCATATGCACACATTTATTTTTACTCTCTTTTAAATTGAACAGGTCGATAATGGCAGATTTGTGTACACCAACACCATCCATGCCTTCCCCTCCCACAGCGGCGAGATCACGCGTCAGTCTCCCCTCGAGATTAATGTTTCCTGTTTTATGGAGCAAGACTTAACGGCCCAGATGATGTATATTTATAAGAGTTCTGACAAGATCACTGGTTTAGGCAGACATAATACCAGCATGGCTTTCTACACATCAGGCAGTTTCTACAACAAGGTGTGTTTTTGGGTTAAAGCATGACTTAGAGGAAAATGCCTGTTTAAAATATGATGTTGACATTTATCTTTCATACATAGGTGACTGAAGTTCCTTATGAGGTAGCGGTCAACCAGGACTTGTATGTCCAAGTGGACTTGAATGGACATGACAGCGCCCTCACCCTCTCTTTGGACACCTGTGTGGCCTCATCATCGCCCACTGATTTCCATTCCAGATCTCACTACTTGGTTCGTGATGGGTACGATGAAAATGTGACACTGGCTTCACGGACCCGTTTTCTCTTTAAGCAGGAAGATAATTCTGTTTTTACTCTTAGGTGTCATGTTGATACCACATACCAGCCTATAAGTGGTGGCATCGAATCCTTGGCCCGTTTCACATTTAAGGCCTTCTGGTTCCTAAGGGCGACAGATACAGTGTATATCCACTGCAAGGTTCTGATATGTCCTGCATCGGACGGCAATTCTCGTTGCAATCGTGGTTGCAATGAAATTGCAAGAGATGTGTCCTCAGAACACAACATCCAAACCTTGGTTGTTGGTCCCATTAAACTCAAAGGTCAGAAATCCTTTCAATGTAGCTCTGATATGAACACTGAAAAATATTTTGTATGCTCGAAAAAAGACATGATCTTAAGAACACATTAAAATCAGATGTTTTTCTGTTGTTTGCAGACTGAAAAAAAAGTAGAAGGGGAGTAAAAATCAGAACGAGGATCCACTCAAAACTGCAGTGATCTGCTCCAATCAACTTCCCGTTGTTGTAATTTCTTTACTCAATTATACTACTTTCCTTTTTGTCTTACTACCTGACTAAATGAATCATCAAAAGATTGTCTGTGTTTGTGCACTTAATTAAGCAAAACTCACAAGCAAACATTAAATATTGCTGTTTTTTATTAATATTCTTGAGTAAAAAAAACAAACAAAAAAACCAAAGGCTAGGTTAGAAAAATTTTTACTTATAAATTAGTTAGATTAATCCATCTCACCAATAAAATGATTTGCCATCTCATCTTGGGAGACGTGATCCCCAGAAGGCTCAAACATTCACCACCATCAATGAATCAACAACACAGAGAACATAAGGCAGCCATTACTGGATGTCCCCATTATTGGTACATTTGGTAATAAGAAGACGTTTCTAAAAACATGTAGTATATACTTACACATGTTGCTAAGCAACAGACAACAGTGCCTATGAGAAAAGACAACTTTGCTAAAGTAGCAGTCTTACTGGAACATGTTTTTTTTTCTTCCTTTCTTTACATTGAACATCTAACCAACCATTCAAAATACAATATTCAGTAAATATTCCGAAAAATACTGACGGATGTCAGCATGATTTATCACAAAGGCCAAAAAGTGGCAATCCGGGTGCTACGTGGCAATTCTGAGAAAGTCTTTACAGTAGGGGACAAGACTGAGGGATTCTGTCCTAAACACAGATACTGGATATCAGAACAACTTCATACAATATCAAAAGATGAGAATGTGACATGATGCAGGTAGATAAATAAAAACCCATTAAACAAACTGAGTTACTACCCTCCATTTAGGGCACTATGTGGAGACACTGAAATGACAACAAAGCAGTTTGCTGACCAAAAACTACCAAAGTTTGGCTAAGTGTCACTGATGAAGCCATTTATACAGTCGAGCTGGCATAAACTCGTTTTTTTTTTTTTTTTTAACTAGCAGCATTTATTAAACAAAATTTTGGCCAAAAATCTTTAAACAAAACATACAAAAAAAAAACAAAAAAACAAAACAATGGCTCCGACGGTAAACGTACAATGACCAAACTTTCTCCATAAGGTTCTGGGTCAGGTTGCTGAAGTAAGAAAAGTATACTATAATAATCTCTATTTATATCTAAATAACAGTCCTCTCCAAACAGAACACAAGAAAGTGACTATGTCAGGCACTGCAAAGAAAGTAGTAATGCACCACGCACTAAAATAATTTCAACAAGGCTTAAATGAGATCACTCAAGGCCAACAGTTTCACTCTGCAGCAATGTCGTCAGAGCAATAAGTAGATAAAGTCTAGGAGCGTTAGGAATTTATATGTGGCACTGACTTATTTACGCTGCATGAATGTAGTTTGTATTTTTCAAAACAAATGTGTTGTTGGTGAGTTTCAGAAAGTCAGTTGAGCTTTCCCAACTTGTAACATAATTTTTATAGGGATTAAATCAATTAATATATAGTGTTAAGCAACTGTTTGTGAACATGCCTTTAAACATATGAAGAGCAACTATTACCACTTCTCTGGAAACAATCAGCAATCTTTATTGTCTTATCCCTTAAATGTTGGCATGTATGTTGAATAAACATATTTAAGGGAACCTACAAATATGCTCCATTTACAGTATCAGTTGTTCCCCTAATTTCAAACTATTTCCAAAATGAAAATCAACTTTATCCATGATTATAAATTTAGCTACTTACAACCTTTGTGTTCTCTAGTTTAGCCAAGTGGGGACAGGAATTATATAATTTAGGAGAGTATGGGAATGTGACTGCCTAAACCACCACAAATAAATTATCAACCCGTCCAAAACACTGATCAATGCTTTTGTAATACACTGAAATGGGCACCTTTAAATATGCTAAATGAAAATATCTTAATGCTGACATTTTCTTTTGTAAGTATAGCTTTTAATAACTGAGCTACATAAAGGCCAAGTGAAATATCAATAAATAAAATGACTAGAGAACTAAACAAAGCTGTCTGTTAACAGTTCTTCTCTTGAACAGTCATTACTTGTGCTGTCCGCGTGCAAAGTGGCAGGCAAAGTCATACTTGCTCTTGCATTTGTGGCCACAGATGTTGCACTGGAATGGATTTTCATAGCCATGGCATCCCATGTGGATGGTGTAGAGAATGTTGTCAGGGAAGTAGATGTCACAGTGCTGGCAGTGATGTAGCATGTGGGGGTCTTGAAGTGGTGCAGACAGGCCTGGGGCTGGTGTGCTGGGTTGGCTGTTTGAAATGCTAGGAGTACTGGTGTGCCCACTGTGCTCACTGCATGGTCCACTTCCAGGACTGCAGTTACTGTGTGGTGGAGCCCGGGGCTCTGGGGTAATTGGGGATGAGGAAGAAGCATGAGCCATGCTGGCTGTAACAGCTACAGGATCTGTAGCAGGGTGCGGCTGCTGGATGAGGAAGGGCTTCTCATCCACGACAGACTCTGCTCCAGGAGACATGGGAGGTTGAGTCTGGGCCTGGGACTCTGAAGGGAGACTGGCCAACTGGCCTGCAAGGGTGGACAGCTGATTGAGGGGGTTATCCATGACCATATCATGGTGATGGTGATTTTGATTTGTGGACAGTCCTTCTTCAACTGCTCGACTTTGACTATCGTATGTTTCCTGACGTAAGTGGGGCAGCTCATGGGAGAAATCACTCACATTGTCAGCCTTGTGCACCACCATAGAAGGGGGGCTAAAGTTGATGAGGAGGCGTCGACCATAACCTAGGGAGCTGGCTTTTTTCTGTAAAACGCTCAGCATCTTCTTATGGGAAAGTGACCGAGCACCTTTCATTGGCAAGAGTTTATGACGTCTGCGTCGATGGTGTGACAGATTGCTACGATCGCTGCAGCGGAAGGTGCAAAGCTCACACTTGTAAGGCTTCTCGCCAGTGTGTGAGCGCATGTGGGCCTCCAAGTGGCGCTCGTAGGCCGAAGCAAATGGGCACAGATGGCAACGGTGCGGTTTCTCTCCTGTTTGAAAAAAGACAAAACATAAAAAAACAGACTGAATAAAATTTTGCAGGTGCAGTGTTTCCAAAACAGTAAAAAAAAAAAAAAGAGGGATATGGCAGATGGGAGTATCAGTGTTAAAGAAAATTGTTACTTTTTTCAGTAACAGGTCATCCAATTACTCCTATTATTACAATACTGTTACTGTTACTACTCTAAGATGAGATTTATTTTGTTGAACAGAAGTTTCACATTTATTGGGACTATATTGTAGTACTAGTGGAGAGGAAGCAGTGTGACATGGTTAGAGTCAAAGAGTAGAAGAAGGGTTGCCATGTTCTGTTGTGACTGAGTTAAAGCTAAGAATAAAGCATCAATGAATCAATGGATATTAAGTTCTGTTAAATATTCTGTTACTTTTTAAGAAAAGTTAACAGAATAATTACTTTTCCAAGTAATTAATTATTCTTATAATGCTGTAACTTTGCTACTAACTCAGTTACTTTTAAAAATACGTAAGTTAAAACTATCTTTATTGACTTTTTTTTAAGTAATGTGCACAACACTGCAAATACTTAAATACCAGGACAAATCAATAAGGACAATAAATGTATTGGGAAAAAAAAACACTCATGTTGCGATGTTGTTTCTATTGCCACGTACCGGTACAAAAAAAGATAAAGAATCTTAAATATTGATTAGAAAACACTCACCTGTGTGAATCCGGATATGTTCAATGAGTCGTGCTGTGCCTCTGGTGGCATAGTTGCAGTAGCGACATTTGAGTTTGCCATCATAGGTCCTCTCAAAACCATCCACCAAGATCCCTGAGCTGTCCTCCAATGACATGTCCACCGAGGGGTGATCCAACCCATTCTGACTGCAGTCTGCAGGCAGCAATATTAGCAGGAGTCATTGTAAAGACACAAACTGGAGCAAAGCAATATGCAAACTCTGATTTAACTTGATTATCAAACTGCTATTACAAAAAACCAAACAAGACCTTGCTTTAAAATAGTCATTAAATAACAATGATCCCAACATTTTTCTGCTGCGAAAAGAAATGGTAATAGTGACTATGGTCACCAGCAAAAGTAAGAATAGTCAACATTACACCATTTTAATTTGATTAACTATAAGGAAAGAAATGAGCCGAGCATGTCTTGCACTTGCAACCTTGCTATTACTAATCTGCATCTCGCAAATGCAGCAAATACATTACAAGGACTAAGACACTATGCATTAGCAACACTGTAAATGCATTTTCTTCTCTTGATCTAATCAGCTGTTCCCATTCTTAGGATGGGAAAATGTTGTGTTGGCAACATACCAGTTATATTGTGTATATATTTATGTATATATATATATATATTACAACACACATATGATAACTTATTTCCTTTAAACTATATTTTGTTTCAACTATATTCCCACAGTCATCAAAATTTCACTTGCAGAAATACCTTTAACAGCTAAATGCATAATAAATACATAAAAGAATGATAAAATATGTCTTATCCAGTGTTGGTAAAAAGCTCTTATAGTTGGCAAAGCTGCTTTAAACTGATTAAAATAGGTCTTAATCATCTTTGATCTAATAAATGAATGAATGAATAGATAGATGAATGAATGACTGACTGAGTGAATACATTCTCTGGAATTCAACAATGACATTCTACAGACCTATAGGCAGATACTGCCTTTCATAAGAGTACTCATAAAGCATAAGACACCTTTTTACGCAGCAAATGAGAAACAACTGATTACCTGCTGGCAGCTCGTCCGCCTCCTTGACGCCGCTGACAGAGCCTGAAATCATGTTGACATGCTGAGTCTGCTGGCTCAGATACTCCTGAAAATCCTTCACAAAATCCAGCGTGTCCGGCTTTTCCTCCCCCATTGGATGAGAGTGAAAGTGATGCAACTGTATCCTAAAATACATTCAGACACGTCATACTATAGTGAACACAATTACGAAGGCGTGTTTAATATAATTCAAAAAATGGACGTGAAATGTATTTACAATATGGCTAAAACATGACAGAAAAAAATCATGTATTGACACCAACTTAAAAAGAGCTGCAATATCAGTGTAATTAATGTTAGCTAGCAGATTTTAGAGACTGATATTTACCTTTTTGAAGATCAAGACCAAGATAAGTGTAGCCAGTTTTCAATGGTTTAAAAGACGGTTTAGAAGGCAGTCACACACAAAGACAAGACAACCGTGCACAACAATGATTGGCAAGCAGGAAATCGGCGCGATCTGCAGTCTGCTCGGTCGCTTCTACACCATAGAATGTATAAACTAGACTGTATAGACTTTATGCTACACGCAGCTCTCGACCACCATCATGCTGTTCCCACGCTACGTGCGCAACGTTAACCAGACAGCTAACGTTAGCTTATCCAGTAGAAACCATTCTAGTCAGAAACATCACCGAATGTAGCCTAATGCGTAATTAGTTTAATTATTATTCTAGCTTCGTCGGAATTTAATATTTCTATTGAATTAAACAGACTTGTTGAAAAAGCCAACCGGCTCAATCAAAACAATTAACTACTCGATGGAGTCAAAGTTCATTTTATGTGCGTCGAGAAAACCCGTCCCTCCGAAACTACAACACGCATGCTACGAAGGGTTCCGGTGTTGAAGTTGCGGTTAAAGTAGTAATTGATACAATGTAAAGGACCATATAAGATCATCTTACGTTGTTAAGATCAATATTGACAGACATAAAAAGCAAATCAGACAAAAAAAAAAAAAAAAAAAAAACCCAAACAAAAAACAAAAAACTATTTTTTTAGCCCTGAAAATAGTAAACTGTTTTCTATAGACTCTCAAGCAAATAGTGTTGCATGCTTAGTTTTAGCACCAATATAATACTAAAATAATTGTCTTTTGAACTTAGTTTCAGGGCAAAAAGTAAATAAAATTCTTGTCTATCAACTTTTAACTGATGGCGCTTATTCAGAATCTATTATTCATTAGGTATATGACTTACAGCTGATACTGATGCAGTCTTATTGTTTGTAAAAGAAACAGAAGAAATGTTTTGAAACCATCAGCCTATATAATATTAGCTATTACAAAAAGAAAGTGCCATAATATTAGCTATTACAAAAAGAAAGTGCCATTTATTCTGAAATATGTAGTATGTGAACAACCCATCTCTCACCACCAACTTATGAATTTAACAAATAGTCTGCCTGGTCATGTCTGTGACATGACACACTACTGGACATACCGGTTATAATTATGCTCAGGTGGCAAATGAAGCACAACAATTACAATACTTTCGAAAGCTATTGACTCATTCATTCATGTTTTATTACAATCAATAATTTACCAGTAAGCTTGTGGTGGAGATCACATTGCCCCATTTGTGTCAAACTTGTAGGAAAACCACTGAGGAGAAGATGATAAATGACCAATTAGAGAGAGGCCACTGTATCCTTTTACTGCATTACAACCGCTACTGTCAAAGCAAGAGTATTACAGCAGTAATGTAAACCTGCTGTGAGGGATCTCTTGACTTTGTAACACGAGTCGCTCATTTAGCATTGACCCTAGAGTTTATCTACCTATCTTCACTGTATTCTTTACAACAACTGGGCTTGTTTGTATGACATTTGAGAAAAAGAAATATTTTACCATTGCAAAAACATTTCTGAGCAGTGCAAGCATTTCCATGTGGAGTTGCTATCATATGGTCATGGATGTAAATCCAGTGGAACAATCTGGACACTAGATGGTGCACACACACCAGTGGTGAAATAACATCTCAGTGTTGCTAAAGCACTCCCTGTGGCGCTTAACAGAGGAGACACAAGTAGTTCTGACATACTGCGAGAACATAGCTCAACACGACACAATTTGGGACCATTTTTGTGTTGAGGTTTTGTCTGATGCAGTCTGTTTCATCTCATGTTGTTTGGAAGGAGCATGTGCCGACCAGCAGAAGACATGACAGTCAACCTCACCGGTTGAACCATGACCACCGGAGCAGCCAATTACATCAACCACTAACAGCCTGTCCACACTAACGTTATTTTATTGCAATTTAATTATGCTCAGGTTTCTATGGGGGCCTGAACCTGTTGAATAATTTACACACAGCCAGGATGATTTGTGGGCACTAAAAAGACAAAGTGCACACTTCTCTGTGCACTAATTTGTTTCAATAGTTTTGTTTTTAATTCTAACCTTATAAATGATTGAACTACTAATCCTATGATAAATTTACTTTAAAGAATTTCCTGTTGTTCAATGCGTTGTGGCCTTTCTATTAAAAAAATTATTTAATACACCTAAAAATACTAAAGGGGGAATAAAGGGTCAAACATTAATTTAGCATTCAAGACACATAAAGCTGTTCTGCTAAAGGACAGTTTATCTGCTAATGAGACTGAAACCATGTCATACTTTCATTTGCAGGCAGCTTGTTGGTCCTGCAAGTAATCTTTAGCAGTATATATGTATAAATTCTAAATATTTTTTGTCACACTATATATGAATATATTATATTACAAAGGCCAGTCTAAATCCTGATAATTTTTTTAATTCAGTTATATTCTCTAATATAACTTCAATAATGAAGGTCTGGCCTGGGCAAAAGCTTTGTATAGGCTTATTTAAATTACACGAGTGAGTTTGAAAATAGACCCTGGCACAAGTAGCATAGCCTCAGGAACATCACCTGTCTTTGAGGAGCTTGTGGTGTTATCCACTTGCTCTGATTCACATTTAAAAAGGTAGGAATGAAAAGGTCTCCTTCTCCTCTTAATCGCTTGATTCACAGGCCATTTGTGGTTTGACGCCACACAAGACAATTTATTTGTGCCTCTTTTCCCAAATCAAATTGGAGTTTAATTTAAAGAAGGTCTGCAGCAGTTTTTTAAGACTTGATGTCATTTGTTGTGCTTGTGTAAAAGCAGCATTAGGGATCACCCTTCACAGAAAGCTTTTTAATCCCAGACAAGTGCAGCCATAGTAACAGACGGGAGCCTCTTGGATCCTGAAGGGTGAAAGGGGACTTGGACAAGATTTATTCTTCTTTGACTGAGACTGTTGCTTTCTTGGGGTCTACAGCTCCATGGAGAGCATTTGGAAAAAGAACTGAGAGGTGGGGGATAGGATAAAGGAGGTATATATTAAGCTTTTCTTTCCTCTCACCACTTAATTTCCTTGCAGGCGCGCCTTGCGCCGTTGTAATGAATGTAATTGCTGCCTTTGATGAGAATGCTATTATCTGGATCACACTTCACATGGGCAAACAAGACTGGCCCTCCCTCCACCTCCACCTCCCATTTAACTCAGCAGTCAGACCCCCCAATTATGCAGGGAACAAGTGGCTTTTCATAAAACCAGCGTGTCGCTCTTGATTGGTGAGGCTTGGAGCCGGCTACATGTGGACAAAGGATAGATTAGATGTGATATAGGCACACCAAAAACCCCATTTCCTTGATTAATTTCCTGCATGTCTCTCAGAAAGGTTCCACTCTCTCCTTGCTGAATTCTATCTCTCCTTTAAAGAGAAACTTTTATCATTCGATAGATTTGGTAACTCAGTGGACAGACAGACATTTTATTGACCCAAGTTTGACCACAGCTGCCTTAGCTTTAGTAGGAAATGGCACAAAAACAGCCATGCTTCACTTCAACATGTGAGGATTCTTCTTCCAAAAAAAGAAAGTCAAAGTCTTCCTGATCTTTCAGCATTTCTGCCCTCAGGTAGGCTCAAGTCACTTTTCATTTAGATCTTTTTCTACTCGAATGACATCATCCTCCACACTCATACAAATGAGGTTGTTTACCCGTTCTCTTTGTCTCTTTTTCACACATCCACCCACACAAGCCCACTAAACACCCATTTGATAATAGAGGTGAGCAGATATGACGGGACTTTATGAGGCGACGAGCGATAAAGCTGCTGTCACCTTAGAAAGTCTAAGTGTATTCTTCTGACTGCCTTATTTCCACACTGAATCCACATTCAGTGAATTCATATACACACAAACACACACCTCAGTCCGTCTCTGACAACCCACCATGATTCTGTCCAATACGCCAAACAGGGCTGAGATATTGAGAACAATCACATGGACTGTCACAAATGACAAATTATACTATTACTTCTCAAAGATTGTCATCTTTAAAATGTATTCATAGCCATTTCTTCTTTATCGGTGAGTGACTGTTCCTCTAAGCAAGCAATTCCCCAGTGATAAATTGGTAATCAATTCATTTGACTATTAAGCTTTTAGCATTGCCACAAGCAATCGGCAGCATTCACTTGCATATCCAGCACTAACTCATGGTTTTGTTGTGGTCTGATGGATGCTGGCTGCTTGACCACCTGACTAAAAGGTTTATACCATCAGAAACAGGTTGCCATCCGGACCCAGTCACAGCAGAGAAAGAATTGGCCAATATTTTTGACTGAAGTGGCATTTTAGCAGTATTTATTTGATGGTTCCTCTACCAAAACCATGGGCCACAAATAAAGAAGATGGTATAATAGCTTTTGACTGGCCAGCTAGCTCCCAACTTGAAATGAAGTGTCCAGTTGTGACTTATTGTGGCCAAATGTCATTTGTACAGCCTGAAAAGTGGGGACATTTTTCTAGCTTGTCACTCTCTGGCTATAGCTCATTGTCCTGAATGATGCCTCTGAACGCACAGTTGCCCTAATACGAGCATTTCACTCGTACCATGAGAAGGCTGGTAATGGATTATCCGGTCCATTGGATGATAATATAGTGCATCCGCTCGCACATCTTTAAACATCAACAGTTAACACATGGAGTATCAACTCGCACAACGCCTGCCACTCTACTTATATTTAGTGGTGATCAATCTTATGTCTCAAACTAAAATAAAATGGAAAGCTGCAATAATTTTGAGTTAATCTTCCACTTACTGTGTCTTTGCAGTTGTCCGGATGGTCAATTGGTCGTTTGTTTTACGGGATGTCCAAAAAATGTGAAAGGGTATTTAATAGTGATCAATTTTAATCATATTTTCCTTTTTCATGAGCAGATATGTAAAAATGATAGACATTATCTTTACAGTGACAAAACCAATGAAATTTACTGTAAAGATTACAGAAGCTGCTTTGATTTTCACATGGATAATTTATTCAAACAATAATTTAAGCTCTGCTCTTAAATTATTGTTGAGTTTTGAGTTCAGTTTATTTTTATTTTAAAACTTTTAAGATTATAACTAAATGTAATTTCCCCCTTTTGTCCTTTGGCAGGCCGACACAATACAACAATAAGAGTGGCAGGAGATTAAAGTATGCAATAACAGGAGAAGAATTATAGTAAGAGAAAAGAAAAGATAAACTACTTTTGATCTCAGAACAGAATGAGGACTCAGTTTCTTTTTATGTTCCTGCTGTGGCACAATTAATTTACTAGAATTTTTTTTTATTATTTCACTTACTTTTCATGAGATTTTAAGCTTTATTTCTCACATAATACATTTTCAATTTCATAAGCCGACACCATGTGAATAAAGTAGCCTTTGACTTTGTCAGTACACAAAGAATTTCCAGATTAATGAAAGAAAAAAGCATGACTGCAATAAAATGTTTCCTTTTCCATTTGTTTTCATGAAAACCTTTCCGTAATTGGAGAAAGTTGACGTTTTTAGCCAACATAACTGAAGCATCTTCATTGATAGAATCTATTATTATTGCCTTTTTTAAAAATCTCTCTTTTAGCACTGGGAAGGCTTGCACTTTTAATTTCATTGTACGCAGGTATAATGACAATAAAGGTTAATTCTATTCTATTCAATTCTATTCTGTTCTATTAAAAATGAGGAACTTTACAATAATAATCAGAGATTTCGGCCTTACTTGATCTGATCTGTTGTAGTGGTTATTGAGTCTGAGTAAAGACTGTTTTAAACTGGACAGCACTGTTAATGTGAGGGAAGTTTTAGATTAATGAGGTCTCAGCTCTATGAGGTTATTGATCAAATGCAATCTGGCCAGCAACGATTTCCCATGCTCCCCTGCTGTAATGTTAATAATGTATCAACATCATGAGTAAAACTAGTCACTGTATTCCTTTGGCCTTATATGGGGGGAAAAAATCCTCAAAGCTTCAAGAAATGTAAACGGTATTTAAAATGTTTTGTTCTGATTTCAGTATGGATATATTGAACAGAATGAGTCTGAAGTGGAGTGGACCACAGCAGACTGTCATTACAGAAGGAAAGGTTTACAATAATGAGGTGGCCGCTCTTTTTAGAGTAATCCTAAAAAGTTCATCATCCATTTTCCAAACCGCTTATTCCAATTCAGGGTCGCGGGGAAGCTGGAGCCTATCCCAGCTGGCTTTGGGCGACAGGCAGGGTACACCCTGGACAGCTTGCCAGTCCATCGCAGGGCCACACAGAGAGACGAACAACCACACTCACGCTCACACTCACTCCTAGGGGCAATTTAGAGTGACCAATTAACCTATCATGCATGTCTTTGGATGGTGGGAGGAAGCCGGAGTACCCGGAGAGAACCCACGCATACACGGGGAGAACATGCAAACTCCACACAGAAAGGCCACTGACCAAACCAGCCAAGGATTGAACCAGCGACCTTCTTGCTGTGAGTGCAGCCATTCTAAAAAGTTGAATTATTTATTTTCAAGCAATAAAATGAAAAAGCTATAAAAACATATTTCAGACCATAACTGTATCAAATTTTGACCCAATTCAAAATTGAAAAGTTTTGAATAAATACTAGATAATACAAGAAATACTGCTCCTGTATTTATTTGCCTCACACCTGAAGAAGCCTCTGGCTGAACACTCAATACATTGTGCAGAAAGCAAAAAACAAAACAAAAAAAAACCAAAAAAAAAAAAAAAAACCAAAAACCCAACAACAAAACTGAAAATACATGACATTAAAAAAAAATATTAATACGTGTCACACTGACAAATTTCAGGATTCTACAGGTAGCTCTAGTTTTGATTTTCAGATATACAAACCAGAAGGTAGATATTATTTAATTACCTGTATACAACACACTGAAGTAAAATGCATTTTGAGGCTACTGTACTATCCTTTTATATATATATATATATATATATATATATATATATATATATATATATATATATATATATATATATATATATATATATATATATATATGTATGTATTTTTTTTTATTTATTCATTTTTTTAAAAATAACTTTTCCTTATATAATTAAACAGCCTACCAGATGGGTGCAATGACTATTATTTAAACTTTTTGTTCCAATCCAAGTCATTTAAATACAGCATCTTGGGGTGGTATATTGTTGCATTCAAAAACAACAAATTATGGCACAAATGGCCTAAGCGGAGTAGTGCTGCAGTTTTTTTTTTCTTCCTTCCAGTGTGTAAAAATAAAAATTTGTAATCTGGAGTTTCAGACTCTAGAAACAACACCAGCCTGAAGCTCCAAACGCTACGTCCTCTCCCCGTGGTGGCTCCCTTCGCCAGCCCTCCTGCAGGCATCGTTAGCCAGATGATGATGGGAGTTACCCCGTCCATAATAGGCGGGTTGACTGACCCCTGACCCCACATTGATCTGCTGCCTGTGTCCAGCTGGGCCTTCCCAAACCCAGTCAGCTGGAGAAGTCTTTAAAAGCTAACACCCCAGCTCCTATCCACGCCACAACACACTCATTAATTACATCATTTACCTGTGACAGTGACAAACCTGCACAGCCACGCCGCAGTTTATTAAGGTCATTGTATTAAAGCCCAGGCCAAACTCAGTCCAAAAATGTGTGTACGTGTGTTTTCAGTCAGGAATCGAGGAGCCAATACCATATGTATGAGATTATAAGTATCGACACACGCACCAAGGTAAGTGACTGTTTGGTCCTTATATAGAAAGCTCTTCAGTTCAAAACTTCATTTGGATTTATTTGAAATGTTGACAGCCAAAGATTTCCGATCATTTTGTATGAGAAGAGAATGAGAGTGTAGCTGCTTGCAACACAGAGGTAAAAAAAAAAGAAAAACATCCCAGCAAAGTTTATCATTGTTGTAAAACACTGTGTAGGGGAAGGTTTTTGACATGTTTTTGGATGAAATATAAAAGCTTGCTGATTTAAGACCACTTCCACTTTATGTCCTCTCTGTTTTACTTTCAATGCCAACTTGCTGACTCAGTTCTTCTCTTGCCTTTGTTGTCTTTGCTTCCCTGCATGTTTGTGTGCTGCTCATTCTTTTCATGTTTGTGTGCTGCTCATAACTTTTAAAGCTTCATTTGCATTACCCCATTTTTTCCGTAGGTGTCTCCAAATTCATATCCACCCAAAATCACCTTCTCTTCCCCTGCTCTCCCCCTCCATTGCAGCACCTCCTTCAGTATACACCTTCCTTTTCTCTTACCACAGGCCCCCCAACACAATAAAAGACTATTGGTTTCCTCTTGCCATACTTTTCCCACTACACACTGGTATTTCAATCTCAACTCAATCGAGAATGCTGACCTGCAGACATAAAGAATTGGCTTTAAGGCTTTCAAAATGGAACTAAATCTCCTGCAGGTCACACTGGGGGAAAATAAGCGGCAAATGTAAGTAAGCATGAAATAGTTTTTCATAAATAATCCAAATGACAGGTAGCTTTCTAATGGTGCCAGGGGGCTGTAAAAGAATATGTTGGCAATTTCTCCCCTATTAAAGTGAAATAGAAAGCCAAATACATAACGCCACTGACGGAAGAGTTGCATACCTGGGCCTGTTGGAGTGGAGATTGAGGACACAGTTGGGTATTAGAGGCAGTTGTAGGTGGAAGTAAGGAGGTGGAGTGATTGCTAGCCTTACAGTCAAGGTCTTTTACTGTGGGGAAAAAGAATATCCCTCCATCACATCAAATCAATTGGTTAATAACTGCCCCCTTTTCCAGCATGTGCATAGGTAGGCAGCCCTATTCTGTTTGTGGTGTACACAACATCGATTTAAATTTACACTTATGTGTTTACAAATAATCAATTTTCCATTTTGACTGGTACAAAACCATGTGACAATATGCACAATATCAATGAGAAAAAAAAGGAGAGCAAATGAAAAAGTACAATCGACAGGAAAGATGTTAAGATGCCTGAACACAAGCTTAAAATAGTACAGTCAGATGAATGGTTCAAACTTGTGTGGTAAAATTTGTAAAAGGCTGTGTGAATACTGTAAGAAAAAATACCACATTACAAGAAAATTTCACTAATAGCACTAAATATGCATAAAAAAACATATCCGTATTAGGATTTTATGTGATTCATTATTGTCATTTTTTAATTCTTTTGATTTTTGAACATGGACATATAATTGAGCCTGTTTATATTTTTATATCTACAACAATGCCTATTTGACAGGATAATGTAACTAAAACTCTCAAACAGATGTGTACTAGAGTACTTTTTGTTTCAGTACATTTAATTTAATTAGTACGAACATTTTTGGTTTTTAATCTTTTATATTCTAAGTTTGTTTGACATAAGATCCTGTGTATCTCGGTGTCACTCTAAAAGACGTCAGTCTAAAAAGACTGTGGCATCATGCTTTATGTGAAACCATGAATAAATACACATCTGTTCACACTGGATGCTATCTTACTCCTAAATGCTCCAATGAAATATTTGATGTTAAGCAGTTTAATGTAATGTCCTTTGTTTTGTGTGAGTGTGTGTGTGTCTGAAAGAGTGATCTGAAGTCCCCTTGAGTCAGACAGTTTATTGCTATTAAATGGTTAATTTTCCTGGCTGCCCTGAGGACTATAGGGGTGCGTTAAGATGTGTGAAAGACAGAGTTGTCGGTTCATGTGCAGACTTTATATAATAAAAAGCGCAATTTCAGGGGTCCATTAGGGATTGATGTTAGTCTCTCATGTATCCAATTTTTACTTATTACTGGGGAAAAGGATGACATGTCAAATGATTTTGCTCAATTCTATGTTTGGGGAGTATTTGATCAAATTGAGGTTTTCAGAGAAATAAGATGAAATTCGTTGACATTTATATACACTACTGATGCTAATTCTCATTTTAGGAAAAAGTCTTGGATTTATCTTAAAGACAAAAAGTAAGTTAAAGATGCATTACTGTGCTGTCCTCACAACACGTGCCTATGTGAAGTTAGACAGCCAGCGAACAAAGCAGCAAATATTAAAAAAAAGTTCTCCACACAAGGCTTGCTTTTCTTGTTTCTTATTGAAGATCTTTATGAATTATATTTGCATTTCCATTTTTTATTTTGTAACTGAAACATACAGAAAAGAAGAACAAATTACTGGCTGACACACACATCTCAATGCTACAGTGGAAGTTGGTGGCCTAGCTCAAACCTCATGTGCATATCACATTACCAACATATTTCTAGCAACAAGAATAATACCAACACATATGCCAGTGTTTTCTTAACATTAATACTTACAAAGACGAAGGTTTCCCAAGGTACAAGCGTATGAGGGTACATTTAGCGTGTATATGAGCTGCTGCTTTACTTTCATCGTACCAGGCAAAATACGTCAAAGACCTTTTCTATGTTAAGAGCGCTCACTCGCTCAGGTAAAGGTATGATCGATATCACAAAGATTGTTTGCAATACAGATGTTTTACGCTGTCTAATTTTCGATTTTAACATATTTAACCCTTTTAAGCATGGACTCATTCTTAATATTTATTAACTATGAACTCTTGTTTTTTTTTTTTTTTTTTGTAAAATCTTATTTATGTACATCATGAACAAAATAGAATTAGTACGGTCCTTGGCCAAAAGGCATGACACTCCCCGCTTGATACAATGACATTCTATCACCATTAAACATCACAACAACTTCCTTAAACAGATTAAACAGATATAGTTATTTGGCATCAAGGAATGTTCATTCAGTCTCTGAAAGCAAAACAATGATCTCTGAAACTGGTCTGAGGAGTACTTTAACAGTCCCTCCACGTGCAATTCGTACTTCCACCTTGCAGACCTTCTTGTCACCACTGGGAAAGGTTTTTACTACTCGTCCCATGGGCCATTCGTTCCTGCTGACTTGGGAGTCCTTAAGCAGCACAACATCTCCTTCTGTGACATTAGGTCTAGTGTCTGTCCATTTTGCACGGCTTTGTAAGGTGGACAAATATTCTCTTTTCCACCTTTTCCAAAAGGTGTCTGCAAGATGTTGAACATGTTTCCACTGTTTCCCAAACAACTGCCCCGAAGAGAAGTTCCCAGATGGAGCATAAACTGCACTTGCCTTTTGTGTTAATAACGTCGCTGGGGTGAGTATTGCAGGACAGTCTGGGTCTGTGGATATGGGAATGAGAGGCCTTGCATTCATAATTGCCATCACCTCAGCCATAAAGGTGCTTAGGACTTCATGAGTGAGGCGTGATTGTTCAGTTTGTGACAGCATTGCATCTAGAATGCGCCTGGCAATCCCTATGAGACGCTCCCATGAGCCTCCCATGTGAGATGCATGAGGGGGGTCGAATGTCCAAATGCATCTTCTTTCTTGCAGGAACTTCCCTACTGCCGTGTTTTCTGTATCTAAGCCTAGTTCCTTACAAGCTCCTACAAAATTTGTGCCTCTGTCTGAACGCAGAAGCTTGGCTGGGCCACGAATAGAGAAGAACCTTCTTAATGCATTGATAAAACTATCAGTAGACATACTCTCGATGAGTTCAATGTGTACAGCCCTGGTAGCCATGCATGTGAATAAGACAGCCCATCGTTTGCTCTGGGCAGAACCACCTCTAGTTCGACGTGTTATGATTGTCCATGGCCCGAACACATCTAGGCCTACTGTTGTGAAAGGTGGTTCAGGGGTGACTCGGTCTGCAGGCAAGTCTGCCATTTTCTGGGTCTGCATTTTACCTCGCAATTTGCGACACGAGACACTTATGAATGACAGCGGATACGAGGCGCTTACCACCAACTATCCAGTATCCAGCACCACGGATAGCTCCTTCCGTTATGAGACGTCCTTCATGAGCCACTTGTTCATGAAAGTGTCTTACTAGTAATGTTGCGATGTGACTGGTCGATGGAACAATCAGAGGGTGCTTTTCGTTCTCCGTGAGGTCGGCACAGGAGAGACGCCCACCAACTCGTAAGAGGTTGTCCTTGTCCACTACGGGATTGAACTGTTTTAGTGTGTCAAGTTTTGAGATTATCCGTTTTCCTTCTTTAAGGCTTTTGAACGTCTCTTTGTAAGAATCTGGCTTGAATGAGTTCTTGCATGCTTGGTATTTTGCTGAAACTTTTCCATCCCTTTTCTTCTTTTGTCATTTGTTTGAAGGATTTTACAACATGAATAAGTCTGGCTACGACTCTGCACAGCATGGTCCAACTAGAATATCTCCCAAAACGCTCAGAGCCCAGCTGTGGCTCTGATGTCGTAGTTTTCAATACTTTCACTTCTTGACGTATCTCTTTGTCATTTTCAGGTTTGACAAGCCCAAAAGGACTGGTGTTGTTTGATTCTCTGTGTGTGTCAGAATACAAAAAGTGTGGACCTGAGAACCAGCTACCGTTCTGCAGGTCAGCTGCTGCCATAAACCTAGTGGCTTGATCAGCTGGATTTTGGTCAGTTGGTACATAATGCCATTGGCTAGGGTGCGTGGTTGTTCTAATGCGTGTAACCCTGTTGGCAACATGCATGTAGAATCGTTTGGAGTTGTTGTTTATGTACCCTAAAACAATTCTACTGTCGGTGTAAAACATCACATTGTTTACTTTAAAGTCTAGCTCATCTCTGATGAGCTCAAACATTTCTACTGCAAGCACGGCCGCGCAGAGTTCTAGGCATGGTACTGTGTGAGCAGGGCGGGGTGCAAGTTTAGACTTCCCCATGACAAATCCAATATGACACTTTCCTTCACTGTCAACTGTACGCAGATAAGCTACTGCTCCTATAGCCACTGTAGAGGCATCAGAGAAAATGCACAGTTCTTTCACTTTCAATGTGCTTAACGTACCTGGCCTGTAGCACCTTGGTATTTGAAGGTTTTCAAGAGCTTGTAAAGAGTCTTTCCATAAGACCCACATCTCGTGCCTTTCAGGGGGTAGGGGGGCATCCCAGTCTCTCTGATCAGATGACAGCTCTCTAAGTAGCGCTTTTCCCTGCATTGTTATGGGGGCAACAAAACCTAGCGGGTCATAGAGACTATTAACCGTTGACAATACTCCCCTTCGTGTGAATGGTTTGGTCTCGTTTGATACTTTGAACACAAAGCTGTCGGATTGCAGGTTCCAACAGAGTCCTAAGCTTCTCTGTACAGGGAGAGGATCCACTCCTAGATCCAAGTCTTTCACATCCTTTGCACGATCTTTGGCAGGGAAAGCTTCCATAACTTGACTGCAGTTCGATGTCACTTTGTGAAGGCGTAGATTAGATTCTGCCAACATGTTTTGAGTCCTCGTAAGTAGGTCGATTGCTTCCTCTGGCGTGGCGAGTGATGTGAGCCCGTCATCAACATAAAACTGCCGTTCAACAAACTGTCTTGCATCAGAGCCATGTTCTCGTTCACCCTGCTGTGCTGCCCGTCTCATGCAGTAGATGGCAACAGCGGGAGATGGACTGTTTCCAAACACATGAACTTTCATTCTGAACTCAGCTATGTTTTTTGTCATGTCATTGTCTTCATACCATAGGTAGCGCAAATAGTCCCTGTGGTCTTCACGCACTACAAAGCAGTAAAACATTTGCTGCACATCAGCTGTCAGGGCAATGGGCTCTTTACGAAAGCGCAACAGCACTCCTAACAAGGAGTTGTTTAAATCTGGTCCACTAAGAAGCGCTTGGTTTAAGGATATCCCATCACACTCTGCACTAGAATCAAACACGACTCGTATTTGTTCTGGCTTCTGTGGGTGGTATACACCGAATGTGGGCAGATACCAATGCTCTTTACCTTCAGGCAGGGGAGGGGCAGGCTCAGCTTGATCATAATCCAACATTTTCTGCATAAACTGGATGTAATGATCCTTCATTTCTGGTTTCTTTTCTAGAGTCTTTCGGAGACAGTGTAGGCGTTTTAGGGCTTGCTCTTTGTTGTTTGGAAGTGTTCTCCTTGGAGAGCGAAAAGGTAACGGTGCCACCCAGCTATTTTCTTGATTTTGACTAACTTCATTGTCCATTATATTCAGGAATGCTTTGTCATCAATAGACAGTGCTTTTTTGCAATCACATTCCGATCTAACAAAAACAGAGTGTCCCAGGTTGTCTGTGTTAAGCGTAGTGTTTACAGCGACACCATAATTCTCTTTGACATGAATTATGTTTGGACAGGGTTCGAAGTAGGACGCTCGGCCGTTGTCCAAGGTGTGCGTTTTGTACACATTGACTTCTGACTGACCATGTGTTTTTCCTAAACACACTTCCCCCACGATAACCCAACCTAAGTCTAGCCTTTGGGCATAGGGTGCGTTATTGGGCCCAGTGATTTGGTCGCGTACCTTATGTACCCTGAGGATGTCTCGACCCAGGAGTAAGAGGATTGGAGCATGTTGATCAACAGGTTGGATTTTATCTGCCACTGGAAGCAGATGTGAATGATGCTGTGCAATCTCCGGAGAGGGTATCTCAGATCTATCATCCGGAACAGAATCACATTCGATTAAAGGGGGTAGCTGGATGTTGACCTTTCCATCTATGGACTCAAGAAAGAAGTTAACAGCTCTCCTTCCAAAAGTTTGAGCTTTTCCAGAACAAGTCTTTAAGGTGTATGGAGTTGGTTTAGCTTCTATGTCAAAGAGACTAAAGAATTCTGACTTAGCTAGTGACCTATTAGACTGTTCATCTATTACAGCATACATTTTTATTGCTTTCTCTTTTTGACCTGCAGGGTATGCTTTAACTAAACTGATCTTAGAACAAGAACGTGGGCTATTGCTTTGGCTACATACCTCTGTACACTTTGAGATGACTGAGGGTGAGCTCTCAGTTTGCTCTTCGCTGTCATTGCATGCTGGTGTGGTGCTCTTTGGAGCTGGAGCTGGAGCTGGAGCAGGACCAGGATGCATCGCCGATAAGTGTTTAGGGCTGTCACACTCGATGCATTTTATCACTGTTTTACAGTCTTTTGCAATATGTTGGACAGACCCACAGCACCTGTAGCAGATGTGATGCTCTTTCAGGTAGGCCTGTCTTTCTTCAACTGGTTTGTCTCTGAAGAGCTTACACTTCTTAAGCGGGTGAGGTTTTTTGTGCAAAGGGCACTGGCGATCTGGTTCTTCCATTTTCTTCGGATTGAGACTATTCTGGTTTGGTTCTGCTACAATGTCTGTTTTGTGTGCTGACACAGTAGTTTTGCGGCTGTAGGGCCTCAGTTTTTCTGAGTGAGATGCAACATGACTGGTGGCATTGGACACAGTAAAGCTTGGGTCGTTCCTCATTTTTGCTTGTTGCTGCACAAACTGCGTAAAAACTGAAAAAGGAGGGAATGACACATTATGAGCCTCTTTGTACTGTATCCCTACTGCTGACCATCTTTCTTGTAAGTTAAAAGGAAGTTTGTCAACTATTTGTCTGACTCCTCGAGCAGTGTCCAGGTAAGCAAGCCCCGGTAGAGCACCATCTTCTTTGGCACAATTCAGCTCCAGTAAGATGTCGCTAAGCTCTTGTAACTTAACATTGTCTTTATTTGTAAGTTTTGGAAAGTCCTCTACCTTTTTTAAGAGTGCGTCCTCAATGGCCTCAGGTGAGCTGTAGCACTCTTCAAGACGTTGCCAGACCATCTTGGCACTCGCAGCAGGATTCAGGATGTGTACAGCACGAATGCGTTTAGCTTGTTCAGATGACTTTGGACCTAACCACCTTGTTAACAAATCCAATTCCTCTCTGGGAGACAAGTTCAGGTCATTAGTTGCACTAAGAAATGAAGTTTTCCATGCCCAATAGTTTTCAGGTTTATCATCAAATTGCAGGAGGCCTGTGCTCACCAGTTCTTTACGAATGAGATATTTTGCAAATTCTTGTGCATTGTTAGTTGTAGGCATGTAGCTGTTAGAAGGATCAGTAGTTTGTTTTGGAGGGTTAAGCAGGTGGGTGTTACCTGAGTATGGGCTCACTGTTGGCTCCAGTTTCATTTCCCTGCTTCCCCGTAGTGGGTTTGTTTGAACATTGGCTGTAACAGGATGGGTCATTTGCGTACTGTCTTGAACATCAACCTTCCCATTTCTCTCGAAAGGCTGTACAGCATCATCTTGAATATCTGAATAAAGTAACTCACTTTGTTGTTGAACATATTCACTAGTGCGCTGTGCAGCACTGATAGGCTCGAACTCTACATACTGGGGTCTGTTGGGCTCCCCGCTTTGGAGTTCTGCCTCTTCATATGCTGTGGCTTCAGCTTCAGCTGCAGCTGCAGCCTTCTGGCACTGTAGAAGATGGAGGCTTGCATCTAAATCAGCTTTTTGCTTTAGCATACTTGCTTCCAATTCTGCTTTCTGTTTCATCACATCTGCCTCTTTCTCCGCGAAAGCTAATTGAGCTCGTGCAGCCTTAGCTTTCGCATAGGCTTTTGTGGCTGAAGAGGTAGTTGATGATGACTGTTGAGACAGCTTACTTGATCTTCTGGATGACAGTGAATTGGTGTCCCCTGGTTGTGACTGTTGCTGTGTTGTAGCTGGTTGAGGTGAAACGTCTGGCTGTTGCTCACCACCGGTTGCTTCACTTAGCTGTTCAGCAGCAAGGTCTTTGAGATAACTCTTTCCTGAGCGTAGACTCATAGTTGCTTAATGTAGCTCTGTATGCTTGAACCCGCCGAGTGAACGTCTTTTTACTGTGCTGTCCTCACAACACGTGCCTATGTGAAGTTAGACAGCCAGCGAACAAAGCAGCAAATATAAAAAAAAAATTCTCCACACAAGGCTTGCTTTTCTTGTTTCTTATTGAAGATCTTTATGAATTATATTTGCATTTCCATTTTTTATTTTGTAACTGAAACATACAGAAAAGAAGAACAAATTACTGGCTGACACACACATCTCAATGCTACAGTGGAAGTTGGTGGCCTAGCTCAAACCTCATGTGCATATCACATTACCAACATATTTCTAGCAACAAGAATAATACCAACACATATGCCAGTGTTTTCTTAACATTAATACTTACAAAGACGAAGGTTTCCCAAGGTACAAGCGTATGAGGGTACATTTAGCGTGTATATGAGCTGCTGCTTTACTTTCATCGTACCAGGCAAAATACGTCAAAGACCTTTTCTATGTTAAGAGCGCTCACTCGCTCAGGTAAAGGTATGATCGATATCACAAAGATTGTTTGCACTACAGATGTTTTACGCTGTCTAATTTTCGATTTTAACATATTTAACCCTTTTAAGCATGGACTCATTCTTAATATTTATTAACTATGAACTCTTGTTTTTTTTTTGTTTTTTGTAAAATCTTATTTATGTACATCATGAACAAAATAGAATTAGTACGGTCCTTGGCCAAAAGGCATGACAATTACTGTAATGAGTACTTTTAAATATTTTTTTTTTCCAAACACGCAGTTTTTTTTTGTGTTTTTTTTTTAGAAATTTATGTCAGAGAAGTTAGTGTGTTAAAAAAAGCCTGGAGAAATTCAGGCCACTTTAGTCAGTCAGTGTGTATTAAAGACAATTGAATTAGCTACATTCAATGCACACCACAACAACATGATGACCTAAAGAATAAGCTATGTAAACTGGGGTGACCATGCCTCAGAGGTTGTGGGAGGGCAGGGGTTCTAACCAGTGGTGTAGTCCACGGTATACGTGGGTATATCCGTATACCCACTCCTTTTTCAGTCAGCATTGAGTATACTTCTAAATCCCCTGTGATCCTGCTTTTACATTTACAAACATTCCTACACATGTAGCTACGTTGCCCAGCAGCTCAGCTAAGGTTACCTTTGCTACACTGGTGCAGTTAGTCAACAGATACATTAACTTTAGCCTGAACATAGACTAAATAAAGGTACATGTATATATGTCTATGAGCCTTTCTCTCACCATTCTGTGTGCCAATACTGGTTTAATCCTTTTATAACTCTTCCTTCCTGAAACCGAAGAGCAGAAATTATGTGACAATGAGTAAATATTCTGATGGATTTTTTTAAGTAGACTAAATTGAGTCTTACATGTCACTTTTTCTGAAACAGCATTTTTCTGGGTAACTTTCTTTCTGTTTTTAAAACAAGGACAAAAAATGGAGAGTATACCCACTTCTTGATGGACCACTACACCACTGTAGCAATAAAGATAAGTTTGGCAATATACCCCCTATACACCCACAAATAGACCATCTCCAGTAGTCTTTTGCCAAGAGCTTGCATGAAATGTACCATTCACTGACTACATGTCACTCTTGTACATGACTGACAAATAGTTGGAGGTGTGAACTGTATGAATGTAATACATGATTTCTGTGCAGTACAGCTAAAGTACACTATAGCCAAGCTAAAGCCCAAGTAAATGAGTCTGTGTGTGTAAATTTCTGTGGTGACAGACTCTTATGTAACGTACAGTACTGCAGAGGATCACTCAGACACTGGTACTAAAATCATGCAGGTTTTATATTAAATGCAGTAAAAGTAACAAAGGGAATTCAAATAAATCTGAGTTGTACTACTTAAATCCCTAAAAATGTAGCTAATAGTCCAAGAATGCAAGACAGCGAGTGTGATACATTTTTACAAGTAATGAATCCCTAACAGGGGATTCATATCCCATTCAATTTATGAGCCAAGCAAAGAAAGTATAATTAAGCAGATGTAACACACTTAAAAGCAGTATTACTTTCCCAATAATTGTCATATATTTTATTTTACTTGAAGTGTTTTTTATTATTATTATTTTATACTTTATATTATCTTCTATGTAAATCTAGGTTTTTATATTGTTCACAGATCTCATATACTGTGCATGTCATGCATTCTGCATAATTTCTGTATTTAGTTTAACTTGTTAGTGTAGCACCTTCCATTTTCCGGTGTTTTCCAAAAAGGTGGAAAAAGATTCAGGAATTTGCCTGCATTCAGCCATAAACCATTAGTGGAGGTGACCACTGATGTTGATGTCATGAAATCTGCATTTGTCATTCTGAAACAAAGAAGGGATTTCCTCATACTATAGCAAAGTTGTAATTGTATCATATGACTGTGTTCACCTCATAAATAGAAATTTATATCTCACAATGAATTTCTCTTCAAATGTCCTCTTAAGCTGCCTCTTGAAGAGGCAGAGGAGCCATGCTAATCAGCTGATCATAATAGCACTCTTTAACACTCTGTGACACAAGAGAGGGAGATAAGAGTGTAAACAAACACCCATTACTGTCCATCATGGGCAGGGAGAAGCAGGGGACAATCATGTTTACTTGATCACATACTTGTGATCATGTGCTTCTTACTTCTCTAGCAGATAAGCCAAGAGGGCCAGAAAAGATGTGTTCACACGGGAGGATATCAGTGTCAAGTAGGAAAACATTCTTTGGTCTTCGACCTGGAAAATTAGATTCTTGTTGACTTTGACAGTTTTGTTCCTCTTTTGTGTTTACTTGTTTTCTCTATTGTACTCTAGTTTTGGAACATTGATTCCGCCATCAAACAGATGTAGGTTTCCAACCAAGACGAGAGAAGAGCAGAAACAAAGACAGTTAAAGCGCTATTAGTTTTGACTGGTTAGTAATGAGCTCCTATTCATTGCCCAATTTATTGATCCATCAGTGATCAATTTCAGCACATTTCTAACCCATGAGCTGAATCTCAATCCATTTTCTGAAGTGCCTGACGTGAAAGGAAATTGACTCCGGTACTGCACGTTTGTACTGAAGATCAGATGAATCCTAAGTGTAGAGTTCAGACACATAAGGCTAAATTGTGTACATGAGTTCTTTCTGTATGTTTAAACCTGAGACTTAGAGACATTCTGAAAGATTAGAGTTTTGCGGTGATTGTCAGCCATCTCTTGCCCATTGATGCACCATGTCCGTCCTGGGCTCACTCAGGTCTGATGTACTTGTGGGGCTCTAGGGTAACACTTTCACATCCCTCTCAGGATCACATCCTTGAAACCAACAGCTCCTCAATTATGCAGTGACACAGAAATATCAGCTGTCTCTGTGGATGGGGACAAGATAATATGGTGACCCTGGTTGTGCATTGCATAAGTTCACTGGGTCAAGGCTTTGGGTTAGTAGCCAAACCCATTAAATGGATAATATAGCCAGTTTAACCTTATTTGGTTGTGTCTTTACAAATAATGAGGTAGAAATCTTTGATTGAGTTGTAAATCATTTGTGCTTCTCATTAGTGGATGCTCAAGGTTTTACGTTTCACATTAAAATATATATGAACAGTAAAAAGTATAGCGACATTCAAGGATTGGGTTACATTTACTGATGAAACTGCAGTTTAAAACTGATGGAAAATAACTTGTCTGATATTTCAATTTAAAGGTATGTTTGAAAAAAATCTGTAGTAGCTGCAAATGCTAAAAAAACAAACAAATCTGAAGTCAGTTTTTTCAACTCTAGTCTGCTGTATTGTTCTGAGATAAATTTGGATATGAATGTGAAACAACAATTCCATGTTTTGTAGTATTCTTTGCCTCCTCCATTAAACATACAGTTAGGTCTTCTACAACAACAAAAGATTTAAATTTATTTTCCTGTTTTACTCTTAAATCATACCACTATCCCTGTTCACATGCGTGAAGGGGAATTGATTTATTGACTGAAGTATGTCTGACATTGCAACATCGTGGACTGTGTGAGAAAACATTTGAGACTTTCTACAGCATCTAACTTTCACTGTCAAAGATTGTTTTATATGCATATAGCTTAACTTTACTGCACAGACTTTGTCTTTAACCCGTTCATGCTTAGTGTTCACTGCAGAGGAAATTTATTTGACAGGTGTTTTTTCATGAGCAGGGAGATGGTGTATTTGTAAATTTGCCACCTTGGTGGACATCAGTGAGTCATCCAACCACTTCCACTAACTGTAGAATAAATATATATATATATATATATATATATATATATATATATATATATATATATATATATATATATATATATATATATATATATATATACATATTTAGATTTTAATGACCAAATATGCATCCATCATAAGTAGGAAAAGAAAATTATAGTCATATTCTTTAAAGAATATTTAACTTTGAGAAAAAATGTAAACATTTTTATAAATTTCTATTAGGAATATATCAAAATAATTGGAATAAATAAAAAGTAGCGTATGATCAAGAGATTCAAATATCATAACTGTATATCTGTAGAAGTAAATTATTGTATGTAAAAACATGTGATCTTATTTCTTAATAATTTATAAATGAATGGGTTAAGTTACTTGGATGGTGATTGTTAAAGGAGCTAAATCTATGACTGGGCTACTGAGAATGCTTGGCTTAGGAGTGAATTGACGTTGTGTCATGCACTGTCTATAATAACTAAATGTTCACTCGGATTCTTCTTGATGCAGGTTCAGCAATCATGTATTCCTTTGATCACTCACAAAATAAAATCTGTGCCAAACAAACAACTTTGCACCACTGCGGTCAAAAACCCTTTGTCTCTCCTGCCAACATCTAAAGACCCCTTCCCCTTATACACATGTTACCTGCCCAGGTAACAATACAGTACCCCCCTAAAAGGACCAAAGTAAACTACAGCCAAAAATGTGGCTCCTATAGTGATTTTGTCAGTCAACAACGTTGTTATAAAGTCACAATTTTCTTTACAGCAAAGAGTCTTGCAATGCTCGAAATGATTTTCTGATTCAGATTTCAGCCCATTTCATTGTTAGACATCAGAAGCAGAAAAATATGTGAAGGAGAAGCTTTTTTGGGAACAAGTGCATATATAAAGACGTTTGCTTTCATTCATTCATTTGCTTGCTCATTCCAATTCACCAGAACAGAAACTTTTACCTCTGTGACGTGTTCTAGTTGACCTTGATGCTACAGTTAGTTTTTCTTTATATAAACGTGGACAAATTATAGGTAAAACATGAACAAATAAACAAATATTCATGGTTGTATGGATTATGACCATAAAATGGACAGGGAAACCATTAAGACCAGTCCTGTGGTGGACAAGTCTGGGCTTTAAAGAGTCACAGTTCTCCTGCTGGAGACAGTGTGGCAGCAGGAGTTTCCCTGCTGCAACATATCTGACTCATATCAATGGGTAATTAGCAGACGTGTGCAGTTTGATGTCAAGTTCTGCATATTTAGGTGTATGTGTCAGGTGTGTTGCAGCAGTTAAACTTCCAATACTTGCAGGATTGCATACTCGAGGGCCAGCGTTAACCAGCCCTGGTCTGGCAGAGAAGTATAGGACAATCATAATTACGTACACAACACATTTTAATTTAACAATACAGAATTTTTGTATTGAACATAACTGTTGAAAAACTTAACTTACAAATTTAACTTTATTTAACCTAATAATTGCTCAATTAAGCTTCAAATAACAACTGTAATGTCAGTAAGTTCATGAGCTAAAAAATAAAAAGAATTACCAATACTGCAATATTAATGCATTTAGCTAATTTTTCATGTACAGTATCTTTTTCATTGTTATTCTTTCAAAAGAATTGTATGACTCTTTTACAGCATTTATATACTGGATGCATGATGTGGGACAGCATTGACATTATCGCTGCTTCCTTTCAACTATAGCCTTCAAGAACCACCATCCTGCAGGTTTTAGATGATTCCCAGCTCAACAACTTGTTGTCAAGTTTTGCAAAATGACTGTTTTCAGTCAAGTGCTGAAACAGCAACAGTGACCCTGGACGAATGGCATTCAAAATCCCTACTCTGAATTATTTTTCAGAAACTCTCTCTGTTTTTTTTTGGACTTCTGAGCATCATCTTCCTTCTTCCTTAAAGTGACTATATCATGCACATTTCAGTCTAATTTATTTTAACATGCAAGTCCAGAAGGGGGAGAAATAATCAAGCTTTTTTCACAAACCCCTTCATTCACTTTGTATTGATCCTCTCAGATCAGCCTCTGCCAGAAACAAGCAAACAGAGAAAGCTCCGCCTTGTGTCCTACCTGCGGGCTGCGTCTGATTGGTGAGCTGCTAGGAGTAGTTACCGTACACTGAGCAGAGAAGGTGGGTGTGGCTTTCTTCTCGTGAACATGCACAACCTAGAAAAGATGACCCCTAACCTGGGATGTCACTAAAATTTTGAAGGAGCAAAACCTCTCAAAAACCAGTTGTTTCCGTTGCCATGAAAACCGAACGTAAAGAGTGCTGGAAAACTCAAGCATGTATTTAGGTGATAAAAAACGGCGCCATTAATATGTCTGATGAGTATTCAATACTGTAGAACAGCTCAGAAAACTAGAAATAGCATAATAGAGCCCCTTTAACTTTAGTACTGTTATTTCCATCAGGAAATGATCCTAACTTAAACTATTTTGTAGTAATTTGCAGAAAGTTATACGCTTTTAGAACATGGAAATGTGTCATTTCTTTAATTAATGGAGTTGTGGTAATTACTAAACAAGATGTGCAAGTTATTTTATTATCTTAACATGAGACATTTAGTTTTGCTTTTGTTTGAATGGGTTTGCTATCAACCTTGTTTCCAGGCTTCCTGCTGAGTTGGCTGTGTGCTTGCAAAAACACAGAAGAGTAAATCCTGCCATTTAACACAGTTCCCAAAGTGTCTAACTAATCCTTAAATATTTCATGTGGCTGAGTTTGCATCAATCAATTATATGATTAATAAAATCTGAAATAAACAAGCTCCCTTTTTTAAACTACATTCTTGGTTGAATGGATCGCTGGGGTCACATTTAGATATTGTTAAGTGGCTTTGAATAGCTCCCCTGATTTCACAGTTCCAAATGACCCGCGATAATCAGGTCATTAAAATGAGCCCATTCTCCACATCTGACACACTTCCACTCCCGCCTCATCTGAATAACAAATAAGCTCCAGCACGCTTTTTTAAACAGAAAGAAAAAAGGGAGAAGAGGGAGAAATGGACATTCTCTTGATTTTGAGGTTAACCTTGTCTCTTTATTCAGAAGAATAGATAGTAAGTAAGCTAGAGGGGGGAAAGGTCCTGTCAAAAGTGCCAGTGCCTGTGTGAAAGTACCCAGTTTTCTTAATTCATCCCTTAGGACCGGATAAGTCTATCAATCTGTTAAATTGGAAAGCCATTAGGTGCCCTGGTTTATGTGTTTCAAGCTGTTAACTAGAGGCTGATTGATTGTTGTTCCTTTGATGGGATATGCTGATCTAATCTCACTGTGTGCACGTTTGCAATAAATTACACAATTCATTTCCCCCATTTGGGGGGTGTGAGGGGGGTATCACACCTCCGGGCATGCCTACGCTTTGCAGGCAAAAGAGCAGGGAACCTATTTTATGGTGCCATTTAGCCGGCAAGCTTTCAGCAATCCCAGCTTTCTTTCTAACCCCCTCCTTCACCCTCTACTCTTCCAAAAAAAATCGAAGCATAATCAAGGTGTATGTTTAGAAAATTTATTGTTATAATTTTCCCCCATAATCTCTTCCATTTTCCTGCAGTTGAACCGACATAGATCATCATCTAAAAAGAGAAAATGGATAGCAGTTTAAAATTTATCGGTCTTTGATTCTCAATTATACGTGTTTATGGCTTCATCTGTCTTCAGTGACTTCAACCTTTTCCATTATGGTGGAATATTATTTGTACGGAATCCATTAAATTCACAAGGCAGGACTCTAATGGTGGGGCTGCAGCGATTTGCAGAGGGAAAAGTTTTGAAAGGTTGGCTTTAGGAAAAGCGTAGCTGTTATGACACAAGAAATTGCTTTATTGATGGTGTGCTCTGCTGCCTGTGCATTTGGCCATTTGTTACCCAGCCCATATCTATATCTCAGACTGACACTGATGAGAACTTTTCTGCTACTCTCTCCAGATTACCGACTTGTAATGACACATATAGGCAGGCAAGGTAAAAGCTGACGATCCAGGGAAGAGTTTTTGGAGGTACAAAGGATGGACAGTGAGGCTGGACACCTGAAGGCGCTGATAAAACTGCTCATAATAGAGAAAAAGGGCTACATCCCTTCAATGACTGTTTCCATCCAAACCTTACAGAGGTCATAATCTCTGCTGGGAAACAGTAAAGAAAGAGAAAGGGTGATAAAATGTAGATAAAATGAGAACAGTGGAGATCAAAAAGGAGGATATATCTTCTTTGTACCCATAAGGTACATGCTAACATATTTTCTGATTATTTCTGAGAGAGAGAGACTGCAATTTGCCAGAGGAATTGCCATCCTCATCTTTACATGCGGTTTGCCATTTACACAGGAAGTAACAAGATTCCTCTCAGTTAAGATCAGCTAAATGACACTGAGCTATTTCAAATGGCTGGTGCAAGGCACCACATAAAAGCTAATCAGGCTGTAATTCAAGATTTGCCTGGCCACATACAATCAATACCTGCGCAATCCCAATTAAAGCTTGCTGGGTCAGTGGACGGCCACTAATTCCTTTAAATGCAATACTTAAATCTAAACAATCTCTGTGTGGCCTTCATTTGTTTAATGGCTCGTTGTAGCTGGAGTGGATGGTTAAGAGTGCAAGGACACAGTGTGCAAGTTTTAGTGATGAATACTGCTTTTTGCTCATTGCAGCAGGATACAATGATTTTGTGTGTATTTCATTTGAATTCCTTGTAGGTTATCTAATGACAACATGATCATAAAGCTGCACGCATGCACCATATAGCACCCATTTAATACATTCTAAAGTATTTGTCAAACAAAAGAAAAGCACAATATGCTTTTCATAATTACCCAATTTGTAGGCAGTTAACTATTAAATAATTAATTGTTTTCACTGTTTTTCATTATCAACTTTCCCCATGTAACTTCACTACATTTATTTGAAAGTTGTTTGCGAGTTACTTTACAGAATTTTAAGTTAAATATTATGTTCTGGTTTATATTAATATTGATAAAAACTGCAATAGACTGGTGGCTTGTCCAGGGTGGTATCCTGCCTCTTGCCCAGAAGACTGCTGGGATAGGCTCCAGCTCCCCTGCTACCCTTTATCAGACTAAGCAATTCAGATAATAAATGAATGAATAGATAAAAACTACATTTAACATTAACTTTATTGATTCAAAAAAATTATATTCAAGCTTCACACCTGCAGTAAAATTTGTATGTTTTTATTATTCAAGTACAATATTTTCATTAAGATCAGGATGCTGTGACTGTATGAATACAAAATGGATGGATAGAATGCTTTTCAATATTATAATTGATAGAAAATACAATAAAAATCTATGACTAAATGGCTTTAGGTAAGATAAACGACCGATTTCTTATATATGCTAATATATACCTTCTGTATCATAAAGTTAATTATTTGTCCCTTAAACAACAGCATAAGATGCTGTAAATTCAGGAGGCACATCAATTTTAGTTTTGATAGGCGAAAGGTTTTCCATTTCTTGCCTAATGAGACATTTTGAACATTCAGCTCCCCCTCTGTTGTTTCAGAGTTAAATGTTTTCAGTGGGTAGCAGGTTTGGATTGCAGGTCGTCCAGTTTTATCAGACAGACTTTCACTATAGAGTTCTGCTTCATTAGTACAATCATTCACACAGAGACTGATAATACGTACAGTAGATTTGAATTCTTTACTGGTTTAAATTTTCATAGTTGAAATCCTTATATCTACATAAAACATGTTAATCTGCTCACATTGCTCGTCACTGCGTAGGTAAAAATGTTTTTTTACTCGATTAACTGATTGTGTTGAATTGCATTGAGCAGAAATAACCACTGTCATTTTTTATATGATTTTCCATATTTACAGCAAGGCATTACTGTATTTACATCCTATTTTAAAATCTTTTTTATACCAAGAAAATGCCAATTTATAGCTTAGGCTATTAGAGGAAAATAATAAATAGGAAAATAAAGTAAAAATAATCTTTATCTGGATGCTAAAATTAATTTCTAATAATAAAACTTAAATAATTAACAGATTCAACTTATAGGGACATTTTTACATTATATTTGAATACAAAGTTCATTGATTATGTAGGAACTATTGTCATTTGGACTTTTGCTTTATTTTTTACAGCAGTGCTTTTACTTTTAATTGTGTTATTGTGTATCTATTGCTATTTTTACCCTATTAAATGATGTGAATCTTTCTTCCATCACTGCCTAGAACTCAATAACAAACTCACAGTTCCACTGTCAACATCTCTTCGCCACCTATTTTCCTCCATTCTCTTCCCAGTTTTCTCCCTCTGAGCTTTTGCCATCGTCTTTTATCACAATTCTGACCCACAGAAAGGAATTCTCACAAGATATCAAAACAAAAATCTATATTTAATATGGGAGCAATTACAAAGCAAAGTTGGCTGCACAGGGCTGTTGTCACCAGAGCGCGTGTTTTTCATCAAATAGGTCATTAGATGATGATGGATGTAAACCTATAAAGTATCTAAACTGGACCTTTTAACAAACCATGAGCAACACTATCATTTCTCTAATAGAACCTGCTGACCGTGTCATTCTCTCCTGCCATTTGTCATTTTTCCTTGTGAAATAATCAATATCTGGGCACTTTGAAATAAATAATATAAAAGTCATAGTAACCTACCCGAGGAGCAAGAAAAATAGACTTATGGAGCATTTAGAGGCCTTATGGCAGAGTGTTTGTAATGAATGCACAGGAAGAGCTGCATATTTTTCACACAGAATCTTAGTTTCTGGGATCTTAGTTTGCTTTGTTTCTCTTCAGCGTTTCTGACAACCTTGATAAAAGTAAAGCATGGTGTTGACAGCTCTAAACCATACACTGCATAACCACACGATACAATGTTTAAATCCTTCCTATTCAACAAAGATTTTCCAGGTAGTGTAAATTGTTACACAGATTTGAATTAAATGGGTGTAATTTTCATCCAGTTAGAGTTGCTATAAATCATTGCAGAGAGATCTCCTTTATCTCGCAATGAAAGATGGGAGTGGTCTCCTCCAGGGTGACAGTGCTCACAAGTATATTGCATGAGGGGCCACTGATTTGTTTGATGTGAAGGAAGGTTGCACGAATACTTTGCTTTAGCCTCCAAAGTCTTTGTAATGAATGCAGTTATACTTTTGTGCCTCCCACATTCATCAATGAGGGTATAGTCATAGAACTATGCTGTGCCATCACTAGCAGAGTTGCAAAAAAAATCGTACTACCAAAGCCAAAAGATGGTATGGTAAAAGTGGCATTTGTCATACACCAACAATATCTAAACATCATCAGGGATATTAAAATAACTTTACACACCTCATTTTACGCTGTATCATTATTAAAGCAACAATAACTTAAACAAATAAACAAAACCCCAAACTACATGATCTGGATGGAGAAGATCAAAGTCTTTCCACCAGATATCTCAAAATAGGACTGTTTTCAAATCACCCCCCTTAATATTGTTAGAATTATGGAATATTTATTGATTTGTGGAGTTATACACGTTAAAATATCAGTAGCGAATGAAAAGGGTGGCCTATCTTGTATCATACTATTCACACGACATTTCCACTTTAGCTGGTAAATAAACTAATAACTTAAATTACTTATGAGAACATGTTGGCGCATGCAACAACTATTGGTGTAAATAAATAAACAAAATACTAAAACACACTTTTAATAAAACAATGTACTTTGTTTTCTCATTAAGACAGAAGCTATAGCTTCAAGATTAGTACTTCATCTGGTAAGGGACAGTTTTTGTCCCCATAGTTAAAATGAGTTTCCACAATGTTACAACAATATAAAGCCTCTGTTCCAACAAGAGGCTTAAATCAATCACTCACACGTTCTCATCACGTGCATTTCCCCCTGCTGGCCCACAGAGGGCGCTGTCTCTCCGTTGTTCATCCATACCACTACAACGGCTTTTTAACAAGTCAATTAATATCAATGAGTGAATATACATAGCTCATTTACAAAGAGTGCAATCTGTGGGATGAATTAACGAAATCGATTAGGGATGAAAAAGTGACTGTGCGACCCGCAGACATGGTGGAAGTGGCCCTGGCTGGGAAAAAAAAAAAAAATCAATGAATTAGAAATATGAATCTAATCGCCCATTGGTGACACGTTGAGGAGCTGCAGCCTGATCTCAGGCCTTTTCTCATATTGTGCCTCAGAGAGTACGAAGAAAATAAAAATCAGGGACTATTTAACGATTAAGAGTGCTGGCAGGCATGGCGACTACAATGTCGTTTCATTTTGTTTAAATCAGAATGAAAGCAGGTTAATTACCAATTCTGCACAAGAGACTTCATATTGATGATATTAAATCATATAATTCTGACATTTTGCTGTTTAGGACTGCATTATGGAGTTTGTTTTGATGAGTTTGAATCATATTGAGAGTAGGGCCCGTTGTGTAGCGTTAACCTAAGACCTCACTCCCACGTCTAATGGGAATGTAATTTTGAATCAAATGCTTATAATTTAAGGTAATAAAAATGTTTTAGAGAACTTACTAAATTAAAATATGTTTAGGCCCTGCGAAACAAATAGATACATGTTATCCATTCTTCATAGATTATGTTTAAAATACAGATTTTTTTTCCTTCGTTATTTTTCAGACAATTTGTCGTCCCATAAGTTGAAGGTAGAAACAAAGTACTTTATAATAAAACATTAAATTGTGCCACCTGCAGTAGGACAGTTGGCTGTTTTTCTGGTCCAAACCATCCTTATTTCGCGGTAAAAGTCCAGTGTTTATTTGCTGCTAATTGGACTGTATGAGACCAATAACAGGGGAGCGCACACAGCCTGCAGCCAGAGCGCACAGGGAGGGGAGGATGGTCTCTCCCTCTCTTTCTCCCTCCCCTCACCGTCTCTCCCTTAATCCCATTTGCCATTGTACATGCCCAATCGCCTATACTTTCCGCATTTAACTTGGATGACATTTTTATTTCATCATTAGCATCAGACGCCACACTGACTGACACGGTGGACACGCTTTGCGTTTTGACGGAAGACTCCGGGATGAGACACGTCCACGCTGGTGCATGTCTTTTCTTAACCTGTAAAATACTTCATTTCATTATTTTTTAAAGCCTATAGGAATTGTATTTTGACGCGCTCTACGTGGTGCGAAATCGAGTTTAGGAGAACGATAAAAGAAGAACAACTCTCAGTCAGGATATCAACAGTCTGAAAATCAGCTTAGCCGATTTCGCACTTAAAAGAAAGAAAAAAAACAACATCCTGGTTTCGTGGTCCTCCTCGGTCAGACCACCGCAACAGCGATGCCAGAGACGACGCAAGAGGCGTGCGCTCCGGCCAAGGATTCTCCTTTCTTCATTAAGAACCTGCTGAACTGTGATAGCAAACCATCCAAGCCCAAACCGGTGCTGGCTGCAACCAAGGCGGCCTTAGAGGGAGGATTTTCCCTTTCCCAGGTCGGGGACTTCAACTTTCCACGCTTTGACTTGCCCGCTCAGAGGTTCAGCCTCCCGGCACACTACTTGGAGCGCACCTCGGCTTGGTGGTACCCATACACCCTCAGCTCAGCAGCTCATCTTCACAGACCCGAAGGTAAGACGCGCAGCTGCGACACTTTCACAATTCCTTCTAGATGTTTTAAGCTTTCAACGACTAACACAGGTTAACTAAGCGAAATCTCTCAGAAATAACAGCAGCAACTTAGTAATGGTCGCAAAAAACAACAAAGTTCAAATTCCTCCCCAGAAAAAGAACCGATAAAACATATTGTTTATTTTCGTGATGGAAATCCCTATCACTGTCTTGACTGCAATGATTTAACACCTTTTTTTTTTCTATGAAGGCCTGTTTTGCTATGCCACGACGTGTGATAATAGATCAATAAAGTAACACCGTGCATAAAATGACGCAGACATCGTCAAATCATTGGTTGAGTGACAATGCGCAGCGGGATTTTGATTTGTCTTTTGGCGTTCGTGGTGCACATCTTACCCCCCGAGGCTTGGCCACTGACAGCCTCTTCTACCTGCCTCTTTCTATGATTTACACATGGGATCCCAGCACGTTGATATGAGTGACAAAATTAAAAATTAACGCACTGAAAAGACATATTTGCTGACAGAAGGACTTTAAGAAATCGAATTTGCTTAACTAAAACATAATTATACTTATTTAACAAAAAAACGATGTTAACGTTTACTGTTCGAAATACATTTGACAAGAGTGCTTTCAGACATGAAAATGGTTTATATTTAGTTGGAGGCAAGCCATTTTCCAGGCATTATTTATTTTCCCTTAGCTCACTGAATGTCTGATATCAACAGGCTGTAATAAATATCCAAACACACAGAGCACTGTGTTCATCTCCCTGCATTTGTCCCCATTCCAGTTACTGAGAAACCAGCAGCCAGAGACTCCTCTCCAACCTCGGGTACGGACAGAGACTCTCCCGATCTGGTACTCAAATCCGAGCCGGACGAAGAAGACGAGCACAACAACAAAAGCTGTGATGAGATCATCTTGGAAGAAAGCGACACAGAAGAAGCCAAAAAAGACGAGCTGGAGGAGTGGAAGAAGAGGGACGAGGAAAAGAAGCCGTGCCGCAAGAAGAAGACGCGCACGGTTTTCTCCCGGAGCCAGGTGTTCCAGCTGGAGTCCACCTTCGACATGAAGCGCTACCTGAGCAGCTCGGAGCGAGCGGGCCTGGCCGCCTCCCTCCACCTGACAGAGACCCAAGTGAAAATTTGGTTTCAGAACAGGAGAAACAAGTGGAAGAGACAGCTGGCCGCGGAGCTGGAGGCCGCCAACCTGAGCCACGCCGCCGCGCAGAGGATAGTCCGAGTGCCCATCCTTTACCACGAGAACTCCGCCTCGGAAGGCGCGGGCGCCGCTGCGAACGTGCCCGTGAGCCAGCCGCTCCTCACCTTCCCGCATCCCGGTGTCTACTATTCCCATCCCATAGTGACGTCTGTGCCGCTGCTCAGACCGGTCTGAAGCGGAGTTTTTGTGGCAACAGTTGGTATCTAACCTCACGAAAAAGTACAGAAAAAAGACAATATTTTTATACAGCATACTAATAAAAGAGAAAAAAAAAATAAATAAGAGGAGGCTGTCACTGTCAGGCAAACATGGACCTATTTTGGCAAATAAATGGTTATTTTACATAAGGGTGCCGTTTACACATTATTATTATTATTATTATTATTATTATTATTATTATTATTATTATTATTATTATTATTATTATCAGACGATCACCTCAGGATTCAAACCCTCTGGCACCGCCTGATGACTATGTGTCATCCTTGTTCCTGGACAGGCCATTTCTGTGTAATTTACTAAAACTACCTTGTTTACAAAAATCTCACGGCCCAAAGTCACAGCTTACTAATTATCTAACACTTTTATTTTATTTTATTTACATTTCCACAACCAATGACACGAAGATGTGCAATATGGTGACTGTGTGCTGTGAATGAATGAAACCACTAAACGGGAAACATGTTTTGTCATCTATTCATATTGGAATACTGACGAGGCTTTGATGTAGTTTTTTTTTCCCCTTTTTAAAAAAAAAAACTTTTTCAGGCGCTTGACGAGGGACAATCAAGACACTGTAGAGCTGTAAAATACACACGTATCTTTATGTTTTTGTAATAGTTTCTCCCACTCCTTCCACATAGACAGGTCTTTCAAGCACAAGTCTCCTCAGCCACTTTGTGTTTTTGAACAGGGGGTCAAAAGTAAGGTGTAAAAAAAAAGTAAATGTATATATTTAATGAGGGGTCCTCATGTGACTTCTCATTTGTACAGTAAAGACGACGTTTTGATATTGTATTGCTGAATCATGTTGTGAAATAAATGGAGAGTATTCCTTACATTTATTTATTTATTATTTTCCTGGAAGGGATTAGAAAATTTAATTCTGATTTAAAGGAAATGCAGTCGGACAGAATTTTATTGGCTGACATTAAAAAAACCAAGGGAAATTTTCAATTCACAGCTACGCGCACGCACACGCACATGCACGATCACTTGGAGCAACAGCAGGTGGGTTTCTCTAATCATCTTATTGTGTACTTTAAAACGTTATTTTGCATAAAGAGTGATTCGGTCAATTAGATGCGTAATTGGCACCATCTTTCCAAAATTACGGGTAATGTATTCAGAAGAGTAAATTACTCTCCAAGTATGAACTGCTGTCTGTTTTTCCATTTCTTTTCTGTCATGGACGTGATAATATGTGTGTGTGTGTGTGTGTGTGTGTGTGTGCGCGCGTGCTTGTGCCTTTCCTATGCAGCCTGTAGCCTAGATGTGTGTGCATGTACATGTAGATAGATCGTTAGCCGAATGGCATAATTGCCTGAGTCATATTTAAGGTTTTATTGCCAATAATGCGCAGAGAATCAGCAGTGCAGGAAACTAGAGAATGACTGCAATTTGGTCAGAATATGGCAAGAGGCTTACAGTAGAAAATCATCGCTCTTTATAATGAATAATTGCTGTACAAGTTGCGTAATTTGTTTTTAAAATATCGTACAGGAAACCCGTCTTATTAGCGATGTGTGTGTGTGTGTGTGTGTATTTTTAAATATATAATATAATGAATAAAACACTAACTCAGAGCGTCTCCACCGTTGATACCCAAACTGTCCTGTAGCAAGCAAATTACCTGTTCATCCATATGAAAAGAAAAAAGAAAAAAAGTGTAAAAGAAGACGTAAAATTTCAAATTACATATTAATTATTAAAATGGTACTTTGTAACTACAGAGTACAGGTGTCACTCCACACGTCTAGAAATGGATGACTTTGGTGGTAAGTTGATCCATATAACAACAGACACAACTAAGAGATAAAAGAAATGACAAATGGGGATGAAATTGTTTAGTGCATTTTTTTTAGAGAAGGAATGCAACTTGTGAGGGGATGATAGACCCTTCCACAAGATTTCACGCGACTTGAGAAAATCAGTGGATTTAAATTAAACTACAGAATAATATTTTAACGCAGATAATCTTTGGACATGATGCGAACAAAGCTGCATCCACACCTTATTTATTATTTTTATTCAAGTTGATTTGAGAAAAAACTTCCTCCAGACTTTGATCAGAGGTCATTGTTGAATAAAAACACTTTGGTCTTCTTCAGTATATATTTAACTTAAAAAAAAAAAAAAAAAAAAAAAAAAAAAAAACTCTTAACAAGGACTGGTGGTATTTGACGCACATGCTGCCAAACTATTGACAGTTTCATAGTTTAAAAAAAAAAAAAAAGTCCTGGTAGCCTGTTGAGCTTGTAGTGCAGGGAATTAAAAACATTTAGTAAACACTGTTTTTGCTTTTCCCAAACTTTGGAAACAGCACCAAAAAATAAAACAACTCCAAGCCAAATCTGAGCAGATGCGATGAACATATATGAGACAGGCGCATTTTTCAGTCAAAATAACCTTAAAAACTATTTATTGTTTTCATCTGGCGGCTAATACAGTTATTGGAAATTAATCAGTCAGCTATAAAGTCTCTATGATGACCTCATCAAGAGACAAAGGGTTCATTCAAATATTATCAGATCACCCGAGTATTGACGTGTACCTACCATGCACACTCACCACGGCCCCATTACCGCAAATTAATAGATTAGTATGGCATTATTCCTCTGGCACATATCGATCTGTGAACGTCTGCAGCACGCTGCGTCAAGTAAGAGCAACGTTCGCACACAGCTTCGGCTCAGCTTCTGACCTTGATTTGCGCGCATAAATTGAAAAAATTACCACTCGATAATTTCCATTTGTGTTACATCTTTATGTAAAGGAGGAAAGGGAGTGGGGCCAAAATCAGATAAAGCACATTTGCACGAACGGGGACAAATGGACGTGACCGGAGGACACGGCTCGGTGTATTGCATTAAAATGGAGGGTTGAATGGCACGTTTTAAGACCCGCTGGGAG
This sequence comes from Telmatherina bonti, assembly GCF_933228915.1. Lineage (NCBI taxonomy): Eukaryota > Metazoa > Chordata > Actinopteri > Atheriniformes > Telmatherinidae > Telmatherina > Telmatherina bonti. Next base: position 30,318,857 of record NC_136629.1, on the reverse strand, counting down.
TTTCAGAGCTGGCCCTACACCTTGTATAACGCTCACCTTTTTTCTATAGCTGCTGCCTGTCTGGACTCTTTTTTTTTTTTTTTTTTTTTTTTTAAGGTATAGCTATTTAAGCATAGTATTGACAAGAGAATCTTTATTATGAAAGAAGAAAATCACTTGAGTCCAGCATTGTAAAGAAAATATTGCTTTAAAGTTTCCAATAGGACAACAAGTCATCCTCTTAGTGGGCCCCTCTGACAAAAGGAGCCAAACTTGATTCTTCAAACTTCTGGAAAATCCTTAAAATCTTTTTTCATGCAGCCTACTGAGATTACCTCACAGATACTCACTGCTAGTAAATCCATAGTTAGCTACAGGCCAAAAAAGTAATACCAGCACCTCCCGTTGAGTCAAAAAATTCTGCATTTAAGCAAGTCATCTTGACACTTTCTTGAAAAGCAGATCTAGTTTTTATACCCATGCCATTGCCTTCCTGATTGAATGCGAACATCAGATTTTCATCAAAGTTCTATTAAGTGAAACATAGGTTGCGGGGCACCGTCTGATTGGAACAGTTTAAATTTTAATTGTGTTTTTAATTTGACATATAGTTGCTGTGAAGAATGACACTGAAACGCCGTGGGGCGGTCGATTTTCTTAATTTCTCCCCGAGGAATTGATGAGTCTATCAGGGCAGTAGATTGGAAAGCCATTAAAACTCAATGGTTAGGTTGTTAATTGGAACTTGATGGATAGGAGCCCTTGGATAGGCTGTACTGATCCAATCTTCCTGACTTTGTGTTTTCCAATAAATTACCCAGTTCATTTCCACACTCAGATTACATAAATTGTACACCTCCAGGGCTCGGGTGCTCTGCTTGCGTTTACAACTCTCTCTCAATTCTTTCTTTCTCTCTCTCTCTCTCATTCGCACGCACACCCACCCACACACAAGTGCGCGCACGGACGCACCCAAACGCCTCCTGAAAAAAGAGCGAGGCCCGCTTTCTTGAATGAAAATCGAAACATAATCAACGTTTATACTTAGAAAATTTATTGATATCATTTTCTTTGGTAATTTCCTTATTCTAGACTTGGACACGCCATATATCATAATACACACGTGTAGAGAGTCTTTGTTTAATATTTATCGAAGCTTGATTCCCAGATCAACGCGCCTCATAACTTCATCTGTCTTTCCCAGACCTTTCTCTCCTGCTAAAGATCTTGTTCTGTTATTGCGGTAGGGCGGCCGTACACCACCTATCAGTGTGATAGAGCGCGAACTTGGGCCCGCTTCTTGTTGTTTTAGGCCTCGCCGGGCCTCCAGATGCAGAGATGTATGGGATGACCATTTCCATACTAATAGAAGAAAATGCACCGCTCGGCCAGGATGACTGGTCTATAAACGCCAACTCTGACATAAAAACAACACTTGTAATTTATTCCCTTCAACACAACAGCAGCGAGTTGTGTCTATACTATCCGTGATGAACCTATCTCACTTTGTAAAGTCGCCTGAAAGGGATGAAGGTGGCTACTGACAAGGGTCTTTGTATTACAAAAAAAAAAACAACAAAAAAACAAAAAAACCTTTTAACATTACAAATTTCACGCCTTATGTGTAACCACTATAAATCCAGCATCCGCCCCAACTGCCCTCACATACTTGCGCCCCCCCCCCCCCCCCCCCCCCCCCCCCCCCCCCTTTCCCCTTCAGTAAAGCCTCCCCCCTCCCTGCGTTTTAGTGACATCTTTTAGCAGCTGCTGGCCTTACTGCCAATTTGGGGATATTTACGCGCAGAAAATCCAGAAGCCTCCGATGATGACGACAGAATCTGATGTCATCAGTCCACAATTAACCCAGGTCTTATTTTTCAGTTTCCTCTAAAGCTGTCTGAACACCATAACCTAGTTATATTGGTGCTGTCTGACGTGCTCATTAAAGCAGAGCCTTTGCGATGCGTCTCGGGCTTCCAAACAAAGCAGAACAACGAGGATAATATGCCCGAACCTTCAGCCTTGCAGCTGTCCCGCAGCCAGACACGCACGCACACACACACACACACACACACACACACACACACACACACACACACACACACACACACACACACGAATACAAACACAGCATATGTGACGAAGGTGGGAGTAGGGCGCGCACACTCACGAGTGCTCTCCCGCAGCCCCCACCACCTCCAATCAATTAGTCAATCAATTAGCCGGCCTCCACTCCACGCGCGGTCATCACGAGGCAGATTAGCTCAGTAATGATACAATTAATTCTTAACCACAGATAATGGTCTCGGAATGAGTTTATTATTTTCAGGAAAGGGAAAATATGCTGAGCCTTTGTCTTAGTTTCGGTACTTTGCGCGTGTTTTCGCCGTGTTTAGCACTATGTTATGTACGTGCGCGCACACAAACACACATTTATTCTTGGCGCTTGCAGTAAACTAAATGTGGAAACGCTGCTCCTCGGCTCTCTCCCTCTCCTCATCCCATCTGAAGGGCTTGACAGAAGTTTGAAATTTCCGGGCTTATGTTGGGAGCTGCGATTGGCCCAGGAGGAGCTTACCTACATGCAAATGAGGCAACGCAACCTTACTGCCTCTGATCCAGAGCGTGAAGAGGAGGACCAGGAATACACTCATGTTCCTCGAGCTGTAGAAAAAACACCTCCGACTCCTTCAATGTTAATACGCCACAATTAAACAGCCTGGGGTGGGGGTGAAAAAAAAAGAAAAGGAAGAAAGAAAGAAAGAGGGGAAAAAAAAGCAGACAAAAGACGCTTTCGTAATTTTTACGCACCAGTCGTGCAGAAAGCAATCACGGAATACAAGCGGACAAAACCGATTCAGTTAATACTTCAATACTGTTATGAAGCGAGAATGAGTAGCGCAGAGGACAGCGGGAGCAAATGCTCGTCGGGCCCGATTTCCAGCTTCACCATCCAGTCTATTTTAGGAACACCAACCGATGAGCTGCGCTCTGGGACCAAGGAGCTCTCCAAGGGGCCGCAGCCACCGCCGCGGAGGCGTTCACTGTCGGTGTCCTCCGAGGAGGAGTGCAGCGGTGGTGAAGACTCAGCCGACTGTTTCTGCTCTGACACCGGTCACAGCGAGCCATGCACGCAGCACCAAACCCACAACTTCTCCTGTTTAGGTAAGCACTTCATTATTATTATTATTATTATTATTATTATTATTATTATACAATTAAGTACAACTTTATTGATATTTTTGTTTACCACATGATTACTTTTCTAAACTAGCCCCCCCCCCCCCTTTTTTTTTTTTTTTTTTATAATGCAGGACATGTCTTGTTAACATATTTGTGATTGCACATCTACTTCCACTTGTTTTCTCTCTACTGCCTATCATCACATAAGAAGAGTGAAAGGTCGAACAAATAGCCTTCTATGTTTCCTCTCGTTTAAAATTGAACTGAGCCTACTAATTGATGAAACATGGCTGCATTACGCACCGTCAATTGAGCGTTAAATAGAGCAGAATTTAATTAATAGCTTACTGTAGCTACGCCTTGCATGTCATGGTGGATGGTTTGTTTAAGAATTCTCTGGGTTGAAGCTGTCGATTTAATAAGTTAGCAAATCACTTAAATGTTCTAAATTTAGTCTAAAAATATAATAATCTCAGCCTATAAAAATAGTTTTATTCGGCTGTTAAAAAAACAACAACAAAACTTCCTTAAATCACAGGCTTTTTGTGAGGTATGACACTCATCACCTCCCCCTCCTCGTGCTGCATTCAGGTCCCGCTAAAGGACTTCTGTCTGGAAATGACGGGCTCGCACGGCGGCCGCACCTGTCCCAGCCTCTGCTGCAGGATTATAAGGAGGAACAGGAGAGACCCTGCCATCAAATGTCACCTCTGTCCGAGGAGAGACAGACAGACGGTGCGGACAAACAGGGCAACTCCGCCAAGAAGAAGACGCGCACGGTTTTCTCGCGGAGTCAGGTGTACCAGCTGGAGTCCACCTTCGACATGAAGCGCTACTTGAGCAGCTCGGAGCGGGCCTGCTTAGCCTCCAGCCTGCAGCTGACGGAGACTCAGGTCAAGACATGGTTTCAGAACAGGAGGAACAAATGGAAAAGGCAGCTCTCAGCGGAACTGGAGGCGGCCAACATGGCCCACGCATCCGCACAGACACTCGTGGGGATGCCGCTGGTTTTCAGAGATAACAACTTGCTGCGTGTACCGGTCCCCCGGTCTATCGCCTTCCCGACGCCCCTGTATTACCCAGGGAGCAACCTGCCAGCGTTACCTTTATACAACCTGTATAACAAAATTGAGTACTGATTGACTGTTCTGTATGCTCACCACGGGAGTCCACGTTAAAAGCTCGTTACAAACACAACATCCTTATTAGTGTCTCCACATATGCCCTGCATATTAATTGTATTACTTTTATTTGTTGAAAAAAAAATCTTATTATGCAGTAACTGTAAGTCTTACGAGAAAGCAGTCAAACTTCTCTATATGTATAAAATACACCATGTGTATAATCAATAATAATTTTGTACTTTTATTTTGCTCACTTCCTTTGACTGAGAAAATATTGCATTTAAACCTTCATATCACATTTGGGAAAGTTGGATTCAAAAAGAGCTGCTTTGACACATTGGTTTGGCAAAATGTTACAAATCAGTGATTTTATTTTACCCAAGGACAACAAAGACATAACTCTTCCATATGAGGAAAATATATAATTGTTTCTATTGTAATTTAAACCTCCAATTAAACCTTCAATAAATTTTTCTATTTCAGTGAAAATGGAGCTTGCTTGGTTTTATTATGAGAACTTTTATTTTGCTTTTGATTGCTTCGGTTTATTTTTTGTAACAGATGACATATTAAAGCTTTTTCCATGCCTTTTTGTAATCTGATGGCACACAAACAATATCCTTAAAAAAAACAAAAAAACAAAAAAATCCAGAATGAACAATGAAATACATACCTTTTTGTTTTAAAGACTGTAAAGCTGTAGAAATCAGCAGGTGTATTAAACTGTGTTGATACATTAAATACTATTAAAACAAGGGGGGGGGGGGGGGGGGGGGGTGGGCACACAAGAAAAAGATTTATAGACACAACCCAAACTGCCTTTAGTAAATTTCTCTTGGCGTTTTGACAAATGCGTTGTTGTGAGCAACCTGACAGGTGCATTTTAATTCCAGCCTTCACAGAAACACAATACATTTGTGGAAAAACCATGGAAACTATAATGCAGTTATGTATTTGCAAGCTAACAATGTAGTTTTAAGTAATTTAATTGCTGAGTACTAAAAAAAAAAAAAAAAAAAAAAAAACTTTTTAAAAAACTATTTATGTTTTCAAATTGCAAATATATATTAAAAAAAAAAGTGCAAGAGATATCTGTTGCTAATGACAAGGCTGAAGCCGTTTTTTAAGAAGCAGATTAAACACATATCAGACTGGAAATGAGATGAACACTATCACTAGCCAATCATGCCTCTGGGCGGGATCTTCTCTCATTTGAAGTCTGCTTCCAATAGTTCTGGGCCATCAAGCCTTGTAAGGGGAAACCTAAGACGGAGGCATATTGGAAAAGTTCAAGACTCCGGCTGTCATTGAGATGTACTCCTATTCTCCGTTTGTGTAACGGATTTCTGTATCAGCCGCTCTTTGTAGACAGTGCATCCTCAGACTTTAGATGTTAGATTAGATTTTTTTTTAAAAAGAAAAGAATCCTGATAACAGTGCAGAACATATAAAAATAGTAAATACGCACCTTGATCTAATCAAACATATTTACCGAAAGCCAAGTACACACACATACTCGGATGACTTGTGGTTGATGGGAAGCAATAAAATTGTGTCATTTGCCAGCTTTTCTTGGGTGTCACATCATGTACAAGGAAGCCCCCCCACTTCACCCTCCACCCATTTTACCCATCCCACCAATGTGTGCTAATGGCTACAATACCTATGACTAGCCAGGCTCTGCTCCCTCGCAGATTATGCCTGACCCAATTTCTGCAACAGCCGCCCTGTGTTTCTGGGAAAATGGATAGCGTTAGACAACAGCTGTGATTTATGAGTAACTCCCGCTACAGCGAGGAGGTGAGGTGCAGGAGGATGAATCCATGACAGATAGGAGCGAAAGAGAAAAGAGAGACGGAAAGAGGGATGGAGAACGGTAACGCTTATGAAAAGGAGCAATAGCTTTGGTTGAATGAAGCTGTTTATTAGTTTCCAAGTGGTCATTATGTCATCGTGTGTGACGGCAATGTGCTGCTCTTTTGGATAGATGTTTGCACCCCTCTGACTTGTGGGAAATCTGCATGACCTGTCACCTGAAGTCGTTTGATTTACAAGACAGGCAGGGAGAGAGAGATGTGAGGAGCTGCTGCGAGGAGTAAAAGGGAGACCAAGAACCGGAGACAGAAAGTAAAAGAGAAGAAGAGGTGGGAGGCAGAGGAGGGTGTTTGATGTAACTATGTATCACCTCAATGGCAGGCGTGAATTACAAATTTTAATAGCAAGGCAATGAAAATGATTTGAAGTAGTTTAAACTGCAAAGAGACAGCGACTGGCATGGTGATGAAGATTTGTTGAGATGATATGTTGTGCCTTAGGATTCATCAAACCTGCCTGGTAAGGTGAAAAGCAAGTGTAATTCACTCTGTGGGATAATTTATGATGGGAGTAATGGAAACTGTGGGCTACACACAGAGTGGGAAGGGAGAGGCAAAGACAGACCGCACTGGGCAAATTGATTCTCAGGATAGTTTTTAGAGAATTTTTACAGAATCATTACGAATTACATAAAAACCTCCAGATATCCCCTATTTTACATCTTGAGATAAAATGATGTAGATCAAAACTAACTTAATCAAGACTCCGTTAGATTTAAACAGGCTGCAACAACACTAATGCTCGCTTTGTATATCCAGAGATCTCATTTTTTACATATTTCGTCCTTTCATCATTTATTTGGATAAGGGCTTTTCAACTAGCACCCAACACATTTACAGCCATTTTATTTAAAGAGGGCATGTGTGGCATCATATTAAAGTGGAAGGACATGAAGTATAACACCACGAGCAGATGCAGAATCCTGGGTCTGCCTCAAGACAAGAGTTTTAAAAGCGATCGCAATGCATTAAGCCAGACAACTCTCAAGACCCGTTTGCTCCCTAAATGAATTTGAGGAGAGCATAACAAGGTTTTTGAGGCAGGCCCTGTCATCCGCTGGCTTTAACCAGCTCTGTATTTATAGGTTAATGGTTAAAAAGGAGAGCTTGGAGCAGAAGTGATTTTTCATGATTCTGTTTTATATCAACTGGAAATGAAGGAGCTGAAGGGAAATTGTGTTTGTTGCCCCCCTTCCTCAGCCCTTTCCCCTTAACAGGAGAGGAATATGCTTCCAGGCAAAGATGGACAGAAAAACATCAGATATGGTCCTAGTGTATAACTACAGATAAATACAAAGTATAAGAAAAATCATAGAAATGCATTTGGGATGCATCTGTATGATGGAGCAGTAATAATCTTAATGAGCCAAAACGAAAGAGGCTTGATCAAATTGCTGATTAAAACTTTTGGTCTGTTATAGTTAAACTAAAACTAAACTAACAAGACAATGACTTCCATCATTTTTTGGAGCCCCCATTGCTGTTCATGAAACAAATTTTGCATTAATACAATGGAACAGACTGGACAACCTATAGGCAACATAGTATTTCAACAAAAATGTCTTCAGCCAGAGGCTTCTTCACCTCTGCTGTAGCAGCAGTACAGGAGTTCTTTCCTGTCTCTAAAAATATCACCACAACATAATCTATTGTAAAGCAATTATATTACCCCTGTGATTAACAAAAGTATAACTAAATTAAATTAATGATATTGCTAATGCTAATAACTGTATTAATATGGTAGATTTTGAGATGTTTATAACAAAAAGGTCAGACAGAAGCAGTTCTGTTATGTGAACCACAATAAAAAAAAAAAATCTTTCAATGTTCAAGTTATATTCCAAAGAACAATATTTAACCAAAAATGTGTATTAGGCTTTTGATGGTGAACTGCATTAAGCTTCATTGCTAAATTACTGACCATTTCTTGAACTCTCCTTTCTGAAGTGCCACTCATGGTGCAATACGCATCAAACTATTAGAGACTACAGTTCATGTAGAAAATTCAGCTATTACTCTGAGATAAGTCCATTAGTGTTACCTTTGACACAATAATGGCTGTGAGATACAATTTTCTGCCCTCAATTTTGTATTTGTAAGGATAATAGGGGGATTATCTTGAAGGCCTTATGCTACACACTCAAGCATAAGACCACCGAGACAGAGAGCTCCGCAACAGTTGTTTTCACATCCTCCCCTCTCTCCCTAAGCCCTTCCCTCTGCTCCTAGACCCTCTCAAAGAGAGGCAGAGTAGATAAAGCATGTCATTATTCTATTAAAGACCTACAATTTTTGTAATGGGACTTGCAGTGGTCGGCAGAAGTGCAGGCAGCTTCTTCAATATCCTGGACATTATTTGCTCGTTTAGTTAAATGATGTTTCTAATTCCCTCATAATTACTTGTAATGAGGCTGTCTCCCTCGTTGATGCGGCTACATCTTAATACAGCATGGCATTCTTTTTTAGGCATAATTACCTCTCAAGAGGCTGGGGAGCAAGGCTGGGGTTTGCTGTATGCTGCACACGTGGCAAATTGGCTTGTTTCCTGCCATCTTGTCTTCCTGCAAATTGGTAAATTAAGTTTCTCGGCTGGAGCATTAGAACTGTTAAGTTTGCTTTCTCCGCTCCCTTCAAATGATCGACTTTACTGACAGAAAGATGTTTGTATATTATGTGTTTGTCTCATTTACTTTGTAGACTTTGTATTTAGAGAGTGTTCAGGTAGTGTTTGTGGAGTTGAATTGATGCATTAGGAAATTTGTTAAAGCTTTTGTATTATCTTTTCATGCGTTGCAGATCAGAGAGCAACAAAGTAAATTCAATTGACAAGCACCATGATTTCAAATGTTTTTAAAGGAAAGAAATTAAAATAAGAGAGCCAAAAATGTTACACATGAACTAATAGTTGCGGGTAACTGCTATCATAGCAAAGAAATAGTATAAAGCAATAACAATGATGAGATTATGTTGCAAATGCACTTGCACTATCCTGTATCAAACAGTCTCAGAGCTTTTTGACATTAAATAAATTTTATAAAGTGAATGATAAATAAATAAATATTTGATACTTCAAATGTTGAAACTGAAAGGTTTAAAAATGCAGAGCTCAGGCTTATAATACATTGTCTCTTTCCTGCCTAGCAGACCCGCTTGTGTTGTCCGTCTGAAATGATCCAGCTGCCGTTCCCCAACCGCAGCCGTTGCAGGTTTGGCTGAGGGGTTTTTATTTCTAAGTGCTGATGTGTCGCAGACAGTTTGGCTCTACAAGGGCCTGTTACACGCCGTTTAAAGAGAGGGAAGGAGTGCTCCCGCAGGGCGGCCTTGTACATTTACCCCAACCACAAAAAGGTCTTACGTTTACGCCCTGGTGCTGACATGACCTTCAAACAAGGTCCCTTTGCTGCCAGAGTGGATACTGGAACTGTCTGCAGGAGACCTGCAGTGGACCTAACAGACAGACAGGAAGAAGTCATATCTTCATATCAGGAATGACTTGTTATATCCTGGAAAGTAAGAAGATATGGATTTTATGGGAAAATATAGCTTTTGTACATTATTTGCTCTTAATATGGCAATATGTAATTGTGTTTCAGAGAGGTTTTTGTCAGATTATGCCGCATGTTGGAAAACAGCATGACAACTGTGTCTCCATTAAACCACTAACAACCAGACAACATAAAAGCCACTAAATAATTCAAATCCTAATCCAGTCATTTGTGCATTCAGTTTTTTGTTTTTATTTGTTAGAGCAAAAACAGATTCTCAAGTTAATCCTTTTTCTTTGCAGGGTCAGTGATCTGTTTGTTATGAGATCTGATATTGAGGTCTTCTTTATACAGAGAGTAGGGATCTCTTTGTAAAAACCAAGTGGTCTCTTTCAGCTGCAGGGGTCTGGTGTATAGAGAGATGATCTGTCACTTCAGTCTGAGACTGACTGCTGACCACATAGCCTGCAGCACAGCAGCAGGGAACACAATGAGCGCAGCACACTATCACCTGACAGCTAATTAGGGATCACTCCCCTGGAAGGGAATACATCGTCTTTGAGGGAATGAGAAGCAAAAGCAAGAGGTCACTGAAATCCGTGTGAAGTGTCAGTCAAAGCCACAAGGCACCTGCAATTTCTAAAGGAAACTCCTTGAAGGGTGCATGTTTGGTTATTATTGTTGTGAATTGTTAATGATATGTAATTATATCATATCTGTCATGTCTTCACTGTAATAAACTAAAATACAAACCTCAAATCTCCAGATTAGTATTTATTTTTAACATCTCTCGCTTCAGAAAACACCAACTGTCCCCAAATTTGTAAGACAGTGTGTCCATATTTGTGGCACAGAGTGTGTGTGCGTGTGTGTGTGTGTGTGTGTGTGTATGTATACACATCCACGGGTGTGTGTGTGGTTTATTCTAGAAGCTAGGGGTTTCTTTGAAAACACATTTGTAACCATTAGTTGAGTGTAAGGTTTCATGTGCAGAGTGCATCCTCTGGACTGGTGTCAGAGTTTCTGTAAGACTGCAGCAGCTTCTCTTCAGGAGGGACAGTGCTTAGAGGAGGATGGAGGTGGTGAGTTGAGGAGGAGGAGGGGGAAAGCACTGGAGCCTAAGCGTCCCACCAACAATGCATCACGGCAGGCAGGGTGTAACCCGAGCACCCCCTCTGGCCCTAGTGCGGGTTGCCACAGCGCACTCCCTCTCGACCCTGTTTGCACCCCCAAGATGCTTTTAAAGAGATTTGGTGAGCGAGAAAACAGTTCTTCAAAAGAATTGTCATCACATTAGAAAGGAATTAGCCAGGCCCGAGGCCAAGGATTCCCTCCCTGACTAACTCTGCGCCCCTCAACAAGCTGTTTTGATGCTGGGCGGCTGGTGAGGCACACTCTGTGTGTGTAGTGGGAAAGATGTATTTGAGCAGACGAGATTCCCATGGTTCCGCAGGTGGACAAACATACAAAGGTCATAAGGAACGGCTACTGGCTGATCCATCTGAAATGCGGTCAAAGCTTTGAAAGATATCTTATGACTGTAGTTGCATGAATATCAAAGGAGATTGTAGAGAATTGTAAAGGTAATTTAGCTCAGTTGAGGGACTGTTCAAAATGCAAATTTTTTTCTATATATCCACTGGAGTTCATAGATACAGTGTTTGTGTACAGTCACACAGTGTTTTAGATGTTAGTGAATAAAGGCTTCCATTGACATCATTTTTCAAATCAATGCAAGTAAAACCATTTCAGTAATTGGCCACCTGTTTTTCAAAGCCTGCAGGGCCCACTGGGAACAACCTTTCCTCTCACTATTAGACAAACTAATCTGATTGCAGAAATGATGGAGACGGGGAGGGACAGAAACTTACAAATCACATGCTGCAGGGTGGGACCCGATACCACCTCTTCTCCACCATCACTGATGTTTGAAGAACTACTAGAGCCTTCAGGATGATCAAGCAAACACAGTGGGAGGCAGGGTGAAAAGACAAAAGAGAAGAGTGAGAAGGAGGCTCCCAAAGGAACAATCAAAAACACAGATTTCAAGACAGTTATAGTGCTAATTGGGTTTAGGGAACTGTGGTCATTTAAAACAGTTTTCGGTATTCACTGAAATATTTTAAACTTTTCTGAGTATAAATATTTTATAGAGCTGTGAAACATACAGATATCTAAGGTGGCTACTGAAACTTTTTAAATGCCTTCTACATTGATGTGGCAAGTTGCAATGAGAGTGAAGGAAAACATGCTTGTTAAACTAGCAGGATGTAGAAATGGCACTGAGCAATTGGTCAATTAGGAAGTTGCCCATCGTGACAAGCTCATTTGCAAAGGAAAGGCTTAACCCTGAGGGTTCGAAGGTCGGGATCAAAGGGTGTCCCCCTTGGGACAGTATAGAGATCCTAGGAGAAACGCTGATCCCAAGCTTTTGTAAAGGAATCTTCTAATTACAATAAATCTCCACTGCAAGGTAAAGACAGGAGTGCTTGGTACAGTGGCTATATGATAGCTGTGTCCTGAGGGCCTGCAGGTAGTCTATAGATGTCTGGGTAGAGAACTGACAGGAGATAGTGGTTGCCAATAGGGTTATGGCCTCTCATTTGCCCAGGTCAGAACCCCAGAGTGTGATCACAGACTCTGTGGCTAAGACTGACCAGCACCTTTGAGCCATTATAGCCTCTAGTGTGTAACTGGGTCTTTGACCTTGCCCACAGATTAGTATCAGTATCAGTGCTAGCGCTGGATTGAACTTTCCCATTCTTAGTCCTCCTTCTTTTATTGTTCTGTTTTCTCATGAGGGTTTGTCAAGCTTTGGTTCCTCTTATTAGAAAACATTCTTTTAAGATGAACTATTTGTCATTTTCTAGTTATTTAAAAAAACTAATGATCACATAGAGCTGGTCTTGGGAGTCCTCAACAACCTCATCTGCACATTGTTGCAGCTTTGAATGCTTAAAGTATATTAGACCTTTTTGGTCTAACTACATTTGACACACAACAAAATCTATTTTTTTTTATTTTTTTTTTTTAGAAGGGACGCTATCAACACTCAAAAAAAAACAAAACCCGACGCTGTATATAAGCTGAAATGATGCTGAACCTGATTCCTGATTATTTCCAATGAGATGTGTTTGGAATACAGTTAGACCGGACATACCCACATTCAACATAATGGCAGCATAGCTTAATGTCCAAAGCTTAACATATTGAAGAACAACAGAACAACCATCTTTGTTTCCATTCCAAGCAAAGTTTGTATGACGCTCTCTGTACTTCTCAGCAGGCTCTGCAGCCATCCAAGGGGGGAGGAGAGAGGAAAAGGAGGGGAGAGTAGCAGTTTGTTCTTCCTGCAATTAGCATTCACGGTTAGCTAAGCAGAACTAATGCAGCGAATCTTTGGGTCTCACATTACCTGTCCTCCACTGCTAGAGTACCTGCAGGCCAGATTAAACTGTAGCGAGATGACAAACCCCCCGTGTATCCATTACAAGCCTTTTATTATTAGCTGTGTTATTGGTAATTCCTTTTGAATAGCCATGGCAAAAACTATGCATTGACTGAGACAGCCTAAAAAAAAAACAGGAAAAAAAAAAACAGGATACTGCATGGGTGTGGATAATGTGCTACTGATACTGTAATTTTGAAAACAAACAGAGTAAGAATTATGCCTGCACTGCGGTGGCATTGTTTGGCACAGCTGACGAAAGGCATAACTCCCAGCGGCACATTTTGATCTGACCTGTTTTAAGTGATGGGTTTCCCATGACGACGGTTAAAGCTGTCACACGTCAACACTAGAGACATTTTCCCTCAAACATTCTTCTCTATCTGACTTTATTAAGATCTTATGGCCTCATCTTCATTGTTTTTTTTTTTATTTTTTATTTCTTCCTTAACAAAAAGTGGGTGTCTTCACTCATTTTGACTATAAAATAACTTGTGTTTAGCAGGGTCATCCCATCTATGTTCTTAAGCATCTAGGTCAAGATATGAATGATCTCATGACTCCCTTTTTAACTGGGACAGGATCAGGATATGGGCTCTCTGTGTCACCATTATGGGATATGGATGAGATTGCAATGATCTCATGAGTCTTAAGTGACAACAAAATGGCCACTTTGTAGAGCTTGTCACGCAGTTCCAAGAAAAGTCCACCCTTGTTAATATGCTGCAGTTGCAACTTTTTTTTATATGTAATACTAATTTTAAAGACATTTATCATTATGAGATGGCTGAAAAGAAATAGTAAAAGAAATCAGTACTAGAAGCTCGTTCGTAAAGACAGTGGGCGATCAATGAACCAAGCCAGTTTTTGTGTATAAATTTCTTCATGTTCTCCTCCCCAGTATGTTGATTTGCTGTGTTTATCCTCAGCTAATCATTACCAGTTGTCTGAAGTGTGGTCTTATCAGTTACAAACAGGTACAAGCAGCACAAGTGCTCCCAATTGATCCACTAAAGACTCCCACTGTCATGAGGCCACTGTCTAGTCGCACTGAGCCCAAGAAGAGACACCGCTCAAAATCAATAAGTCTTCCCGTGTCGCTGGCTAAAGTCCACACTTCTACTAGCCCATCACTGGGAATGAGTGAGGCAGTGAAAGTAATCATTCAGAAAATATTGGTGGATTGATGATATTGTTTGCAGGTGTTAAGTTGTTTAGCAATATGACTCCTAAATGCTGGAATTTGCTTCTAACTCTTGTATTTTAATATTTTCCAACCTTTTTGTGCTCCTTTTTACAAAACCATTTGGTCATTTGCAGTACTTCTGCAGTTTCGGATTTAAGAAAGAAACAAAGCGGAATTATAGTTGCAGTCATACATTCATACATTTTTATGACCACTTAGTCCAATTAAGGGTGGCGGGGAAGGTGGAGCCTATCCCAGCAATCATTGGGCAAGAGGCAGGGTACATCCCAGACAAGTCGCCAGTCCATCACAGGTAGTTGCAGTCAAACTGTTAATTTCTTGGAAATAATGCTATAATTTTCACTAAATTATTTTAATAAATACTGTAGACAGTGCTTTAGCAAAACAGTGAGTACTGATGCTGGAAAATCAGGTTGAAACTGAAGCAATTAACATGTGAATTACAAGGGAATCTTGTAGCAGCATTTGAATTGTAAAGCAAAATAAAAAATAAAAAAAACATCCAATTTAGCTTTTATTGCTTGTTGCTCAGTGCTTTGGCTTGAATCAAAGCCTGCTTTGAATTATATTGACTCAACAAAATGTTTTGAGAAGTATTACAATAATGCATGAATAGAAAATATTTTGTAGCTGTCAGTGTTTTAGTCTCTGTACCCTTGTTGAACCACAGCTACTTTCCTTTAGTTCATACCCAACCAAAAAAGAATATAAACTATGATATAATAAAGGACCATAGTCTTGTGTACAGTTCTTATCAAGAGGAATATTGAGATAACTCCCCATAATAAGGGTGAAAAGGAGAAAAAGAGAAAATAGTATTTCTCTATGATCATGTTGGGGGAAGGGGGGGGGGGGGGGGGGGGGAGGGGGGGGGTTAAGGTTACCAACTCATTTCCCAGTCGTTACCT
Source organism: Telmatherina bonti (assembly GCF_933228915.1). Lineage (NCBI taxonomy): Eukaryota > Metazoa > Chordata > Actinopteri > Atheriniformes > Telmatherinidae > Telmatherina > Telmatherina bonti. The sequence goes on along the minus strand of NC_136629.1, from coordinate 30,303,649 downwards.
GCTGACAGAACTACATCCGGTCCTCTCAGTGTTTTTCAACACAGAACAGTACAATCTGTTATACTGTAGGGGTCATCAGCTCTTCCTCAGCCAATGATTAGAAGTAATTACCCGTTTTTCTCTCTCTCTCTCCATCCATCCATCCATCCATCCATCTATGCCTCCTCCTCTCCCTTTCTCTTCCCCTTTTTCTCTTGAGCTATTACCCTAACTGGTTGTTGTGAAGCAAAGAGGAGGTGTGTGGAGAACAAGGCAGGCTTTTATGGACTCCCCACCAGCGCCACTCCACACCGCTCCATTTTGAAATTATCGGGTCCCCTTGCTTTTGAAGTCTCTGTAAGCGCACCCTCCTATTTACGAGATGGCTACATACTTAAAGGTCACAGATTGATCAAGAGGTCCTAAAGATGGCCTTTTTACTGAAAGCACTGCAAAAATGCTGCTTCCACAGGCCAGATCTGTGGAGGAAAAAAGGAAAATAAGATGTGTCATTCCCCCCAAAGTCAGGCATATTCAGACTTTAATGTACAATTCCATTCACCCTGGAAAATACTGCAATTGTGTGTAGAATTCACAATGAGAAGAGCAATATATCAGTGGTTTTTTATCCATTTCTGTTGGCTCAGTCATAAAAATAATTTACTCACTGATTACCAGCAGGTCATTTTGTAAATGCATTACACTCTAGGTTTACAGGGACAGGAGTTCTTCAATTCATTGTCGTGTCCATTTTCGATAGGACACGTTTGACACACTTAATGGAAAGCACAGCATGTGAGCCAGTGTCCATGGAGGAAGTAATGATCATCTGAACCTGAGGTAGGTACACTGAAGCCCATCAGCAATCTGAATATCAAGCAAAGATTTAATAATGAGCACATAGGTCTTTTGACACATTTGTGCATATTTTAAATTCTTATTATCTCACTGATTTTACTTATCAAGACAATTAAATTCATGGTAAGTTAGTATTGTTCTGTTTCTGTTTCTTTATGACAAAATACCTTATTATACTGGTAAAAGCTTGAAGTGAATAAAAAGAAGAAGAAAAATCAATAAAAATGATAATTTTTTCTGACAAGCCTTTTCTAAACTATATGTTAACTGAAGAATAAAATTGAATACATGTATTCCTATGAGAGTAATTAAAAAAGATTCAAGAGTGAAAAAAGAAATAATAATAATAAATGATAATAATTAGTTAACATAAAAAAAAAATAAGTTTTTGAAGCTTAATGCACAGAAAATGCATTGATTGGATGCACATTATGTCTGCCAAATAAAGCTTAACTAATCCCTAGCGACTCACTTCAATGACTCCCACAGATTCTTACTAAAATTCTACAGATTCTCCTGTCACACTTGATATAACTATTAATAGTTTTCGTTTTGATCTTAGACAATGAGAATTTTACATAAATAAAAGAAATAAGATCACACAGCTTTAGTCAGACTTATGGGAATAAAAATCTCTTACTAACTGCTTGGAAAGATGCTGTGGCACAAAACTCCAGAGCAATATTTAACTCTAGGGTGGCAGGAAGAAGACGGCTGCAAAAACAGATGCAATTGCACACAGAAACAGTTGTGTGTCATCCCAACCTGCACTGTGTTATTGTATTATCAGTGGTTTGTTAAGTGTTTCTAATGGATTCAGGGTGATGTTAAATCAATGGTGGAGCTTTGTCGTAATGTCTGCATGACTTTTCTAATTTAAGAACAATAAAAAAGGCACCCTTTTACTTTTAATAGTGCAGAACAAAAGTTTTTATTATCTTTATAGTAAATTCACCACATTAATTGCAGTACAGTACTCTTACCCGAAGACTGCTGGGATAGGTTCCAGCATCCCTGCATCACTTCATCGGACTAAGCGATTCAGATAATGAATGAATGCATCACAGTACATTATGAGCATTTTGCTCTCAAATAATGTCATTTTTGAGTTTGAGTAAGAGTTTGAGTGTGTTGTTTGTGTGTCCTTGTTTGTTTAAAAAAAAAAAAAAAATCAGATCATTTTGTATGAAACTTGGCCACGGACTCTTGGGTTAGCAACTACATTAGCAATTTTAACTCCAAGACCTTACAGAACCTTTGTAAATAAAAAAAAAAAAAAAAACTCTTAACCTTTTCTATTCAATTCTATAATTTGTTTAAGATCAAGTGGCACTAATGGTCACAGTTTCAATGTCTGTATTTTATGTAGATTTTCAAATTGAAGTGCTAAAAATGTGAAATCTGCTGGTGGACTGGAATCCTGTCAGATGGGATTGGGAGTTTTCCTGTATCAGTGCTGCTGGTCAGCAATATGAATTAATTATAACAATCAACTGGTTATATTTATGAATGGTTGATGAACATTAATGATGTGGATTCAGTTGAGTGAGAAGGTCTAAATCTGGAGCGTGTTCAACCAATGACACTCCTTCTTATTACCAACATTAACAGTGTTTAAAAAATCTTTTCAGTAATGTAAATGACATAATTCAGTGGTAACACTTAATTTTAAATAATCCAATGACATAAAAAAAAAAAAAAACCAATTAAAAAAAAAACACCTACACACACATACATGCACACACAATGTTATTACAGAGGAAGAGTATCATAGCGGACTATGGTTCTATCAGAGAAATATTACAAAGAAATTTAAAACATTTTTTCTGCATTTTCTGCCGTTCTTGTTGTTTCGGAACCAGAAAAGTCCTGTAGCCAACCACCGCTGACTTATCACTGTCCTGATATAGAAAAGATGTCAAAAAGTCATGCAGACACCATGGCAAAACCTCCACCATTTACCTAACAATGGCCTGTATTCCATGTTCCTGGCACGTTATTCTGGACAATGATGGGCCACGAACATGTATATAAAATGCAAAGATCATAATAAATCAGGTTTACTTTACCGAATATGACGTATGATTATCTTGTGTTCCCTTTAGGTTTTTTCCTGGCCAAAATTAACCCAATATTCTCTACTTCCTCACCAATGTATTAACAATGCTCTCAAGCTCACTGTGGTCTTTCAATACATTTACCAAATGACCACAAATAATTAACAACCACGCCAAAACCAGATGTGGCTGGTTTGACCACAGAGATACAAATGTCTGATTCGGTTTTTATAGGCATACATTTCAACAAGGTTGGGCAATGTTTTTAAACTATATTTATCTATATATTCTTTTATAAAGAGATTCAGCAATTAAAACGATTAATTTGTTGACACAAACAAACAAATAGGAAACACTGTAGCTTATTCAGCCTTATATGTTTAAAGAAATTTCCTAAATCAAAAAGTTTGAGTTACTCACACAGAACACCAATGTGACAAGACAAAACAAAGCTGCACCAAGGTATAAAAGCTTTGTTCAACAAAAGGTCTTAAGGTAAACTCAATTGGTTTTTATCATTCATAGTTGGTGCCTTCAGCAGCATTCACCAATCAACCATTTAGGGATAAAGTGTGGTGCAGTATATACAGTTTTAATTTGACCCCATGTTTTAAAATATTCACAATCATTTGAAAATTTGGTAGCAGCACCAACTATTACCATTTATTGATTGTGTCACTCGTTGATAATATGATGCATGCCACAGCTGACAACACCACAAGAAGAAGGGCCAGAGAACTAGAACAAATGAAACTGTTTTGAGAGGGGGGAGCAGAGAGATGGATGTTGTTTTCTACAACATTAACCTTGCAAATGGCTGCCAGAGAACAACAATGCCTCATGCCACACATACATGTTCTTATTGTCAACACTGGCAACTTCCTGATGGTTGACATTAACACCAAACCAAAAATCTCAAATCATTAAAAACACCTGTACTCACGCAGGGAGCTAAAATGAAGTAATATATTTCAGAGTATATGAAAATCTTATTAGTCTCACAACAGCGCTCTTGGCAAAAAACACTGGGTGATTTGAAAAGTGTCTCCTGCTGTCTGCAACACAGATGACAGATGAGGTGAGGACGATGTAAAGGGATTGGTGTGGAGCAGAGATGGGGTTGGGGTGTTTGGAGTGGCTACATAGGAACAGACCTCGAGTTAAAGCCCTTCAGAATGAGTAATCTTACATAATAATATCCTCATGTGTCTTGATAAGAGCAAACCCTGAACAAGCCGACAGCATCTGTCTGCATGGTCTATGAAAACTCACTAACAATGTTATAGATCCTGAAGGTAGCCATACCCATGGCAAATATGCTCTGTGAACCTCTAATTTGGAAGCTATATCTTCTTTAACGACACCATTACTGGCGGCTATCACCATAACTGCATCCCCAGCAACAATCCTCACAAAATCCACGATGTGAAACCACATCAACATGCTTCCCATATCAGAGTGTGGCTATGCTGTTATACACATGAACAGCCTACAAAGCCACACAACAAAAGGCAATAAATGGTCTCCACAGACTGAATTAGCTATCCGGTACTGTTTTAACAGGGAAGTAATTAACTGACTTGGTCAATAGCTGGAATGGAGAGCCAGTCTGCGAAGTGGTTATGGCTCCCGAGAGTCATGGCTGAGGTGAGAGGGCACGACAGAGCCCATCTATCCAAACCCAATGACCTGACAGATGCTCAACTAAAGGCTCATATCAATAATTGATGTTAAAAAAAATACTTCTGTCACATGTAACCACATTATAGTTTGACTGGTACAGATTTGTATCCGCTTATGTGTTTAACAGTGCTCATGGTACATGTTTGTTTGAGAGCATGTATTTGAATGTGCACATCTGTGTGGGTGTGTGTTAATCAGACATGCTCAATGCGCTCCCTTTTTATTTTTTAACGTGCTTTATGGAAAGGGTCTACAAATCTGTAAATGGCTCCCTTTACTAATCATCTCTGCTGTAGCAAGGGAAAAAGGGAGAGATAAATGTTTGAGTGGAGAGGTTGAGGGCGTCTCTTTCAGACCTGCCCCTGCTGTCTGTGAATAAAAGCCTGAAAAGGAGCCACAACGACATGCTAGAAGTGAGTCCAACTGGGCTTTGAAAATGCTGCCTCTTCTGCAGGCCTTGGTGCTAATGCATCTGACTCAAAGGCTGTAAGCCAGCGAGAAAGACAGAAAGGTAGGAAGAAAGGAAAAGAGAGAAAGGGGTTGAGAGACAGGGAACTGGTGTTACACAGGACAAAGGGCTCCAAGGTGTGCACTCGGTATTCAGTAATTGGTAAAAGAAGCTTCATTTCTTACCGTGATTTCCTGTCTTTTTACTGTCTCTGACAACCCTGATGCTTTTAATAGGGGTATGAGTACGGGCTATTCTGTGTCCCCACACCCCCTCCCCCCGACAAGTCCCCTCAAACACCAACCTGTCTGGCTGCTCGGCGCTCAGCTTGTCCACCCCTCCCATCTCCTTCTCTGCTCACAAAATGGAAAAAGAAAAAGGCATTAACCATATTCTTTCTGTCATTCTCTCCCTTTGAATACCTCAAACCCCTTTAGCTTTAATCATTTCTGAATCAGGCTCAGTCCAAATAAGCCAAGCCATTTTCTGCACTCAATTACTCCCTTAACAGCATCAAAAAGAGAAAGGATTCAGGTATAGTGAGGAGAGAAAGAGGGTGAGAGGGAGAAAATTGTGAAGCATCTTCATCCCGCGAAATGCTTTGAATGCTTCGAAAGGCTTTCTTTTTTAATGAAAAACCAGTAATAAGAGATGGTTCTGGCTATAACAAAATGTTTACTGTCTGTTCGCTAGCTGTGAGCTCTTCACTCTCCCCAGATAAATTGTTGAAGAGGGAGAGGGGGAATAAAGGCTTGAAGAAATGGGCCTCCAAATTACTACATTTCCACTGAACCCTACTTTCATTACCAAGGAAAATATATCAGAAGGTACTGCACTCCGAAAGGTATTTTAATAATACATTACTTTTCTCATAACTACTCTTAACCTTTAGATACAATACATTTTGGATAAATGTAACTGTCACGGCTTGGTGTTCAGATAATGAGACATCCAACTCTTATTTACCGTTGTCTGCCTGAACAAGATATTTCACACATTGTACTGTGTGTCTGGCCCCTATGCCACCACATCTATCTATCTATTTATCTATCTCTCTCTCTATGTGGACACCTCTGGGTGTTTCATGAAATGTATGCAGAAAGCGCATCTAAATAGGCTCCTCTTTTTTGTGAAGCAGCACTCAATCTATAAGCATGGGCTTCAGACTTAAAAACGCTGCCCTGTTTTTCCTCATTGCCCAAATTGCCCACATTGTTCTAAATGCCTGCCAGTAGATACAAATCAAGTATGAAATGTGTGAACACCAACAGAGGTCAATAAAGCATGTCCACAGTAATATAATGTCATTGATTTTCCTCTGCTGCCCCTTCCATACAGGGTTCTGCAGCGAGCCCATTGACGGTGATTACACAAAAACTGCTGATGGTTAATCATAATGGCCCAGGGTGAGCACTTTACCTTGGTGCTCCCTCCTTCTCATACCCTGCGCTCATTTCTGCTCTTAGCCAGCTGATGGCCAGTAAGGTCAACATGACATGCATGCATCCCAGAACGCCATCCATACAGGCAAGAGCGGAGGCTGCTGTTTGGATGCCTCACCAAGAGCCTCTACTGGTGCTGGCAGTTTCTCTCCACACTCTCTCATTATATCAGTGGTGCTACAGTGGGTACTGGGGTCGAATACCGAGCGCAGGGTGAACGCTTTTCTAGGGTCCTCAACAAAAAAATAATATCTTCGTCTGCCAGAGGAATACAAACAGTAAACAGAGAATGTAAACAGCTAGATGTGAACCTCTTGTGCTGCAATCAATACTCCAGTTTGAGCCACTGAAGGAGCAATTCCATGAAGTGTAAACATGTTCTGTCTGAAACTTTTTTTTAATGTTTTGCATAGGTAGATCATCAAATACCATATTCTTGTCAAATTGATGCATCATCATCATCAGAAAACCTGTCTATCTCTGCTGTTATTGTTGTTCACTTTTATAAAATGATCTTCAGTTTAATTTAGGAAGTCATGATTGTTAAATCCACGAGCCTCAGTCCTGTTTTTTTTTTTTTTTTTTTTTTTTACCAAATCCGGGCACATTACTAACACACAGAGGATGGTTAAAGCCTTGCTGTAACAGATTACTTTTGGCACTAAAGTGGACAAAGGAAGTTATAAATTTGGGCTGTGAAAGAAGGCTTTAGAAATGATTCAGAAAGCACCTTTTGAAAAAATACTCGAAATTATAGCTCTCATCTTTTTTGAGATGATCATTTACAGCACATGAACAAAGCTGCCAGCTATCTAGGGTGTTAATTAAATCTAGATGCCTTTTAATGCATTTAAACACCCACTTTGTGTTCTCCACTTTTCATCTTTCCACAAGATATTTCACCATTCCCTTATTTTGCTGTTTTAAGAAGAACATACAGGCCAAATGAATGTTCGCAGATAAGAACAGAAGCTTTGACTCTTAATGGGCATGTTAGCGCAGCAAAGCTGCTAATGGACGGTGCAAATTATCGCAAGCTTGGAAAGGCTCACAAAGGGAATGGATCAATATGTGAGGCAGTGCGTGCGTTTTACTCATTCATAGTTGCTGGATGATGACATTCACTTGAAATATGGCACAAGACAAGCGTCCATTGTAGGACCGGGATGGTGGCGGTGACAGAGTGCGAGGAACAAGGAGGTTCTGCTCTTTTATTTCCAATGTGTGCTGGCTACAAAAGGATAGCTAATGCTCTCATAAAGACAGACAACAGAAGAGAGGAAGAGCAGTAGATACTGGTGGATGAAGGTAAACATGTTGCCACAAGAAAGTGTATAAGATGATAGTCAGCTCCTAGTTGGAACTAGGGTTGCCCTGATCCTTTAAAACTATTAGCCTCTCATTTGTAGTTAGTAGTTTGTAGTTAGTAGTTTGTAGTTATCTCCTTTTTGTTTTTAAAATTTCCTCTCCAAAGACTCACAAAATCCCATTGTTTCTCTAGACCCATAAGCATGTTAGTTCCATTTTTAGTAAAGTTGTGCTGCTAGTACAAGATTTAAGATTTGTTCTATTCAAGAAGTGTAGCTGATCACAAATAAAGGTAAGAGTTGAAATCAAGATTGTGAAAATATGTATAATTTCAAAATGACGGACTGAATACACAGACTGAATATACAGACTTTATAAATCTGGTTGATAAAAATGTTAATTTTAGCTTTTATCACATTTTAATCACAAAACAACATTTTTATGGTTTCAGACATAAAGTCTGAAACTAAACTGAATTGCCATCTGTACTTTTTCTTGTGCTGTGTGGAGGATCTTAACAGAATTGAGTTTGTTGGACAATTCTATGTCATTGTAATCTGTAACGTGAATCCCAAAGAGAGATCCTTGGTTGGTGTAGCGTGGGCATACAGCCAAAACAGACAAGTGAACATTCAAACTAAAACATCTGAACAGGTAACTGGATCTCCCACAACTTTGGGGGTAATTTGGACACAGCGTGGCACACTTTCTTAGGGGCAGCACTGGACCCCTCCTTCTTCCTCCTCCTTCCAGAGAGCCCCATTGATCTGGTGTCTGTTGAGCCCTGGGTCTCCAGTATCAGGATAATTCCAGGTGGGATTGGTTTTCCCTTGTTACCTTGTAGTTGGGAGCCCTGTTTCTGCCCCTTCCTAATTCTCTCCGCCTTAACTTCCTGATGTTGGTGGACAGGAGCAGAAAACAGGAGTTTCTTTGTCCTCTGTTGGAGTCAGAAAATGGCAGAAATGTGACCAAAAGGTCTGAAGATGCTTCTCTTCTACTAAAAACAAAACACGCCTGTAGATTTTTATAATAACATATAGAGACTGATGTAAGCTTATTTTGAAAAATCACTGCAAAGTGACTGATTTTATATAAAGTAAAGTTTTAAGCCTTGTAGGAAGTTTGATTAAAATATTGCCAAATTTATTTCTTAGTAGCCAGGTTTTCTTTATAAAAGGCACCAATTCTATATTCTAATATTTTTCTTCTTTTTTTATGAGCATTTTTTCTTTTTCCCATTCAGTTCGAGTTTCATGTTCCCATGTTGTTGTTTTACATTTTGATATACTCTGCAATATTCATGCAGATTTTAACCAAGTATATTTGTAACTGAAAATCTAATTATGACGGTATGGCATAACTCTGGTCTTTAGAGCAGGTCTTCTGTCTGGTCTGTAAAATGTCAGATTTCACTGCTTTGCCACAACTTTTTTAATGGTGAAGTTTCAGTTGATAGCTGCTTGTATTGAGCACATTTGCACATAAATTTATTGTTTGGATAAAGTGTTAATAGTAAAAATAATAAAATGCATCTGAGATTAATTATTAATTAAATAATAAACATAAAACAAGGAGATTAATTACTTGTTTGTCTTGAATAAGTACCAGTCAAAATATTTTTTAATTTCAAAGTAAAATGTCCATTTTGCTGAATTTATTTAAAGTATCCTTCTGTTTAGGTTTAATTATACAAACAAACTCATACAGAATATGAGACGGTGCCACAGAGGTTAATTACCATTTCATCTTTAAGGCTGTAAGTTTGGCAAATAGTAATTGGCAATCATTCTAAAAAAATAAAAAAAATAAAAAAATAAATAAAATTGAAAAAAAAAGAAATTCAAGCAAACAAAAAGGACAAAATAGCTGCACTTTTATTCATAATAGAAATTTGGGCTGGCTGTGACACAAGACATCTCTTTTCTCTCGCTCTCCCATTCTCTTGCCCTTGAATAATGTCATAAGGGCTTCTTCTATAAAAGTTCTAGCACACAAGCAATTCCTATTTTCCTTCCATTGTCCCAGCTGGACAACACAAACAGGCAAACAAAGCTTGCGAGTGCATCGTTTGATTTCCATATAGATGAAATGTGTGCAATGAAATAAGCAAGTGTCCATTTGTGCACAAGGCACAATGGTTTTTCATCTTGATGCTTCAGTGTTGCTCAAAGTCCATTGTATATTACCTGAACAGTGATATTCTCTACATTGTAGTTCCAAAAGGGTATTAATAGATTTTGATAGTGTCCAAACACTTGAGACATGAAGGAGGTTAAAGCAACATGAAAACTGATATAACTGTGCTTCTTTTCTTACAATTACACACACTTATCCACATTGTGACTATGTACAGCTTTTTTGGGGGGTATTTTACAGTTAAACACTTTGTGCTACCATATAAGATACTATATGGACACAGAATGTTTTTATCCACAGAGAAATTAGATATTTGCACAATTATAAGGCAAACAAACCAAATAAATTTAATATTTCCATCTTTCCAGAGACCTCGTTTAGCCTAATGTCTGAAATCTTCTGCCAGAATCAGAAAAAATATGTTGCTCAATCTAAAAGCCCAAAGTGACATGCTTGTTTTCAGGTATAAAGCACAATAATGGTGGATGAAATTATTACTGATCCATGAAAGGAGAAAGCAGTGGGATGTAGAACATCACTCCACAGATGAAGGATGTTAAGGCAGACTAACTTGCAAACAAAACATCAGATTGCTACATGGGTGGTGCTATCTACTTCCATTTTCCAGATTGCAGTTAACACTATTTTCACCAACCCGTCATTATTTTAACACTGAAGATTTACTTATTTCACAAAGCAGTCATTACAGGCCATCATATATCCTTTTGCCAAACTCTCCAACCAATAAAATGGATTAAAAAAACAAAAAAAGATGAGATGCTGAGTTGAAAACAGGATATAATGACTTGCAAATTATTCAAACCCATTTTAACTACACCAAACTTTTAAAATCATATAAACTAGTTTGATGAGCATACCTTGACAATGTTGCTATGAGTTCAATGTCCTATCTGTTTGCATGCACAAACAAACCTAAATAGGCTTAGGCAATGTGAAAATTTACAATAAGTCACCCATCTAGCACTTTTTGGGTAGAGTACACCCTGGACAGCTTGCCAGTCCATCACAGGGACTCCAGTTAACGTAACATGCATGTCTTTGGACAGTGGGAGGAAGCCAAAGTACCTTGAGAGAACCTCCACACAGAAAGGCCACTGTCCAAACCTTGCCCCAGCCAAGGATCAAACCAGCAACCTTAAGCCTTAAGGCCACCGTTCTAACCACTGTGCCACCACGCAGCCCTAACACCATATCCATATGGGAAAATGTGCATCTCATTTGCAAAAGATGTCCGACTCATTCCTAGACTTGGCACCAGTTTGCCACCACTTAAACTGCTTTTTTTATTTATTTGGTGAGGTATGGAATGATTCTGCCAGAAAAAGTTCAGTACTTACAAACTGAAATGGGTCATTACATTGCTACTGATCATAGATCAATTGAACATATTTGGTGGATAATTGGATTCTACTTAGATAGTATCCATGCTCACAACCTTACTCATGAAAAAAAATCTCAACCTATCAGGTATCTTCCATTTCTGTATTCACGGCCCCTTTTCATCTTATCAATTTATCATATTAGTTGTGAGATTTGCGACAAGGGTTTTTCTATTGGACCTGCGCAAACTTGAAAAAAACAAAGACAAAACAACAACAAAAAAAAAAGCAACATGGTACTTTACATCAGTTTAAATAGGCACTTAATTTTTTAAAATTCATATAAATTAAAAGGAGAATGATATGTTGTTTAAATATAATTAAATGAAAAATAACAATATTTTTTAAGTCACAGTGTTCTGTACTCTGTTAATATTTTACATGCCCATGCTTGAAACAGATATCAGGAATCTAAATGACAACCTTGGCTTGTATATTTTAACGATGATATAAATTATGAAGGACAAGACAGTCTGAAGTATTGGCAAAATGTAAAAAAAAAAAAGTTCAGACTTCAGAGCTCTATACAGAGTTCTGAGAAATATAATGATCAAGGTTTATCTTCTTTGATCTGCACAACCCCAGTTCTTTACCAAACCTCTCAGGACCAGTTTCTGGTCTGACACACACCGCTATCTCTCATCTTGTGATGAAAAAGCTTGCACGGTACACACAGCTTAGCAATATTTCAAGCTCCCAGGTTCCAGGTCCCATTTGAAGAGATCACATCGAGACATGAAGGCACTCCTTTTTTTTCCCCTTGTGTTCGACCCCACTCATGTTCCCCTGAAGCGTCGATCCTCTGATGGTGGTAAATGAGTTAGAGACAATCCAAGTCTTGGGTAAATGGAGTTGTGAGCTGTTAATGCTGCTCGAGTGGTTCTAACAAAGCACTGAAGAGACATAAAATGCAGAAATCAGAAAAAAAACCACACTGTCCAAGACATGTTGGATGATAGGAGATAAGCACAGACAACACATTAGCAAGACGCTAAGATCCCCCACCCCAAAAGACCACCACGTGCCGTAAACCAGACGCTGAACTTACTTCAGTGTTAGTATACAACCGCTAACAACAGTCCTAAGTCAGTCATCATGATTGCTTTGGCAATATCTAACTAAGCATCCATGGATAAATTATGGTAATGTAACAGTTGAATAACTTTTCTCCTCTCATAAGAGGTTAGTAGTTTTTAATCTCACCCAATTAGCACATTAAACACAAAGCGCTACAGAACCGAGCAGCACTGGAGCAAATGAGCCCACCAATCTAATTGGAAATTAATGAATGCTTTAAAGTGCTAGCAGCCAGTGCAATTGTAATTCAAAACAAGACAAAATTAATCACAATAATTTCTGGGAGAGAAAGTTAGCATTAACATAATTGAAGCAGAGAGGATAAAAAGGCCATGGCAGCGTATGGGGAGCACAACTAATCAGTAATCCTCCATGGAGGAAATTGTTTGTTATTCTAATTAATTATCCACTGTACTTAATCACCTAAATTGCAAGTGAAAACAATTATTTGCCTTTTTCTCTAGCTTTCATATCACAGAAGATGAACTGTCCAAGTGCTCACATTGGTGGGTGGGAAGAAGGGTCACTAAAATGGCTGCAATAGGGGGAGAAAAATGCGAGGTTATACTTCAGAATAACAAAACCTCACATGTACACTGCTTAAGCCAAACAACAACAGGTTTTAACTATATACGTATCCCCTTTACTATTCATTTCCCACCTCAATTGCCTTTCACCTCTGATAGGAAAAAAAGATACGCTCTTACAGCCCAAGCTTATACATAAAAGGATTTTTAAAAAGAAAAAAAAAAAAAAGCAGACTTTACTGGCAGTGAAACAGTCTGTTGTGTATCCTCAGTCCTAAACAAGCAGCAACATTTATCCTGGACATAGGCATGAATGTAATGATGTTTGGAGAGAATGTATCTGTTGCTTTCAGAGCATCTGTTGCCAATGCAGGCGCAATGGCATTGGCAGCAAAAAGCCATGGAACATTAACTGCTCCCAACAGAACTTCCAGATGGATTTTGTTCTAATGGCATCATTATACGCTAAATTAAAAGGCGGGTAAATGGAAGTGTAAAAATTTAAATGACTGAAAAAGAAAAATCTTTCAAGCTTGAGCTGTCTTTAGTAGAGGCCTCCGACAGAGAGATTGTGAACTGAGCCATGAAATGAGTGTTAATCATACGCATATATAAAATAGTAATGAAGAAATGAATAGTACAGTAGGGTTGCAGTACACATTACCCTCTGTTATGTTTAACACAGCAGCTGAGACTAAAATGGCTGCTTTGTCGATAATAAATTCAGCTGACATTTCACTTTTAAACCTGTTATATTCTTTAAATTATTTCTGATGCTAATATGGGGATATAATGAAATTATTCCATATTGTAATTTTTTTCTACAATGATTTCACAATTTATTTTAATGTTTGTAAAAATAATAGTAAATATAAATTCAACATTCTTTGTAATTTTGTTTCATTCGTTATATCTTCATCTACATCTGGTATTTCAGATGCTTTATTAAAGATTTATCTGTAAAATAGAATTAGAGTTATATTTTCAGATTCACTGCTATGTGCAACTTAAACACTGAGAAATTATATTATTTACACACACTACCAATCAAAAGTTTGGGCACACTTTCCATTTGGATTTAATGGGAAAGTGTGACTGATACACACACACACACACACACACACACACACACACACACACACACACACACATCTATATCTATCTATCTATCTATCTATATATACACACACACACACACACACACACACACACACATCTATATCTATCTATCTATACATATATATATACATATATATATACATATATATATATATATATATATATATACATATACATATATATATATATATATATATATATATATATATATATATATATATATATATATATATATATATATATATGTATATATATATATACACACACACACACACACACACACACACACATACATATATATATATATATATATATATATATATACTGTATATAAAGCAGGTTTATGACAATTTTGTCTGCCAATACACATTTAGGTTACACTTTACTGTAATAATAAGACTGAAATTTGTGCAAATGAAAAAACAAAAGGTAATTTGACCTTTAACTGCATTACCTGTTAGTTTGGTATTAAAAACTTTGATTTGATAGAATTCCAATCACATTAATGTTCTGTATCATTATAACAAAAATAATAAAAACTCAAAAAGCAACAGAACTTTATACAAATTTGATTTAGAGGGACACAGCTGTGTGACGCCAACAAAAATCACTTTTTATAAGCTTTCGTATTCATGATCTTGTTGATTAAAAATATCACTGATCATAGCGGCATTTTCTGTAGCAGATTAGTAAGATTATGTGTCTGTAAAGGTTAGCTTTTTTTTTTTTTTATCTTTAATACTTTGTTTTATCTTGTAAAGATCTTTGTGGTGCCCGTGAAATGAAAAGTGCTTAAGAAATAAAGTTTGATTTGATTTTTGGAATAATATCCTAAAATCCTCTGCAGCAAAGAAAGAGTGGAGCCTGAAATATGGACTCATGAATGCAACTATGAGCACAGATTTTGGGTCACCTGGTCTCTTGACCCTGACTGAGACCTTCTGACCTCTGTCTGGCCCTTAGAAGACAATCGTGGCCTTAACCTTTACCCTTTGACAAGCTGTTGTGTTCAAAATCATTTTCAAGATCCATGTCTAAGATCTGGTTCTTTCCTGGATCGATCAAACTCAAGAAATTAACTTTTCCAAGCATAAAGCAAGTCACCCACATGTACAGGTTATCTGATGATGTGTTAGCTTTAATTACTCTTTAAATAAAAAATTGTTAAACGGCAACAAAGATAAATTGGTTGGGAACGATGTTGCACAACTAAATTGAGAGGACTTTTCTGCAACTGCTGAAATTTCTTTGTTCAAAATGCTCTTATAAAAGAGCATTAACAAAAATAACAGACTGCGTTTTACAGCAGCAGTAACGGGGCATTCTGTATTGCGGTGGTAAGGGTCGGCCGCACTTACTGCTGTGAAGAGGGATGAAAGAGAGAGAGTTTGAGCTGCTGCCCTCTGACCTGATAATTAAAAAGGAGAGATTCCACAAAATGCTATTATCAAAACAACTCTCCTAAACCCATTTAACACGACTTACTTGCTAAACACGTAACAGCTAATGTAAATGAGCAACCCTCATGGTTATGATTGCTCCTGATGTTAATATTGTCTGCATTTAGCATGTTTTTTTCTTTTTCCTTTTTTTTTGTCTTGTGCGGGTTATTTGTTTTAATCACTGTTCTCATGCAGACAGCAATCATGGATTCTTTATTTTGTAAAACAGCTTAATGTCAGTTGTGTTTTTCTTTCTGCATCAAAACTTTGCTGCCATTAAATTTAGTATGAATCTAACTTTCACGTGAAAGCTCATTTCCAAATTGCATTCTACCTTCTGCTTTTCACCCCGTTTTGGAGCCACCATCCACCATGTTTGTTGGCTTTGACAAAAGCTTCATTAGAGAGTGCCAGCCATCTCAGTAATTGGGCCCATTTATTTCAAAGGTACATTTAATGGTGCCTCCTATTTGTCAGCAGCGTGCTGTGGATTAAAGTACAATAGATCACAATGCTCCTTTTCTCATGGTTCTATTTTCTTCATTTTAGAGGTGGTCAATTATTAAATTATTTTCACTTTTTCTTTCATCTGCAACATACCATAAATTTGTGTGAACCTCTTCAGTTAATGGCGGTGGCAGTGGGTGTCTGTGTGTGTGCACGTTCATGTGGCCTGCTAGCATGTCTTAGTGTATTTTACATACTGTATATTACATGGCATTTGCTTATGTGAGGGTGCACTTTAGGTCTGTTTGATAACAGACATTTTCTTTACTCAATCATGTACATTTACTTATCAGCATGTGTGTGTGTTTGGAGGGCATTTTCATATCTACAGTACTACAGAGGAGTGTTGTGCCAGACACCCCTCAATCCCTTTCATTACGTGCCTCAAAACATCAAAAGCCATGTAAGCAACCAAGGTGGGGAGAAATTACTTTGTGTGATTTCTCTGCCTCCGACTGTCAGCTCTCCCCTTTATGTCAGTAATTGTGGGTGATTATTTTAACTGTGAAAAGGGTAGCAGGTAATAGAGGCTGATTAAATCCAATGGACAGCAGCCCCGACAACCCTTAAGACACAGCCATGTAATAATAGTGAGAGCCAGCGACACCTACACAGCCAGTCCACTCACCTTATTTTCAGTGACACGAGGCCAGATGCAATTTAATGCATTTATTGTGGTGTGAGTCCCTATATTGACAGCTGTAAACAGTTGTGGTTAAATTGAATCTTGAAGCAGCCCTGCCATGGCTCTCTGTTGTAAAGCTTATGTTACAGTGACAAAATGTGCTGGTATATTTCAAAATGAAAGGAATACTCATGAACAAATGGGCGCATACACACACACACACACACACACACACACACACACACACACACACACACACACACACACGCCTAGATGATATTCTATCATTTGGCAACCACAGGCTGACACAACAGGGATCAGTGTCATTGCCCAGGTCTTCTTTTTTTTTCTTGAAAAACACCTAATATGAAAACTATCACTGCCAAGAAGTATGAACTCCTCATTTTTCATTTCCAAACAAGACACCTTGTAATCTTGACTCAAGATATCCAGTTAAAAGGCTTGTTGGAACAGGTGAAGTATGGTTATTATAGATAAGCAAGTGACAATTTTATGTGAAAATTGTGATGTGTTAATTTGTTTATCTTATTCAAGGGTAATATGACACAACAAAAAACATCTTATTGTTCAAATACTTGTCTAATGTCAATATATGAGAGCATAATAAAAAATGGCCCTTTTGCATGGCAAATAATGGCACCATGAGAAAGATGTGGGGAATAAAGCACATTTTGAAACAAAAAGGCAAATGGAAAACTGAATGCTGTGATTTGAGAACCAGTTTTTGTCTAAAGAGAATTGGTTTGCTGCTTTTTCTGATGAGGATCTGTTGATTGTTTTTTTTTTTTTTTTTTTTTAATGTTGCTGTGCACAAGTCTGAATATAACCTGCAGTAAACAGGATTTTGAACATTCCCAGTCTGTAGAATTAAACCAAACTAAACCATACACAAAAGAAAGTCAATCAAATGAATTAAATTTGTGCTATTTTGAACATTTTTAACCATAAACATTGATGGAGATTCCAGCGAAGTACTATATTGTGAATTTTGACTCCAAATTGCTTTTTTAGTTTTTCAATCCTTGGACCTGCAAATCTGTGGAGTGTTAACTGCCTAATGTACAAGTAGGGTGGTGAAAATCCATAATTTAGCATTTGCTCAAACCCACAGTGAAACTTTTGAATTCATATGGTGAAACTTTTTCTCTTATCATGGCCTTTTTATGCGAAATTGTTAGCTTAACTTATGTCAGGAAACCTTCTGTTTATAAAACAACATAATATATCTTTAAAAAAACAAGCTTAATCGAAGAATGCACAACAGACTACTGAGCAATCTTTTCCTTTGTTCATACTTTTTTTTTTTCCAAAAACATAAGCCTGAATTAACAGTTTAAATACTAACACGCTGATATTTTAGATTTACTTATTTAGTCATCTCTTCCATAGGTTTCACACCAGAAGTAGTAAAAATGCAGCCTTTTTGCCTGCAGCTACATTGAAAGCATGGGTGGCTACTTATTTAGAAAAAAGAAAAAAAATCTTTCCAGAAATTAAGTAACCATCTGCTGAGTTTGGAGGGAATTCTAAATGTGATCTTTATTGATGAACAGAGTGGCTTGCACAGGCCACAAGCACAAAGAAGTCAGTCTGTTGGTGGTGGTGCCCAGGCTGATATAAATCACATCTCCTCCATGCTATTAACTTTTGGAGCTTTAGGGAGGTTAGGAGTGAGGCTGCTGCAGGAACATCCCCTACAGAGACCCTTGGTGAATGGGGACTTTATACCCAAGTAAACAACTCTCCTTGCCCAGAGGGCAGCACCAACAACATCCCATCCATTACACGGAGTAGAGAAAGAAAAAGGGTGAGAACCAAGGAAAGGAAAGAAACAACAAACATTTATTTACTGTCACTGCTGTCATTTTCACAGCCATTTTTTTTTTTTGTGATTTACGAGTGATTCTGATGGAGGCTTGAGGTGAATTGATTGGGTCAGGTGAATTGGTCCAGGTATGGATGCAGCAAAGAACTTGCTTTTATAAAGAAATAATATAAATAAATTCATGAAGTAAAAAAAAAAAAATTGTATCATAATGACAATTCATTCTTTCATTTTGTATATTGTTTTAATCTAATTCAGGGTCATAGGGAAGCTGGAGCAGCAATTAATAGGCGAGAGGCAGGCTACACCCAGGACAGATTGCCAGCCTACTACAGTATCGCAATGAAAAATATTGACTTTGTCAAAAGTGTGTAAAACTAGGATATAATAAACAAAAATCTGAGCATTTTAATAACAGAGGTATTATCTTACAAGGACAAATTAAATTACACACTTCTAACCTAACATGCACATATGAACATAACTATCCTTACAGAGTGGAAAAGCTGTCTCCAACATAAACGTCTTCTTATTTAGCAAACAAAACTCTAAAGAATTTCTCAACCAACAAAAGTATTCCCTCTAATGAAGTAGACAGAGGTGTCATCTCCACAGTTCTTGTGGTTTACAAACTGTGTCTCTATGGCTCCTGTGGGTTTGCAATACTGGCAACGTGATCATCAAAACTACTGCTGTCCACCCAACACCTTATCTGAGGAGGATATGCTCACATTCCACAAATGTCTGAAGATTTGCCACACCTTCTCTGAATAGCATAAAAACCACTGTGAAATTAAAGTAATTCAGTCCTTGGCAAGACTGATTAAAGAAAAATAATCTAACACAAGAAACATATTCATAAAAATGTTTTCCGATCATTTTTCTAGTAGATTTGGACTATTTGTTCACATTCCGGACAGGATGAAAAGATTTTATATCATTGTATCTAATGGAACAGTACAGAGCATGTCTGGGAAGGGAAGCGTAAGATAATTCAGTCTTCTTGCAATGAACTCACCTGGATAAAGTGACCTGATACAGGATGTATCATCTTTGCTTTCAAATGCCAAAAGGGGCTTTTTTTTCCATAATGGATTTAAAATTGTCTGAAATTTAGTCTGAGACTTCCTGTTCAGCAGCATTTTTACAGTAAACCAGATGTGACTTCAGGGGATGCGAAAATTACATTTTATATCAGTATATAAAAAGAATTTTACATTTAATTAATTCTAATTTATCTATACAGGGCAATTTGAATTTGCCTTGAATTGAAGTTCATTTTGCAAGCAATGAAATTTTTGGAAGATTTTTTCACTGTATGCACAATTCACAAGCTTCTCACAACATTTAAAACTTTAACAATTGGATTTGTACAGGATAAAGATTGAGACCCAATTTGTATTACAATTATCCTAGATTACTGGTCTTTAAGAAAATAATGGATTAATTGAAAGTAAGTCCTTAATAAAACATAGAGGTAACACACAATGGAGCGTTATTATCCAACAAACTTCTTAAATGTCCTGGTAACTTTGCTGTTATTTGGTTGGGAATTTTATTGAGTATAATTAATATGTCCATAAAAGTTTCTTTTTTGTTTGTTTGAATGAAAAGCTAACAAAACTGTGTTCAAAGTCTCCAAAAATATATTATCTAAAATAAATTAGTCCACTATTTTCTTAACCGCTTTGTCCATTGAAGGGTCATGGGGAAGCTGGAGCCTATCTTATTGGGCGAAAGGCAGGGTACACTCTGGACAGGTTGCCAATTAATCACAATAAATTAACAAATAAATAAATACATATTTAAAAATTAAGTAAAATCATCGAGAAATTGAATTGAATTGAATAGAAATAAATAGTCCAATACAAGTCTCAGACTTCAGTTGCTGCTTTAACTTTATATGACAGTGGAAAACCATCCAGAATCCCCTTCTGTCTCCAAGCGTGTAGTTTGAAAGTCCCAAACATGGCCTTTGTTTGTCAACTCTTGTAAAACTGTTAACTGTCTCTGCATTGACATAGATTCTAAAACGCAGAAATTAACATGCAAAGAGTGCTATTCTGTTTTAAAGATTCTGGCTACCTCACTTATTTCTTTTAGACCGTGTTGTACTGAGACACATTTAATCCATTGGTGCATATTTTTTCCTTGTGCTGATGCTTTTCTGTGTTCTTCTTTTTCTGAAAACATTCAATTCAGACTGTTTCAGCCTACTGGTGAAGTTACTGGCTCCACTCTAATGTTAAACCAGGACGCTTGGTCATATATGATACATACATTTTTCAATGCCATGTTCAGCACACTTCTAGTAAATAGGTACAAGTCAGATGAGCATTTTTGGCACTGCTGATATTAGAAATGCTATTGACAGTTTAGGCTTAACTTTAAACTCTTCCTCCTCTCTGCTATCTGTAGACAGATAGGCATTGGAAAAGTAAAGAATAATCCGGCGGTTTGGAGACAGAAAAATAGAAGGACGAGGTACAGCAAGTGATTATTGAGAAGACAAAGACCCCGCTGTCTTGGACCTGACAGCACCCTCTACATCAGGTACCCCCATCCCTCCCCCCCATCTGCAAGCTCGCCATCCAATTCCATCCAGACAGGGGGAATTTCCTCCTCCCCATCATCCATTTATTCCTCTATTCATCTCTCTTTTCCCCAACAAATGGAAATAATAACACAAAACAACACAACAACCGACGGTTCGTTCGCCCTCTTTTCTTCAACCTCAAATCCAAATCTCAGCTTCTCAGAATGACGGGTCTTTTGATCAGACCTCTCAATTCATTCCCAGTGGGAGAAAGAGATATCTCTGAATCATGCAAAGAATGTAACTGGCAGGTTTTGGTGTGGTCTAGTCATTCTGTCTGCCAGTGAATACCATACAGTGCAGGCCAACAGTCGAGACGCCTGTGCTGAAGCACGTATTTGGTGTCACAGACAAAGATGGTTTTGCATTACATTAGATTATTCAGACACTTTGAGACAACCGGCCAACTCACAATAGAATTACAGATGAAGCGCTTGCTTATAGAGGTTTACATTCTTCAGATAAGCAAGGACAGGAGTTGTTGACTCAGTGCCTAAACATTGTCTGGGTTGGTTCCAAGGGAAGTGAACTAGATAGCTGACTACTCTTACCAGTGGATTTCCCCGTGCCTTCAATCACAGCTCCAGCAGTTGTTACTGAAGAAGAAATTTGTTAAACCTTTGTCGACAGAGAGATTTCTGGCTCACAAACATCAAGTGCAAACCAGTATCACAAGAAAATATGCTACAGGAAAGTTTATCAACATGTCCAAAATGTACAACTAAAGACAGGCAACAATATTGTGAAATTATTAAAGCTTACTTGGTAATATTAATAAGAAATGTTAAAAACCTGCAACCACATAGCTGTTAAAATGTTAGCCTAAACATTCCTTTTTACGCTAAGCTACAATGGCTGACAAATAAATGGAAAATTTTTTTGGAGTATACTGATTGAAAAACACTTTGCACTCCACATAAATATTTAAAAAAAATACAGCAGTGTACAATTGCTTCTAAAAGTTTTGCCTAATGACAGGAATGTGGAGTACAGAAGGTGAAGTAGTGTTTTACACTGGACTAACATGACACATTTTCCCAGTTTTGGTGTGAAGACTGAGCTGCGAGGTGTGGCATGGTGTAACAGGGGGAAAGCATAAAGGTGATGCTGGATGACTGGCACAGAGCTCATTTGAAAGAAATGTGTATCTTCATTCATCTGTTGTTGCTACCTGCAGATAGATATGTGCATCCCAAAAAGTTCTGGTCTGTAGAAAGAATTCGTTCAAAAACAAGACAATTTCTGTTGCTCAAATTACATGATAACTTTTCTTCCGCAAATTTGCTTTTATATACTGCTGTTATAGCCTACCCCTTTATTTATCATTTTTAAAACTACAACAATGTACAAAATAACCACAACAATGAAATGAAAAGTGAAATGAAAGAAATACAGAATATATATATATATATATATATGTATAATATATCACAAGACATGAGATAAAATTGTAAAAAAAAAAAAAAAAGAATAATAATAAAGGAGTTCAAGAAACAAGTGACATGGAATACACTAAAAAAAATCTAGTTATGGGCAATATCTCATTCTGGATGAAGGATTAGGGAGTAAAGAGTGATGAACCCTGACTGATATGTGTCGGTAAATTATGTTTACTGTCTGTAAAAATTTTTTGCAAATGTAAAACAGGTAAATTGCTGCATCCCTCATGCTAATTGCAGTACAGGTACAGTACAAGTTAAAATGAACATCACATAGTTTGAGATGTAAAAATAAATTGATGTGATGACACATACCCAACACACACACACACACACACACACACACACACACACACACACACACACACACACACACACATCCAAAAGCTTTCCACAGCTTGGGTCACAAAAGAAAAGTTTTTAAATGTAATCTCTCACAAGTTCTTTTTTTTTTTTTTTTTTTAGCAAATCCAAAATTATCTTTTGACCCCCGAGGGTTGCACTGTGAAGTATTGTTTCCCAGCCACAGGTGTTATCCAGATAAAATAATGCGTTAACAAAGAAGTCACATTCCACTAGCTAGTGGATCGGGTCCCTCGGGGCACAGACGTTGAACAAAAGAGTTTTACTTCACACTTCTGACCTGGTGAGCAATGTGCCCTATGGTGTGGAACACAAAGGGAACAACGGAGGTGGATGCTACATGTGCGCCTGTCCTGCTTTTTCAACACTTGTACTCTTACTCTCCATCACCCTGTACTCAGTGACATCAACCTTTGGCACTGTGACAGCCTTGTCCAGGTTTCAGTTTACTGAGTGACAGTAAAGTTGTTTTATAATTCTTCCACAAACTGTGATCAGTACATATTAGTGTAAACTGCATGTATGGTGTCAGCGAGGAAGTCCTTTGTTGCAACGATACCTTGTAACTCAATTGCTGGTGTTGTTCTTTGAAGTTTGTTACAATTGTACCAATGGTCGATGCAAAGGTCTCTGGAGACATGGTGATAAAAGGTCAAGACCCGAAACTGAGCCCATGTGCATAGTTCCCAACAAAGGTAATCCTTTTCATTATTCCTTTTTTGTTCCCCAAACAAATCCATATTTTAAGTTGTTAAATGCTTTTTAACTGTTTTTATATATATATATATATATATATATATATATATATATATATATATATATATATATATATATATATATATATATATATATATATATATAAGTGCATGTGTGCAGAAAGAAAGTAAGAAGGAAAGAAAGAAAGACAGACAGACAGACAGTTCAACTGGGTATTGAAATGACATTGACTAATAGCACATACTTTGTGAGTGTCGGGGATGTGTCATCACTTGCATGTTTGCCATTCAATCTTCACAGTCTTTTCCTTGTTAATTTGCACAATAGCTGAACATGAGCATGCATGGGGCCACAGTTTTACCTTAAGCCAACAGTGCTGGGTTACAAGTGAACCTAGGTATAGAAGGTAAAGACAAACCAGCACAGTTTAAGTTGAACTCCTTTCATGTAAAGTATTTGTTTTTGTACACGACAACACAAGTTTAGTTATGCACAATGGAATAGATGCACGATGAAAAAAAAAGGAGACAGCAGTGACCAGAAATATGCATCATTTCTCCGCAGTGCTTTATCACTATAATGTCAAAATGTATCATGTTTAATGGTATAATACTACATGTTATGGACTGTTTTTTGCAGATTTTTTGGACGATTTTGGGAAAGACAGCGCTTTTATTCAATCTGCGTTTGGGAATTCCCAGAGTATTTATGGCTATCATTACCGTCTGGGCTGCATTGTGTGATGAGCTACCTGATGCAACCAGACAAACAGTATGCCTGCACTGGCAGTATTAAGAGAAATGAATGAGGCATACACACACAGATGGGCATTATGAACCCAAGCACACACAGGGACTTCTAGATTTTAGCTGGTTAAAGCCCTCTCACTCCACATTCTGCTGCACAGTTTGGTCAAAAGCCATCCACTCCAACCAGCACCTGTTCTGCAACATGACAAAAACCCCTCCACAAACATCTGTTTCCAGCAAAAGCCCATTAGATGCGTAACGTGCTGTTTGGTGACATGCACCCTTTGGCTTAATCACCAGATTTGCAAAGTTACGACCTCAATCACTGCTTCCAACTTTAAAATAGCTCTGCCTTCAGCCTGACTTGGCTAACAGGAAACCATTAAAGCACCAGCAATTACCATTCCCATCCATCCACACGGTCCCTATTTTATTTTAATCTGTTTAAGTGCATTTTCTACGCAAGGTTAAAATATGAATCCCCGCTGCCCCCTCCTCTCCTCAACGAGGCAGGGTTTTTCTGGCTTACTTGAGAGCACAATTTACGACTGATTTAATTTAGCCTCCGCAAACATTTCTAATGACATTAGGCCCAGTGCATATACTGACTGCCTCTCCCTCTTATTCCATTAACTCCTAAATCAGGTTTAAAGACCATACTGATGCTGGATGCTATTATGGGTGATTATCAAAACAACAGACAATGGGGCAAAGTGTTTACTAACTGGTTTAGCCATAATTTTGCGTAACCAGGACAGATGGGAACACTACAAATTACAGATCAATCTTTTTTAATAATGAAGGACCTTCCACTGTGCATGCTCGGTCACATATATTCTTGCATACTGTAAAGCAACACGGTCTGTATAGTTTTTACTGAACCAAATTTGCCTGAAACTTTACAGAGAAAGAAAATACACCAGAAAAACAGAACTTGGTTTGACTCGTGTGGATGAGAACAAAAACAAGACCTTTGTGTGATGAAGACGCTCTCAAAACAAGCTAGGCCTTTTATGCTGAGCCTTTCTCCGCTGTTATTCATTCATGACCAAAAACTGAAGTGCTCTCTTAGATCACGCTTATCCAGCTTGTTTGACAAGGACTAATGATGGCCGTCCATCTGCATACATGCTTACAGCTGTCTCCCATCCTCATCCAGGTAATGATTGTGTTATTAACCCCAAACCCCTTTTCAAATTGTTATTAACTGCTGGGGGGAGAGAATGGGACTCAAACTGTCTCCGCTCACCTGTCACCAAAGCACCGCTGAAGATGGTTTGATCCCGGCTGGCTATTGGTCACTGTCAGATAGAGCTATGGAGTGGGATTGCAATCCACAAACAGATAATTCTCGTGATTTTTTTTTTTTAGAATACAGCTTTTATTAATGCAATGAATTCACTGCATTTTAAATTATTTTGTAATATAAACAAAAAATACAGTAAAACAGACAGCTATTTGTTTGCCTGATTAAAAAAAATAGGAGAATGCCAACCTCACCAGCAAAAAGGACAAGTAAAAATTTGGCTTGAAAAATATATGAATCCGGTAAATGTTTTGTTGCATTTTCATAAATTTTCAACCACTTGGAAACTATTTTATTTATGTAAGCAACTCTTTCCTTCCAGCATACGTCTTACAAAGTTAATTTGCTGGATGAGTTTGAAATTGAACTGAATTTATAAAATGCATTTTAGAACATGTAATTGCACAACTGTTTCAGAAAGTGACCGTCCTTTCCTCCCTGTTTTCAGAACATGCATTTTAACCTCCATGAATAACCTCTGAAGTCTATTGCTGTTAAATGACTTGACGGGACTCACACCGACTAGATGCTTTAATATGCAGTAGTGGATTGGCCTGATACTTGTGACTTGTTGCAACAAAAAGTCACACAGAAAATTCAGACACAAACATGTTAGATGAATAGTTGGCACCTCAGCAAAACTAACAAGATTATAATACATTTCCTCAAAAATGAAACCATATAATTTCATTTGTTTGTAAATTAGTGTTGACTTGATAATGAAATACCTCAAGTACATGCGATGCCTCATTATTGTCCAAACCACATGTCTTGATAAGGCAGTGCTCATTATCATACCTAGTTTCCCCTTTGTCTGGCAAATAGCTGGGTGGAGAAATGCTTCTGACTGTAGAGTTTATTCCAGTTTTCTTCCTTTAACCATGCATTTAAAGCAAAGAAAAGAGACCCTCCCAAATAAACATTGCTCAGAGCGACGAAACCTGTTTTAAAATAACATAAACAAAACAGTTTGAACTTTATTGGTTTTTGTGTCATAACAAAAAAAAAAAGTCAAACCTGAACAAATTCAGAGTTTACATATTAACATAACTTTGCTGTGTACTATCAACATCGCTAAACTTGAGTCTGCTGGAGCTGAATCAGCTGGCCGAGTCATGATGTTGTCATTTTAATAGTTTATCTTTTACAGTCATTGCAGATAACACATATATCTAATTTTTCCTAATTTTATTACTGTTTATATACATTTATTTTTATAAATAGATGCTCCAGTATTTTAAAGAATGATGAATGAATAGCTTTCCTCTTTCTCAAGTTGCCAGAAAGGCAGTAGTTTTGTTTGGGGACTTGGTCGATTTCTTTAAAGAATGTTTGCCTTGCTCAGCCTTGTACTGAGGTTCTGCAACCACTTTCTATTTTATTTTATTTTATTGTAATAGTAATTTTGAATTGGGTACTTTCCAGCATATATTGTGTGTTTGCTCTGGAAATGTCTTTCAAGATTACATTTTTTGTTTGCACATTTCTTGGCACAAATTGAGCATTTGGGGAAGCCTGTACCACTGGCAGTGAATTGATCTCAATCAGTCCATCTAGAATTAAACTTTATTTTTCTCTAAAGCCAGTTAGAAAAGGCTGAGGAGCCACAGGCGGCTCAAGAGTCATGGTTTGCCCTAAACGAACAGTATCGAAGGCTGTTTCTGTGCTGAATTATGTAGCACTAAGCACTGTGGTACAATATGATCCTTTGATTTCTGAATATGGACACAGAGCAACTATAGATTACAGACATCTGAAAAGTACTGTTGACAAGATTAGCTCAGGCATTATCTCTTATCTGGTGTCTCCACTTGCAATATCAATAAAGGGCAGATTGGGGCATAAAGTAAGGCCATACAAAGAAGATAACAGCACACTGTTATCACAAGTCAAAAGCCAAAAGCTGTTGAGATGACAATGGTGTATCAGGAATCTTTTGTGTCACCCCAGCCAGAGTTGTCAGGGGCCAAGAAGTGTATTTTCATCCAGACAACAGATAGAAAATGCATAGAAACAGATAGAAAAATGTCAGTGTTTATCAAAAAGTTAAAGGTTTCATCAAAAATATATTTAAACATTTTTGACTAAGTTAGCTTTTGTTAGAAAAAAAAAAAACTAAATTAGGGCACTTCAAGCAACTCTGTACCAGTAAATTTATTAGTCTAGTCCCTTAATATTTCCATTGATTTTTCTAACCCTGAAACACAGCTATCACAGAGGTGGAAGCAGAGCGAACATAAACCTGGGAAGAGACTTAACTTTTTCCAATAGTTTCTAACAATGATCTTGTTACTGTAAGTTCAATAAAAATGTAAAATGTTAAACTATTTCAGTATCTCATCATACCGCTAAAACATGTTAAAAAATGTTAAACAAACAGCATCTACTTCAAATATCCTTCAAAAATTTGCAATCCATCTAATAAAGCTATTATAAAGTGTCATGGTAATATAACATGTCTCTTATTCTCTGAGGACTTTACTCCTTTTTCATTTTTTCTTTTTACATTTTTTTTAAACTCTCATGAGAATGTCAAATCCAAGGTTCATGCTCTCACCGTCACTACCATGTGTATATCTGAATAAACCCACAATGAATCAAAGTGTTCTTCAGGGCTCCTTCGCCATGGTTCGTCACCATTAAAAAGTCACTTTCCACTTTCTTCATGTCTGATTGAAGTTGCCCTAACTCGCTTGTTAAGATATTAATGTTGTGCACCACTTGTCTAAAAAAATCATTTAATCAATCAACTTCTAAAATAAGATCAGATCAGATCACATACAAAACATTTCAGCATTTGTGAATGCAAACCCTCATACCAAAATTGTGTCTGACAAAACTAAAGCATGGGTTGTCTGCTAATTCTGTTGGCAAAATGTCTAAACCTTCTGGGAGCTATGCAATATATTAGCAAATGCTTATAAATCATGGTATGTTAATAAATAATAATAAAATTAGATTAAATAAAAGCAACATTGGATAAATATTGATAATGCTTATTTTTAATGCGGTCATGTGATTTGATTTGGCGAATAATTCTGTCTCATGAACTGTTAATACAAAGTATATGCAGTCAGAAAGTTAAAATATCTGCAGAGCTGAAGAAAACATGCAGTTATATGATATAAATAGTGCTGAAAAACAGCTAGAGGTGAGAAGATACTAACCTAAAATAATCTGTTTTGTTTATATGCAGAACTAAATACTGAACATGTTATGTACCAACCTCACTTAATGTCGACACTCACCATCTCTTTTTGTCATTAAAAAAAAAAAAATCAAATATACTGTTCTACTGGTTGAGGCTGAATCAAACAGTTTTGTCTCAGACATCAGTGAAAGTGAATGTGTCGTTGCCTTTATGTCAAGGCATCAGGGAAGAGAGAGAGAGAGAAAAAAAAGCTGACAGAATATTGTGTGGATATTGAGGATATTGAGGGGTTGGAGGTGAGATGTACAGCCGCAGGCATGCCCCAGTGCCCTGTGATAGATATGCTAATACCCTCCATTCACTCCACTTCACTCCCTTTATTTCCCACAATTAAAGCAAACGTCAGTGAAACTGTAATTAAGCTGTGTCCAGGCAAAAGACTGCCTGCTGCTTTTAATGAAGCCCCATTGATTCTCCCTTTATTTGCTATTGGTCTCTCTATAACATCCACAGGCCTGAAATAAACACAAGTTAAAAGTGCAGCTCTTCTCATCCAGGTTGAGCATTGTGCTGGACTGTTTAATTAAACTAAGCGATTGCTAAGCACATACAGGGATGGTACCAAGTGTGTAGCTTTGCTTTGCTTACGCTCTTGTATATGAGCATTATTCCACACTGGATGTGTGTGTAACTGGGATTCACGACCCAGCTGCTCTGTGTGCTAATGACCAGAACTACTGTTTCCTCTCTATAAGTCTGAGGGGTTGAGAGCTTTACAAGTTTCAAAACAAAAGCAAAGCAGTCTCTTATTTGTAAAACAGTGATGACCTCAAGTACTCAATATCTTACAATTAAAAAAAAACACAGAAACCAATTAGCCAGATTGAGCTATTGCTAAAGGCAAAAATGGTCAGATTGGAAGTCTAATGTGAGCACAATTAAAGATAAAAGGTTTGGTCAGGCAGAAGGGAGTCGAACCAATAAATGGTGAGAAACACAGACAGGGATACTCTGCAGCCATTGCATTGCACAAGCTACATTATTGCTTCCTATGCCACACTATTGCTAACACTACAGTGACATGATGTATTTATATTAGTAAAATTGTTTTCCTGTCAAAATGCATATGGTCAGGTTTGTTTAGTAAGAAATCTTCAATAATAAAACCATATTGTTTGGGAAAACATTTCCTCTATAGAAGATAATGCACTGGATGACAAAATACATTTCCTGCAGAGTAATGAATCAACTGTTTTTGGCTCTTTTCCTCCTCTGCATGCATGCAAAACAACTTTGTCCTCAGTTTGTTTCCTGCTGTCAGCCTTCTCAAATAGCAGGTACATACTTGTGTCAACTTGACTTGCAAGAATAGTAACACAGGTGTCACAGTGAACTCAAGCCCATTTTTTTCTACAAACTAATAAACCTACAGGGTAACGTAACTGTATGTGTCTATTGACTTAAGGACCTTGTTCCAGCTTAATGGGCTGAACAAAGTTTTTCTAAAATGAACCGAAATGTAAACTTTTAAAAGTAAGGCACTATTTTTTTATAAAGTAAATGTTTGCTTGGGTTTATTACAGGTGAAATGAAAAGTGCTTCTCAAGTTACTAAAAAATGAAAATATAGATTAGATGTTACAATCAGATTTACCCAGAAGTCCTCATACTTTCTTTGTAAACCTACAGTTCTTCCTGTTCCCGGTGGCGGGACTCAGTTTTCTGAGCCAGCTGCACTAACTGGCTTACAGCACACACAGCACACTTGTGCAGTCTTTGACTATGATGCTGCTGCCCCAACAGATGACTATAAAGCAGATTTTCCGATTGCAACCAGTTTAAAAAACAATTTGCTCATTCCCTCCTAGTAGATAACCTCAGTGTTGCATTTCCAGCTGAAATCTAGGTATTTGTTGTCCTCCATCTCCTATCTGAGGATGTGAACAGTGCTTGCCTTACTCTCGTTGCGCTTTAAAACCCTCTCTTTCATTACATGATAAATAGCATAAGTACACTGAAGTTGCTTTTATGTCTTTTATGACACATTTACTATATTGTAAATATGTAAGTATAACCGTTTGTTGGCCTGACTTTCAACCAGTATAGACCTGGTGTTCATACTGGCCAAGATAGATATGGATTTACAGTTCCTGTTCCAAAGCAGTTAATGGATACAAATCTTGTCACTGTCCTAAATGTGCAATTGCTTTTACGGTATACGCAGCCTGTATAACGTTCACTGACAAATCCTTCCTGCATTGCATATTTGTATATTCAAATCAGTTGTCCGTACATGCAAATATTTATCAAATATAGACTGTTTTTGTTTTATTAGCTTGTTGCTATTAGTTACTTTAAACAAATAATGTTCCTCTGAAGAAAATTGACAGGTTACAGTTTCAGAAAATGCCTTTAAACCAAGATAGTTATGTTCAGAACAGCAATAGCTGTGGTAAATTAAACACAGAAGAGGAAGTAGCTTAATGCTGTAAAAGTGACACAATCTGCAGAAGGAGAATGTTTACTGACTAAAAAAACAAACAAACAAACAAAAAAACAACAACTGACATTTCTGTCTCTTTCCTACAAGCAGGCACTGTTCTGAACTGGAGTATGACAGGACGTTCTTTAATTGTAAGCAGACTGTTATCATCTCAAACAGTCCACAAAGCCTCTTCACTCAAAAGAAGTTTTATCTCAAACTACACACTCATAAGAACCACACACAAATACCAGATCAGCATTCAATTATAGGAGTCACTTCTGACCAGCTAATGGACAAACACATCTGAAAACATCTAAATCTTTAACATCAAGTATGTTCCAACTGCACGTGTCTGTGATACAAAAAGACTCATTGGAGCCTTCTAAAGAGCAGATGTCATTCAAGTGTCAGCAAAGTACATTCAAATCAATAGACCATTCTCCATTATTACCTACTTCTGTCTTCTAGGGACAAAAAATGCCTGAATGTAGAATAGGAAAGCTTTTTCAACCCCCCTCTTGTTTCCCACATTCAGACAACTAGCATGCTAACAAAGCCAATATTAAAAACACATCTGTCGATACAGCAACCTGTCCACCGCATTAGAATGTACACTAGTTTAAATGTAGTGCAAAAGCTCTTTTCTCATGTCTATTCTGGCTAAAAAGTGCAAAAATTATAATTATATCACCATTTATAATATATCACCCTCTAATGGGTGAGTAGTAGGATTTGTTTTGCTTTTTTTTTTTTTTTTTTTCAAAAAGAAAAATGTTATTAGGAGTAAACCAGTGACAGAGAGCAATCAGATTGGTGGTGTGGGGGGGGAGAGCAGCTGTGGATATCACATTTAATGGTTTCCACTTTGATGGAGAAATGATTTGAACACATATATTGTGCTTTTATTGAAATATGTTATGTCAGTTGACAGAAAAAACAACTTCAGCCCACTTTTTAAAAAAAATTTTTTTAAAAAATAAATAAACTAAAAGAACATCAACAAACTCAAAATCTTGCATTTCAATGAGCATTTTTCCATGCTCTTGGATTTTTTCATACAATTGCAACCACTGATAGTGAATGTAACTATTAGGGCTGGGATGATATGCGTTTCTCATGATTTGATTTTTAATAGTTTTCTTTGGGATGCTATTGATGGCGTCTTGCTAGGTGAGCCATAAAGTTAGTCGTGTTACCCTAAAAATGTGTTCATACTTTTCACTTAAAATGTGATTGTGGAGGATTCATCTCTGCACAGTTTTGCAGGTTGTTAGCAATTCTCCGTCATAAGTGTGTACCAAAACGGATATAACGTCATGTTACTAGACAGCTGAAGAGAAACATTTCACCCTCTGCTGGAGAAAGGCAATAACTTCTTCTCCATCTGGCATATAAACTTATAAACATTTAGAATTTTTAAAAAAAAAAAAAAAAAAAAAAAAAATTACCAACAAAATCGATTTAAAACCTGTAAAAAAAAAAAAAAAAAAAAAAATCCCTATTTTTAATACAAAACAAATTTTTTCCTCCCACCTCTAGTAATTATTAACCTGTTTGCCTTTGTAAGATGGAAGCTATGAATGCCACTAGTAAGCAAAATTAACGAGTCTAAAAGCAAACCTCAGGAGACGGACATTAAATGCATCTTCAATAAAAAGAGCCTTATAATGTATTTCTCTTTCTTTGCCTTCCCCTCCTCTTCATCCACGGTTACCCCCCCCCCCCTTTTTTCCATCATCCCTAACAGATCTTCCGATAAATTAACTGCTCCGGTCCCCATTAATCCATATAGGAAGAAGTGTAGTCAAGTTACACTAGAGAGGAGAGAACTGGTACATTTTAGCGATGCAATTAGGGCCCATTAGTCTTGGCTTTAATTAGAAGGCTGGAGCGTTGATATTTCAAGTGCTGGTTTGTGGTGTTCTGTTTCCCCGCAGCATCGCTCGTCTCCGTCCTGGAGTAGGAGTCTGTCTGGCGCGGGTTTTGAGCTTTTTGAGTTCTATTTCTATTCTGATTTTGCTATAGTATTAAGTTCTGACGTTTAAGCTTTGTGTTATTCTTAAAAGAAGTAAGCTGCAATATTTCAAATAAGGGGAGAGGACGAGGTAAAGACAAAAAGGGAAGGCTCATCAAGCAAAGGGTGGCATTAAAGGAAATTAAAGGTGTGTTAATGTGCCAAAAGGGAGAATAAAAAATGTAAGAGAGGAAGAAGGCTAGAGAGCAATAGGGGGGGGGGGGGGGGGGGGGGGGGGGGGGGGGGATATGGGTGGAATGAGTGAGGAGATAAAACCTGAAGCCTCAAAGTCAAATTGATCTGCTTGAGGTGCCACATTTAATTGTTAGCCAACAGACAGACATGACATCTTAGCCCTGCCGCGCTCTCCCCAGCCACATTAGCCAACCGCACCGCTTCATGTTCACAGAGTGGAGGCAGACTGTCTGGAGGAGGAGCAATGCTCACCATCCCTCCATCCTCCTTCCTGACTCATCACTCCTCCGACTCTCAGTTCACAGCAGAGGGGACAACAAGAAAGGTCACAGCAAACCAAAAATAAAAAAAAAGGAAATCGCAGTGTGGAGCTGACTCTGTCTTGGTCAATCGGAAAGATTGTTGCAGTCATTTACATATAAAAATGTCAGATCTTTAAAAAAAAAAAAAAAAAAAAAAAAGCTTCTCTCCCTTTCTGCCAGTATAAAAACAAGGCAGTGTGTAATCAAAACATTTTTACTCTATCCTGAACCTCCCACCACTACACTTCACTCTGCTAGGAATAGTTTATTAAAAACAACTGAGCTCATTACATCCAATTAAGTCATGATTCATCTGTTTAGATGGCATTAATATGGTAACCAGCCTGTTTAGACGGAATGTGTGTGTGTTAAATGTCATTTAACACACACACACACACACACACACACACACACACACACACACACACACACACACACACACACACACACACAAATGAATTAAAACACAACATAAGAATGACAATGAAGATATATGTTTAGTCTACATTTATACCCATGGTTATCATCTCACCCTTGAAATTTTAGTTGTAAAACATAATTTACTTTAGAAAACATTTAGAAAGTCCAAATATTATGGAAAAAATAAACAAACTTAAGTTCTTTACAGTCTAATAGTCACATTACAATATGGCTTGACAGAGTACTTGTTCAAAGTGTAGCACAGATAATTTACAAAAGAGGTGTCCTTAAATATAGTTAATTCATTAATTAATATTAATTAACTTAATTAATATTAATTAACTGCAGCTAGCCTACTTCTTTGATATTAATTAACTGCAATATTAATCTCATTTAAACTCTACTTGTGTGTTGCTATTTATTATCCTTGGGTCATTAGTGGTAAATAACATATTGAGCTAAAGAATCATGTAAAAACATAATGAAGTAATCAATGCATTTACTAATTACACATTGTTTTTTTTTTTTTTTTTCATGTATGATGTATTCTTTTCTCCCTCTGTGAGGATATTAATCCACCATCACACAAAGCCTTATTGTCTGTTGCTGCTTCCACTGCAGAACCAGTTCAGTCTGCTTAGGGCACCAACTGTAAAGGTTATTAAAGCCTGTCATCAAACAACAAACCTGCATCTTTTTAACATTGCAACATACCAGCAACATCTATTGCCTCAACAAAAAGCCAACTATTCTCCCATAGTGGTTTCATCTCCTGTACAAATCCCTCAAATCTGACTGAAGTCCCTGAAACAATGCAGGATTGTAGGTGGTTGGTGAAGTTGTTCTCATGTTTACAACCCAAAAAGAAACATTTAACATACAAGAATCTATTAGTCTATTTACATGACCATCACAACGTGATAATAGAGCAACCAGGTAATGGTAATAATGGATCACGACTGCATCTTGAAGGCATTAAAAAAAAAAAAAAGCTTGTCGGACCATTATCAGATTCTTTCTTTGTATGCAACGTACAGTGATGTAACTTTCTATTATTTTCAAAATTTCTGGTCTTTATTGAACATCACAATCACAGTCTGAACACTCTTCACTACTTAAATTTTACATGCTGACTCAATGACTATATTATCTTGTGAGTTTATAAACTAATACCTACTTTCGGTTAGTTTTTGTCTATGTGTTTTTTTTCTAGTACTTTGGTTTTACATGCGGTACGTTTATTTTTACCAACTTGTTAGTCTTTTATTGGTGCTCCTGATGATCGTCAGCTTTGTTTTCCTGCAAAGGCCATAGGATGTTCTCTGCTAAGTTTCTGTACAGGTGTAGCAGTTGGTTGTCTCTGGATTGTTGGGCAGTGCTTTCTATCTGGTGTCTTTTTTGCCTCTTTCTTGTCTCCACTTTCCTGATTTCCATTAACTTCCTACCCTTTCTTCGTCCTCTCAGATTCAGCAATCTTATGTACATTCATTAATAAAAATGTAAAACATTAATAATCTGATTATTAAGGGGAGTCTCATACCTATAAAGCTCTGCTTGGCACAGCAAATTTGCTCAGAATAACACATCAGTTACACCATCAACAGTTCTACACCATCATGCTATGATACTGCACAGACAAGTTAAAAAGAAAAGTTATTTATAGATAGAAAAATGGTGCAATTGTTCAAAACAGTATTACATCAAGTGAAAGCTGCATTTGTGCCATTTTCCTTTTGGGAAACACTTTTACAATCCTCAATCCATGCCTATATGTGCAACTGCAAAACATTTTTATGGAGTTCTGTAAATATTGCTAAAAACTTTTACTAACAACAAAGCAACTTTACATTGATGTCAAACACTTTTACAACTTTGCAATATACTTCTACAAACACTTTTAAAAGTTGTCGAAACACAGTTACAACAAATTGGTTGGATGTGACATTGTGGGATTGCAGGGAGGGGGGGCAAGATGGTACAAACAGGAAAACATTCAGTAGCGGAATTGATAATTAAAAAATGCTTTCATTAGAAATTACAATGGAAAGTTGCATATAAAGACATCATAAAACAAATCCAACTGGTTTAATATGTTTATATACAATACGCTGTGTTAGTTCTAGGTTTAAAGTGTTTTACACTGCCCTTTTTGCTTAGTTTTCAATAAACACTGAACCAGGTTAACCCTTGATTTGAATGTTTTAAAAAAAAATGTTGCCTATTGTGTATTTTAGTTTTACACATGTTTCAGAAAGTTCTACTGAACAAAACCCCCCATGAAACATAACAGAGGTAGCAGGGTGTAATTAAACCAGGATGATGTAATTAAAAAATAATAAAGGGTATAAAAAAATCAGCTATTTATTTGTTTTTACTGTCTTTGTTGTTTAAATTGTAGAAGAAATACTTAAAATTGCAGCTGTTACGTGAATACTGCTGTTAAATACCAGCTGATTCATTACTGAATTGTGCACATAGTGCACTTATCCAGGAGTAATCAGACCTAATTTTAATGACTGGCTAGCACAATAGTCTAAAATCTAGTAAATATAATAGTAATATCTATTTGTGTTTTACATCTTTGAATACATGTATGAAAGGACACTTTGACTTCCAAATACTCTGCTCAACAACCTAGCAATAACTGGTGCTACTAGTGGTTCACCTCCAGTCAGAGCTTCAGGAACAATGGAAAGAAATGTGCATAACAGGACATCAGAAGTTATTTGAGTGAGTCCCTGTAAAAGTTTAAAGCACCAACAGATTATTTTCCTCCTGTTATTTAGACATGAAAAATAGTCAATAAGTAAAAAAGGTTGTTTCTGTAGTTTGTATCAAGGTGTTATGTTGACAGGTGACAGAATCAAAGGTAGTTCAGACAGAGAAGGAGATTCTTAGGCAGGTGAGCTTAGTTTTCTACATAAGTGAGTTTTAATATTGTAGAAAAATATTGCACAGAATAAAAAAAAAATGCTTTTCTCTTTGATATACATACCCGAAAAACTGTACAATAATAATTTTACCTGCTGAATTACAATCAAAAGAATTATGCAGAATAAAAAAATTCATCTTACACCATAAATTCTATTCACCTGCAAAGACTCAAAATGGTCCCTTACAGATTTTTCAAAATTATTACAATTGCAAGAATGATGATGTTTTTTCCAATAATGTCTTACCACTTTGTTTGCAATGACATCTTTTAATGGTTATATTTCTCCTCATGGCTTCATTATGTTGAAGAATGTAAGTAGATTTCTTGTATCCTGTGATTAAAGAACATTACTGTAATGTTAATGATTACACTGCAATGCAAACAGCTTTTATGGTCCTATGAAAGTCTACATTAAACCTATGCACAAGTTTTGCACATGTCTGCATGTAAAATAAAAAAAATAAATAAATAAATAAAAATCATATGTATTGGTATATGGACAAAGACATTGGAGATATTGGAAAGAAATTTAGGTGTCTTAATCCAATTTCTCATGGTCAGATAACTGTTATTATCGGATGAAGGAAATCAGATTGTGCTGTATACATAATCACTTGAGTTATCTGATGACTTCAGGAATTAGGAAATGATCTGATTTTTTTCTTGTGGGTTTAGAAGGGCTCAATGGCAACTCAGTCTTTTGGTACGAGTTTCTATATATATATATATATATATATATATATATATATATATATATATATATATATATATATATATATGCAAAATAGCTTCTCATCATGTCAGAAAAGCTATCTAAACATAGCCTATTAATGTCAATTGTTTTAAGCTACGAGGGTGTTAATAAATTACACAAACTGTCAAGTGAGCTACTTCAACTGCCATGTAATAAGACAGTGAAGTGTAAGACATGTGTCAGAGTCGTGTGGCTGACTGTGTCCATTTTTCAGGCAGTGAATCTTTGGCAGCTAATAGCCAGGTTGAGACCAGAGCTCCTTCATGTCTCTGTCTGTTTACAGGGCAAGCAAATCAAAGATGCGTCTCATTTCAGAGGCTGTAAAAGTGCGCCTGGGGATGGATCAGGTGTCTCTGATACACCCAATCCTCCCTGAGCAGCCTCTACTTACAGGCTACCAATCCATGTATCCTCCAAATGAACACTGCATACAAGCAGTGTAATTAAGTGTCCTCGGAATAAACCGTGTTATCTCTTAAAGTAATCTTAAAAATGCTTTCACAGTTATCACAACTGGGTCCGTTTGTGCTTGATGAAAAAATGTGTTGCTTCCATTTCAAAATCAAATAAAATGGCCTTAATATCAACTTAGATTTTGCTGACCAGCAATCCTGAGTATCATTAAATTATCACTGGTCAAACCAGAAAGATTTCCAGGTTTACCAACAATGACATTTTAAACTTTCTACTGTAACAAGAAGGCAAACAGGGCATATCAGTTTATGATGTGCAGCTCTATTAGTGCTTTTAGCGCATGCAGTTATGTTTTATTTTTTATTCTCATTCTAAGAAAAAAAAAATCAATGGAGGTCTTGTGTAGAGTTTTCAATTGGAATATTTTGTTTCTTGTAGTGTATTTGTTTTCTGAGTGGTCACAAACAAAGCCCATCTTATTGAAACACCAATTTATAATCAGAGCACTTCTTCATCCAAAAAGGTAGAAAAACAAATAAAGCACTCCATTGCAGTGTTGCTACAAGCTGAGTGAAATGAAACATGACTTAATGTTTTTGAAGCACTTTTAGTGATCAAAATGTGTTTCTAAAGTGAAGAACCTGTTTGACTTGTGCTTGACTGAGTAACTTACAACAGATATTTTGTGTTGATTGGATGGTACAGACGCAGTCCGAGCATCTGAGGCATATATCTCCTGACATTCAAGAGCATGCATGAGCCCATTACAGGCAGCTGGATGGCTTCCATTTACAAATATTTAACAATATCATGTTCTTAACACAGCAGGTCCCCTGGGTTGTACAAAGAGCCCTGTGAGAGTATGACTGGATGTCAGTATTGGGGCCTGTATTGAACAGAGAGCATCTGGAGGCATGAGGTGTCTGGCCCATGTTCATGAGGGGAAAGAACCACCGTGGATAACATCCTAGGGGAATCTGCCTGCTGCTGCTGTAAGAGATGAGGCCTCACATGTGTCTCCTAATCGTCCCAACACACACACACACCTGCCACCACATGGACACATGCAGATACACACATTTTTCACACAACACATGGTGGCTCTCTTTCTCTCCATCCTTTCCTTCCCAATACACACACTATCACACACGGTAGCTCACGCCCTCTCATGATTAGCTCATAATGGACGGCTGATGTCCCCAAGACCCTCAGGAGCTCCCTGGGGAGCCCTCCAACTCTGACCCCTATCTCCACCTTTCACTCCACCTTCTTAAAACACACTAAATAATCCTTCATTTGACAGGAGCTTGAATGAAATTCAGTTTAGAGCTGCATCATTTGCCCTGGACAATAGAATATTGATAAATGACCCATGCTATTCTTTTTGTACATCTAGAGGGAAGGATAAGCAAGTTGTTGTGCACAGATCAAGCTAACAATAATTCCATTTTTGTCTATGATTTTGTTGGTGCAACCTTGAGATTTAGCTCACTTTTATTTTTATTACTCTTATACCGGTTATCGAAGAAATGCATGTTTTTGTAGCCCTTATGCAGTTGAGCTAATGCCGCCATGGAGACTATATCCAGGAGATTAATTAGAATAAGCAATTAATCACTGCACTCTTGAATAAACAAAACAAGGATCCTAAACATGCACCTATTAAATCAGCAAGCGGGGCTAGATGGCTGCTTTTAGATGCGACATTTACATGTAATTATCTTCTTATATAATTAAGCACAATCAGTTAACAAGCATCTTGCTAACAGGCCACATTGCTTACCCAAACAAGCGGCAGGCAACCGGAACGTTGAGTGAGTGAGCGAGTAATTACAGCTCGACATGCCAGTGTTAATGGAAGTGATCTAAAAAAATCATCACTAGTGAGTGGGTGGAGGAGGTGAAGGAGGAAGGGAAGCAGAGAAGGAAAAGATCAGCGTTGGTGATGCAGAAAGTAAACTTCAGGATTAAGAATATTAATTTGCAAGACCAGAATAAAATGGCTGAGTGGGTGTCATCATTGAATTTTGGTTTGAGGACCCCAGATTTCAACGCCGGAGAAATTAATATCACTTAATGTGAAGAGTCATTTTTTTCGATTAAGTTGATAAATGCTGCATCAACTACTTTAAAATGAGCAAACATGCTGAACCTTTACACTGACACTCAAATTGCAATGTAAACAAATATAGTGAGTGCTACCATCATAATTGGAGCATAGAGTGGTGGAAATATAAGAGAGATAATAATAATTTTAAATGAGGGTATTATGTGATTACCTTCCCTT
Source organism: Telmatherina bonti (assembly GCF_933228915.1). Classification (NCBI taxonomy): domain Eukaryota; kingdom Metazoa; phylum Chordata; class Actinopteri; order Atheriniformes; family Telmatherinidae; genus Telmatherina; species Telmatherina bonti. The sequence continues at coordinate 30,263,069 of NC_136629.1, read as the reverse complement.
ACTCCCTGTGGCAATAGTACTATAACATTATATTCTATAATATGATATGCATTTTAAAAATTCTCCTTTTGACTCACTTAACCTGCAATTATGCCAAATTTCAGTGCATGGTACAGCTCAACTTGGCTATCCTTCTTTTTTCTTATTTGTTTTATTTTCCAATCACAGATGGTACCTGGGATTGAAGCTAGCCATCAACTGACTAGGTTTTGTTGAAAGAGGACTAACTATTCTTTCTCATGTTTTGTTAAACATATTAGGATGTCAAACATAAACAAACATGGCCATGGTTTCATATGAGGTAAAATCATTAAAATGATTTCCTTTAAGCAAAAAGCTCAGCTTTTAACTCAACGGGGAAAATCTGCAAACAATATATCAAACTTTGATCTTCTTAGTACATGTATATAAATGACATTTAAATTGTTATATCCTGTCGTAATCTTGTTTTCACTATCCACGATCATATTCTGGATTACAACTCGGTCACAAGGATACATTAAGGAGTCTTCTTTTGTAAGGAACCAGAATTACTGCTGCTGAAACTCAGATTACACTTCAAATTCAGCAAGAAAACAATCAAGGCTTCCAGAAAGCATCGCAAACTGAAGCGTTTAGCTTTTATTTTTATTCTGTAATTAATTCAACACTATTTTTGTTAAAGAGAACTGCAAACAGCACATTTCTTGAAACACAGCTTTAAATCACAAACAAATGCCTGCATTTCATTTGGAGGCATCTTCAATCTGCACAACATTCAGAGATTTTAAGGATGAGATGCAAGTCATCATCTGATTTCTTGCTTGTGTTGTTCTCACTCTCAGATGTAAGTCGCTTAGGAGAAAAGCACCTGCTTAATGACTGTAAAATAGAATAGAATAGAATAGAATAGAATCTGGCACCATAATATTTTTAGCATCCATTTGATGTTGTGGAAGGATTTTAAGGTTAGCCATAGTGTATCCTAAATGCATGTACTAAGGATTTGCAGAATTCTGTTGTGAACTACGTCACATCTTAATTACAGAAACAATTTTTTTTCAGTCTCAAAAAAGAGGAAAAAGTTGTGTCCAAGAACACAAACCACAAGATAATGTTTCGTGATGGCTCAACAAACAGCTGTGTGTGTGTGTGTGTTGAGTTACTTCAGAGTGTGTATGGCATGTGTGAAAGAACGGTGTGTTTTACATGACCTGTTATAGTGATACAGCCATTCAACAAACAATAGTGAGTGTGCTTCACTGATGTTAGCACTGACACAGTGACACTGTGGTCCACCCTCAGTTCAACCAAACACTTTCCTTTGATTCTATACTACACAGCCATGAGCTCATCGTGCCTGCAGCAGCAGTGGGACAACAGAGTGAACTTTGTCACACTCTGCTCTGCACTATCACTTACTTCCCTGTCTGGGAGTGTAATACACAGATGTTTCAGTCTAAGATTAATCCTAACTAAAGCATTTTCAAAATGTACACGAATCATTTAAGATATAATAAATTAATCTGATATCAGAGCTTTTCATTCCATCTGAAATAAAAGTTTTCTAACAACTTACTCTTGTTAATATATTGTTTTGTTATTGTATACTTCCATCTTCTGAATGCTTTAATTACATCACAACAGATCAAGTACAGAAAATTAGGAAAGCCAATATATTCAAATTATAAATGACAGTCCAATGATTTCTTTCAGAAATCCAAACTCCCTCCTCTTTTTCATACCCTGCAGCTCCTCACCACAACAATAGTTAGCCTTCACATGTCATGTCAATCCACAATCCCCTCAGCGCTCACCCCACTCTGTCAATTTTGTCACAACCGCCACAGATAACCTCCTAATTCTACACGTGAAATACCAAATACCCTCAAAGTCAGCCCAATTGTTTGGTTTTCAAGAATACCCAGGTGAAACCCACAACAAAACTGGGCCAGCTCGGGTTCAAAGAGCCACACTGAATAGCTGCCAAAATTCCCCACAAAGACTTGATTGCCACAGCTTATGGTGAAATTATGATACAAACTATGCAGCAAGTGAGTAAGGAATATCAGGTCCCTTTGTCCCGACGCTTTCTATTGAGTTCAATAAACACTTATGCACTCTAAAGGACTCGAGCTCAAGATGGGACAATGGCTCCCTTCAGAACTCGACACCAGACCTTTAACAATACAAAAATACTCTATCCTCTGAAGACTAATTGAAGTTATTCGCTTTTTAAGTCCAAGGTAGACAGACATAATAGTAAAGAATATACATACAGGTTTTGATGGCCAGTAACACGAGTAACTGGTTTTAAATGAGACAGAAAGAAACAAAATGTCCAGTTTTTACTTGTTTTTATTTATTTTATTCTATTTTAAACCAAAGCTGTGATCATTTGTTTTCAGTGCAACAAGAGTGTAATTTGAATAAGGATAGACTTTAAAAGCGGAATCATCTCTCTGTACTTAAAGGACTTGGACTCATCACCCACTGGCCTGTGAGCATATTGGTTATTGATATTCTCTCTGTGTGTCACACACTGCATCTGGCCTCTGAACACAACTGCTGAAAAAGCCAAGGTGAAACAAATACATATGCACTTTTTTCTTTGGCAGCCAGAGATGGCAGGTGAAATTGGTGGCCGTGTAGCTGGACAACTTGGCTGCAGTGCCATCTACTGGTGACATACACCAAGACTCAAAGGAGCACACTTGGGAAGTAGGTGGTAGAACTCGACAACACAAGAAACAGTGGAAGGATTTGTTATGAATATGAACAGCTAAACTCTGCTTCTTATCTATATCTGACTTTTTAAAATCATCATGCATCTTTTTTAACCTCAATAAAAAGGCTGCCTTTAAAAATTTCTAAAACAAAGATGGCATTTTAGAGCACACCTCATGCACATGTCATACACTAAATACTGAATACAGGTCTACAAAAGGAAGGGTTATGGTGAGACAAGTGAATAACAAACAGATGTAAACTTTTAAATGTTGGCTACATCTCCAGGCAGCCAGGACAGAAACTTCTCCGGACCAAAAACTACAAGAATATTCAACTCAAAACTGAAGGCTATAAATGCATCTGAGAGCAGAGAACAGCTTTGTAACAGTAGACACAATTTATGCAATGCAAATGTAAAATAAAAGATCAGTTTTGTATCAATGTGGTTAAAACAGCTTTTTTACTAAAGTAATTCAGATCTTCCTGAAAAAAAACCAATGCATTTTCCTTTGTCAGAGTAGCTTACTTCACTTGAGTAATTTTTTTTAAAAATTTTTTATCAACATTCAGTCAAAAAGACTCAAGAGTCTACATGCAGCGTGAAAAAGCCTGTAATACATCACCCGCTACTAGAATGAAATGGGACATTAAGGCTGACATTATGACATCATGCAGAATGCCTCAAGGACAAATATATATCATGTTTATCTTTAACAGATGATTCATTTGTGACATGGTAAAGAGATCCCCACTGACTGCTGCATTCACTGATCTGCTCAGCTGACAGTTGTTAGACTGAAACCTCAGTAGCTTCTGCGCTTAGCAGAAAGGTTTTTGTTTTGTTTTGTTTTGTTATTCAGCGGTAAGAGCTACTTGTTTCCCAACTGATTGAATATTTTAAACAGATGTTTGTGCATGTTCTGTCCAGGGCTATCGGCACACCAAAATTGCACATTGATTAACAATTAAAGAACTAAGCTGAGAAAAGACTATTATGAAACTTAAACAGACGAGGGACAAAAGCAAAAGGGAATAATGCCATTTTTCTTCCAGTTGATTTTTTTTTTTTTTTCCAATTCTTGCCTCCCTCCTCATCCCCTGAACCCTTGGGAAGCAGCAGTCCGAGCGCTTTCATTTGAGCTTGCATTATGCCCCTGTATCTCTGCTCATTTTTCATCCCCATTGCATTAAGTATTGATATTGATTTCTTGTAAATGGTGGCGAAATGGATGGCTCACACTTTTTTGTGTTATTGTTCTGCAGCACTTGTATGTAATTTATTATGGCTTAGGGTCCGGTGAGGCCTCCCAGTTTTGTGTCCCACCTTCTGATGGAGCGTGCCTACCTGACTAACAAAACACACCATCAACTAAGAGGCCACTCATGAGTAGAATGAGGCATGAAGAAATTGTGTGCATCTACGGCAGTATTACAGCGTACATGGACCACATACCCTTTACACAGCTCACATTATCCAAGAAAAAGGTCCCTGCAAATACACAGTATTAAAATAAAAACTGATAACTTCAGATGCAGTTCTGTATCTTTTCATGAGAGTTTTGATGTGCCTACTTTATTTCTCTTTTTCTCTGTTTTTTAATATTTCTTTTTTTGTGCAGGCTGGCAGCACTTGTACTGAAATCCATTCCCAGTTTTGTGACAAAGCGCGGCCTTCTTGACAAACTAGAGTGGTTTACTTGCATTGTCATTCTGGCCAATTTCTTTTCCCCGCTGCTGTGGCCTCAGCACCTATTTGCATTTCAATAGCCTTTCTGTCTGCCTGTATATTGTCTGATATTATGTCCGCCTTGTATCAATTCAAATTCAATGTCTGCATCTGCTATTCCACTCTTAAGCAGTCCTCATGATAGGTGAACCATATTAAATAAGACTTGCCAGTCAAATACACAGATGATGTGTAGTGATGTAAAACAAGAAAAACATGTTATAGAAGTTTATTCTAGGATTTCCTTCATTTCAACAAAAGAAAATGCGCAGTTTTGTCCTACAAAACTGCAACGGAGCAATCTGGCAGAAATGAATAGGAATTTTCATGATTTTTTTTAATAGAACTATAATTATTTTTAGATGTGACAGGAACATAGAGCTTTTTCAAGCTCCATCTTTGCTATATTTGCAGAGCAGTGCACAGAAAGTGCTCGTTCTAAGGTAATGAAAAGCTCTGTGGTAAAACCGATATGTCCTGTTTACCGTCTCTGTCACCACAACACCAGCAATAGGCCACAAAACCTGGCTGGTGCCATGGTGTCGGACACCATGGGTCACATGACCCACACCGGTGTCCCACAGAGGTCCCTGAGGTCTTCCTGAGTGCCATCCTTCCTCGCTGACTCTCTATTTCTCTCCCGCTCTCCCCTACAGGATGGGATATATGGGATGTCAGAAGCCTTCAGACAGTTTTGTTAAGACATAACGATTTACTGGAATATCTGCTTTTAAAACACAAAGTGCCAAAAGCTGATTAATCTTTGCCCATGTGATATTAGGGAGAAGGTGTAATGAGGCCAGTTGAGCTTTACATGATATAAACATTGTTGCTCCTCATTGATTACACTTTTTTTTTTTTATCTGAATAAAAATTAAGTGTAAAAATGCTTCCTCTTTATATACAGACATAAAGGCATGTTTCCACTCCTCCTCTTAATGTTAACCTCTGCCAAATGGAGCTTCTGTTCAGAAACAATTAAAGCCAACCAGTATTCGGGTGCGCAGGCAGGCTAACAGCTGTGTTTGGGCCACTTGTTGTGCCTCCAGCACAGATAATTACAGCAATCCAAAAGCAGAGCAGCCGCTCGGGGAGTTTAATAATGTACAAGTAGTCGCTATCTCTTTATAGATCATGTTACTGCAGCACTCACTGACGTGTAATTTAGATCAATCAAAAAATATGGCAGGGCTATGAAACCAGTGCCTTTGATAATAGTTGGCAGGTAGTAGTCACCCCCTGTTGTCGAAGCATCTGATATAAAGGGCTTCATTCCGCCCTCCATCAAGGGGCCTGGTGCGCTAGGATGTGTAACCCAGGCAACAGATACATAAAGCATTATGGGACTTGATTTAATTTGTCTAAATGGGAGCTGGAGTATCTTGGTTCTCAGTTCGAATATCCCTGTTAACCACCACTACAATGTAATGGGCCCCTCAACTTGGATTGTATCCTGCTGGTATATAAGGTTTTTGGTATATATGAGTTTGTGGCATGCTTGTGTCTATGTTTGTGTGCATGCAGATAGCTTTGGTTACAAAAAATGTTGACTTCAAACAAATAACTTGAACCTTGGCAAAATGCTTCACTTGGGAACAGTACACATAATAAATAGACTGGTACCATGAATATGTCCTAAATGATCTGTTCCCAGTTCTTTGTTTCCTTGAAGTTCCCACCATCTACCTTTAAAATGCTTTGCGGTCAGTAGTTTATCTGAAGGCAAAAGCTTTAAACAGAACTATTTTGTGTTCGGTCTATATAAAAGCTATGAAAGTCATCATAGGTCAAGCTTTGTTCAAAGGTATGAACTCCATTGCTTGATTCAATCTATTGTGTGTTTTCATACAGGAGCTCCCCATTTCAGTCCATTTGAAGAACAGTTTTAACCAAGGCTATTTAGCAGGCAATACCAGGGTATCATTTTCGGCCTTTGCATGGGACTCTCCTTGCCTCTGGCATTTTTTTTTTAAACTATCAGAACAATTCCAGCAGATTCCTTTCCCCGTCCTACTTCTTACTTTTCCCTTTTCTCTCTCCTCCTGTGCCTTCAACCCATGGGTCTATGTTTTAAATGGCAATTCATTCCATTCGTCCGCTCAGCCACGTTAAACATCAATTTCCTCACCGAGCACACATTACGACCCAATAGAAGAAATAAAATCTCGGCCATTTATTGTGCAACTCCCCCCTCTCTCCGTTTCCTGACACTGCTATCCACCACTGGAAACTCTCATCAAAGCAGCCCGCATCCAACAACAAGAGCAGCTACACAATGATGCTGATGCCATTCAACTTCCTCTTAAGTCGTTTTATACTTACTGCAAAACAGTAACGATTCCAGGGGCCTCTGAATTCCTTCAAGAGGCACTGGTTTTATAAAACATGCATGAGGTGTTCAGTAAACAATGCCCAATGGTCTTATTCCTTTTAAATAAAACTATTTCCATGAGATGTAAGAGAGGCTTTAATATTGCCTTAAATATTAAAAGAGAGAACTGAGCCTCATCAATTTTTCATTTATTGGGCCTGTGTGTAAGGAGTCATCAATCTCAAAAGAAATTACTGACATTTTCATTTCAAATAAAAAAGGGTACACTTTATCCAGCTGTAATAGGGATTGCCACTCTAACATAGGGAGCATTAAATGGCTTCTGGAGTGCTGAAAATGAGGGAATTTTCTTTTTTGTCTCAGGACAGATTGTGGTTTTTAACCTTGTGAAGCAAACATGCATGAAATTGCTAAATAAAATGCAACATATTACCCTGCTAACACACCAGCCTTTAAGGGGGATGAAGTTCATTACAAATCAATAATAGTCTTACCTAAACAGCTGCATATTCTTTTTTTTCAGAGAGTAATAACCACCTGGCTGTTTTGCTATAGTTGATATTGATATCTTGTGACATGAATTCATTGTTTGAGTCCAGTGCTGTTATGATATAGTGTTATAAATGTCTCCATCATTACAGCGCCTTGCTGCTTGTTTGCCTTTAGGCTTGAAGGTTTGTAATTACTGCACAATAAACAAATGGTTTGGGTAATGGGGGGGGAAAGGTCTGGGGGCCTACAGGCAGTGGGAGAGGATTACAGGGAAAGAAACCCACTTTTCACAGCCCCAAAAACCTCTCAACCCTCTTCACTAGACCTGTCCCACATCTCACCACAGTTCCCCCCATGGAATCACCCTCACTGAATTATAAATCTCCTGGCAGTGCTGATATATCATCAGCTGGCTTCATACATCGTAGAGGTGGGGGGAATAAGGGTTACAGTAGGCCAGGATTTATAACAAAAGCTTGACACATGCTGCTAATTCACCTTGACAACACTGTCACTTCCTGTTCGGTGAATAATTGTCCAACAAAAGAAGAGTTTGTATGTGGCCTCACTGGCAGGCACTTCCCGACGCATGCAACTCCACTCATAATGGATGACTATTTGTTTATAATTTCTATACACAAGTCTAGTTGTCAGTCCCCTCCGCTCACCCATGTGCTGCTGTCTCATTTGCATAGGTAGATTGAGACGCCGCGAGCGTAACAAGGTCAGTCTGCATGTTGGTGATGGAGGACACTGATGAATAGAGCTCTCTCCACATCATGGCACCTTTGTAAATGTTTGATTAGTTTTGAATGGATTACTGTTAGATTATCGGGTTTGACGCCCAAACCTAGACAGGGCTCTGCGGCTTGGAGACAGTCCCTTATGGGTGTCCTATGACAAAATAGAGGGTGTGGGTTGACAAAGAGTGAATTGGGAGGAGGGCAAAAGCCATGCTCGTTTGTACAGAGTCGTCAAAATGTTTAATAATACCCTCTCCCTAAAATTCAAAACTCGATATTGGTAAAAACTGGGATTTAAAGATAGCAAACAAGAGAGATACCCTCTACAGACATACTTTATTGAGATTTGAGTAGACATAATAGAGAGGCAGTTTCAGAAAACAAAAAGCTTTCATACAAAGATGCTTCGCTATAATTCTTAGATGGAATAAATTTCAATAAAAGTCGTTCAGATTTCTGGAGCGGTGATTGTTCCATTGTTCTCATATCATCTCGCCATTCTATGGGAATTTAACGGGTTAGTGGGAATCTCATAGTCAGACAGCTATAAATTTCCTGGGGCTGAGGTGAGATGCTCTTATATTGCTTGTGTGGCAATCACACTGGTGATTATATGGGTAATGAAACACGTGCTTCCTCCTTGTGTCTGCCCCTTCCATTGCTTGTCTCTTTCCCTAACTTTTCTCTCTCTGTGGATAAGGGTGATAGATGGGGCGTAACTACAAAAGGGAGCAGTAACCCATCAGTTCCGAGGCCTATTATGCACCATTGGGTGCTGGGTAAAGGGAATACAAAGCATGGAACAGCGACACCACAGAAGCCTGCTTCACAGGTTAACGCCAACCCCCACCGCCACCCACCCCTTACGCCCCCAAACTCCAATCAGTTTGCTTGAAAAGCTGTCTTGCTTCTTGACAGCACTGCTGCCATTGTACTCCCTCTCTTTCAATCTGTTTAGCTTCCTGTTGTGACCTTTCATACAGTCAAATATATTAGCGAGTGGTGCACTCTCATTAAAACAGTGCATTAACCAAAAGACTCTTTGGAGTCTAAATGACAGCCGAAGGAACTGAAAGCTAATAGCCGTGGGCAGTTGGGGAAACTTAACTCATGAATCAGTGTGCTAATGCTGGAGCAGTGAGCCTGGAGCGCTGTAAGCGTACTGCACAATCTCCATTCCCACCTCTTCCGTTCCTTCTCCCTTTTGCTTCTTTGATCTCCATTTTCCTTAGTAACTTTTTTCTTTTCCCTTCTTTATCACCACTAAATACTATTTCTTACCTCTTATATTAACTATCACCGCTATCTTCACCTTCCACTCCCCTCTTACACGTTTATTTTTTTCTCTCATTCTGTTAGCCAATCACCCTTCCTCTATCCTGCCATCTTACTTCTTTATTACATTCTCTGTTCTCTTACTTTGTACTGCGCTTGTCGGTGCCATCATTTCTACTTTCCTGTTTTCAATTCTCTGCGATTCCAAACTCTACTCTTTCATTGTTTTCAATGAGGGTGAAAGGAAGAAAGGGGTATACAGAAAAAACAAAGAGAAAAGCGTGATAAAGAAAGAGGAAAGAAAAAAGAAAGAGGAGAGGGGGACGAGTAAAAGAGGAGAGACTAAAAGCTCATTACTTTCCATCTGATGGGAGAAAATGAGTGAGGGGGCAATAATAAAGCTTGAATTTTTCAATACTGTTAAAAATGGGGCTCTGACAGCTCACCGCCAGTGCAAGGGACAGGCGCCGACAACGCATGGTGAGCCACCGAATTAGCAATACCATACATCATAAAATCTAATTAAATCAAGGAGCAGAATCAAATTAGTTTTCTGTGACTCAAACCGGCCGCCAAAAGGGTTCTATTAAATGAACTGTAGAGAAGGGATTAAATAATTCACAGTGAGGGATTTTGCATTTATACAAAAATTGTGCACTTAATTGTCCGTGCTATATTACAGATTTGGCCTTATGTTAACAATGAGCCTAAAGCACACTTACTCGTGTGCACTGGGCACACATTAGGGCCTACATGGTCGAAAAGGCTTCAAACTAAGGCAATATTAGAGCAACTACAGGCTCAATAGCGCTAGTATAGTGGAGCATAGCAGACTAAAGCAGACAAGCTGATTATACCATCATGCTATAGTACACAGAATCAAAGGAAGCGCTACTGAAAATAAGGGTTAAACAGTGATTTAAATGTGAATATTAGGCAAGGTATTACATTCAATGCTTTAAAAGTTGTGTTTGGACATGAAGTACAACGTGGAATCTGGACTTATTGGAAAACCCACCGGTACACCATCAAACTAAACATGTCAGATGAAGTTCTGTCATGAAAATGGAGCGCCTTTGTTACAGCGCCGTGTGAGCATTCAACCATCTCAGCTATTCTCTTCATCTCTCACCCACATACACCCTTTCCTTCAATCTCTCCATCTCCCGAGGTTCCCTCCCTGGCATCAAAACAGCACAACTTTATTATAGTCGCTGTCAATACCGTAATAATAAAAGAACGCAGAGGGGAGAGACTACCATATTACACTTTTAACGAGAATATAGCAGATGCACATTGAGTGAACATTGAGTTTTAAAACTTGTCGGCATGTGATTTGTGGCCTTGTCAGTACAAATATTTTTCAATGTCATGGCAGCAAGCCGAGGCTGTCACTTCAGCGGTCAGCTGGGACGGGGGGAGGCAAAACACAATGATCTGGTCCTTAATGGAGAACCGCTGGGACTGGCATGGAGGTGATGAAGCACTGTTTAGTTTGCGGCTGCCATATTTCTGCTTGGGGACGCTATTATAAAACACAGTGTTATTTTGTCAGATTTCAATCATGAGCCAGGTTATTTGTCATCAGCTGTCACGTTGTTGGGGCAAGTCAGGCTGACGGTGAAATATGACCTATCCCAGTCCAACCCCCGGCTCTGGAAGAAAGGAGTTTTCTTTAGACTAGATGTACAACAAGAAACAAATCTGTAATCTTCTGTTCTACTTATTTGTCTGATTTAAGTGTGGCTCAAAAAAGCTTAATTCTACTGCACTGTGTAAATATTCAACTTCCCTCGTATTTCTCTAGTTATACTTTTAATAATCATAACATTTATTTCAGCAGCAGTAACACAACCACTCATCTTCTCAGGTAATCACAGGTTTCACTGTGTGTCATAGTAGAAGCCCCAGGGAGCTATGGTTTGACAGGTTTTAAGTCATATAGTGTCCTTTAATTGTCAACACCACACACGGATCAGAAGAAGTAAAAAATAGTCATTCTCTACAGAAGAAAATATAAGTGGAATCAAAAACCTCTTTGTTTTTGAAATTTTACAACTTTTTAATTAAGTCTTGAGAAAAGCCCTTATATATTTTTTTAATCTTTTTTGTAAAATCAGGAGATTAAAAAACATGTGTGTGTATATATTAAATACCTTCAGGTATTATTGCCTTTATTATTTAAGTACCAGGTAATGAACAAGTTGTTTGGTGGCATTTGATAAACATTTTACACTATTGCACACCATCAAAGTAGAAAGCTTCTAAACTTGCAATTTAATTTTCCTTCTGAAAGGTTCCATTTCTTACAATAAACTAAATTAAAACAAGAACCCGCCTCGGCAATTTACATGCCAACATTGAAATCTGCTTTTCAGTTCACTGTACATGTTAGTGACTTAGACACCCCTCAGCAACTTAATCTCCAAATCATTTCAGTTTTATTTCCTTGTCGCCCTTGCATTTGAACGTCATGGCCTCTACACAAATATAGAGAAACTATAACCCTTACTCTTTAAAAGCAGGTATTCGCTTCAGTTTAAGCCACATGGACTGTCTACATGCACCATTACTTTAGGCTGTTTGTAGATGTTCCTGATACCAAACTATCAGCCAGCATTAAAGTATGCAAATAGAATTTGATTACTTACACTACCTTCTGTTGGTTGAGTGACAGGGGTGACATTGTTTACCTTTGTCACTATCTCAGTCCCTGAATAAAAGCTGTGTTTTTACCACTGAAAGGGAGCCTGCTCTCTATGAATCTTTCGTTGACAAACTGCATTTGTGAATTAATCAAAAATATGTAAAGCAGCATCAATCTTTTTCCTGTTGCCTCCTGTTTATATTTTCCTGTTCTATACTTTCAGTATATATTCATTTATGGATTAGGGCTTTCCAACTTTGTAAATCATGCTCAAACTTGTACATACATGTTTAACGAACTGCGAAACACATGTACTGCCACACACATGTGTAAACACACCCAACAACCATTAGCTTTGGCTGACATGATAACCATTAGCACACTGTTTCTAGTTGTGTGCATTTCATTCCAAAAGAAGAATCATTTACATAATGTGTGTTTTTCCCAAACGGTGTGAACAACCGGTGCTTTGTGTAGGTTTCCTGCTGGCAAATGTTTCAAACTGACCTCGGGAAACGGTCCAGCCACAAACGCTGCGCTGTTACATCCATAATGGGCCTTTTACTTGTTTTTTTGTATATGTGTGTATCCGCAAGTAAGCAGATGTGTGCCTAAAAGAGTGTATATCGCTACATATGCACACTTTTGCATGCTGCTGTGTGTATGTGTGCCTCCAGCTGATGACTCTGTGCCAGTCGGGCGGCTTTTATGCGTATTAATATTAATATGTGCCTGAGATGAAGCCTATTGCATCCCTGCCCTGTGGAGCAGAGTGTCCAAGGGCCACCATTATCATCCTGTTCCGACTGTCAGTGAACCTGGAGGAAAGTAAGATAGGGACGTTGACTACCGTTCTGGGGTCAAACAGTCAGGCTAATACAGCTCAAACCACCTGCAGAGAGGATTTGGTAAAATATGCTCAGTTGACAGGCATCTATTTGCACTGCAATTCTGTATAAAATTCATCCCTTTATTGCAACATGCTTATGGCCTAAATAACACCCTACACACAGACACATCCCACATCAAACAGCAAGATAAAAGATAAACAGTATGTGTTAGAAGAAAAGGTCTCTTTTATTAATGTTTATCAGGAATCTTGCCATGTAAAACATATGCTCAGAACCATTCTAAAATTGGTGTCTTAGTCCTAAGAGCAATATTGATGATAATGTTAACAATGGATCACAAAATCAATCAATTAATTAGATATTAAATGTAAATGTCTGGGAGGTTGTCAGTAGAGCGCTCAGGGGTGAATCTCCAAGAGTCTGTCTTTTATAGCCTTTATAGGGAATGCACCAATGCACCGTTTCCATGAAAATACATCAGTACAGTATATCAAAGAGCCTGACAAGCCAGAAGTGAATACAACCAAATATACCCCATAGTTTCCTTTTCCCCTGTCTTTTATGCACACAGGCAGAAGGATACCCCACCCATACACACCAAAATAGATGAATTTCACTCCAACAAAGGCAGCATGGTAATTAAATGTAAGATAAGGCCTTTCAGAATGTCCAAGACTGTGCCAAGCAAATATCCTGATCAGCTTAAAATCAACCAAGTGAGACAAAATAACAAAACTCCAAATTGGTTGGTCTAGATCAGCTTGATAGGGTGCTCAATATAATACACAACAATGGCTGAAATGAATAGGAATCAAATTACAAGAGCTGCGATATGGCATGAAACTGCATGGGGGAATTCAAGCACAATCACTTTTCAATGTGGCTTCCAATATCGCAGCCAATCCTCGCACAATTCATATCCGATCACAAATAATGTTTATCACCCTCATATCTCTCTCCCTAATGGAAAAGGCCTAGTGTTGGGGTTTAAGGAGTGCATTCATTTTTAATGAGGTCTGGGCACTGGCCAGAATGAAATGAACAGGCTGAGTTTTGGGAAACAGACTAGGAAAGACTGGCAGTAAAAGGTCAATCCATTCTTTCAAATTCTACCAGGTTACGTTCAATTTCTAAGTTGTTTATAACAACCAATGTGTTGCAGTAGCATTTAGAAAAAGGATACAGCACACTTTTTTTTTTTTATCTTGGGAAGCAGTTCTAAAGCAGTTTTTGAGTGGTTGAGTGGTTTAAGTCTTTATAAATAGGGTAAACACATTTGGATTAACTGGTTTTCCAGTTATTTTCCATTTGGAAAACTCTCCATGTGGCACATTATCTACAGTGGTAAGATTTTTACATTTTGTGAGTTCCCCTTATGTTCAACCAACAAAGCTATGCATTTATATGGTAAAAAGGGAAGCAATATCCCTTGAACCAAGCAATTCTCTATAGTGTTTGTGAGTTCAGAAGGACCATCAAATTTCATGTAAAATAAGCTCTCATATAGAAGAAGGCACTCATATTTTATGTCTAATTCTGGAGGAGAAGATGTATTTCCTGCCTCCCCAGGATCCATGATTGGTGTGTGACTGTGTATGGTGATGAGATCACTTGCCGGGGCTGAGGATAAAATGTCGCTTAGGATAATGTGATTGCCCTTAAGGTACAAGAAGGTGAATTATATTCCCTGATTTATAATATGAAAATTAAAGACTCACTCATTTTCTAATTTAATTCCACCTTCAATGGAACAATGTTCACTCTGAGCCAAATTGGCGAATAATGTTACTAATTCAGATGCAGATGTAATTTCTATTCGGGGGGCTGCAGTGCAGTGATGAACGAGTCCCGGATGGATCGTTGCCACTCCTATCTCCCCGTCTCGACAATTCCATAGCAGTTGTGATAATAACCTGAGCAATAAAGGAGGGATAGGCAGTGCTACCCTGTTCCACTGTTCACACCTCAAGTCATCTGATCCTTCATCTAATAGTATTTCTGTCCTTTCCTGTGTCACCCTGTTTTAGGGTAGCTGACATTATGCTCTTCCACACAGGAAAACATACAGTGAATATTATAGATGTAAAAAAGCATTAACATGAAGACTTCTAATAACCTGCATAATTACTGCTACCTTCTGCAACACAAAAAAGTCATAGCAATAAATCTGCTGTTAAAAACTTGATTGAATGCAGGGTAAATGTCAAGGTAATTAAGAAGCGGTGAGGGTTAAAAGCAACGTTAAATCCTCCCACAGAGTGATGACATTCAAGTAAAGGAGGAACAGACTACAAGGGAGGATGGAGGAAATAAGAGATAGAGGGAGGGAGAGTTTGTAAATGCATCAGCCAACACATATCAACTAGGTTCTCAAACGTCACTGCCTTTTCATTTATGAATGTGAACCATTTAAAATATGACCTCTCTATGACTGGTTTCTTCATGCACACTGATGGTTCCATTAAGGATGGAATTCATCATATAAAATATCATAATGACACAAATATGTTCAGTTGTCACATATGAATGTTGAATTACTGCGACTTAAGGTTGCCTTTTTTATCGTTAGCTCATCGGACTTGGCTGGAGAAGCTTTAACAAAACTCTACGGTGTGGGAGGTCACCAAGTGGAGATTAAATGGAACAAAAGAAATGCATGCAACCACTTCTTTATCTATCCAGGGGATTAGATAGAAAATGTGCAACATCCCTCTATTCATCTCAACATCAAGTAGGCATATAGATGCCTGAATACGGAGACCAGCAGAGGTCAGTTCATTTACTCACTGTTCAGCCATAGGAAGGAATAGATGGGTCAGGTGGGAGGGTGGTGCCAAAACTGAGAGGTTGTGGGTGCTATGTCTTGTGCCTCCTCTTCAAATCCTAATGATCTGCGGAGCATAATGACCCAAAGATGATGGGGCCTTTGTAAACCTTGACTAGGCCTCTTCTAGCTCCTGCTCACACTCACTTGAGAAATAATGTCAAAGAAAAGATTTTTTTTTTCTTGTGGTTTTGTCCTCTCTGACCCCCCTCCCATCCTTCCTAGTTGCTATCCACCCCCAGCCACTGTACAAGCCAGGGCTCCATGACAAAAAGCCAATAGAGTTAGCTGCCAAGGCTTGGAGCTCTGAGAGGGATAACTAGCGCACAAGGTTAAAGCAACAATGTGCTCAGCCCCATTGAGCTGCTCCTTCTGAGCTGATAGTGAATGTGCATGCGAGTGTGTAAGCGTGTGTGCATATCTCAAAATAAGTGTGTATATAAAAGGTGTCAAGGGTTGTTAAAATGTATATGCTGTGATATATCGAAAAGAACACCTGTTCACTTGTGTTTTTTACTGCTCCCCAAATAAAAGGGTACTCATTTGATTTCAATCAAACCACAGTCATGAGTTTTAGAGTTGCAAGCAAACCCAGTGTGCATTGTGTCGAATGAGTGTCGAATGAGAGAACATAAAGCGTAAAGTGTACGTACAAGCTCAATAGGAATGCAAATTATTTATTATTTATTTAATTTTAAAATGTCATTTGCTGGATTAAAGTGAAAAGAAAAGCACCTGGATTTTCGCATTACAGATGGCTTTCTCTCATAGAAATTCACTATTTCAAGGATACTGCTTTTCCCCAGAAGGGACGCAGCAGCAGTGAAAGGTGTGATATCACCTCTCTGCAAACCATAATGGTGCCTTGTTGGGAAATGACAGGTGTACGAATGAGGCCCTCTCTTTTCCTAAGTATAGCAAACCGTGGTCATTCAGTCTGCTTTGTTTTTAGCGTAATAGCCCCATTTACAAAATGTCTGTGAAATTAATGTGGGACAAACGTGGTGGTAACCGAGCCAACTAATTTTTGCTCATTCAACTTGAATTATTAATAGGTGAGAAATATACCATGCTTTCAGAGGAACGGCATACATTCATTTTATACAGAATTGCTGCTGTTTTGTGAAAAGTGTAAGTAGCTTAACTGCTCTTTTCAAAAGGGGTGACTTATATGGAGGCCTTAATGATGTATAAATCAGCCCATGTAATTACGCTTCCAGCTGCTGCCTTGGGCCTGGCTGAAACTATAACCCCTCAGCCCCAACACTGAAGCCTTCATCACCTGAATCCTTTTCAATCACCGAGCATTATTTTTCTCTCCTCAGATCACATTATTATCGGTTAGATGGGTTGGGCGAGACAGAGGGACATGTGTATAAGTGTATGCGCACGATGGTACGTTTGCCAAACCAAACACTTTTCTTTTTAAACTTAGGAAGCCTGCTGCACATTTCTATTTTTCTTTATCAACATAGAAAAGTAAATGGAATGAAGAAAAGCATCTTCCAATGTTGATAACTGGATATTTTGTGATTTATTCCTACATGTTAATAACTGAACACATGCACAGTTCAACTATTACAGGTTTAGTGCAAGATTTAGTATAAAAGTATTTTATTGGTGAAGAGATGGGGCACCACCTAGTGTTCAGTGCCTGCTAAAGCATTCAGCAGTCATCACTCTTCACTTAGTCCTTGTTAGTCATAAGATTTTTTTTTCCCAGCACAACACAGAGACCATCCTGTACATCTGGGGTACAATGTATGTTTTGGAGCTAGTTGCTCTCCAATGACGAAAGCTGCCCATGCCCATACCACCTAATAAATGTGCTAAAAATAATAGCCTGGTGCAAATCAGCACACATAATTCAAGCTTCCCAAATCAAACCACATGTCAATCTTCCCATCATGCCCAAAAAGTGCATAAACAAACATATTTTTGCTTAAAACATGGAAGAGACTTCAGCTATCTTTGAAACTCTGTTCAAGAATCAGATTAAACAACAATGAAGGTGGTACAGTGGTGTGAAAGACCACCCCTAACTTGTTTGCATCAACTCTTTTCTTTGAAAACCCTTATGTTTTGCATGTCTATACATGATTTGTTTGACAGAGCTAAGAAAGATGCAAAGCACTGCAGTCCTGTTGATCTTGAAAGTTAATGGAAAACAAAAGTGGGGGAAACAACGAAAGACCTACTGTTACAGCGTGTTTTAAAATACTTCCCTTCCAGTGAAAAGCTATGGCTAGGTAAATAGTATTGAAATTTAAATGCAGAGTTTTATCAGTATCCTTTTGTTTTTATCACACACGGCAACAGTTATCATTTACATATGCACCTTATTAGAAATGGCAAATGTCTCTTTAATGCAAATAAGCTTTTATAACTCTGACACATGCCGTACAGTCATTGTTTGAATAATTGAAAATAATATTTATGAGGCTGTAAGTAAACAATAAGAACTTGTGACCATCGTGCCATCGAATCCCCGCTTGTGACAGACAAGTGTCTGTCTGAAAAAAGTTATTTAAATGTAGAAGCCAGTGCTTAAATTTCCAAATATTGAGGCAGATAAAATATTTAAAAAAAATATACATATATATATGTATATATATATATATATATATATATATAAAAAAATACATTATTCAGACCAGTTCTGTCAATTATTTTCCACCTACAACTTACTACTCTCGATGTTTGGACAAAGACTGGCATATAAATTGTGAGCTGAGTGAAACCATATTGGGATTAATGACCAGGCGCCTCCTTGCTAATTGTCACATCAAACAAACAGGTTCTAATTGACAAAGGTTATAGCTCAGTGCTAAGTGGACAGAAAGTGGGCACTGCCTCTAGATTGGTCCCTTTATCTGCTTCTGTTAGTGGGTCGAGCCCCTACATTAAGAAGCCCACAGCGGAGTCTTGTTTTCTTTGGCGAGTAATGAAACACACACCTGCTACTCACTGGGAATGAATAGAAACTTGAATCTAATATTACTGTCATGTGGCTTCCATTATGGTTTGCTCTGCCCATGTTTTGTGTTTGTCTTGCAGGGTGTATTGTTGTATGTGGATGCTGCAATTAAAGCCAGGGAATACAGACATGAAAGAGACAAATACTACAAGAGAAGAGTGAAAGATATAAATACAACGTAGAAAATGTACACTCAAACAGAGAGCTCTCTCCTGGATTTAACTTCTACGTGCAGTTTGTTCACTTTATACAAGGAAGGGTGCAGTAAGGCTTAATAGCAATTTGTATTCTCCAATAAATGTGATAAAAATCTCACAACAAAAATGTACAGTCTGATTGCAATATACAACTTGAAGGATGTGGCCCAGTAATAAACTAATGAATTAAAAATAAGCTGGTGTAGCCTTGTGATTCTGTAAAAAAGGCCAAAATGGTGATAAAATTTGATTGTTCAAGTTTTCTTTGTCAAATTTAGATACAAGCACACATATGCACACAAACAAGCTGCTCCATCTTGAAATGCTAATTTATGATTAACATTATTATGCAGTAGTGTAATTTCACAAAAGCCATCCCACAGTGGTGCACAAAAGGCTCATTCACCGCCAGAGCTGCTCTGTGTGGGGAAGAATTATGGCACGCCAATGAATCCATTCATGTGGGAGAGGATTTATTCGATAATTATAGACCTTCACAGTTTTAATGCCACTTAATGAGGAGCTTGCATGGTGTGATTCTTACTTGGCCTGACGAATGGATGTTGGTTTTTATTCTGGTGCTTTTTGTTTGGCTCCATACAACATCTGTTAGCCTTTCCAGTGCTGCAAGGCAACTAAGGCTGTGCTTGTGAGTGCGGATTTTTCTCTCTGTGTACTATATAATAAGTAGGTAGTTAATTAATAAGGCTGCGGTCAGGTATGATTCAATACATGAATGCAAAATTCCACAACTAGCCCAAACTATGCAGTATATATATTAATAATAATTTTTGAGAAGATTGTTGACCCAACAAATGAGGCTACAGAATCAAACATAAAAGAAAAACTTAGTTCTTCTCTATCACAAATGCTTTGCTTGCCTCCCTATCAGCTCAAGATGACCACAGAATTATAAATCATCCAGCTGAAGGCTCTCTGACAGCTTGTTTACCATAATGTAAGTCATAATGCCTCATACCAATGTTGCTGTGGAGAGGTAATTAAGTTGGCAAAGTTTAATTGCTCAATCATCAGCAGTTAACAAAGAGACATTGCTGGCCTCCTATACTTTCAACGCACTATGTTTATAATGGCTAACAATTACAGAGAGGGCCCTTTAGCTGGGATAGCACTAGTAAAAGCTGCTGGCACTAATGAAAAGCTATAATCACTCTGCCCACAGCAGTTATTAGTAGGAAATTATGGGTCAGTTGAAGGGCTAGCAGTTATATGCATTAGGATAAATAACGCTGCAGTTTGTGGCTAGTAAAGGAAATGAATGTGAAGCTGAACCTCTAATTATACCCATATTGTATTTCTTTTATTCTAAATTTTTAATAGTGTCACTTTTCAAGAGATAAGTTATGTAATGCTGATATACGATATTTTGTTTTTATTGTTTGAGTTGGATGAAAAAAAAAAAAAAAGAAGAACTTAAGCCAACAAAGAGATGCAGATCCATGTGACAAAGTATAACCTGTAGAATCACAAGAAAAAAACGAAAGATCAATATTCAATCTGTATTTATCCTTGGACTGTTTTTAACTGTTAAAACTAATTGATTTCCCATCTCACACCAACCATTTTATCACTCACTTTTCATATGTCATTGGCCAAACTTCTAGATCAATGTCAAAGTATTCTTTGCTTACTCTAATTGTCGAATTACTATTCTGAGAATAATCCTTCTCTTTCCATCATTCCTTCTCTCATTTATATTCCTTTCACCCACTATCTTTCTTTCAGTCCTTTTTTTTTCAGCTTGCTCCCTCATCTTGTTCGGTTGCTCAGCCAGGCCCCATGGAATGTCATGTCTCTTTGATCAAGTCTTCATTATCGGTGACTCTGTGCCGCTTGACTGTCTGACGTTAAGGGGGCTAGCTAAAGGAGAAGCGTTGCCTCCATGTGGACGAGCCCTCTCCACACAAGACTGAACAATCGCCAGGCATCCTGCTTCCATTAATGAGAAGCATCCCAAACCACTGCAATCCCCAGGCAGCCTCCACCAGGTGGAATGCTTGGCCCTTGTCACTCATAGCATTGCTGAGGGCTATTAGCAATTCATTAAGTGAACGACTGTCCGCCTAGCTCTATCAATTAGGGGATAGTTGATATGTCTGTTATTGTCAGACCCTGAGATTGCGCTGCTCTTCATTTCATGTCTGCTTCTGCTTTTGTGCTCAGGCAGAATGTGTGGTCCGAACAGAAGTTTGGCAATAACACTCACATGATTAAAAATAACCAATGATAAGATCAATACTGATTGTAGGATCAGAAGTGGTTTAACTTTTCAAAGCACTGATACAAACATTAAAACATTCTGTGAAACTGTGTTAAACCCTCATGTTTTGGTATCTAAAATCCTCTAAAGGAAAATGATTGCCATCTGGAGGTAAAAATCAGTATTGTCAGATATCTGCCACAACACAGTCATATTCCTGTCATTTAAAGTCATTTGAAGGAAACAGGTTAATTTAGTTTTATATGGTATCAACTAACATCCTTTAACCAGGAAATCAGTGTGTTTATGTTTTCATAAAATTACAGAAACAAGAAGTAAACAGCCTGCAAATCCAAATCTAAAGTGATTACTGTGAAAATTCTGGAAGGATATAAGACAGTATAGGGAATTTGTTTAACAGCTAACACCCTTGCGGCCTGGCCTGGCTAATGTATAAAATATTCAGAAAAAGTTGACCATTGTTAAGAGCCAGCTAGGCAAATCTCAGGCAAATTCTCCTTGTTGTTCACAAACAATTCCTCAACTCACTCTTTGGATTTAGATAAGAGTGTACTTCTTTGCATATCTAATCACTAACTAAGTGCATGACCTCCATCTACTTTGGTACATAGTATGGCAATGAAAAATAATATAGAGGGTTGTTTGAAAGTAGTGCTAAACATGTCCATTTATATATGCCTTATTTGTATTCAAATTTGCAGAGACGCAGAGTCTGCTTCAGGCTTGGTGGCCCTTCCTTCCATAACTGTCACTCTAAGCCCTTACACACTGCTGCTTTTAGTTTAACACTCAACCTGACCATAGATTTGCATGTTTTGAACTCAGTCGAAATGATTCGGTATCAAAGTATTTTCTAAAAAAAAAAAAAAAAAAAGGTTCTGCTAAATCTTTTTTAACAATAATTAAGTAGATTTTTGAGATCTAAATAGCATTTTTGAGTTCTTTAGCACTTAACTTGAGCGTAATTCTGAATGCAACCTTTTAGCGTTTTGGAGCTAAAGTGGGATGTCTTGTTTTTACGACTTTTTGTTGTTGTCTTTCCATTCATACTAACATTTTGCGCCCTATTCTGTTTGTATGAAAAAGGGAATACAAATACATTTGATTTTTATTATGTTTTAATTTGTAATACATGTAAAAGTATAGCTGTATCAGCTATAGTATAGCTGAAAGGAGCAAATTATAGGCATGCAGGTGTAACATGCCAGATGATTACAAACAGCATAATACAGTCTAAGTGCAAAGATACACACTGCATATCTTAAATGAAAACAGTCAGAGGTCAGCAACATTCTGATCACGATACATAAAGAATCAACAAAAGGCCCACTGATAATGATAATGCTAATTATCACATTTTGCTCAGGCGTCAGCGGCAACAGCATTAAACAAAGTCGCCAATACCTGATAAACGGCAAACAAAACTCTTTTCTCTCCTACAAAATTGTTTGGCAGCCATTAGCAATGCAGTGCAATGCCAATGATTGACATCGCTGTCTACTTAGCAGTGACAAGGGATGTGTGTGTAAGAGGAGGGGTCAGTACACAGTGTAGGGGGGCAGTGCAGGGGATTGATCGGGGTCTGCGTTGTTGCCAAACGGGGGGAGAGGGTGTATTGGCTCGTAGACAATGAGCCCCGGCCAGCGCTGAAAGGCCCATTCTGCGGATCCCTGTTAGCTGTCTATTATCCACGGTCTCCAGGGGGCTGCTAAATAGAGGGCATGTGTTAGGCAGACATTTATCATGTAATTACAGCACTAGGATCCGTTTCTGATGGTGTGTGATGATTACTAATAATTACTGTGCATTTCACGCCTCCAAAGGGCCCAGATGGGGTCCCAGGGCGTCAATACAAAGGAAGGGAGGGAGGCACAAGGAAAAATAAGGATGAGGGAGGAAAATGTGAAGAAATGGAAAGACAGATGAGGAAAAAGAGAGGAATAGTGTCTCGCCTTAACCATTTAGAGAGGCTCATTAGCCAAATGAATTGATCCATATGTGTCTGATTCTTCGGGAAGGGAAGGGAAGGGAAAGGAAAGGAAAGGAAAGGAAAGGAAAGAGAAAAGAAAAGGTTGCTTTTTTCATAAGTACATGGCATAAATGTAATAGCGAGGCTTCCTTTGGCTTGATTTGTGTCATCATGACTGAAATACAATCATGCTCAAAAGGTTTCATACATGTAGCAAGGACAAAATGAATGGGCTGAGACTGGGCTTTAAATAAAAAAGAGAAACACCCTCTTATGAAAGCAGCCATCTTGCTTCTGTCAAAGCCAGAGAATGGGTCTGTGTGTTACTGAAACCAATGTGGGTGAAATACAGTGGCACGCTGTTGTATTTCTACCCTCTACAGGAATCTGGATAAATCAAAAGGGTCAAGCTGCCATTGATATAATGTAGGACAGAACCATAGAGATAGGTTGCACTTCACTCTGTGTGTATGTGGACAAGATCTGAATTGAAAGCATAGATCAACAATAAATGTACTGGTATAGGTTTTGCTTGGTTTCTGCAGTCTATTTCTCAAGTATATTATCTACCAGTTTTTAGTGGTCATTATACCAGAAGCCCCATTGTTCCCATTTATTCTTATATTAACCTGAGCAACAAAATGAGATATTCCTCTTTGTCCTTATAGGGGCCCCAAGAAAAAAAACTACAAAGTCTCCACCTGGTGAAGGTGAGCTCAAATGAAACCTTCTGACTGGCGGTGTTTTACCTGCAGCACAAAAGCCATCTGAATCAATATGAGAGAGCAAGGCGGGAGGAGGTGGAGGTTGGATGGGGAGGATGAGGACCGTCCTGTTTAATAGAGACAAATTGCTCTCCACTTCCCGGTGACACAGATAGCAGACCATTTGTGCCTGCTGGCCTTTGTTTGGAACAACAGAAAGGAAATGTACTCATCCTGGCCAAGGATAAAGTTCGGGGCTTTCTGTTACACGCCAGTTACCTTAGCCTCAGTGCCCACCCCCTTGAACAAGCACAGCGGTTAAGTAGTTCAGGTGCCTACTACATTCTGTTAGATTAAAGGTCCCTGCTTTTGGCCCAAGTTGAATTGCTTCAGCTGCAGATGAAGAGAACAGAGAGAGGGAGAAAGGGAGGGGGGCAGTAAAGTTGTAGGACCATGGTGCATGAATAGACATCTTGTGTGTGCTCACAGAAGCAAAACGCTTTGGGACAGCCAACTGGCCTCTTTCTACACCAAGAACCTGAAAGAAAGTCTGTAGGGTCGGTTGGTGAGTAAGGGATGTGGACAGTGTAACCCACCCCTCCTCACCCTCAGCCTGCTTCTCACTTTATATCCTCACCCACATTTTCCTGAGGTTATTGGAAAACGGCACATTTGTTTGCAACAAGGACTAAGACAGGTGGGTAGATGGAGGGGGGGGGGGGGGGGGGGGGGGGGTGTCTTTTATAAAGCTAGAAACACATACTTTTGCCCCTATGGAACATGGACCTAAAGAAAATGGAAACAATGCACACAGGACATGAGGGGGCTGTGTAACTGTGCGCCAGTGTGCACCTGGGCTACCCACCCACACCGAGTGTCAGTGAATTCAGGGTCTGAGCAGGAGTGGTTCCTATAGACATAGAATATCCTGTTTTATAACACATAGCATGTAACCTTTAAGGATCCTCACTGCCTTGCTTTGGTTCCTTTAAATTCCACAGCCATCTTCAGAGATCCATTGGGATGAATAAGTAATTTTCAGGATTAGGCACATTAACTTTCAAGGATAAAGTGTGTCCTTTCAGACGTGTCCCAATCACACTTAATTTCCCAATCATTTTATTCTCTGGCACATGATCCTGAAATTAGTCAAGCAATGATGCATACAAAGTCTGAACATGTCTGTGTTCCCCAAACTCATTCCAAAAGGTGCAAGGTCAAGTACAAGAGTCAAAGGTGAGGTCTGCCCCACAGGGATTGGATGTCAGTCTATGGGGAAATACTAAAACAAGAAATTTGTTGTGAGTGCACATTGGTAGAATCAAGTATTTTTGTAATACCATAAGTGGTTGCAAGTGAATTATTTCTAATTCTGTGTTTATATGCTCTTAGCAGAAACAGCATGAAAAGGGATAATTATATCACAAAAAAACAATCAAGAAGGTCAGAGTGCCGTATCGCTTTATAGAACAAACCACCACTCGTCTGTGTGACATGAAGTAAATGCTCAGTAATCCACATCTTACTCTTGTGCCGCGCTCCGTGCAGCTTAAAGAAACCGATACTCCTGTGACTTCTTTAGCAGCTGATTGTGTTACCTTTACAATTCAGCTTCCCCTCCTTCCTGTTTTGTATCCTTGGAATCCTCGATAAAAGTATCCCCACTGTGGATTTCCACCTGTGGAAGAGAGGATATGGCAGTGGTCTGGGGTCAGAATCTAGACTCAGATCCATGGGGAATAAACATGGGGTCTGGAACAAATGTTAAGAGGTTAGATCAATTAAAAGAATAAAGAATGATTTTCAAAAGCATCAACATAACTTCAATATGCTGACTAAGTAATGAAATAAGCTAGATGTTCAGGCTGTAATGTGGGACATCATTTTGTTGACATAGGGACATCTTCTGGCTTGTTTTCGACACATTAGCAGAGAACAGCTTTCTTTTCTCTTCTGGCGGAGTGTATCACAAGCCTAATTCATGAGCTATTGTTTTCACACTGGCCAAAAGAATGATCATTTTAGGTTTTTACTCCCTTGAAGAGAGAACTGATAATATTTCTGGTTGATGTGCTCAAGAGATCACCCTCTTCACTCATATGCAGGCTCTGTGAAAGAAAGTGATTATACCTCTTAAGGGAAGCACCCTGAATCAGGTAATTAGTTTTTAGAAAATAACTAGATCAAAGCTGCACATTAGTTTCTGTGATATACAGAGCTAACGAACCAGCACACACACACACACACACACACACACACACACACACACACACACACACACACACACACACACACACACACACACACACACACACACACACACACACACACACACAGAAAGAAAACCAGTGTTTGGAATGTCCTGATTGAAGTTAGTGCGAGTCACTAATGCTTGCTATAAACTCACATTAACTTCAAAAAGGGTGTGTGAAAGCTACAAATCCCTGTGGCATGATCCATAAATCCATCAATTGCATCTTGCAGCCCCCCCCACCCCCCAACTTTGCTGTGGGATATTTCAAGGTGTGTTGGTTTTAGCTGCGTCGTGGGCCTCCTGTTATTTCCTCAGGATGCAACACAAGGCCATAACGTCTGCTGACGTTTGAGACAGGCTTGACAAGAAATTTTAACCAATAAGCCATTCAGTGTAAACAAATGGTGGAAAAAGCTGCTGTGATGTTAAGATATTTTTCAGCGGCCAGTTACTGTCATTTTAGGTTTTTTGGAGGCAAAATTGACTGTAGAAGAAGTATTCTTTAAAGGCCGATGAATAAAACTATGCATCTTTTTGTATAAATATATATTACACAAAAATGCATGAATTTCAGACAGAGCATTACTTCATGTAGAAAAAAATCTGCTGATTTATGAATATTTTTAGAGACACCAATATAGCTGCATATCTTTTTTTTCTTTTACAATGAATATTTTAAAGTTACATCCTTCATATTTCACAATGTATTGCCAGTACAACTGCTGGTCCTCATGGTTGCTTAACATAAAGAAACACAATCGCATGGATAACCCTGTTACCATTGAACCTCTGCCTTTATACACATATGTACATTTGAAAAAGAAAAAAAAAACACTCTTGAAAATGAGGTCTGAATAAATATATGAAGTCACAAAAGTAAATATACCTGCATTTAGCTAAAGTGAAAAAACAAACTCTACATCACCCTTGCTGTGGTTGCCATGTAATCATCCTCCCGTGTCCATGTTTATGTTTGTGTGCACCACAGCATAGCAGTTAACACTTCCACTTCTCTTCGGTTGCAGCTCTATGAACTACTGAGTCTGCACATCGCTGTCAGCAGTTTCCCACATGATGTACAGTCACTCAACCACGTTCTACTATACACATATTTTGGTTTTTTTTCCCCCCTATTTTATTAGCTTCCCTTAGCCAGACTTTAAAAACTTCACAAGAAG
Source organism: Telmatherina bonti (assembly GCF_933228915.1). NCBI lineage: Eukaryota > Metazoa > Chordata > Actinopteri > Atheriniformes > Telmatherinidae > Telmatherina > Telmatherina bonti. Next base: position 30,235,949 of record NC_136629.1, on the reverse strand, counting down.
GGTGGAATTTCCTCTATGGTATGCAAAGCGCAGAGAAGATATTTCGGTCCTGGAACTGTTCTGTTAGCACAAAGAATCCGTTGCAATAATGTATAAATCAACAGCCTGCAGTTACAGCTGTGACATTATGCTGGGGGACAGGTGATGTCACGTGTCCCACAGGGCTGTTTTACATATTTACTTGAAAGTAAAATAAATGTGTAGTCATAACAAGGAAATACAAGGATATCAAAAATAAAAACTCAGACAAATGTGTAAAAGTTCACAGAGTGGTTGGAAATAAGTTTTACTTTTGTAAAAGAACACCACAGAAGTCAAAGAACTTTCCACAGTGACATTTGTATCGCCAGTTTGCCATGCAAATGTAAGAAACATCAACAAAAACAAAGCAAAAAACAAACCATTCTGTATGTACATTACATATTTTATATTACTGTCTACACAATAACAAGCATTCATATACAAAGACTGTGTTTATAGTTGTCAGCAGACAGTAACATACTTCTTTTCTTTGGTGCAGGAGGAGGCAATTTATCTGTCATGGCTTCTAAAGAAGTAGCTCACTTTGCCCCCCTCCACCCTATTATACTGACAGCAGCCTTATTAGCCACGAGAGAAACTAGTCGCCATGAATTTGGCCACTGTTCACCTATGGGGCCTTTCTACAATAGCACCAATGACTGAGATTTTCTCTTCGGTTATTATTTGATAAATATATTAATTATGACCTGGAGATGACAGTCCAATCAGATTGTCAGGTACCAAGTCGTGGGCCCCTACCCCCCACTTTGGTGATAAGTTCTCTCAGGTTTCTGAAGCTGTCATCCGGAGGGCTTGGACTGCTTATCAGCACTGGGCCCATTCTAGGGATAATTTCCTGTGTGTCGTAATTAAATGGTTTCCCTGTGATGCTGAGCAACTCCCCCTTTAGTGCAGGAACCTCTTGATGTTTGCTTCTATGAATGAGTTAGACTAGTGCAGACTCTTGATGAGATGCCGAAGGGGATGCAATAGTAACATTTTCACTTAATTTTTTGTTTTGTAATCTGATAAACTAATAATGTGAGCATTTTTGCAGTTTGAAATGTCCTCAACTCATATGAAATCATGCTTTTTGAGTTACTAAGATGCGCCTCAAAGATAGCGGAGTTTGAGAAATCACTCTACTTTAAAAGATTTACACATATTTTATCTTTATAAACAAATTTGTATCACTAAACTGCATTAATGTAAAAATTTCCATTTCTCTTTAGTAAATCATACAGGTGACTGAAGTTTTTTTTTTTTTTTCTACTCTGTGGCTTTGTTTAATCTGTCACAATTTTTATGGAAATGATTACATAACATATTGAATCAGCTTCAGTGTCTTTATGAACAGATATGTGGAATTACTATGAGCATTCAAGACAATTATTTAGACTGCAGAAGTTTGAAGAACCTCAAAAAAATTTTGCTGTAGGTAAAGTGCAAGTGTTTGGAAACCTCAAGCAAAGTAAGGACAAGAAAAAAAGAAAACATGATCAGCTTTGTAGGCAATGGTTGTGGAACTTATTAAGCAAGTTAACATACTTTTGTTAACTCAGAGAAAAACTTAACATGTCAAGCTTTACAAGACAGCTACTGCATTTAGGTACATACATAATTAAGTTCAAATTCTGGACCCACTGCAATAACAACATCCTAAGCATAAAGAAATGTCATAAATTTAGGGGTCGCACCAGGAGGTCAAATTAATGGTAGATGTAGCCAGATAATGTCAGATAGTGAAGGTACTGAAAAGAGGCTGAATACATTTCTCAACAGAAATAAATTATATACAAAATATATTAATAAAAAAGGACAGGGGAGAAAGGTGGGAACATATGTCATCTGATAAATGATACACTATTTAAACACTGATGTTTAAAAATTGCTCAATAAAAACTACTCACAAAACATCAGTCAAATGTGAATCATTCATGATGCTAAAGTGGAATAAGATGCAGTTAGGCATTTACGAAGGAGAAGTGAAACAGAGCATCTCCTGTAAAGCCGGCTAGCAAAACATCGAATCAGCCTCCATAGCCTTGTCTGACAGCCGTCTGGACTTTAGAAACGGGTGATAACTTAATTTCTACTCATGTCAACACTACTGCGGGGGCCAAGAGGAAACTGAGGGCCTATTGTATGTCTGTCATATCATCCTGCATTTTGTGGCCCCAAGAATGAAAAATATTTAAAGTGGCTTTGATGTCCCGGATCTTGTTGAACTGCTCGGATGGTCTAAAAGCATTGGAGTTTTGCTTTCCTTGATACCCATCAACTCTCAAATGCCCATTGTTTTATCTTCTGCATATAAACGATCAAAAGTTGTTTGTGGGTTCCATTTATGTGGACGTTTTGTGTGTGGACGTTCATTTGCATGCAGCCAGCAAAGTGCCATGTACCCTAGTTGAACCAGACACAAGTGCAAGGCTTATGCTGGAACAACCCTGAGTTGAGGGCGTTGACAGCAGCTTCTATCTGCCAATCTCCCTGTGGATATTGTTGCAGTACTGGCAGACAGACAGCCAGGGCTTGTGGGTCGACAGATCCCCTCTTTCAGCAGGTTATCATTTCCAATTAAACCCTTTCATCCTAACATACAGTCAACTCCTTGGCCAGCAGTAAGAAGAAGGAGAAAAAAAGACTTGAATAAGACATTATTAGTCTTTTTCAACAGGTCCCCATTTTTTTTTCCAAACTCATGCCTGTAGCTGAAGGGGTTGGGCAATCTTTTAAAGCATTACAGTTCAAGATTCTTCAGGTATCTTGATCCAAATAGCTCAGAACTTCGGCCGTCTAAGGTGGTCACGTTCTGTTTAGAGATAAACTTTCAAAATTGTATCGGATTGACACACCGGCATGTTCTCTCTAACATGTGTACCGGCACAAGGACCTTTTTGTTTTGCCGTGTTGTGGTGGGACCCACTGTGGACAGCGCTGTTTCTATCCAGTGTGCAGGAGACATGAAGGAATGTGTGCAGAGCTCAGTAACTGTCTGTTGAAAAAAAACCCTCGCAACATCTCATTTCCTTTAATAAGATGGCCTCAAAGGCATCCGGATGAACCAACTAAATACAGATTAACCCTCAGTATCATCAGCAACCACTCCATCATCATGACTAACTCAGTCATGCATGTGTGTGTGTGAATGTGTGTGTGTGTGCAAGAATACTTACACTCAATTTTTACAATACTCAAGTTTTAAAGTAAGTTTTTAACAATTCCAACTGGCCACAAAACACAGAAGAAGTCACTCTGTTGAAAGCCCAGCAAATAATTAATTTCATGCCACATTATTCTTCATTAGAAATCGGCAACGGCAGATATGGTGCTTTCAGCCCTTTAATGTCCCAGTTTTAGAAAGGAAATGGGTGTAACTTTGAGAGTGATTGTTTTTTCTTTTTTTTTTTTTTTTTTTTTTTTTTGATAATTCACAATTTATAAGCACCATGCTCACAATGATTTTGCACACCCAATGCTGTTGAGAACTCCAGCTTTCTAAAGCAAATGCACTCAAACGGGCATTTAAATCTAACATCAGATTTTTCTGAAGCAGCATTAAAACCTTACCGCTTCAGACTAAACAAAACAGTGTTGACTTGGCTTTGTTCCTTTCTTTGTGGTGAACACGTTCTAGTCAAAGATGATGCTATTTAAAAGCACACATTATCTACAACATAGTGCATGTTTCACTCCATTAAAAAAAAAATAAAAAAAAGACTGTTTCATCTTCACAACCACATCAAGGAGATTCAGCGGCATCCCGAAAGACTTGTTTGAGCAAGGCTGAGAACTGAAACACTGAACTTTACTTGCAAGAAGACCACTCTGTCCACTGATGCAGAGGCCTTCTAGAAGTTTATTTTCCTTGTTCCTCAATGTGATGCATTGGCACATATGTGCAGTCTGACCAACTGCCTAAACACAAAAACACATAGAAACAAATTACAACATTCAGGAAACTGATAACGTTTCCTGGTAAAACATTGCTGTCCTGTTGTATCTCTATATATCAGTAGTGCTGCCAAATGCTTAAACTGTAGAATGAACTTATATAAAAAAAAAGATTTACTTGACTTAGTGGTCTTTAAACAGATTCAGGTGATAATCTTCATGTTTGACTGATATTGGTAAAATAAGCCATCAACTCGATGTAGAAATCTACAGAAAACCCCCCTAATTATCAATTTGATCACAATTTTATGAGTGATACTTTTTACAGAAGATCCAAAAAGGTTGTCTGTTGAGTAAAGCAAGCTAAATCATGCTCCAACCACTCAGCTTCAGGGCATTACGAGCTACAAGCGTAGCTTGGTTACAACCTTAAAACCTGTCTGTAGTTCCCAGCCAACTGTTCTGGCATGCGAGTTTGCTGTGCACCTCGTCTAGTTTTACAAAGAGGGGTTTTAAGTGCAATTCAATTCACAATTTCCTCTCTAAAGTAAGATACACTCAGAAATGTGGCCCCTCTAACCCATACCGACTTCCTGCTCCAAGAGAAGAAAGCACACACGTGGATAATAGTCAAAAATTGTTTTTTGCAACATATGAATGAACTTCATATACTCATCAGCTTAGTCCAATTAAAATCACACATTTGTGTTCTTTATTCAAACAGATTTGCCCGTTATGACGAGCTGAGCAGGCTTTAAAATTTAAATAGTTAAAATAAAACGCGATAAAGCTGAGAGAAGAGTACAAATTTGACAGTGTAGATGGGAAGAACCCAAACGAGAGAGAAGAAAAAGAAAGGTAAAGGAAGGAATGTTATCAGAGCATAGATACCTAAGGTAAAGGTACACCGTAAGAAATACTAGGATAATCCTCTTGGTTTTAATGGTTTAGAAATGCTATGAAAGATTAGGTAAACAGTGCATTTGATTAATGGGAAAAGAAGTCAATTGGCCATGGAGCGTGAAGCAGCACACAATGCTCCTTTCATATCCTGGTGCTGCTGAGAGCAGACACTGTCACAGGGACGTCTTGGCACAGAAGCGGTTTTGCACATACCTCCGCTGGAGAGAATGCTATCTCACACTTTTAAAGATTTGGAAACTTGAGGAAGTACTAATGTGCACTTACTCACAAGAGCCATGCGCACGCACACACACATACACAACAGGTAAATAGTGTAAGTAAGCGAGGACAGGTAAGTGATGGATTTTATGTCAAATTAAAGGCTTCACTTTCTTATCTGAAATTTTGCAATGCACACTCAAAACAAATCTCCAAAGCCCACCCCCATTTTATTCTTCTGCATATCCTGTCTCCAGGTAAAGGTCAGCTAGCCCAGGTGCTTGCCCTCCACTTGACTCCTTTCCAACAGACTGCAGCTAAAGCAGATTCTGCAGTGACCCATTCTAACTCAATGTCATCTATGCATGATCAAATACCCCCAAAACAGCTTAGTGGAGCCAAGCCAAGGCCTCAGGTCTAGGGCATTAGTCATATGGTAATCCAAATGGCGAATGAGGGGAGAGCCAAACAAACTAAAAAGCCATTTTGAAAATGTTTTTCCATGTTTAGATACATGCAAAGACCTAGACTTTTAGCAGGTGTTTGTTTAACGGAAAATCACATTACTATGGTATTAAAGCTGAATCCACGGCATATTTACATATTAACTGCTGTAATACTTCAAAAGCACAAATTTCCTCTAAGGACACTCCTTTTCCACAGTGAATGAAGGGTTTGTGCACAGTACATATATTTGAAAATGAACTAATTTAAATGAAGCATACATGTACAATTGTTATTTTAGCCTGATACAAAGGTCATATATTTTTTTGTACTAAAGAACAAAAGAGTTAAATGAATAATTTACATTGATTATTTAACATCCCAAATGATCATGTCAAGTTGCGGTGGAGAAGGGGCTTTTGAAACAATACACGTGTGCTCACTTCCTAAGGTCACCTTTTAACACTCTGATGCCTGTTTACGAATGTATTTCAGGAGACTGGAGGTTAACTGCTTAACACACTAAACAGGATGATTTGTGTGGTTTGTTGGGACTCTTGACCTCGACCCTCAGCACAATCCTGACTGACTAAACAGGATCAGAAAATTTGTTAACCACCAATGTTGAACAAACTGTTCCTGAACTTCACAATTGACACAATGTTTTTTCTACATATTAAAAAAAAAAAAAAAATCATATAAACTGAAACAGATATCACCAAACTGTATTTCCCACATGTAAAAGTATGTTTATTTTGCCATATATTTAGGAGTACTAACAATCAGACAGATATGACTCAACATGCAAGGATACCAGAGTGGCTGCTAATCCCTTATCCATGGCCAGAGGCAGCAGAAGGCAGCATAAGCTCTCCTGTCCTCCCTGCTATCACCTGCCTATTTACTGCCATGTCATCCCTACGGCGCTTTCAGCCACTCTTTTCCCCTTCTCTTTTCCTCCTTCCATCCGCTAATCCTCTTTAAAGACATTACCTGCTAATATATCCAGTCAGAAGGTATAAAAGCCCAGCTATCTCTTTACTGCCATCGGCAGTATGCTAAATAGGCCATTAATGGAGGAAGGTAAATGGGGGGGATATCGTGGTTTTGACCCCAAATACCATTCAGATCTTGGTCTATTTGAACGCCTCTCTGAGGTGTAGCATGTGCTGGGTCACAAGGAGCTGAGGGAGAAGAAGGAGACTGTGGTAAAAGAGTTCAAGTGACCGGCCTTTACTTTAAATGCCTAATATTTAGAGTAGCATTTGCAAGCCAACTGTAAAAAGCAAACATGATGTCAAAAATTCAATATTAAATATCAAGAACACGTGTTATGAAAAACACTTTTTCATTTAGTTTTGTAAATAACATACTTGGTATCAAACCAATATGGGGGAACGTCACTCAATGGTGCCCCCATGTGATAGACTAAAGTAACTGAACAAACATTTTTAAGTTCATTACTCTCTTTTCCTCTCTCTACCTTTCTAAAATTTTATCAACAAAGAGGTCAGAACAAGTCAGCTCCATAACATACCCACAGCCTTTATGAAGTGTATTGATACAAAGAAAGAGACATAATGAGTTAAATATCCACAACACCCTTTTTTCCTGGGTCCTGACTTCCATGTGGCTAAACTTCTGTTTTATGTAACATTTTTGTGAATAATAAGATAAATCAAACTCAAAACAAAAACATGGTTGTTCTCATCTCCTTACTTGAGCAGGTTAACCCTCAAACTACACTGACTGACAAAGTTCACTTGTTGACTTGGCCTCAAGGCAGGGCAGCTGTTCATTTTACTGCTAATAGAGTGCCAGTGACATTATTTTAATGAGACATCTCTAATGAGTGCTGACAGCTAAGGCAGAACAGCGCTGAATCGACTCACCTCCTCCAGGTTTAGCAGCATTGGTGTGTACATAGAGAGCCCTCCTCTGGTCAAAGCAGGAGTAAACCAGCACACACAAAGGTGCTTCAGGAAATACATTCCCCCTCTCCTTTTCCATGACGGTTACTCACTAAAATGAGACGTTAGCGTCATATTTAATCGTAGTATTCTATTGTATGCAAACTATTTAAGATGTGAATCAAACTATTTGTTTTTACAAATAATTTATAATGTCAACATTATCAGAGGCAATGCAATAAACGCTGTGATTGATAAATGTTTTAAAAATCTGATGCTTTAATGTGGGATAACAGTGAATTTAGTAAAGTTAATACAAAATTAAGCATAAAATCTTCATTGTAAATAATATGAACTCCACTAGAGGGTAGCACAGTATCAGTTGTGTCGCAGAAATATAAAGCATCTCATATGTTTTATGACACGTTGATTGATTATAAAATACCAGCATATTCTACAACTACCCTACAACTTAAAATATTTTTTGTTTTGTAAGCACAACCTGAAAAGAAAAAAGCTTTTCTGTACCTTAAGAATTATAAGGTTTAAAATATTTAAGAAAGAATGCTTGTATTTGAATTGGAAGGATAACAAATTAAAATCACAATTTGCCAAAGCTCTCTCATAAGAGGTCTGTCATTTATTCTTCTGACAGTATTTATCATTTTTTGTCAATGCCAAGAGTCAAATACAACCCATTATACAAAGGAATTTGCTCTTAATTGACCAAATATCACAAAATGACCTGAAAATGAAGGAGAATTCGCTGACTTAAAGACTTCAACCGATTCCTGTACAACTACATTTATAAACAATACTGAATGGTTAAATTAAACATCATGTTCCAACTTTAAGGATCATCAAAAGACAAGATTCACGCACAAACAGTACATGAATTATTTGACATCCATGCACAAAAAAGAAAAACATTGTTTAATGGTGGCTGAGCTAAATAGCTTATTTTGTTACTTTGTATGTACTTACTTAATATAAAATAACTCAACTTTAACTGAAAGCATTTCTTTAAAATACTTTGAATTTTGTCTCACTTGTCATTACTTGCCTTCATTTTTGGCAAATTCTGTAACAAGTTTCTGCATAATTTATTTAGGTAATGTAACAATACGGTGGCAATCTGATCACCAGACTTAACAAAAAAGTTAATAGCTATTTGAAAAGCTTTATTACATGGGACACAATGTTGCAGATACACTGTAAAACACAATTCTTACCTTATACTAAACTGTTTTAAACCTTAACATAGCGTAAGGAGCTGACACACTAACATTATTAACAACCTATTTAAAAAAAATAGTTCCTCTTAATCAGAGAAGTAACTCAATACATTAAATGGACTATTGTCCTAATTGGAAATGTGGATTAAAGTAAGAATATTGCTGAACTGAGACACAAAAGAAAGTGTCAGTAAAAGTATTTCAAATATTTACTAAGGACTTAAGTTCTTTGAAGATACTATGAAGCTCTTCAAGCACCTCGGTTATGTCGACGAACAGTGTGTGTTCAGCAACAGCATCTGAGTGTTGTGAATTGTGGCAGCAGCAGTCTTGACTGTCAGGGAGGAGCAGAGTACACAACCATCCACCCACAGGGGGGAGACGGGTGGGTATGATGATGCAGTGCCACTGCTGGGTGACAACAGAAGCTTCTTATCACAGCAGTAGATAAGAAAAGAAACTAGTCTTTTTTTTTTTCTTCAATCCCCACAGAGGAGTGCAGTTGCCTCCTAAATCCAACACCAACTATTATATAACTCAATTATTAAACTGACAGTCTAAGCCTCCACCACCGAAGCATTGACAACATTGCATTATTGGTTGTTTGCTTAAATATTACCAGCTCTGTGGATAGAGATGCCGCCTCTTTGTCAGGGGCTCATTCATCTCTCTTAAACCCATTATTTCTGATGCTGTGAACATTTGAAACCATCATCAAATGTGGAAAGCTCAAAGCTTTCATTCTACAAGTAAATATCAAATTTACAGAAGACCAATGACACTGATTATTTTGACACAAGACTCGGCTTTTGTTGATGGGAAAGAAATTGAGCTTAAAAAGAAAAATTTTACATAAGGAGCTTACAGAATGTGGACACTAGTGGACTTTGTTTTATACCCCAATCATTTCTGAGAATCTTGCCAATGACAACACCTTGCAATCAGAGCTGTCAAATCTTGTTAGAAGGAGCAGAGGGTTCAATGTGGATCAAAAATGCTTTTCTCCGAATTGTAAATGAAGTCTGAACTTCATACAGGTTTCATTTTATTTCACGTGTGGAAAGCGCAGTGCTACTAAACAACAGTTAAGAGAGATTTTAAAAAAAAGAAGGAAAAGAAAGAAATTAGTAAATTAGTAAAACAAAATGACATAGGTATGGTATCATCTACATCTTACAGCACCTAGGCGAAGTGAATAATACTGAATTTTTTTTTTAAGTACCTGTCAAACACTAGTCATATGTCAGGCAATTCTTAATACTGGAAAACTGGAAAAGTACAAGAAAATGAGGGTTTCTGACAGCAGCCAAACTGATGTCAGACAACTGGAGGACTGCATTTCCAAAATGGCACATTTAGAGTTTGCCTAATTTGGCAAAGAAAACGGAAGTTTGCCACGAGTCTTGTGCGCAAAAGCCATTCTACTGAACAGGGTTGAAAATAACTTGTTTCTTAAAATTCAAGCGAGTGTTCAAATTTAAACAGTGATTATTAATAATTTACATTTTCTCCAAAGCTGTAGCTGATTACTGACTTCTTCAACTAAAAAAGGTGAAACCATAAATAAATGAATAAATAAATAAACAGAAATTCAACCACTCCCCCAGGCATTGCATCATTTTCCTTTAGGTGTTTCAATATCCTTTTTTTGATACCTGTGATCATTTCTACTTCAAAATAAGTGCATAGATTTGGATTTAATTGTTAAATGCAGCAACACCTGACAAAACAATGAATTTATAAGGGAAAAAAATGGAATAAGATTAGAATGGCGTCTTGAGAATTTCACATGTAGGCCTACTCAAATGAGCTATAATTACACCGAGTCCAACCACCAAAGATATTTACAAGTCTTTCTTTTCTGTGGGTCCAAGTCAAGTACTTCCTACTCCAACACACCTGAGTCAGATGAATGTCTCGTTGCCAGGCTTCTGCAGAGTTTAACAACAGCAATCAGTGTAATGAAATACTCGGATAGTCACATTACAGGGAGGAATGTTCTAATGGTGCGTAGTCTAGTCCAGGTGCAGTGCGTTAATGTGTGCTTCTGGATGGGGGAGGGGCTTACACGGAGCTACTGCCGTTACCGAGAGTTGTAAAACTTTCACATTAGTCACCAGCAAGCAAACAAACAAACAAAAAAAAAGGTCGATAGACTTAGTTGCTTTTTTTCAAATGGAGTCGCTACATCGGTCTGAAAAACTGCTATATAGCACCAAAGATGCCAAGTTATGAGCTCAATATAATCGTTGTATGGGGAAATTATGCACTTACAGTCGTTCCGCCTTCTGCTCTGAAGTCGCTTTTATACAGTCTATGAATTAAATAGGATCATTTGGGGGGGAAAAAAGAAAAAAAAAACTTTGTTTTTTCTGTAATTAATTAATCCTAATTAATGCGTCTAAGTCCCTCTGATCCATACTGATCCATAGTGTCCACTACTTAAATACTTTTTTCTAGAATATGCATGGCTCAATCTTAATATTGAATATATATGTATATGTTGTAGTTTCAATTTTTGGCTAAGTGATACACAGGACAAGAATATGACTATATCTTTTATATAATGTGACAATATTAGCATATTATTTTATAAATATTTTAATCGAATTGATTAAAATAAACTAAATAAAATTTAAATAGTTAAAAATAAAGAAAAATATCAGTAATTGCCTATAGTATATAGTGTATCAAAAAAATTGTACAGGTAGCTTACATCTCAGAAAATTAGAATATTATGAAAAATATTTTTTGTTACTCATTTCAGAATATGAAACCCAGATATATAGATTCATTACACATGGAGTGAAACATTTCAACCATTTATTTCTTGAAATTTTGATGATTGTGGCTTATAGATAATGAAAACCCAAAATGCAGTGTCTCAGAAAATTTGAATATTGTGAAAAACTTCAATCTTGGAAAGTCATGGTGTCACACCCTAATCAACTAATTAACTCAAAATACCTGCAAAGGCAGCCTGAGCCTTTAAATGGTCTCTCAGTCTGGGTCAGATACACAAGACTGCTGACCTGACAGATGTCCAGAAGACAATCATTGACATCCTCCACAAGGAGGGAAAGCCACAAAATGTTATTGCTAAAGAAGCTGGTTGTTTACAGAGTGCTGTATCAAAGCATATTAATGGAAAGTTGAGTGGAAGGAAAAAGTGTGATAGGAAAAGATGCACCAGCAAAAGGGATAACCACAACCTTGAGAGGATTGTCAAGCAACATCCATTCAAGAATCTGGGGGAGCTTCACAAGGAGTGGACCAAAGCTGGAGTCAGCACATCTAGAGCCACAATGCACACACAAATCCTAGACATGGGCTACAAAAGTCGCATTCCTCGTGTCAAGCCACTCCTGAACCAGAGAGAACGACAGAAGCGTCTTACCTGGACTAAGGAGAAAAAGGACTGGACTGTTTCTCAGATTAAATAAAAATTTTGCGTTTAATTTGGAAATCAAGGTTCCAGAGTCTGGAGGAAGAGTTGAGAGGCACAGAATCCATGATGCTTGAAGTCCAGTGTGAAGTTTCTACAGTCAGTGATGATGTGGGGAGCCATGTCATCTGCTGATGTTGCTCCACTATGTTTTCTGCAGTGCACAGTCAACACAGCTATCTACCAGGAAATTTTGGAGCGCTTCATGCTTCCTTCTGCTGACAAGCTTTATGGAGATGCTGATTTAATTTTCCAACAGGACTTGTTACCTGCCCACACTGCCAAAGGTACCAAAAGGACAATTCAAGAATTGTCCTTTCCGCTGGGTCCGAGTATGGTTGGTCCATTGCTCATGCTTGTGTTTGTGTTTGCCTCCAGTGTTCACTTCCCTTAGTTTCAGTTCATTAAAACTTCTTGATATTCTGCATCCCTGGTTCCAAATTCTGCATTTGGGTCCTCACCTCCACCACCCTCATGACAATTACAGCTGGTACTTCTTGTGAAACCATAAATAATGGTTATGATGATGATCCTGAAGTCTTTTTCTCAGTTGCTGCCTTTTTGGATCCTATCAGGTGATGACTTATATACTCAGACGGATTACTTTGATTCATCTGCACTTGACCGTCAAAAATTAGTTTTACACTTGTTTTTTTTAAACTTTGTAGGAACACTGTCCCACTCAATGTGTTTTAAGCTACTTTTTAAAATATATGTATCAATTTACTAATGAATGATTTATTACTTAATAACACAATGAATCGCCACCAAGAAATCTAACATTGATCTTTACTTTTCACGTTTTCCAACACAGAGGGTGTTGGTGAAAGTTGAAGCAAAACTCTAACCTGGAGGTGATCAGCATTTTTCTGTCTTCACTTTTAGCAAGTCATTTGATGCATGCATTATTGCTTAGTGTACCAAACTGCTGTTAGATCTATGTTTTTATCTAAGCTTCTCAATATCACATAAGGAAAACACAGAGGCGGACAAAGTAGGTCAAAGTATCGATGGGCTCATCTTAGGACTGACCTTGCTGTAATTTTTTTCTGGAATAACAACCAGAAGGAGGAGAGGAAGAGGAGAAGGAAGAGTTTTAATGCAATGAAGACAACACCTGATGTAAATGTGTGATCTTGATAAAGACGAACCCAGACAGACCACATTCCACATATTAGTAAATAAGAGTAGCCTAACAAACTGTAGAGCTTTGAAACTCACATATCATGCTAATACGTGAGGTACATGTATCAAACTTACCATGATCAGACTTTACACACAGTCATTAACACATGAGAAATACAATTTTAACTCCACTTCTTTGTACTTCAGCACAAACAGACTGAAACACTGCCAAATACTCTGTAAACAAATAGAAGTCACTCTTCTTAAATGAGTTTATGGAGTTAATAAAGAATGTTTTAATCAGTGGAGTAGCTCTTAATATTCCTAAAGTACAGATCTCAAATACTGTATTGCCATGAAAAAAACCCCATAAAGTTTTGGATGTGAAGATGTGCAAACAGTTTCATTGTATTGTGTAATCTAACTCATGGTCTGTGGAGCTGCACAGAACTCACTCTTACATATAGGTAACCTGCAAATGCCTCTGGAGCACAAAGTGCTTAAAAATCTCACTGTAGACTTTGGTCTAAAGGTGTCAGAAAACACAATATGTTGCATTTGTTTTATAAAGGGCTGCAGAGTAGTATTTCTGGTCAGTGTGCTTTTGCTAAATTGGTAGCAGGTGGCCACATGTAATTAATCACGCTTCATTTACATCACATACATATGCTGTTTGAACCTGGGGAGAGATGACAGAGGGACAAAGTTAGTAAAAGGCAATTCATTCTGCAATGCCATAATAAAGACTGTGCTTTTGTGGAAAACCTTGGGACCTTGCATGTGGGTGGCATTTTGTTTTTTTTGTTTTTTTTCTCAACACAAACCATAAATCTAATCATTGCTGCAGTAAAGCTACACTCCTTCACGGTCAGGAAAATCCTTGATGGCAATAGCCTCTTTTGCTATGACAATGCTTCCTGTCATGCAGCAAACTTAAAGATCTGCTGTATCTTTTTGCCTGATATAACAAGACCAATTCATAGGCTTATGGCTTCCATGCCACCACAGGTCTAAGCTGTTTTCATGGGATAAGGCGATTATACAAGAACTGGCAAGTCTTTTTAAATATAGTGGCTGATCAGTGCATATGCTATTGCTATATTGAGAATAAGTCCCAGATTTAGATGTTTCAAATAAACTTAAATAAAATGAATTTGACAAGTTATCACTGTAGAGATGTGGAGTGTTTGACCTTCACAGACTTTGCATTTTCAACAAAGTGTCGCCATAAGACATTCAATTGGAAATAAAGTGGCCTGCTTATGTTATCTGTTGCTCCCTCTGAGTCACCCAAGCACTGTATCAACGTATGAATCATAAAACTGACCAGAAGTTTGGCTGTGCATGCAGATAGGTTTTCTCAAGGAATTGAGACTTTTGTCCAAGCACAAATGAACAAAGAATAATATGGAAAGACAGGAACTGAAATTGTGCAGGAGCCAGTTGGGGCTCAAGCCAGGCATGTGTTCATTGTGCCACAGGCACAAGCCATCTAGCTGTGCTCTCAATCACGCATCTACTGCATACTATTCCCTTGACTAAGCTCACGGGTATTTCCATTTTAAGCACATTCCATTTTAATGTCTGAAGTCCTATAAATTTTTTTGAGATTTTCATCCTTGTGGAAACTTCTAATTTCCAGAAAAATGTACAATTAGACACGCACATACACACAGCCAACAGTAGCAAAATAACGTACCAAGTCAAGCCATATACACTCAGAGTAGGAAGGTCCTGACACCGTGATCTCTCATTAAAACTCACACTCAGAGCTTCATTTAAAAAACTACTGAGAGTGTCTTACCGTCACGGTTGTGTACAGCGATGTTATGCTCATTATCAGAGAAAGGACATCAAAGCAGATGGGCGAGCATATCAGAGCCTGGAATGGCTGCAGCAAATTATGTGTAGCCAAGATAAAACCAGCCATTTGAGGTTTGGCCAAGAAGAAAAGGCAGAGAGCTGGATCAACAGTATATTCAAGATAAAAGCCGTTTGACATCTGTCAAAGGAGCATGCTGAGAGATGCACTAACTTCTGCGTACAAAAGTAACACTGTTTAGACGAGGGAATACTGAAGACAAAAGAATAAACTGCTTAAACCCCAAATCTCTATGTGGAATTTGTTGTGATGTCTGTGGTTAAATGAGACTGATGAGAAATTTCTTTTCAGTGATAAATTCAGTAAATGAGCACAGGTGATTTCTAGATAAATCTGTAACAGTTGTTTTAAACAAGCTGATTAAGAAATAACACTAACCAAATGTAGCTGACTGATGCCTATGAAGATCATGTAACCGGATACAATGTGATCTCAGGAACAGAATCATGCAATCTCTCGTGTGACAATAACTCTGCTGGCACTAATGCACATAATAACATGCAAACCCAAGAAATTTGGTATTTGTGAGCTACCATCCTGCAGGTTTTAGTGCTTCCCTGCTGTGACATACTTGACCCAAATCGATGGTTCATTAACTGACAGGTGCAGAAGATGGAGAACCTTTTCATTTGAATCAAATGTGTTGAAGCAGGGAAACACTAAAACTCGCAGGATGGTAGCTCACAAGGACCGGAGTTGGAGACCCCTGCTGGGGTTTTGTTTCTGAAATATCAATGATGTTGGATCTAGCAATACATCTGCTTCAACTGCTGATGTGTTTTAATACTGTGGAGTGCAATGGGAACTCAGATTTGGAGAAAATATTGCCAGTATTTTTTGTTTATAAATATTTAATATTTTTCCTATTAAAAAGGTTAAAACTTAATAGAAAGAAAGCCACGTTTTTATCGTTTTAGCAGTGGTGTATTCATGCAACACAAAAACTGATAGTCATGATTTTAAATGATTCATCTTAAAGGGCAGGAAAAAGTTAACAGATGTATGAAACTAACAGTAAACTTTGCATTACTTAATTTTTTAGAAAGGTAACATTATGAAACTTATATATGAAAGAATTGGAGCACATTATTGCCACAAAATGTCTGTACTGAACATTTTTTCCACCTTGGTTTTTGCAAAGGTGACGCCAAGACGTTTAACTTGATCTTTAAAAGGGTTGCTTTCACCAATTTGTTCATCAAAATGACAATAAAAGAAAGCTACTTATCGATTCAGATATAGTTGTGACCTCTTACCTCATTAAGTCAGTGTTTGTAACCAAATGAAATTGAACTTTATCCTGATTAGCACCACAGAAAATTAATGCTGTTAAGAAAAATATAATAATAGAATGTAGTTTCACCATCAGTTACCTCATGAAGGGGAAAGGGCAGAAGCGTCTCTGTGGAGTTAATTAAAAAATCTCTGCAGCCACTATTGGCAATTTGTCATTACGTATAAGTAATGGGTTGGCGAGACAGCTGCACATATGACCACTGTTGTAACAAATAGACCAGTTTCAAATCATGTAGCTGGACTCAGGTGATGTCTCTTTCAATTAAACATCATAGATTCATCAGTGCTTTTAATAATAGTCGAAGAATTAATAGGACTTTAATGGTTCTTTGAAAATTAGCTATTTTAACTTCCATCCTTTGCGCGGAGCCCTCAATGAGGAAATTAATTGAAATCTTCTAAGAACCCACATTTACATGGTGTTCTGTGACAGTGGTAAATTGGTCTATTTTATATTCAGAGAGTATGTGAAAATAGAAACTACTGTATGACTAATGTAGTCACATATCATCCAATTAACACATTATTTTTTTAGAGTTGTGTTGTGTTTACAACACTTTACTACCCCTAAGCCCCCCCACTCATGGACAAATGAACTGTCTTTAAGCCTCAGAACCTCTTTGAAGCTCATGCATTGATTTCCATGACAGAGTATGTTTGTTTTAAAGGTTTGAATGTAACGGCCTAAGCTTTCTTTTACCCTCATTTAATATATACAAGAATTTACAAAATTCTCAAACTCTTTGCTTTAGTATTATGTATCACAAATGATGAAATCCATATATTTCTTTAGCTATTTGTCAAAAATAGCATTTTAGTTACTTTTTATACTCAGTGTTATCTCAGATCCATTTCAATTAATCAGGTTCTGAGTTGTTTTTCTTTTCAGTGACATGCAACCTTTGCAGTCTTTCTCCATTATATCCTAACTTTTAGACTGTAAGACGTGAAATATGGATGTCTGTAGTATCTTATATTAAGTTTTTGATCTGTTTTAGATAAAGCCAAACTCCTCTTTTGGAAGTGGGGTACTATGTGATAATATGTGTAGAATCCCCAACTTCCTGTACCTCAAGAGAATATCAAAGCTTACTTTGGTATCCATCAGCACATTTTGATTTTTCTGGTGTTTGTCAAGGGTACAGAAAAGAGGACACAGTTTTAATATTTTATACTTCTTTATATTTCTCGAGCATTTTACTTAAAAATCATCATAATGTATGCAAATCAGAACCACACACTTTATTAGTATTTGACAGTAACCAAATAATGATGGAAAGGGTGTACTGAATTGCAATTTCTTGAAGAATTTTAAGTATATTTTCCTCATACTGACTCCAGACACTTTTAAGCTATTTCATTAGTTTCACAGCGATGTATAGAAATTATTCCACTCTTTATATAAAAACAAAATGTAGGTTTTGTTACATTCCCTATAGCTCCTCTCTGCTTCCATGAAATGCAACATTGAAATGGATTTCCAGGCAATAATGCAATCCTAATAATAGTTTATTAGTACGCCATATGATTAAAATTAAATTACATTGATCTGTTTTCTGCAAAAGACACACATGAAGCCTGCAATTAGGTCAGAGCCACTGAAAACACCGCATTCCTTACAGTGTGATTTCCTTTGCAGGGCTGGGGAGTGTATTCACTCTATTCTATGCAAGAGGAGGGAGCACTGCTGCACTATGGACCAATACACTGATGTGCATGGTCCAGCGCTGTGTCCATTCAAAGTGTCATCTAAGTCTGAGTCATTGCGGGCTCTGATCTCTGTAATCTAAAGGATGAACAACGGAGTTAAATGTAAGTGTTGACTGCTGAGAAATTTTTTATTTAACTAAGTGACAGTGATGATTCAGTTTGACTTACAAAACACTGATCAGCGACACGGCACGATTTCAACATTCAGAAACTTAATACGTGTATGTTTGCACCAAAACTGACTTAACCGTGACGCTTATGACATCAGCCTAACCACCAGGCACGTCATCGTGCGTCGTGAGTCTATTTTTTACACTAAAAGACTATTTTTGAACAGGAGTGCGCCCGTGAAGTTTAGATAGGAGGGAAACACACTGAACCTTAGGTAGCTGGGAGCATTATGTGGCTTGCTTTCACGTCTTTGTACAAAGCTGTCCATCATAGTGCGCAATTGCGCAGCAAGGAAGCCTTGAGCTGTGATACCAGTGTCATGACCAGGGGTGGGGTGGTGGGGGGGTGGGGGGTCGACGACCGCAGCGCCTCAAGAAAACAAGCTTTCTGCTGTGACACCATTCCAGGAAAACAGACTTCCAGATTCCTTCGCGTAATCACAACAACGAGCTGTAATTAATCAACGCTTTTTGAAGGATCACTTCGTTTGTTGAGGAGGTTTGAATCCTGGAAGGGGTAAGCATGATTTGGACTCAAAACTCATTGTGACTGCAACGCACGATGGCAGTTTGCAACAGGACTGTGGATGTTTTCTCTACAAGTCTGGATATTTAAGAGGAGGCACCATGGACGCAGCGGACGTAGTTGCTTCGGCGTTGATTTTGGGGATTATTGTCGTTTCGCTGCTGTCCAATGTCGTGGTGCTGATCTGCTTTCTGTACAACCCGGAGATCCGCAAACAGGTACCCGGTCTTTTTATTCTAAACTTGACGTTTTGCAACCTGTTGCTAAGCGTATCCAACATGCCACTAACTCTGGTCGGGCTTATCACCACCGGGTACCCTGGAGGCAGCGGCCTCTGTCAAATTGTTGGTTTCCTCGACACTTTTCTCACCACTAATTCCATGCTAAGCATGGCAGCTCTCAGCATCGATAGATGGGTGGCGGTTGTGTTTCCCCTGAGCTACCACTCAAGAATACGACACCGGGATGCAGTGTTGGCGCTTGGATACACGTGGATACATTCACTTTGCTTTTCCACTGTGGCCACCTGGCGCTCCTGGGTCGGTTATCATCACCTTTACGCATCATGCACTCTTTGCAACGTGAGGGCGAAGGGATCTGGGACGCAGTTCATCGTTTTCTCTGTGGCTTTGCACTCTCTCACATTCCTCCTCACACTGGTTGTGATGTGTGTAACGTATCTAAAAGTGCTCAAAGTTGCAAGGTTTCACTGTAAACGCATCGACGTGATCACAATGCAAACCCTGGTGCTTCTGGTGGATATTCATCCCAGGTAAACATCCATCATAGACATATCAATCTAATCCATTTTCTTTTGATTCATTCACTCTCAGTTTAATGTTTGAGTGGTTTTTCTTTATTGTATTTTGTTATTTGTTCAGCATGTCAGTGGGACCATTAATGATTCACCCATAAAGCACAAACAAAGAAGAAACGACAGGTCCAGGCAATCAATAGGATTTTCTATTTTTTGCTCTCCATACTGTACTTTGTGGATAATAATAATAATAATAATAATAATAATAATAATAATAATAATAATAATAATAAACAATAATGATCATTTTCATATTCTTTTTTAATCATTATCATTTTTATAATCGAAGCATCTCCTTGTTTATGCTTGGAAGTTTCAGATTTTATGTGTGTGACATAATTCCCAAAAAGATCTGTTTTTCCCACATTTATGTGGCAGATTGTTGGATTTAAGCTATTTTGATATCTCATCAACTCTGCAATTTAAATCATTCTCAGTCTGTGCAGTGTGAGAATTCTCAAACGTAATTATCTGAGATTAGAGCACGGTCGACTGCCTTCTTTGTGTCCATCCCACATGTTTTTTTCCTCAGATTCCTCCATCACATCTAAATGTCTCTGATCATGCCTCTGGGAAGATAATGATACCTGTGTGCTTTGTCAGTGTACGCCAGAAATGCTTGGATGAGCAGAAGCGGAGGAGGCAGAGGGCCACCAAGAAGATCAGTACATTCATCGGCACATTTGTGGTGTGTTTCACACCTTATGTCATCACTAGGTGAGTTGAGATCTATAACGTTGTATATGGGTTTTTGTGTGGGTGAGTGTGGAAATGTGTCTCCAATTTTATAATTTATGCACATCATTTGAATGTAAGATTTTCATTATCTTTGTTTGCTTGTGTATTGCTTGTTTCAAGGACAAAATTTGAGAAATTGTGAACACAGCATCCCTGAGACAGTAAAGTTGAATAGAATATGTATTTACAGAAAGAAAATGTAATTGTTTGGACATTATTGTCCTTGCTCTCTTGTCAAGAATCCATTTAACTGTTTGTTTCTGAATTTTTACATCTTAATGCAGTAATACTAATGATGCCAGTGATTCAGAAACAAGATCAGAAACACACTTGTCATCGTTATCACAAAGTTCAATAACAGAGATGTGTTTATGAATTACTTAATAAATGCAGTTTTAATCAACACAAAAAACTAACTAATGAAAAAAAAGAGACAAAAACCATTTTACATCCACAAAAACTCAATAATGACATTTAAGTGGAATGAAATAAGGATATCCCCACCATATCATAGCACCCAGAGAGTTTCATCATGCTTCAGATGTCTTCCACTCCAGTTGCATTGATATAAGAAATAGCCCAGCGGCTGCAATTTGCCTTTTGGACTGTCAGTGACTTTTTCTTCCCATTTGTGCTTTATTTGAGGTAGAATCGTAGAGCTCTTCTCTCCAGGGCCAATAAGCCCTCACTGGTGTGTTCTGTCCAAATGTTTGGCCTACAGCAAGGCAGCAAGCGACCCATTTGTCTACTCCCTCCTGCGTCACCAGTACAGGAAAACCTGCAGCCTTCTGGCCAACAAAGTCCTCAGGAGGAGTCCGCTCAACTCTTCCTCTCTCCGGACAGAGAGCACTGCAAGGGTGTGTGCAAACAACTCCAACACAACCAACAACACCCAACCACCAACTGACAAACAGCTCGGACAGTGAATGTTGTCAAGTTCAAAGACAATTATGACATTTTAGATGTCTTGGATGTGACATCTTACTCTGAAGTTCACACTTATGAGAAGAAGGGTATGACAGAGGACTGACCTCTGTGATTTGGTCAAATTATAGCTAATGGGGTTGCCACTTAACTGAAGCATAAGGGTGACAATATTTTATCATCTTCTGTCAACAAAGACCATGAAAAGGTCAAAACCAACTCTGTGTTAATGTGTTTCTTCATAGTGTCTACTCCACAAGCTTTCACTCGGCTGAATACTCAACTGTTCCTGCCAAGGGCATAACATCTGAAAATAGGTCACAAATAAACACTTTGCATTGTAAAGGCTGAATAATCTCCTCAAACAGCTGCGTTCTGCAGTGTTTTGGATGACAACTTTCGGTAGCAAGAAATAAAACCACTAAGCTCGCGCTCATGGTAACAAAGAAGCATACCCCCACTACATATGATGACTTTTCATACTTTTTGTTGTCAGTGGGATCAATTGATTAAAAAATATAGGATATCAGTAGCCTTATCCTTGAATGATGAGTGGGACAGCCACTTTTGCAGTTTGTGTATGGAGGTCTTACTGGCATTAAGTTAGGCTGGTTTGTAGCATCTGTGACAAATGGACTGTCTGTCATAAAATGTAGAGGTTACCACTTTGGTCATTTTGGTAATAAAAGTGTAATATGCAGGGCGTATTTATCACTGAATCTCCAAAATTCAGTACACAGAAGTAAGCTGTCAGGAGTATTTTTATACATCAAACTGGTATATTTATAAAACATTGTAAAAATAAATGAATACAAATTAGTCCTTTTAAATGTATTATGTGCTATACCGTACCCAAACAGGATGGCTGCTTTTTCTCTTCAAAGTTAAAGCATAGCATCTGACCTCAGTGATAATTATCAAGCTGGGGAACATACTGTACATGTTTATGAAGTTATTTTAAACAGAAAATCATTTTGATTCAAGTGCAGCGGTGGTATTGTGCATTTGAGCAGTACGCAATGGTTTTTAATGAAATTGCTATACTGTGTGTTGTAACTGTGAGGTCTGAGTTATTAAGTGCCTTTTAGACTATGAACTTTGGTTCATAATACGCAACAAAGGAAACTGCTCCAACTGTCATATTCACAGTATTTTGTGCAATGGATAAATGTAAAGATAAAACCAATTTGCTTTCAATATCATATTTTGTTTAGCCACCTTATTGTTTCAGACACAAATGGGTGAAATATTATTTGAATGTGGTAGCAACTGTTCGGTAATAACTAGGGAACTAACATTTCAACTCATGTCACATGATGGGCTGTCCAATATCCGTGTTGTAAAAAGGCACAAATTCTATTTATTTATTTTTTTGTCTGAATGTTTCTGATTTAATACGTTTGTGATGACAATTAAATAAATGCTGTGCATTTTGAAATTTTAAAAGATCACCATTTCTCTTTTTTATTTATCCGTATCTATTCATTTGTACATCACTTAAAATGATGCAAAGACAGATTATTTTATATTACAGCATTGGTTTGCAAATGCCCAAGTTTGCCAAAAACCTTATTTCCTCCCACGCTGATTCACTTAAAGAGAGAAAAATAATTAAATAAGTGCTGCTGTAAATGTGGAGGCAGAACAAAGACTTTTTAAAACATCATCAGGATTCAAAGTTAAAGGGTTTTAATTGCAGAGGAGCAAGAGGGAGAAAGATTGGAATAAAGGAAGCTCAGAAAACGAGACAATAGTAGACATCAGTTCAGGCAGGGGTGGAAATACAACATCAGTATGATCTATTCTCCTCACCCTCACCATAAACCAAATGACATCAAATCAAACCATAAGGCAATCATGACTTTTCATCCATCCCTCCTGCCTCCAGTAATTTCACTGATCTCAAAAGATAGAAAAAGAAGCTTTCTGTTTCACTGTAGCGCACACCAACCATATGCAATTAGTAGAAAGTGTTCAGAAAGTTCAGAAGGATTCCCAGTCGGGAAGCTTGCATACCACATCTCTGTCTGAGGCTCAGTGAGTGGGTGAGAGGCAGACACCAACCTGCATACACAAATGTGCATAGACCTTGTGATTAAGCCATGGTGCGTAGGAAGTACAAAAACGGCAAGGAGGAAGGAAACGAAGATGAGTGCAGCGGTTGACTTCATGCCATCCCAAAATCAGCATTCTGCCAGTATGACAGAGTAAAAACATCATGTCATCTAAGGCTCACAATGAGCTTTAAATACAGAATTTTGCAGATAGGCAGGATTTATTAAAGAGATTCCTTCAGATTTTTCTTTATAAAATAAATCACGCCATCTTACGATCAGTCTGCAGCCTCTGGCTCCTCATCATTTACTGACTTTAATCAAATGCAGAAAGACATGCAATTAGTTATAATGTGGCATCAAGGGCACAACTGGTTGAAGCTCAAAATACAACTTCAGACCATGTTTCTGCTGCACATTTAAACATCCGACTTAGATAATAAATACTCAAGAGAATTATTAAGAAAGAAACCAATGCTAGCGGGTCATTTTCTAGAAAATGCTTTCAAATGATTCTTTTTAAATAAATTGGCTGTCAAACCTCCAAAACATCCACAGTAATTGGAGTCATCCGTGTGCAGCTATTTCTTCTAATCAGTGGTGGCGACATTGAACTGGACATGTTATGAATTATTACGAAGCACCACAAATCACTTGATCATAGCAACAAACATGAAATTATTATTAAGAATTCTGTATGCCTTTGCATTATATCATTTCTCGCTTTGTCCAAAGTTTTGTCTCAGTCTCAACTTCTAAACTTTTCTTTAACAGCCAGATATCATCCGGTGAACTTAATGGAGCGACTATGTCATATAATGTGAGTCATGGGAACCTGAATACAAATGTCATAGTTCTCCCCATGCCCTCGAGTAAACAGCCTGTACTGCTTACAGAACTAATAAAAAAGTACCATCTATTTCTGTCCAGGAATGCTGTATTTGTTTTTGCTGCAGGCAGTAACATGCAGTGTTTTCTCTCTCTCTCTCTCTCTCTCTCTCTCTCTCACTGTCTGGTCTAAAGGGCATTTTCGGCGATGTTTAAAGGCTATCATTACCTTGAAGAAAAACCCTCTTGTAATAAACAGTTATGGTTCTTCTGTAGCACTTCAGACAAATATTCTTAAATCTTATGCTTGTAATCTGATCAATTTGTAACATCAGAAAAAACACACCTAATGACTCTTTCGCTAATCTTAAGAGGGGATGTGGAAGCTTTTTTTTATATCATATGCAGTCCAGCATCAGGACAAAGTCTAAACCAAGTGTCAGTGTCTGCTGCGAAAAATGTCAAGCAAATATTGCACTGATACCATTACAAGATCTTGTCAAGCCATCTCTTCAGCAGATAAACACCGCTTGTGTATGTATATGTATCAGTCTGTTTGAACAGCTGCTAGACAATAGCATTCACTGACTGCAACTGCAAGAAAATCCTTTTTAAATTAACCAAGTATCAATATTATATGAATAACCTTTTGAGTGACTACTTTAATACTGATTTGACTTTTCTAAGCTTCACACACACCGGCGTCTCTCTTGGACCACATTCTTGAAGATCCAAAGTAATAATAGAATTAATCAATTTAACTGAGTTTGGACTTTATTTCATTTCATTAGATGTTCAAGTTTCCTGCTACAGTATGAGAAATATTTCTCCAGCAGCTGATCTGTAAAAGTCAGCCTGTATCTTCTGTTCCTCACGTCACAGCTTAAAGAGCTCAGCCTGAGTAAGTGTACTTGAGATGGAGGTCTTTTCCTAATTTGATTCCTGCTCTGACAGCATATTTCGGAATTTTGATGCAGCTGCAATGTATTATGGGAAAAATAAGTGCAAATTGACATACACTGATGATGAAAAAAGCTGCATGAAGGTACAGGAAAATAAATAATGAGCCCTTTTTCCTGCAGCCTCTTCTCAGTCAAACCAACAGCCAAGTAATGCTACTCTGAATCACACACACACACACACACACACACACACACACACACACACACACACACACACACACACACGGACACACACACACACGCACGCACAAGAAAACCTCCACAGGAGGGGTTTTAAAGCAATAATCTCAAATTAAAAGTGAGAAACCCTTATAAACTTAACTTCTCAAACCGAAAAAAACTTATTTTGTGTCCAAGAATGAAGAAAAAATTTCTTACAAGCGGAGTTAGTATCCAGCAATAATTAGAATTTGTCTCAGAATATTTAAAAACCTTCTCAAAGTGATGTTTTACAATGTGAAAATCATTTATATAAGTATCGTTTACATAAATCTAGCTCAGTCCACTTTCCTTTGGACATGTAGAGCATATGCAAAATAATCATTATTCTGAGATCATGTGTCCTCATATCGGCATAACAAGTCATTATTGTAACATGAATTGTTACAATTGTTATACAATGCTAGAATAATGAGACCGTAAGTCATTATTTTTAAATAGTTAAGTTGGTATTTTGAGACTGTGTGCCATTATCTCCCAGTTCCTAATAAAAAATGAAGAAAACTAGCATGTTAAAGTTCAGTGCGAATAATGAGCTCAGCTATTTATAGCTAGAAATTGGTTTGACAACTTGTTGCAAATGCTCTCTAAGTGTTCACGTAAAGCAACACTCAGAGATACCTTGTATTGCCACTTTCACCACATGAGTGTGTGTGTGTGTATTTGTGTGTTTGATGATTTTTACTGTGCCGGCTGTTCTGGGACCTTCTCTGCTGACAGTCAATAAGAAGTTGAGGTGTGTGGCTTTGCTCTTCTTTTTTACTCGTTGTCGCTGAGAGACAATAACAGAAATGTTTGTGAGAGTGTCTGATTTGGATGTAAAACAGCTGGTTTGTTAGGGAACTATACAGGATCAATCAGCATCTTTAACGTGTAGATTATCTTGAAAAATAACTGCACATATGAAACAAATTAAATCTTAACTTAAATATTTTTACACTTCTTCTGTTGATATCATTAAGCCATACTCAAGTTTTATTTAAGACAGAGCACATCAAGGTGTCATGAAGATACACTTCACGGCAGTATGATAAAAATAAAAATGCATTACAGGTTGTAACAAGGTGATTTTGTATTTAATCTAAACATTTTTAAAAATAAATCAAGTGCAACACTGATGCATTGTTTCAGGTGTATCAAGCCTGATTTTAACAGACCCCAATGAAGCTTTTAAAGCTGCCTGTGCTCTCTGCTTCTTTTCTGCCTTTAATGTCTCCAGTTAGCATGCTGACCATGTTTACTAGTCCTGCCAAGTATACAAAGCACATATTCAAGCTTCTGCCTTCCACTGCATCCATGCAGCTCTGATTGCAGACTCTCAACATGCAAATCCCTTAAAGGATTTTAAAAGCACTGTTTCTTTTGTTGTATGCTATAACTGAAGTTATTAATCCTATAATGACACTTTAAAAATACAATTATTCCAGGAAAACTGCTGTTTCCAATCACATGTCCGTCTATGGCAACTTATTTCCTCGATGTCAGATAAACACACCCTTGTATCATTGCCTTTTGTCAGTTTGCCACGGTAAATCTCTTGGATAAACCTCAAGCCACTAAGCTGATGCCATAAAATGCATCTGACAGGTATTTCTTTCTTTTTCATTACCTAGCTGTCAGCCACAGTGAAGGCTCTATGGGATAACAATGTGCCAAAGAGACCCCATCTGACATGTCACACCATCAAAATCCCATCGAACAATAATTGAGACCGAAGAGAGGCACTTCCTCATTGATGCAAGAAGAGCACATCATATTTGAGGTCATTTGTGCTTACAGAGGGTTAAGACACAAGATAAGATGCTTCTCGTGGATGGGTTATATTTACACAGATATGTTTCATGCCCTGAGCGGAAAAACACAAAGTTTCCACACATGCTGAAGGACGAGGTGACATTCAGGTACAACGGGATGTGATGGTAGCCCACTGACCGTGTATGCTGGTTTCTACCCCTGTTTTACTCAGTGAATAACCACAGTCTTGGGAGGAAAACTCACTGAGAAAGGACACTACCATTTGAAGAAGGTGAGAAAACCCTTTGGGAGGGATTGGGAATCTATCAGAAGAACAGAGAACAAAACAGATCTACACAATTATTGTTTCAGCCACCTAAGAGCCCTGGCTTAGAGAAAATCCATCCTCTCATTTCATTAGGAGAGACCTCAGCAGTGAAAAGAAGTGGAGACAAAGGGACCACTTTCTGAAAAACTGCGGTTACACATGAATAAGCCTCTCTCACAGAGGTCAAATGAACATGCAAACTGTGAAAAGGAGAATTGCTGTCAAGTGAAAACATTTGAGAACAATGACCGAGAAGGATCTGAAATTGCAAAAGATGGTGCAAAAACCAGAGAGCGTACAAGAAAAACAAGGATGATCATAAGAGAAATGTAAAGGCACTCAAAATTCTTGAGAGGAAGGTGTTGGGATGGTTTTCTTTGATCTTTTATTCAGTTTTATTGCAGAAACAGATTTTTCTGTTACCAAGAAATTATAGAAGACAGGTATATCATTCCATATTAGCTGAAATATTATTTCAGAGCATTCCTTAGGAGCGCTTCAGAAACTTGAGGTCCTGAGGTCATCAGCTGGTCATTAGGTTTCTACCGAGTTCTCCAATGTCCTCCTATTCTTCATACAAATGGAGATGAGGTAAGCTGGAATACACAAGTGCAACTTCCCGACTGTTACTGAATGCATGGCAAACAGTCAAGCTGCCCAATGTGCACCACAGACACTGAGCATGTGGTTACAGAGTATTTATCATGCATGCATTCATGTGTTTTTTTTTTGCTAACTGTTTAATACCTGCAACAACACAGAGGGTAACCTCCATTAGCATGCATGTGTGAATGTGTGCACATGTAAGTGGAAAAGTGCAACGAGAAGGAACTAAAAGGGAAAGAGGCTGGCTGGCACATTTTTATTGACAGGTTCAAGAGGAGACAGCATCTCCTGAAGGGGACCATGAGGGTTTCTTATCCATTTTAACTGGTTTACTGGTCATATTTCTCATCAGTGGGTGAAGAGAAACATGATCATTGTGTAATATGCTGGTATACTGGACAATTCAATGGAAAACAACACTGAGTTCCCCTCCCTGAGCCGTCACCTTATCGTGGTGGAGGGGTTTGTGCGTCCCGAAGATCCTAGCAGCTATGTTGTCGGGGGCTTTATGCCCCTGGTAGGGTCACCCATGGCACCCAACAGGTGTCTAGGGGAGGGACCAGACCAAGCACGGCTCATCGACCTCTATGATGACGACCAACCTGGGCATGAATGTTCCCTTGCCCGGACGCGGGTTACCGGGACCCCCCTCTGGAGCCAGGCCTGGAGGTGGGGTACGAGAGCGAGCCTCTGGTGGCCGGGCCTTCGCCCATGGGGCCCGGTCGGGCTCAGCCCGAAAGGGTTACATGGGCCCCATCTCCCGTGGGCTCACCATCTGCGGGAGGAGCCGTAGGGGTCAGGTGCAGTGTGAGCTGGGCGGCAGCAAGGGGCGGGGACCCTGGCGGTCCGATCCCCGGCTGCAGAAGCTGGCTCTAGGGACGTGGAACGTCACCTCTCTGGTGGGGAAGGAGCCTGAGCTTGTGCGCGAGGTTGAGCGGTTCCGGCTAGATATAGTTGGACTCACCTCGACGCATGGCTTGGGCTCTGGAACCAGTATCCTCGAAAGGGGCTGGACTTTCTTCCACTCTGGAGTTGCTCATGGTGGGAGGTGCCGAGCAGGTGTGGGCATTCTCATCAGCCCCCAGCTTGGTGCCTGCACGTTGGGGTTTACCCCGGTGGATGAAAGGGTAGTTTCCCTCCGCCTCTGGGTGGGGGGACGGGTCCTGACTGTTGTCTGTGCTTATGCGCCGAACAGCAGTTCAGAGTACCCACCCTTTCTGGAGTCCTTGGAGGGAGTGCTGGAGGGTGCTCCTTCTGGGGACTCTATTGTTCTGCTGGGGGACTTCATTGCTCACATGGGCAATGACAGTGAGACCTGGAGGGGAGTGATTGGGAGGCATGGTCCCCCCCCCTCTGAACCCAAATGGTGTTTTGTTATTGGACTTCTGTGCTCGTCATGGATTGTCCATAACGAACACCATGTTCCAACATAAGAGTGTCCATATGTACACCTGGCATCAGGATTCCCTGGGCCGCAGTTCGATGATCGATTTTGTAGTCGTATCGTCGGACCTGCGGCCACATGCCTTGGACACTCGGGTGAAGAGGGGGGCGGAGTTGTCAACTGATCACCACCTGGTGGTGAGTTGGCTCAGGTGGTGGGGGAGGAGGCCGGTCAGATCTGGCAGACCCAAACGTGTTGTGAGGGTCTGCTGGGAACGTCTGGCTGAGTCCCCTGTCGGAGTGAGCTTCAACTCCTACCTTCAGCAGAGCTTCGAACATGTCCCGAGTGAGGTGGGGGACATTGAGTCCGAATGGGCTGTGTTCCGTGCCTCTATTGCTGAGGCGGCCGGCCGGAGCTGTGGCTGCAAGGTCGTTGGTGCCTGTCGTGGCGGTAATCCCAGGACTCGTTGGTGGACACTAGCAGTGACGGATGCCGTCAAGCTGAAGAAAGAGTCCTATCGGGCCTTCTTGGCCTGTGGGACTCTGGAGGCAGCTGATGGGTCCACCATCCGGCGGCTCGGGAGGGGGAAGCAGTGCTCCATCAATACTGTGTATAGTGGAGGTGGGGAGCTGCTGACCTCAACTCGGGACGTAGTGGGTCAGTGGAAGGAATACTTCGAAGACCTCCTCAATCCTACCAACACGTCTTCCGATGAGGAAGCAGAGCTGGCAGACTCAGGGGTGGACTCTCCTATCTCTGGGGCTGAAGTCGCTGAGGTGGTCAAAAAGCTCCTTGGCGGCAAGGCCCCGGGGGTGGATGAGATCCGCCCGGAGTTCCTTAAGGCTCTGGATGCTGTGGGGCTGTCCTGGCTGACACGCCTCTGCAGCATTGCGTGGACATCAGGGGCAGTACCGCTGGATTGGCAGACTGGGGTGGTGGTCCCCCTTTTTAAGAAGGGGGACCGGAGGGTGTGTTCCAATTACATGGGAATCACACTCCTCAGCCTCCCTGGTAAGGTCTATTCAGGGGTCCTGGAGAGGAGGGTCCGCCGGATAGTCGAATCCCGGATTGAGGAGGAGCAGTGTGGTTTTCGTCCTGGTCGCGGAACAGTGGACCAGCTCTATACCCTCTTTGGGGTCCTGGAGGGGGCATGGGAGTTTGCCCAACCAGTCTACATGTGTTTTGTGGACCTGGAGAAGGCATTCGACCGTGTCCCCCGGGGGCTCTTGTGGGGGGTACTCCGGGAGTATGGGGTACCGGACCCCCTTGTAAGGGCTGTCCGGTCCCTGTAAGACAGGTGTCAGAGCTTGGTCCGCATTGCCGGTAGTAAGTCGGATTAGTTTCCGGTGAGGGTTGGACTCCGCCAAGGCTGCCCTTTATCACCGATTCTGTTCATAACATATATGGACAGAATTTCTAGGCGCAGCCGAGGTGTTGAGGGGATCCGACTTGGTGGCCTCAGGATTGGGTCCCTGCTTTTTGCGGATGACGTGGTCCTGTTGGCTTCATCTGGTCGTGATCTCCAGCTCTCGCTTGAGCGATTCGCGGCTGAGTGTGAAGCGGCTGGGATGAGAATCAGCACCTCCAAATCTGAGACCATGGTCCTAAGCCGGAATAGGGTGGATTGCCCTCTCCGGGTTGGGAGTGAGGTCCTGCCTCAAGTGGAGGAGTTTAAATATCTCGGGGTCTTGTTCACGAGTGAGGGAAGGATGGAGCGCGAAATCGACAGACGGATCGGTGCAGTGTCTGCAGTAATGCGGGCTCTGCGCCGGTCTGTTGTGGTAAAGAAGGAGCTGAGCCAGAAGGCGAAGCTCTCGATTTACCAGTCGATCTACGTTCCTACCCTCACCTATGGTCATGAGCTGTGGGTCGTGACCAAAAGAAGGAGATCTCGTATACAGGCGGCTGAAATGGGTTTCCTCCGCAGGGTGGCCGGGCTCTCCCTTAGAGATAGGGTGAGGAGCTCAGTCATCCGGGAGGGGCTCAGAGTAGAGCCGCTGCTCCTCCGCATCGAGAGGAACCAGTTGAGGTGGCTCGGGCATCTGGTCAGGATGCCTCCTGGACGCCTCCCTGGTGAGGTGTTCCAGGCACGTCCCTCGGGGAGGAGACCCCGGGGAAGACCCAGGACACGCTGGAGGGATTATATCTCTCGGCTGGCCTGGGAACGCCTCGGGATCCCCCCCCGCAGAGTTGGCAAATGTGGCTGGGGAGAGGGAAGTCTGGGCTTCCCTGCTTAGGCTGCTGCCCCCGCGACCCGACCCCGGATAAGCGGCAGAAGATGGATGGATGGATGGAACAACACTGAGTTTAAAAACAGGACAAGACAAAAGGAAAAACAATATGAGCTTGGAAGATTACATTTCTGTCAATTTATTTTATTTACATTCTTTAAAATATATACCAAATTAGAAAACAGTTGTTTACACGCTGCTTAGATTTTATTGTTCTTCTATTAGTTTTGACATAAAATGCTTGTTTTGCTTTTTTAAAGGAAGCAACAAAGACTTATTTCACAGCATTCAGAAGGATTACATATCGTGTTGTCACAGCATTTAACTTTAACATGACTATCTGTGACAAATGAGATGATTGAGTCAGAGGCACAGCAGCAGAGGAGCTCAGATAACAGCTGCAGATGTTGACTGGTACTGAGATGCTTCACACACACACACACAAAAAAAAAAAAAACAACACAAGGATTTACAGGAGATTGAATGTTTAAAAGCCACTGAATAAAACAATTGGAAAACTGTGCTCGACAAAACAGAGTCACGCTGGATGACTCAAAACATAGACGTACTCTGAATGTTTATGACTCAGAAGGATATGTGTTGCATTTCTGTCACGTTTCTGCCACACATGCTTCATCCTACTTGATTAAATCTTTTATTACAGACTGCTGCAAGGGAAAATGCTGTGGTATTTCAGGGAAGTGGAATTTGTTAAACCTCCATCAGTGTTGTGAGAACAAGCGTAGTCCATGGAGTCCATGAAAACAAAAGCAAAACAAGCAGCAGCTGTTTTTATTTCTCTCTCTGTTTGAAGCTAAATGTCAGCAGTGTTTTAGACAAAAGCTCCACAACAGAGCTTCCTTTGGCTCAACAGAATTGTCATTTTTATCTCTTCCTCTGATAAAAGAAATGGAGCGAATAAAATGAAAAGCAACAGCTTATAGAAGAAGACTTCAAATGCATGCATAGCTTGAATAATTTTTTTTTTTTTAAGATTTTTTTTATTGAAAATAAACTAGTACACAACTATACAAATATTGTAAGTGTAACAGCTCTTGTCAGATGATGTTTTTATCGAGTCTGCAAAGCATTCAAATCTGTCGTGTGGCTTTCCTCTTCAACCTCCAGAATAATATTAACCCAAAGTGAGAACAATGCATTTATTTTGGTTTGTTCAGATTAATTCAAATACAAATTGTAAATACTATGTCATTTCAATAAAATATGGATGGGATACGCAATAAAAACATTTTAAACCAGTGTTTTGAAAGTTTTTTTAGCCTTTGAAAATCAGTTACAGCTGCGAAACTTTTTTAAAGAATACTATAAAACCTTATACTCATAGTCAGAGACTTTCCTGCTATATGATCAATTCAAAATGGAGAGTTACCATCGCCCATTCCAAGAAAAGAAGTGGACTTGGGATGGTACATTCTGAAACATAACAAAGGTCCAGGGAGTGACGGCTTCCTGAGTGAGTGGTACAAAAAGAGGATTTTGCCCCAAACATTGCTGGAGTCCCTAAATTAAACCCTAAAGCTGTAAAAACCACCTTCATGGAGAGAGGCAGTGATGTTCAATTTTCCCCAAAGAAGGCAAAAATAAAAAGAACTCTGTGAATCCTATTGCCCAATTTCTATATTAAATATTAATTATAAACTGTGTACATCCATAATCTCAAAAAGAATAGAAAACATATTTTACTGAATTACTAGACTGGGTTTATAAAAGGAAGGCAAACACACCACTGCATCAGGCATATTCTGCACATGACACAACAAGTTAATAACCAACACCTGAGTGCAACCATGGTCAGTCTCGGTACTGTAAAGGCATTTGATAGGGTTAGCTGGTTTTTCTATTTCGAGGATTAAAGTTGCTGAGATTTAATGAATGATTTGTAAAATATATACTGGCTTTATTGTTGAATCAATCCAAATCAATTGCCATGGCAGATTAGATTAATCGAGTGAGAAATGAACATTGTATTCTATGTGTAAAACTAATCTTCCACAAGCTCTAAATGGTGAAGTGATTTTGGATGAAAGAGTATTTTATTATTTAGTATTTTCATCACACCAAATATCAAAAGTAAACAATTAAGAGTACAGCAGCATTGCTGGGAACAATGTAGGAACATGAGTACCAATCCCTCACAACAAAACCGCAACTTTTTCACAACTGAATTCTTAAGACTTTTAAGGACTTATTTGATCTCAAGATCCACAAGGATCCTAATATAGAGTTCTTCCGAGTGGTGACATATTTCAAACTGAAGACATTTATCTATTCAAAATGTTGATCCTATCATTAATCATAGGATTAATGATAGAAACCATTTATAAGAAAATGGTTGAGATGTGACCCTCCAAGCTGTGATCAGAAGAAGAACATTGTAGTGGAAGTGAACTCATTAGAAAAACTTATTATATATGATATAATATATATGATATATATATTATATCATATATAATATATATATATCATATATATATATTATATATGATTATATATGATTATATATATATATTATATATGATTATATACCTTACATACGTATATAACGTATGTAAGGTATTTCTGTATGTAACGTATGTAACGTATGTAATGTAACTTAATATATATAACACATTCTCTTTGGAGTAAAGGAGAAACCCACCCGAGACTTTGAGTTAAATGAACCAAGTACAGAAGTAACAGAAGGTGAAATTCCCACCTTTTAATGAGACCAGATTAACAAAATGGTGATACAGAAAACTCTTCAAAACTCTACAAAAACTCTGCCTGAAATGTCATTAGAATTTAAAATAATTTCTAAGAACAATAAATGAGGTACCAAGTGTTATAAGAAATAAAAGAAAAACATCACGATTCTGCTGTTAAAAGAGTATTGCATTATTTTGAGACAGAGACTTGGATCTACAAAAGGTTTGCATGTTCAAAAACGTGTTCAAACTCACTGAGCAAAAGAAAAAACAAAACAAAAACAACAACAGATATTAACTGATTTACTAACAGTGCCCACTGGAGATTCTCCCAAAGGTGCAAAATAGCACATCTGCAGCCAGTTGGCACAAATGAATATGCAATATAGAGCATTCACACATTATTTTACCTTCTGTTGGGAGGAGAAAATGGAAATGTAATAATTTCATAGTGTACATAAAGATTGCTTTCCACACTCTTGGCATCCAGTGCGAGCAGCAAAGTCAGAATTATATTGTACAGGGAAACATGTTTCTTGACTGTGCACATGACAATAAAGTTTGAATCAATCAATCAATCAATCAAAGATACTTTATTCATCCCCAGGGGAAATTCAAAGTTCAAGCCAGCTCGTCCAAGGTTAGCCATACAGACACGTAACATTAATGACAAAAGAAGAATACAGAACCAAGCTGAAACTTCGGGCACGTAGCCAGTTTATCACCGGCGCCGCCTTATAATCTTGAATTTCTCAAATCTCTTTAGTTCCCACAATATGATCTTTCCAACCTGAGAGCAATTTTGCTTATAAACTGTGCTTATATTAAATATGTCTGTTGCAGGAATGTGTTTTAGTCGTGAGTGTTGTACTAGCTTTCCAGGTGTTCCTTATTGTGCTGATGTGTGGGAGCCTCTTCCAGCCAATCAGGTCTGGGAGTGGCCTCGGACTTCAGGATCTGCATGTGTGGATCTTTGGGCCACCTGCCATTCACACAATGTCTGTGTTGTGTGTGAGCTTAATTCCATAAGTGGTTGGCTGTTAGTGTTGTTCAGTATGATCCTTAGTTTTTTTCCAGACTGACCTTGTAGGGGAGAGCTGCCATTTTGTTTCGTCAAATAAAACAACCTTTTCTCTTGTTTATGTTACTGTAGGGTTGGTTAGATGTAGGTTTGAACTTTTTTTTGTTTGGTGGTCCGGTAAGATGTCCTTTTACTTTGTAGTTAGGGGTGTTTTGTCTGTTATGTTGGCCTTGGCTCTCCCTGACACAAATTGCTGTTCAGTGCTTGTTTGTCTGTGAATAGTTAATAAATATGCCCGACTCTGGACCATCTCCTGCTTGCTTCCTTTCTCTTTAGGCGTTACTCCTTCTTAGGGACGTAACAATGTCTCAAAAAGGCGTGCAAAGAGTCTGTGTACATTAGAAAGAGACATCGAAACAAAGCCAGGAGACAGAGAATACATTTTTCCCTCTTGTGAATATTTTTGGAATGAATGAGGAGACAATAAACAAAACATATGGCTTATCCGGCATTGACATTTTGGAACTGTTGGAGGAACTCAGGATGGATTTTGGAGAGCAGTAACACATACCTGCAAATGACAGATATTGTGTGTCACAGCTGGGATCCCCCAGATGTGCTGTCCAAGTCCTAAATGCCACATGTCACCAGATGGTCATGGTTATCAGGTTTCCACGCATTCTGCAGTCATTGACTGAGGCAAAACAAGGCTTCTTTTCAGTAGCTGGACGTGGAAAGTATCTCGGGTCAGTGCATGATTCTTCCATTTTTAAAAAGTAGAGTTCTGTTCTACAAGTTGTGAGTTTTTTTATACAGCTGGTTTGTCGGTGGGTCAATTTATAAAAACCTTAATAAAAAATAAATCAGGCCAAGACAGGAAACAAGATGATGTAAATCACAGGTGTCAAACTCCAGTCCTCGAGGGCCGGTATCCTGCAGGTTTTGTTGTCTCCATGCTGCAACACACCTGATCAAAATTCATAAATAGGTTGACAAGAAGCTGCTTGATCCATTTGATTAGATTCAGCTGTGTTGGTAGAGGGAAACAACAAAAACCTGCCGGATACCGGCCCTCGAGGACTGGAGTTTGACAACCCTGATCTAAATGATCAAATGTCATATTGATTCATGTTTTCTTTGCACCCCCACTTGATTTGTTTGCAGATGTTTCATTAAATGCCAATTTTTCTTTTGTTTTTCTTTTTTCTTTTCACGTTTTACTGTCAGGATTGACTTTTTAATAATTTTGCTCCCATATTGTGTTTATTTGGGTGGCAGTCAGATTTCTTCTCTGTAGGTCATGCTTTCTCTCCAAACTTACAAACCATGTCACAAGCAAAACCCTCATTTAAATAGGGAGTCTCAAACACATTTGCACCTGCCGCCAATTTACACAATTACTCTTAGTAAATCACTTAAAAGTGGTTCTGCCCCATGCATAATATTCTATATTGCACATGCAAACTACTACTCACAAATTTGGATCTTAGGAAGACTTGGCCCAGAGTCACAAATGAGTCCTAGGTAAGCAAAAGTCTCTCTCTCACTGTCTGATGTTAATGTTCATGAATCCATCATGAAGAGAACACTGAACAACAGTGGTAATCACTTTAAAAGTCTTTAATTGGTTCATGATCATGGATACTAGACTTAAGATTGATAAATAATCTGAACTGATGGCACCAAAACAGAGAAGCATTATGTTTGGAGAAAGCCTCAAACCTCATCTGATCTGTTACACGAGACTAGTAACATGGCATTGCACAGCAACAAGGCGGCTTTCCATCATTCCCAGAAGATTCAGACACGGCAATTATTTCTCATTAAGGTGGCAGGACATCTGCCCCTGAATGGAACCTCAGTACAAAGCAGGTCTTACAGTAGGACAGTGACACACACAATTTAACTTTGAAACTCACAATGCTGATCTTAATTCAATAGAAATGTTGTGGAAGGTTTGAAGAGGGAGTTCAGGCAAGGAAACACAACAACATCTCATAATTAAAGCCAACTGGTTTAAAAAAAAAAATGGCTGAAATTCCATTGAGCTGATGTACAGATGGATAAACTGTTACAGTAAATATTTGATCTCAGTTACTAGTGCTCAGAAAGGTTATTTCAAGAAAATAAAAAATAAATGAAACAAATACTTTGAAGATTTTATCCTAATAAATAAAGAATCTTTGTTGATAATGCTGATATTTGACAGATTTCTATTTTCTGCTTCTACTTAAAACTTGCATACCATTCAGTGTAGCCAGTATACGTGCATGTGCATAAGTTTTGTACACATTGTCATTCGTACAGTATTTCATTGATGTTATTTCTGTAACACTGACAAGGGAAATCTTTCACCAAAATATTGCATTTTTCCATTTCACTAGAATGAAAAAAAAACGTCACAGAGCAGAGGGCCTCTCCATTGTGCAGTCAAATGAGATAGCAGGATGAGTTTCTGCTCAGTGAAATTGAAGTCATGGCACAGTTCAACCATGACTGATTGCCTTTGCTCAGGCCCTGAACTATACAGAGATTTATCTTGATCATTCCTTTACTGTTTCTGTGAGCATAAAATGAGACATACTGCTTCTCAGTGAGGTCAGCTCTTGCTACTGTTGATGAGCTTTCATGAGGAAACAACCTTCATACACACGACACACACGTGTGATAAATGGAAGAAAGTATTAAAAACATTGACCTCTGCTGTATTCAGAGCTGGTGGCTATGTCTCACTATCGGAGAATGTTATGCCAGGGATCCACTTGTACATTTAGAGGGAAAAAGTGCTCCAAATCCACACAAAGCTGCAGCAGATTACTACATTTGCCCCACCGATGAAAGTTCTACCCTGATGGATCGATCTCTTGGCAATATATCAACTGTATTAGTACGAATGGTTTGATAAAAGTGATGTGATTCTGTTGGCATAAATGGACTTTAAACAGTTAAAACAAAAGGGATCATTTGAAAGGGCATCAAGACAGCACTTTGCACCACTACCATTGTTACCACTTCTTTTGGAAGAATGAAAGAATGATGCACCATCCATCCAGCAAGGCTCCAGTAGGGGATGTCAAGCTGTTCTGACTGTAAAAGCTGTCAGAACAGATGAGGTGTTGGGCTATTCTGACAGCCCAACACCTCATCGAGACACTTTTTGTTGTTTTCACCTTTAATGTGTCACACTGGATGCATCTCAGCACATGCAGGTCCAGCATCCAGTTGAGTGTCCTGTGTTTAAAAAAAAAAAAAAGAAAAGAAATCTCCTAAATCTTGAATGAAATCAGTGAAGATAGACATTGCTGTTCTATAAACTGAAGTTTTAATTTTATTCTTTTTAACTTGACTGTATTTGTTTATAGCAATGAGACCAGCATCAGTTTTGCTTGGTTGTTCATTTAAACTATTTTTAAAGTGCTGAAAACTGTGGGACTTTTAAACAAATAAAGTCATTCTATATTTATTTTGCAGACATTTTTATCCAAAGGGACTTAGATGTAAGTGATTAGTTTACTAAACACACATCTCTTGCGGTGGGAGGAAGCCAGAGAACCCAGACAGAACCCATACATACGCAGGGAGGACAAAGCTCCACATAAAAGGCCACTGTTTAAACCTCCCCCCAGCTGAGGCTTGAACCAGCAACCTCCCACCATGACCCTTTTAAAATCATGCAAGCAGAGTAAATGTTTCGAAATAACGGTACATGGTGTGATCCGTGCAAGTCTTAATACCCGTTTTACTCGTTGCTTAATGCAGTTAGTAAATAATGACAATAGTAATACAGTTTAAAGTTGTTGTTTTCCTCCTCAGTCTTATTAGAGATTCTGGGGTCTCTCAATTCAAACATACTGCTGACGTGCTGAGATTAACAGAATAATCTGCCTACATTTTATGTTTGGTTCTGAACTTCTATTTCTATATTTTTATTCATTTATCATTCATTTAAACAACTTTCCTTTGTGCCACCTTCTATCAAAACAAGTGGTAATTCCTCACTCTGTAACTTTTATTTCATGTATTAACTTTATTTTAGCATCTTCTGCTTTTATTTAATTGTCTTTTATTTTTTTAAGTTAGTTTTCACTGTACTTTGAAATGTTTCTGGCACCCTGCTGTAATACTTTCAATGTTCAACTTGCCTTGTAAATGAGATGTGCAATGCAGTACAAAGAAATTGCCTTGCCATATATGAGTTAAAAAACAAGAATTGGCAAACAAGTTGTTTCATCTGTGGTCCTCCAGGTTTAGATCTTAAAAACGAATTATTAAGCATCTCAAAGAGTTTTATTTTGTCTTCTTATCTTAATATGTTAGGGTTGTTTGATTTATCATTATTTTCATACAAAGTCATAGGATGAAGTAACATACCTTGACATGTTTTGTCCATCAAAAAGCAGTTCTATAGAAGGGATTGATATATGGACAGACATGATGTCACATGTTTTCATGTTTAATGAATGTTGCATGATGCAGAAGCTTGATGTGTTTCTCAAAGTTCAACCTTTTTTTTTCTTCTTTTTGCTTTAACCCTCTCTGGAACAGATCTTTGATGAAGCATCTTGTCGTTTCTCTAAACTCTAAAGTGAGGTTCCTCTGTCTTCAACTGATTTTTTTTCCCTCTTACTAGATTTTTTTTCTTTTTTAACTTAAATGAAAACCTAAATGATATAGGGTGTTGTACACGCTACAGTTTTGGGGGCTACTTCAAGCAAATTTCGACAGGCAGAAGAAAGCAATTGGAAAAAAAAAAACTATATTAAATATAAAGTCCTGTTTTTGCAGGGTGTATAAAAATACAACAGAAACAGCCTCACCATAGAGAAAACCTATGAGATACAAAGACAAAGTGAACAACAAGGAAGATGGAGACATAATGCGGGTGTGCGGAAAAACAGTAATTGATGGTGTGGAACAAAGGCAGGAAGTAAAACTGAAAATGGACAAGGAAACCAAATTTTTCCAGATAGAAAGGGTAGTGAAGATAAGCTACAGAAGGTGAACCAATATAACAATGGAACATTAAGGCGTAAACTACAGTAAGTATCTGGTACATGGTTTGCACATACATATAGCACCTACAGCATAAAAAGAAGTTAAAAACTGAAACATCTGTAAACCTATGAAAGTCTTTATTTCTACACAGAGACATGTTGGCAGAGCAGGAATGATTATGGTCTTGAATAGAATTATCTTCAGATTAAAACATGACTTTACTGTCAACATTATCATGACCTCAGCCCAATTCAGTTACACTATGTGTAAAAGTGGTTTAAATTTCTTTCATAGGTTTATTATCTTATTCTATCTACTTCTATTTCAACTTTGTCTCTTTTATCAGCTTCAGCTTGGCCTATACCAATGATCTTTATCTACTGACTTTTCAATTGATTTGATAATCAGTGAGCTGAAGATGCATTTTCATTTACCTTTTTCCCTTCCAGCACACTAATTTATCTTTGACAAATAACGTTAAACTAAAAACTAAAAGAAACGTGCTCATTGCATGAACACATTTTAAAAAAGAATTTAATTGCTGGAAGGCTGTTTGGAGAAGTTCTTATGGGTTAAGCTTGGCTCTCAGATGTCAGATGGTTGAAAAAATATATCAAAATAAGAGGGAACAAAAACATAATTAATATCATTGTGCTTTTCTTTCTGTCAAAACATCTAAATGTGCTCCTTAAAAAAATGATGCTGTAATCTTGCTGCATAACATCCTTCTAGATGATGCAATGCAACCCATGCCATTGCTATTTACTAAACTCCAGAATAATGAAAACTCTTTTTCATTTAACACGCAAAACTTTACATGCCTTTTGAACAAAACTCCATTCATTAAAGTGATGTGGAGAGAAAAATACTGAGTCATGCTGCTGCTGATGGTGATAGGATAACTTGTCAATCATAAAACATGTGGGAATGAGCTGTAACTGTGAAAAATGGGCGTGAAGAGAAATAATGAAAGAAAAAGGCAGGGTTCACTGTCATTTCATCACATCTGTACACACACACATACACACACACACCACTGTCAAATGACACATTTTGATCATTTCCAGAATTGAAAATTACAACGAGGGTTATTATTAGTGATGCATAAAAGAGGTGATTATTAGATCAAAAGACTCTGGTTGTCAATATGACTCATGGTAAAGAGATCTCAACAAGGTATTTGCCTTTCACAAGCCTTCAACAGTCTCAGACATCATTTATTTGTTCATCTGCTTTGTTTTTAATATTATTAATTTTTATATAATTTGTTTTTATTTTGTAAGGCAACCTTGGGTATAAAAATAAAATGTATTATTATGATTATTATCATTATTATTTTTACTATTATTGTCTTTGCCCAATGATTAGTGAGCAGTAGTAAATGTCACCTGCAAAATGAAAAGTAAACATGGCAGTGGACCATGAGGAGTTAGGTGCATTCAAGTGGTATAATTTACTCAAAATTACAAATAGGAAGAGTTTGTAATTCATCCATGAGAAGAGGCAGGTTATGTCAAAGTAAAATTAAAATTGTTTTTAAAATGAAATTATATTAGTCTTGAAGGAAACTATTGTAAAAAGGCTTGTTTATAATGAATGGACTTGATGTCGTTGTGGTGTTTTGTTTGAAATATCTTTGCTTTAATGGTGGAGAATCTACATTCTTACAACTTTTGAACAGAAATTAAATCAAATTGCTTCATGTTAATCTGCTCAAAATTTCTCTGAGAATTAATAAAATAGTTTTCCATTTTAATTTCATTCATTACTCTCATCACATAATTTACTGTTCTGTATGTAGGTGAAGGGAATCTAGTGACAAACCACAAAAAGTTGTTTTTCCTCCCTTTATTTCATTATGAAATTCACACAAAGTTTATTTCACCATTTTATATTTCAGCAGTGCTTCCTCAACAAATGACATTTCATGAGTACCAGAACAGGAATTGGATTACACAGAAATGATTTAATCCATGCCATGTGTGAATTTTCCATATTCACCAAGTTATTGTTTATCATATTGGTGACTGAATTTGGACAATAAAAAAACTTTGTTTCATATGATCGTTTTGATTTCCTCCTTGTGATTGTCAAAGTTAAGTCAGAGGAAGACAGAATGCAGGAAAATGTTTCATCTTGTCACAAATAACTACAGCAGAGGGAACATAACAAGACAGACATGGCGATGCTAGAGCTACTAACTAACAATGAACCAAAGGGTACAAATGCACTAAGGAACACTAATGAGGAACAGGTGAAGTGGGTCAGCTAAATGAAACCAGGTGAATTAATGACAGGAATCAGAGAGCTGAACCTAAAACGCGAGGTAAAATAAATAAAATAAAACAGGGAAACAGATCTAAATATGTCAAGACTACATCATCCCACAAAGGAACCCTGAACTGTGACAGTGATACGGTTTGTCATGTGGATAACTCAATATAGAAACAAGAAATCCATATACAGTAAAGTTTGATGACCCTGTAAGGTAAGTAAAATTCATGTGTCCTTATGATGACACTGTTTCATAACCTTTGTTATATTTTACATATTAATCAGGAGAGATGCTGCAGAAAGATCATAAAATTATATGTACTTTAGTGCCCTCTAGTGGGTAATCTCTGAAAGTGTGTAACCTGCCTATCTGTCATCTCCAAATCTTAATTTTTGTAGGTTATATTTTAATAACCCAACCAAATTTCATTTCCCCCATTTTTAAATAAATGGAAATAATTTAGATGCTATGCATATATTTATGCCCTTCTCCCAAGAGCTTAGATGGCCTGAGAGAACCATCTCAAAAATCTCTTGCATTGTACATTTAACTGTTAATGGCCTTTCATTTTAATTAAGCTAGCTCATATTTGAGCCAAGTGAAAAATAATCTGTTAAACCATTACAAAATGTCAACTTTCTAAAAAATTTGCACAATTTCCACATGGCAAGAGACATCCTGTTAAACAATTATTCCTATGTCAGTAATTATAACAAAGTAATTATACAATTGACATCTTAGTAACTACAACTAAACATATAAACTTTTTATGATTCCCAAGTACTGACCAGCAAGAAGTACAAAATAGTCTATTAAACACCTCTGAATAAAAGGAAGACCCTCAATTTTATGTTTTTAGCTTAATTTCTTGAATAAATCTAACACAATCACCATGTTTTTAA
The DNA here is from genome assembly GCF_933228915.1 of Telmatherina bonti. NCBI lineage: Eukaryota > Metazoa > Chordata > Actinopteri > Atheriniformes > Telmatherinidae > Telmatherina > Telmatherina bonti. Next base: position 30,192,443 of record NC_136629.1, on the reverse strand, counting down.
ATTGTGAAGCTCCACAAGAGCTGCATAACGTTACTGTCCATCATGTATTTACTGACAAATATACATAAAATAAGCCATTATTTGTAGATTTACTGAAACATAATATACTGTAAAATAAATATACATCAGGTGGAAATGTAAACAACACTCATCATCAGAACATTTTTGTAATCTTTTCTTGTTTATATCTCAGCAGATGTTTATAAAACATGTTTTTGATTCAATTGTAGCTGCTGTATTTTGGGACAATTGATGAATCTTGGTTTTATTTTAGTTTTTTATTAATTTATTTTATGTCTATTTTGTTTTCAGCCCAATCAACTGAAAATAAAATAATGATTAAGATAAAGATTTGCTCTAATTAATAAATAAAATGTCATTTATCAAAACAGCAAACAGACCAAACAAAGAAAAAGAATCCCTGGCCTCAGGGTATCCTGGCGAGGATATTGTCTGAGATTTGACATTCATTTCTGTTTTTAAATTGTATATGAAGCAACACATTGCTAAGCAGACATGAGTTCCTTCGTTTATTCATACTCTATACCACTTAGTCCAACTAAGGGTCGCGGGTAAGCTTGAGCTTACCCCAGCAATCATCAGGCGAGAGGCAGGGTACACCCTGGACAGGTCACCAGTCCATCACAAGGTCGTAAACATGAGTTTCACTTGCTCATTGAATGTGAGGGTATGTCACGCTGTGTCTCACACTGGAACAGAAGTGCCATCTTGTAAGTATACTCCCTTACTACCTTCATTTACAAACATTTTTATCTGATTAGATTTAGTTTTGTTTGTCTAAGAACAGTCAAATCTAACAGAACAAATCGAAACGGGGAAAAATAAAAAAATAAATAAAATAAGGGAAGCTAGACCTAAACTGATCTCTTATATAATGCCAAAAATTCAAGTGATAAAATCCAGATCCTAATCCAAATCCAGGAAATTAGTTTCAACTTTTTTTTATTTTTCACACCCTGCTATCTCTCTTTTCTACTTCAAATTGTAAGCTTCTGCTCACACAAACTGTTATTATGTTTCAATTTCATTTGTTTGTTGACTTTCTCAGACTGATTGAATGTAGTGTTGATTATTTTATAGTTTTTTTTTTCTCTTTTGTATCTCTTTATAGAACAATCCAAATAAACCAATAAAAAGGAACAAGTTTTTTAATCATGTAAAATCCAAATTCATGAATTTGATTTCAAATCTTGCAATGCATGTCCTTTAAAGAAAATACCCTGCTAAAACATATTGGTTCATTTTCATCTTGACTTGCTGTATTACCGATATCACTTTAAAAACAAATATCCCACATGACTCCACAGTGTGCAGATATTCCAGCTTTTCCTTCCTGCTCAGATTGTGCTCCAATCATTCATCACCATTGACTTTTTCTGTTCTTACGCCCTTTCAGCTGTTACTCCAGAGGAAAGCAATGTTGTTTAACACTCTGGCCAGCTCTTCATTGAAAGGTTGGTAAAATTTCCTTAAGAGGTTCCTGGTAGTTGGAAGCATTGGACCAAGTTTTCGGTCTTTTGCTCGCCGGGTGTTAGACATCGGTCGTCTAGACAGTTCTGTCTCCATCATTTTTGACAGAGAGCCTGCAAGGAAGGAGAGAAAAGGAAGAGTCAGTTAAATCAATATACAACTAAGGAAATGCAAGTTTTTTTTCCCCAAAAAATGTCCAAAATTGTAACTTTATGGTGATATGCAATTTTGGATACATACCCACACCTAGAAAATCAAAAACTTTCTTCATCGTCACTTTGAGGTTGGCTGCATAGTCCTCGAGCCGCAGAACAAGTATCTGCTCTTTATCAAAAACTGTAAGCCAGTCCAGTACGAAGACAAAGTACATCCCCAGACTTAGTCTCACCTGGGGGAAAAGAAAAAACGTCAACTAAGACGGCCAATTAAATAATTAAAAAGGCAAAGGTAAACATATAGAATGTATCAAAACCCCTCAGCTACAGACCTAGCTTCTCAAAATTTAAAAAAAAAAAAACCTAAAAGAAAATTCTAAAAACACACTTTGAAGCTCCGTGTGACACAAACATTTTTCCATATATCACACACTAAAATTCTCAAATCTCTAAAAATCATTAGTTAGGAACAAACAACAGTCAAAACTAAAACAGAGCATTTCTTTAGCATGTAGCTAAAAATAAAGAACAATAGGTTCATGCAAACTAGCTTGACCCATGAGGGGAAGTTAAGGGCCATATTCTCCAGAAGCAGTGACATCATCACTCCGCCAGGGGGCACCACAATACAAAAACAAGCAGAGGCAATGCATAAATTATAACATCCTCATTTATTTCTTACTCAGACCAGCCACGTATAGAGAATCTAAAGTTATTTTTACTGAACATGCTTCTTTTAGTTGAATCCTAAGTAACTAATAGGATCTCCAACAATGACAACTTGTTAATAAACTGTAGATAATGCAAGACTTTTATTAAAAAATATATGAGAACTTTTAGCTTTCAGACTACAGTACTTTTACTGTCAGTCTCACGGTATAAATGTATCATAAAGCAGAGGTTGTGATTAAAGTAATTCTAACTTCTGAGGGAATCCTGCATGATTAGGATGTACTTAATCCTGTTAAGATATATGTGGAGTTTGAGTCTGGACAGGAAATTAGAAACACGTTCATGTATATATAATACATATTTCCTAAAACAGATCCTAAAAAATAAGCTAAATCAGTCGTATTAATCAGCTATTATTACAGTGAAAAGTTACATTCCACTAACCGGCATGACATTGAAGAGGCTGGTATTGTAAGTGCAAGAACGGAGTGGCTTCTCAGAGAGACAAGACTGAAACAGCAGAACAGACTCTGTGACCCTCTGATGGAAGTCCTCAGCTGACTTGTTGGCCATTGTAAAGTACAAGTAGTCTGAGTAAAGCCTGGAAGCAAAAAGATGGAAGTATTAATCCAGACAGACAAAACAATTGCCATTTTGCTAGATGAGAATTTTTTTTATTTAAATACTGTATATAGGAATGATAAATGACAGAGAAGCCACGTAGAAATAATATATGTAAAGCATGGGAAAAGCTGCATGTATAAAAGCAGGAATTAAGTTTTTTTTTTTTTTTTGTACCTCTCTACTGGATCTCTGAGCATGATGATGATTTTGGCACCAGGCTGGACAGCGTGAATAAAGTCCTGGACCATGAAAGGAGGTTCTTTTTCCTCCTCATTTCTATGGAGAAAGCTCCAAGCTTGGTTATCCCACATAGTGGATGCACTGGCTTCACCTGTGAGGAGCAAATCTCAACAGTTATTAAAAATGCAGAAACTATTGCAAACACCCAGGCATGGTCAAACAAATGTTCAGGTCAATTATGGAAGAGATAGAGAGTACCATGCCTCATAGCCCTGAGTGAGTTCTGTACAGGACAAATTTTATGTCTATCTTACTGTTGAACTGTGAGTCAAACTGACTCACAAAATGCAGTAAAAGTTAATAAAATAGCTTGTGACACAGCTTGTGTTATAGCCAGTTACATAAGCAACTTTCTGCTTGCATTATGCTTGGTGTATGCTTTTTGCGGAACATCAAAAGGATCATAAAGGATCATGTAAAATGAGGAGCTTCCCATCAACTCATTGTATTGCCAGCAGAAGTTAACAATATCTTTATACTAGAACCTTAAGACCTAAAATGTGGAAAATCGTAAAGCAAAATGGTTTCATGATGAAGTCTTTACTGGCCTTCTCATGAAAGTCATTAGACATCTGTAACTTTCAAACTACTCTTGCTGGGATGCTTTACCCACTTATTGTCTTGCTTTCAATACTGGCATCCCAGAAAAAGAGTATTTAGTAGGTAAATTTTTGGATCTGGGCTGCACGGTGGCGCAGTGGTTAGCACTGTGGCCTCACAGCAAGAAGGTCACTGGTTCAATCCTTGGCTGGTTTTTCTGTGTGGAGTTTGCATGTTCTCCCCGTGTATGCGTGGGTTCTCCGGCTTCCTCCCACCATCCAAAGACATGCATGATAGCTTAATTGGTCACTCTAAATTGTCACTAGGAGTGAGTGTGAGCGTGAGTGTGGTTATTCGTCTCTCTGTGTGTGGCCCTGCGATGGACTGGCGAGCTGTCCAGGGTGTACCCTGCCTGTTGCCCAAAGCCGGCTGGGATAGGCTCCAGCTTCCCCGCGACCCTGAATTGGAATAAGCGGTTCGGAAAATGAATGAATGAATTAATTTTTGGATCCTGTGAGGGACCTAAAGGTAAATAGAAAATGACTCTTGTATCATATGTATCTCAATTAACTGTACCCAAATAGTATTAGAATTTTATGTTCAGAGCGTTTAAGAAGAATTGATGTCTCACATGTGCAGGATCTGGTCATCCAGAGGTTCAACACACACAATATATTATGGTCTGAAAGCATTTTGCTGCCCTCTGCTGGAACCAGACACTCTGTATATTCTAACTGGAGCCATTCAAGCTTTTTTTTTTTTTTTTTCCTCAGGAGCTTTTAATCAATGTACCATCTTCACTTTATTAATAAAAATTCTGTTTAACATGTGTCCTTGCTTTTATCAGGCTTGTCATTTTACTGCACAAATTCTTTCATGCTGCTTTTGCTGTTTGCATTTTAATGCTGCTTTTATGAAAATCACTCATTTATAATGTGCCAGTTGAAAATTTCTTCTTTAATTTTGATGTTTAATGTCCCCTCAGCTTGTTTTAAGTACTTTTTGTATGAAATGTGCTGTATAAATAAACACACCTGACCTTGCCTTGCCTTGCCTGATTATAAAGGAAAGGAGGATTAATGAGACAAAAGAAAAGGTTCTTCCTTTTAAGGCACAATTGATACTAAAAGCAGTCATTCCTACATACACACATGCAAAATAAACTACTTTTACACATGTTCACCTGTTATGATTTGCAGGGTACTGTGGTCTTCAGATGAATTCCTACTAACTCTTTCTTGGATGTTGTGGGCTGCCAAGTCAAACAGATCCAGATAATCTTTCACAGGATAATTTCCCTGGAAGCCATCTTTGAAACGGATGTACCCTGCAGTCCAAGACACACCCGAAATAACACTCATTATAGACTCATGTATGGATTGCTTTGTTATTCAATCAATTAGCAAATCAAAATGCTGGAGAATAACCAGTAATGTATTTTTTTTCTGTGATGAACAACAACAGCAGAGAGGCCACATGTATAAAAGCAGTATTTATGGCAGCTTGCAGATCGGATCATTAAGGCATGTTTTAACACAATGCCACGTAGTAAATATGTCAACAAATAATCTTTGACAGCAACAATCTTTGTTGCTCATCAGTCTCAGATTCACTGTAAAAACCTTTACTAAACTATTTCATGTCCATCTTTCTGGACTATGAGAGCTTTTTTGCAAGTGGAAAACATTCAGGACAGTTACAGATATTCCTAGTGATTAAGGGCCTGTTTAGGAGAAGAACCCAAAACTTACATCTCAAACTCCAAAGGCCTCAGTTAGCATATGAAGTTATTAAGTTCACAAGTAAAAAAAAAATAAATAAAAAAAAAAAAAAAAGACTGAAGATGTTTGGTCATGTCCATATCTGCAAACTTCAGGTTTAGTGAGGTTTATTAGGGTTTATTTACTTTTTTCCACACTGCTTCTTCATTCTGGCCTTATCAATGTTAAATAATGACACTTTGCACTATGTCACATGTTGTTGTTATTTAGAAGTTGTAATAGCTGGTAAGAACTCGATAATTTCTTTTGGGGTTTTTTATGCCCCGACATGTAAAGCTTTAGAAATGAAAGAGAATTAAATCTTTTTCAAGTCTATACATTTATTCAAAACTATACATCTATTTTATACAACACTATTATTAAAAAGTATGGACTTCTTGGACTTCTCTTATGTTTTAATGCAGTGATCAGGTGTAATTGTCCAGAAAACTGTATACTGTATTAATACACAGCATAAGTTACTCAGTAACTTTTGTCATTCTATTGAGGCTTTCAGTTAAAAGTCACTTTGACATGTTACTGTTTGCATGAATATTATATTGGCCGTGACAAGTGTCTTCCTGCAGTCTCTGCTGGTTGCCTAGCAACCTCATAATGACCACAAGGTTTCAGGAAAGTACTTTCCACCATCAAGCAACAGACTGGCGCATTACCTTTATCAGGCTTATCATCAACCTCGCCGCAGGAAAGTAAATGGGCCTATTTCCATTATTCTATCTGTACTATTCCTCAAAGTTTACAGTTCAGTTAAAATAGACATATTTTACTGGGTAACACTCATCCATCTCCTTCCTCCTTACCAAACCGTTTCCTGGTCCACCAGTGCGGCTCCTTTATAGTGTTAAATCGGACATCTGGATGCATCAGCAGTCTGTGAAACAAATCTGTCGTACCACACTTTGGTTGGCCGATGATGTAAAAGTACGGCAAGCAGCGCAGACGAAAACGTTTGCCGTCTCTATGGAATAGATGCTGATGAAAGTTGGCACCCAGATGGTCACACACGTTCCTGAAACTACTTGAGAACATTCTGAAGCGGTTCTTCTTGTACGGGTCTACTACAGGAATACCAGAAACTGCGTTGAGTTCGCCGGAGAACTCTTCATACCAGCAAGGGCTCTTGATGCCAGGCAAGAAGTGGTGGGGGAACGCTGAGAACAGCTGCAGAGGAGAGAGGAATGAAAAAGGTAATATGAAATACGGAGAAAAATTGATGTTTACTTTGTGATGACAATGATGTATTATGTGGATAATTATGTGAAAAATTGGGCCGTTTTTCGTTTTAACTTTCAAGCGTATCGTTTCCAATTTCTAACCAAGCAGTATCGATTAAAATTGCTTCAAAATATCCATCCTTTGGATCTATATTACACGATTTTGCAGCTCTGCAGCTTGTCATGCTATTTGCCCTATTTGTAAGACCACTGATACCACTAATTGGTACTTATATCTCACTTATGTGACTCACTTGTGTCGCAACATACTGTAAGTCAGTGTGATTTAGAGTATTACTACCTTGAGTGCTGATGCTCTTTCCATAGCAGCTGCAAAATTATAGGATGCATGAGGAAAACTATGACAACAACATCAATTAAACAAAGTGGGACTGCACTAGCAGTTCATAAAAGCAGGCTTCGGCGACAGCAACTGTTGTCTGCGAAAACTGAAGCTTCACCTAACATGTATCTATGACAGGGTCGATATTAGGTGCTGATAATATAGTGGACAATAATAATTCTCTTTGGTGGAAAAGAAATCATAGTGGTGACATTTTCAAGTGTAAATTAATTCATTATTTGATATTATCTTGTAAAATATGCTAGACATTGTTGTGTGTATCCCCTGCAGTCTACATCTACAAACGTAACAGCTTTTTTATTTGTTTTCTTTGGCTTATGTATAATGAAATATAGTTTAATCACAGTCCACAGACTTACATGGGAGTCTGTGCCAATGACGTCCTTTTTGTCAGGCACCTCCCTGGTTGCGTACTTCTGAATGGAGCTGATAATCTTGTCCAGCACTGTGGAGTCTATTAAACTCTTTTCAAAGGAAACTTCATCTGTGACTTTGCTGGTTTGGATGACAACAGGTCTGAGGACATAGGGTGTAGAAGCGAGCAAAGGTCCTTCCTTGTCCCACATCAGGACGTACGATGCCAAGATGAGAAATGTCACCGTCGAGCCCAGGAGGAAGCTAACCACTTTGACCTTGGAGATGCGACTCAGGTTGGTTAACAACAAGAGGGGGATGCACTTGGTATCCAGATTTTCAGGTACATGTATGTGACTGAAGTCAAAAAAAGTCCCAACAGACCGTTTCCCAAAGTTTGGAACCAGAGGCAAGCTGTGGAGGCTATACCTCTGGTTAGTTTGTGTGGCACCTCCATTGTTGCAGTCTGACACCGTCATTCTGACAAGAATGACGAAGCACAGTAGGCATATAGAAAGAGAAGCCAGGAAACTATTCTTTAAAAAAGGTCAGGTTTTCCTACAGGGGGTTGTGTTAATCTGCAGGTCATCATTTGTCTTCATTTCATGAACGCGCCCCACTCTTCAGCTGGGCTTCCTGTAAAACAGAAGCAGGTGTGAAATAATAACACTTTTCAGTGCGGCAGGAAACTTTCCTTTGAGGTATTTTAATCCTCTACCATAATACCAAGAAAAGCAAGGTCAATATTTTCAATATTGGGGTATTTAAGGGAGTCTTATGCCCACTATATGAATTTCAAAATATCATTTTCTAAAAACAGAAGGCATCTTTGAAACATATGAGGTTAGCTGCAGAGTGTGTGGTCTGCTGTGTGGTGATCACATGCTTTATGATGAGGGCTACACAGCACACACAAAGCCTGGCTTTACGGAGAGACTTTCAAGGTTGGAATAATAGTTTATATGTAATTCAAACCTAAAAACACACCATTATTCTGTGTGAGCTGAAAGGTTACTGACAGTTTTGTTTTGCTACCCTGGAAATGCCATTTTTAAAATCAAGTTGTTCCCAGGCAGGACCAAGTTAGGTATTGATACAGATGGAGATCCATCTGGCACACTGTTTTTATTTCTCACCACATTAATTTAAAAAAGGAGTATTCCTTTTTATCTTATGCCTAGATGTGCAACTAGTAACTTTTTTTTTTTCTTTCTTTGCTGCACAATAGCAATTTTAAAGTAACATTTAGATATAATAAGATATTGGTGCACCATTTGACACCAAACAAGCAATTAAAACACTGAAACAAGCCAAGCTAAAAGGAAAAAAATCAATCTAAGCTGGTGACAAACTCACATAAGACTAGAAGCAATTATATATTGCAGACTAACAGAATGTAAATATTAGCTTCCCATCAGAAGTGGTGAGATTTGTAAGCCTCTTGTATCTGTCATCGACACAAATGAACCATGCCAGAAAAGTTTTTGAGACAGAAAGGTCAAAAACAAACATGTCTTTGCTTTACTGTGTTCTACTTACTGCATACAGCCTAAAATGTCTAACCGAGATCATTATACTTTAATATTCCAAAGTCTTTACTTTTAATCTTTGAACCAAGTGCAGAGATGTAGAGTGGCAATGCTTTAACATTTACATGAACTGGCTTTTTATTTCCACTTCTGAGAGACCAAGACGTTAGTTCAAAAATCTTTTTTGAATACAATCAAAACTGCAACAGTTTTACTGTGCAAAACCTGTTTGATAAACCAATATATTTTATGAAATTGATTAAATTTTGATTAAATTCAATTCAACTTTAAGAAATGGTAATATCATATTGCTGAAGTTCTTCTTAAAAACATGAAATTGTGATCAAATTATCATTAAATGACAAACACAAAGTGCTTTAATATATTCCTCCACTTCTCTGTTGTTATGTAGAAGAATGTAATAAATTTGGGGTTACTCAAGTGCAGTTGGCGCTTACACAGATTCGATAAGTAAGTCCCCAAAGGACCTCTAAAGTCAAACAAAAAGCACTCACACACTTGCAGATTTCATAATGGGACAAATATGAGCCCTTGCAGACTTATCAGGAATGCAGGCTGATATCCGCAAGCTTGAGTGGGTAGCTGCAGGGTTTGGAGGAACTTACTTTTGATCCATCTAGAGTACTGAGCACCTCATTTAAAGGAATATCTGGAGACAGGGGTGTGTGCTTTAAAATGTCAATGATACCAACTTGTATGGAGTAGTTCTGTTGTTTCTTTTTCTGATGTTGATATCTTAATGTGACATACAGCATTTTCATATTCTTTTGAATGTTGTGGAGCACTTTTTCCACTTGTGTTTTTGACAAGTATCATCTTAACAAATCTTATTGATCCGTCATCTCATTTTCATACCACTGCATATATTGTCATAATCTTCCCCCATCTGAAACTCAGGTAATTGTTATTCTCTCTGTACCAATTCGTGTACCACTCATGTTGAGTATTAATGCCTTGTTAGAAAAAATTTCTAAGAGTGGAAGAAGAGAGAGATTTAGAAATGTGACTAGGACTGTTAGAGTGAAGGGGAAAACACAGCATGGGGCAACGAAGCGACAGAGATGACAGAAAAATAGTGTAAAAAAATGCAGTAATAAGCAGAAATGACAACTTTTAGACAAAATTTTATATCAGTATTTCTCAATTCATAATTTAACAAACTTTTCTCCAATCAGTGGCTCATCGGCAGAGTAGTTCAATTCAATGGAATCAGGTGTGCTGGAGTTGAAAAGAACTAAAACATGAACATAGAAGGAAGGAAGCCCCTGAGTGAGGTAAAAAAAAAAAAAATCTCATTAAAATAAGAGTCAAATAGCATTTATCTTAGGTGTGCATAGTGTCAAGGTCAATTTGGCATCAAAGCTACAATGGGATGTAACTGCTGAACATCTATTGGTGAACTAAATCTTGGAGAACTGTTTTTATTTATTTATTTTCCGGAATTCAAGGACACTTACATGAGACCTTCACACAACACTAGACATAAACGAATATATAGTTCCAATAACTATAGGATGACGGTATTTGTGTTGCTAAAAGCACATTTTCAAAGGATGAAGAGCGTGAATTTTCAGTTTTACAGTAAATCCAGATTGAATCCTTTACTACTTTTTTCTTCAGACATCAATTTATCACCAAAAACATCTGTATTATGTTGCAGCAATATTTTTTGCCAGTTTAATACTTCATAACTTCATTTTGTAGCTTGTCTCTTAGGTCATTTTCTGGATTGCAAGTAGGTTATTTATTTGGATCATCAAAAAATCAATACTGATCACATGGCTTAATATATTTCTTATATTTGCCACTAACCTTGGCCTATGACAGTTAATGAAAATAGCTGTATTAAATGGTAAAGATTGGGTACAGATCCCACCCTTTTTTCAAACTTCATTTGACGATGGAATATTATTTTTATCAATATGATTATTTTCAACTTCCATTGTGTGTGTAATTTATTTATTTATTCAAAAATGTAAAAAAAGGAAACTAACTAAACCAGAATGTAACCCTGCACAGACTAAACCATCATATCCCAGAGCACTGAAAACTCTTTCTATGATGCAACGTCCTGTGGTGTGTTTTGATTCATGAACTTATTAGTAGTCCCTAATGTCCCAACATAACTTTGTTATTATTAATTACACAAAGTGAAATGGTAGATTACTGGATATTCTCAACACTTGGAGTCATCATACCCGAGGGCATCACTTGTGTCAAGAAGGTCAATCCGTCCTGATGCATTTATCTGGGCTCTGCACCGGCCCTCAGAGAACACTTGGTACGGTTACATGAAATTAAATAATTCCGAATTAAAAGTATTTTCCCACGGGTTTACATGGAAATAATAATTCAGAATGGCAGCACATCCTTTCTTTATTCTGCTTTAGATTGGTGGGTTGGAAAGGGTTTTGATTGGACAGACTGTAGACAGAATGTACTGATGTCTACAGGAAATAAACAAAGTTAAGTTCCAGCTTGTTTTCTTTTCAGTCGTAACATGGAAAACTACATAATAGGTACCAGTTTTGCCGCTATTTTGATTATAATTTTAAAGTACCAGCTCAACACAAACATACCACTTTACTTTTTTTTTTAGTTACTGAGAATGAGAATGATGATAGACTATCGAACACAGGAGGCCAAGCAACATGCTGAATATGTGCATCAGCAGGACAGGACAAGCATGTGCAGAACGATAGGAATAAACTCACAGCGGAATGAGGTTTTAAGCAGTTCAGATTTAAATTGCGAATAAACCAGCTACTTACTTCGGAGTTAGGTTAAATTAATTAGGAATTAGGTGTTTACATGGTCATTTCTTAAAGAGTTAAAGAGGAATTAAAACTCCCATGTAAACATCACCACTGGCATATGCCCCCCTCAGGGCTACATCGTGGAAAAATTGTGCAACCAACCTTCAGGCTAGTGGAGAAATGGCCTTACCTCCTGAGCCACTGCCACCCAAACTGATTCAACTTTGTTGTAATGTCCTTTAAACAAGTCAAAATGAGGCTCAGTAGTGTGTGTGGCCTCTGCGTGCCTGTATGGCCTCCCTACAACGCCTGGGCATACTCCTGATGAGGCGGCGAATGTTCTCCTGAGGGATCTCCTCCCAGACCTGGACTAAAGGATCCGCCAACTCCTGGACAGTCGGTGGTGCAACTTAGCGTTGGTGGATGGAGCGAGACATGATGTCCCAGATTTGCTCAGTTGGATTCAGGTCTGGGGAACGGGCAGGCCAGTCCATAACATCAATGCCTTCGTGTTGCAGGAACTGCTGACACACTCCAGCCACATGAGGTCTAGCATTGTCTTGCATTAGGAGGAACCCAGGGCCAACCGCACCAGCATATGGTCTCACAAGGGGTCTGAGGATCCCATCTCGGTACCTCATGGCAGTCAGGCTACCTCTGGCGAGCAAATGGAGGACTGTATGGCCCTCCAAAGAAATGCCACTCCACACCATTACTGACCCACTGCCAAACCGGTCATGGAGGATGTTGCAGGCAGCAAAACATTCTCCATGGCGTCTCCAGACTCTGTCACATGTGTTCAGTGTGAATCTGCTTTCATCTTTGAAGAGGACAGGGCACCAGTGGCAAATTTGCCAATCTTGGTGTTCTCTGGCAAATGCCAGACATCCTGCATGGTGTCGGGCTGGAAGCACAAACCCCCTGTGGACATCGGGTCCTCATACCACCTTCATGGAGTCTGTTTCTGACTGTTTGAGCAGACACATGCACATTTGTGGCCTACTGGAGCTCATTCTGCAGAGCTCTGGCAGTGCTCCTCCTGTTCCTTCTTGCACAAAGAAGGAGGTAGCAGTCCTGCTGCTGGGTTGTTGCCCTCCCATGGCCTCCTCCACATCTCCTGATATACTGGCCTGTCTCCTGGTAGCGCCTCCATGCTCTGGACACTACGCTGACAGACACTGCAAACCTTCTTGCCACAGCTGGCATTGATGTGTCATCCTTGATGAGCTGCACCACCTGAGCAACTTCTTGTGGGTTCTAGACTCCGTCTCATGCTACCACTAGAGTGAAAGCACCGCCAGCATTCAAAAGTGACCAAAACATCTGCCAGAAAGCATCGGAACTGAGAAATGGTCTGTGGTCACCACCTGCAGAACCACTCCTTTATTGGATGTGTCTTGCCAATTGTCCATAATTTCCACCTGTTGTCTATTCCATTTGCACAACAACATGTGAAATGGGTTGTCAATCAGTGTTGCTTCCTAATTGGACACTTCAATTTCACAGAAGTGTGGTTGACTTGGAGTTACATTATGTTGTGTAGGTGTGTATGTGTGTGTGTATATATATATATATATATATATATATATATATATATATAGATAGATAGATATGGAAGCTTTACTTCTATATCTTTAAAGTAATGTATGACCACCATTTTCATTCAGACATTATTTTAGTTCCATTCAGGCTGGTTTATAGTTTCTGTTTTAACAAAACTCTAAAAGTATATGTGGACATCTGAGACATTGTTGAAGTTCTTGTTACCAACAAAAAAAATCTGGATTTTTTTTTTTTTTTTTTTTTTTTTTTTTTTTTTTTTTTATGACTATGATTTATCACTTTAGTAGATGTTTAACCCAAATTCAGCTAATTAAAGTAGATGACACTTGCTGTCTCTTTCAGATTTGTGCCCATTTTGGTAAAAATTGTATGTATTTGTAGGCCAATTGATTTAAAAAATAATGCATATAAATAACAAATACTTAGTTTTCTTTCAGTTTTGATGAGGATCAATGTAATCGAGTTGCCCTGGGTTTTGCTAGAGAAAAAACTATGAAGATTTAATCATAAAGCTGCCTCTGCACTCTCATCATTCTCTGCACTTTTTAGGCTAAAAATAAACAACTTCAGACACAGCGTTGACTTCACCTGCTCATATTTAGGTGTTACCACAGTGCAGACAGTGTATCCTAATGTAAATCAACTTACTAATGCTGAAATTAGCTGCAAATTATTAATAAAAACTATTTGTACCCGTTCAGTCAGCGACTGCAATTGTAGACTATATTATATGGCAGCAAAATGAGTTTGTGCTAGCAGTACCTGCAGTCAGTGCTGTGCTAATAAGATTAACTCCTATGCATGAAGGTGATAGTTAGAAATGCAGGAAACGAATGCTTGTTTTTGCCGCTAATTGAAAATGACAATATGCTGCAGTGGACTTATCAGTAGTTGTGGCTTCAAAATGGACAAATGATGAAGCTTGTTATTTTTAATCAGCTCCAGCTGCAGTCCACAGCTGTGTCTCATTTGGAATACAACCAATTATGCTGCAGACACATTTGAACAATTATAACTGCTAAGCTACAAGCGTGTGCCATGTGTCTTTCTCTCTGGGTGACATTTTATTACAACGTGACTACACTAACCATGACATTTTAGAGATGGGATGAGGTTTCCCCCCACACATTTGCCAAACATCTGTTTTTGCTGTAAATTTGCTGCAGGTTATGACATTAAGATTTTAGGCCATGCATAAAATACAGACTAAAAACTTTAACGCATCAAAGCAAACCAATCAGACACTGACTATATTGGAGCCAAGTCAACATGATGCAGAGAGATCTCATCCAGTGAAGCAAAAACAGCAGCTGCACAGCAACTGATAAGCATCCCCGCAGAGCCTGGAAAGTCTAATACCTAAAGAGTTAAAGAGAGAAGACAGTATGCACAACACTAACACATATTTTCACTTCTCCTGAAACATTTAAATCATGTCTTCATGTTTATAAGCACATGCTGACCCTGAACTGTACACTGTAACTGGGACTTGGCTAAATCCCAGGACTGGAAAAAGGGAGGGACAAGAAAAATCTGATGCCACAAAAGGAAATAAAACGACCTCCATGTTGATGGGGAAGTCAAACAAAGACAGATGGGATACCAAACTTTGGTAATAATAAAACCTTCTGCATACAAAGAAGAAATCACAAGTCAAAGCAATATGAAGGAATGACAACAATGCTTCATGCTGCGAGGTACTCTGTAGTATATCGGGTTTCTTTCTTTCTAAGGCTCTTTTCGCTCCTGGACTGTGAATGAATTCTTCACAGGAATTTTAAAAAAAATTTCCCAAGAGCACAAACAGCTCAGGAAACTACCTTCATCCCACAGAGTGCACTATTTCTCCCTCTCCTTTTCACTTCCCACTAAAAGAAAAGATGAATTTATGTCAAGGGAGATTGACTGTTAAATAAGCAGGTTATTGAAGTAAAAAGACAGTCTTAACAAAAGAGACACGAGCTTTAAATAGCATGATATAGCTATTTAAATAGCATGAAACCTTGTTTCACCAGGTGTCTACACTGACATCTGGAGAGCAGATATAGTCTTTCCTTACATATTGTATTTATGGATTCAGCTCAGCTTATATGTCTTCACACTGATGTTTCTTATAGCCACAAATAGTTTCCTACAGCAGAAGTTTAAAGCCACGGTGTAGAAAAAAATCTAAAATGCTGCTGTTTAGTGACTGCAAGAAAAATGAGTGGGACTGTCTGAGGACATATGGTACATATGTGGTCAGTCTGGGTGGCCAGTGCAGTCTGATCCACTTCCAGTCCTGTTTATGACAGCTTGAATTCTGGTCACTGCACCCTAACAGTTAATAGTATTTGTTATCTATAAATAAGTGTTGGCCAAAATACAGAAGAAACTAAACATCAGTTTCTAAGACACATGGATACACTGAAGGAACTGGGATGCAAAATCTTTATCTCACAGAGGTGGTCCAGTGATTACAACCACACATTAAACACAACAACAAAAGTTTATTCGGGCTTCCACAGCCATCTTGCTTTTGGCACTGTCATATACCACCCACTTTGTATTAACTCTCTTTCCAAAGGCTCTCCTCCAAAGAAAAAACAATCCTTGCAATTAACAGTATGAAGGAGAGGAGACTATAGCTGTTATCGTTATTGTTAAGTAAACCACTGTAGCCATGAAATAAGCTCCGCATCCCTGCCCATGAATTATAAAGAAACTTTTGCTGATGGTGTGTGATCAGTTTTTAAGACTTAAACTTCTAAAATCATTTAATTTATAGCTTAACCTGGGCAAAACCAAGTTCCAATAGCTATGCAGCACTGCCCTGAGTCAGCTTTCAATTCAATTCAATACTTTATTAGGTCCCCGTAGGGCAATTTGTGTGCAGCCAGTAGCATAAAAGTGCAATCAGTCAACAACAACAAACAATAAAAATAATAAAATAATAAAAGGCAAGTTAAATAACAGTGGAAACACGGTAAGATGAGAACATCACAGCACATGAAGCGACGCCAAAAGTAGCAAATTAACAACTATGATTCATTTAAAAATCCAATTGCTCTTGGGATGAAGGAGTTTCTGACTCTATTGGTTTAAACCAATAGAGGCTCTGTGAGTTAGAAGCCCAGCTCCGCACTCAGTTAGGGAAGCAGTTAGTCAGCAAGCCCCCATTAGCCAGTGCGGAGCTACCAGCCAGGGCAGCCATCCCGAGCCGTCCCTCAGCAGTTCCCGCGCAGCCGGGAGCCGAGGCGGGCTGGACGACGGTCAGGCGGAAGCGTAGCCCCAAACCAAAACCCACTGGCCACCACCGACCTGTTCACGTTTCTAACAGATTTTCCCCGCTCGGTGACACACCCGCTGAGGCAGAAACCCTGATTATAGGTAGTTCCATAGTCAGAAACATGGCTCTAGAGACACCGGGGACCATAGTCAAATGCATTCCTGGGGCCAGAGCGGGCGACGTCGAATCGTATTTGAAACTGCTGGCTAAGGCTAAACGTAAATACCGTAAGATTGTAATTCACGTCGGCGGTAACGACACCCGGTTACGCCAATCGGAGGTCACTAAAATTAATGTTGCTTCGGTGTGTAACTTTGCCAAGAGCATGTCGGACTCCGTAGTTTTCTCTGGTCCCTTGCCAAATTTAATCAGCGATGACATGTTTAGCCGCATGTCATCCTTCAACCGCTGGTTGTCTAGGTGGTGTCCCGATAACAACGTGGGTTTTATAGATAATTGGAGCGCTTTTTGGGGAAAGCCTGGTCTTATTAGGAGAGATGGCATCCATCCCACGTTGGATGGAGCCGCTCTCTTATCTAGCAATATGGACTCTTTTATTAGTCAGCTAAATTGACAACTCAGGGTTGGGACCAGGAGGCAGAATTGTAGTCCTACACACTTTTCTGCAGCTTCCCACCTGCCGCCGCGCACCCAAAACCCCATTCCGACCTTATACAACTTCCCAGCAGTAAGAATTAAACAACACAAAAACACTTCTGGGGTTAATCGTGAAAACCTCATAAAAATAAAAACAATGGATCTAATAAAATCTGAAAATAAGACAATAAAGTGTGGCCTACTGAATATTAGATCCCTCCCAAATAAGTCTTTATTAGTCAATGACTTGATAGGTGATCACCACATTGATTTATTCTGTCTTACGGAAACCTGGTTACAGCAAGAGGATTATGTTAGTATTAATGAAGCTACACCAGCTAACTATTTAAACTTTCACATTCCTAGAACTACAGGCAGAGGAGGAGGTGTTGCAGCTATTTTTAAGTCAGAATTTTTAATTAATCCTAAGCACAAAACTAACTATAAATCCTTTGAATTCCTGACATTAAATTTATGTCATCCAAAATGGAATTCAGAGAAACCGCTCCTTTTAGCATTAGTGTATCGCCCACCTGGACCTTACTCCGAGTTTCTGACCGAATTCTCTGATCTCTTGTCTGAGTTAGTGCTGACTACTGATAAGGTCATTGTACTAGGTGATTTTAATATTCATGTTGACATTGAAAATGATAGTTTAAACATTTCCTTTAGCTCTATTCTAAACTCAATTGGGTTTTCACAAAATGTCAATGGAGCCACTCACTCTCATGGTCACACTCTTGATCTTGTTCTAACATATGGTATTGAGACTGATAAGCTCAAAGTATTTCCTCAAAACCCTGTCTTGTCCGATCACTTCTTATTAACCTTTGAATTCACTTTATTGATTACTCACTGACCAAAAATAAATTCTACTATAGTAGATGTTTATCAGACAATAATATTACAAAATTTAAACAATCAATTGAATCAATTTTTTCACATCTACCATGTGTTAGCATGACCGAGAGTCCCCCTTTAAGCCTTACTCCTGCTCAGATTGATCAACATGCTGATACTATAACAGCTTCAATGCGTACAACCTTGGATAATGTTGCTCCCCTAAAGAAGAAGAAATTAGGTAAGATTATGAAGGCTCCCTGGTTTAATTCCCAGCTTCGAGCTCTAAAACAGGCATCAAGGCGTTTGGAAAACAGATGGCGTTCATCAGGACTAGAGGAGTCTCACTTAACCTGGAAAGAAAGTTTAAGCGTATACAAAAAAGCCTTACGTATGGCAAGAACAGCTTATTATTCATCATTGATAGAGGAAAACAAAAACAACCCTCGGTTTCTTTTCAGCACTGTAGCTAGGCTTACTAGGAGCCGGAGCGCTGTGGAGCCATGTATTCCTTTCTCACTTAGCTGTGATGATTTCATGTATTTTTTCAGGAATAAAATTGACACTATTAGAGATCAAATTGACAATACTCTTCCTTCTACCTATAATGTTGAGCCTGTTGTGGTCTCCGAAGCATCCTTAGAACCAGGATCTGACTTGTGTCTAAATAGTTTCTGTCCTGTCCAACCCTCTGAATTAACTAAAATAATAGCTTCATCTAAACCATCCATCTGTATCTTAGACCCTCTCCCAACGAGCCTCTTTAAGGACATTTTCCCTTTAATTAATACATCACTACTAAATCTTATCAATATGTCTTTAGTGACAGGATATGTACCACAATCATTTAAAACTGCTGTAATCAAGCCTTTACTTAAAAAGCAATCTCTGGATCCAGAGGTGATAGCAAATTATAGACCTATATCTAACCTCCCGTTTATGTCCAAAATTCTGGAGAAAATAGTTTCAGCTCAGCTACATGCCCACCTGAGCAGAAATAATTTATGCGAGGAGTTTCAGTCAGGATTTAGAGCTCATCATAGTACTGAGACAACATTGGTGAAAGTTACTAATGACCTTCTTATGGCCTCAGACAAAGGACTTGTGTCCGTACTTATCTTGCTTGATCTTAGTGCTGCATTTGATACAGTCGATCATAACATTCTGTTACAAAGACTAGAACAGGTGATTGGAATTACAGGTACAGCGTTAAGCTGGTTTAAATCATATTTATCTGATAGACTTCAGTTTGTTCATGTAAATGACAAGTCCTCCTCCCAAACTACAGTAAGTCATGGAGTTCCTCAAGGTTCTGTACTTGGACCAATACTCTTCACACTATATATGCTCCCTTTAAGCAAAATTATTAGACAGCATGGAATAAACTTTCATTGTTATGCAGATGATACACAACTATACTTATCCTTTAAACCAGATGAAACAAATCAGCCCAATAGGCTACAAAATTGTCTCATAGACATAAAGACTTGGATGTCTAGAAATTTTCTCCTCTTAAACTCAGATAAGACTGAAGTAATTCTCGTTGGATCTGAAAAACTCAGAGCTAAATTTTCCGGTTTTGTAATGAACCTGGATGGCATTACTTTAGCTTCCAGTGCTACAGTGAGAAACCTTGGAGTAATATTTGACCCTGACCTGTCCTTTGGCCCACACATTAAGCAGGTTACTAAAACAGCCTTCTTTCATTTACGTAATATAGCCAAAATTAGGGACATTCTGTCTCGGAGTGATGCAGAAAAACTGGTTCACGCTTTTGTTACTTCGAGACTAGATTACTGTAACTCTCTATTACTGGGTTGTCCTAAATATGCCCTGAAAACCCTTCAGCTGATCCAGAAT
The DNA here is from genome assembly GCF_933228915.1 of Telmatherina bonti. Classification (NCBI taxonomy): domain Eukaryota; kingdom Metazoa; phylum Chordata; class Actinopteri; order Atheriniformes; family Telmatherinidae; genus Telmatherina; species Telmatherina bonti. Next base: position 30,172,574 of record NC_136629.1, on the reverse strand, counting down.
TCTGCAGCCAGAGTCCTGACCAGAACCAGCATGAGAGATCATATTTCTCCAGTTTTAGCCTCTCTTCATTGGCTGCCTGTTGAATCTAGAATAGAATTTAAAATCCTTCTCCTTACATATAAAGCCCTCCACAACCAGGCACCACTATATATCAAAGACCTCATTGTTCCTAATATACCAAGTAGAGTACTTCGTTCGCAGACTGCAGGCTTACTTGTGGTTCCTAGAGTCTCAAAGAGCCGAGCAGGAGGCAGAGCCTTTGGTTATCAGGCCCCTCTCTTATGGAATAAGCTCCCAGTTAGTGTTAGGGAAGCAGACACCCTCCCCACCTTTAAGACTAGGCTGAAGACTTATCTTTTTGATAAGTCCTATAGCTAGGGATGGTTAGCATCCCTTAGTTATGCTGCTATAGGTTTAGACTGCTGAGGGACATTTCCTGATACACTGAGCTTCTTTCTTTTTCTCTTTATCTCTTTCTTTTACCCCCCCCCCCCCCCCCCCCCCCCCCCCCCCCCCCCCCATAACAGTGTTGCATCATTAACATGTATGTCTCCTGTCTCAGCAGGTCTCCCTGGCCGGGAGTAGCAGTTCCTGTTGTCTGTTGTCTTTCTGTCCTCTTCCCCCCACACAGCAGAGGCAGATGGCTGCCTGTCCTGAGCCGGGTTCTGCCGGAGGTTTCCTTCCTGTTAAAAGGGAGTTTTTTCCTTCCCACTGTTGCCAGTGTGCTTGCTCAGGATGGGAGATTGAGTTGGACTCAACTCAATCTGTTGGTTTCCTTATATAGGCTGTTATGAATTGGCCTTCATTTCCCCTCTGTCTGTAAAGCGTCTTGAGATGGCATTGCCGTGATTTGACGCTATATAAATAAAGTTGAATTGAATTGAATTGAATTGAATTAAACTTAGGCACGCAATATCTCCTGCCTGAGCGCAATGGCTGAAACTGCCTGTGCAGAGGATGGGCAGGATCTGCAAGGATTTTCTTTGCCTTGCATACAGCCCTGCATTTGTAAGGATCCCACAAATCACTTAAATGACAGCCAGTAATTTTACTGCACTCTTTAACTGTGCTTTGTAAACGGTTTCGATTTTTAAGATTTAACATGCCAAACCAGCAAAGAAAAGCAAAGGTAAGAGTTGACTCCACAAAACAGGAATAAAACATTTTCATAAAAACATTGTCAACGTTAAAAAATCTCAATTTACGAAGGAAGTGCATTTTCTGGTGAGCTTTACTACAGACAGCATCAACCTGGGTGTCGAATGTTAATTTACTGTCCAGTACTGTTCCCAAGTACTTGTACTGATGCACCACCTCAACTACCTGTCCATTTATCAGGGCAGGAGGGAGGGCAGGAGTGGATTTCCTAAAATCTATCAACAATTCTTTTGTCTTTGACACATTTATGTGCAGGAAAGAAGACTGACACCACTCAAGAAAGTCAGTCAAGACAGGGCCATGATCAAGAACATCACCAGAGACCAGAGAAACTATGACAGAATCATCAGCAAACTTAATGACATGGCGGTTCTCATGGAGGCTTTGGCACATATTTGTGTACAATACAAACAACAAGGGAGACAAAATGCAACCCTGGGGTGCACCAGTGGAGGAAACCAGAGAGTCAGACAGAATGCTGTTAACTCTAACTTGCTGAGTCCTGCATGTTAGAAAGTCAATTAGCCATAGAATCAAAGTTCCATCCACATTCATATATTTAAGTCTCTCTGCCAGTAGATATGGCTGAATTGAGTTGAAGGCTGAGGAAAAGTCAATGAAGAGCAGCCGCACTAACGTCCTTGCACCTTCGAGATGACTGAGTGTCAAATTTAGGAGGGTAGCGATTGCATCATCTACTCCTCTACCTGGCCGATAAGCAAATTGGAATGGGTCAAGGATTGGATTGACACAACTCAGCAATTCAGACTTAACTACTTTTTCAAGGGCTTTCATGACCAGAGATGTAAGCGCGATGGGCCTGAAATCATTAAGTTCTTTAGGTGACTTGACTTTTGAAACAGGAACGATGACGGATTTTTTCCACAGGGCAGGTATCTGACAGAGCTCAAGAGATTTTGAAAAGATATAACAAAAGATGTCTGCCACTTGCTCCGCACAGTTTTTTAGGACCCGTCCCCCAATACCGTCAGGGCCAGGGCTCTTCCTCTCCTTTACTCCTTTAAAGAGTTTTACAACCATAACTCGATCGACATGGACAGTGCTTTTTGGCTCAGTTACACTGTTCTTCAAAACTGTCAATTCATCACTGAAATCATGAATATCAAACCGATTGTAAAATGAATTAGGTTTGTTAGCTTTGGTGCCTAAATCTAAATTAATGGTGAGTTAATTCCTTTCATTGTGCTAATGAACTGTTTCCTTATTAAAGGGGTGCTATTATGGTATTTCAAGTTTCCTGAGCTTTCTACAATGTTAGTCTTGAATCCTCATCAGACATGTGAACGGCACTGTTTCTTTTTATTACCCAAATGCATGTTTGAGTTTGAGTTTGAGTTCCAGCACGCTCTCCGTTCGGTTTCCATGGCTACGAAAAACGCGTCGTTTTCGAGAGTTTTTTCTACTTTGAAATCCTTGTGACGTCCCGGTGGATAAGGTTCGGTGATTGGTTACCTTCTTCTGGTTAACAAGGACATGCACAAATAAATCAGGCGGGTGGAAAACGTCGGATAAAGTAATTTCGAACGATGGCTGGTGAGTTTACCAAAGAGAGACATCCTGCAGCATTCGTTGCTGTGGGTTGCTGTTTTCTACTTCGTTTTCAGGGTCTGATTCAGGTTCCAACATGTATGGCTGTATGCTATGTGTTGACATTGTATTTTGTTGTTTTTATTGAGTTCATATTAGCCTAATCCTTCTGTTTATGAGATGTTACAATGACCGCGAAGGCAGTTGCGGTGCACGCTCCCGATGTAGTGCAGTGGCAGGAGGCGGGGCTTAATGCGGAAGAGGCTCAGTCCACTCCTTTTGCCCACAAGCTGATCTGACAGCCTACGGAGAGGGTCAGTCTGAAGTAAATAAAGCGATTTGTAACAATAACTCGATCAATCCCAGCCCTTCTGGTCTCAGAAATAAAAATAAATTAGCCTAAAATGCACATAATAGTTCCACTTTAAACAAAGTGGGGAAAATAGCAACGGTCACACATAAACTCCAAGCTGAAAGTCATCCAGCAAATGCCACCAAAATCCCACCAACCACATGGATACTAACAGAGTAGCATTTCCTCCAGACCAACAAAACAACCTCATCTGCTTTATCACAGCATTGACACAAAAGACACATTGAGAGTCCAGAAAAAAGAACAGGTTGATATAAAACCATAAATACTGGAGTTAAAACAGCAGTTCCTTTATTTATTTGCTCAAAGCCTCCCTGATTTTTATTTATAAGAACTAAGAAATTAACATAGGCTTTAGATGTGAAGCGTTAACGTGTGCAAAATACAAAGTTGTTGAAGGCTGTTACTAGTGCATAGTGGTGAATGTGAGAATAACCTGAGATTGCATTGGGTTATGAAATCCATTTTGGATTTTAACTAAAGCTGTAATATTTCTTGAACATGACAAGTCTCGTGTTGAGCTGCAACCTTGTCTTTCACAGCAGCAGTGTGTGCTGATCAAAGACACCTAAAGCAGTTGACAGTGCTGTTAAACAGCTTTTGATCGTGCCTGAAAACATGGCTCTTTTACAGAAGTACTCAAAGGATTTACAGAAGTTGTGTAATTCCTTTTTGCATGCACATAATATTCCTACACAACTTGTAGCCGCATGCCTGTGCTTGTCACCAGCTCTTGTGAACTAAAAAAGGTGTGCACATTCAACGTACAAGGTGTCTTATAATAAAAAGGTCATACTTTACACTTCAGGCAATATAATAAAAAATCTACATTTTTCATCCATGCTTTTCATTGTGATCTTTATTCACCATGAACCTTATAAATATGTCTTTAGAACAGCTACTGTTTGACTTCAATAGCTGCCTGATCCCAGATCATTATGCTCTTATTCACAATATTTGTCTTGCCTGGTGACTCATATGGGATTAAAAGCTTCAGAACATATGCAACCAATCAGTGTAGATTTTTCTGTTCAAGCATTTTTGACTAAATATTCAAACATATAACTTGACAGAAAGAAGCTGATCAAAGTGTTTTGACTTACTATAATAATATTGATTACTAAAGTAAGTTGAGTCATATTGGTCTTAATCGGGGATGGAGTGGGACAGGTTTTCAGTCTCAGAAGATGAATTTTGAAGCCTAGTTCAATTGTTTTGTGTAGAAAACTGGATAAATTACACAAATCTGTCCATATGATAGCCCTTATTTGAGTTTAAATGAGGTCTACTCTGACACTGCAGTCTAATTGCATACTGGTATCTGCAACTTGCTTATCATTAAGCTGATTATTAACTGACTATTTTATACAAAGAAGAGCAAATTTCTGCAGCCTTTTAAAATAGTTCATGTAGAATTCATGTTTGTTTCCACTAAACTGCAATGACCTGACGTGACAATCACACGTTGATTAAAATCATTTCCCTGTCTCAACTGATTCCTCATGTAAATTAAGGGTCCTCCTCATTGTGAGGAGGACATTGCATCATTTGCTGCTTATTTCAGTGCAATTAAAGCACCTGCTTTTTTTTAAGTTTTTGTTTTCTCCATCCATCTATTATCCTAACCACATAGTCCGATGAAGGGTCGCGGGGAAGCTGGAGCCTATCCCAGTAGTTTTTGGGCAAAAGGCAGGGTAACAGCCTGGACAGCTTGCCAGTCCATTGCAGGGCCACACAGAGAAACACACTATGGGCAATTTGAGAATAACCAGTTAGCCTAACATGCTGTCTTTGCTTGGTGGGAGGAAGCCAGGGTGCATGCAACATGCAAACTCCACACAGAAAGAGGATCGAACCTCTTGGACCTTCAGGGACCTTCTTGCTGTGAGGCCACAGTGCTAACCACTATGCCACCGTGCAGACCTTCTTGTTTTCTCTCTGAATTAAATCTGAGGAGAATTTAGGACCGGTCATATTTTTTATGCAAGAATGCTGCAAAAACGTGACAGATTATCATTCAATTCTTAACTTGAATAGTCACTTCTGAGCTTATCTGTCCTCTTGGAAAACCCGCAAGTCCATCTCAAATGTAAAGATGCCTCATTTCAACACCTTTTTCTCTTTTATACCCAAGTTTTTCAGCACTTCTTTGCATCTTTATGCCATTCATTTTCTCTTTTAAATATGCTTTTGATCCCTTCATCATAATGTGAATCAAAAATTACTTGTAAAGGCAGACTGTTGTCTCAGTCCCATTTTAAAAGATTGCAAGCTCTAAGCTGTAAAAAAAAAAAAAGAAATAAAATAAATTAAACTTTACTTGCTGTAATAAATATGGATTCAATCAACAGACTCCATTTTTTAAGACAAAGAGCAGCAGAACACACTGAAGTGAAATCTTAGTGGTCATTAAAATGCTCAAAAGACACGTGAAAGTTAAAGCCATTGAAAAATCCTGCCAAACCAAAGATCAATGATCAAGAAAATTACTCAGCAGCAAGAACATAACAAGATATTGACAGGTGAATCAGCCTTGTGTTTTCATCTCAGAAATAATACAAAGCCAGTCTCGTTTTACTGCAGCTTGTTGTCATCTTCAGTTAAAAATGACCAACTCTTGAAATAGAAACACTGAGATGCTGCCAAAATACTTCAGCATCATGCAGTCCTCCCACATTCCTACTTGTAATCCTTAATCACAGAATCCTTTTCTTCCATTTGTGGTGGACCCCCTGAGTTCAGTCTAAACATTCTTATGTCACTGCATCGCATCCCTCTCCACTCTCATACCTCTAGAATTACCTAAGCCTGCAAACACTAAGCCCTGCCAAAAGAAGCATGGCTTTGACACATTTGTCTCACTAAAGGGTTAGAGTGGGCAACCTAAAACCTCCCTGCCCAGCAGGCCAGACGTGCTGCAAGGCTGGGTGCAGCGGCCATGGTGAGGTTTACCTTGGGTGTGTGTAGACTAACACCACCATATCTATGTCCTCCCTCCTCTTACATTAAGCTACAACCCTTTCTTCCTCCAACTGACAAAAGAGAAAAAAAATAGATTTAGGAGCTGCACTGAAACTCTTTAGAGGCTGGTTTGTCCAAAGGTCACTTGCCTTCCTGTCGGAACCTTGGCTCTGCCCTCTGAGCAGAGCTGCAGCCCATTTGACAGACTGGAAACAGGAAAAAAAAAAAAAAAGACCTAAATGTCAAGTAGATATAGTGGCCGCACAAACGTTTTACACATCAACAGATCCCGCTCTGGACTTTAAATCCTTAAAAGAAGTCGGAAAAAAAGAATACACAAGTTGGCTTGTATCCTGTGATGCTTTGGAAAGTCCATGTAAGCAGGCTTTAATAAAAAGGAATTTGCTGAGAGAACTGCACCGTGTCACACGAATCTGAAAAATGATAAGCACATGACTTTTGGGACATGCATTAAAATGTTTACAACTCACCTCCACATTATGTGGTGTTTGTGTATCAGTGTGTCTGGTAAAATAAAGCCCCAAGAGAAATGTCACAGAGACATTCTGCAGTTGTTCAGCACAGCAGGAGTTAGTGCAAACTGCTTTAAACTAATCTTTAGGAACATTATCACTGGCATGCTTTAGACTCAAAGGGAATTTGTTTGTTTTGTTTTGATTATGAGCTAATCCGCATTGGAGCTGTCATTTCAGAGACATAATAATACCCAACTGGCAGTTAAGTCCTCACCACGACAAATCAGGCATTCTCAGAAACAAGACTAACTCTAACAACGGAGATTATTTTACGTCAGTGTTTATTTGTGTGATAATAAAAAAGAAATACTCACTCTGAAGTTGACGCGGCTTTTTCCCGCGTCTCTTCCGGAGCTGCTTGAAGGAAACACTCTAGTCATCACTAAGTGAAGGTTTGACAGGTATCAGGACAACTTCTCCTCAATCCGAACGATGTTTATAGTGGCAAACGCCGCTTACGCGATCGGTTGTACGTCTCCATCGGACTGGGAGCTTCCCTGCGCGCTGGAGAGGAGAGGAGGGGGGGTGAAGGGGGAGGTGCGCACGAGGAGGAGCGCAGGAGTCAGTCAGCAGCAATGTTATTTAAATTTCACTCTTTCAAACTCAAGGCAGAATTGACAAGGGAAGCTCTATTCATATATCCTTATTGTTGTGTTTTAAGATCCTTTTTCTGGTTTCTGTGTCCTGACCACCAAAATCGTTCTCGTTTTTGATTGCCTCCTTCTGCAGAAATACTGAGTGGTTTATTCAAAATTAATTCATTCCCAGATCCTTGTTTTTCCTGCATAGCATTCTCGTGTTCCTGTGTCACTTGGCTTCCATTAAATGGCTCTAACAGCCCAGGAAGTTCTGTACAATGAATGACTAGTCTGAGTCAGGTGTGTTGGAACAGGAATAACCTACTTTTTTTTTTTTTTCAATTTAATTTAACTTTATTTATATAGCGTCAAATCACGGCAATGCCATCTCAAGACGCTTTATAGACAGAGGGGAAAACATAATGAAAGCCAATTCATAACAGCCTATATAAGGAAACCCAACAGATTGAGTTGAGTCCAACTCAATCTCCCATCCTGAGCAAGCACACGGCAACAGTGGAAGGAAAAAACTGCCTTTTAACAGGAAGGAAACCTCCGGCAGAACCCGGCTCAAGGACAGGCAGCCATCTGCCTCTGCTGTGTGGGGGGAAGAGGACAGAAAGACAACAGACAACAGGAACTGCTACTCCCGGGCCAGGGAGACCTGCTGAGACAGGAGACATACATGGTAATGATGCAACACTGTTATTGGGGGGGGGGGGGGGGGATAAAAGAGAAAGATAAAGAGAAAGAAGCTCAGTGTATCAGGAAATGTCCCTCAGAAGTCTAAACCTATAGCAGCATAACTAAGGGATGCTACCATCCCTAGCTATAGGACTTATCAAAAAGATAAGTCTTCAACCTAGTCTTAAAGGTGGGGAGGGTGTCTGCTTCCCTAACACTAACTGGGAGCTTATTCCATGAGAGAGGGGCCTGATAACCAAAGGCTCTGCCTCCTGCTCGGCTCTTTGAGACTCTAGGAACCACAAGTAAGCCTGCAGTCTGCGAACGAAGTACTCTGCTTGGTATATAAGGAACTATGAGGTCTTTGATATATAGTGGTGCCTGGTTGTGGAGGGCTTTATATGTAAGGAGAAGGATTTTAAATTCTATTCTAGATTCAACAGGCAGCCAATGAAGAGAGGCTAAAACTGGAGAAATATGATCTCTCATGCTGGTTCTGGTCAGGACTCTGGCTGCAGAATTCTGGATCAGCTGAAGGGTTTTCAGGGCATATTTAGGACAACCCAGTAATAGAGAGTTACAGTAATCTAGTCTCGAAGTAACAAAAGCATGAACCAGTTTTTCTGCATCACTCTGAGACAGAATGTCCCTGATTTTGGCTATATTACATAAATGAAAGAAGGCTATTTTAGTAACCTGCTTAATATGTGGGCCAAAGGACAGGTCCAAGTCAAATATTACTCCAAGGTTTCTCACTGTAGCACTGGAAGCTAAAGTAATGCCATCCAGGTTCATGACAAAACTGGAAAATTTAGCTCTGAGTTTTTCAGATCCAACGAGAATTACTTCAGTCTTATCTGAGTTTAAGAGGAGAAAATTTCTAGACATCCAAGTCTTTATGTCTATGAGACAATTTTGTAGCCTATTGGGCTGATTTGTTTCATCTGGTTTAAAGGATAAGTATATTTGAGTATCATCTGCATAACAATGAAAGTTTATTCCATGCTGTCTAATAATCTTGCCTAAAGGGAGCATATATAGCGTGAAGAGTACTGGTCCAAGTACAGAACCTTGAGGAACTCCATGACTTACTGTAGTTTGTGAGGAGGACTTGTCATTTACATGAACGAACTGAAGTCTATCAGATAAATATGATTTAAACCAGCTTAATGCTGTACCTGTAAACCTGCAGGATTGTGGCCCTGGAAGACCGGAGCTGGGTATCCCTGGCCTAAAGTTAACCCAAGTGGGTTCTTTAAAATGCATAATCAGCTGCTCTCACTTTGATGGACAGCATCGCTCCCAAAATAAATGGATTAAAACAATGACATCTCCTATTGGTATCGAAAATTAAATTTGGCATTTACTGAAAGTATTTGTAAACAAAGGTGAAAAGGGCACTGGAGCAAAACACTGAGCCCTTTGAATTGGAGAATGAATGTAACCTTTATTTATCAGCCAGTTTTTAGACTTGAATGACAAATGCTTCTATTTACTGTACGCAGCTCATAGTTGTGTAATATCTATATTTCACTGCTATTGGAACAGCTGTCATGCATGACAGGTGATTACAATGAAGAGAAGCCTAGATAGAGCGTTAATGTTATGTTACTTGTCATGGTTTGTCCTCAGAATGAAAATTACACAAGCTAATGCATACTGGAAACATGTTTAGATTGAGATGTTTATTGCTTATATAATAAGTAACATACAGTCATAAATTTTGAGAAACTTGTAGGTATGATTTGCAATTTCTGCTTTTACTTGCACCTCAATAAAACACATATATGAGGGGTTCATTTATCATTTCAGTTATGGATATTGTCAATCTCTGCTTGATCTGTTGACGGCTTTGATATGATGATCATATGTACCATGCAAAAATGCAATATTGTCTGCAAAGATGGAAGATACAAAGCTCCTTGGAAAATGCACTTTGTTTTATCATCACAGATGTGTTCATGACCGTGAAAAGCACACCATTAGGATATAATGAAGACCTTTCAGTACACATCACATGAGAATGTGCCCTTTCAAGTCACTGACTTGCTTTACAGGAAAGAAATCATTTCTCTTGTCGAGAGCAGACTCCCTCACCATTCATCATGACATCTGTTTCTTGCAGGGAAGAAACAGAAAAAAAATGAGGGGTAAAATGAAACGTTGAGAGCCGCCATGATGCTCATCCTTGGAGCTCCCATTGGTTGTAACTTTAAAGAGGCATGATTTTTCATTTCTGACAGTTGAAAGAGCTTGCCTTGGGAAAATGACGCTGCTAAATGAAGATAAAGTCATTTTTGAATAAACTGCTTCCCCTTCAGAGCATATGCATATGTATGAGAGCATGAGTCTAATGGCTCTTAATTCCTAGTAAATTGATTGTGATTGCTCACATCTCACGGAGATGCACAAACTATGTGTATAAATAGGATTTTGCAGTTAGATTCGCCATTGGGGAATCACTTCTGATCATTTTAAATGCATCACTGATGTTTTCAGTCTTGACATATATAGGTGATCTAAATTATTTTCCCTTACAGTAAAAATTCTGATTTTGTAAAAAGGAAATAGTCCAACAACTGAGCTATTACAGTACAGGGTAGTTGATATTTTACTGTCTTTGTCAGATGTCAACAAACTCTTTAAATCTTTAAATCCAAACTCGTGTTCAGACAATTTGTTACAGCTCCTTGGCGTCACATTTTAATATACACATCTACTGTGTATATAAATATACACACATATAGCTCACATTTGAGCTTAGGTTACGTTTTCATGTTGGAGTTTCCCTTAGAATAATTCAAATTCAGCATGAAGTTAAAGAAATCCTTAGCCGGAGGACCACAGCACCACTGAGTAGAGGCACCAAGCAGCCAGGCTGCAAATAAAGCCAGCGATCAACTGGTCCAAGAGCCACCCATGTCCCCCAATAGAGCCCTGTCCAGGAACACAAAGGAACCAAACCACCCCTGATAAAACCCCTGCAGGACCCACCTGCAGGCAGCTACCAACCCCCTACTCTATTCCACAAAGTAAAGCAGTTCCCCACACATCCTCACCCTCCTAAAATATATTTTATTCTTTTTTTCCAAGTTTTTCCAAGAACACAAAATAGAAAAGTAGACAACCCAGATTCAGGACCTGCAGTGTTCTGGGTGCATACACACTGAATGTTGCCTCATTACGTCTGACTCTGAGAACAGAAAGTAGATTTGACCCTGATGACCTGAAGGATCTGTTTGGGATCTGGTTGACTGACAAAAATGTTTTTATTTTTACAATCTTTAGCCATTATTTTGATATTTAAGACCACAGTATATAATTTTATAATTTCATTGATTGTTTACTTCTTTGTTATGTAAAGTGTTTGCCTCTTTATACACTCTGTGAATTCTGTTTTAGCTATCTTAAAATCAGTCAGTAGTTGACATAGTTCATATGGTATCTTCGATGTTAATCTGTACGAAAAAATTAATCAAATGTGCATTTTTTGTCATTGGGAGGGTGCTGAGGTGTGGACCCAAATGCAGAGTAGAGGCGGGGGTGCAGAGTCAAGCAGGTCTTTTATTTTCGTGTGCAGGGAAAAACCCACAAAGTAAAAACAACATGTGAGGGAATAAATACACTGCACCAAAATGAGACACAGGTGACACAGATGAACCAACTAAACACAGATGGAACTAATGAACAGGAACAAGGCTAAACAACACAAGGAACAAAACAGGAAACCAAAACACGCATCGTGACATTATTAAGTAGGGGCAACAATAAATACAGACTCAACCGGCCCTCGTGACTGATGAGTTCTTTGACACCTACAAAAGATATAAATATGGTGGAAGCACAAAAGACAACTTCCATGGAAAAAAATATAGTCTTTTTAAGTTTAAGAGAATATTCTATGGCTAAACCCTCCACATGGCCCCATTTCAATATTTTAAGGTGATATGATGGGGTTTCCTGCAGGCTGCAAAACTACATCACCTGATTTCAGTTATGCAATGGCACTAAAAAAAACAGTAGTTCAATATGTATCTTGTGTAATAGCTTGTTTGATCACACCTAATTGGGGACTTGATATCCCCCCCCCCCCCAATGCCCAACTGAATATTTAGATAGTGGACGGTGTTGTGCTGACCCAAAATGTTGACCATATTTGTCACATGCATACATTTACAAATCTTTCCTCACAAGTAACTTTGTCACTTCAACTTTATCTCATTTTACTTTTGCTCTAAACTTTTAGAGCGCATTCGTAGCTTTGTGCATCTGATGTGTAAAACTCTTTGTTTCTAGTTTATAAAATTTTCAACTTTATGACTTTCTGCACTTAAAATGTGGTGAAAGTACATTTTAGAGGCATTGGCTTACATTAAATGACCTGATTACAGCACAAACAGACAACATCTGAAAGCTTTCTTGTCATTTTTGCAAATCTATTTAATTAAAAAAAAAATGCAGCATTACTGCTCAAGGGAAGATTTTCCAAGCTGTTGTTGGGAGATCCTTGAAGTGAGTCAAAGCTTATTAAGCCTGCTTTTTTTTTCTCTGCATATACACTTTTCATTCAGTTTGAAGTCAGTGCATCAAATACATCAATGTAAGTTCACCTTGGACTTCTGCTATCTGGTACTGAGTCCCCCAGATTTCATCAATATCAATAGGAAGATGCTTCTGATCAAGGACTGGTTCTTTGTAAGTATTTTCCAAACCTATAACAGCAGAACATCCTTTGTTCATTTATTAATTGATTCAGTGTACTGTCCTCTAATGATTATGTCTGTGCTGTACGTGGGTGAGTATCATTGTGTTTGTGTGTGAGAGGACAGGCTCTCTTCCAGCAGTAAGGTCTCTGACTCTGAGACAGACTGTAATTAACAGCTCTCTGTCCTCCTCTGTGCTATTAGCACCGCTGACCTTTGAATGCATCGGATGTGTGATACAACACATCTGGTAAAGCTGCAGAGGAAGTGAGATGAATATTAAGCAGAGACAGTCAGTGATAGGAAGTTTAGCCAATTGGCCACCAAAAACAGTGTTATAGCACTATTTTGATGACATGGCGCATTAATATCAAGATTTGGGTTCAGCGGTCATCTGTGATTTATCCTCACTTAAAATCAATATATAAGTTACAAAACAAAACTCAGAACTAATCAGTTTTACCGTGGACTCAACAGAGGATTTTGTATATAATAATCTGGAAATGAGAATCTTTAAACAGTAAAGCCTCTACAAAATGTGATGATGGGAAGCTTTAGCTAGTTGACTCAAGGATCTAGGAAGCCCACATCATTTTACCCACTCAAGCCACTTCCTTGGAAAATCTTCCTTCATTTGCTGCTCAGCTCCCATGCCAGTGGTCATGTAATCATGTCTGTGATGGCTTGTTTGAAGAGATTAAAACAGCATGAAGGCAAAAGATTTGTAAAAGATTGATCGGGCGAGCTTAAACAGTATGGGCTGCCAGAGATTAATCGAAGTCATCATTCACATGCCGAGCGTGCATTTCCAGACTTTCTTGAGCAAAACCCTGACTGGGAAGTTGTCCAAGCATTTCCCCATGATTACAGCAGACCTCAAGCCTCACTCTAAGTAATATTTGCTCCTTCTTTCGCTCACTGGGCCTCTTTGATTGTTTTACCACTTTGAATTTTCTGCCCTGCTTTATCGTCACCATATTGTTTTTCATAGAAGAAACAAATCGATGAAAGAGGGAAAGCAGGACTAACTGAGACAGAATACTTGATTTCTTACACACTCGACTCCCTCAAGATAAAATTAAGTCAAACTAAAGTGTATTGCAATCAAAGGAAATGTTTTATGTAACTATGAATACAGAAAAGGTAACTACATTTTATTTCATTACATGTTTCCCTAATGACTGGAAGCAGCTGGAGACGACGGCTTAAATGATGACAGACAGCAGGCAAACAGAAGGGAGGATTTGGATTGTGAAATATTTGCTGTTCTCAACCTTTCATACAGAGTAGATGTGTGAAGTCTGGCTTATTTGGGTTGTAGATTGAAGGACTCAGAGAGTTAATGAGCTGGTATTACAGTCACGATGCAAATATTCTGCAAGCAAGGGAAAAAAAAAAAGCATGTGAAGTTGTGAAGCAACGCTTCATAATTGTTAGTGATGTGATCTAGGGATGAAGTAATAGGTTATCTCTAAACCTCAGAATCCCCACCCATCTTTTAAGCTCACTTGACTTTAACTGTCTGCGGTGGATAAACAGGCTGCACAATGTACTGAAAAACAGGATCTCTGCAAAGCGTCATCTTACATTTTCACAACAAACTCTACTGGCCTGCTAAATTGTTAACAGAATCGGATACTTTTTACACCCCCGATTCATGAAACTAATTAAATTAACAATATGAAAAAATTTATAGTTTAGCTGTTATAATATGTAGTAAAAATATTTGCTGTCATTAAAACTACATTTTCACAATGATTCAAAGATGTTTCTGCATGCCGTTCAAACATTCTGGACAAAGCCTTCGTGGTGATTTCTTATGTTTATTTTAAACTCTACTGATACTAGTCTGCTGTTTTTGTCCAGAATAATCTCCATGACATGAAAGAGTGAAATCTGTGCTCCAGATATTATCAGAGTACTCAAAGCAGGAAATCACAGCCCACATAGGGCTTGCAGGGAAAGAAGCTGATTTGCAGCCATAGCGTAGGTGCAAATACCTGAACTGGTGTCACATTAGCTCATAAACTAAAAATTAGCTTCAATGAATCCCCAGTATCCTTTTAAAAGACCCTCTCTGGGTTGCAGATACATGATTAAAATGTCACGTCATTATTCTGAATATTTGCAAAGTTATGTTTAAATAACTGGTAAATATGCTTATTTCTTTTTGTTCGTTTTGTTTTGCATACAGAATATGCTGAAGTGTTTTTTTGTCAAGGTTAAGATAACAAATAAGCTGTTTCCATGGCAACCAAGTAAAATCTGTCTACTGAAGAAGATTTTTGAATTGCAGTTGAAATTCCTTTGTCATAAAATTTCTGGAATAAAGATGAAAATATGTTTTGGACTTGTTTTAAGTGCAAAATAAACAATGACAAAAAAAACAAAACAAAAAAACCCCCAAAAAAACAGTGAGTCACATCAGCTGGTGGGGTAGGTTAGTATGAGGTCAGAACATAAACACAACATTGTCACACTTCATAATAAGTCTGTTTCTTTCAGTCTGACACAAAAAAAAGTTGCATAACATAACTGATATGTCACAGGAGTCACCAACCTGCTAAGCAACTCTAATCACAATAATAGTTGCTCAGCAGATGAGTGTATCCTGCTGACACACAAACACACAAATTACTTATCTGTTCTGAACTATTACAATTGTTTTGCATTTGTAAAGGCTTATAGTGTTGTAAAATAACATGATCCATCACAGTGAAAAAGATTTCCCCTTGCTGATTTTTTTTAAGAAGGCTGGCAAATTTTCTTACAGGATTTAACCTACAATGAATATCTATAGAAATTGCACACTCCAAAAAAATAAATAAATAAAGCAGAGTATTTGTTTGCTTAAGCTTTTTCACAATGTAATGTGCAAGAGATACAGTGATGATGTAGTATGAATGTATTTACATCAGCTGACCAGATAAAAACTTGGAGAAACTCTTGACCATTTCCTTATATTTTGCTTCTGTTTTAACGTGAGATATTTCGCAGCATCATCACAAGGCTTTTTTTCTATTTTTTGGCCCGTACATAAATCATAGGAGTTAATTTTTTTATAATGTGGTATGCTTGCACACTGACCCTGAACTCTCCCCTATTCACCCCCCTGTATGCTGCTACTAAACCTCTGGTTTACCATCTTCCTACAGTCTTTCCACTTCTTGTCGGTACCACTCACTGTTCCTGACCATCCCAGTTGAGAGGACGCCAGTCCCTGTAGACCTCCACAGCTGAAGATAGTATGCACACATACCAGGAAATCCTCAGCTCCTTTTTATTTATTCAAGCCTCCCACTCGTTTCTCTGCAAAGGATAAGCACAGAGAACAGGGGCTGAAGATGGAACTTTCTTCTCATACCACTGTGCACATGCACTCAAAAGCATACACATTCATACAACCCTGCAGCACTATTACTGCCCTTGTCCCAGCACGGTCTGGACTACATGAATTTTAAACAAGTGCCCTCTTTCCCAAGACCTAAATGACCCCTCAAATGTCTTGCAAAATAATTCATCACATTGCCATGTAACAGTTGCCTGAAGCCAAAATATGGGATGGTTTCCTTATACTGGATTTCCCAGGGTATTGATCAAAACTGTCAAATTCTTCAGCGGCATGCCAGGCATTATTTGGATGAAAAATATCTTAACCAAAGGGTGGACATTAATATGCACCAGTCAGAACAACAAAATGTTATATATATATATATATATATATATATATATATATATATATATATATATATATATATATATATATATATATATATATATATATATATATATGTGTGTGTGTGTGTGTGTGTGTGTGTGTGTGTGTGTGTGTGTGTGTGTGTGTGTATGTGTGTGTGTGTGTGTGTAAGTGTGCAGCTATCATCAACATCTCAGTGACTGGCTGACATTGTCCAAGTTTTGACAGATATAAGAAACTATCTAATTTAAGGATGCTTTTCAGCCTCCTAACTATCACACTGGTGTCAAGAGAAAATTGCCTTCCAGCCACTTCTGTCCCTTCCTACAAGCAGCACACACCATCTGGAGATATACCATTGACTGAAGTTCCTTACTCAACTAGCATACTGTGGATCAAAAAAGTGAAAGCACAACATAGTCTTGAAAGATGGCAGCTAATGACACCGGCTGACATCAGGGTTAAAGCTGTTTTCCCTTTGCTGATGGACTGAACTTATCACTCTCAGCTCAGTGGGTATGTGCTACAACTGTCAAACATGCATGTAAGAGAAACAAATGGAAACATCAGTGTATACTTAATGATCATACAAACAGTATGCAGATTTTTTTTTCTTTATAAAAACTTGTTGCACTCGTCACGGCAACTGGCATGACTTATGCAGGAAGGAATCACTTTATCTTGCTTTTGTTGACTTACCGCTACCGGAGCAAAAAGGAGCTGAAATCTCATAAGATCATCACTGAGATTAAATAAACAGAGATAAATGAAGGTCATGTAACAACTAAAATGAAATACAAACTAACAAGGACGACAAAAACCATTTAAATGTTTACTTTTTACATTTTAATTAAGCAGTGAATTTTCAGATAAAGTTTCAGATAATGTTCATAGGTCACACATTTATTCTGTTACTGCTTAACATAATAAAAACCTCCATGATTAGTGTCTGCATACAAACGTTTTGTGAGTAAGAAAAGAAATGGTGACACTGTGTGGTTGTATGGTGTAAGTAAAACTTAGTCCTTCTCAATCAATAGAAAGAATACTGATGGATTAAAAAAGATTTTTATTGTAGTCCAGAAGTCTTATTGTGATAATTAATCCAAATTTTTTTTAGAACTGTTGCACTTTTTTAAAGTTTTGACTCAAACCCATGTTTGTTGGTTGAAAGGAGCAAGAAATAAGGTGCAAATGTGCAGATGCTAATACACCTGTAATGATGGTGAAAAAATTAATAAGATAATGTGTGAATTTTCCTGGTCAGAAATTAAAGTTTAAAACAGATGTAAAACTGGAGAAAAGGATGCACATAATTTTCCACAGCAAGCCATCCTGATAGATGAACACTGTGACATAGAAGACTTAGATCATTAAAAATATTCCATCATGCATTGGAACAAACATGTGATTGATATGTGTGTGCCAGGCTTGCAGCTGCAGGTTGGTGTGGGTGTTGTTGGCAGATCTCAGTCAGTCACATCAGTAGAGCCATTAAGAGTTCAGATCCTCTATATTATCTTTTGATGGGTAAAATTGGTTAAGACACTTATGCCCTGTTAACAATTGTCTTTTAACCTTCAACAGCCAAGTTTAACATTATGTGCTGTGTTAGAAAATGGTTAAATTACTACTTTTTAAGGTCCAAAAATGTAACATGTTAATGTCCCCTTAGCAAGTTGTAACATTTTGCATTATTTCATATTTACTTAAATGTGAGATTGCACATCATACCGTGCTTATCATGGGTTAGGAATGAATAGACGATGGAATTACAACACAGTTTGCATTATAGCAAGAAGTTTACCAGGAGTGTCATGAGGGTGCTAATGACAATATGTTGCATGAAGATCACTAAATAGACACAAAGTCCCAATTAGGTTCAACCCAATAGTGTTGTGATTGTTTCACTTTTTCCCTTCACTGTCCGAGGCCCTGTGATGGACCAGCAAGCTGTCCCAGATGTGTCATGCCTCTCCTCTGGTAGTAGCTGGAACAGCCTCTATGTGACCCTCCATTCCTTTAAATGGGCATGGACACTGGACAGATGGACCTCACTGTCATCTCTGGGTTAAGATTTTTTTTAAACAGTTTTAAACAGCCCAGTGATATCCACATGGCAACCCAGTGGTTAGAAAACAGCCACTGTTATAAACATTTCTGAACTTCACCCTGTGTTCCCTCTTCATCACATTGTTTCTTTAACTTTACATCATCAAACAGCTGCTTACTGAAATACTGCCAAAGCTGTAAATGAAATATAAAACACAGGGTACAAGCTGAAATTATATGTATTACTGAAGTAAAAGTTTTGTAATAAAGTGTTTATATATACTTCACTGCTTGGTTGTCCTCAAATTAAGTGATTGTGTTAAATTCAGTTAATTAAGGGCATATAAATGCATTCTCCAATCTTTTTATTGTTTATTATAAGTCACAAATAAAATGTGATTGCAGCACAAACCTTTGATTAATATGGACATCTTTGAGTTTTGACAGGTAGGCTATGACTCTTATGTGCAGTTATGAATGTAAGTGCATGGTGACATATGGGCATGGTTTTCTCCTCGTCTAATCCTTCACTGAAAAAGTTAGTCTGTCTTAGAAGTTTATTTATTTACATTGACAAACGTGGATGTATACACAACATATTTCCCGGAACTGTGTTGTGGGCAGTGGTCTAGTGGTCCCTCAAGTAGTGGGTACAGACTCAATTTTCTGCTCTTGTTTTAAAAATAGAAAAAAAAATTTGCCCAGAAAAAGGCTGTTTGAGAAAAAGTGACATGTAAGACTACTTTATTTAGTTTACCCGAAAAGTATATCAATATATTTGTTCATTGTCACATAATTTCTGCGCTTCGGTTTCAGGGAGGAAGGGTTATAAAATAACTAGACCAAAGCTGGCACACAGACTAGTGAGAGACAGGTTAATAGACGTATATACTGATATCTTTATTATGTTCAGGCTAAAATTAAGGCAGCTGATGGCTCACTGCACCAGCGTAGCATGGGTAACCTTGGCTGAGCTGTGTAGGTATATGTGTATGGATGTTTGCAGATGTAAAAGCAGCATCATAGGGTATAGAAGTGGGTTTACTCAATGCTGACTGAAAAACAAGTGAGTACACTCTGTATACCCTGGACTACACCACTGGTTTTGAATGAACTCTGTAAAGTGACCATATCTTAATCTGTCACCGGAAACAGATGTCAAGGTGTAATATTTCTCTGTGGTGTGCAGTGGAGCTCTGGATTAACAATGAAGAAGCACTTCCTGTAAAAATCATACTTGCAAAACGTATTTGCTTTCTGTACAGATTTCAAGTCCTGCTCTGAATGTGTTTGAATCTGTTTGAATGTGGCGACGTCTAAATTATGCAACTTGTTTACAGTCATTTATCATCAAGAGCAAACCTTTAGTGTATCACTTCGGTAGTAGTCATTTTGGTAAAATGAACGTGACATGAATATCCTAAATATCCTGCATCTGTAACTCATTAGAAACAGTACACACACCGTAACGTGTTTTATGCCGTTTTAATAAAGTTACACTGATAATGTTGTTTACATGACAACAGATACAAGATGTGTGATCCTGGCAGATGAAAAGATGTCTGAGAAATGTCACACTTTGACCTGTAAGACAAAACACTGACACAGTGAAGCATATGATGAGAGTCTTATCATGACTGAGCTGAGGAAAGATATTAATGTTTATAATTTGCGGAAAGACTCATAAACATTACATCTATTTGACTCACATTGTTTCATGGTAAACTGGAGACAGTCAAAAGCTTTCTTGGGCATTGCTTTTGTTTAAACTCCCTTTTAATCTGCTGGACAACAATAGAAAAATAAAAA
Source organism: Telmatherina bonti (assembly GCF_933228915.1). NCBI lineage: Eukaryota > Metazoa > Chordata > Actinopteri > Atheriniformes > Telmatherinidae > Telmatherina > Telmatherina bonti. The sequence goes on along the minus strand of NC_136629.1, from coordinate 30,152,475 downwards.
TAAGAACAATAATTATGGATTTCACAATTTCAGAACTCAGAAATAAATTTGTTCAAAAGTTGTAAAAATATCAAATAAAAATTGCTCAAAATGAAAATTTCCAAGCATTAATCTTGATTTGTTTTATAGATGTGGATTAAAATAAGTGGGCTGTACGAATCCACTTGGCATGAAGGGATGCAAGAGCCCCCCAGTGGATGAGAGGGGAACACCACCAGCCGTGTGAAAAATCACACTCCCAGAACTGAAGTTGGAGAAAGTTTGGTGGAAGCTGCCCGAACTTGAGACACAAGTTGTGGGGTTTGGACTGACGCTGACCAGAGAGCTAGAGCCGGGCTGCAGAGTGCTGTCCGCCCCGGGGTTCTGCTTTTTCCACTTCGTCCTCCTGTTCTGGAACCAGATTTTCACCTGGGTTTCGGTCAGACTTAAGGACAGGGCCAGATTTAGTCTCTCGCAGACTGATAAATATCGAGTAGCACGAAATTTGTTTTCCAAAGCCACCAGCTGTTCATATGTGAACGCTGTTCTGGCGCGCCTTGGTTTGGCGCAGGTCTGGTCCGGACGCCGGCGCTTCTGCGGGGAGGGGTCCAGTGGGGTGACTGTGGGCTTCCTGTCCTCGTGGTCCTGGTCGCCGGACTGACAGGACTCTGAGCGAGCCGGAGGGGAAATGACAAGGGGGTCATTAACAACTGAAGGATGTCTGAAGAGAGAAGGTTCTTCATCTCCTGTCTCCTCTCCTGCAAATATAAAAGAAAATACTTTCAACCCACATGGTCACCTCTTGCACTCAGTTTGAATGTGAATTAGTTTGTGCCATGGGATTCCATTTATAGCCAAACATTTGAGGAAACTAAACTAATTAAAGTCGAAAAAGTGCACTGAGGGCCAGTTGATAGTAGTTTTGGTTGAATAAAGTGGCATAATGCCATATTTGAAAGCTCGTCGTCACTGCGGTTCTCGACATAATTTTCTTTGCTTAGATTAAATTTAAAGCTTAATGATTGATTTTCAAGGGACAATTGAACAACTATGCTTTGTATACAAGGAGAAAAACTAAAAAAATAAAAAATAAAAAAAGTGGCCAAACTGGGCCATGATGCTGAAAAACAACTAAAAAAAACAGCAATCAGTTAAAAAAAAAAAAAAAAAAAAAAAGAAATCTAAGAAATCTTCTCTTCATTTATCAGTATCATGATGTCTGTCTGTGTTCGGTTTGAACAGCAGCTACTAAAAACATAGCTGACTATGTGAAGTGTCTGATTAGGACCCTAAGGACCCCAAGGAGCGGAAAGAAGCATTCAGAGCAGGGGAAGACTTGGTCACTAATCCCTAAATAATTTATAAACCGCACAGTGCTTCAAATGTCATGTTGCGGAAAGAAATCCCGTCTAAATCCAGCTTGGCCACCTCAGCCGTGACGTGCTAATGGAGTTTCATATTTGCGGGCGGATCGATAAATGTCATCTATTTAAAGGGAAGTTTTAATCGAACGATATTTAGGATCAGACATGGATGGGGTGTGAGGTTTGCACCTGCAAGGTGCTGGAGGGAGATATGCAGGAAGCAGTAATGGGATATCGATCAAAGCGCGCAGAGGCATCCTCAATGGGACGATTTAAACAATTATCTAGCCTGCCTGTCCCGGTGCCAATCACACACTGGGGCTCTGGGAGCAAGCCTTTGTGGTTTCCTTCAAAGGAAATGCAGCCTTGAAAATTAAGGGAAGGTCATACAAAGATGACTATAAATCTGATATATAGTATGGTGCTGCACCTTAAGTGGGAAAAAAAAATTTATTGTAAAAATCAAAGACATTTATTCATATGGGTTTTTCTTTTATGTTTATGATGTTTCAGTGTGCGAATTACCCATTGTGTATGGTGTCTATGTGATGATAAACATTTTTTTTCTTTTTATAATAGTGAATTTAGACCTTCATACGCCAACAAATATTGAAAATATATTGCACATGACCTTTTGAACTGGTATTAGCCCAAAGAAGAATCATCTGATTAAGAAAACGACTTGTTTTCTGTACCTGCATCTGCGCGCTCCTCTCTGAAGTCTCCATCCGCTGTGCAGTCCCACTCCAAACTTGTCCCGCCTGCATTTAGCGCAGGAAACTTCTCCTGGATGATGGAAAGTTCGTTTACTGCTTTGCTGTTAAATTTGTTCGGATCCAATATGTCTATTATAGAAAAAGAAATCTTATGACTGGACATCATGGTCACTCCTTGGGTTCCAGCATCCTCCGTAAAACAAGACTCGTGGAAAATAGAAAAAGGTGAACGCTGTGCGTAATTACGCGTGAGGAGAGAAACTTCCCTGTTCAGCCCACTTCTTGTCTTCCAGCTTCATGAGGACCGATTCAGTGTGCTCCCTCTGAGGTTGGACTTTGCCCCCTCTGGCTCTGTCAGTCAGTCTTGCAGCGTGAATGAAATGACCAGCGCGCGGTCTTTAAAAGCGTCTATCCCTCCTACCCCCCCCCCCCCCCCCCCCCCTTCTCTCACGCAGCCACGTGACGCAACACTATTAGTGTTTCACACGACTGCTTAATGGTCTCAAAGCGTTTGCCGATAATCACCCATATCATTAAATTCAATAACTGACGACCTGAAAGTAAATTGGACACAGATGGCACTTGATTAATCGGAGATAGTCCTGTCTTTGCAAAAGCTGGTTTAGCCGTTAGGACTAACAAAAATGTTTTGTCTTGTTAGATATCAACTGTTTATTTGACGTTTTAGTTTTCAAAATCACTGTGATTTAACCATAAATAACCTAGTGATTGAGTCATAATCAAATAGAGAAGGTGCATCTTTGAGTGTAATAGAACCATAGTAATAGAGTTACAGACAAGAGGTGACATCAAGGTAATGCACAGCAGGAAAAACTGCTGTTGAGCCAGAGCCATTTTTTTAAGACACCTCGTGTTTCTTTAAGCAAAATGACTTCACACAGCTTTGTTCTGCACATTTATCTTTTATGGTTAAGCACAACGTTGTCTTCTGTCTCAATTTAAATCAATAGGAGAGTAACTAAAATTATTGTGGTATGAAGTGAAGATTAAAGTTTATTCAACTACATTAGTATGGAATAGCATTTAGTGTGGCAATGCCCATATATTGCCCTGTTGTTTATTTTGTATTTTGTGCCCTCTTTGAAACTTGTCCCATTTATACTGTAATTTTCCTTGGATAAGTCAAAATGTCAGCATCCTCATATTATAAAGCACTAATATTACAAACAAACACACATTTTATATATACATACATATAGATATATATAAAATTTTGATCTTTAAAAAAACTACATGATTGCAGCTGATTGTTTTGTCAAGAAATGTGATTGATTTTTATTTATTATCAATTGCTTACTGGGTCTTGCCAATTGCAATTCAATATGAAGTGACACTGGGTTGTTTAAAGCTTAATGCCTAGCCATGGCTAAAATAACCAGCACTGGATCAATATTCTCTGCAGGTGTCCAATACAGATAAAACCTGATGGCTACAGTCATTTTGGACACTGGGAGGGAAGCCAGAAACTGCAACAGCACAAAAAAAAGCTTCTTTTTTTTTATCTTCTTCCAGTCCTTGAATTATTTTCATCTTGCCCTTATTATCCAAATAATGTATTTTAAAGTTGCATTATGTTTTTTTTATGTGGGATTAAATAGTTGAAAATAGTTATCCGCTTATGGAGATTAATCTGTGAGGTCTATGTTGTGTGAGGATGCGTAGATGGTATGTCTCTCCTGTGTTTTATTCTAGTTTTTCCCAACAGTGGTGACATGGGAGACCTAATCATGTTTACAGACTGTTAAAGCCTCCTATACAATTTCCTGTGTTACTTACACATCTCAAGGTAATTATTCTGCTCCATGGAGGTTTCATTGCTTCTCAGTTCCTCAGTTGTAGTCTGGTGGACCGGCATGGGCTGTAGTTACATAGTCAAACATTTGTCAAAGTCGCCCCTACAGGGTGTCTGTATCTCAGCATTTGCATGTGTATGACACTTGCACAGCTATTATTGTGGACCTTCCATATGAATAGAGCACACTGCACACTGGAGGTTTACAACTTCCTACAAGAAAGCCAAGTGGCTGGACATCTGTTTGTGTGGGACAGTGGGACAAAGGGACAAGCCCTGAGGACAAAGAGACCTTCAGGTAGATTTCAGAGAGAGGGAACAGCAGCTGGCTCAACTACGAGTCTGTTTGGACCTGAGCAAGACTTCAGAGAGAAGTGTTGGCTGTTATACACCGCAGGGAACCAAAGAGACACACTTCTATCCAAGACCCCCTCCAGGGTCAATAAAGTCCTCCTTTCACAGGGAGGCTTCCCCCAAGACTGATGAATGTATAATAATTTATCTAATGGCAGTGTAGCTTTATGAATTGTAACTTGACAAATAGACAGATTGAGCATCTTTTGTTTTCCCTGAGCTCCATCATCTCCCCGACTAACCTGCATCATAACACTCAAACAAAAGATCAGCAGAAGTCTGGGCGTCCGATGGGGAGGGATATGGCATGTACAGTCGCTGTACATTGCATTACAGCTTCTTTTATCCAGAGATTTGACAGCAAAGAGGAGATATTAGTAATAAAGAATAACAAAAAATCAAAAGTCCCACACGGTAAATTCAAATTGTTTTGGTGAATTTCATCTGAATTTTCACCTTTAACCTTTTAAGACCCGTCCCATCAAAAAATGGTAACAAAAAAGAAAAAAAAATTAAAAGTGTCTTATTATTATTATTATTATTATTATTATTATTATCATTATAGTGCCACCTTCTGCTTCCTTGTATCTATTAAGAGGCAGAAGACGAATCAGGTTGTGTTCAACTGGATTTTGAGCAAAGTTTTTAATTTTCTTTTTTTTTTTTTCTTTTTTAAATGGTACAAAATGTCTCAGAACCTGTATGTCAAGTATATTATGTTTGGCTTTATAGGGTTAATTCTGTCAGTATTTTGATTGATGAACAAATATCTACTACCTGAATGACATCACAAGTTGCTCATGTTTAGAGCTGGTTAGGAAAGTTTGCATGCTGTTGGAAGGAAATGGTTTGTCACTTAGAATCCATATCAGGCATATCGGAAATCCAATCAACCCTTGAATGGCATGTTTTATCCTACCCCTGTTAAAGCAAACTTTAATAATACAAATAAGTTTTCAGCTGAAACTATAAATATGCACCTTGTTTGGTCAAAGTCAAGTTTTTATGTAGCACGTCACAAACAATAGCAAAAGTTATCCATAATGCTGAGAAAAAGGGAAAAATCTCAGCTGATAACAAGATTATATGAGATATAATAAGATGTGAAACAATAAAAACAGAATTAAAATGAATAAAAAGAGATAAAAGCTAATTAAAATACTATTTAATTGCCCCACTCTACTCAAGTCAAAAGTGAAGAGGATGACTCAACACTTGAACAGTTGAATTTATCTCCAGTCCAAGTTGCGCATTTGGGGATTGTAAACTGTTTCCCAGGTTTGAGGCAGCTGCAACAAGAATTTGATCACATCTCTCTTTTTACATCTGGATCCTGGAACTATGATAAACTGGTGGGTCTAAAGTTAAGATTAAAATTAAGAAAAAGTTTAAGATTTATAAATTATTTTATAGATTTATAAATATTTTAATTTATTTTGAATTTATGGTTCTTTTTGTTATCCTGTCTGGTTTTTGGTTTTATTTAGTCGTTTTTCCTCATGTGTATTCTGCTTTGCTTCCTGCTCCTTGTTTATAAGTAGCCTACACCTAGTTTCATTTGATCATGTGCTTCATCTGCTCCCTGTTAAATCACATGTGTATAAATAAAACCCATGGTTTTCTTTCCCATTGCAAGTTCATGTTTGTTTTGTGTCACCACCTTGATCTTCAGTGCATCGATTAAGCTTTATTTCTCCACCAGTCCGACTCCTGCCTCAGCAACCTGCATTTGGGTCCATATCCTCCACAAATCTTGACAGAAGAGCATTCTATGAATATAATGTATTATTTTTATGTCCTACAAGGGCATAAATATTATGAAGCTCATTTAAACAAGATGAAAGCAATCCATTTAAAAAATAATAATAGTTAAGGAATAAAATATTAAAATCAATCTGGAAAGTAAGTCAGTAAAGAGATGCCAAGACCAAAGTTATCTGTTCATCCTTTTTTTTAAATCTAGTTTGAAAGACAAGCTGTACAATTTGAAAACAATACAGATAAAACTCCAGACCAGAGCTGGGCAACTCCGGTCCTCGAGAGCCACAGTCCTGCAAAGTGTTCAGAGTTTCCCTGCTGCAACACACCTGACACAAATCAATGGGTAATTACCTGACTAGTGCACAGCTTGATATCAAGGTCTGCACAAGTCTGGCAATCAAGTCTGATGTGTGTCAGGTGTGTTGCAACAGGGAACATTTGCAGTACAATGGCTTTCAAGGACTGGAGTTGCCCATCCCTGCTCCAGAGCATTAGATAATACATTACAACAGTTCAGTCCAGAAGAGGTGATATGAATATTTTTCTGGCTCTTTGCTGAGGAAGTGAGCCTTCATCTTGGCAGTCTCTCAAAATTGGGAAAAACAGGCCTCAAGAGCAGTACCAGTGATTATCCAGATGAAAAGAGCTGTTACCAAATCACACCCAGATTTTAGACTAATTTTAAACATCATAGGAAATTAAAATAGTACCCGAAATGGTTGCAGCAGGTTTCTGATGTCTAGTTTTAAAAGGAAATAGAAAAGCTGAATCTCATCTTCTCCAAAAAACTATTTGAAAGTATTGGACGTAAAATAGATCATTGGGGTACTTCACAAGTGAGAGGAGCAATAGAGGATCAAAATTTCCCCTAGGTTGTGGTACAGACTACTTCAACAAGCACCTTCCGAGCTGGTAAGACTGGTGAAAATGAATCATTTTTAAGGACATTTAAAAAGATTGATAACAATCTGTAAAATGAGTGAAAAAAGAACTCTTAACTATATTATAACAAGAGAGTGTGCAGACCTTAACCATGCCTCCCCCCCCCCCCCCCCCCAATGATTGTGAGAACTATTCTTGACTTTGAAGCTCTGGCAAAATTATTCCTATGCCCTCATAATGAAGACTTGTAAATTTCCTGAATGCATCCCCAAAATATAATCACTTCAAAATCACTTGAATCAGAATTGACTTTTACTATCATTGTTATACAACAACAAAAATTGAGCAGCTGCTCTTTAAATGGTGAAATTAAAATATTTACCAGTCTTTTTATACAAGTTCATTTTTCTATTTCTGAAATTTCCTGAAAATCAAATCAAAGCAAAATCTGTCTATAACTTTTTAAGTTATGTTGCTAACAGACAGAAAAATGTTTACACCAATAATAAAGAGTATAACTGTATGTTTTTCTTTTAATTCTCTCATGGTGGCAGCGTTAAGTTTAATTTATTGCTGCACATTTGCTTTATCTTTACTCAAAGGCAGTTGACTTAGACTTAGACTGGTTTTATTATCATTCATATCTGCACAAGTGTACACAGAACAAACTTTTGTTGCACTGAGTCATCAACAGTGTTGAAAATTTATAAAATATGCAAATAAATAGTAGAAAATAAAATAGAATAAAATACTGTACAACATAAAATACTGTGAAATGTACCATATGATACCAGAATGTGCAAAATGTAAACGTCAGATGGCATTGATGTTTGCTCATTTTAGATGCAGTGTGTTTCTTAACAGGCAGAAAGCTTTACTCTTCTGACCATGTTCCTGTCTGTACCCCAGGCCTCCTTTCAGCTAGACCTCTCTGTTTGTTTGACTCTCTCTGACAACAAGGTCAGTGGCATTGCCCAGTAATTGTCCTAACGGCCTGTGTACCTGTTGGGTGGAGGCGAGTAATGAGAGTTTTTCATTATAGGCGGGACGGGTGAGTGCGCCTGGCAGATGCTGACAGGCAGCAGATGTGTAAAGTTGGGGGGTGATTTGTAAAGGGGTCAACTGCATCACAGTGGAGATGGAGGGCAATGCAGGGTGGGGGGAAATTATGTTGAGGGACACTGTCAGTCATTGTGCACCCCCTGTCACCACGAGGTAAAGGTCAGTTCAAACACTGTTGTCAGTTTACAGCCTTACTGTCATGCAGGCAAAGTGCACAAACTTTCCTGCTCTTCTTGGATGAAAAAGATCATCCCATTGTCATCAGTACTAGTCACATTTATGCAAGAAAGAATAAAAACTTGTTTTGAACATTTGCTGTTACAGTTTCTCTCCCTAAAAGTCCAAACTTAAACGTAAAAAGTGTTCAAAGCCAAACATGAAAACTTTATGCATCATCCAAGCGTCTAATATACCAGGTAACACTGAGCACCTGATTCTAAATTATAAGAGCATAAAATATCCACCTTTCATTGCTTTTCATTTACTAAAGAGATTTTATCCACTTTCATGTTTCCATTATTTACCTGTTCTCAGTCCCCCATGCTCAGCAACTGTTGTTGATGTTCCTAAATGCCTAAAATACCCCCAGATTTTTCAACATGTGGAGCACCCCTACTGCCTTTCTGCAACTTTTAAAAGCATTTCTTTTCCAACATACCTGAATCAAGTAGCCTAATTCCCTCCTCTGCATGTCATTTAGCTCTGCAGCAACCTAGTAATGAGCCATTCCTCCGCTTCAGGTGTGTTGGACAAGGGTTGCATCTAAGAGTTTCAGAATGGTAGATCTCGAGGATGGAACTTGGGCACCCCTGGCCTAAAGCTGAGCATGCTGTGAGGCAGATTCTCAGTTAGGGTTCATATTTATTGTTTAGCATTTTTGATAACATAAATGATTATTAACCATTTTAGGCACTTAACTGACAGTCTGGTTCAGTATAAATATTTGTATATTGATTATAAGATAAAATAGATTCATATTTGTCTAGTTCAGGGGCAGACAACTCCAGTCCTCGGGGGCCGCAGCCCTGCAACTGTTAAGAGTTTCCCTGCTCCAACACACCTGTCTCAAATCAATGGATATTTACCAGACTTGTGCAGAATTTGATGTCAAGCTTTTGTCTTTCCAACATGAGTTGAAAGGAACATATCTTTACATGAGCTTCTCTTGATTTTTTTTTGCACATTTACAAACGTTGCTTGTGCCGTTTGTTTTTCCATGTAGCAGTACAGTGGACAAAGTTAGCAGATTTGCTGGCACAGCCTGACCTTAGAATAGAAGAAAATACTATTACTGACTGTGCAAAATTTTTTTCTTGTGTCTTAACATTGTTGCCTGTGATGTTGGAAGTTTCTAGACCCAAGGAAGTACAAAAAGCTTTGTCAGTGTAACGCTACAATGCAAGACTAAGCTGCTATGTTGTCTGTGGCTTCTTAAATCACACATCCAGCAGGAACTTATTTACTCTCTTCTTCACATAGCTTTTGGATGTACTCCATCTCAGATATCAGTTAATTTTTTTTTATTTTCATTGAAATAACAATGAATCAATGATCAGGGCACATAATCTCATTTCCAACCCCTAATTTAAGACACAGTGCAACTGTCTACCATCAGAAAATAGAGTTGATCTGTTGGTAGTTTGGCAACATCTTCCACACAAAAACTGCAGCTGCAGTGACAGGAAGGTGAGTGTTTGGGTGACTGGAAGAAAGAGTGCTCTATTAAAAAGACCAAAGGCGACCAACAGTCATAAAGAGCTTAATCTGAATGTTTTCCACAGAGCTGAGGCCTGCTGGTAATGGCTCCGGCATCTGTACAGAGCTCACTGTCACTCAACGGGAGCATTGATTAGCCATTGTTCTGAGAAGGTCACATCATAATTCATTTACAATAATTAGTCTCGCAGTGCCACCTGCACTCCTTCTCTCGTTTGCCACGTTAAATTACGAGCAACCATCACAGTTCACGCGTGGAACAATGAAGATATATCCGCGACGTAAAGGCAAGAGCTATTAGTTACATTATTTAAATGGACCCGTTTAAGCCTGGGGAGCTGTCTTTATGAAGGGCAATTAGGCAATAACCGTAATTGATAATTCATGCTAATTCCAATAAGGAAATATAAATAGTGGGTGAAGGATTAATCATCATTGTGGTTAAGCAGGCAAAAGCCATGGTGCAGGACGAGTGGGCGCAATGGAAGCCAATGGATTACCATCCATTCATCTCCATCTAGTGAATAAACAGATTGTCTTTGTCCCTTTGTATTTTTCTATTGACCATTATCTCTGTTTTGTTTGTGTGTCCTTGCCAAATAGCTCAGGAGTTTGTGAACCTGTGAGGTTGTTAGCGAGCTGACTGGGCAACGTATCTCTGCAACAGTGGATGTTACTGGAGATCTGGTGTCTTTCCATCCATCCTCAGATTAAAGTTATGGCGTCAAAAGACAATAAGTTATTTATTCATATCTGAGGAAGACTCCATATTTAAAGGGAGAATATAATGAGTTAAAGCTCTAGTTTATAACATTTAAAGAAATGTTTTGGCAGAGCTGCAACATAAGTTTTATTGCTTTGTTTCACTGATGCATCTACTTGCAGTGTACTATTTTGTCGGGTGTCAGTTTAAAAGCAGAATGGTCAGAAATGACATTTTCTGCAATGTGCATGCAAGGAACTTGCAAAATCTTTGCTCATAAGCTACAGTTTAATTCACAATTATCTCAATTGTTTTTTGCACAACTGATTCTGCATTTTCATCAGTGAATTGGCACCGTCACATTTATACAACATAGATCATGACCTTTGAACCCTGAGCAACAAAGATGAAACTGTATGTTGCGATTGAACACATTGATATCACATGGCACAATGAAACTTATTCCCTCATACAAACACATTCAGACTCACGTCTTGTTAACCAGCAGTGAGGTTAAACTACATTAGAATTAGTCCGTTTCTTCCAAGCCACCCACGGAAGCATCTGCAGTCTAAATAGCTGCATTGTCAACATACACTTTGTCTTTGGTCTAAGAGGAGACAACGGGGAGATTTAAATACAAATACCAAGCTGTCTTAGCTGAGCAAACAAATGAACAATAACTGAGCTCTTTGGTGGAATGTTTACCCAGATGCGGCTCTGTGTTTGACTTTATTGCTTTATTCACATGGATTTGAATTAATCATTGGGGTTTTTATGAATGTGTGTAAGAGAAAATAGGGCGGAAAAAAGAATAAGGAAGACTTTTTGGGCAAATCAACTTACATGTTTGTATTCACTTATATGGAGTAAATAAGAATAGTTTAAAGAAATATGGTAGATTTAATTATTTAGAAAAAGAATAATTGTTTATCATAAGGATGAGCCAATTCTGGAAAGTAATCTTGCAATGTGTTATCCTGTATCTTGAAGAAACAAGAATTTACAAAACACTGCATCTTGATCTTGTTTTATTGTGTTGGTATTCTATTTTTCAGAAGGGATTGGATGTTGCGACTATAAATAAACTGCTTTTGCTTCACTTTGTGAGAAAGCTGAAATTGACATTTGGCACAAAACACAAATACTTCTTCAGTTCCACATTTTAACATTATACGGTGTTCAGATGGGCCCCTGCACCATGAGGCCCCCACATTCACTGGTTGTAATTGCTACAATGAGAGCTGGATCAGTGGAGCTGCTCTAATCAATAAAGTCTTCATCAACCATTTCCCCTGATGATTCTCCCTCATTTCTCCCTTAATTGTTCTTTTTCATCAAACAAGCTCTGTGCCGTGAGCATGTGTGTGCGTCTTTGTATGTTTGTGTGTTCCCAGGGGCTTGTGCTTCAGTCCTCCCTCTCAGTGCTCCCTCAGCTAACAGATTGCTGATGGAAGTTGGGCTGCAAACAGCAGAGGAAACCTTTGACTCTTATGACTAGAGTGTGATCTCTGTGGGAGGAGGATTACTGTTGATCCAGGCTCACACTTCCCCAGAGCAGCCGCACTCCTGTCACTGAGCATCATCACTGCCTCAAAAGAAAACCTGAAGCTGCTCATGTGATGGCATAGCTTTGTTAAAATTTAATAATAATTTCATCAAGAAGATCAGACCTGACAAATAAGGTGTTACTTGCTCGTGTGCAAGTTGCATGTCAAGATTTTAAAAATGCATAACATGTGAAACAGTACTGGTTGTGCAGGAAGATGCCGCAGATTGTTCTTCACCTGCTAAAATGCATCATTTAAAGGCTCCATTTATCCTGCATGGCTGTTACAACATGTAAATTCAATGAGCATTCTTGTTTATGACTAGGCAGATATCTGTGTTTTGACTTGTTGTATTTATAAAATGTGATTTTTTATTTTTGTAATTTGGGAAAACAAACTATTTAAAGATATAATACTAAAAAAAGAAAGTACTGACAACACTTGAAAAAGAACTTTAGGTGGAAACTAAACTGAACAAGTGATTCATCTTAATGCAGCTTAAATAAACACATTTAACAACTTTATGCCTTTTTTGTTATGTTTCATGTTAGTCAAAACAACTCCACAAACTGGTGGCAAAGGTTTCTGCCTCTACATTCATTTGTTTTATTACCTCTTGAACACACTGACCAGCTTTCATTGTGGCCCTGTAACCTTTATCTTCTGAGCATTTTGACCGCCACCAAAGAATCAGAAATGATTGCAGTATAATTGTTTTCATTTAGCCCTTATTGCCCTTCTGTGCTAGTAAAATGGTTTGGGTCCCCTCTTTCCCCCAGAGAGAAGAGTCGCCAGCTTTCATAAGGCATCCCCCCCTTCTCATCTGCCTCTGCAGGCACCATCGCCCATGTGAAGCGTCAAGCCGTCTAAGGACCGACTCTGACACAAGGCTGGATGCTATGATATTCAGATAGAGTGGCTACTGTGTGTCTCTCCGATGCGAAGGCAGATTGTTAACCTTCCCTGCATTCTTAATTTCCAACTTAGAAAAGTTTATTGATAAAAAGGATTTCCATAAGTTAATGCACATCAATAATTCCTCTTTAAATATTTCAGATTATGCTGTGAATCATAAATAAGCTAATTTGAGCCGAAGCTCTTCAATCACATGTGGTGCTACTGCTCCAGACATCACCACATGGTTCCTGAAATTTGGACAACCTGCCATTACCTTATTGTTTAAACCCTATAATATAGACTAAAGTGCATAATTTAAGAAATGCTAGGCAAACATCTTTTGGAGGTCACTTTATGTCATCGTGCGTATGGATGATGTCCTCTGACTCACATTTGGCATGTTTACATTGTGCTTATAGGTCAACCAACCACTGAGGAGGGGGAGAGTGGAATTAAAAATAATGGTTGTCTGAAAATACATCTCAGTGTTTGCCTTTTTCAAAACTCCCCATCTTACTGTTTAGACATCACAAATCTCTTAAGTTTAAAGTCTTGAATGACTGCATTTCCATGGTAACTCATAATGCATTCATTGTCTTTGAAATAAAATGGTTAATCCTGCCATTAGCGCGCCCATTGTGATGAAATTAAAACTGCCGGGGTGCCTTGCCATAACAATAAATATGCTCTTGAGGAATCTGTCCTATATTAAGATTTATTAAACCTTTAGGGTTGTTGACTTACAGGGCTTTATTGAGAAAATGAGATCTGTGCTGCTTAACAGCCGGGCCACTCATCTCCTCAGCAAACTGCCGTAGATTGTGCCGCTGAGGGTTTCATCGACATATCCCATTTCTGAAGTCTTCAGCTTTTATGACCATTTCCATAAATTCTGTCTGGGACAATGTGGGGCTGATGGGAAGATTATCTCAGGTTTGTAGTGTGATGCTTCAGCACCCTTTCAGAGCACATTTAAACACACACACACACGTAAACTCACACACACACATATGTATACTACAAGCTGGGAGACTAGCTCTCTTCCCTCATGATCAAAGATGCTCCCCTCTGCTCAGCGATGGAGATGATTCAGACTCTCCCAGACGTCAACAAAGAGGACGCAGAGTGTTGAATGAGTTCACAGATGATGAGAGTCTAACTTCAGGTCAATCTGTATTTACAGCTCAATCACTTAACAGAGCAAGCCTCTCTATTAGACCTCGATCTATCTGGCTGGGGGACAGTTAGCAGCACACAGAGCAGTATGAGGGACAGAGAGGGTAACTGATAAGACCTCTGGGACACAGAGAGTGCTCTCAGGGGAAGCAACTCAATTTTCCTCCCATCCTCTCTCCACTATTTATGGCAAAAATTAACATGACATTACTGGTTGGTCATGAGTCACGTTCTTAATTAAAAGTGATGATGATAGTGTGGTTGCATTGCTCATAGAAAATAGATTTCACTAGTATTTTATTTCAGTTTGTCTACAAAAGAAACACCACTAGATTTAAGCTTAATCACAGCCGTATGAAGTTTGTTTAAAGGATTTAAGCTGATGTAGACCACAACTGTATGAAAAGGAAATTTAAAACATGAACAAACGTTTCCTAAAAATGACATTTGGATTAATCTGAATTGTGTTAGGAGCTGCGCAGCAGTGTGGTGGTTCGCGGTGTTGTATCCATACTCCAGCCTGTGATCCGGAAATCAATCTCAAGCTCAACAAAACACAAGATGTTTCAGTTCCTAAATCACACTTGGAAGAAAGTGGATCAAGGATTGAGGAGTCGTATCAAAGGTACTTTAGACAAAATTACACAGGTTTGTTTTTTTTTCTGTGGAAAAGTTGGTCATTATATGTTCTCTATAGACAGGGACATGTCACGTCACTTTCATTCACTCACAAACTGTTTACTACAATGAAGGGTCTCAGGGAAGTTGGAGCCTATCCCAACAATCATTGGGCGAGAGGCAGACCTGAACAGGCCACCAGTCCATCACAGATATGTCACTTACAAATGATTAAAATGTTAACATTCAGGACAGACGGCAAAGGAATAAGATAATCAAATTATAATATAACACATATCTATGATATGAAACATTCATTTTCTAAACCGCTTAATCCAATTCGGGGTGGTGGGGAAGCTGGAGCCTTTTCCAGCTGGCTTTGGGCAAAAGGCAGGGTACACCCCAGACAGCTCGTCATTCCATCACAGGGCCACACAGAGACAAACAACCACTCACACTCACTCCGAGGGGCAATTTAGAGTAACCAATTAACCTAACATGTGTGTCTTTGGACAGTGGGAGGAAGCCAGAGTACCTGGAGAGAACCCTCGCATGCATATGGGGAGAACATGCAAACTCCACACAGAAAGGCCACTGACCAAACCTTGCCCCAGCCAAGGACTGAACCAGCAAACTTCTTGCTGTGAGGCTACAGTGCTAACCACTATGCCACCCTGCAGCCATGATATAAAACAATCTGCAAATTATATTGTATTAACGCTCTATATATTGAAATGAGGTCCTCTCAAAAATCATAGCATCAGGCAAAGGTATTATAAAAATGTATTTCCTAAACTCCTTTTTCCTGAAGATTTGTTTTCACATCTTCTGCTCACAAAAGACTGAGGGAGGAACCTGTCATACAGCAGGAAACTAAAGTTCAGTTAGATTTATTAACAGGACTGAGATTATATATTACCACTGAACACAGAAGAGTTGGTAGACACACACAGGTGAGTACTCCAAGAAGGGATGGCATTTCTGGACAGAGGGGCTGAATATGCATGGATGGAGATTCCAGAAGGGGTCTCAGGAAGACTCAGTGGATGGTAAGCCAAAGAGTATTTCTCTTCAGCAACAGAGGATTTCTTTCGGATATGAATACAACAATTAAGCAGGGCAGACCAGGTAAGCTGAACAAGAAAAATGAAGGCTAAATGCAACAAAACAGTTCTTCCATGGCTCTGGGTCCATTTTCATAACACAACCCTGACACATGGAATATTGTGTTTCATCCTGTGTTACAACGTTTAATCTAAAATATGACATTAAATCATCACTGTTGTCTTGATGGTTGTCACAAATTATTTCCATAAATATAGTCACTTATTCTGCATCTTTCAAAAAAAAAAAAAAAAATAGAGCTTCTAATGACATGGTTATCCACTAGATACTTTTTATATTTCAGCATTGCAAAGAAAAAAAAATCACCTCAACTGCTCAATTACAGTCATTTCTTTATTTTTTTTAAGCTGGATTTCCATCCTTTTTATTTCCCACCCAGAGAAGTGAGCTGCTCTGTGATATATTCTGTGTCAGAAGGGGGAGCTATGACCTTAAGGATCTCACCAAGGTTTCTGAAAGTGTTTTAACCTTTATTTTCATTTACAGAGGTTAAAATCAAACAAATGACTAACAAAACACAGACATGTTAACAATTAGGTAATAAGATAAAGATAATGATGCAAAAACGCTGTGCAATATACCTAAAACTGCAACATTAAAAGAATTTTAAGGCTAACTTATATAAAAAAAATAAATAAATGAACAAACAGATAAAACTAACGCAGTCATGCTTTTCAAAAGGTCTGTCCGAGCAGCAGTAGAGTATAGTAAAGTAGAGTAGAGTAGAGTATAGTAGAGTAGAGTAAAGTATTTAAGAAGGAGAAGACATTGACCTTCTGACTTTTGCACAACCAAAAGCAAAATGGCGCCATCTACTGGCTGAAGCAAAGTAAACATTCCTGATTGAACCGACTCCCTTTAAATTACATGACTTTAGGGTAACTTTATTATTTAGACCCATTAAATGTGTTGTGTTTCTGGCTGTTAAATTTTAGCTTGATATGGAATAATAGAGGTGGTGTAATACTGTGCATACAAATCTGTGTTTATGCAGATGTGTGCATGTGTGGGTGCTGCCTGTCTTGTTTTTTTTTTGTTTGTTTTTTTTTTCTTAAGTAAGAGCATCACTGGCAGCACAGTTTGTTCCTTGGAGAGAATGAATGTGTTGTGCAACCATCTGTGAAATGATTAGTGGCCCCAACAAGAACCATTAGAAGATGAGCCAGGTCAGGATAGGGTTATCAAAAGAGATAAACACACGTATACACCCTGTCACCTGTGTTTGTTAAACATTAGCTGTGTTATTCTGGGTCATTTCTGCTGGCAGTTGAAGGAAGGTTAACCACCATATTGTTCCTTCGCTGTATGTGCACACACAGGAACACAAACACACTTACAGCTGCTGTGCCACACAGTCGGTGCAGCTCTCCTCCCAGCTACGTCTATCTACGGCCACAATGGCTCTGCTCAGGTTCAAAGCCATGGGGACTTTGTGATGGCAGTTCCCTGACAGCTGCCTCACAGTCAGAGTGTTGAATAATCATCACTGGGCTTATTGGTTTGGTTATGGCCTCTCAAATTTCCTGTCCTTCTGCCAGATTAGTACCTAGATAACTTTTTCCTGGAACACAATGTAATAGAATGGTATTTCAGATCTAGTGGGGGCAGGAAAAATGCAATTTGTAGATGTATTATACTCATTTGTGACAAAAGCTTACAAACTAACCACACATGCTAGATGTGTATGAAATTAAATTAAATTAAATTAAATTAAATGAATGTAATGTATGCAGATGTAATCCAACGGGAGCACACAAGACATATTTTTTTTTGCTTATTTTATTATCTATACATGCAGAAATGATTGACTCATCATTTTTGTTCCAACTCTTTAAACTGTTTTCCATTTGTCTATTGATTTATGGTAATTTTCCAAAATGCAATAAAGCAATTTTAGTCTATTTTACACACATTGTTTATCGATGTCAAAACAAAGAAACATCCCTGAAAATATACAGGTATCCAGCTTAGTGAGGGGACTCAGTCCAAAACTCAGTTTTTTTCTGTCAGAATACTCATGGAAGTTTTTCAGCATATTTATATCATGCTTTGGCCAAATTATTTCTATTGGCTTGCCAGATTTTAGCCTCTCTGGGACCAAATCACAAAGGCAATTCCTCCTCTGCTTTTTGCTTGTTTTATAGTTAATCAGCACCTAATTTGAAACTCACCAGTGTGAAATCAGAAACTGGAAGAATGTTAGGTCTGAATGTGTAAGTTGATGCAACTAGCTATATGCAGAGTGACGTCTGTATGTAGATCTCTCACTGGCAGGCTATGTTATAAGGAAAAGTCTCCCAAACATTGCTACTTATGTTTCGAGTAGAACTGCACATTGTGTGATGTTCATCCCAGTTAACTCACCATTTAGAGGTGATATGATTTATAAGCAAAACAATAACATACAGTCATAATTGCTAAGTTTTTATTTCATCAGCTTTTTATATCTGATGTATCCTGAAAAAAAGAATAATTATACCATAAGGGCAGCTCTGAGTTGAATCATGTTATGCCAATAAATGCTTATATCTTGATTCCTAATCTTCCCATATCAGGTTTTCTGTGCTGATTGTGTTCTTAAGGTATGTAGCCCATGTCTACCTACATACTGACTACCCCACCATCATCCGTCACAGTTACAGGAGTTAAATTAGTGTTACATCCTGTCCTTGACTTTATATACATCCAGCACTGAAATGCTGTGGAGAATAAAACATTCACGGCTCTCAGCTGCTTCCAACCTTCTCTCTGGAAGATCATTGTACATGGAGTACAGACAAAGTCCCTCCACAAACGTCATCTTTAAGTTACTTGAATAGCGATTTTTATCTGTCTGTCAGGATTTTAATTGCTGAGCGACAGTCTGGAAATGCTTTACTCAATTGGACACATTATCTAAATGGGCTGCTTTCCAGTCATGATGTCTGACAAGTTTATCCATTTGGCAAAAGAAACAGGGAAACTATGTGAATGCAAGCAGCTGCATTCTGAATTTGTGTGTATAGATATACACTAATACTTGTGCAGACTGCTTAGACCTATTTGAGTGTTCCAAAGTGTACACATGCAAGAGAGATGCCATCTTTAAGTGCAACATCTGAGTGCCTTTATCTGGTACAAAATATCCATCTGACTTTTTACATGTATTTTTAAAATCTGGTTTTAGTCTGACATAATAATATTACTGTCTTCAGCTGCCATAAACATGCTGACATGTAAGTGTGCTAGGAGATAGTAAAAATGTAAAACTAAGATGTATATAACTGGAATTTAACACACTCAAGTTAGTTGCACTCTACATGTTGCACATAAATAGTCCGATTCATGTCAATTATGTCATCATTGGGAAACAAGTTATTTCTCAACATTCATGCAAATGTTAAATATCTCACTGTTACACACTCACACTTGTGTGGCTTTTGCATTGTCATCGCCTGCAGAAAGTTTGTGTAATTCCCTTTTCATTTATTTTTTAATATCCTCCTCACACAAAATACATGTTATGAGAAATTCTGTCTACTTCTTTACTTGTTTGCTGTCCTCCTCCCCATTCCTTCCAGATAAGAGCCAGTTTCCTGTATCATTGTGCCAGTTTCCCAAGCAAGCGGCCACATGGTCCCAGACCACTCTGCTAATTAGTCTGCACACACGCAAACTAAAAAAAAAAAAAAATGGGGGGAAAAGTTGAAGAGTTTTATCATTGCTTCTGTCACAATCAGCCTTTTCATGAAATGTTTTACATTTACTAGTTAGGTCCCAAAGTAGGTATACCACATCCATAAAACAGGATTTTATGTGTAACTTCAGTAAGGAAACCAGTACATTTTTGCCAACTTAACTGGATGCTCCTGTCTATAACATAAATTATGTCTCAACTGTTTTTGTGTTGTCGTTAGCAGCTTCTCGTGCTGTTTTCACATCAGGATCTTTCTAGCAATATAAAGAAAAAACTAGCATGCGTATGCATTCTGTCATCAGTCGAGCATTATGAGCAGGGTGTCTTGTTGGTTTTAATGACAGCCCTGTGGCTATTGTCAACACAGACGCGCAGACAATGCCAAAACTAGATTCTGTGGCAGCATTTCTCGATGGCAGCTATAGGAGTCTACCAAGTATGGAGTTCTTGTACACAAACTGCAAGAAAAACAGTCACCCAATTATACACAGTGTGATTCATAACGATCTTAGCAGTGTTGCTTGTGCTATAATAATAATATTCTTACAGTAAGCATTCTTGCGTAATCCTTTACATGCATGTGCAGGGACACATGTCATCTACATACAAATTCAAAAGCTATTCATCCAGGGGTCTACATATCATGTTTCTCATCTAACAGCATTTGGTTTTGCAACAAGATGATTTGAGAAAAACCCTAAAGGGGAAAAGCAGGGAATGAGTTAAGTATCAGTCACTTAAAATGATTTTAGCAACCTCAACAGTTTTCTTGAGTGTTATAAGATTATATCAATGTTAAGCTAGATCGTCTTCATTCCTGAAAACACTCAATCTTTGGCAGGGGTTAAAGAGAGGTGGCATCTATTGTGTCATCTTGCTCTCATAGCGTAACTCATACCTTTGACCCCTCCAACTCTGAACTATAAACACCCATTTTGTCTTCCCGTCACCCCTCCTCCCATGGCAGACCTTGACTCATGCACCCCAGGGGCCACCAAATGTGAAAAGGCAGACACCCCACCCCTACTACTACTCGCCTATGACCCTCTAAGACCACAACAGGAACCACATTCTTTCCTTTGTGCCCAGTCTTTCATCCTTCTTCACTACCACAGCACCAGAAATAACCTAGAAGGAGTGATGTGCAACAAAAGGGCCCTTTTGTTCTGGCTGTGCTACCACGTCCTAATAAAATAAAAACGTCATCTTTCTCACTTTCATCAAGGAAATGTCCTGTAAGTCTGATGTGCTCCGTTTATAGGCAAGATCATGCTCAGGGAGTGTCAGTTGGTGCATCTTTCTCCTATGATCGCAAGCCGTTCCCATTAGACTGAAATATTTGCATGCACTCTGAACACATCTGTTGTTTTTCTTCATGTCCTCTTTCTTTCAGTTTGCACATAGATATTGCATTTCCCTTTTAATGTTGCAATAGATTTTATGTTTTTTGCAGAGTAAAAGCGATGCCTTGCAGCAGTACAAAACGGCAGGCGCACGCAGCTGCTGTTGACCCAGAGGCAGCAGCAGCCAGGCAGAGTGAGACAGGATCTAACAGGACAGGACAGTATAAGGTGTGGTGTGTTTATACTTGAGTAAGGCTTCCTTCATTACACACGCACTTCCTGCATCATAGATAACCCTTTGGAAATGTGGTAAACATCACCCTATTTTTTGCCACATCATCTGCATTTATATGGATTTCTTCTTTTATATATAAGTTTGTTTGCATAAAAGTCACTGTTTTAGAACATTAAACCTGCATTTCTTGCAAATAAAATGATCTCACGTCTGTCTTTTGCAGGTTAGCAAGTTAGTTTCTTTTTGCATGTGAGATTGCAATGGATGTTTGGGAATTTATTAGCCGTCTCAAAGTCTTTAAAGATACCATATCACGCAAAAATTACTTTCTAAGAATGTTCTAACAGCCATATGTGTCCCCATAGCTGATGTATGAGGATCTAAAATGAGAAAATTCTGTCACCTCTCTCACTTGCTTGCTCCAATTTTTAGCAAATGTATGTTTAAACAGGTGAGTCTCAGATCTTTCTCTTTCTAAACTCATGAAGGGAAATCCTAAACCATCCCACCCTCGCAGTGGATACTGCATTGACCTGCCCCCTGCTAGCTAAAGCCTGCCCTATAAAATCGCCAAGCAGGCCGCCAGTGAAAGCCACAACATCTCCTTGAGGGCTGTGGACTGTTGAATTGTTGAACCTCTGACACCTATATGACAATGTTGACAAATGGATAATATAGGACATTTAACTAAAGCATCATCAGATTTTCAGAACTGTTTTTGTTTTTGGTAAAAAAAAAAAGATGGTCAAACTTATCCTGAAATGATTGGATCTAAAAGTTTCTGGTAACTTGTGATTGAAATTATTTAATCTAAGTTTAATCAAGTCCTCAATTCACATTTTTTGTGACATTAGGACTTTAATATGGTCCTGCTAAAACATTGGCTTCTTATACCATTCCAACCTTGAAACTCTGTGCTTCTGACTCATTTTTATGGCACACTGACTTTCATTATGCACATATCTGGAGCTGCTGTTGCCCTGCAGTGTTCTGTGGAGCAAAAACTGTGCTTCACTACTAATTTTTCCCAGACCAGACCAGGGCATTATGTGACAGCTGTATTTTGCATTATGGCACCGTATCACATACCAGCAACTGGAAATCAACACACCAGTTGTTTTGGACACACACTATGGCTGATTCAGCAAAAAATCCAGAAAGACATTATTGGGGGAAACAAGGAAAAGCGACAGATTGTAACACTGCAAAAGATAAGACAAGAGCCAACACCAGACTAAATGTCTGGTATTTTTACAGGCTGGAGAGAGCAATGTAGAGAAAAGGCAGAGTGCAAGACAGATACAGAATTAACCTTCGTTAGAGAAAGGGGCGACAAAGAGAAGAAATCTGCCAAAGTTTGGTCGAGAGGCTTTAATCATTCTGTGGTGTTCAAAGTCAGTCATTCAGTACACAGATCGATGTCCATACACTTTCCTTTTACATTACAGTGGTTTAATTCAGACTTTCTGTCCAACAGTGGAACAGGCCGCCCTTCCACAGGCCAAAACAATGATACTACCACCTCCTTGTTTCCCAAATGCAACTAAATTTATAAGCTGCAAGATTTTCTGTTCCTAAACACATCTGCCAAAAAACTCTCTTTAAAAGCTCTCTGGCTGATCTTTTAACCTGAGCTCCTTTGTCTTCTTGCAGACTATTAAACTCCCTTGTTGGTCGAACACTTCTTGGAAGACTAACAATAGTCCTGAAGTTTCCCCAGTCACACACAGTTTGTCTAAGAGTGGTATCAGTCTTCTCAATTGTCCTGTGGAGAAAAAATAAGGGTATTTCCAAAATGCCAAACTATTCCCTTGAAGTTTAAATGGTTAATGATGAAGGGTGGTGACTTTATCTAACTGAAGGAGCAAAGCATCACCGTGAAAAGACCAAAAAGCATCTGAGGTCACAAGAAATGCAAACATGGTTGTTAGTGTGACAGTAAGAATTATAAACAAATCATTTAATCGGAGTAGTTCAAGATAAATCATGATGTTGGCAAAACCCAAAAAAAGAAGACTAAAAGGCTAATTGAGAAAGTGAGGATGTCAAATGTTCATAATAGTCATTACATTTAGTAACCAATTCAATAACCATCAGAGAAAGTCAGACTTTCTCATGATCAAGTATTAGTTTAACCTGGTTATTCTAACAGAGTTATGACGTTTGCTTGTGTCAAACCAGGTTGCTCTGGGGTGCGACATAGAAAGACCTCTCTGTGCTTGTTGATTTTTTTTATTGAACGCTGCCATTGCTGAAGAAGAAAAAACGGGGGGTGGGGAGGACGCATGCAGGCGGACAGATGGAAGGCAGAAACCTTACACCACTGTGTGGAATAAAAGCGCAGGAACCATCTGAAATTATGCTGGAAAGCAACTTAACATGCTTGTGTTCATTTCCTCTGCATCAATGCTCAGTTTACCAAAATAATAAAGGATTCCTTTGATAGGACAGTTTCAGCGTTCAGTGACAGTTAAGACCCAGTGGTGTGTCACCATTCAGGATTTCACAACAGAAGGATGACAAATGTTTGTTTTGTATCTCTGATCACTCCCTCTCATAAACCCACAATTTCTCTGTCAGAGATGAATGCTTTTCCCGTTCCTGACATCCTCCATCGGACAAAACTGCTTTGGTAATCCTAAAGACTTCATGCCAATGAAAAGACCGAGATACAAGTAATTCAAAGCAAGACATCCAGAGCACAGAAAAACAGGCTGTGCGACAAACCTGGAGTTCATCCAATAAGCTCTTCTCTGAAATACAGACTATAAATTAATCTATCATCATCATTATTCACCTGTAGACTCATTGTAGGAACACAGAAAATTAAATAAATCAATCATTTCACAGTGATAAAGGCTTAGATAACTGTACTTAGTGTAAAGGAGAGTAGATTTAGCGATTAACCAATAAAAAAACTATCCCTGGATCCTAAAGATGACCTTGACTTTACTATTTAGCTCTTCTGTTTTGGGCATATTCAGTGTAAATACATTTATAAACCTTATTTCCAGCGGTAGTTTGCATACTTTTTGTTAAACAAAGAAAAATCTCTGATAAACTCATTTTAAACTACCTACCTTGCTTCCAATTAGGCCAATTTAGACTCTTAATTAAACATACTGGAACATTTATCAGCTAAATAGACTGATGTTTCATTCTTATGTCATGTCTGCAGCTTGTGTGAGTAGATGTCTAAACATTCCCTGAACAATGTGAAAAGGTGACAATGTGTCAGAACTGTGTTTTAAAGCTACTTGAGCTGCCAGAAAATCAGCTATTGCAAGTTTAAAGTTGCTTGCATTCTCTCCTTAAATTAGATCCACAGAAAGAGTTAAGACACACAACATCAGGAGGTGGTGGCTGTGGTTAGATCCTCAGTGTAAAGTACTACACCCGGTTCAGATGCTTCACATCCTCACAGGATCACCTGCCGTAACAGTCATCTCAATGACTGGCCTCCCTCCAGAACCCGATGCGTGGCAGATATGTTTGCCTCACATCCTGAATATGAAACGTTCTCAATTGGAGGAAGCTTTTAGTAAATATTTAGGTAGGGCTAAATTACAGACATATAAAGATCCAGACGAACTTTGTTTATGTGTCAGTCTGTCTAAAGAAAAAGTGCACACAGTGCTGCTAAACAACTAGTGTGTTCAGCCTTTGTGTCACAACGGCCATGTTATTTTTTTTTTTTCAGAAGTGGTGAGACTGCCAGAAGAGCAAAGCTGAGACAGGACACATGACACAGATTTAAAAGCACTTTGAGGTTGGCTTTGGCAGCTGGAAACACCACCATAGTTTCTACGGTATGTACCAAGGGAGGATGAAATGGAGTTAAAAAAAAAAATGAAAGAAAAGAAGGAAATTACTTTGAATTAAACCCACTTTCTTCTGCAGAGAGGCTTTATGAGGTTTATTCAGAGCTACCTTTCTCCACGTGGGCTTGGAGAACATATTTGCTGTTGTTCCCTGGCAAAGAATATTACAGAACAGAAAAGAAAAATATGATTTTCACTGCACATTGGTCAATGTAATGTAAAGGATTAGCTCACTTGTTGAAATGTTCAAAATGAGACAGATTACCATGAGATGTTGAAATAAAAACTTTGAGATATTTTACTTTTGAGGATTAACTCATAAAAAATGAGCCATACATCAAAAAAAGAGATGAGGCGTTTGTGGGAAACAGATAAGAAGTACGAGTAACTAATGCTGAAAGCAGAGATTGG
This sequence comes from Telmatherina bonti, assembly GCF_933228915.1. Taxonomy (NCBI): domain Eukaryota; kingdom Metazoa; phylum Chordata; class Actinopteri; order Atheriniformes; family Telmatherinidae; genus Telmatherina; species Telmatherina bonti. Next base: position 30,127,273 of record NC_136629.1, on the reverse strand, counting down.
AGCCTCCAAGCTCGTAAAGCTCCTTCCTCTTTCTCTCCTGACACCCAATCAATCTGTCCCAGGCGTCCTGTTTTCTGCTCACGTCCACTCTGGGTCCTGAAAACACACCTCTTCATATGTCTCTATTTTGTTCTCTTAAGATTATGTAACACTTTGCTGAGACGCTGGACCCAGGTGTGAAAAGCTGATACTTTTAACTGTATACTCACCTATTGACACCACTGTTAGCATCAGTTGACTTTCTGATCTTCATTTAGATCATCTTTCATTTAGTAGAAACTGGTTACATATAATTCTGTGAAAAAGCCTTTAGTGCATTATGTGTTGGCAGAGAAGAAGATAATAGGTGCAGCAGCTTATTAAGATGTTTTATAAGAAAATATGAAAAATGGAAGTACAGGATATGAGGAGGAATATAACGTTTGTGGAGTTCTAACAAGCTAAACCTTCAGACAAGTTTTCTTTTACTTTCTTATGGTACTCTTCAGAAATAGGAAATAACCTTTTTGTGACCGCTGAAGTCAAATAAAAACTCATACAGTGTACATAATGAGTAATGACTCATTGACTCATTAATTTACCATTAGTCTACCTTTTTGAGTACTTTGAGGTGAATCATTTATTGAAATAAGAAGCAAGCTAGCCACGGATACTGATGGTTAGCTGTTCTTGTTTCTTCAGTTGCAGCAAGTCAAAAAAAATTCAAGCCTCCGAATTAGTCAATTTATGAGCATCTGCAAATGTCATGTAAAAGAAAAACTAAAGAAAAATCATTGTAAAAAATGTGCACCATTAGAATTCCAGCCAATTTAGGTGATTATGATCAATAAACTAAACATGAATAAGCTGCAACAGCGTAATTATTGTGTCATTATTATAACGTAATTCTCAATAAAAACAACTGAAAACTTAATGGATACAAAATATATTGTAAAGAACTATAATGAAAAAAAGCAGATAATAATGGATTTCAAGCGGTACTGGATGCTGCCATCCTCTGGAACTTATGTGTTACGGAATAGCCTTCCCTACGATGTTAGAGCTGCCGAGTCTATCTCAAGTTTTGAGTCTGTTCTTAAATCCCACTCTTTTAATCAGACCTGAGCATGTCCTTTGTGTATTTTAATTTTTACTTTTATTTTTTATTTTTTTGTTTTTAATTCCAGATTTGAACTGTGGAGTGTTGTTGTTTGTTGTTTTACTGTTCAGCACCTTGGGCAGTCGCTGCTGTAAAAAATGTGCCATATAAATAAACTTTAACTGGAACTCTTTTCCCAGCTTAGAATTCCAAGATTTGGTCGTCATTTCTGACAAAAATTTCTTGAAATTTCAAGTTCAGGGCACAACTGGAACACACGATATTTCCACATTCCACTTGTTATCATTCTGTTTGTTTTTTTTATGGACTGAAAAGTTATTTGTTGCGTGTCATGCTGTGTGTGAACTAAAGTTGTGTGTGTATTTTCTTTCGAGAATCCCTGTCTACATGCCAGCTGTTTTCGTCCATGTCTTTCATGGACTGCCCAAGCTGCCATTCCGCTGCCCCGGCACCAGCTGTAGCTTCAACACCAGCACAGGCCCCGGGGCCATTTTCAGCTTCAACCATAGATGTCCTTTCTTTGTCTGACAACTTCTTCATCAACAACCGTAGTTGTTTGTGGTGGTAATGTTAGATTTTAGGTCCAGAGACAACCAGACTGAAAATCTTAGCTGCCATTGCTCGCTTACTAGAGTCTTTTACAGCGAGGGAAAGTCAAGGGTTTAAACTGGGTTTATAGCCACTAACTGTCCATCATGTAATCATTTAGTAATCAGAAGCAAAATTTATCCGATTTCACAGGAATGCAAAGCTTAGATAATCATTAATGAATAATTTGTCCCTGGCTCATATCGTATTAGTTGCTGAACTGAAAAAAATTTAAAGTGTTTCCTATCTTATTTTGTAAAATGACATACCTTGTATGTCTCTGTTGGTTTAACTTCCTCCCTTTGTGTGTTTTGCTTCCTTAAGGATTACCTGTTCCACCCTCATTAGTTTAACTTGTGTTCAATTAGTCTATTTAGTCTCTGTGTATTTATAGTTCAATGCTTCCCCTTGTTAGTTTTTAGTTCATTCGTGTTCATCCCATGTGTCCCTTGCCTTCCCATCTCACGACATGTCTGTTCGCTCCTTGCTTTTTTTCCCACTTGTCTTTGTTCCCTGTACATGTTGTACTTGTTTGTCTGCCTTGTTGAAAATTCTGCATTGACTCAAGTAAAGTATCAACTCACTTTTTCTTTTACTCTGCCTTCCATATGCCGCGTAATATATACATACATATATAGTAAAACTGTAAAAACTAGTAAGATTAAAAAGAGACAGACATCATTTGGGACATTTACAAGTAAGGTCTCAGATTCAGCTTGATTGCTTCTGTCTCCAAAACGTCAATTCAATACATCTGTCTATCAATTAGGTGCCAACCAGGGGTCATGCATTAGTAATTGGCACACACCTGCACCTGACTCTAAAAATAAAACCAAAACTAGAACATTGCTGGGCATTTTGGTACTTTTTTATGGGTGACTACACATTCAAGTCATTCCACAGAAGCACAATTCTTACAAGTTTTCGAGACTAATCGGGTTTTCAACAACTGGCATTATTAAAAGGAAGGAATAATCAACCAAACACAAATTCCCTTGTGTTTTAGAAATATGTACATTTGTTGCTTTTAAAGGATCTGTTCAAAAAATTATAGAAAGTGTTTCGTGTCGATGTAATCTGTGATTGTATAAACCTCACCTGAAGCACTAGAGGGTTTTGCTATGTCCTGAAACATGGATTTATGGAGCTGGAAGAAGGGGGACTTTCTTTCTCACATGACTGTTTATGGGCATGAATATGCAAATTCTTAAGTTTAAACTGACGTGTGTCATAGAAACTCCCATCTGAGCCAGTATGTGCAGTTCTTTTGTTGCCTGCATGTGTTTTTTGTCCCAGTGTCTGGCAATGGCACCATAAAATGAATTGGTGACTTGCATCTCACGCATCCTGCCAAGACATGTTTTTCCTCCGGACTGTTTCACTTCTTCTGCTTTTCCCTTCACTCATTTTTTTCCCCCAAAGGGTTTTCTTTTCTTTCCCTTTTCCACGCTTTCGTCTTTCATGTCTTTGTTTGTTTACATTCACAGGGGATGGAAATCACAGACTCAGGAGGATACAACCAAAAACAAGGCCGTCCTCTCCTTTTCTTTGTCCTTTCTTTCCCCCTTTTTTTTCTTCACTGTAATGCAGGCGGTCGGCGCGCTTGGGGTTTCCAAACCATCGTCTGTGTTGGGGGGTCCCTGGAGAGCAACCCCGCCATAATAGCCGGGCGGAGTGGGCTGGTGCGTGCAGGGGACGGAAAATGAATAGCATGCTACGGGGCTTTCCAAACTCCTACTCCTTACAAGGTCTTTTGTAGACCATGCCGAGCTGAATTTTGCCTCTATTTACCCCAGCTGACAAACCATCTAGCATGTGATGAGGGACAAAGGTTGAAAAATGTTTCGTGGTCTGAGTGGTTTTCTCACACACACGTGTGGGGGAAAAAATAGAATTTAGGCCCGTCACACTGTAAATCTGCAGAGTAAAACTGTTTGTATTACTGCTGCATTTTTGGTTCAGTCTTTCATGCAACTCTGCCCTATATTTCACAACCCTTTTATTTTCCTCTCCCTGTTTCCTCTTTTCTCTCAGGAGGATGTGAGTGTGGTGTGTCTTGGACATTCGGTATAGGCCAGTATGATGGGCTGGCTGCCTTACGCATGTCTCTGCACGTGCATGTGAGCATTAGTGTGTTCCTCATTGCTGATTGTTGATTCTCGTGGAAAGGAGTACACCCTGATCCAACTGCAAGTCTTAATGGGAAACTGATAAATTGGAGAAGCAGTGACAGCTCCACTTCCTCCTCTCTGGATGGACTCTGCTCCCTAACCTTGGGAAAGAAGTGCCTCATGCTCTTTAAGAGGAGGGATCAGATAACTCAGTGACAGAGTGCAAAGAAAAAGAACGGCACCCGCTATCTCTTCTCCCTCATCCAAATCTCCCCCCATCCCTTCATCTCACTGATTATGAGTGTATGTAAAAGGAAGGGAGGAACGAAGTAAAAAGAGCCAAGACAAGAGGAAACATCCAGATCTCAGACAGGCGTGAAGCACATCAACTGACTCAGTGCACTACACAAACAGCGACTGACTCCAACACAGGCCACCGCATTCTTTAATCGCTGAAAGGCATACGCAGACTGTACACAAACAGTACAGAAGCAGGGCACACACTTGGAAAGCACTCACTGTGCAAACATGGAAAGAGGCCTTTCTCTTTTGTCACGGACATGCAAACCTAAAGGGAAGCAGAAAAAACAGACACCAGCCCCGTCTGTGGTCACCCATTGAGCTCCATTGTCCTTTCTGTCGGTCTCATTTACCCATATCTCTGTGATGGCATATGTGTACATTTTAAAGACACTGACTGTTTGCTCTCAATTTCCCCCGTTGAGCTTTCACACAATGGTTGACTGAGTTTGTGTTTGTGCCTCTGGTGCTGAGACTGAAGATGTAAGGGGAAGTTAAAACACACTGTCTTTAAAAAACAAAAAGAAAGGGCAAAAGAGGTGCAGACAGATGAAAGTATTCAAAGTGTAATCTTCCTTTTGTTAGTTCCTGTGCCAGTTACAGGTGTAACCTCTTCCTCTATTTAAAGTATAGAGCTCTTTTCTTTTTTTTTTTCTCTTTTTTTTTTAACCTTGACTTCTTTGCTTGGACGAAACGTAAAACGAGAAGCACGTTGAGTGCGACACACGATGTACTCCTTCCACTGAGATAATAGCAATGTGCTGGTGCTTCACCAAGGATATCCGAAGAACTCTTAATTTTCCCTCCCCTGAGCTAGATCAAACAGAACTATCTGTGTCTATCCTTGACAGGGACCCACACCAAAGCATCAACATCGGCTCACATAGATTAGTAATCTGTCAGTACTTGGTGGGAACCTGAATTACTCTAACCTCAACATCTAGAATATCCTCTCCCACAGGATATGGAGGCCTTCCAAAATCCTCCTTCCTTGATTTTGTGAGACAAAATAAATAAAACATTCAGAAAACTGAATCTGTCACCATGAAGATGTAGCTACTGTACTTAATGAGCACTTTGCTGAATAAGCAAAGAGAATGAGGCTTGTGCAAATACATTTTGCAAGATTAGTTTAACCAGTTTGTGATTTTTTTTTTTTTAAGGTTTCAAACTACTCATGTTTTGCACATTTACTAGTTCATACCTTTAATTTTGCAGGCTGCCTGCTGTATCTTTGTTCACAACCCGGTCACAGTTTTAAAGTTTTAAAACATTTACTAACCTATCTCTGTATTCTTACTGTGGCTTCAGCTTACATCCTTCAGCGGTAGAAGTTATCTGTTGTATATTTATACCTTTTAGATACGAGTCATAATGACCTTCAGTGAAGCCTGGCCCCTATAAACAGCAGGAGAGAATATATGCTTCACTTAAGCTTTTCCTCATCAGAGCAGGCATACGTGCTATTGTTTAACAAATCTGCATGAGTGGGTGGGTGGATGCAGCAGTGAAATGCAGTGCTTTCGGCCACAAGCGCCATATAATTGAGACCAACAAATGTTCCGTCAGTGACACGAAACAGCTTCACTGAAACACTTCTCACTTCCTGATTGGTTTCAGACAAAGCAGACTTGGTTCTACTTGACGGTGGTTTGACCTGAAATTATTCTTTATAAAAACATCGCCATTGTAAACATGTTTTTAGTTACCATAGTTACCTGCAAGCATAATGCAGCATGATGAACACTTGTCAATTTGTGCTTTGGCTTTAAGTTGCAACATGACTGTTTTTTGCTTTTTTATTTCATGCTGTTCACATGAAGATGCTTTTATGACCACTGGACGTTGCAGATTCTTTGAAGGTGCTTATAGGCCTTGAGTGCTTGTTTGCACCGTGGTTCAAATAACTTTTTTTATGGGGGTGGGTACATGTTTTTATTTTGTGTGTGTGTGTGTGTGTGTGTGTGTGTGTGTGTGTGTGTGTGGTTTTTAGTCAATATTCCCCTGTGCACACAATATATATATATTTCTGGTTCTAAACCATCTGCTGACAACAGAGAAGACTGAACTAATTTTATCTTCAGTTTGTTTATTCTGTTCTTTAAAAGTATTTTATTGCTATTACACTTTATTCAGCTTCATTTGCTACAAGCACCAAAGTTACCTTGCTAATTTAATGAATAAAATACTGGTATAAGGAAATGGGACAACAGCCCTATTTGGCAGTGAAGACATAACTTCCATATGAACTGTTTTTCTCACTGTCACAATGTCAAGTGGTACAGATACACACGGTTTATTTGACTGAAGAATACTCTAGAAACTTTAAATGACACCTTACTTTTCAGGTGATTAAGATTTTGTTTGAGGTGATTCAGACTAGTCAACCTGATCATTAAGAAGAGATTGGAATGTAAGAGTTTGCACTAAAGGGAAAACAGATTTGAAAATGCACAAAAAGCTGCCTAATTTTAAGGGGTTGCTGCGTAGGTTTAAAAACTCCAGTGTAGAACTTGCCATCCAAGCATGTGTCTAGGAAATGCAAACATATGCAACAAAATAAATATTTATTCAGAATATTTTCTGGACTTTTGCCATACTTCCTGAAAGACAGTCCCAAGAAAGTTGTTAGACTTTGACTTGACTGTAAATCCCATTTTCAGTATCTGAAAATGACCTCAAGCTGTTTCTACAGCAGCATAATCTGCCTGCAAGTGTCCTGTAATTGAATCTGTTGATTAGCTAAAATCCCACCAATCAGTTTATCCAGGGACTTAATTTGAACCTAATTAGCATTTTCATGTTCATTTGTTGTCTGCCCAGCAGCTAATGTCTGCAGTGATAAGATCACTGACTGCTGCATACTCATCTACTCATGTTTACAGATGTGAGAGCATGGCAGGCGCCTTTCCTGGACGCACCCACAGGACCCAGTCAGAGGGCGGTAGAGTAAATCTGAGAAATATCAGACATTTTATCCTCTGATCTACACAACTAACTCAGATGGAGCTAAAGTCCTGAAGCACACATCAAATGACGTGACACAGAGTCAAATTTTATGTATATTTAATAGAATTAACCCATACTCTAGTTTTGAGGGTCTGATCATCACTGTGTGCAGAAGAACTGTAAATTCCCATATTAAACTTGAAACTCATGCATGTTTGATCATCCTGTAGTACTGAGGGACATTTTCAGCAGCTGTGACTAATAATAATGATTTCACTTCATGTGCAGATGGGAATTTGGAAACATACTTTTTTTTTAGCCATAGCAATGTACATGAAGAACGTTAGTAGACAGCTTTAATGGAGCATCAGGTGCTTCGTCATTTGTCATTAACACCTCATCAAGTAGTTGACGTTGCTAAGACTGACATGGGTCGCTCCTCTTATTGACCGGGGCACAGCAAAACTAAAAGAACCGGTTTCCCCAAAGACATGAGCTCACATGAGCACAGTGTCAGGTTGTATGAGTGAACTGACAGAAAGTAAACACAATGAGGAGACACCTGGAAATCCATTTAGCTGGGGTAGGAAATTGCATAATATTGTGTCTCTGCCTTCAGGTCAACTTGCCAGCTGTAGTAACAGCCTGATGTATCTATAGGCTGACATGCTTGTAACTGTTGGTGAGAAATACGACCTACAAGCCAAAACTCCAAAAATGTTTCATGTTACAAACTTACATTGTGTGAAAAGTTGTGATGTTTTTTAAAGTTCTACCAAAATTTTTGATTTATGTATTTGAGCTGTTTTGCATGCTTAAAGGTGGAGTATGTAAGACTTTCAATATTTTCAAAATAAATTAACTAATAAAATAACTACAATCTTAATTAGTTTTTTGAACATGTAGGTTCCAGTCTGTTCATATTTGATGCGTTATTAAATTACCAGTATAATTAATGACAAATGACAAAAAGCACTTTTTTTTTACTGGTAGGCAAACATTTAAGAAGGGTCTTTGTCATGAATTAAACTTGTAATTTAATAACACATCAAATATGGACAGACTGGAACCTACATGTTTAAAAAAAACTATCTAATTATGATTGTCGTTATTTTTTGGTTAATTTTTTTTTTAAATATTGAAAATCTTACATACTCCACCTTTGAAAAGGCAGCTTGTAGTTGCACTAACTCATCAGCTGTTAGCTTTGTCTATGACAAGAAAACCGTCCTGAACTGGGAACCTGCACCATAAACACACACGCCTAACTACCTTCATGCCAAAGATCAAAGGTAATCAGGCAGACTGCAGCTGTTTTAACTGTTTTCTCACCGCCTGAGGTTGTTTTCTAGTGTTGCCTCCAAGTAATCCTTGATTTCAGTTTGATTACAGCTGGAGTGTCCTTAGTCAACCCAGGCTGCTTTGGTCAGTCACATAGCAAGCTGGAAAGCTGGAAAACAAACACCAGCGAATCAAGCTGACAGGGCAGTGGCCTCTGAGGACCAGAAGCCAGATTATAAATCAAGACTTTTACACAGCAGTGATAGAAATCTGTGTACTCTGCTTTTGCGTGATCCAGGGATTCAACTCTGTGCACACTGTGTGTTGCAGTTTTATGGGAAAGGCTTGTTTGAGTTGCCACACACAAGCAAACAGTTGTGTAAGTGCAAAAGAAATATATTCATCGTTAACTAACAGACCGATGCCGCACATGTGACATGGCAGCTTGCTTTGTTTTATGTTTTGTTTTGTATTTTCTCTCTCGCTCTCACGCATTGATTATTTTCTGCACATGTTCACAGGCTTGAATTCCCATCACACAGCTGACCATTTGTCTTGCTTCATGAGCGACTCTGAGGTTGATACCAGGACGAAGGCCATACAGGCAGCACTAGTTGACCCAGATGTAACAGTCGTGATGGATGGATGAGGACCAGCCACTGCAAAAACATGTCTATTTCAGTCCTCCATTGTTTCCCATTCAGTCATCGCCGTGTTCGGAGCGAGTCAACAGTCAGTCTCCTGTGTGTACTACACTTTTGCATGAAAAAAGGAGCATATGTTTCCTCTCTCTCAGCATGCGTCCTTCCACTGAATAAAAGGACATCTATCTATCCCCATATTCCATGAAGAATACAATGAGCTGGAGCACACGCAGAATGGGAAATGTTTAGGTGTCATGGAAACACATTTCCAAAATGGAACAAATGCTTGGCAGCATGTGTTGTCTTAGTCTCTTGTCAGTCTGTGGCTCTTTGGCACTCCTTTATTCTTCTAACAGGCGAGTTAGCAGTATTAGTCCTTAGAGAAACACTTGATTCAAATGAGTTGCTGTGAATACCACAGAAAACAACAAAACCAAATAATGTTACCATCTGCTTCCCATAAAGTGATTCATGAGCAGTGTTAGAAAGTCTAGTATGGATCTTCCAGGGTTTATCTCGGTCAATTTATTGACATAAATTGTTCAGGTGATGATAAGAGCTGTCTCTGTCTTTCACTTACCTCTTAAGTGATACCATCATTTCATCGTTGTGCTTTTCTTTTTACTTTTACTGTGCTAAAGAAAGATTTCCAAACCTAAAATCATTTGTACATTTATTAATTAAACAAGAATCCACAACATCTGCTTTTCTGCTGAAGAGGTCAAAGTGGATGACAAATATTGAGCCTCATTTACTTGATCATGTAAACATATTAATATTTAATTCTATCATTTTAGGAATGTTTTAACCAAATAAAAACGTCTTCTGACATTTCTACTTATTATGTGATTTCCTCGAAAGATTAGATTTCTAATTCTTGAAAGGATAACTCTTGAAGACATGAGCTCCTGCTCTATCACAGAATACGACAACAAAAGCAGCAGTTCACACGTTTTAATGCAAGAATGCTTTTTTTTTTTTTTTTTAAAGAAAAAAGCTGCACTACAAGGGCTTTCATGGGACATTGTGCATGCAACAAAAGCTGTTATTACAGCGGATTATAAAGATGTAAATCACACAGGATGCGCAGGCAGAGGGTTTGGCAAAACCCTCAGAAGAACCATGGTGATAGTGTTTTACTGAACTCTATCACCTATCTGAGGAGAGTTATAGTCAATCGGTGACATGTGACTCTACCAGCCATCTGTCATACTGAAGGCCTGTAAACGTATGTATTTAATTACAAGCACACATGTAGACATACACAAACATACCTGTCTCAGACTGAAAATATGAGCACAAAATGTGAACATAACGAGAGGTTTTCAGCCATTTTCTTTCACTGAAAACCTACAAGACCCACTTTCGCAAAACTCCTGATGAAACCCTCAGTTTGTCTGAGGCCGACATCACACACTGCTTAGGACCGATCAACAACACACTGACACCCTCTGATTACAAGGCAAGAAAAGGTATTCCCTGACCAGTTGGGAAAACTGTTTCATAGAGGTATGCAACGCTCCATCAAATACCTCCTTGCACTTGATTTGGTTGCTAGCAGGTTGTCAGGACCTCTGAACAACTGCCAGGATGGCGCCTACTTGATTTGCAAACATTTGCCAACCAATAATCTGATCAGGAGTCAGTGATTGACTGCTTGCCCTTGTTTAGCAGAAGCACTTTGTTTTTTCATCAAGTTAGAGATTCTATGCTAAATATTCGCAGAGGGATGATTAACTAAGTGGACCAGTTGCAAACTTCATTTGTATCTTTAAAAAAAAAAAGACATATAGGGTGAGAAATATTAAAGATTGTCTGAGTATCCTGCTGAATACACCTCTTGGTTTGCTCTCTGATAAGGTGCGAGCTAGAAGAGTTAGTCGCCTACCAGCTGGTGAGGGGTCCCCAATAAATCTTCAAGTTGTTGTGTGTAATCGCCAACCAGTAAAAAGTTTGGGCAGTTGCAGATTATTTGCAAACTCCTGGCAAACATTAACTTTTAGGTTGATAAAATTTCACCCACTGCTGAGGAAACAGCTGTTAAGCCCATTGACGACCCGCAGTGAATGAATATTCTAAGTCACTGATCAATCTGTAGGTATCATGTCACCACTTACAAATGATGTCTCATAAAAACAAAGCAGAATTTCACCCAAAGCCAAATAACATGGCTAGTTTCACTGGTTTTTTTTTCTAAAGAACATCATTTATATAATACAAAGTTACGTGTCATAATTGCTGAAACTAATAATCATTAAGCAACCTCAAGACACTTTCATTACTAGCAGGTTATTTAAGATTAATCAACAAAAAGCATTTTTTTCTGACAGTCTCTCAAAATTTCTCACTCTTCAGCTTATAAAAACATGATAGATAGATAGATAGATAGATAGATAGATAGATAGATAGATAGATAGATAGAAGTTCATTTCAGACCTCTTAAACCGTTCAGTTATATACATTTCAACGTTGAATATTTAGAATTTATTATTTTATTCAACATGTTTCCTCTCAAATTTTTTATGCCAAATGTTCTTTGTTATAGAAGTAGATTGATAAAGATTGTGCTAACTTATGAAAAATGAGGCAAGGTCTGAAGCCCATCTGGTTTTCAGAGCTACTCTGTGCGAATAATGCTCCATCTTTGGAAGGTGGATGCTGCATGTTCTCATTAGTGTGGCCTGCTGTATCCCTTACTATTGCTGCAACTGTGTCTGCAGAACTTTAGCTTTATCACCTGACCTTACTGCAGACATGCAGATGGTCATAACACATATGTTCACTGGTTATTCTATAACCCTGTTTATGTAAGTACTCTGACTGCTGATCATAGGTTTAGTTTGGTTTTATGAAAAAATATTTTTAATATATGTGTCAGTCAACAAATCTGGGATTTTTTTTCATGCTCATTGTCAATATATTTGCCTCTCTATTGAATAATTATACATCTAAGTGATTTTTCCATAGTTATGCTGTCTATTTCATGTGATTTTTTTCTGAACAAGGAAGCATTATTTTAAAGCTATGTGAGACTTCTACTTCCACGGCTGTAAATGCCAGACAACACCTTAAAATGCTGTTGAAAAAACTGATGTCATCATTCTTACCTCCTAAGAAAATCTCAAAGCAAAGTTAAAGCCATTTTGCTGACAGAGCAAATTTTTCTTTTTTTTTTCTCAAAATGCAGCCAATGTTTGCGCGTATGTAATCGAGGTTAAGCAGACCCGGGCGCTGTAAATTTGTCTAACATGGCCTTTCCTGTCTCCCTCTCTCCAATGTCTACATCTGCCAGCTACAACTACAATGCTCCCTATTTATAGTGCTTTTACCTCAGATATTAACTCTCTCCCCCGCTTTGGCTGCCACTTCCCGTGAGAGAGGAAATGTGCGCATGTGTGTTTGTGTGCGGTTTACTGACCTTTGGGAGTAACAAGCAAGGAGAACACTGTTGATAGCAACAGGATTTTATGCTTCCAGCCTTTTCTGACAAGTTAAACAAGTGAAGCGTGAACTGATGTCTGAGACTTTCACACATTCTGTGCCTGTCTCTCTTTCCATGTGCTAAATTTGAGCCTTCATTGCTTCTTTTCATCAACTAATCCTAACTCTTGGAACATAAACCTTAGACCAGGAAACAACAGACAAACTGAAATTAAAGGCAAGGTAGCAGCTAATACAGTTTTCCAGACTACATGGTAGATTTTTGGTATCTATTTCAGGGTACTTGAATAAGAGTTTGTGTCGTACATGTGTGTGTTCTGTTCAAGCCAAAACCTAAGCATTGAGATGTTGGAATTCACCTTCCTTTAAGGCCTCGATCGAGGGAAAAGCTGCAAGTGGCTGTCACATCCTGTTGTGAGCATAAACACTGTTTTGCAGCCAGTTCTTGACTCCCTATGTTGGAAAAACAATCTGCCCCACCACTTTATTTCATCAGTCTGCCTCCCTGGTGGCCAATAATAACAATGAGATAAAATCGTCTACAGCAGCTTGAAAAGATAGCCATCTATGGAGGGTAAGACTTGTAAAGGTGGCAGGTGCTTTGAGTTTGTCCCAGCAGCTTGGACAGAGATCAGAGACGTGAGAGGAAATCCCTGCAAGGAGCAACCTTGCCTCGTCAACGTGCCTGTTTGCTTGCCTCACACATCCTACCGATATTTTCTCCTCTTCTCACTTCCGTACGCATCAAAATGTTCCGTAAGCCATGCTTGATGCATACATCTAGATGTACAAAAAAAAACAACTGAGTGGATGTGGATGTACCGCCAAGCAAATTTTCGACCTGCCAAAGTGTTTTCCCCACACAAACTCTTATCATTTGAGAGTGACAAAATATAGTTATATAAAGAAACTCCTCTTTATACACAAAAATATGTTCCTGTAAACTTGGCCGGGGGGTGGGGTCGTTAGAGTTTGAGCTTTTAGGAAATCAATCTGAAGAACAAAACAAATTTTAGCTTGTTTTTCCCAGATAAATTATGCCTTAATAAAATTCCCCAAAACAAATATAAGTTTTCTCTGTTCATGTCACATGAAAATGACATGACACACGGCATGAAATGTTCTTATTCTGTGTGACGCAGCAGTGTCAGAGTGTATTAATTGATGTGAATACCTTTATGTATAGTTTGTCAGTCAAATGTTGCGCAATCTTAACTTCATCATCGTATTCCCGACGTCTTTCTGGGATTCCAGCTCATTGTTGGTCAGTGTGTGGTCAGACTGGTGTGAAGTCTGAAGTGCCCTCGATCTCTGTGCCTCCCAGTGCATTGCTGCATTGGAGACGTTGGCCTGGTCTTTCCACCTCCTGACCCAAAGCTGTGGAAGGTGTGTGAGCTTCCTGGTCCATAGCTGTAGATGGCTGGTGCAAGATGCTTGACTCAGTTTCCACTTTTTCTTAAATGCATTGAATTGCAGGAAGTTCGAAGGATTTCTCTGACACTGTAGACTCCGTCATCTCTGAATCAGTTCCATAGATTTTTTTTTTTTTTTTTTTTTTTTAATTATCATAAACACCACTGGATCACGCTTCACAGTTCTCTGGTTGGAGGCCGCAGCATTATCAATGGATGATTGGTCAATAAATATAAACATATTGCATTATTCACTTTGTGATACAAACCTTCTTGGGTGTTTCTTACACGGATTCCCTTTTACATCAACGCAGAACTAACTCTCAAGTATAGTTCCTTCTGAATAGTAGTTACCCACCAGTTAACACAGAAACCATCAGTAATTCAACTAATAAGGAACTAAGAGGGAATAACACAAAGTACCGTGCTGTACCTTTCAGTAAATGCTGGGAAGCTTCGCCCACCTTTCTACAACTGTGCGTGGGCTATTTTATCTTTCCTCCACCTGATACAACCGCATCAGTTTTTATATCTGGTTAGATTTTTCTTCGTTTTCGACATTTCTGGTGTGTCTCTCATTGTCATATGAACTAAACGTGAAAGCAAGCGATTTATTGTTATTTGCATATTTATTACTGGGAGGAGACAAGGCAGTGCAACATGGCACCTACGGCCACACTCCATTCCAAATAAGTTGGGATGTATTAAGGAAATATGTGCAGAACAAGCACATTTGAAAGTTATACAACCTTTCAAACATCAGCCCCTGTTTACCCGCCAGGAATATTCCAAATCTAAGCATCCTGCCATTTTATTATACTGCATCAATAAAATGTTGGATCAAACAGTGCCACACACCAAAAAAAACAAAAGTATGATTTTAACATTTTGGAAACAAATGAGCCACTCCCTCCTGACTCATCAAACCCTTTCACAAATACTTGCATTTAGTGGCAGCAACAAGTCCACCATTACCTTGAGAGGTGCAAGCAAACAGGCTACAAGCTCAGAAATTGCATGATTAGCTACTGTACGTATGGATCTGACATACTGCTTTTTTTTAGTGCTAATGCATAATTATAGTGTAATAAGATGGTGTAAGTGCCTGCAAAAAAATTCCTTCTTTTAATATTAACACCTAGAAGTGTTTCGGCCAGGAGAATGTACTGTACACCAGGCTTCAGAGACCCACACCATTTAGCCTACTTTGGTTTTGAATGGGACAAGCTACCTAATCAACATTCATGTAAGTGTATAAGTATCATCTAAAGGCGTTAAGATACTATATACACTGATATTAAATCATAATCTTAAAAAAACATACAATTTGTTGGTCCTATGCTGCTTTTATTGATTTTGTAGAGTCTGGAACACTTCATATTAGTGTAGATTCAAGTTAACTCTTTACAATTCACATAGGCAGACAGACAAGTTACCCCTGTGTTCGAAGAAGCTTAAACATGTTTATAAATGGTCTTGTTATCATGGAAAAACTGTATCATTTGCACTTGCAACATTTGTCCAGACTTGTGCACAGAATGTGATGTGATGTCAGGTAAAAGAGTCCTGACACTTTTACAGCAACATGCAGCATTTTGAAAGACTGCATTTTAAACCAAACTGATATTTTCCAGATGTAACTAAGCCCTTTTGGCACTTAGGTGAGCCGAAAACCAAATACAGAGTGAAAGTCAAACTGGGACTCAAACATAAATCTCCACAATGAAGGTCCTGCAACTTTGTCCAACATCATTCCTGTGTCTTGGTAGTTGATAAGACATGCACTACCACTGTCTTTGTCTTTTTTTAAATAGATATGACTTCTTATATATGATATATGCATCACAAATAATTTACAGTTTGCAGAAAAGTACATATGCAATGCTTCCATATGACAGCTGGGCTGATCAGTAAAGAGTTATAAGTAGCTTAGGTGGTCATGGGGAAAGATTTCTCTCCTCAATTAAAAATGGTTACTGAAAATGCATCTATGGACTTATAAACAGAGACGCCTGAAAGACTGAGCTTCAAAACCCTGTAACCTTTACAGAATTAAGGTTCTGGATAACCCTTTTTGTACATTATGCTCACAGAGTAAACCAGGGACTTTTTTGCATGTGATCTGGGAATGTCAACTAATTGCTAAATTTTGGAAAGAGGTTGCAACAGCATTAATTGATAATAGAACAAAATATTACAGTACACCCTCAAATGCTTATTCTAAATAAGTTTTTGACAATAAATATGTCACAATGCGAAAAACGAATATTATTAGTGGGTTTAACGGCAGCAAAAAAGTTATCGTAGTGAGATGGAAAACACCAAACTCCATTAATATTTTGCATTGGTATTTGACGTTTGTTATTATTTATCTAAAATTATCTCCAGCTCGGTCCATAATGATAAACAACAAAATATTTTATTCTGGTACAAGGCTGCAGATCAAGTTAAAAACAAACTTTAAAGGCGAATTCAAGGTTTCTACATTTTTCTGCTCATATCGTTCAACAATATATTAACTAAATTATATCTGATGCTCTCTATGTTGATAGTTATCACATTTTGTTTTATGCTTGAGAGTTAACGTTCGTTGGTTGGGAAGAGACTGAGAGGGGTTTGAAGTTTGTGCATTGAGTATGCATAACAGGAAAAAAATGCAAATAAAAGATTTGATCATCAAAAAATAAAAAGGCTGAGCTTCAAAAAAATGAGTGTGAGATGCGATGCAGGAAGTGACTGTGGGGGAGCTTCTACAGAGTATCTGGAAACTTGCCACTTATTCAGACTTTTGATCTGTCAAAATGAAATCTGCCTTTCACAGGAAAAAAAAATATCAAATGCACCAAACTTTGATGAACTGAAAGTAAACCAGACTTATGAGCGCAGGTTGTGAATTTATTTCATGTCCATTCCAATAAAAGACACTGTACTCTTGCTCCTTCACAAACATCTCATAAAAAACTGTTACGTAGAAAAATACATGCTGCTGTTAGAACTCGAAAGTTGAGATTCAGTGTTTAATTCAAATATATAATCTGCATATGAAGGTCAGAGGAGGTGGCTTTGAGTGAGACTAGTTTCTTAAAGAGAACTACAACAGCACAAACCCAAAAGAAGGCACTTCTCATTTTTTTTAACTCTTCATAAAGCTTATCGAGCCTACATTCAGACAAAAAGATTTATACGTGTGCACAAAAGATAAAGAGGAAAGGCAAAGGCTACATCTTTGAGAAGATACTTCTTCCTCCTGTTTGTGCCCCCCTGATTCACACCATCTTCCAGTTTCTCTGCAAAGCAAACTGGTGCTACATACAGGAGAGCCCAGCTACCGCTACAGTACTAAAAGCCTAAAGGTGAGCTGACTTTGGAAAGGTAACCAGGTTGAAAAAACAGTGAGGGCTGGAAGATTTCTTTAAGACTAACCCTCACTCTCCCACTCCTGAGTTGAGCCAAATACCCAATTAAAAAAACAAATCAAAACAAAAACTACAACTAAGGGCACTGCTTTTGATTGAAACAGTGAGAATGTTTAAGGCAAATTTGTCATTAAGAAGCCAGCTATTAGCGACAGACTTAATGTTTCATCATCTACCTCTTGCTCCATCCTTCCAACATCTTTCCCTTTCAGCTGACTCGTTTTCATACAGCCCATTTCAACAGTCACCCCTTAGTATAGCAGGCATAACTTTCTATAACAGTTCTGACAAGTCTTTTAAAATCTCCTAAAAATGTTCAGTTTCTCTCAATCTGGTCAATGTCCAGCTCACCGCCAAGTTGAAAAATGTCCCTCTGTGTGCCACAATCACCCTTCCAGAGGGTGCGTTTACTGTCCACAATGCATGTGGGAGACCCGGGTCGTGAGTCCGCACTACAAGCAGAGTCGCTATCCAGGTCTTCGTAGGACGAATCCTCTTCTTCGTCATCCATCACATCCTGACGTGACACTAGTCCCAGCTCAGACACAGCTCTGAAGTCTGACTCTGATTGGCTGGCGATCTCAAAGCAAGGCGGGGGCAGGCTTGATTGGCAGCTGTCAGAGGCTGAGAATCCAGGGCAGCTCAAGCTCTGAAAAGTGTGAAGTTTCTAAAAGGAAGAGACAAGGGAAAATTAAATGTTGGTTTATGTATATCATTGTTGTTTGGGTTCACATGCCAGCTTCAATCTATTGAAGCAATAAAAGCTGAAGGTTTGACAGTGGGAGATCCAGCTGAGGGCTTTCCACAAGGACAGTTGAAGATTGGGTTTCAGTCTGAGCAGCCAAAAGCTTGCTTTCCCTTTTATCGCCTGCATGTGAACATGTAAACATGACCATAGGAGCATTTCACTGTAAGAAAAAAAAACCCCCCACATAACTCTTAACCACCTAGTTTTTATGAGAAACAAACATTGAAATAAGATGCAAACCACAGAAGGTATCTTTTGTCAAAGTGCGTTATTCATCTCTGAAAGCCACTTTAAAACACACACTGAACCCAACCCTGTGTGGTACGGAACATTTCTTATTTAAGCTATTGTTGTTCACAGTGGTTATGATGTTTTTTAGTGCACTCCAGGGAGTGTCAGGTCGAATATGTATATGAACAATAGGCTGTATTTTTGCTCACAGAACTTGACCTTAAAGGGATTCAGTTCACTTAAGAAGTTGTCTCCTGCTATGCTTTCATGCCCTCTTTTCACCCTGACTTCCTCTCTGCAACAAAGACAGGCAGCCGTGCAGTGCAGTGAAGGGGTTAATGATCTCTGGAGTGCCCCCAGCAGCAGATGTTAGAGGCATGGAGGTGAATAGAGATGAGGTTTTCTCTATAGAGCCTCAGCTTACATGACAGACACTTCTAATGTTCCCTAGCATGTGTTCAGACATTGCTTTTGCTGTTACAATGAGCTGGGAGTCTCCCTTTCAGCAGGCTCACCAATGGGCCAAAGGAAAACCGTAACGCAAGATTTTGGCTGTCTAGTTTTAAGGCCTGCTCTTTTTTTTTTTTTCTTTCTTTTTTTTTTTCCCACTGGATTAACTTTACTTTTACGATGCTTCATCTGCAAACGCTTGAAGTGATCATGTGAAGAGTGGGAGGCTTTTGCTGTAGTTACCCCACTGGAGTGGAAAAGGGGATTTCTAAGCTCTAGATCTCTCTGTTCAACCCCCAGTATTACCCCACTACTAATTATCACAGTAGAGGAGGAGACTAAAGCAAGAGAGGACGAAAGGGGAGAGGCAGCAGCTTCTTTACAATATGCTTTCTAAAAAGTCTGCCGAGGCTGGCTAGGCTTTGTGTGGGTGTGGAGGTGGGTTGTAGGATCAGGGTTAGATTTCTGCTTCATACCCAACTCTGGCACATATAAATCACAGCTACCTCACACATGGACTATACCCTAATGCTGTCATGCCCAATATAACTCACTAGAATTAACAGGATTCTAACAATATCTGTGGGGAAAAAAATTATATATATTATTTATCTATTTATATAATTATATTGTAACTTTTGTTCAAGTCCTACTGCTGGCTAAAACCAACCAAGAAATGACAAAATGTCATTGTAACGAGTTAATATGCAAACATGATGTGCAGGTGACAGTCACATTGTAAAAACGTTTGTGGCAGAAATTCTGGTCTTTTCCGATTTATCCAAAGTAATGTTTTTGTCTAAACACAGTCGAGCTCATGGCTGAAAGTGACGCATTTAGCTGCCCCATCCAACCACCCTTTCCTCCTCGTGATGCAGACTTTGAAACTTGTTAAAAGACAGACTTGACAGTAATGTCTGCTCTAATGTAGAAAAACTCCTACAAACAATTCCACTTATGTCGCTTTTAGGGATGGTACATTACAGAATGCAATCAGGAGTTATATCTTGCCCTTAATAAACAGAATAAAAAACAAAATGTACCAAACTAAAGACAAAACAAGATTAAAGAAACTGTTGTTCACAGTGAATAGATTTATCTCTTCAATTAACAAGTTGCACTGAAAACATTTGTATTTGGTCCCGACTACAACGTCACTAAAGCGACACTCTAAAGTTTCCATGAAATCATTCATTTGTTTTCTTAATGGCTTATTCTAATTCTAGGTTGCTGGGAAACTGGAAGATTTCCCAGCAATCGTCAGGCGAGAGGCGGGGTAGACCCTGGACACGTCGCCAGTCCATCACAGGCTCCATTAAATCAATTAGATGCTTTCATATAATTTTTATTTACACTATTTGTTACTTAAAGCTGGGGTAGGTAATGTTGGGTAGCTAGCACTATTTGAAAGCTGCACCCTGTCTTGGCTCCTCCCCTTCTGGTTTTGCTCCTTGCATGATCCAAGGCTTTTTTATAAAAAAATGAACAACTCCATTTTGGTAGGAAAGTTTTAATTGGTCAGAGTTTTTACAGATTTACAGTAAACTGAGGGGTCTAACTATATTTCCTATTGTTCATGATGACTAAATGTACTGACAGACTACTATCAGGATGAGGAACCAGTTCATCCAGAGTGAAAAAAACATGTCTCTGAGCAAGATTACCTACCCCAGCTTTAATGATGCATTTAAGGACAAAAGCTATTCTATATCCACAACATCAACTGAAAGAGAAATGGAAAAAAGTTTTATTTTTTGTTAATTACATTTCCTAGATCTTGTAAAGTATCATAAAATGAACAGAAGGGCAAGGAAACGTGAAAAATGATGACATCATAAGATGGTTACCTCATTTTACCGTGTTTCATGCTCAGTAAAACCATACTAGATTTCTAAGGAGTTTTTATATAAATGACTGACTCTTAAGTAGGAAGAAGCAAAGACTTCAACACTCACAATGAAGCTATCAGATACTCCAGCAACCACTACTTCAAAGCAAGATCCCCACAACCACAGCCTACAATGTAAAGATGTTATCTGCAACATGGGCTCAAGAAACAGCTGCTGTGGAAAAAAACATAAGCACATGCTAAGAGGTTAAGCAAATATCCTTCTGATACTCCTGGCAAACAACAAACTCCCTGCTAAGTGCTGTAACAAAGGTCTTGCTGTGAACCTGACTGCAACCACGTATACACAAATCAATACACACACAAGGTATCGATCGTGGCAGACACTTTAAGTACAGTAAATACACAAATTGTTCTTTAGTTTAGCTCTGTTCTTTGCTGATTCAGTCAGATGACTTCAGTGACACAAAGACAGGCTAACGGCCGCTAAAAGCAAAGAAACAAAAGACAGAACAGAAACATTTAAGAATCAAACTCATTCCTGACAGTCAGATTACATACTTGCACTCCGCTACATTAATCATCTGTGTCGCTATCTGTGTGAATGTCTTTGCTTTGCTTTTCACCAAGGAGAAAATGCGAGACATATCCACACACATGCCTGAACGCCGGCAGAAAAATCAAAACTATGTGAAGCTGATCGGTGTTGAAAAGGGGGAGACAATATGCAAAACTCCACAAAAGTGATGCCTTCCAATGCACATATACAGTATAACAAGCAGCAGCAGCATGTCATTACAGTCATAAAACACACCTCGAGACGCCCACCGAGGTGTTTCCACATGCCTGCAGACTCTCTGCTATGATCGCCATGTCTGCCATCCCAGGAATGGACGAAGATGTAGAGAGAGGAGGGAAAGAGGAGCAGCGCGAACTTGGGCCAGTTAGAAGATATTAATAGAAGGGGGTGAGGAGTTTGTTTGCCAGTTTCCCTGCTGAAATAATACTCCCTTTCTTAATCCTGATATTTCTCTTTTAGGCGCACAAGCATCCACACACACACAAACACACACACACACACACACACACACACACACACACACACACACACACACACACACACGCACATTGAAGCATGAGCTGAGCAAGCCACCTTTTACCACCTGTGCTGTAAATGCAGTAAAAGATAGCCTGTTATTGCTTTTCAGAACATACAATAGCCCTGCTGAAGTTATCAAATGACCAGGCTCACACCAGAGAAACCATTTCCTGAAAAGCAAAGTGTGTGCTGCGTCAACAATCATTCAGCAAGTGACCTACAATCAAGAGATAACATTCCTTGTCTGACAGCTCGCTACACCCACAATTCTGAGGAAAAAACAATGCCGTGCCGAAGTGGAAGGGCAACTGGGGACGAAAACGAGCTGGTGGACATAAGAGTGGACTGAAATACACTGCTGACAGGGTGGATATTCAAGGAATTTTGGGGGGTGGCAGCATGTAAATCCCCTCAGTAGTTGAGCGATAGCCAATTAGCATGACATGAATCCCCAGAATTCACACCCGTCCTCATTGACGTGGTTGAAGAATCTGGAGGCCAAATTACAATATGTTCCACTGACAAAACACACTTGAGTTGTCACAATCCTACACCCTCTTTACCACAAGCAAGGACACCTAACGCTAAGTCAAACATGTTTCCTCCTCTTCAATAACCAAGAGTTTAGTGCCAGTTACACATGCACTTACAGTTTTCTTTTTTTTCTTCCTGAACTTTAGACTCTGTTACTCACTCCCACTCTGATAAAACTGGTAGGATGTTTTAGATGAATAAAAAAACACAAAAGCCTCTAAATGGACAGCCAAAAGCCGAGATGTATAGGGCACTGTTTCAGCTCGACAGTTCGGTATGACACACACCCACTTCTTATGAAAAAATAGGAGGATGAAGATATTCCACTAAGCGACTGACACTAATAGATGCCACCTGAACACTGCTTTTCTGCTTTCGCTCCTAATATAAACCAGAACTTCCTTGGCTATGTGTAAGTTGTTTAAAACAGTGTTTTTTTAAAGGCGAAAACATGTGTATATGTTTCACAAAAGCAACTAACGGTATATTTACAGTATAACTCTGTCTGATAAACATCTGCGAGGTTGTTGAAAAGATAATGAAAGTATTTTTAGACTGAAACCAGAAAACAAAAACTTTCATGTTATAACTCCAAACAACCCTGAATGAGACCAGATGAGACACCCAAAGACAAACATACAATAGGAACTGAAAGAACAGTTGATTAAGCAGCTTTTTAACATCACATTGCTCGGTGGGATGTGGTCCAAAGGTCATAAAGCATCCCCCCAATACCAGCTTAGATATTATAGTAAAGTTCAACTAATGTGATGTGAGTATCGCAATTGTAAATGTAGATCAGAAATGGCAAATTTATATCCAAGGCCTCGCCAGTTCCTAAAATGGACATCAATACTTGTGTTTTTTGGTGACTAAAGCAGTCTCGCTGGTTGTAACCAGCACTGCGTTTCCACATTATCACCTCCTTTTCCAAACAGTTTACCAGCTGAAAGTTGTCTCTTTTTCAAAGTCTTAATGAACAAAAAAAAATAGGCAAATTAAAGCAAACCATGAGAATTTCTATGATTTTTCATGTCATTAAAAGTACCATGACAACTTACAAGCCTGCTTGTCGAGGATCCCAAAGACAGGTTTTTAAACAAAGTGCTGACTGACAGAAACACATAAAGCCTCAGTAGAACAAATGCTAAGTGTGAGTTTAATGACAATGCTGAGTGAGTTTTCTCACTCCAGCCACTACATAAAAGTCAAAACAATTGCAGCAGACATGAAATGACTCATCTAACCTGAACAACCTGACTCTTTTCAACAATACTGGCTGCAATCATGCAAATCAACTACGATGATGTGAAAAACTGTAGTGAAAAAAAAAAAAAAAAAAAAAAAAAGAAAAAAAAAGAACCAACCCATCTGTCAAACTTTCAGAACAAACAGTTCCTTAACTACAACCTACACTTGGCAGAAATAACACAAGTGAAGGTAACACTGGCTGTGTGTTTGCATTTGTGTGTACATGATTTTCCCCTCTTAGCAGCTGGCAGGACTAGAGGAAACATGCCTGCTGGGCTCCATTACCTAGGCCTAGTTGATCCAGCCCTGGCTGAGTCCTGAGGGTGACTGGCTGGGAACACAACTGTTTTTGGAAAAGAAGGGAGGGCGGATGGATAAACTGATGATACTTTCTAATAAGGGAACAGGAAAAGCACAAATTCCACTGACAGGAGGTATCATGGAAGAAGAGTATCACATAAACGTTATGTTTAGGAAAACAAAGTTCAATCAGATATAGTCTGAGATCCAAGTTCTAATCACTGCACAAGTCTGTGTGCAGAATGGATTTAATGCTACAAGCAGGAAGCGTAGGACCTCACTACAAAAATATCAGAGCATGGCCAAGCATTAAACCAGTACATGTCATTAAAATGCTTTTCCTGTTCTATTTTGGGTTTAGTCATTTATACTGTGGCTGTTCCACTGTTTCCTGTGACCTTACAAAAGAACAAACAAACTCTTGACGTGGACATGGAAGTACATAGTTTGGTGTATCTGAATGTCCTCACAAAGAACACAAATATCGCCACAAAGAACAGATGTAGGACTTCAGCAAATGAAAAATGGAGGGGAAGGAGTTGCAGGGAGGAAACAAAATGAACACAATAAGTCCATCTTTAGGATAGACTATTTACCCAACAGAGTTAATGAAATGATAAACTGAAGCCGGGCTTGCTAGAGCATGGCGATAGGCAATGTGACCGAACATGAGGAATGCTTCTTGAGTGAACAGGACTCCATGAGTTGAAAGGAGGAAAGCCTGAAATCACTTAGCCCTGAAGCCTTGGACTGACGACCCGGAAAACTTCATTGGGCTTGATTTAATCCAGTCTCTAATCAGACTCAGAGAGAGTAAGACCTGACTAAGTTTGAGGATCTGTTGAACTTCCCTTTGCTTTAAGAACAAGAAGGTATTTGTCTGTGCTGTAAGCACAAGCAGTCCATGATTTGGATGTAATAGACGACATTCTGTAGCATTAAATTAAGATTAGAAATAAGTTGATGCTGAATTATGTTTATTATAGAAAGTGATATCAAATGCTAAAGATAGTAATTGTGATTACACAAATTGAAATGAAGGCGAGTTTGTGTGTGTGTGTGTGTGTGTGTGTGTGTGTGTGTGTGTGTGTGTGTTTATGTGTTCGTGCCAATGTTTCCAGCTAACCTGAGTCATCTTTGCCAAATCTAGAGACGGTCGTTGCTCCTGGGCATCCTCTGGCCTCCTCCGCTTCATGGCAATCTTTTTGTCGTTCAGCACGCAGGGCTGGGACTTGCTCCGAGACAGACAGCCTTTACCCTCGCCTCCTTTTCCAGCTCGCCTTCCCAACTCCGGGGTGGAGTCGGGAAAGCTGGTTTCAGATGCCTCTTCCCTCTGAAGCTCTGTCAGGCTGATCTGCTCATGGGAAAGGGAAAGAGGCCTGAGGAAGACCTGAGTGTGGGAGTGGTGCTGATGATGATGTAGGGAAGGAGAGGTAGGGGAGACTGGAGAGGCAGTGAACTGAGGGTGGAGAGGCAGTCGTTGGTTGAAGAATGGCAGGTCCAGGGCTCCATCTGAGGAGATGCTGGAGTGTGAGGGCAAACTGAAGCTGGAACTACGCTGCATAGGGGGAAATTGGCCTCCTACTCCTCCTCTGACGCTTCCTCCACTGTGGCACCTGCGTTTCTCCACCGTCGTCCAAACGCGTGAGCCTTGAGGCTTCCAAGATGAGCGGAACCCACTGAATTCATCTGAGAATGACAGTGAGCGACACTGGCGTTTGCTGGGGGGTGCTACGGGAGTTTGGCTGGTGGCAGATGTCACTTGGGTGTTGATTGTATTACTGCTGCTGAGACTCAGGTCTCTTATCAGACTGGTGATAGCTGTGGTGCTGCCTGGTTCCTTGGCCCAGTGCCGGCTCCCAGACTCAGGTATGGTGTCCCACAGGCTCTCCAGACTGGATTCAGTCTGACATGGAGATTTTTGCTGGATTGTACAGTTTCGCCTCAAGTCCAGCCATCTATCTGCCTCTGAAATAGTCAAAACAGACAAGATTGAGTGAAACTTGCCTTGACAGACATCAATATATGAAACTACATGCAATATATTAATCAGAGCAGCAATTCCTGACTTTTTTTTTTCATGATTACCCCCCCCCCCCCCCCCCCCCCCCCCCGACTTAAAATCGACAAAAAAACAGAAGTCTGTATATGCTTGTTGGTGTTAAATAATGTAGTTTAAAAACAATCTGTAAAGATTGACAGCTTCAGGCAAAGACAATGATTCTTGTAAAAGGACAAACTGGAAAATCGACAGCTAACTGCAGAGGAGATCACAAAGAAACACAAAGTGATGCAGAAAATCTGGCTGAAATTCATTGGATTTGTGCTAAAGAACAGGTTATCAGTCATTTGGCTGTAGATGAATGACAGGATAATCTTTAGGGGAAATAACAATACAGCTGAACCGTTTCAACCAGTATTGCTCATGTGTGACAGAACTCAAGGCAAAAAAAATAAATAGAACTGACAGCAAGACTAAAAGCGTAGCAGTGTATAAAAACGAGAAATTAATTTTCAGTGCCTGTAAAGGTAATAATTTTTATAAGGTCTAGAGAAAGTTGGCTGTTTGTAGAAAGAATAGTTTTAGTTTAGCAACTGGCAATATGACTCAACAAGATCCCAATGGGTTATGTTGGATTACATTTCACACTGTAAGCAGATGGGTGACATGCAGAGTAAAATATGCAAGACATTTCTGTGCCCATTATGTTCATAATTACAACAACAACGAAAAAAATCGTACATAAGGAATCTTAAATTATGGTAAATAGGACTCTCTTTTTTCAGAACAGAAGAGGCCAGTCCTCCTGTGTCTGGTTTGCAAAACATCTCTAAGGAATCCAGTGGGCTAAAAAAGCAACATTCCTGATTATCTAAAACTTTGACCTGCAAGAATGCAGACACCAAAACACAAAGCTGCAGGAGATAATACACCTAGAGTTTAAGTACCACAGCAGCTTATAACACCGGGCCAAGTGGTTAAGTGGTGAGACTATTCAAGCTTTTGGAATAAGCTGCAGCTTGCTGAGTTAAACGCCGTTGTCTTGGATGCTTGTCTCTGAGTTTGGCATGCTGTCTCACACACTGGTGGACGGAAATCGTTGTTTTGGGCGGACAGACAATGTACGACGACCTGACAGGAATGTTAGGAAAACAACTTGACAAAAGGAGAATGGGATGAACTTCAAAAGACCACCCTTTGAAAGCAAAAGACAAAGAACTGGCTGTGCTAACAATGTTGAGTAATTTTAATGGTAGGATTAACAGTGGAAAAAGTACGGCACACACCTCCCTATGACATCACGGCATCGCTCCCCACTAGAAAAAGCAGACAGTGAGTGATAGTGGCAACTTGTATTTACAGTAGTATGTCTTTTAACACGGGGGGTAATTGCTGTAAACTCTAAAAGAACTGAAGGGAAATTGTTGACATACGCAGCAGTATATTCAATTACATTTCACTCCCGTGAGAGCGCTGTGCAACGTTGTGTGGAGGCAGGTGCACCCTTATCATGAGAGGGGGACGAGTGACAGATGGAGAAAGAGAGAAGTGAGACTATGCTGATCAGGGGGATATGCAACAAGACGGTTTTAGCAGGGGTAACTGGCCTTGATGGTTCAACTTGTTAAGGCATTAAAAGGGCAATTTATCATGGCATCATATCTGGGAGCTATGTGCACAGGTCAACAAGATTTGAATTTTTTGTTACACAGAAGAGGAAGCAAAGAGTAGAAAGTGCAAGAATAACTCACCCACAGTTCCACAGGAGAAGAGGGTGGTTCCTCTGCTCATGGTGTGGAGCTCACTCTGAAGAAAAAAACAAAAAGAAATTAAAAAGAAAGAAAGCAAACAGTCATCAAAATGCTTCAAAAATGTAATAAAGGAAATTCCAGCCAGACTGCACTAAGAAGGCCAATAATAGTAATAATTTATTACTGGAACTGAACCGAGTCTGCATCGGTGACTAGAACCATAATGACAGCAATGTACCTAACTGTCTTGTGCAGGAAATGTACTGTACATATAAACCTGACTTGTTTTGCCTTACATGTGAAATTCTAAATACATAAGTGGGTTCATTTAGTCTGGTATGCATGGCTACATGTGGGATAGTGTAAAAACACACATCTCACCTTTAACAGTCTTAACTTAGCTACAGTAACATATACATAGCAGGTCAATATCAAACATTTTTCAGGTAGATATTGCATGTATAGTATGTTTCATGTTGAGATGTGTGAAATCATCACATATCCATCCGTATGAAGACAGGCAGTTGTCTTCACACGCCTATCGTGTCAAGTAGCGCTGTGACGATATGCTTTCGTCCCGATTTGATTCAATTCCGATTTTTGGGGGGCCGATTTGATATGAATTGCGATTCCCACAATTCCTCAATTTTGCTGATTTTTGTCGTCTATTATATTATATTATACTGTACAAAACTTTTTTTTGCTTGATTTCAATTAAGAAAAACAACACATTACCTAGACCATCATTCTGCTGCTATAATGCCAAAGAAGACAAGTAAAAAGGTCAATACAAACAATAAAAATGACAAAATGTTATAATGGATTATTTTTACTTATTTGGAAAAAAAAAATCCACTTTTCAACAAAAAAAATTTATTTTAAAATAGTGAAGCAGGAAAATCCCAATATATATATATATTTTTTTTAATCAATTTTCCCACCCCTAGTGTCAAGTTGACTCGCAAAGACGGTGATGTCTTTCCACACAGACAACAATTCTAAAGAAAATGTTCATTGCTTTGTCTCACCTTGGCCTTATTACCACAACATTTGATTTGTATACGTAGTTTAGAGTCCAAAACAAAGGTTGTGATGCTGAAGATGAATATGCTACATAACTGGCAAACTCTGATCTCAGTGCTTTTCAGTTGTAGGAGTAACAAAAAGATTTAGTGAAAACTAATGAAATCCACAAAAAAATTCAGATTTTAGCCATATTTTATATTAAAAATCACATATAAAAGATAATGTAATCTTTTGTCTCCAAAAATTGAAAAATATAATAAATAAAAACAAAAAAAGCCATTTACAAGGTTTAATCACTTAAATGCAAGAAAAAAAAATCAGGAGTCCCTAGATTTTATTTTTAAAATAGTAATAAAACATTTTTATATTAATCTAAAGGATGTTTCTGGCACATGTGGCTGAATGAGTGTTAAGATTTTGTAGATTATTAGTGGCAGCAACATAGCAGTAGGAGAAGTGAAAGCTACTCTTTTCTGCAGTGAAAATAGGTAAGTGAGATAAAAATAAAATGTAAATACCCCATACCTTACGTTCAGAACTGAAACCGAGTTATTGGTAAAAAAAAAAAAAAAAAAAAAAAAAAAAAAGAAATAGTTCCCAGTATTCACCTTCCAAACAAAATGCTGCATATTACAATTTGTCTTCAAGCCATTAAAAGCGGCATGCAACTGCAAGTAAGATGATATGATAGACTGTAATAAATACCATCCATATTCTCAAATCTAAATAAAAAAAACATTTTTATTTTTCATTTGAACTATAATTCCCTTTGGATCTGATCTGGATGATGGCATTAAATTTAAAAAGATAAATGTTCCCATAACATATACATAAACAACAGGCTACTAGTTGCTGGTTTGAATTGCTCCCCCCATTTCACCAGCCTTTACATGTGACTACCTTTGCAGCAACAGATAATGGACTCTTTGCACTGTGTAAAAAATGTGAAGTTTCTCTCACCAGCCGTCTCTCGATGCTCTTAGATGTTACATCATTGACACCCTTCTTCTTTTCCAGTGTTTTTGAGAAAATGATCACCATGGTAACAAGCAGCTCTGCTCCAGGGTGTTCAGGTGCAGAAAACGGCCACGAGCAGGCATCTTACATAAGGGCGGTAAGCAGAAAGTGCATTTGGACTAAACAGATGAGCAGTTGGTGACCTCCCATCTGAAGAGCAGTGCTGATGAAGGCAGCGGAGGTAGTAGGGTTTTTGCAATACTTCAGCTGATACCTGTGAGAATGTAAAAAAAAAAAAAAAAAGAGAAAGATGCAAAAGAGGAACATAAATACTCATTTAAATACTGAAAGAAGCCAGCTGAATCTAAAAGTACAAAATTTGTGTTTTTCTTGTTGCAAATACTACCAAAGAATTCTACCCAAACATAGTATTGTCACATCAGAGACTTATATGTAAATGTAAGCTTCTTAACCAAACCAAGCCCCTGCACCCATTTTCCTATCTTGTGGTATTGGGTAAAATGGTAAGTAAACTTGGGATAACTTATACTTATCAAATACAAAATTACTTTAGCACAGTATTAAATCATAATTCCTTCCAGAAAACATTTTATTACTGATGAAAAAACACAGCATCCAGAGAACTGAAATGGTTCACAGAGGAAAACTCTAAGCTTAAAAAGAAAAAGAAAAAAAAAGATGGGGAGGGGGGTAACTTAACTCTTTCCATTTAAACATTTAACACCCTAATACTTAAAGTTAACAACTCAGCTTTAAGTATAGCTGCACACCCATACAGTTGCTATTTTGGTAAACAACACATGCTGTGATGTTAAAACTGTTTCCTCTTCTTTGGGAAAAATGGGACATTTACCTCATCAACGTAATGCACTGAGCATATGGAAATCTACGCTTTTTGGAGCGGGCAAGGTTTAACTAATCCAGAGAAAAACATCGCTCGGATCACATGACTCCACATGTGGCTTGGACACATGAAAAGAAGAGGAACATATATGGAGCTGCGGTTGGCTGTCTACATTTGGTGAAGCACAACTGCAGTAAACACAACTCTTAAACTTGTGGAGGGAGTTACATGTTTGGCAGATGGCGCATGTGCTGCTCTGATCTGCTTTTCTGAAAGTACTTAATGTGCGTGTGTGTGTGTGTGTGTGGGGGGGGGGGGGGGTCCTTTGGAAATGATAGGCAAGTTCAGTTATGTTTTTCTGAGAAATAAATAGCTGCAATGACTTTGGATTTAAGCTCTCCTTCATCATTGAGGCATAAAACACACTGAAAGCATATAAAGAGAGATTTAGATCCTCCAATCAACTGTTGGATAATGACAGCTTGCTACTGTGAACCAACACGTGGGGGCTAATGAGTCCTCCAGGCCCACCAGGTTACCCTCCCCATGTTCATTCATTCATTTTCCGAACTGCGACAGGCAGGGTACACCCTGGACAGCTCGCCAGTCCATTGCAGGGCCACACAGAGAGATGAACAACCACTCATGCTCACACTCACTCCTAGGGGCAATTTAGAGTGACCAATTAACCTATCATGCATGTCTTTGGATGGTGGGAGGAAGCCGGAGTACCTGGAGAGAACCCACGCATACACGGGGAGAACATGCAAACTCCACACAGAAAGGCCACTGACCAAACCAGCCAAGGATTGAACCAGCAACCTTCTTGCTGTGAGGCCACAGTGCTAACCACTGCGCCACTGTGCAGCCCCCCCTCCCCATGTAACATGTGGTTTTGTGTTAAGAGAGGGTTGTAGCACTTACCATGCAAGGGTATGCACTGGGTATTAATGAGTTTTGTGGGACTTTTGAGTGTGTATATGTGTTTGTGTGTGTGTGTGTGTGGGGGGGGGGGGGGTTCACATAGAGACTTTGTAAAGCTATTTTACTATTGCAGTTATTCTATGTTATGTTACAATGTCATCTCTGTCCCTTCCCTCCTCCACAGCCTCATGACTACATAAAGAATATAAATGTTTCATGTAGGCCTGCCCTAAACCAACTTCTAGCATATGACTCCCATTATCTCCATTTATCCCAGAGTCAGTGGAGCACAACTGGGCCTCTGCATGAAA
Organism: Telmatherina bonti; assembly: GCF_933228915.1. Taxonomy (NCBI): domain Eukaryota; kingdom Metazoa; phylum Chordata; class Actinopteri; order Atheriniformes; family Telmatherinidae; genus Telmatherina; species Telmatherina bonti. Next base: position 30,095,734 of record NC_136629.1, on the reverse strand, counting down.
AAAAGAAGCTGGTTCTGGTGGTGGGAGCTGGAGGAGAGAGAAAGGTTTTTTTGTGATCAGTTTCACAGATTGCTTTACTGATTAAGGCTGACACAGGAGTTAGGGTGGAGTAGCGCAGCGCAATTTGTGTGCATGTGTGTGCTAATAAGAATGACAACTATGAGAATGGTGGTCATGTGTTAAGGTTGTTACAGTATGCCTTTTGAAGAGGAAGAGTAGCATGTTAAAGCACCCGGTGCTCGTGGATGTGTGTCCATTCATGCTGTCTGCTTACGTTAACCTGCACTTGTGTGGGTCATGGGAGAGGGCAGGCCAAGTGTGAATTCAACCCTGGAGCCATGCTTACTTAATGAACAGACTTTTCATGATGGGGTAACCAAAGCTTAATGGACAGAAAACTGTTGAATGCTTGTGTGAGGCCTTGACTGTTTACTGTCGGCTGTATTTCTTGTGAAAAAGCTTCTTTTGTTTGCAAGGTACCTTGGGTCGGATGAGTCACTCTTACACTCATGACTGCTCTCGTGCTGAATTAAAAATGGTTTCATAATAACAATCTAAATCTTAAAGGCTCAGTTGCACATGCAGTTGGGAGAAGCTTAATCAGTGTTTTGTCTCACAGTTTACATTCACAAAAGACTTTGCAGCTATCAAGTGATGCATGCTTCAGCAGCCGCCTTTCAGATTTCCGTGGCATGAGAAGAGGCCAGTGATCTGAAGCAAGTCAATTTCTCACTAATAGTAAACATAACTTGAGAATACAAACGCTACAGTTGTCATGAATGCCATGTCAAGTGCGACCTTTGGAGTGGGTTGAAATCTAAATGATACCTCCAGGCAGACTCGTGTATGCTGGGTTGCAGACAGCAGCTCTTGGCTTACAATACTCAGTGACTCAGGAGGGCACAAGAAAGGGCAGCTAAGATAATATGGCTCTTTGCCCAAGCTGTGATTTGTACAGGCAGATGAATAGAAGCCCCTTTGAGCCCCCCTAAAGTTCTGTGACGGGGTGTTTGGTGTCCATCACCAATTGGCTCTGGTTACTGCATACTTGCGCGGAGTGCGTCTGGTGTCAAGACTTTGATCAGTGGCTGTTGTTGAAAAAAGGATTCATTTCACACAAATGAAATGACGATGAAGAGACAAATAAAAAAGCTGCATGGGTGGCAAACTTTGCACTTATCAGATTTGGATAAGATTCAATAAGACACAGTTTCCTCCACAGAGACTGACTGATAAAACAAGTTTCATTGAGCAAGAAGTTGAATAACTACATTAGTTTTGTAAATGATGATCACAATAAAGAATTAAAATGAAAATGAAAATCCAAAAATGAAGCATTTGGCTATTTTCCTTTTTTAGGGTGTATAAAAGACACATTAGTTTGTGAGTCTGCTCGGAAAAATTATTCAGAGTAAAAAGCAGCCACCCTTTTCCTTAGATAATGTGTACGAGGTTGTAAAAATGGTTCTAAGGAGTTTAAGACATACCATTAACGCCTTTGGCCATCACCCCGGTACCCACTGGCGAAGGAGCAGTTGCCAAAAAGAGCACACAATCCCCCCACTGCATCTTCACTAGTGCATTAACAATAAGGTGTTCAGTGAATCAAACATTGAGTGTTGTCAGTATAAAGTTTTGTTCTCCTTTGGAGATTTGTTAAACTACAGTCACCATTAACCTCTGCATTCACATAGCCAGTGCTCAAATGTACCAAAGTAATACCCCATTTCCTGATGTTCCCTTCGAAAGGTGAGAAATTAATCTGTAACAACAGATCTGCAACGAAAGAAAACCAATTTAAACAGACAAATTCTTGTCAGTCAGTCAGTCTGCGAGTTCAGCCACCACTGGTAATCGTCTCAAAGTTCAGCTGGCATGAAGTCACACTAGCATTAGTTGCAAATGTAAGCAAACTTCCCTTTGCAGGGTATGGGTTCTACTTCCCTTGTGGTCTCATGCTGTTGATGTACTGGGTGTGGAGCACTTGACTTCATTACCAAACACAAGACACACGGCATTATAACATCTACTTAACTTCACATGATAAGCCACTTTCCCTTTCAGATGTCATTTAACCATAAGAATTCAAATACCACATTCCTGCTGCCAAATAGCAAAACATTTAACATAAATAAGCCAGTCAACATGGAAGTGATTTGGCTCACCCTCACAGAATGTGATTACAGTATATTTACATTTAATGTGCAGCATATATGAAATTATCCAACCACAAGGAATTCAGGGACGTTTCTTCCGCTCATATCTTTGTGGGAAAGTTTTTCTGACTCAAAATCCCATTTATAAAACATGCTTTAATGATGTCTTGTATTTTTTCCATTCATTATACGTGAAATGTTTTCAGTGAGTCACAGGTCTGGACTTCAGGCAGATCAGTTTAAACACACACTTTAACTACATGCTGCTGTGGCATTATGCAAAATGTGGTTTGTCGTTTCCATACTGAAGCAAAGGCTACTTACTCATGTCATATACACTCATACAACCCCACTCTATAACTGATATTAAAATTTTGAACTGTGCAAAAATTATTCTAGGACCACAAGGTGATGTTTTTTTGTCTTAGATGAACTCCTGCCGCTATTTTTACTGTACTAATCGTTGGTCATGTTTTTAATGTAGTAGCAGCCCAAAGGCCACATATGCAGCACATCTTCTACTGATATTATTGGCATTAGATCATAAATTAACTTTTTAAGAATGTGATATATCTTATTTTCCCAGAGAGTAGTTCCAATTATTACTTCTAAAAGACTGGAGCCTCTCCTGACTCTCTGACCCAATTATGAAATGTATTGCTGACATCAAATTCAAGATAAGGTTATTTGATAAGAAAAACTAAAATCCAATTTCAACACTGATGCAGATGACCATTTCTTAGTAAGCATAGCTTTTAAAGTATTTGCAAATCATTGTGCTCTTAATAGATTTACAGTTTACAACATCCCACAACTTCTACAGAGACATGTCTGTATTTCATAAAACAGTTGCTTAGTAAGACACAGTTTACAGAAACTGAGCAGGTAGCCATAGTAACCAAACACAAACGGAGGTCAACAGTGACAACTGGCGATCTGAAAATGGCAGACGTCATCTATCTAGTGAAGACTAATGTCTGAACAGCTCATCACTTCCTTATCAGTGAGTGTGTTTGTTGTGGGAAAATGGACCATTAAGCAAGGCCAGTTTACCAAGCTGGAGCACAGCTACACACAACCTGCAAACACAGAGCAGCCTGAAATGTATTCAGGGTCGACCCCTGTGTCTCAGACAAGGAATTAGTTAACTGAAATCTTTAGAAGCTTGACAGGCATAAGATCAGGTGTTTTAGTTTGAGTAGAGAAAGGTATGGGGCCCCTTGGCCCCTGCACTAACCCTTGCATGCCTTGACTCTCCAAACACCAGGTAACCCAGTAATTACACTCAGCCCCCTAATCAATCCATGCCATTCTGCCAGTGGTTTCTTCCATTATCCATAACTGCCTGCTCTGTTTTGTGCACACTAGCCAGAGCTGTAATCCACCATGGATACATTACATGGGAGCCTCCAGCGCTGCTGGAAATCCCTTGCAATTGTTCAGCTCAATAAGAGAGCTCACTTCCATGTTGTATAAAACAAATCATCTTACACAGTCTCTAAAATCAATCTGCCAATAAACAATCAGTTTGGAGTTATATAACAACATGCTCACATTGCGAACGCTACGAGTGTGTGTGGATGGATGGGAGAATCTCAGAATGAAAACTGCAGCATTCCATCGGTCCATTCATTCATCCATGACACGGCTCGGCTCACCATATGGACCCCTCTGTCTGCTCAGCATAATGTGTAAGAGAGATGGGCAAAGAAAATTTAAGAGCAAGTTGAAGGTGCGCCGGTTTATGTGTTTACATTGAAACTGAACCAACACAACAGTTTACACGGCTTAACATAACGTTAAGTGAAAACTTGAAAGTTGTTCTCAAGGACAGAGGAGGATGGAAGTCACGATGCTGTTGATCAATTTTGGGTTTTTTTTATTTATTTTTTTTATTTTATGAAACTCCGGGGGGGTAACTAAATTTAATCAATCAAATCAAATGGTGGAAAGGAGATAAAATTTTATTTAATCTATGCTAAGAAATCAAGTGATTTTAATAAAAGTGCTATAATCTGACAGACATAAAGGCCACGGGTTGGGAAACATTTTGTGGTCGCTACTTGTTTCATAAGTTTAATTAAGTAGTTTTTGTCTTTTTCCTTGTTTAGACATAGAGATCAAAGTTAGCAACTAGAGATTTTTGCAGCATTTCTGTTTGATGTTCATCTATACAGTCCTAATTTTACTTCCTGACATCATTCAGTGTGAAAGCTGATCTGATCCCACCAGGATGATGGGTTTGCAAATTTTCTTACTTAACTGTGTTGGGCGGTTGTCTTGATAAACCTGCAGGTGCAAGCAAAATGTGTAATATTTCATTTATATCCAGTAGTGCACAGGCTTATGGATGGGAGTTATTATACGTTGCCATGAAAATTGATCCTCTTTGTGCAAGAAGGATTGTCAGGTCACACTGGTTCCATTATCAAGCCCAAGCTTGCACAAAAAAAGAAAAAAAAAAACTTTTGAAAGACAGAACACATCACTTAGCATGGATCAGTTGCACAAAATAAGGGAAAAAAGTGATGTACACAAGAGCTTTATATCAGGCTTATATATTGTTGTGGTATATCAAATGTCGAGCCTTTCTTTAGATGATTAATTTCTGTCAATGAATTATGATGACAGCTCAATGCAAAGAAATGAATAGTTTGAAGAGGGGTGTGTTGCTTGAAACATTGCAACAGTGACTAAAATCCTATAAGGAAGTTTTTTTGGATGTCAAGATTTGTCCAGTGGTAATTCCAATGGATAATAAGATGTGTGCGTATTTCATCCGGGTTTCCAGTTACACAAAACACCTAACACTTTAAAATGAAACTTGAGGCTTCATTTCTACATTTAGGGGTAATTAAGACCCTTAAAAACATTCTTCAGTTGCTGAAAAACTTTTATCATTACTGCAAAAAAAATGAAGAATTACAAAAACAAAGAACTAAAGTTCCCAAGTAGACAATTTGCTTCCAGCTGCGTTATAATCTCACCTGATCTAATCTCAGAAAGATGGTTTAAAGACACTGAAAAAAAAAAAAAACACAACTACGATTAACAGTGATGAAAATCTGAGTTAATAAAAATGTTCAAAAATGAATTAAGCCCAGTAAATACTGGTTATTTTTCTTCTTTAGAAGAAGAAAATGCTAATGGTTAATGTGATCAAGTGATGTGATGTGAGTAGCAGTTTCACCAAGTCCAGTCTTGGTTATGAAGGTTTTCTTCTGTGTATGCATTAAATATAAAACCATTAATATTTTAGTAAACATTTCAGGAAAATTTAAAGGCAAAAACTTGAGACTTTCCTGAAGACATTTATGTAAATATAGTTTAAAAGATACATAAGAGTTTTGTTCAAAGGCCCAAAGATTATGAGGAAAAGTTGTTTCTGATAAAAAAAAAAAAAAAAATCGTAAACGCTTTGAGTTCTTGAGATGGTAAGAAGATGTAATGTACGTTCTCTCCTGATTATTTATGAGTAACCTCATCCACAGTGTGGTAGGGATCTACACAGGGCGGTGACTGTAGCTTTATTTTTCAGACCTACATTTAAAAGATATTCATATTTCTTCGTAACCTGAAACACCTGTTCCTTAAAACAATCCCCTCAACCTTAAATGGAAGCAATCATTGCAGTGAATCTTTTTCATTGGCATGAAAGTGGAAGCAAATGGCAGCTTTCTTCCACTTCTATGAATCAACCACGTCCAACTTCAGAAGTTGTTGGAATGCTGCACGAGAAAAAAGGTTCTTCCCAGTTGATGTGTTGAGAACAAGCTACAGTAACTCCTAAACCAGGGCTGTAGGAACAAAATGATGCCATTCTTTTTTCACAGCTCTAGGACAAAGAAAGAACAAATCTATCTGTTCTTGTGTAGTATGTAACGGCCTGAATAGGTTGTTGGGGAATATGGTTACTTAAGTTTTGTTATAAGACTGGAAAAGAAGCTCAAAGATCACACTAAATTAGACTGTCTCTGTAAAACACCAAAATAAAGCTTTCAATTCCCTTTTTTTTAAGTGGATGCAATTGGGATCTTGCATCACCAGAACGGGGCAACAGAAAAGCAAATTTCACACTGAATGATTCAGTTCAGAGTTATGTGAGGTGAAAGTCAGAATTTCAATAAAAAGCCTGTCCAAAGCAGCCAATAGAAACAAAAAAAGGGATGCAAACTCTTGTCATTCATAACAAGAATTTTGCAAAAATGCAAAGCACCAAAAGACAATAGATTAGTTCACCTGGACTATGTGGTTTTCCAGAAGAATACTGGCTATGCACACATGCAGACATCAGATACTGAATATGCAAAAAAACAGAAAGCCTAAACCTAAACACTTCAGACACACTCATTTATTTGAGTTTCAAAAAACACCTTTTTTTTGTAACTCAAGATGAGTCTTTTGTATTACCGTCTATAAACAATGTAGTAGGATGTTCTGATGGAAGAATTTCTATTGCATCTCAGAATGCTTTTCATGTCTAGGGTCTGGTGTTGGGGGGTTGGGAGAGCGCTTTTCTGGTCTATGTGAGAATCCTTCTTTTCTTTTCAGCAGCAGCTCTATGGCTCTGTGGGCGACAAGATGCCAAACTTTCAAATCTATCATGTTAATGAAGGAAAAAAAAACCCATACAATTATGCCTGGCAGCATTGAAGCAGATACACCACATAATAACAGCTAATTGTTTTACTTTACTTTAAGCCAAGCTGTATGAGATTCAGTACGTCTAAAGCAGCAGCAGTATATCTGCAAGTCACAGAAGAAAGGGAAGCTTCTGAAATGAATAGAGTACCATGGAGGCACAGACAGGCATGGCTAACAATTCTGTTCTGGTAGCTTTGCATAATGCCACAGGCCAGAGAACTAGGAAGGAGAAAGAGAGATGCATTATAAATTGAACAGACAGACAAATAGGAGTGTAAAATGTGCAAAAAGTGAGGCTGAAATGCACAGATAGCCATAAAGAAAGAAACCAACAGGGGAGAAAGGGGCAGCATGTGCGTCAGCGTGTGGACTGAGTGAGAGTTGTACACACAGACCGTGAATGGGCCAGTGGCTTGCTCAGCACGCAGGCACACAGCTGCCCACTGACAGAATGGAGCTCTAATAGGGCCTTTTGCCTGCAACACAAAGACATTGCAAATGTGTGCGTCTTAAGCACACACTGCAGTGCAGAGCGATCCTTTTTAAAAACCCACCGGCCTTAATTACTCCCATAAATTATGCCTCTACCATGTCCAAAACAAGTTTACAGACAAATAGTGCCAGAGCTGCTGTTGAGTACGGGTGTAGCGCATCAAGTTGTGCTTTATTAAAGCGCCTTCCAGCAACAGTAGACAGAGTTGTGGCCGAGAATCGAACCACTCTTAAGTAAAGGCCTTGTGCTTCAATTGCATGACAAAGAAACTGTCCTTCAATGGCTGTTGGTGTTCACTTTACTAAAACGCAAACTATTGAAAGGTTAAAATGAGTGCATATTGACAGTTAATTAATGACATGAACTGAACATAAATGCCTCATTTCATCCTTTTATTTTATTTTTTTTATAAATGCTCATCTGTGATCTGTCTAAAATGAAATGTTTTTATAAACTAAAACTTAGATACTGGTACCACTAAACAAACATTTTAATCCGAGCCAAGGAGATATAATCACCAGCTTGAGCAAACAACAGGTCTGCAGGTTCACATGACAAAATTTAATAGATCTATTATGCTTGTTCACACCAAACTGTGACATTCCAGCAGTGGTTTCTTTTGGAAATCAAAGCAAGGTGCAGCCGTCATAATCCTCCCAAAAGGGGAAAGGCACATAAAAAAAAAAGTACGACAAGCAAGTTTACGCCAAGTCTAACCTGTATTTGTGAGGACCACTATCAACATCCACCATGTAATTAGACACTCAAGACGTGTGATTAGATATTTTCTCATCTCTCTGTTTCACACCTAACCTGAACTTCAAGCTACTCTATTTTTTTTTAAAATATTGTATGTTTTCATATTTTCATATTCTATGTGGGATCATTCTCTGAGCTAGTTTCTTGAAACATCCAGTAACATTTCCTGTTTTGCTGACCAATTTAGCCAGTCTTCCTTGCAGGTCAAGGACAACTGCAGCTATGGTGGTTTTAAGAAACATTTCCAGGTATTTTCCACTTCATGTAACCTCCCACAAGACCTGTTCACTGGGGTAATTTGCTTGTGGAGTCAACAAAGATCAAGCAACTGTTTTGCAACTTTAAGCAGCACAAAACATAAGCACAAACACTTGCTTCCTAATATGCAATACAGAGGAAATTGTTCTAAATAAGCCATTTTTACTGTGATCTCATGGTACTTTATACTCTGACATCCTTGGCATTCATTGTTAACCAAGACTGCAATCAAGAAGCTGCAAGGTAAGCCTGATCTGGCCGATGTCATTCTGATCCCATGAATGTCTGTGAGATTTTTTTTATCTTTGTTGTTTCTGTTTCACATGTTACAGCACAATCTTAGCATCTTTTACTCTTTATAATAAGGCACCACAGTATTTTCTGATTAGACTCTAGAAACATGAAAAAAAATTGCAGACTAGGCAGAAAAATAAATGAGAAGGAACCATGTGGCTAACCTTTGCTGCTAAAAAAACAGCTCTTCTCCTCTTGATCTACACTTAAAATGCACAATAATAAGGAAAGTAATGTTTCATATCATTATCTGAGAAAGGAACACAAGTGTGTAAAGGGGAAATGGTGAATGATTTGTAGCTAAGCTTTGTGAGTCAAAGCACTCAATCCTCTTCTCAAGGCTGTGGTGAGGAGCTCTGTGTCAATACATGCTGCAAAGCAACCACACTGCCTCCACACACACACACACACACACACACACACACACACACACACACACACACAGGTACAGTATCTCCATCTTAAGTTTCATTACGCTGTCAGATGAAAGGGAGTTTGCTGCCTCAGCGACCTTGTGTGCACCATTTGTACACGTCTTAAACAAGCAACTATCAATACAGCAACAGGTTGATCAGTCCAGACACTAAACTGGATTCATTTCTCAATTCACGGGGTTCCAACCATACATGCACTTATTATTATACTATAACAAAAACACACCCATGTTTTCTTACTTGTTTACCAAACATTTCCAAAACAAACAAAGTGTCTGGGGAAACCCCAGTATGAACAACTATAGAGAAAAACAAAACAAAACAACAACAAAATGACGCGTGCCTTAGCAAGTTATAACGGATATAAGTCTGAACTACCTGGTGAATAGTCCTTTTATGAAGTTATGTCATCTTCAACTGAGGTAAAACATATAAAGAAGACTCACGAAAGTGTCTTGCAGTTGCAGCCGCCAGTTTGGCGTCCCCAGCACAGGACTGAGTAGGACTGCGAGCAGCTGAGAGCTGAGCTGATGCCTTCACCCCTCTGCATTGATTGTAACAATATCCGCGTACACGCGAACCCGGACGACGGGGGAGACCAGAGGAAAAGTGAACAGTTAAAAAACTTGTGCGGACAGGAGAGCAACAAGTTTGATTAATTTTAACATCACCTATATAATTGCTCCTTTTAAACAGTTAATTTGATCAAACTATACCTACATATAAAGCGAGGTCTAATCCACACCTTCCTTAACGCCCCCACTCTCTCCTACTTGGTACGTTCCACTGTGGTCCTCCTCCCTCAGGCATTTACTCGTGTGCTGTTTTATTACTACGTATCCCATTGATGTTAAAGGAGAAAACAAGTGCAGAAACTTCCATAAAACAAACAACTTTCCTAAAAATGGCTATTGCTACATCCCCTTCATTTATTTGGACTTTTTTTTTCCTAAAATGATGACGCAGTTTATTGTTTAAAGTGCTGTACAGTCTTTTTTTTTTTTTTTTTTTTTAAACTTGTGGAGTGTGGTATAAGGAGCAATAACTCAAAAAGGCAGAGTGTGAAAATGACATACCAGCTTCCACGTCCTGCCATGGAAAAGTTCACTCTTACATGCTGGAGCAATTCAGTTCAGCCCACAAAAATCCTATTAGGAGGCCTTCAAATGTGTTTCCAAGGAGATGTAATAAAAACATAAATATTTGCAATATCACACTTCAGAGGTTAAAATGAAAGCATGACATTTGTGCCAGTAGGCCAGCCAGTGGGCTATGGCATCAAATCCCAACTCCTGTAGGTTAACATTATGAGTGGAATAAAAGTTTAGCTTCAAACACGAGCCAACCTCAAAAGCCATGAAACTGCTGACAGTGGTGAATGAAAAGTACAGCTCAGTTCAACCCAGCGACACCCTCATATTTAATAGCAGACTGGAGTAAAATAGAAATTAAATAAACAAATTGTCATCACAGCCTACAAGAGAGTCAATTTAACTTTCGATTAATATATCAAGTAGTTGCTGTTAGTGTACACTGATAGCCACAATGTTTGATGAGTTAGCAAATAAAATTGCAGCGTAATGGTGGGAAATGGGTGAGCAATGGAACATTTAAATACATAAAGTTCCTGTGACACTATAACACAATCATTAACACCCTAAGAAGCTCAGTGTGAGTGAACTTGTATACTGACAAGATCGAAGGATGTTTAATTTAGTAGAAGTTCAATAGAGAAAAAGTAGAATAAAGAGAATAAATAATACAAATATAAATTTAGCTTCATGGGAAAATCTTAAGAGTTGTAAATGTGGGTATAACATACACATCCAAACAGGATATCCAGAGCCTTGTAAAGTTCCAGGCAGTAATTCTTGTAAAGCTCACATGTGTTTACTCAACAGTGAGCCTCAACATAGATGACTCCCATTGGGCTACTGGCCCATGCAACTTGCAATTAGGACCCAGACTTTGGCAGTTATTAATGATGCCATTGAGAAAGGAAAAGGCAGACAAACGTTGCTCCCACAGAAGTCACGGCCTCCTGTTTATTCATTATGTCAGAAGTTCTTAATCATGGTCCTCGGGACTCAGAGCGCTGCTGGTTTCCAGTTTAGCCAATTATGTTGAGGCTATTCTCTGCATGGTAGAGAAGATGAATGTAATTTACAACCTTTCAAGAGAGAACACTGGATTTCCATGGGCCAGGACTCTTGATAGGGTCACTGCAAAGTAATTTAAAAGGGGTTATTTAATGATTTATGGAATGACGAAGAATGATCTGGACAAACTATTGCAATGATATTTTTCCCTTAATTACAGATTACATTTCTGCCTGCTGACCTTATGATCACTAATCAAATCAATGCAGAATTATTGCCTGACTTACTGCCACAAACAGCTTCTACAAAGATATAAAACATTCATTTAAAGAGTGCACAGGTTTTAAGAGTTTATACATGAAATACTTTATGATGGGAAGAATTACAAAAGGTTAAAAAAATATTTTAATTTATTTTTATTTTAATCTAATACAGCATATCAGCAACACTACTAAAAGCCAAGGTGGATTAGATGTTTTCTTTCTTCTCTTATTTGATTTCACCCCAACATGAAGTATTATGCAACCACAAAGCTACAAAAGAATGAAACAACAAAAAAAAACATATCTGAACTGAAAGCAACAAAAATGGTTTTTAATAATCATTTGATGTGCAAGTCTGAGATCACATAATGTGCCAAACAAAACTCAGACTGCAGAACTGACAGATACAAACGTTTTTTGTTTTTTTTAAAAAAAAAAAGGCAAATGTCCACTGGTGCTGACAGATTCATCAATGTACTCTCCTGAAGATGAGCGCTGTCACACTGCTCCCTGTCTTGCCACCAAACTGAAACGTGGGTGTAGGCAACTCTTGTACAAACTCAAATCCTGTGAGGCAACACAGAAAATGTGCAGATTAAGAAACATTCTTTGTGCCAACTAACAAAAAAAATGAACACAGATACCAAGAAGCGTTTCTTCTGGACTGTGGCTAAGTCACCAAAAAGGGTTTGGGAGCAGAACTGCGAGTCAACAGCTATCCATCTACCATCTGTGCCGCTTCCTGGGGCCCAGTAAAGACAGGCTGTCAGTGTGAAAGATGAGATCTCGAGGCACTTTGGCCCCCTGCAGGCTCTCCGGGGTGACTGCAGTGAGACGATTGACAGCTAATGGAAACTTGCCGAAATTCGGTCTTTACAGGCTGTTGCTGCTTGCAGCTTAACAACTTGCCAGGTAACTGTTGTGGCTGTGAAACGGTCTCTGCTTTTACTGAGAATCAGACAACATGACACTCAAAAGAAAAAAAAAGTTACATGCCAAAGAAACAAGTCTAAACAACCCTGATTTAAAAAAAAAAAAATAAATAATTAAAATCTATTACAAATACACAAATTCTCACCTTCGCCAAATCGCTGAAGCAGCTGATCCTTCGTCCAGTTACAAGAAGTAACAGCAAAAAACCCATTGTTCTTAAGAACACCTTTTAGAGCCTCAACATACAGTTTTTTGCCCTCGTTGGTCTTATCTGGGTTTAAGCTAATGGCGTCAAATGTCCCTTTATCGATGCAGACGTCATACTCTTTTAGCTCCTCTTTACAGTTTAAGAAATCCACCTCCTGTGATAAAGAAAAAGTCAGATGTTAACATTTCTTGTTATTCCTTTAACAGATATCCCATCTTACCCAAACTCCTTAAATATAAGTTGTAGCCAAAAGCTGCCAAGATGAAATGCGTTATACTTCACTGGTTTTAATTTCTATTTAATAAATTCCAAATGCTGACATGACAGCAGTTAATTGTGCAGCAGTTTCTGACCTGCTGTGCCACTAGTGAAAGAACCCCTTTATCTGGACAGAAGGGCAAAACACCAGACCTCCAGGGTGAATTCACCAGCCACACACTCATAAACCATGGGTCACAAAATATGAGATATATGAAGAAGGATCAACATTGGTTCCCTGCATGTGAGATGGAAAAAATGGGAAGACGCCGGCGCAGACCGTAACTAATGTAAATGGAGACGGGCTTGATTTAAAACCAAAGATGACCTGTGAAAGACGAGCACACTCGCACACTCTTGGCAGTTTCTAGTACTGTAAAAATGACCAAGATGCCAACATTCTTTGCTCACATACACACCTCTGTGCTCTCCCTCTTTAGCTAACGTCAATATTGACTTTAATGGCAGCCCTTCTGTCCAAGCAAAGTGTACACCTCCATAGGTGTGTGATGCATATAACATATAAGCTACAGCAGTATGCACATACAAGAGGAAAGCATACTCGCCATGTGCTTTATAGACCAGCCAAGATTTATGCCCTGCATCATGTATGTTAACTGCTGCCAATTCATGGGATTGAGGTGGGCACACTTCCATCCCATCCAAGGCCTTTTCTTCCCGTCCAGCTTTCCCACATGGTAAACACCAGAAAGTTTCACCAAACCATCCTAGGGCTGAGTTCACTGTATGCTTTATTAACGGTAGTTAATACTGAAGTGGATTTGTTTTGTACTGATGCATATTAATGCAAAAAATGAAATTATTAAATCACTCACTGCTTTTCCCAAAACCCATTTTATTATTACATTACTACCTGTGCAGCACTATTTGCTTTTGCACCTGAGATCATTCTTCCACAGTGTGTCAATTCTGATCCTTTAGATTCAGAGGCACAGCTTCCATCTTTAGCTATTCCCCACTCACATTTTAATAGTGGTAAGGTCTGGGTACTGTGATGGTTTTGGACACAACCATTGCTCTACAGCCATTTAATAATTTCTGTGTTAGGTTTTTACTTGTTTTCTGGATGGCTGATCATTTATGCTGGGAGGTCCCACTACAAACCATTTTAAACTTTTTGGCAGATAATGTGTGCTTGTATTAGATGAGCCAATGACACCACATGTATAAACAGGGTATTCAGAACTTAAGCAGAAAAAAAAACAGTGAAAGATCTACTGCACATAGGATTAAGGGGATTTTCTGTATAGTAATTTTATTATTTCTAACCCATCAGGGATGTTTGCTGCCAACTGGTTCATATTGGGTATCATCTGTAACGTTACCGATTGAAAATATGAGGAGGAAAAAATAAAAAAATCAGGAAACTAAGGGATGAGGTTTTGGAGATATGTGTGCAGTTACACAATCGGCTGATAAAACAAGCTTTCTTCACGTAATGTAATGCTGTTCTAAGGACATTCCCATAGGGGTGAAAAAGATCTGAAACAGGATGAGTCGTCTCAAATTTAAAACCCAATGAAATACGACATGAACCACTTTAGTGCTGAAGTATATGTAAATGTGTGCAGTGTAAAACATGACTGAATATAAAACTTCAGTCATCTGGGTCTCAAATTTTTTTTTTTTTTCTTTTTAAATTGTGGTACATGTTCAAGAAAATATCTTGATTTACATCATTTTCCCTTTTTAAAGGTCTACTTAATGAAAAAAGAGTGAATATATTCGGGGAGAGGCCAAGATAATAAACAATTTTTTTTGTTGTTGTTTTTCTTTTTAAAGTAGGGAGCACGAGGAAAAGTGTAAAGTGTATTTAATTTCCCCCACAAACAAATAAACCATGTCTAATATTACCATATAGTTTTATAACTGTTTGTCTGATGTGTAGTGAACACATATTCACCCTTTGAGTGATTGTTTTCTTTTCTTTCTTTTTTTTTTTAATACTGTTCTACATGTAAGTCTGTGGTTTTTAAAGATAAACATTAGCCCACCTTTACAGTGACATCAGTCAAGCCCTCTGCCTGCAGAACATTTCTTGCCAATTCTACAGAAGCAGGAGAATAATCTATTCCCGTTAGATTCTTGTATCCGTGTTTAGCCTTAGACACACACACACAAGAAAAAAAAACAAAAAAAAAAAAAACAAGCAAATGAAGAACAAGGTCAGGTTAATTAATCACAAAAATGCTGTAAGAGTCTACATCATTAAAAGGGATTCTTATTGTTGGAATTAAATCACATATTACGTATCTGGGTTTTCAGATAAATTAGATTTCTAAAGCTCTTAATGGAATACAACCAGGGCTGAAAGCATTCATATCATGGCATAATGAGGTTCTTTTTAACCCATTTATCCTCTATACACACCAGTTCAACTAAAAAAGCTCCATTTCCAGTGCCAATGTCTAGAATGATAGCATTTTCAGGGATCTTAGCCTTGTCCATCCATCGCAGCACACGGCTCATGCTTTCCTCACCAAACCTGACAAGAAAACAAAAATAGACAAGAAGTTGTTTTCAGAGGAACTGTTAAGAATTTTATTTCCCTCCAGATTAGACTGTATCAGTGTAACACTTTACGTAACCAATAAATGTTATCACTCGTACACTGCATAAATGTCTCAAAATCCTTTTTTGCCTGAATATTTTAGGACTTTTAACATGACATTGTATTCAAACTATTTTGAAATCCATTAGCTTGCTATGGCTACCCTGACAATATTCGTCCAAAATGTTAACAATGATTTTTGATTTTCCTGAATTTGACATTTTCATTGATGACCGAATCTAAATACCTGCTGCCAATAAATTTTGGATGAACAGATGTCAATAGGATGCAACAACTGCATCTGCTGGGTATGAATGTTTTAATCAGAATACTGCATTCAGTGTTAAACCAGAATCCCAAAACATTTTCTGCTCTTACCATATCTCACCAACATCTCCTATGTCTTTGAATGTTTCAAGTTCTCTTTGGTATGTTTCCTCCCAGCTGCAAAATGACAATCATTAACAATTTATACTGTAAACACTGCAACACACAAAACAAACAGTATAATTGCATAAAAGACACAAGGCTGTGCATCTCATAAAGGACATTATTTTAAATGTCACCAGCTAAAAGTCAACAGATCACACATCATGTCTTACTTTAAACTACCAAACATAAGATGATCTACTGTGGCTTTGTATTGGAACAATGCATCAAAATGCATCAAAACTAAAATCGTGATTCCTCAAGTCGTGTCTGCTAGCTTTCTTACTATTTCTAGTAGCGACAGGAACCTGACAAAAGTAAGCTTCCTTTGTCATTTAACATGATCGACACTTACTATGTTTTCGTTCCGAGTTTTGAAGTTCCAAAATCATTATCCAAGCACCTGTCTTCTTCTGAATCTGAAGTGTTTTCACAACCATGTGAGTCTTCTGTGGCGTCTTCCATGATGTTGTGGATTCTGTCAGTGACCGCCTACATTTCCCACAGTGCGTTGCGTTCAAGGCGCGTGCCTGCAGCCGCAGGGGCCCCTGGGATACGTAGAGATGTTTCCATCATGGCGGCATCTATTTCAGGTTATACTTTTAGTTCTGTGTGTTATCACAGCGCCAACAGCAACTCAGATCATGTAAGTGTTCCAAATTATTTTTTATAAATTGTTATACAGGGATTGATAAAGCGTCTGCTGTTTAGTGATGTGTGTGACGGTCCACTATTTCCGTTAATAAATAGTTTTTTTTAGTGTCATCATCCTGTTGCTGGCTAGCTATAAATGGTGCCGTCTATTTACTGGAAGGTCTTCTCTGATCAAACTATGTAGATATAGAAATATGAAGACACGGCTAGTGGTCTGAAGATTATATAATGTTTTCACAGTTGCAAGTGTAAATTATAAATGCTCTGAGTCATCTGTAAGGAGCTAAACACGTGAAAACCTGTTATATTAATATTTGCAATACTACTGAGAAAGTTTGAATTTCAGGAGGTACTCAGCTCCAGGATACTTAGCAAAGCTACCAAGCCAAGTGACTTCCGTGTATCGGTATAGTTAATGTCTTCAGACAGTTTGATCTGTAATGTTGTAGGAATTTAATTAGTTGTCAACTAATTAAACTCTGTTTAAATTCCAAACTTGGTTATCAAGTGCACCACTGGATATTTATTTAATCTTGCATGGCTTCTTGTAGCCAGGTTAGCTGGTTAGCCACCTCGCTAATCTTAGTTGCTATCAAGTCTGTACTGCTAAAGAAAAGGAATAAATTTTCTCTCTTTTTTTAATAGGTTGATTCTATCAACTTTCATCGTTGTTATAACAAACCACGGGAGAGATGTGTGACAATGTAATGTGAAATAAACATTTCCCGTAGCTTATGCAAACTAAGCTGTGTTTTCAATCGTCTTCCTGTCTTGGAGTCTTTTAAAAGTCAGACAGGGAAAGTGGTTTGTTGCCTCTAGGCTTGGTACAAGTTTGCCTGCATTCCTGAATAAGAAAGGTTCAGAGACAGTTGTTTGCTTTGAGTCGTCCCTCCATTGTGGTGGAGGAAATGTTTATATCTACAACAGAACTCTTAAAATATATTTTGACACAGTACCACAGTTATAAAGCCAAAGAGTACTTTATTAAATATTAATAGGTTGTAGTTTTTTGTTTTTAAAAAAAATGTTTTTCAATCTTTCATTAGATGATAACTAGGACTGCTACTGTAATAATTTTGAATGGCTATTAAATTGAATTCAAATAATTATTGTTAATACTACAGTTGTGTATTTTTCTCACATTTTTGCTCACAGCTTTGGTAAATTTGGATTAGTCATTGTCAGTTTAATGCCACCTTTGAGTATGAAATCTGATCGATCGGTTCCTTGCATGTCGACAAACGTGTACCAACAGCTATGGTGTTTCATTGCAGCTAAATTCACAAGACCATTAAATGTTTAGCAAAATTAAATTGTCAGAGTTTTAATAAGTTTTCCACCTTAAACAAACAACTGGAAGCACTCTTGTGTCATTAACCTAGACGAAGCTCACTGCTGTGATGTGGTTACTAAAGGAGCTTCACTAAACCTTTAAATTCTTGTAAGCAAAATAAATGATAGAAAAAAATGTATCTGAAAAGTAAAAGTAAACCATGCAGAATAAAAATACATAATTGGCTACTTATTTTATTTTATTTTTTTTTAAATAAAGAAACTATTTGGAAAACCATTTATTAACCAGTTTGTCTTATCCCAATCTTTTTTACCTTAACCATGTGTTTGGAAAAATGTCTTTACTCAGGAGGGCTTCCTATTTGGAGATGTGAGGCAAGAAGAAACCATCAGCATCAGTGATACACAGATCAGCAGTGCAGAATTGCTGCAAGTTGTAGGTAAGAACTGAAGTAGACAAAACACAGCTTTTGGGACATTTACTCTCAGCATTATGTTCAGTAACCAATCAAAATCAGTCTGTGACAACAGCCTTAAGACTCAGTGGTTCTCAATCATTGGGGTTCCAAAGAACATTTCAAGGAGTTGTCATATCATTGTTAAATGTAGGCTGTATTGTTTTTGTTTTTATCAAATAAATGTAGGATTTTTATCAGGGTTTTCAGAATTATTGTGTTAATGCAAAGAGTGTTTTAATTTTTTAATGCATTAAAGTATAAACAACAGCGTTATTACACATGCCACATTAAAAAAATCTAAATTTGACCATTTCTTTGTAAGACAACTACACAACAACAGGGAACTAAGTCCAACAAAAACCTCTTTTTTAGGATATTTTTCAAACCTTACATTTTGATTTATGTTTTTTTTTTTTTTTTATTGCGTGTAAAAACATAGATGCAATTTTCAAAACCTGAACTTGACAAGAGATGCTTATTTTTGGCTTTTGGGTGCTTATGAGAACCACTGTTTTAAAAGACAACGTGACACAGGCATGAGCAGCACTGGCATAAATGACAGACATAATTATGTCTTATTTCCGTTTACCAACATGTCAATATCAGGATCCTGTTATTGCACCTGCTGACTCTGGTAGCAGTGTGGCTCACACCGAAATGTCAGTGAAATTATTGTTAATGTTATTAGAACAGTTGTGTTTTTAAAACCATAAAAAGTCTAAATGGTTTATCTAAAAAATACAATAACATTTTGTTATTTGATCTACTTTTTAAAGTTAATAAGTGTAAAATTAAAAGCGGGTATATCATGCTCAGCAGCAGCAACCATTTTGGTTCTGCACCTTGGTTAATATTTGGTTGAAGCATTTAAAGTTGCATAAATGATTCTGTTTAACTTGAACTATCGTCTTTTTCACTCCCACTAGAAATCCATAACCATGACCCATGTGCACAGTTGTTTAGGTAAGCTATGAGCTCTCAGCTCTCAACCAACCTTTCTTTTGAGCTTTTGCTAGCGTGCGTGATTTTATGTGCCAATTTTTGTACCTGTGAGTTTGTACGTATGCGGAACAGTATGGAGGCACTATCAACAACAACTGTTGTTAAATACTCCATGAAATGAACTTATTTGTTTTTATAATTCTCTAGTTCTAGTTTAGTTTAATTTCTAGTTTTAGTTAACCAGAAATTAGTTGAGGATTCAAACAGTTACATCAGGTATCTTTTATCTGTTAAAGACACTGAATAAATTTAACAGTGAACAGTAGATGCTCCATCTGACAAGACTGTAACAGAGGAGGGTTGTGGCAGAGGAGAAGGATCATGACAAATGTGTTTGAACTTACTTGTTTGTTTTTTTTTCCTTTTTCTCATCAGCTTTTATGACTACGCAGGTAAAATCAATGAAGAAAATCTTAACCGAATTCTTAAAGAAAGACGGAAAGTGAGTAATTTCATTCTTTATTGCTGTGTCAACAGGCTCTGGACTTATGTCCAGTTAAATGTCAACTCTTTTCTGCTTTATACCAAGCCTATGCTCAAAATTAAAATCAGATCTTATGTTTTCTATACTACAGACTGGGGTTGTGGAGAGATTATTTTTCTAAAAATATAAATTAAGTGTTATTTCTTTGGCCTTGTAGAATGTCATTGGTTGGTATCGTTTCCGGAGGAACACTCAACAGCAGATGTCATTCAGGGAGCAGATTATCCACAAACAGCTAACTCAGCTACTTGGCGTGCCCGACCTCGTCTTCCTACTCTTTAGCTTCATCTCTACCGCCAACAGCTCCACACACGCGCTGGAGTATGTGCTCTTCAGACCCAACCGCAGGTGATAACAACATGCTAACCAGCAGGAACATATAGACAGTTACAGTCGCACACACACACACACACACACACACTAACACATCTATCCATCTATCTCTCTATCTATGTCTCTATCTATGTCTCTGTCTGTCCTATCTCTCTGTGAGGTAGTGTGTCCAAGGTTGAAGAAAATCAGACGTAGACAGAATCAGCAGTCCTGGGATTTCCTTAAAGATGGACATTTTATTTTCCACAAGTTGTCCATCGTACAGTTTCAAAGATTGATGGGCATTCAGTCACCAGTTTTACATCCTTTTCCTCACTCTCTCTCCTCGCAAACTCTCAAAACTGATTACTTATATACCTCATTAGAAACACACTTGATTGGATTTAGCTTAAACCATTTCCCCATTTCACTATGCTCAGCAACCTTATTCTACAATAACAATAATAAACAAACCAAATTCCTAAACAAACAAAAATACACAAAAGGAAAACCAGTTCTAATACATTATTACATAAGCCCACACTTAAAGAAACTACAGAAGAGGAAAGCCTCCACTTGGTTTTTCCCAATCTCCTAATCTTGGAAGTCACTCACACCTGCAATGAGGAAGTGCTGGGTTGGCCATTTCCCAACACCTATCCTGCAAGATGGAGTTAAACAAAGAATAATGTTAGATGATAACACAATGGAAAATGAAACACAATGCAAACACCAACAGTACGGGATAGTAAGTGCATCATGGTTACCTGGCAACAGAAATAACAGAATAAAGTTAAAGTGAGAAATATGAGAAAAGGTAAATGTTAGGGACAAGTGGTGAACAATTACAATCTCACCCACTTTGTCACAATCTCTATATATATCTCTCTATATATCTCTATATATATTAGGGGTGAGAAATCGAATATCAGGATTTTTTGATTCCCAATTTTAAAATTGATTTTTTTTTTTTTTGTTTAAAAATTGTAGTAATTTTTAATAAATTTAATCAATTTTAAAATGAATAAATTCAGATAATTTAATAAATTTTTTAAAAGAATACAAATAATGCATTTTTTTTTCTTTTAAATCTATCTTTTTACTTGTCTTGGGCATTATAACAGCAGAATGATGGTCTGGCTACTGTGTTTTTCCCAACTGAAATGAAGAAAAATGATAAGCAAAAACGGTTTTGTACAATATATATATATATATATATATATATATATATATATATATATATATATGTATAATATAATTATTCTTGCTTGCTTGCTCAGTTATTGTCAAAATTTACTCAACCAGTATTACATAAAATATGAGATTGGCTGTGAATAGAAATCCTTACCAGCTCCCTGAAGCTTAGTTTGTACTTCACTGTGAGCTTTCATTTAGAAGCAGCTTTCAGGCCACTCAAGGACGCTGTACAATAAAAGAAAGAAAACAAATAGAAAAAACAATAGCAAGTAATGAATAAAGAATAGAGGTATGAAAACATGGGACCATGTAGTTACAGAGTATGCTATCTCTAAAAGATGCATCTTTTAGAGATAGCATACTCTGTAACTACATGGTAAGTAGAACGGGGAAAACCATCAATTTCAAAGGATAGATATTTTTCTTATGTTCGCTTTATAAAGTTGATGAAGAGGAATTACAAGCAGTCCAGTATGTGAAGTGACTTCAGCTAAGTAATTTTTATGATTTAAAAAATAGCCATATGTTGTATTTTTTGAGGATTTTCTTTTTGAAAAAAATATATTATATTTTATAAAAAGGTACTAACTGATCATCTCCTCTCACTAGGTACAACCAGAGGATTACACTCACTATCCCAAACCTTGGTAATACAAGCCAGCAGGAATACAAAGTCTCCTCAGTACCCAACACTTCTCTCAACTACGCCAAGGTCATCAAAGAGCATGGGTACGTTTTGGTTTCCTATTTCTGTACTGTGCAAACAAGGCTGTCACGTGGAAGCTGTATGCAGCCACCTGTTCTCACCTGATGTGATACAACAGGTTCACAGGTTGAGATTATTATGCACACAACTGCAACCCAGCAGGCTTGTGCCTCTGCTTACCACCAGGCGCTTCCCAGATACTTTTCTGTTTGATGGGATGCTCTGCTGGCTGAGATTCAGTCAGTCTCTGTAGTGGTGTGCAGCTCCAGTAGTTTGAAGCACTGAAGAGTAAATGTACGTATGAGTGTCCATGTTTATATTTGACTCTCTGTCAGTAGTATTAACATGCATTTGCTGATGGCTAACTGCAACAGAGGGCTGGTATGTGACAGCCTGCACATGCATTGGTTTATATTTCTGTGTCTTTGTGTCTAAAATTAGACCTGCTGTTTCTGTTGCAGATGAGTGCCAACTAGACTATAGAGGTTTAGTCCAGCTTGTCTATCTGGCGTCTGATAAGATTATTCAATTTTCACCTTAATTCAGCCAATATATGTGTGACAGCCAGCAAAATATATATGATTTAGCACTGGTATAGAGCATATCTGTGTAAACAAACTTGCCAAGCCTGGTGCTATGTAATCTATCTGAAAAGGTGTAACTGAAGTCCCTTGTGCTAAATATCTCTGCAGGGCTGAGTTTTTTGACAAAGACGGTGTAATGAAGGATATCCGAACAATATTCCAAGTGTACAGTGCACTGCAAGATAAAGTCCAGGTGAGTTGGACAATGTGTGTATGTGTATCGAAATGGAGTCGTTTTGTCTTTAAATTGTTTATTTATTTATGCTTTATTTATTTGTAGGCTGTGTGTGCGGAGGTGGAACAAAGTGAACGTGTTAAAGAAAAAATTCAAGAAGATGTGAACAAACTCAAGCAACAAATTGCTCTCAGGAAGCGCAACACTGCAGAAGAAGAAAGAAGTATGTGCTAAATTTGCATTGATTATTTCGAACTGTTGAACTTCATTTACGTACTGGTTTAGACATTTGAAGCATAAACCGATATAAGAGCAGTGGCGCTAAATTAAGCAGGAATTTGAGGGGGATTGCTTTTCTCAGACCCTTTTATTATCCCACGTATGACTGATTCTGTGTGCGGATGTTTTATAACTGTTTAAATGTGCAGAAGTTGCCTTTCTCACCACTTGCATCTTTCTCTCTGCCATACAGGGCTCCGAGAAGCCCAAAATGCAGACTCCCATCCCACTCCAGAGGAGAACACAGAACCTTCTAAGACTTCTCTCCTGACACGGATAACTTTTCAAACACCCTCTGCCCCAGAGCGGCCCAGTACCTCGCCTAACCCACCATCTTACACTGACCTCTTGTCCCAAGATGACAATCTGCTCTCCTCCTCTTCCCCAACCACCAGTGCTGCTCTGTTGCCTCGACCTCAAGCTGTGGGCTCTCCAGGACACCCTACCCCTGTCCCACTGGGGACAGGCCTGGGTCTAGGCCTCGGGCTGGGCCTGGGGCTTGGTGCCAGTTCCAATCCAGTTAGCACTCCCAGCACTCCCTACCTTGGGAATGGTGATGGATCTAGCTCAGACTCATTAGACAGACAAGCTGCAGGGCAGGAAGATGATGAGGATGACGAAGACGAGGATGAGGACAGTAGTGAATATGAGAACTTAGTGAGCGAAGGCGCTCACCTGCCAATCGTCTCTGCCAGCGTTTTAGCTCAAGGCCGACCAGCCGCCCTCAGCCCCGATGGGGATGCTCGTGGCTCGCAGACCACATAGAAATACACCAGAGGATGTGATGGACACAAATAAAATGACACACCCTGACAGGTGGGCATCTGAAGCAATCAAAGATAAGCAAATGTAGACAAAAGAAGTGCCAGTCCTGAAAGTGAAAGGCATGCGCCAGTGGTGCCCCACTGTGTATAATTCTTCTTGTCTTAGTCTGATCTCCATTTTTAGGGGAAACCTTGCTTAGTTTTGCAGGTGCATCTGAGTGTGGGAAGTTGTCACTTGTCATATTTCCTTTGATATAAAGCTGTTTTAAGAGGGATAAATATGGCTCTGGATATTATGACACAGTTAATGCCAGTTGGTTGGCAAACAGGTGCCCTAAAAGACAGGCAGACATTTTCTGTATGTTCTGTAGCTGCATCTTTTTGTCTCACGTTTGCATCACTAACTTTAAGCACCCTTTCTTGCATGACCTTTTGCACTATTTCGTTTTTTCTTTGTTTAAACAACTCCTCTTAGAAAGCAAAGAGAGAATTTTCTGCGGCCTTCCAACAAAAGACAAATAGTTGTTAAACTGGTTTTTTTTTTGTTTGATGTTTTTAAAAAGAAAAAACAATGTAACTAGTTTTTTTTCTTTCAAGCACATTTGTTGCATTTGATTATGTTTTACTCTGCTCCAGTCGAATCATCCAGTTGCCTATATAAATGATGATGAAGAATAGATATCAAGCAAAGTTAACTCTGCCACTTCTGTAATGGGTGCTTTATATACGTTTTATTTATATATATATATATATATATATATATATATATATATATATATATATATATATATATATATATATATATATATATATATATATATATATATAAATTTTTTGTTCAGTTACCATTTAATCTTAATTTGACTAGTGTCAATGTCTTGTTTTTCTCCGATAACACTGAAATTGTTTGCGCTTTGCTGCACTTAACAAAATTTAAGATTTCTTTTATTATTGTGCTCTACCAATGCTGACATGTTGTGCCACATGACTAGTCCTCTTCGACCACCCTGAGCCAAACTCGGCTCAGCTTGTTCGCATTGTACGGGGTTCACAGGGCAAACACAGTGTACTGTAGCTTTACTAACCAGATGCTTAAAGTTCCCTTATGCTGCTGCAACACAGAGAGCTACTATTAAAGTGCATATGTCTGTTTTTGTTCATATACAAACCTGGCTGCTACTTCCATCTTGTCACACTGGTTGTCTCAGTGCTACGGACCACACTCATAGAAACACCTCAAGCTCACAAATCCATGATTTCTTCCCAATTCAAATCGTAATAGAAGGCTTACACCTGTAGTGTGAGAGTTGTAACCTTGGAAACAGAGATTGGGCGCTTAACCTTTCTGTCTTTGTGAAGTTGACCATGGCATTCATGGATTCCCCCGTTTGGATGAGTGTTAAAAGTACGGACAGGGTATGGCGATGAAAACATTGCGAGCCTGCTTCAGTATACAGTGCCTTTCACTCAGGGCGGTTTCTGTCTTTACTCAAATCACGTTCACAGATATCTTTTAAGGGGTGAAATTAGCACAAGCTGTTTTTGCATTTGCAATAATCAGCTTGCAGCTTTATTTTATGTTTGTTTTCTTAATGTTCTGCAGCTATTTGCTTCTTTTTCCTAAATGTTTTATCTACCTGAAATAATCCCACTGCTTCCTGAGCTCTTTCCCCTTCTAACTGACATTGACTGCTTCTGAGTGGACTCGTTTCTCAAGGTTGAAAATGTGACTTTGCTTGTTTTATTATTTAAAACTTGAATTGCAGTTGAGTCTGGGTAACTAAACAGCCTGCAGGGCAAAGTTGGTGATGAGAATGACTGACATGCAGATGACTGCTGATGACTTACACAAGTGACCCATTTGAAGACAACAGAGGTGGGGATTGTTTAAGGTGTGGAACACCCTCATTGCATGAACTGGTTAACTTGTGGCACTGTTAAATCCAGCATGGACAGATGTTTGCACTGCACAAAATGTTTTGTGGTGGGAGACACTTTGCCTTGTGAATAAGCTCCGCTTTATTTACACCACCTGTTTTTTATGTCATGTTTTTTGCCTTAGGGTCATTTCACTTGCCCTGATGTGTAATGCCAACATGTCACTGACCAGGAACTGGCACTTGAAATGTTTTAATAATCATCCAGATTAACACAATCACACAATGAAAAAAAAAAAAAAGACAAAATCAGTTTGTAAGGAGTGTGGTTTCTTTTGAGTACTGGAATATGATGAGGAAATGAATAATGAATGTATAATAATGGGGTGGGAGTAGCATTTAAACAGCACTTACTGTATAAGCTTGTCTCAGTTGAGTGTTTTGGTGGCAGCAGTTTTCAGTGTTAGTCCTCACTTTTTATTGTGGTCTTCAGGCGCTGGATGGCTTTTTTTTTTTTTTTTTTTTGTGGCCTCCTACAGAGTAATGTTAAACATGTGGCCATAATGAAAACCAACAGGACCTTTGTCTAGATTAGAAGACCAGCAGTATAAAGCGAGAGAGGAATATCATCATTAGGATCAGATAACTTTTCAACTTCAAACATAATACAAATATACACTCATGTACTCTTACTGTATGGGGTGACCCTTTACCTCCCTGGTGGAGTCGGTCATTGTATCGTTCACACTTTCTTGTAGCACAAAATCCAGTGCACACATTAGATCTTCTTGGCTTTTGTCTGGGTTTGGGGGACTTGATGGAAATTGACCAAGGACTGACTTGGATGAGGATGGAGAACAAGGTGTTTAAATTGAGGGATAATAAATGAGACACCCATATGTGAACTGATGTCCCTTTGTTTTCTTATTACAGTATATGAAGTGCCATTTCAAATAGGGAAGAGGTTATGATTTACCTTTTTTCAAAATGTAGTTTCAAATGCAAAAAACAAAAAAACATTACATTTTACTATTGCATCAATTACATTTGCTGGATAACTTGCTCCTGTCCAAATGTCTCCTCTTTGTAATAGATTTTTTTTTTCCTTCAAGTAAATGAATATAATTGTGCATATTAGATGTTGTTTTCGCAGTGTAAAGGCTCCTATGAAAAATAATTCTCGGCCGGGAACTGTTGCACAAGCTGTCATGCATTACTGCAGACTGCTTGCTGCGGTATTTTTTACAATGACATCATCCCTACATCCCTTTTGAGGGTATACCACGTGGTTGTTTGACATAGATGCAACAAATTACGATGCGAAAATTAAAAATAAATATATTTTACTGTACCTAACTAACCCCATTACCCAAAAGAAAAATATAACCTCTAAGCGCCAGGAATGTTGTTGTCGCTGTTATAGTTTGTTACTGAATTCACACATCTTTTTAATAGTTGGAATGAGAGACGTAGAATCTGATTGGTCAGTGCAAAGGGATACACAAAAAATTAACCAATCAGCTTAGCAGATTCAGGTGGTAAATCCTGATCCTGCCTCTGACTGTAACACGGCTCAGAGCCCTCTGCTTTCCCTTGTAGTGTATTTTTGCAGCCCTGCTTCGGAAGCTTCCCTCCCCCTTTGCCGCCATTAAAGCCAGTCAGTCTGGTATTTGGGAAAAAGGATTAAAATGATTTAAAGTGTCGAAACCAACGTTGGAGCAACGGGACTGGGGGGGTGGGGGGTGGGGGGGTTCTCGGTAGGTGGTGTGAATGGACCTTACACTGCCAGGAAAACGGCGCCCCAAAGAAGTAAATATGCGGTTAATGTCGTGCAAGTGAGAGGAGCCCGAGTTCGGACTGGAGTGGGTTTCTCCGATCAGTGGGAAGCTCCATTTGTTTTGGCTGCGGCAGGGGACTAAGGAGTGTAAACACAGCAAAGCAAAGGTGAGGGTCACACTGCTTTCAAAACATAATCCCTTAATGTTAGCGGGCAGTCTGCTAGCTTGGCTGTAATTCCTGGCTGTCATGCAAAACAACCACCAGCTAGCTTTCTTTCTCCGTCAACAGTTCATGTATTAGCAGTTGGTAGCTTGTAAGTAAACACTTGTTTCCCCACTCGCCTGGTATCGTTTTTGTTTTTTGTTTTTTTGTCTGAAAACGATACCAGGCGACTGCTCTGTTTCATTAAACTTGGTTTATTCGAGTAGAAAGTATCAGCAAAATACAGGTTATGAGTAAATAGCTTAACTGGTTGAAGTCCTGGAGCGGATGTTTTTTTTTTTTTGTTTTTTTTTTTTTTTAAAGATATGTTTACAGAACAGGCAACTCTAAATGTCATGAAATTTGTAGAATTTCACACGGTGTTTTGGTAAAGTCACAGGCGTGGTATAAACACTGCAACGTTACTCCCATCAGAACTGCGAGCTAACTTTCTATCAGCTTTTGCCTCTTGTTGCTAATGTTAAGGATATAACAAGGAATCATTTGCTTTGGATTGCTTAGTCAAATATGCAGGTAATAATGAACATTACGGCGAAATTATTTTAGGTTTTAGATGATTGTAAGTGCCAGCTGGGTACAAGCCTGGGGTCCCGAAGAGTCTGGGTCCCCTTAACCTAACCTTATAAATGTCCCAGACAAAACATACTTTGTATAAAGAGGGGGAAAGTGACTGAAACAAACAAACAACACAGCAAAATGAATAAAACGAAGATCTGAGACATAAAATGTCTTTAAAGACAGAATAACCAGATGAACAACTACAAGAGATGCCAAGCTACAACAAAAAAAGGGCTAAAGAACCTTAAAAAGTAGAAGTATTCGTATAATGGCTGCGTGAAGATGATTTTAAAAAATGTAAACAAAAAAGAAAACACAAGAATAAAAATAAGTTTCCATCATAGAAACATAAAGTATCTGCATAGAGATGCAAATCAAACATACAAGAGCAAAACAATAGCAGATGTGAACTAAAACAGGACTGCTTAGAGATGCAAGGTTACTATACAGGGATGTTGCATTGCTTCAAAGAGGCTCAAAATGTCTTGAGAGATATCTGGCATCTCTTTAACTCTGGATCTAAAAGGTGGGGTCCATCCGCATGTCTTGAGCGTGGGGGCTAATGTCTCATAATTCATCCATAATTTCAGTGCTTCAGTAAGTGTCTCAACCAGTCATGCACCTCCCTGCTGAGAGTCAGGTTTCATCTGTCCTTGTCTCTTGTTACCCAGCTCAGTTGTAGGGCACAGTTGCCTGCCTTGTATATGTAACTCACTGAATGTGTTTAAAGTCAGTGCCAGACCATACTGGAACCATAAAGACCCAGTGGTGTATTCCATCTTGCATCTTTACAATTGCCCTTTGCTTTGAAGCTTTTTTTTTTCTTTTTTCTTTTTTTTTTTTAATACAAATTGGTGCCAGGTTAAGACCTGGCTGTACCTGTGGTTGTAAAATTGTGCAAGTGCTGTAGAAGGCTAAATTAGATTTGTTGTATCTTTGTTTGTGTGTGCGTTATTAGTCAGATATAAAACTGAAAACTGAAATTTTGTTGTTTTCTTTTTGCCTAGAGGACAAAGATTTATTTAATGTATTTATTTTGTGTAACATATAAAGGTTACACTATAATGCTCTACTTATTTATTTATGTTTTTTTAACCCTAGTGTTTTTGCTGTGTGACCTCCTGGAGGGTGGATCTGTCGAGCTGACAGTCCCTCTGAACGGCAGGAAGCCTCCTTCAGTGGTGGTGTGACGATGACCGAGCTGGTTGCCAAGTGGGCCTGTGAATACTGCACATACGAGAACTGGCCGTCAGCCATCAAGTGCACCATGTGCCGTGCTCAGAGGCCCAGCAGGGGTGCCATCATTACCGAGGAGCCCTTTAAGAGCAGTCCTGTGCTGGATGCCAGTCTGCATCAGTGGGACCCCGCAGGCCTCAGCAACAGTCCATCTCAGGGGGGATCCAGCTTACTTATTTGCCCAGACTCAAGCGCCCGACCCCGTGTTCGGATTTCCGATGTACCCGAGACGAGTAGCAAGTGGTCATGTCACATGTGTACCTACTTGAACTGGCCTCGAGCTATCCGTTGTACCCAGTGCTTGTGTCAGAGGCAGCAGGCTCAACAACAACAGCATGGGCAGTACGCAGCCCATCAAGGACATACCCAGCAGCCACGCAGCCCCACGGAATCACCCCAGACCTCGGGCTCTGGATGTCGCACTGCTCCTCCGCCCACCACTACAGATCCTTGTGAGGAATATAATGACCGCAACAGGCTCAACACAAATGCACAGCACTGGACTTGCACTGCCTGCACTTATGAGAACTGGGCCAAGGCTCTCAAGTGTGTTGTGTGTGATCATCCCAGGCCCAACAGTTTGCTAGCTGAATCCATTGAACTGGCATCAGAGCCTGAGAGCCAACAACCATCTTCAAAAGTGAATGAACAGGACAGAGACAACAGGAGGGGTGGGGTTGGACAGGGAGTTGGGGGTGTGGGAAGTGTTGTGGTGGGTTGTAGCAGTAGCCAGAGGAGGTCACCTCCAACTGCAAAACGGGAGTCAGAGGTGAACATGGACTTTCAAAGGATTGAACTGGCATCAGGCGCCGGGATTGGGAGCAAAGAGGAGCTTGAGGTGGATTTCAAAAAGCTGAAGCAAATTAAGAACAGAATGAGACGGACAGATTGGCTGTTCCTCAATGCATGTGTTGGTAAGTTTTACATGTATGTGGTTTTCACTGAAATATGATCAACTTATGTTATTTCAGATGAGGGCAATGAGCAAGCAGTCAATTTAAATCTTCAGAGTAATTAGTTGGAATCTAGTTTATTTAGCTCTATCCAGATGATCCTGATTTGCATCCTGACATTGTGTATATGCTTAAAATTCCTCTGCACTGAGCCAGTAAAAACTTCCCACACAGTTCTCCTTTGACCACCCACACTGTACAGGCGTTATGAGTGAGAGGGAGGATGAACAATTTAAAAGCAACTAGTTATTGCTTTTTGCTCTCTCACAACCATAGACAATAGTGTATATGAAAGATGGATGGAGCCTCCCCTTAAAAGTAAAGCCAATGCTGAAGTGCATAAAACTGCAGTTCCCCCTTCATCCGCTAGGGGCTGGTTGAAAAACAGAGCGAATCCCCATAGACTCCCATGTTAAAAAGGCCAACTTCACAGCAGAAATAAACATGTTTACAGCCTGGTTCAAAAATCAATTTTCGGTTTAATAGGTCAGGTTTAACTTCATGACAACTAACTCGCCCGTTTAAAAGTAATTTAATCTCAAAGTTCAGCATATTTAGGGGCACGTCCTTTTGATTGACAGGTACCCGATCTCCTGCTTCAAGTTAGAAAAACGTAGAACAACTGCGGTTTTTAGCCGGTTAACAACGTGACTTAGCTTTAGCCCTCTTACCTCCGTTAGCTGGTTAGCTCCTGTTATCTCCGGGTTAGCTCGGTTAGCTCTTAGCTACAGAAAGCTCAGAGTTCGCTCGATGTCAATCATCCACCATAATGCTCACAGCCCCCCTCTCAGCTCCACCTCTTTGCCCATATTTGTATTTTCCGGGCGAGACAACACGCATGCCTCAGCTAAGATGGCGATGGTAGGAACCGCCCATCGAGCTTCAATTCAGCTCTTCAGAAATCTATGGGTGACGTCACAGAGGCTATGTCCATCTTTTTATATACAGTCTATGCTCACAACACTGTCTCAGTTTGTCTCCTACATTTGACATAAGGGCAAAAAGTTTTAAACCTCAAGTCCAATTTCTCTTTCTTTGTCATCGCTGGATAGTTTTTCTGCGCTGTATTTGGTTGTAGTTGTAGTCTGGTAGGTTCGTTTGACTTGCCCCTGCCATGACAAATCATGTCCACTCAAATATTATGTTTAATGTGAGTTTTGAATGTGATTAAATAATTATTTATCAGAGAATATGAAAGTCAGCTTTAGTGAATTATCACTTTAAATGTGCTAGTCACCGTGTGCCCACTATTTGTGAATATATTCATTGAGGTGGGAGTCCCGCCTAATAGCATGGAATACATTACTGTACAAAAGAATCCTAAAATTTTTTTTAGTAATATTTTTTTAAGTGGAAGAAACAGGCCAATGAAAAGAACTTGTATGTAAAAAAAAAAAAAAGCTTATCTTTTCAAATATATAGTGTTGTTCTAAGCCCAATAGAGGCATATAAAAAACCATTTTGCTTACTGCTTGCATGAAGAAATGTGAGAGTAGCATAAACTACTGGGCTGTCAACTGTCCCAGGCTGAATGCAAGATTTAGTTAAATATCACTTTTTACACACCCTGGTTTACTGGCTCAGTGCTGAACTGTTGCCGTGCACACAAAGAAGATAGATGTAGATAGTGCACTGGTTTATTATCTGTCAGGTTGGTGCACTTTCTTTTTGTTTGTTTATTATTTCATGTGGCCATGGAAGTCACCTAAATTTTTTTCCCAAAAAACACCAAATTGCTGTGAAATTGGCATATGTGTGAAAAAAATATTGTAACTTGGTCTTAACATGGTAACATTTTTGTTCTACTGGTGATGATCTCATCATATACAGGGCTCCAGACGTACCTTCTTGCATTGGTTGCGCTCGTGCCCCTAACTTTCTAATTTAGCTGCACCATCAAAAAAAAAAAAAGCATCATTAGGTGAAAAATCTTTGTTTTTATTTGTTGCATGAATGTTAAGTAGGAAGAATATTCGTCGTTTTGATTAGTATTTATTTTTCATGATCTTCCCCAGGACAGACTCTAGGTGCAGCTCAAACACAAAAAAGCAGTTTTAATGGAAGCTACTCTCATTATCTGGCAAGATTTATCAGCCAGTATGCTCTATGTGTAATGCTTCACCAGAAACGGATGCAACTTTTTTTTTGTTTTTGTTTTTCTTGAGTTGTATATAGTTGGGTTTCTACTGGGGGAGACTTGGTCCCAGTCAGTGCAGACGACGTCACAAAGATGGGGGTCAAAATGCGTTTTCCTGACCCTAGCTTTGCTGGCTAACTTAGCTAAATTAGTGAGGATAATAGATGACAAGCATGTTAGCAAATTCCATGATATTCCAAGTTTTGCAATTAATTCCAGTTTTTGCTTTTGTCATCTGTCATGTCTCGACTGATGTCTAATCTGTGTCAGTGTTCTGTTCACCAGTCTTAATTTCAAACCAACACCCAACACTGTGTATAACTGTGGATCAGAGGTGAAGACACCCCTTCCCCTATCCTTTTATTACTGTGTTAATTACTTTGTTATTCTTGTTGGAGCACAGGCAAGAAGGGATTAAGTACAAAATATGCAGTCAGATATTCAGAAATAATTAAAGTTCTTTACTTAGTCCTGTGAAATGTTAGGTGCATCGGTGTGACCAACAAAAAAAGTGATGTATATCTGCTCATTGTCATCTGTGTTAGGTGTTTTCTATGATTATTTATAAATATCCAATATTGTTTACCATTTTACAACATATAGATTAGTAGGTGAGTATCATAGCTACTTTTATTTTTCCTGTCCACACTTACAGTCTTGTTTGTGCAAAGTTTGTCCTGGATCTTAGGGTCAAAATGTCTTCTCACATTGTTGCTGTTTTCAGGTTCTGGCTATAAAAGCAAGGGAGATCAAAATTAATAGTTTAATGAGAAAAATTAAGCATCTTTTTAAGCTGTCAAGGCTCAAGCGAACACTATGTTGCACTAAAGCAACATGACCCGGGTAACAACACAGGGAAAGCTACTGTTTGATCACTGGGACCAGGATCCTGCAAAGCCCACCTCCAAATCTCCATGATGTGTATTTCAGTTTAATTCCGCTTTATATAGCGCCAAATCACAACAAAGTCATCTCAAGCCACTTTACAGACTTGATCAATTCAATGTGATCAAAATAAAATAAACCCCCTGAGTCCAATTAATAACTGTGTTCATACAAGTCAACCAATGAAAAATAATTCCCTAGCAAATAAAACAATAGATTGCATCAGAGTTAATTATAATACAAATTTATTAAAACATACATGCAGTTTGAAATCAGAGTAACTCTGTAGGAATATGAAAAGAAACAGAAGCATGGCCAAAGGAAGCCCCTGGGAACACATGGGAAGTGTGCAAACCCCAAACATACCTGTGTCCTACTTTCTTCAAGGTGTTATTAATAACTCAGGGTGAGTTTCCAAAAGAGAGAAATTATACCTGATAAGTAATTATTGCTACCATTTATTCAACACACAATTAAATCAAGCTGAAGCCACTCACTCACCTAGACACAGAAAAAAACTTTATTCAGTCGAGTAATTTCAGAGGTTGCAACAGCCATCTGCAAAAAAATAATGAATAGTAGTTCTGCGTATAAGTATCAATATTTAAAAAAGCATGCCGACATGTACAAAAGTGTGAATCATTTCCTTGACACGATTGCTCTTACTATTTTCATAGGCAACCTCTACTATAAAACTTCTAATGCAGCAAATAAAGTAAATCAGTCTTGGCAGTTCCTCTCAGTCAGGTAGTGGCTGGATGTGCAGGTTAAGCAGACTTTAAAGAACCGATGTTTGTGTGATAACTGTTGCTTGTGTTCAGACTAATATCCAGATCACTGAAACAGAATGTACTGTGGAGGAGGAAGAACAGAATTACTTGGCCTGCTCCATTCTCTCTCTCATCAGTCTGTCTTTAGAGTATGTCTGTTTGTGTATTAGCACCTTTTTGTGCTCACCAAAAGGATCGTGAGTACAGTACTGACTGCATTGGTACAGGCACACCCACACTAATTGAGTATTTTGTGGAAAGTGGTTGCAATCACTCTCCATTGCACTGCATTGCTATTGTGTAGTTTCTATCCTCGCCTATGTCAGCGCCAGCCAGCTCCACATGGCACAGCAGGTCCTTCCACCCACTCCGTGTCTCTCTAGCTCTCACTCACACACACACGAATCATGCAGCTGAGCATTGTGTGTGGTCCTTTGACGTGAGAACAAAAGCTCAACAGTGTTTGATGCTGTCAAATGTACGAGAGGGTACCACACGGGCATTTGCTGTACATGCTAGAAATGGGAAGAGTATGTGTGTTTAGCTGTGAGGCATTGAAAGTTTTCCCTTGATTTGTTTTACTGATAATTCTAATGATACAACACTTGTCCATATAGTTTATTCTTCTGAAACACTGTGAGTTCACTCTGCTACCAGTTAAATTGCAGTACTCCAGACTTCCTTTTGGGGCTTCAAGTTCAAATTTTACAGATTGAACTGATAGCACAGCAGTTCACAGTTTGTTACTTTTAAAAGCAACTTTTATAAACGTGTGCTGAAAATGGGCTGAAAATATCTTCTCTGGAGAATTCTTCCTTCTGCACTTCTACACACACACACACACACACACACTGTTTTTCCTCACAATAAAACATTGAACTAAGTAATAATGGTTGATATCTGAGAATTGGGTTTAATTAGGACTTCATTTATGATCTTTTAAACAGAACAGTTGAGTTTAGTTGTTTTGTCTTTTTTGTGTTACATAGTGTGGTATGTTTTGCTTGGAGGGCTCCTTTTGTGGGCTGGTCAGCTCAGTAGTAGGGTGTGTGTGCTTGGGTTGATATAAATACTTTCTGTCAGTCAGTAATATTTGTGCTTTGTGCCAAAAAGAAATTACTAAAAAAAAAAAAAAAATGCAAACACCTGCATGAGTCTGATTCAACACATCCCTCGACCCTCATGCTAAGATCTGAAGGGGAAAAACAACTGACAGATTACATTGTGGCCCCCTGTTGTTTTTTTTTTCCCTCTCACTCACTTCAGAGTTAGTCAAGTCTGAGAGCTGTTACAGCTGCCGCAGAGATGAAGCACATTCTGATCTCCGGCATTTCGCGTTGTCCTCAACACAAGGTGTTCTCACATCCTTCCTGTAGCCAGAGCACCAAGTCTGAGTGAGGCTACCAATTTCTGCCCTCTAAGTTCAGTCGTTCAAGCTTCATGTAACAAACAAAAGTTGAACTTCTAAGTAAACTCCTTGATTCTATTCATAACATGAAGACCAGAGTTGACGTATTAAAATGGTTGTTCAGTTGAGCTCATATTTATTCATACGCTTTCATTAAAGAAGGAAAAAAACAGCTGCTGTAAAATAAGCTGAAATTGACTAAAGTAATAATAAATAAAAATGTATGAAAATCATTACATTATTTTTTAATTCTGGTTCAATACAATTTTTTTTTAAAGCAAACAAATATGATAACTTATTACATATTACATATTACCTTTAATGTTTCCGCTCCAGTCAGGTGTTTTCTGTTCCTCTCAGTCAGACTTCTGCACCTATTGACAGGTATTTTGTCCCACTGTTCAACAGAAAAGTGCTCTAATTTGTCCAGGACAAATTTGTTTTTGAGGTTTTTTTTGTTTTTTTTTTGTCTTTCTTAAAATCAATTAAATGAAAAAAACAGTGTCTTCTATTACTAAATGATATTTTTGCAAATTTTTATTTATTGTTCCTTTTTTTAAGTCTCCAGTTATTTGAGTGACTGTTGTAAATTCAGCCTTTTCTTTCATGAAAGAGTAAGAATACATATAAGCACAACTGTATCTACACTGCTCCTATTGTCAAGCCCTGTTTAATTATATGACATTTTCCTACCCTGTTGTTTTTTTTTCTGAAAGGTGTTGTAGAAGGCGACCTGGCAGCTGTGGAAGCTTACAAGTCATCCGGAGGCGACATAGCACGACAACTGACATCAGATGAGGTGCGGCTTTTAAATCGGCCCTCAGCCTTTGATGACGGCTTCACGCTGGTTCACTTAGCCATCCGTTTCCAGAGGCAGGACATGCTGGCGGTCTTACTCACTGAGGTCAGTTGAGACAAACAAGACATTGTTACCATTTTTTTTCAGACTTAATCTGTTTACACTCAAACCAAACACCAGCTCATTTTCAACGCACATTTTTAGGTTTAGGAGATTGTAGACAAAATGAATATGTAGTTGATGCTTCAATGTTTTTGTCATCACCTGCTCTACTTACAAACAGCAGAGTGTTTATAGAGCCTGTAAAGGGTAAATTGACTTGTAGCGCTTTTTTAGTCATGCCAACCACTCAAAGTGCTTTACACTACATGTCACAGTCACACATTCACACACACACATACCCCAACAGGGACATCAGGGGGCAATGCAAGGTTCAGTGTATTACCCAACAACACGTAGGCATGTATTCAGGCGAAGCCTCGAATTGATCCACCAACTTTCCAGTTGGAAGATGACTGCTGAGCTACAGCTGCCTAGCAACACCCTCATTGTGCACAAATCCTGAAATAATGTAACATCGTGGTCTATTACTATAAAATTTCTAAAATGTGTTTTCTCTGCACTTCTATGCAGCATCAGTTCACCTTTGTTTCTGTCTGCACTGCGTCTGTATGCAGCATGCATGCACTGAGGTTGATTGCAGTTCATTTGCTGTCAGCACTGTGATCCCAGATTATCTGTACACACACACCTCTCCTCCTGCTCAGTCACTGCCCCACTTTCTTTTCCAAGCAGGTCAGCGAGTAACCACTGGATCGTGTCCCTAAAATGCTACGAAGCTGACAACTGATGGTCTGAACACTAAATAGAAAGTATCTTTCAAGGCATCCCCAGAAATATCCAGAATTCTTCTTTTTTCTTTCAGTAAAACAGATGAAAATTTCTTGAGTCTGATGGTTGCATCTTTCACTCACAATTTTTTATGTGGCAGAAAACCATTGACTGTCTATTTGATGCATTTGCTCGTGTGCAGTTCCAGTCCTTTAAAATGTGCTTTTCCAGTGCTAACATTTTTACTCTTTATTCACTTGTGTGGTACAAACTTTTGCTATTGTTACAAATGCTTTTGCTCAGTTTTTGCTCTGTGTCTTATAATATTTCTGGATACTCCTTCCATTCCTTTGTCCTCTTTTATTTGCAGGTCTCCCAGCAAGCTGCCAAGTGTATTCCAGCCATGGTTTGTCCCGAGCTAACAGAGCAGATCCGTCGGGAGGTTGCGGCTTCTCTTCACCAGCGCAAGGGAGACTTCACCTGCTACTTCCTCACCGACCTGGTCACCTTCACCCTGCCTGCAGGTCGACACTGCATTTGCAAACCAAACAAATACGACCGAAGATATGAGCTCACTTTAACAACATGATACAAACAATAGGTGGCGCAGGCACATTCATGAATAACATTACATGAATTCCAGAGGCTGACAAAGTGTCTTGCCGGAACAAGGCGAACTTATAACTCCGCAGCTGAAGAAACACATTATCTCGCCATTCCCCGTGGCTTTCCGAGTGTGTATTAGAATGCCTGTTTTGTTTACTTGTGGTGTATGAAATTGCTTGTTGTTTGCATGCTGCAGAGATATAATGCCACGATTGTCCATTTTACACTGCCAGAACACAGAGGCTACCTCTGACTCACTGTTTCAGTATTGTTCTTGTATACTGAATATACTAGCCTGCCAGTTGTGCATTCTTCCTACTCATAGCAAAGCTGTTTTTAGTATTTTTGCGAACGTCTTTCAGTCGTATTGTTTACTGTTGTTTTTTTCTGATTAATTTTATTGCATTGCCTTTATGGCTAAGTTTTTTACTGAAACTAAGCTCAGGATTTTTGAAACAAAATATGTTCAGGACAATGTGAGCTTTGGCATCTGGCCACTATGGAAACTCATTCTGTTCACTTCCACAAAATCAATGCGTTCATTTATGCTAGCTAAAGAATACGCTTCTTTGTTGTGGTCAGAGCATGCAGTCAAAGATGTTGGTTGTTATGAAAGAACAAAACATGGTGGCTTGGTTTAAAATAAGCCAAGACAAAGAGATTTGTCTCAGTCTTTCACTCCACCTACGTGTTACAGGTAGACAAGGAAGAAAGGAATGCCTCTAGCAGACCATTTTGAAATGATTTCTTCTTAAGTCACTTAATCTCTGTTTTTTTTTTTTTTGGGTGATTTTTTTTTTTTTTCCCCAGACATCGAGGACCTGCCTCCAGCAGTTCAGGAAAAATTGTTTGATGAAGTGTTGGACCGAGACGTGCAAAAAGGTAAATCACACTGAGCTCTGTGTGTTAATGCAATTTCTTTCAGTCTATAAAGGAGAAAACAGATCCAACGATGGTTTGGCTATTTGGTAAACAGAGGGAGCCCTTTTACAACCAGTGTACTATATCGGGGAGGCTGCCCAGAGCTGGCAGGGTTATATTACTTGTATTTCCTCTCTTGCCAACACAGTTCTTACTGCCCCACTTGTCAAGCTGCCAAGCAATCTCTCTTTATTGTGTGCACCAGTTGCATCTGTGTTAATCAGCCTAATGAAGTCTCAGAGTTTTCTGTGATAGCCACTGAACGACTGCGTCTTTGTTCATCCTGCAGACACAAAAACGGATCTAAATACGTGGAAAAGGCCTCACTTTTTTTTCTTTTTTTTTTTTTTTTTTTTAACTTGTACATCTTGTTAAATCACCCAAATTGAATAAATCTTGTGCACTGAAGTCAGAACAGAAACCTTTATTTCAGCCTTTAGAGCTTTTCTGGTTGTGTTTTGTAAGGGTTGAAAGAGAACAGAAAACCTTTTTTTGACAAATGATTTTTACAAGAACATCTGACATTGGCTTAAACCTGTTCACCTGGACATGTAAAGACAATTTGAGTTCACATTGTACATTCCATTTAAAGAAAGGCGTAAAAATCCAGGAATTTAAGATTTCACAAAAGCAAAGTCACAGAAAGGAGGGAAAGATCATTCCTTAAGGGTTTGTGTAATTGTGTTCACAATTATTGATTGTCATATGGATTTAAAGTGGATTAAATCATGTAAATGTTGTTAAGCTATTTTTGTCTGTTCATCTACAAGCTGCAATTACATTTGCAGTCTGACCTTATTAAGAAGAGCTGTAACTTTCTTGTAGCATGTTTCGGCCATACAGTAACTATTTACATGTAGTAAGGCAGTATTTCCTGTATCTGTTGTATCGTAACTTCCAGACAGATTCATGATAACTCCGTGTCAATAGCTGCACTCAAGATTCTCCCCTTATAGAAAACGTAGATCACAGATACATAGACATTTTATCAATTTGTTTAACCTTTATCTAATTCCTTGAGACCTCTGTCTGTTTTTCAAGGGAAATCTGAAAGCAGCCAACACATTTAAAACCCAGCACAGAATAAAACACATAAAACTATGTAGTTAGTGTTTGCTGTTAAGAAACTTAGCAAGTTTAATTGAAGTGTAGTTTTGTAGAAATAAAATCAACCTTGGATGTTTTCCTCTGAAGGCCAGTGAGAGCCAGGGGACCAGATTAGAAAGAAAACAATGATCTGGGCTGGGGAATGAATTACAGATAAAACACAGGAAGAAATGACAAACAGTCGACGCAACTGAGCGAACCTGATGAAGCATGCATATAAACAGTAGAAAGTCCAAGAATTTAGGGAATCTGAGAACCAGAATCAGGTTACACAGAGAAACCTTTAGCAAAATAAGGTTTCAGCACTGAAGCTGTTCCTGCTTCCTATTTAGAACTTGAAGAAGAGTCTCCAATCATCAACTGGTCCCTGGAGCTCGGGACACGGTTGGACAGTCGACTGTATGCTCTGTGGAACCGCACAGCTGGCGATTGCCTCCTTGACTCCGTGCTGCAGGCGACGTGGGGCATCTATGACAAAGACTCAGTGCTCCGCAAGACTCTCCACGACAGTTTGCACGACTGCTCCCACTGGTGAGGCCTTCAGACTGAGCACTAGAAGGGTAGATTATTATGTAATAGTCCTATAAAACACAACCTTTGAAAAGTGGAGCTAATTTGCATCCAGTCTTGGGCGTATTCATACTGTATTTAACAGACTGTATTATATATCAGTAGAATGGAGCTTAGTTTAAAGAATATTATTTTTTGGTGTTTGGTTTTCTTTTCCCCTCTATATACCATAGACCCATCAAACAGGGTAATCCATCAGATGTTGAGGTAGTTATTAATCAACTAAGTTAATTATATTCAGCTCATATGAAGTTATGACACATGGCATATGACAAATTTTATCATGGATTTTTTTTTGTTTTTTTTTCTAAATTGATTTTTTTTTTTTTTTTTTTTTTTTTTTTAACAAAAAAATCTATTTCAAAATTGTGAAGCAGAAATTACAGAATTCGATTTTTAAATTTGATTTACCCACCCCTAGTGTAAAATGAGTGAAATTTACTAGCTTGTACTTAGGAATGTGTGTAAATATAAACAAAACCATGTGTTATTGCATTTAAAAAGTTTTGCTGGCATCACAGCTTGCATCGCAACATCCATATCTGCTCCTCATTTCCACAAATGAAGACACCTGTGACTGGTAGATGATTGAAAACATATGTATGATCATCTTCCGCGAATGTGCTGATCTGCTTAGTGAGAATGTCTTCTGAGCATACTGTTTCCCAAAACAAGGTCCTCCTAGATTTATAAATGATTGTAGATTTGTTTTGCAGAGATACTAACTGCACTAGAGCTATTCATGTGGGTTTTTGAGTTTGTAAGCTAAAAGGCAGATCAGGTATTTTCCAATCATCACAGAGCTTACTTTCTTTTTTTGTATTGTTTTATTGTTTAAATGCATTTTTGCATCATCTTATCTTTTTCTGTATTTATTTGTGGAAAGTTTCCTCGTGCGTAAAATAAGTTAAAGGTAGAGTATGTAAGATTTTCAATATTTTCAAAATAAATTAACTAAAAAAATAACTACAATCATAATTAGATAGTTTTTTTAAACATGTCGGTTCCAGTCTGTCCATATTTGATGCGTTATTAAATTACAAGTTTAATTAATGACAAAGACCCTTCTTGATGTTTTCTGACCAGTAAAAAAAAAACAGTACTATTTTCCACCAGTAGGGTGAGTATAAGCCCATTTATTGCAGAGTGGCTCTGAGCTACAGCTCAGAAGCAGTTAGGAAAATACATAAATGAATGTTTTATTTTTTTCTTACTCACTTAAACATTAATTTATGTTATTAAAATGACTTCTGCTTCCTCTGACTTGGAAGTCAGGAATAAATTAAAAACAAGTGTTCCTTTTCACAAAAATCAGTTCTAAGTACATGCAGTAGAGGCTTTAAGTTTCCACATACATCTAAATTGCGTGCAGACTCGCATTTGGCTTCAAAGTTTTTTATTATGGACGACTAAACATTGAAACCACATTTTAAAATGTTGAACTGTGCACATAAGTCCTTCCCCACACTGAAGCTCAAATCTCCAACGGAGGGAACAACAAAACATTTTTTCCATAGAGGACTTAACCTAATTTCACATGAATATGCCGTCCCACTGTGACTCATGTTCGTTTCAATAAACTGGGTGGTTTTCAGAGTAAAAGACCACTTCGAAATAATAAGCTATTGCCAGCCTAAAGAGTAACAGAGAAAGGAGGAATGCAGTCAATAGCAGTCACACGCCTTTCTGCACACAGGTCAAATAATGTCAAGGACTAAGCAGTTTGTGTGTGTGTGTGTGTGTGTGTGTGTGTGTGTGTGTGTGTGTGTGCAGGTTTTACTCACGCTGGAAGGAGTGGGAGTCTTGGTATTCCCAGAGCTTTGGGCTGCACTTCTCCCTCCGAGAGGAGCAGTGGCAGGAAGACTGGGCTTTCATTCTATCTCTTGCCAGCCAGGTACACGTGCTCAACTGCAAACACTCATATTAGCACAGGAGGACAGAAGCCTCTTGTGCTTAAAATGTGACACGCTAACGATGCATGACTTATTCAAGAAATTTTACTGCCCCTACTCTGGTGGAAGTTGTCTTTAATGCCCTGGGAAAGTGCATCCTGCCTGTCATCAGTTATACGTGACCTCACTGACTAAGTATTTGGGTGGGTTTGTTATTAAATCTGGGTGTGAAAGTTCTGTAGTTGTGTGTTTTTCATGATGGGAGTATTCTAGAAGAACTTGGCAGCATTAGGGAGTCGTCTCTTTGCAGTTTCACCGACTTTAGCCTCTAACGGTTTTCTCCCTTTTTGTGGTTTTCATTCTACAGCCAGGATCCAGCCTGGAGCAGACCCACATTTTTGTTCTTGCACACATACTTCGTAGGCCTATTATCGTCTACGGAGTGAAGTATTACAAAAGTTTCCGTGGAGAAACACTTGGGTACACCCGTTTTCAAGGTGAGCAGTTTGCCAGCTCTGTAAGTTCATGTCGTTTTTGGCGAAATATCGATCAGTTTTGAGTACAGCTCCATGCCGGCGGGTGCTGAAGAACGAGACTTCCTTTGTGAAATAGCTGCAGCCTACATGCGTCTGCATTGCTGACATAGCAGACATAACTGCCCGTGTGATGCACCAGTAATCGCTAGTCGCTGCATGTACCAGTATTGTGCATTTATTTTTTGCACTTTGTGGACTCAAAAACACACAAACAACAAATGAGACTGTCAGGGGAGCATGGTATTGTAATGCAGGAAACTGTTAAAGGAGGATGCAGCTGAATGCATTTAAACCAGGAAAAGTACAAGTCAGACAAGCCTGCAAGTGTTGAGAGCGGCGTCCACCTTCACCACGAGCAGTAAAAACAGTCTGGAATCAATTTGCTTCCTGAGTGATGCTGTGCAGAGGATGATGAAAGTGCTCTTTGAGGGGCCAACTGCTTGTGGTAAAGCCTGCCTGATGGATCAGTGATTTACTGCTGCCAAGGCCCGATGTAAAACACACAGGGGCTGCGCTTATATGCGCCTACAGGAGCCACTGCTGGGGAGGGTGTTCAGTCGACGCGGATGACCAAGTGAACCCATTAAAAGCAGAGTGGTTACTGGGAGAGTAGCTAAACAGAAACTTCTAAATCATAGTGCCACAAAGACATTCACGGGATGTGGGGGCTGCTTTGCTTTGAGTTTTCTGTGTGTAGAGGAGGCACTAACTCTATTTATTCAAGCAATAAAAATAGTGGGTTAATTGTT
This sequence comes from Telmatherina bonti, assembly GCF_933228915.1. Lineage (NCBI taxonomy): Eukaryota > Metazoa > Chordata > Actinopteri > Atheriniformes > Telmatherinidae > Telmatherina > Telmatherina bonti. The sequence continues at coordinate 30,052,190 of NC_136629.1, read as the reverse complement.
CAACTTTAATTCTGAAAGAAGAAAGTTTGATCACGGAATTAAATGTCAATTAAAACCACAGTGCAGTGGTTTTCAAGTAATGGGCCTGTTATTGACTTAGCATTAAGAATTGCTGCCCCCTCTGTTTAATTATGATCCCTTCAATGTTTTTCTGCCATATTTGTTGGCTTTACTTTTGTATTTTCATTATAAATGTATTCCAGGAACACACGCTGCATAATAAGGTGAAGTGAAGAGAAGTATGTTGTTTGAGGTTAATAATCATTTTTCCTGAATTACTGCGAGATTATAACCAGAAACTTGGAGGAATAAATCCTAAGAGGCGCATTTAAACAAATGAATAACTCCCAAAATACTTAATTCATTTATTTAGTCATATTTTTCCAACCAGAAAGTCTGTGAGTTTTTTTGGTCTCAGTTTCTTATCAAATCCATCTGTTGCATTGAAATCAGTGTTTTTTTTTAACAAGAATATCACCCAAACAGAGGTAAATATAATCACAGACCAAGTTATTGATGATAAAAATTAAAATTCATCACTTTAATGTCAAAAGAAAAAGCTGCTTTTGTTGTAACTGATTAACTTTGCTGTTATCTTAAGATACATCGGTTTGTTTTCCTGTGTGATGGCTTGATATATTTTGAATATATTGTTCACCAGCAAGTGTGCATTAGTCTGATGTGGAGAAGAGTTGCAAACAGTATCACTCATGTAGAACTTGATTTAGCTGCGAGAGCAAGGTGATGAGATAATGAGCTTATTGTGGAGGAAGAAGCTTTCTTCTCTTGTCAGTGATGGAAACATTTACTGTTGAGTTAACAAATAAAAATGAATTAAAGGCAGTTTTTATTTATAATATCAGGGGTGGCCAACTCCGGTCCTCGTGGTAACTCCGGTCCTGCAGATGTTAGGAGTTTCCCTGCTGCAACACGCCTGACTCAAATCAACGGCTAATTAGCAGATTTGTGTAGAGTTTGATGTCAAGCTCCGCACCAGTCTGCTAATAGGTCTGATGTGTGTCAGGTGTGTTGCAGCGAGGAAACTCCTAACATCTGCAGGACTGGAGTTACCACGAGGACTGGAGTGGCCCACCCCTGTGTTTTATTAAGATTCAACATTTCTTCCCTTAACTTGCTCTGCTTTAGTGATTTAGATTTTTTATATAAAGGCAGAATATATTTAGTTTGGAAACGATCCATTTGCCTCCTTCCCCCTCCAGGTGTGTACTTACCCCTGTTGTGGGAGCAGAGTTTCTGCTGGAAGAGTCCAATCGCCCTGGGCTACACGCGGGGCCACTTCTCAGCGCTGGTGGCCATGGAGAACGATGGCTTCGACAATCGCGGCGCGGGCGCCAACCTCAACACAGACGATGACGTGACGGTGACGTTCCTGCCGCTGGTGGACAGCGAGAGGAAGCTGCTTCATATTCACTTCCTCTCAGCTCAGGAAGTAAGGCGCCGCCCGGAGCTGAATGACATTTGAAATGTTTAAGAGATGCAGAGACTGAGAGCAGCTGATGATCTCCTCCTCCTCCTCCTTCTCTTTCTTCTTCTTCTGCTTCTTCTTCTCCTTCTCCTCCTCCTCCTCTTCTTCAGATGGGGAATGAAGAGCAGCAGGAGAAGCTCCTGCGGGAGTGGCTGGACTGCTGCGTGACGGAGGGCGGCATTCTGGTGGCCCTTCAGAAAAGCTCCCGCCGCCGCAACCACCCGCTCGTCACCCAAATGATGGAGAAGTGGCTGGACGGCTACCGGCAGATCCGCCCATGCGCCTCCTTGTCCGACGGCGAAGAGGAAGAGGACGACGATGACGAGTGACAAAACGGAAGCTGAGGGAGGTGGTCTGCAAGGGGCCAGGACTCCTCCTCCTTCTTCTCCCTTTCTTACCTTATTTTTTTTTTAATTTGATTTAATTTTTCTTTGCATTGTTTCTCTTTCCTGACACGGACAAACTGTGAAAACCTTCAGCAGAGGACAGGCCCCACCCCCTCCCTCCCTCCCTCCCTCCATCAGCACCTCCAAACTGACAGAAAACCCGGCTGCTCCTCAGCCACACGGAGGCTCTCTGTTGTATTCCTACAGACATTCAACACTTCAGTCAGACCAACCTGAGACTGGCAGAGAATTGAAGAGAGAACAAAGGTTTACGAAGGCAATTAATCATTTGATTTGGTTTGAGTTTCAAATGTAAAGATATATTTAAAGAAAAAACAAAACTTTATCCATAGATGTAACTGCATGCGGTCGTTCAGAGAAAAAAAAAAAAGTTAAAGGAAATATACCAGCATTGAATCAAACCAACACTTTATATCTGTTCAGTGTGGGCACTGACAAAAGCACACTTCCAAACTGATCTTGTAAAGTTTTTCCAGCCGTAAAATAAAAGTTGGCTCGTTCTGCATTTACTTGTTTTTGAAAGGCAGGAAAAAAAAGCCAAGAAATCCTATCTTCAGAAAACCAGAGATTGTGTAATAATAAACAAGTTTAATCCTTAATACTAAGCACTGCACATATATTAAAACGTTTCTTTACAAATACACTATCATTGCTTGAATTCAGATCGTATATGAAGCTCTTTAAAAGGGAGATTTGCCCTTCACTCTTCACCAAGGTTCTAGCACACTAACGTTCATGTTGGATATTTGGTTTACTTTTTACAGACTGATTGAACTGAGAAGTTGTGTGTGTGTGTGTGTGTTTTTTTCTTTGAATTTATTATGCATATTTATTGTTTGGGAACTTATGAGTTAATGAGAGATCTCTGTATATTTTTCTCTTTTTTTTTTTTGTGGTTTTAATTATTTACTCAAATCTTGATGAAGACAGACGATGCACAGAAACACTGTTGCTGTGATGAAAGAACCAATCATGAACATCAGTGGAAAGTTTACCTAACTTGTTGCATGGGATTTAGTACCTCATCTGGACGCTTAAAATCTGGTGCTTTTTATTTGTTGGCGGAGGAGTAGGCAACAGCAAGACACATTTAATGTCAGCATAAAAAACCCCCAAGTCACACTTGTCTAAACTTTGTCTTCTACTTCCTGTTTGTCCCTTTGTTCCTTGTTGTCAAGCTTCACCCCTGTGGTACAAATTGGTTCACCTTCCTCTCCAAAGCCTGATTGTTGTCTACACATATTTTTTAATGAAAGTTGTTGTAGAAAATTGCAACATATAAAACCAAAGCTGACAATGAGAAGAAAAAAAAAGGAGTTTTTTTGGTTTTTTTTTATTATTTTTTGCTGTGAATGTTTGCATTTTCTTATTTCCCGCCATTGCGTACTGTAACCTTTCGTGTTTCATTTATGTCCTACATGTTTTGAGCATCACCTATATGTTGCTTTGTATTTATGCAATAGTTGCAGTTGTGACTATAATGGTTTGTGGATTTAGGCCTGATTTCACTAAACAGAGTGTAATGCAAAGAACAGGCAAAATATGGGGGAAAAAAATAAAGGAAACCCTTTTTTGAATGTCCAAATAAAACAGTTTCCGGTTTGTTCATTTCATTGTAAATCAATATAATCTAATTCACAATCATGTCAGTGGATTTATTTGAATGCATTTTAACTTGTATACCAACTAAATAATTCAGAAACTTTTTGAAGCTTTAGATTTTTGCCTACATAATTTTCTGTTTTGGCTTGCAGCTCCCTCTAGTGGATTTGACATAATTACAGAAAGTCAACTAAAGGGCACAGATGCGTTTGGAGCCTCAAGCCTCGGAGCTCTTTGTTTTAATCTAATTAACTGTAACCCTGATACCTGATTCAGACTGTTGGTTTGAGTCAGTTGTGTTGCAGCAAACTTCTAAAAACCTGCAGGATCAGGATTTAGGATAGCTGCTTTAACCTCTTTTATCACTAATATTTGACATACTGATTTGTTACATAATTATATTTACTCTTTTGTTTGATATTATTTTCTAATACCTGAAACCCTGAATTTCATTAAGTAGGTTCAGAAGATGGATGGATGAGTATTCTGATATATGATTGAATAAGAGAAATGAAAAGAAAATAACCTACTATATAACTTTGAACAAAAAAAAGCTCAACTCGTTTTCAGTTTTCCATGAGTTAAAATAGATCATGCTTACAAATAAATGCCACATTGACAGTTACATACAAATAAATACATCTGGATGATCTGTATGTACATAGTTTACCCTAAAACTTTACCAGATGCTGTTTTTAGCTCAAAACTTATATATTTTGAAGGAATGAATGGATACATCTGCAACTGCTCGTTCAGATGACTTGGAGGTACATATTAAGTATTTCAGATTAAATAAAAAAAAAAAGTCACATTTGATTCCCCACATAAGAAGATAAGGGACAAATAAGATTCATTAGAAATCCCTACAAATGTTTTTAATAAGGATGTTTTTGGTAATACATGTCATTTAGGGATGTTTACAGTAATTTTACAAGCAAAAAAATCTTTAGGATAGTCATGCGTCTTTCAGAGCATTCTGGTGTGATAGCTTTGTAGTGCAGCATTCAGTTTTATTTACTAATAACTATAATGTTCATAATTAGCATCATATGTGGACATAAAAGTGTGCTGTTACCAATTTTTAAAAATTAAAATGTGAAGTATCCTTTTCCATTTTATGTATTTTTAAAAAAAATTTTTTTTTTATCTGTGAGCTGTTTGAAAGGCTTGATATTTCATTCAGTTTTCTGTCTCGACCATTTGTTTCAAGCATGTGACCAGTAGTTAGGTTATTTAACCTCACCCACCACCAAACCCACTCAAATCTGTCTCTGCACACATTTAATCCAATTCGCTGGGCTCAGTTTAGCTAGCAGACTTGGAGTTGTATTGCCATAACCATAAAAATAATATAAAAAATTTTTTTAAAAAGTTGAATCTCCATCTGATCGCCGGTTTTCAGGTTGAGGCTCGCTGTTTGTCATATTTCTTCTACAGGAGACATGTAATCTTCATAATGATCACTCTCCAGGCAAAGACTGTGCAATGCTGCTGCTCATGAATTAAATCAAAACCCCTTTGCACTCATTGGAGCTTATACGGCGCAAATACATTTAATATAAACTTTGCATAAACATCCCTCAATTTACTATGACATAAAAAAGCTGATCACTACTTGCAATCTCTGATAAAGGTTTATGCATCTGTTGTTACAGTGGAAATAAAAACCCCTGCAGATAAATTGGCATGCATTACTCAGAATTTTAACAAGCCAATCAAAGGCTCTGTAAAATTTATAGAAGCTAAAGAAATGCTTCCTAATTTCATTTGCATCACAGGAAATGTAACTGGTCCTGATGTCTAACATAGGTTGAGTCAAGTCAGCTGGACTGGATTTAGTTTAAAAAAAACAAAACATTTTACTATTATTCAGAAGAGCTTCATCGGTTCTGATGGAAGTAATCCATGTGGATGTGGCGTACAACAGATAAACTATTGTCAATCGTTTCACTTGAGGCTAAGTGTGAATAGATGTCAATCTCCTTGGGATAACTGAAAAATGTGAAGTGTTTCCAGCTAAATGTTTAATCTTAATGATAAAAGACACTTTAAAAAACTTCAATTGAGTCTTAACTCTCATAGAGGGCCATGAAGTGAACTGGTTTCACTGGTTACATAAAGCTTCAGCATGTAAGTCAGTCTTAAAACTCTTTAAAAAAAACTCTTAAAACAGTCTCTATTGTTGTTCAATCACTTTACTGAAATAATTGTTTTCATTCTCTTAGAACAAGCCATGTAAATAATGACGCTCTGGATCCACATGCATGGAAGCTGTGGATTACCATTTATACTATGGTGTCTCTGAATGGACAAAAATCCCCATGCATGATGTGAGAAACCTCTTACTTTGAGTTTACAACTGCCCTTTGTGTAATATGTGCTGGAGCAGGGCTCCTCAACTTAGTCCTACAAGGACTGCAGTTCTACAGGTTTTCAGTTTGTCCCTGCTTCAACACACCCAAATGAAATGGATCCAACAGGCAATGAAGTTTTGCACAGCGACTCGATAATCCGAGTCAGGTGTGTTTGGGGTTAAGTAACACCAGTCACCTGTAGTGCTTGCAATGCCCTTCTTTACCACTAGATGTCAGTCATTTTTACACACATTTTTCACCTGTAAGTGAAATCTCTCACAACTGGATTGGAGCCCCATATTCAATTAACTAAACCCAGTCCAGTGGATTTGACTTAACTGGTATTGGAACCAGAAAATGTAGCAAAAAATTGTGCAAAATGAGATGAGACAAAGATTGATATAATACTGTGAACACGTAGCAGGATCGGATGTTTAAATTCACATTTTAGATGATTTTTTTTTTAAGTTCTTTAAAATTACTTTACCAAGAAAAAAGAAAATTATAAAAAAAAAAAAAAAAAACCTTCAAACACACAAAAAAAAAAAGGCCAACCCAGCATCATCAATCAGAACAGTAAGTCTTATTTATTGGTTCCAGCTGCACTGTATGCTATATGTTCACCTTGTACGAGAAACAAATACAAATACTCACACTAAAAACCAAACAATCTGCTAGCAGCCGCCTCTTGCTGACGTCACGGTGCTGAAGGGATGGATGTGGCTGCCGTTTGTTCGCAGAGCCACAGCTGGCTCTCATTAGAGCAGAGAAACAAAGAACTATGAGGGGGCGGGCGGGCGGGTCACATAAGACTACGGTTATATGAACATTTAACAAGGCAATACAAATCTAACAGGAGTGAAAAACATCAAAAAAATGTACATTTTGATATATAAAAAATACCACAATGAAGACAGACATGAAAAGCAGTAATCCAGAATTGTTTTTTTTTTTTTTTTAAAGTTTGTTTTCTGTTCAGATTTTCTGTTAATTTTTTTTTTTCCTGAGTCAGTAAGAGATTTCCTGTTTTTCTTTACCCAAACACTTTCATATCACACATGCTTTTTGCTGCCGTGTAAATCTAAGTTCCTCTGAATGTCGACAGATAACACAGACAATATTCGGTTCATGAAAATAAGCAAAACTCAGCTGCACCTCGGTTCAGCAGCCATAAAGGTTACAACAGCTAGATGCAACTGAGATTTCACACTCAAACATACAATGTCTAACCATTAATAGCAGTTCTTTTTCTCTTCTTAGTTCCTCTTTATTTGTTTTTAAAAGGGCCATTTCTACTTCATGTTCTCAAATATTCGTCCACAACTGCTGCCCCCACATCTTGTCTTTACATTCAGGGTTCCCCCAGGTGCAACTGAACAGACAGGATCAAAGACAGAGTCCCAGACTTTCCTCTTCTTCTAAATATGACTGTAAATCCATTCATTGTCACACACCAGAGAACAGAAAAACTTGAACAGAAAAGAGGAAAGAAAACGAAACACAAAACTAAGTTAAATGAGAGATGTTTGTACAGAAACTGAGTGGAAAAAAAAAAAGGAGGATTGATGGGTTGTTCTTTAAACCAGGGAGGGCGGGTCAGGTGTCCATCCTGCGTCTGGTTCCTGGCAATGTGTCCTAGAAGTCAGGAGGAATTTCGCTAAAATATGCACGATAGTAAAACATATGAGGGAGAGTATCGCTTAGTGAAGAACAGAAACAGACACAGAAGGAGGAGAAATTTCTTCTGCGCATGAGTTTAACGGTCAGTCCCATCTCAGTGTGGCAGCTCAGGTGTGTTCTAACATCCACTGTCCTCACCTGGGCTTAGTGGTTTTATACAAAAAGAAAAAAAAAAAAAGTGTGAAACATCGCCTGGCAGGCAGTCTGCTGGTAGGTCCGGATGGCTGAAGTCAAGTGTACGGTTGGAGGGGTTGACTCTCGAGGTTCTTTTGTAGACACTGATTTTAAGCTCCTTTGCTCGGCTACAGCAGCAGTCCTTCTACGGCTCAGTCATGTGCTCTCTCATGGGGTCGCCGTGTTTGGAGGGTTGGTTGGGGGAGGTTGCCTGTGACGGATGGGTGCCAGGGGGCAGGGTGTGGGAGATGGGCACTCCCCCGGGAACCAACCCTTCCATAGGTCCGGGAGTCCCACCGGGGGCGACGCCCATCATGCCAGGGGGGAATCTGAAGAGGCGATGACGATCAACACAAACAAGGAGGAAACTCATTAGAAAGTTAGTAGAATAAAACATTGTGAATGTAAATGATGCTAATTTATGTCTGAAATGCGATTTTTGCAAATAAAATATAGTCCAATCACATCATTCATGTGTTTAAAAACCCTGGTAAGTAATTAATGCCAATTTCAAAACAATAAGAAACTCAAAAACAAATAGATTTGGGAATGCAAAATCAGGCTGTAAAAAAATTCCTTTCTACATATTTGGCTTTTTCCCACCAAAGTGTCTCCAGATGTTTGAGCGATTCGATCTTAAAAGCCAAAAGTTTCATGTTTTGAAACTAAAACATGAAAACTAAAACAGCTTTAATAATACAGATGGTTTTATATGGAGTCAATTTTGGGGTCTTTTTAAAAAAAAAAAAAGAAAAAGAAAATAAAAGCAAAACGAATATGATGAAATAAGTCTCGCATCAGAGTTAGTCACAGATTAATATATCCCCATTTCCACTTCAGCTAAGCTGCTTCAAGGGTGAAAATCTTTACAAATAAATGGTGGAAGTGACTAAATGTGCCCGGAAGAGTCCTAAAATTCAATGCAGTCATTTATCTGCTGAGGAAAATTCATTTAGAAAAGTTTTTAGATTTATTTTCACCATCAAGTGTATTTTTTTTTTTCCATTTCAGAATATCTTGTTGTGCAATTCCTTAAAAAGACTGAAGTTTTTTTTTTTCCTTAAGAGCCTTAAACCATCCCGTTCTCCACCCAGTGACACAACTCCACATCCACCCAGTACATATCGAAAAATAGAGCAACAACAAAATGTCCAACATGACAGTGATCCTAATGCTATGTTGAGTTGAGGAGAGGTGGGGTGGGGCTGTGGGGAGCTGGGGGAGTTGATGGGATGCTGAGTGGGTTGGGTAGAGTTACAGGACGTGTGAGTTAGAGAGTGAAAAGGGAAAAGGCAGCAGAAGTCAGTGGGGTTTTTTTTATTTTCATTAATGATGTTATTTGCCCCAGCCTGCTGGCCAGCAGCAGCGGAATTCATTTACCTGCTTGAGAATTAGGTATATAATTTGTCCTGCATTCCCCCCGTTGCTATGGCCTGTACCATGGTTTGGTTCACTCGGCTGTGTGAGAGAAGCAGTTCAGTCTGGTTGAGACAGTAGAACGACTAAGAAATGAAGAGCCTAAACTTAACATGGGATAAACTCCTTTGGGCCAATTCTTTTGCTACTTTACCCCCCCCCCCCCCCCCCCCACACACACACACACCAAAAAACTAGATCCAAAGTTGCAAACACATATACAAACACTTATAACTATCCCTCCCCAATGAGCTAAGTGTCACTACTGCAGGTGTTTAGATGGTCCAGGTGATCCCAGCGCGCTGCAGAGTGCACATAAATCTCCTACCTGTAAGCAGCACCATTGATTTCAGGGTGAACTTGAGGCTGCTGCTGCTCAATCATCCCCCAGGGTGCAGTGGTAACAAAGAACTCTTTGTTGACGCAGTTTCGCAGGCTGTCGGGAATACGGCCTGAGTCGGGGGATGATCAGACGTTAGTGAGACGAGAAATCAAAACGCTTAACGTCATGCACCCCTAAACATGCGTCCATACCAGTGATGGCTCGGCGGATTTCGGTGGCAGCGGCCTCTCTCATCTCCAGCGATGCCTGCTCACTGTACCAGGCAGTGTGGGGGGTGCAGATTAAGTTGGGGGCATCCTTCAGGGGACCCTGGGAAAAACTGCTCAGCGGCAAAAAGAAGAAGGTGATTTACGAGATGCGAGAAAGAGAAAAGAAGAAGCGAGATGATATTAGAAGGTGGAGGCACCTGAACGGCTCGGACTCATGGACATCAAGGGCGGCGCCGCGTATCCTGCCTTCCTTCAGGGCCTGAGCCAGAGCTTTCTCATCTACAAGACCTCCCCGAGCAGAGTTGACCAGGAAAGCACCTTGGCGCATCTACACACACAAAACAAACAGCAAAGTGCTTTTAAAATACTAAAAGTTTTTTTTTTTTTTTCTTTAAAGAAATACATGTTAATGATTTTCAGTCCCTCGATCTCTCTCCTTTTGGTCCTCCAGGTGGCAGCAGAGACTGTAAGAAGACTAAGCAGACACGCAGTTGCAGCAGATTTGCAGTCATCTCAGACACATTTATGCATGCAGAAATATTAAAAGGGACATGTGTCATGCAGATAAAAAAAAAAAAAGAAAAAAAAAAAGCTGCATATAAAATGAAACCTCTCGGTGCTAAATTGCATTATGTGGTTAGCTTAGCCGCCGTTTCATTAAGGCTTGCACATCTGGCCTGGCGGCCTACACGGCTGGCAGCTGCAGACTGGCTGGCCAGTAGCATTCCTTGGCTTGTAACTGGGAGCCTCTAATAGGTGTGGCACAGTGCTCAGAATGTGCATGCGAACAAACATGTTACTGGCAGAGCAGGGAAATGCTTACAACTGCTGACAAAAGCTTGTCGTTCTCCACTTTCTACACATATGGAAGTTGGATCAGGTTACATGTCTATTTTCCAACTTGAAAGTCTCTACGCTTGGACTCATTTCAGTGAAGAGCGGTTTAACTGCATGATCCTACACCCACACACACTTTGGCAATGTTTGGGTCACATTGACCTGAAAGTTAGGAAAGGACAGGAACAATGTATTATATCCACCCCCACATGTTCTGAGCACCAATTCCTGTCTTGCATTTCCTTGTTACCAGCATCTTTACTTATCAAAAGGTTGTTTAAACGGCCTGAAACTGCAAGCTGGCAGCGAAGGAGCACCAGGAGGAAAAACATACCAGTGGCTGGTTAACTAACAGCTTTAATAAATTACCACCCGATCTTCATACGAGATACTCTATTTTCCATCGCCTGAGGCTCAAAGTGAGACAGATGATTGGTCAAGCTTCCTCTGCATCAAAGATGCCCCCACCTGTTTGATGGTGAAGTCGTTGATGAGGTGGTGGTTGTGTTCGTTCAGGTTGCAGTGCAGGGACACGCAGTCGCTCTGGTAGAGCAGGTCCTGCAGCGTGTAGACGCGCTGAACTCCCAGCGAGCGCTCCAAGCCGTCCTGGAGGTAGGGGTCATAGAAGATGACGTTGAAACCGAATGCCTTGGCGCGCATGGCCACCGCCTGGCCTGAGCGGCCTGAGGGAGAGAAAGATGGGCAGAAAGAAACTAAGTGGTATAAAAATGAAACTGAACCCAACATTAGTTTGTTTTAAACCAGCCTGAGCTGTACGTGGCGTTGCGGTTCACCGCAACCAAACAAACCCATTGGCTTTTTGCTGGTTTTGCAAAAGCCGTTGCAGTATGATTACGTAACTTAATCACATCTACATTTAAGAAGCGAGCCAGAAAGTCCTCATACTGTTGATGATGAGAATTCACTAAACAAAAAAACACTCTGAACCAAAGTTGGTTATTTGTCTGTGACTTTGGAATTAATGTGTCTGATTTCTTCAACTGCATCACAAAGATTTAATCTTTTCTTTTTCTTTTTGGATGGTAATTGTTATTTTATTTATTCTTTTTTTTTTTTTTTTACTTTTATTTTTTTTGTTTGTTTTGAATATTGTCACTACTCCACTTATGTCTTGTTCTATTGAAGTATTGTAGTAGTTTATATTGTTTTTTGCGAATACTGTAACTTTAGCAGCTTAAACACGCCTGTCTTTTCTCTCTCTCTTTTTCTCCCTTCATCTTGTTTTTTTTCTCCTCCCCTGCCCGGTCCAGCACGGCCATATCAAGACTGACGGTGATTACAAAATTAAAAATAAATAAATAATTATATTCAGATTATCAAGGGCAGCCATATACATGAGATGTCTCCCTTGACAGAGCAAATCTGTCTGGCCAAAATATGGCACGCAGATTGCTGTTCTGTATGCTGAGATGCTGGACAGGGCAGGTTTAGAAAGAAAAAAAAAAGAAAAAAAAGAAAGATTTAATCTTTTCTTATAGCAACTGATGTAGTATTTCCTCACCTCTACTCATTCACCTCCCCCCTGGAGTCTCCCCGAGGAGGCACTCACTGAAAACCTTCGCAATTAATGAAGCGCATCTATTTTCATAATAAAGACCTTTGTTTACACCAGTGTTTTTTCAACCACTGTGCCGTGGCACACTAGTGTGCTGCGAGAGATTATCAGGTGGGTCCTGAGAAATGACCCAATTTCACCTTATTGGTCAAAAAAGCAGCTCTGTGTTCATCCAAACAGGCCCCGGTGAAAGATAATAAAAATCCTTCTTCTTGTGTTTATCTGATTTCTACTTAAGAGGCTTTGATTTGATGGACTTTATATTAATAATATGGACTTTACAAAAAAAAACAAAACAAAAACATTTTGGTTTGTGGTGTGCATTGGCTCAAAAAAGGTTGAAAAACACTGGTTTACACTGAGGAAAGCGTATTTAAGCACATGACCATGTGAATTTAAAAAAAAAAAACATAAAATAAAAATCTCTAAATTTATTTGGTGATTTTTTTTATTTTTATTAGGGTTAAAGTAATTTAAACTCTTTTTGTTTAACAGCTGAAGGTAAATTATGCTGCATGTGTTGTTTAGAGACCAACTAAGGAAAATATTTCAACGTTTTTAAAAGAAATACTGAATTTCCGTTTTTAGTTTGTAATGTTTCATTGCAACTGGATGTAATCAGTCCATCAGAATAACATTGTAGGCTAAGGAGCGGAGGTGTGTAACATGACTCGCTGATCCAAACAGGAAGTTATTGTTCTCTTGACCTTTCAGTATCTGTCAGGTATCTGGCTTTATGTCAGCAACTTGCAAAGCAACATTTGGATTGTGCAGTGTATGCAGGGAATGTGTTTCTGTCAACATATTAAACATAAGCGCTATATGTACTTCATGTTTCATTAGTTACCGGAGTGTCTGCTGCCTAAATTAAACCCTTATTCTTGAAATTGATGCATAAGAGGCAAAAATTAGTGCAATGAAAATGAATCAGAGTAAAGAAAATGAAGCATCTTCATAAGGGGAGGACTATAAAATGAAGTCAAGCTTAGTCAGGTGACTATAACTTTAAAAACCTCAAACAAGGTTCTCACCGAATCCGATGAGGCCGAGCGTCTCCCCTCGGATTCTGGCGGCTCCCGACGCCACCTCCCGGATCTGCTCCACGCTCTGAACTCGCGTGCCCTCCCGGAGAGCCTGGTACAGCCAGGTGTTTCGTCGGTACAGGTTAAGGATGTGACAAAGTGTTGAGTCTGCCGTTTCCTCTACAGCTGCTGAGGGAATATTACACACTGCGATGCCTGGAGGAGGAGGAGGAGGAGGAGGAGGAGGAAAAAAGTTGGGCAAAAGACTAAAAAAATAATAAAGAAGCTCAAAGGAGACAACTTTAGCAACAACATTTATTTGTTTTAGCATCAGGCAAAAAAAAAAAAAAATCAATAAGGGAGGATAAGTAAAGGAAACCCATGCCAGCATCGTGACATGTGACAGTGACAGTAATTAGGATATCACACTAAATCCTGCTCTCATACCAAACATATGCCGAAGGGGCCAAATGGGAATCAGAGGGAGAATTTCGCATGAGCTGGAGCATCTGTTTTGAATGTGCAATCAGTTCCATTACCTCTTCTGTTTGCAGTTAATAAATAATTCCTGCTACATATGTTGTTTATGTTGAGTCAATATAAGGAGCAGAGTTTGGGTTGGCCCCGAAGAAAAGGATGCACTGCCCTGATCCATAATGCATACTTTCTCCTCCTGTTGATTTATTATTCATTTCTTCACGTCGGGGCGAATAGTTGAGCCATATGGGCAGATACGACTCCTTTTATTCATTATTCTTGGCATATCATTACCGTCTGCTTATGAACGGCCTCGCTCTCTGCATCTATAATCTGCCTCTTTTTGTCTCTGTGTGTGTGTGTGTGTGTCCCCCACCCCACCGACCCCTCCCAGCCTTACCGAGCTCCCCGGCAGCCTTGATGTCGATGTTGTCGTAGCCGCTGCCGATGCGTATGATGATGCGCAGCGCCTTGAACTTCTCCAAGTCCTCTCTGGTCAGGGTGATGGTGTGGTACATCATGGCACCTACGGCCTCGTTCAGCACCTGAGGGGCATCCGAGTGGATCTCATTCATCAGCAGTCATTCGTGCCAGAGCTAAATAAAAACATTTAGGTAATAAAACACATTATCACCGCTGCTTTTGATCATTATCACCCCCTGCGCTGATATTCAGCGGCACGTACGAGCGACTTGTTGCAGCCACTGTGAATAAAAGTGCTTTCACCGTCTTCCATTTTCCAGGACCCAAGTTAATGTTAGCTGTTCTTCATCTAAATGCAAATGGATTGTTTATGTGTGCTCTAAAATATGAGTGGTTGTCTGTGCATTTACTGTATAATGAGTGCTTGCAAAAGCTGGTTTTTGTCACAATCCATTAATTCAGACTGTATGCAAACAAGGTTAGAGTGAGTGCACGCAGGACAATAAAGCAGACTGACAGCTGCTGAGAAAGCCAGAGAGCGTAAACAAGTAGCTGCTGAGAGCCAAGGCCGTTAAATAACAGTTTTAAATTCACAACCCGCTAACAGAATTAACCTACCCGAGCCAGATTAGCATAGCCATGAATTTCCACATAACGTTTTTATTGGAGTTAGATGTAGCGGGAGCTGGATGCTAAACTCAAGGTTAAAGCTCTCCTCGTGCGTTAAGGTCATTACTTGAGCGAAGCAGGGTGGCTGCAGGCTTGGCTGGAAAACGACAGCGAATGGCAGCATACTCTTAATCAGCAGGAATATAAACTGAGAGCAAGTTTACATAAGGTGGAAAAACTGAGCAAATGGATTTTTGTGCTGTGATAATTAGTAGTTGGGATAAAAGTGCTCTTCTGCAACTACAGCTGGCATGCCATCTTGCATGGGCACCTTCGCATCGTGTTATGCCGAGGATTTAAGAGAGGGGGGATTGCTGCAGAGAGAAATCTGCGTGCAGATAAACCGTACGATTTGTTTATTGATGAGACTGAGCTGAACCTTTTTTTTTTTTTCCTTTCTTCTTCTTTTTTTTTTTAAACTCAGGAGTGAGCCGGGTTTGCCGTGTCTGTGCACTTTGGGTCTTGCTGATTAGCTTAGCAAAGCTAATAATTTCTCTGCTGAAGCTCAGAGATACAGCTTGTTAATTAGTTTACTTCCAGGGCTATGTTATTAGCTTTCAGCTGAGCCAAGCTATGTTTCATGATGCCAAGTTAATCACCTGCTGGCGCCAGAGTCATACAGGCATTAGAGGAACGCCACTACTACCAAGGATTTTCTGTAATGCTGAAACAAATTGAAAAAAACAACCCTCTCAACAAATTATTTGACCATTTTTACTTGTTAATTTAGTAAACAGCATTCAAAGACATTGTCCAGAAGGCTTTAAAAACTAAAAATTGTTTTGTTTTTTTTTTGGTGAAGATTTGAAGATTCACTGTAAATAATCACGATTGTCTGAAGCTTGTTGGAGTAGCCAGCATAAATGAGCTTTGTAATCCTGATTTCATGCATAAATCATTATTATTTATTAATAAATAAATTACTTAGCAATTTTAAGACTTATTCAAACTTAAAGTATTCCAGTATAGACATGGTGCGTGCCACATGATTACAGACATGACTGATATAGGATGCGTGACTTGTTTTACTTTAAAGGCACAGACTGCTTACCAAAAGAAAGGAAAGCAATGCTAACAAAGTACAACTTGCATAAACTGCTGCACAGACACGTAGAAATGGAGGTCACATGCATACTCCTTAATTTATTGGCAGCACAGTGCAATAAAAGGTTCTTGATTTAAATGATTATAAAATTATTCAGGTCCTCTTCGGTGTCAGTTTGCGCATGACGGCGTAGCAGGAGAACTTATTAAAAGTTAGCCTTAGTTTAGAGTGGCAGCTGCTAAAAGCTGATTAGATGCTGGAATAAAACTAAGCATCTGAGAGCAGCGGCTGACTGATGCAGAATGAGCTTCCAGCTAGACGCAGAACACGAAACGCTTTCCAATTTTCAGCTGCAGGTTTTTTCAATGTTTGTTGAAAGTCCACAGTCATGTATGTCATCTCATTAAAAACTATCACTGATAACTTTCATATTAAAACAGAAAATCTGTAAATAACTTCATGTATACTAAATAGTATAAATTACATGGTTATTTTATCTTTTTAGACATGTTTCAGGAACTTCTGCATAAATCAATAAAAATGCAACGCAGGAACATGAAATGAACACTCATATTTACTTTTCATTTCAATTTTGTTCTATTTGTTTGTATTAATGTAGCAACGTTGTCGTTCCACATTCATTTATTTTCTGTTTAGTTTGTTTTGATCTGTTTCCATCGTACAATCTGCTACATCTGCTCACTTTTAAAAAACTCGTGCAGACAATCAACGAAGTGATTTTGTTTTCTCAACGAGGTTCTAATGGATGAACAGTAATTCACTACTTAGATCGTGCGTGTGTGTGTGTGTGTGTGGGTGTGTGTGTGTATCGTTGCAGTCATTGGATCTCAGCCAACATGTATTCTTCCAGATGAGCTTTCGGTTTGTGTCACGTGTTTATAATCAGACCTTTTAACCAAACAGAGATTAGATGTATATGCATTGGGAGGATGGGAGGGGGGGGGGGCATGTTCACCTGTGAAAGTCTCCAGAATGAAATGAAATAAATAAAACCTTTTTGTTTTGTTTGTTTTCTTTTGGTTTTAAAGCTGCAAGTCCCTCATTCACAAGATTTTTTTGAGAATTGGAAAAAGGCGGCGGCTTACTCTGAAACTGACACAACATGGAGTGGAGGCCTTTCTTTTTCTCCTCGAGTATGAAACCACAAACCCTCCAGCTTGGACTGTAAAATAGCTGCTCGCTGGCTCCAGAGCATAGACAGTAAAATAAGACAAATGTTTCACCCACTCTGGCTGAGAACAATTATACCGCATTTCTATTACCAGCCTCCTCCTCCTCCTCCTTCTTCTTATTTAACAAAGCCGCACTTCAGCACCCAGTGGGATTAGCGTCAGTGATGAAACCATTATAGTCGTACTGGGAGAGCAGAACAAGCCAGTGGGCTGAAATATCATTAAAACCATACAGAGGAGGAGGAAGAGAAAAAGGGTGAGATGAATCTTCTGTAGTGAGCAGAAAGTAAACCGTTCAAGAAACACATTTGAGGTTCATACTTTTTAAACGTGAGCCGCGCTCATTATCCGTTACATCATCCACAGCAGTGGATAAAGCAGCGATCTTCCTCTGGGACCCCTTCATGCAACTACAAAAAAGACATGGACCTCACGTTTATTCACTTTGGGGAATGCTTTAAAAAAGAAAAGTGCTTTCAGAACCCAAAAAGCTGTTTTTCATGTGAACAAAATGTCCAAATCAAAAAATCTGAGCAGATACACTTGATACATTTGTGTGTGGAGAAGGCCTTTATTTTAACAATGACTCCCTTGGGGGTTCAGGGACCCCCAGATTGATAACCACTGAGACGGACGCACAAGAAAACTGAAAATGACACATATTCCTCTCACAGTTGCCTGTTTATTCCGTCTCTCAGGATTAAACAAAACATTCTTAAAACCTAAAAAAAAAACCTGAAATAAACCTCTATTCATTCACTATAAATTGTGTTTTAGTTATCTAGTCATTCATTTTTCTATTTATAAGTAACTAAATAAATCTTGCCTCAGCACTCCCGAATACCGCATCCCCACTTCTTTTTGCTAAAATATATACACGTAATAGTAAAATTGTATTTCCTCCATCATATAACTCTGCTTTGACTGTCACACAGGATAAACTTTAAAATCAGCACTACCGACCCGTGTATTCACAAATAACCCTGATGATGATGTAACAGGTAGCCCACCCGTTACATCTTCACAGGCCACATGTAACTCATGATAATGATAAAAAAAATAAATAAATAAATAAAAAATCCCAAAATCATTTAACATCTGATCTCAGCTGTGAAGTCACGTTGCATTTTCCAGCATTATTGCAGACAATGACCGAGCCATAAAAAGTCAGAGGACAGAGAAAAGTTGAATTTTCAAAATATCAATTTTTTTTTTTTAAAGTTTTCTTTACAACATGCAAAATATGTTTGCATAAGAAAAACACATCAGATGAGTTTGACAGAACTACTGTAAAGTGGTGGACTGATTGGCATTCAGGCTTGTCACGCCTCAGACATGAGAAATATTTCGCTGTTAGATGCAGGGTTCTAAATGAACAAGTTCCTACAAGCCAAATGAGTCAGAGCTTCAACCTGCAAGCGTCACAGCTGATGAATTTTATAAAAAGGGAAATCAGAAAATACAGCTCTTGTAACAGATTCCAAACCTTTTCATGGATTTCCTGTGTGGACTGGGCATCACAGAAAGCAACAGTGGCCAGATCTTTGAGGATGGGCATCTCCACGGTGCAGTCGCGCCCATCCAGCAGCGCCACCAGGGGGCGCGGGTGCATCGGCCCATTCATAATCTGGGGCCGAATACCTGCAGAGAGAGACAGCAAGAAAAGACGCAGTTCATTATTTATATGTGGCAACGCAATCAAGAGCCGGAGAAGAAGAAGGACAATGGGAGTGTTTACACACACTGCGGCGGAGTGTTTTTGGCTGTGTGATAGTGACCCGCACACACACACCTGATCGATACCCCTCAACTTGACTGAAGCAGTCTCTACTTTAAACCACTGTCATCGTCTCCTGTACCTGACAACAAGGGTCGATATTACACAAACACACACTCAAATGCTCACACACTCACAGACATGCAGAACCAATGATATGACTACCCCCCTCGCTCGCTGTTATCCACACTGTTACCAGGCAACAGGTCCTTTCACCCCATGAGGTCATCACCTCCATTATCCTATCACCACGCAGGAGCCGGCAGGCCTTTGGTTACTGTTTCTTAGTGTAGGTGTGCATGTGTTTGTGTGTGTGTGTGTGTGTGTGTGTGTGTGTGTGTGCAGACACCTTTTGTACACTGTAGATGTAAATTACATCAAACTCCAGGAGTTTCTGTGTAGTTATGTAGCCCATCTAGAAGCAGCATCATCCCATGTGATGCATTCTGAGACACACTTAATTTTCTTCTTAAATACTTTAATCTAAATGAAAAACATCTAATTGTGCAGCTGACAAGAGAGCAGTTTAGTTTCTGGGACAAAAGACCCAACAGTTTGCTCCCAAATTCAGATAAAAAGAAGGAAAGAAAACAGATAAAGGAAGTGGTGGGGTCCACACACCGCCACTCGCTGGCTCCCTGCTGCCTGTTGTCATGGTGATTAGAGGATTTGGGCAGGATTATGAAATATTTTATTTAGTGGCATCTGCGCTGCTGGAAAGGACATCCAAGCCTGCTCGCTCTGTGACTGCTTCTGTAACTCCTCCAGTTTAGGGAAGCAAGAGCAGCGTTTGTGAACTCCCCGGCTACAAAAGGCCAGCAAACATACCGCACACGTCAGAGGTACACAATGTTACACATAGAAGAGGAGTCTGTACAGCCAAGGTAGCAGTTCTATGTGCTATGCATGGTTATTTACCAACGGATTTCACTCTGAAAAATCTAGTTTTTGATACTAAATAATAGCTTGGACTTAACTTAATATTTTCACAATCAGCTGATATATATGAGCTGAAGAATATTTGATGAAAAATAAACTTTTTCACAAGTTAAAGCAGGTTTTGTAAATGTGGAAGACATATTTCTACATCTGACTTTTTTGCTTTCATTTAGATTAAAGAATGGGCGGAGCTTAATTGGGAAAAGATGAAGTCTGAAACAACTGTCAGATACCTGTTGGTGCAAAGGCCCACAGTGTCTATGAAAGCTAAGGGCGAATTCATACAAAGAGAGTTCTGAGGACTTTGCTCAAATGGATGGGAATTCTGACAAATCTTCCACCTACTGTTGGACTGGTTTAGTATGCCTCTGCACTTTATTCAAACAGCCCCTCCTGGACAACATCACTGTCACAAAAACTGCTTGCAATCCCTGAAATGACCAATGACCATTGAAAAAGAAGATGAAAATCCAAAAATCAAAAATTGGATTTTTTTGCGCCACAATTTTAAAATCAATTTTTCTGTTAAAAAAATCTTTTTTTTTCCCCCCCCAAATAAGTGAAATGAATCCACTAAAAAGTTTTGTTTGTCCTCTTGGGCATCATAGCAGCAGGATGATGGTATGGCTACTGTGTTATTTTCTCCTAATTGAAATCAAGAAAAATGACAAGCAAAAAAATAGTTTAGTACATTTTTTAGTGTTTGATCTACAAAAATCAGCAATATCGAAGAATTTAAATCAAATTGGCACCCAAAAAAAAAACTGGAATCGAATCGAATTGGGACAAAAGCATATCGTCACAGCCCTAAAATGTATGCAGTCATGGGGTTTCTGCTTTTACCTTGATGTTCAGTCCAGTGTGAACATCAGGAAATGCAGCAAAATATGTTACATTACCACATGTTCTACATCGCTTCCTCTCTTCGGATCACGGGATGGTCCGTTTGCTTTCACACTGCAAGTGAACCACACCAAGGTTCACTTGCAAGTGAACTGAGACCCCAAGTTTTCAACAATCTGTGGTCCACTTTATAATGCTAATGAGTTTTTCTACTGCTCCAAGTGAACCAGACGATCCATGCAAAACCACCAGAGACTGTCTAAAGCGGACCAAACAGAAACCTTATGAATGTACCCTAAAATCAGGTTTGAGAGGAATTCCAAGAGGTCGAGGTGAAGGACTTTCAGTTATCTTAAGAAGTAAAAGAGAGCAGTTCAGTGGCTCAGGAAGGGTAAACAGGGGTTGTTGAAGAGTGTGTTTGATCTGTGTGAAGAACTGCTCCTGGCAGCAAAGCGCTGAAGGTTTACAGGAGTAACCTGGAGATGCTGGAGGCTCTGGACATTGTAGGGCTTTCTTGGTTGATTAGTCTTTTCATTGTCCCATGAAAGTTTTAGGCAGAGGTGATGATCTCCAAGAAGGGGGTCAAGGAAGAAAAGGGAATAGAATAAGGCTTCACAAAAGCATTAGACCAGATCTTTACGGCTGAGGGGAACGTGATTGATTGTGTACCTGTGTATCTTTGAAGATTTTATGAGGATTGCTGCAGGAATAGAGTATTAAAGTCTTTGTAGTGGGCTATTACAACGCTACAACCAAAGCAGGGAACTGTTTCCACATCCTTAGCACAAAGTCTAGCTAGTTTATGATGCGTGTTGGACACCGCCATGGCTGCCCTTCTATTGGTTTTTTCATTACAGTGTTGTTGGTGAGACCTGGTCTGGGAAAGGGAGGCATTTGATTGGGAACCGCAGGTCTGCAGCTTCAGTATTTGTAGAGAATGTGGTTCTGTTGGCTTGCCGAAGCCAAGACTTTATAGTTAGGATGTGGAACCATAATCCATTAATTGATCTCACATTTTAACCGCATTACAACACCCAAAAAACGAACAAGTTTTTATTCATATGGATTTCAGTGGAGGGGACGACTAACATGACAGACGCAGACATTAATATTGTAAACCCAAACTCTAGTGATGTCTGGAAAAATGTTTTTAATTACATTTTAATGCACAACAGTCAGGGAAAAAATAGGAAATATCCCTGGACATAAATAAACAGATTTTTAAAAAAAAAAAAAAAAAAAAAAAAGTTAGAACACCATTTTAAGTACTTGTAGAAATTTCATATTCTAGCTTTTGGCACTCATATATTTCATAATCCTTACTATATATTTATTTGTGATTGTTGCTTTGTAAGGTTTCTGAAGAGGTCATGATGAACTTAATAACTTAAGCTTAGTTACCAAGTATCTGCTTATTTAGCTTTACTGTAAATAATATGTAGAGGCGTTGAGATGTCTGTCTTCAGACATCTGTTATCGGGTTGATACCACCCTCTCTCACCCCATGGTGAGGGTTTTATTATTGGGGTTAGATTGCTGGGGCTAATGGAGAGATGACTATTTAGTGGTCAGGCTGACCTAGACTTTAAGTAAGTACTTTTAATTTCCATTTTCAGCTGTTCTCTAAATAAGAAGGTTTTCATGAATAATTTTGTCCACACTTTTCATCAGTATGCATTATTATTTACAGTAAGGCAGAGTGGGATCAGCCAGAAGAAGTGCTTTCCTAGCAGTCCCTGAAAGTCTCTAATAACACTATTGCTAATTGCTAATCATTATCAAAAAATAAAATCTAAAAACTTGCTAAATATCAAGTCTTTTTTATGGCCTTACATTGTTTTTAGCAGATAATAAGTCATATCCATTCGATGTCTTCTCACGCTGGCACATATTCAAAAATAGCACGTCTTTGTTCACAGCTACTGATTAAGTTTTATGTCTTATTCTCACGAGTAAAGCTGTACACACTAACACAGATACCACCTGTTCTTGGCCCACAGAGGGGAATGAAATCAGAGGATTAATTTCTGAAAGAAGCTTAGCAGGTTGTCATTAATATCACTGCTCTGACAAATGACCTGCGTTTCGGAGTTCATTCATTTAATGACGGTTTCTTTCTACAACAGGGGAAGGTTGAGCCCATCCTTACAACCAGAGGCAACATGCATGGAAGCAGTTCACCACACAGCTAATTAAAGATGAAAACCTACAAAAGGAGTGAAACAATGAGGAAGAGGAGGACAAAGGAGGGATAGGGGAAGAAACCTGGAATGTGGGATGTGATTAAATTAATTTCTCACATATTAAATGTCTAGTTATTGGAACTTTGATGATCATTTTCAAAAGCAGTGGATGCTCCTTTAAAAAGGGGCTTTCTGCTAATTTAAAAAAAAAAAAAAATGTTTTTTTAGTCTGTTTTTTCATATTGTGACAAAAACTCAGCCTGAGAAAACAGCTGCATGAAGTCTGGGTCCCAAACTGGAGAGGACTGAAAGAAATGGGAAGTTAGCAAGAAAAAAAAAAAAAAAAAGCTGCAGAGCTGCATGATGGGAAATGATCAATTGGTGACTGATGTTTTTATTTCTTTTTATAATCTGTCCCTTGTGGGTCCCGAACTTTGAGAAAGAGTCAGTAAAGCATTTCCTATTCTTTCACACATACACATACAGACACACACACATATCAATGGGGCTGTCGTCACAATTTTTCCCATTCCGATCAAACTGTCATCTGGTTCCCAGTGGAAATACTGGGAATATGTTCTGCAAATGAAAGGCACACCAGACCTCTTTTGGTTAAACAGCCCGACATGCATTTGCCTTAAGTTCAGTGTTTCCTTTGCCTCGATCGCAGCCTTACCGACACACAGTTTATGCACAACACCGGAACATCCACTGTCTCCAAAGTGCAAGGTGGCTGAAGCAGAAACTCATTTCAATTGTGCCTTTCCTGGGAGCTTATAGCAGGAGATAAGCCTGGGTACACTGGGCCTCTGCAGAGACCCATGCAGTCATATACAGTAGATAGAAAACTTTTGGCTTAGCTTAGCATGCTGGCAGGAAAAATAGCTAAAAAAAAAATGACATTGGGATAACTTTTAAACCCGGTGATTATGGTGAATGCAATATGGATAAAAAAATGCCTTCAGTGGCTGAGACCCTGGACTTTTACTACCCATCATCCCTCTCCTTTTCCTTTCTCACACACACACACACACACACACCTACACACAAAAGCTACAAAAAAAAAGAAAGCCAATAAAAATAATTGCTTTATGAAACATACTTTTAAGAAATAATGCGGCAGAAGTGACCTCGATCTCTCTGTGAGCTAAAAGAACGCAGTATTCTTGCAGGATGAGCTTATTTTCTGTGTGCTCCGAGTGTGAGAGAGTGTGTGTTCAATGTGTGTTAGCGGGGCAGCTGTGGGGAGAAGACGACAGCTCGACAAACACACCTGTGGCTCTGCAGCCCTCCTTGCGTCTCCTCATCACACCCCTGCAGAGTTCATTATCAGACGGGAAAATACTTCCAGCCAAATAAGAGTCACACACCAGGAAACGCAGCATTTCTCTAACATCACAGCCTTGTACACACACACACACACACACACACACACACACACACACACACACACACACACACACACACACACACACACACACACACACACACACACACACACACACACACACACACACACACACTCACAAAACGCTGTAAAGACACACTCCAAGATGAAAAGACAGAAGTGAGGTGCTCATAATGTCCAAACAAGAAGCAGCCGGCAGAAAAAGCTGCGCCACTTGAAGGAAGTAGGTCAAAATAATCTTCTGATTAATTCTTTCCTAGTGGCTAATTGCTTTTCTTTGAACTAATAAGGCAGAACGTGGCCCTGAATGAAACACACGGAAATTGTGCAGATAATCAACACTTAACAAGGTCGTTAATATGGGTTTTAATGACTCCAATACCTGACCGGTGATTAGAGGGGGCTCACGAGAGATGCGAAGTTAAAGGACTCAATCTTTCTCTGTGACACGCAGCAGAGCCTGGTTCACAGCACTGGCGGCGTGCGAGGAGCGCGAACCAGTCATGAAACAGCAATTAGATGGCGCTGCATTACTGAAACGGGGCAAAACTGGCAACGTAAGGGGAAAACATTCACAAACGTTCAAACTGCTGTCGTACATCTGCTCTTTTAATCTATTCAAAACACTCAGATAAGCAAAGAAAACAGTTTGATGGATGAATTTAGATCAGTAGATTATTCTGCCTTTAAATGCTCCTATCAGCTTCAGAGGATAATGTCCTAAACCCTTCCCACACTGAGTTTAATAAAAAATCTCATAAGGTCAGGAGCCTTTCATATACTCCTAAAAGTCTGACATGGCGCCGACTCACAACCCTCCCTCTAGAGGAAAAAACAAACAAACAAACAAAAAAAAAAAACAACTCAGTAAAAATGTTGAAATCGCTATGATGATATCAAATATTAAGAAGATTTCTATTGTGATACAGCTTTTTTAAAACAACATGTTCTCAGGCTTAGACTACTGCAGCAAGGTTATTGCTCGCATTTCCCATCAGTTCTTTTTTTGTGACTAGTTTCTGAAGAAACAGCTGATTTAATGAAAGAATGTTGATCACCTAGTAATTTCTCATATGTCCCCATCTCACTTCTTTTTAGCAAATGTTATCCCTGTTTGTTACGTCACTGTTTAACCTTTTAAATCTCAAGGTCCCAAAACTGGTACTTTGACAAATAAATGGTGGCAAACTGTGTCAAAATGGTAATTTTTTTTGGAGACCTCACCTGAACTCTCCAGTTTTACTGCAGATTTGTTCTTTGAAAAGATAATGTTCACACATTGCACTATGCCTTATGTGTGTCCAGCTACACCTGCATCATTCCAAAGGATACCCATATATTCATGTTAAAATTGTATTCTTTTTAAGGCTAGTCCTAAAAAAAACTAGTCTAAAAAACTAAGCTAGAAGGGTTTTTCACCAGTAACACATATCCTGATAAACCATCTTACCAAAAAAAAAAAAAAAAAAGTGTTCCCTTTACCTCTATGGATGTGCAGTATCAAGCAGAGGACTAAAAAAAATAGGCACAAGGGTCAAAGGGGATAAAAGGGGGTGTACTCAGCTGTCAATTTCTAAATGTTAATGTAGTTCATGTTCTGCTAACTTTGGCCCCTATTCAGTGTGTTTTACTTCCAACAAAGCAGAGGTGTCAAATAGAATGGTGTGTCCAGGAGTAAGTGTTTTACAGAACTACAGTTTTGCTCACTGCTATGTGCATTTCACCCATAACTCTGGTAATACCGCATCGCATTGTTATATCATCAGCTGCTTTCCTCACTGTTGCTATTTCACTGCTTTTCTCTTTGAAAAAAAAACACATTTTCACAGCTTGATTACAAAATAAAATTCTCTTTCCAGTCCCAAAAGTTTACAACCCTCCCCCCCATGTGGAAAACAAAAACCCCTTGCTATTTTTAAAATAGCTAACTTTTTTCCTCCCTAATGTCACCATCATGTGAACATACTTTACTGTTTGTGTAATTAAACGTAGAAAATACTTGTAGGAAACTTGCCGATCACCATGAGGACGTTTTGGTTAATGTATCGTTTCAATAACAGAAACCTAACCAGTCCGTATGCAGACCACTGCAAAATATTGTTTACTGATTAACGCAACTTATGCACTTTTTTTTTTTTTTTTTAAATAAAATAACTATCAAATGACAGCTGGGGTTATGCTGAGGTTATGAATCAATTATTTTGTAAGCATGAGGATAAACGCCCTTTGCAAATCTGCCTTGCATTCAGAGAGCAAGAACCACATCTTGCAACAGCAAAGGAGCCCAAAAGCGAGAGTATATAAATGATTTTTATACAAAGTGCTCCCTACTCTTCATTGCTGAGCTTGCTTATCTAATTTTACTGCTGTTTATATCCCTTTGTCCAGCACCCTGCAGGGCGAACACCAATGCAGCAAGACTGGAAACCTGAACTTAAAAGGAAACACAGAACATACCCTGTCCAAACATAAAAGATCCACCCAACACCAGACTCCTGCTTAAGCAAAGGGGGGAAAAAAACACACCACAAAGCCATTATTCAAGTGCCTATTAGCTGTTATATAAACTTCTGTGAGCAGCAGAAACAACATGATTAAAGACGTTTATGTTAGGCTGTAAGATATTTTGGCTGGTAGTCTGTGGGCTTAAAAAAAAAAAAAAAAACAGCTTGTGCCAACGTCCTGTTATTGTACCCAAAAAAGTATTTATCACAACACAACAGCCAGCATTGTCTGTCAATAATAAAGAAAGCTGGCGAAGAAGCAAACAGCTCGGGTAACTAAATCTAAACCATGCTCAGTGAGACAGCAGATAGTCTAATCCAGCGGAGGTCATGTGTTGTTGCATCCCCCTGAGGAACGCTTGAATGGGCTGAAGTTGATGTCATCCTTCGCCAACGCTAATCACAAACTGGATGATGTGTCAGGAAGTATGAAAACTTTTGGCAGAGCTGACAAGAGCAAACTCTCAACCACAAATGGGTTACAGATGTTCCAAACCAAAAAGCCTTTTTGGATTCTGACAACAGAAATAGAAGTTTTCAATGTAAGAAAAAGGAAAAAAGAAAAAAAAAAGAAAAAGAAATGGAGCTCAAAGAAACGTGTCTTTCCTTTGTGAGTACGATCTGGTGTCTAATTCTCTCATTTGGACGGCCTGATCTTGGAAAAGCAGCTCAGGGAGCTCCGCTGCCAGATGCTGTGACTCAGAGTTTTCAGAGGGAGAAGGATCATTTTCTAAATAGAGCACAAACAATCGATGAAAGAAAATAAATCCTCATTCAGACCTGTGTTTTTTCCCCCTTGGGTTTGGAAATCAGCCTTTAAATTGCTATTTAATAACACGACACTACATCAGTAATCTTCATCTCTCGAGCTCTATTTTCTGACAAATCGAGTGCTCTGGTTTTGTGGTTTCATGGATCCCCAACATGCCTCGGTTGGTTTAAAAAGGCGGTTTTATTTGGAAGCTAATGCGCTCCCCTCAGATTTATTTGCGGCTTGTTTTGTGAGGCTGTCACACACTTTGAAATGTAAATTTTCCACTCTGGGACCACAGCGTTGTATTAACTTACCTGCACTATTGTTTTTTCCTGAATAATTTCACTGTGTGCTTGCCATCTCGAATCTCTGTTAATAGTCTTCTGAGACAGTTTATTCTTCGCACTTGCAGAGGAGTCGCACACTCCCAGCTCCCTCTCTAATATCCTCACGTCACTTTTCGCTGATTCTAAATTACAGGTGACATCATTTGTCAAAGCCTCGCCACCTAAAGGCCTGTTCTTTTCACCAGTCTCCTTGTCTGGCCTTCCCTGGCTCCACTTCTCATCTTTTTCCCCTAATACTTGTGTGAAAGGTGATGAAATGCTCCTGTGTGATACAAGCCAGAAACACTCACACACTGGTCCCAGTATCAGTGGAACAATAAAACTGGAAAAACAAAAGGAAGTGAGGAAGATTTTCCATGGCACGGTGATGTCAGGGACACAGTGGTGTTTGCGGAGTTCACAGCAAGCTTTCATAGAGAAAGAAAGAAAAAAAAATCACTGGTGTTGACGCAGGACCAAAATGGACTTAACGGGCTTAGGACCAACAGCTGGTTCTGGTTACCTAGCAACTCCCAAGCTGGGGGGCCTCAGAGATGGGATGGTCTATGAGTGTGATGAGAGGAAGGGAGGGCTGAAAACCCCTTTATTTGTAGCAAGTGCAACCGAGAAGAAAAAAAAAAAGAAGAAAAAAAAAGAGGTTAAAATGTGAGTTTGATTATATCAAATCTCATCCCTGCAGGCCTCCCAACATGGCAACCCAACTCGGAGGAGAATAAGTGGCACAAACGGTGTTTCTGTCGGTCGCATTTTCCAGAGGAAAACACTGGAAATATAAAACGTTTCACAAACCCACAAATGACACTAATAACCAGTGATTATCCAGAAAATTGTAAATCTTGAAGTAAAAACAAGCCTGTATTCTTGGGAGTGTCTGTCTTTTTTTTTTTTTTTTTTTTTTTAAAGTGTGTTTACGATCTCTTGGCATGTGCAGAAAAATAGGGGAGGTGTAAGCTTTTCTTTGGCAGGCTCGCCTGCTGCAAGCCCCCACCGGACCCTCTCAGTGCCTGGCCGCACTGCCGCCACCCCAGCCTGTCTCTCGTTCGACTATCTGGACACACAAAGACATTGTTTGTCCTTCCCTTCCGCCTGCGCCCCCTCCAAAGTTATCACCACCCAAACGCTCAGCCAGAGGGGTAAGAGAGGGAGGAGACAGGGAGGGAGAGGCAAAAAAAAAAAAGGGTGGAAGTGTATGAAGAGAGTGAAAGGAGGAAAGGGGGGGCGGGCTACATACATAAAGGTGTCAGAGCTGGTTTTAGTGCGAAGTGACAGCGATGCAAATAGGAAAGCAGACGGACATCCTTCCTTTTTGAAATCACTTCACCAGCAAGTGCTCATGGACAACGTAGCAGCTTTACTTCACATGCATTCAGATAAACGAGTGTGTCCAAGTCAGGAGCCTGTACACAAACACAAACACACACACACACACACACACACACACACACACACACACACACACACACACACACACACACACACACACACACTCTGAGGCATATCGGTCTCTTACATGCACAGAAGCACAGAAATTTTGTCTGATTTAAATGCAACACACTGGTTTAGACAAATGCATCCAGTCAGTTTAAGAAGAACGTGTGAAGCTCAGATTTCTAAACTTTTCAAGCATCAAAACAAGTTCTGGATGGCGATTAGATTTAAAAAAAAAAAAAAAAAAAAAAAGTGGGACTGACACTATTAACCTTCACGCAGGGAGACTCACTTATATACCCAATCCTACCTGACCTCTGACCCTACAAATGATAGCCCATCTAATCCCCCCCCCCCATGTTGCTGTGCAGAGCTCTGCAGCGGCTGCAAACCCAGGAAACACTGACACACTCGCAGGGGTGCTTGCCCTCATGCGCACACACTGTTTTCATGACACACTTCATTGCAAAAACATAAGAGGCTCATTAGCCTTAAAGCCAACTCCCTCCTTCCACCTCTCACAGTCTCTCTCACACACACACACAAGGCACAGATCTTTATTATTATTATCCCCGGTGAGCTCATGCACACACACACACACACACACACACACACACACACACACACACACACACACACACACACACACACACACACACACACACACACGCACACACACATTCATGATGTGAAACATGCTCCTTGCCTGGAAAATGCTGTCTCCACATTTTTCAAATCAGGTGCTGCACATGGCAGAGGAAATGTTGAGGTCAGGGGCAGAAAAAAAAAAAGGAGAAGAAGAAGAAGAAGTGGGCGTTGGTGTATTCTCACACAGTATGCCCCGGGGTTATCCTCTCCTCCTCCAGCTTCCCTCCTCCTTTCTGTCCTCCTTCGCTGTCTTCTCTTGACCTCCCGCTGCTTGTCTGCAAATCTGTCCTCCTTCGTCACCTCACCCCCAGAAGTTCCATTTTTCACACGACTGGTACTACTGAGGGAAATAAAAATGGATGGTGGCACAGGAGGGCAGCGGTGGTCACTCCTCCTCCTCCCCCCACACACACACACACACCCGCGCAGTTAAAAACGGTGCCTTCAACTCCTTTATTCTCCAGAGAGGGGGAGGGAATAATTTTTAAAAAAAAGAAAAGAAAAAAAAAGATCTCTTTTGGTCTGCAGCCGGCAATCCGCACTTGTCTGCGCTCTCCTCTTTCCGCCTCTTCAGCTGGATCACTTGTATCGTTCCTCCTCAGCCTCCTCCTCTCCTGCTCCGTCTCCCTCTTCTCTTGCTTCGCAGCAGGTTCGGGCTATTCATTCAGACGTCAGGCTCACTCCGTCAGCCTTTTGTTGGAAGTCACAGAGAGACGGAGGGAGAGAGAGGAAGGGGTGGGGGGAGAAAAATAAAAAAAATAAAAAAAAAATAAAAAAGGACAGAGAAAACAATCTGGAGCCACAGCTATGCAGGAGTGGGGGGGGGGAGAAAAAAAAAAGGGAGGTAAATAACAGAGACGAAAGAAAAGCACCAGTCACAGTGAGAGGTGCGGCGGCCCTGGCACACGTACAACTCTGTCTTCCATTCTCTCCGACCTTCCCCTTCGCATAACATATTTTCCTTCGCCCTTTTTTTTCTTTTCCTCCCCTCCCTCCCTCCCTCCCTCCCTGCCTTTCTGTTTTATTATTTGTGATCTGGGCTCCACGGTCCTTTAGGAGTGCCAGCCCTTTCCCCCCCACCCTCTCTTTCCTCGGTCTCTCTCCCTCTTATCCACAAACTCTCCACAATCTGACACTCGCTCCTCGCAGCTGAAAATGGGCACAACTGCTTTTGCCGTTCAACAAAGTGCCATCGAGTGTTATTCTGACACTCTGTGACAAAAAAAAAAATGGTTCAAAGGGATGTTCGTCAAGCTCGCGCGGGCAAACATTTAGCGTTGATACAAAGAGAGACACACAAACTTGTTAACAGGGAGCAAATTACTTTAACTCCACTTTATAAAAACGAGTACAAAGACGTCTTTTATGTCTGAAAACTGTTTTTTCTTGTTTCAAATTTGCACTGAATTAGAGGCTTGCTGCATCCTAACAACTGAGGAGCTGAGGAGAGTGGCTTCTTTGGTCTGGAAGGGTTTTGTTTTCTCATTCATGTTTGCACTTATGCAAGTTTTTTTTTTTTTTTTTTGCTAATTAATGCTGCAAATATTGTCAGCCTGATGCCTGACCTTCAAGTTTAGCATCCTGCCTCTGCAATCCATGTATTATTTTGCTGAAATCAGCAAGACCTTCCCTGAAAAAGATGCTGTCTCCATAGCGACATGTCTTGTCGGACAGATGCTGGTCTTTAAGTGCATAAAAATAACAAATTATTGTTCCAATTCATCAGATCTCAGGACAGTTTTTAACTTCACCTAATTTCCTCTTGAAGTAAGCTCAGCTTTATAACAAAGTGCCACAGATCACAGCCTTTTACTGTTAAGTTGTCTTCTCATTCTATGATTTTCCTATACATAACAGATGATGATTTCCATAAAATTGTAGGAAATTTCAAATGTAACTATATTACTGAACATTTGAGCCCCCTGAAGCTAAAGATGCTGAGGGCTTTTCCTGGTGTTGTTTCAACATCATGCTAATTTTCCAGACTTTTTCAAGTGAAGAAAAACAACCCAAACAAACATACAAAAAAAAGAAAGAGTTTAATTATCAGGTGCCTTGTGAGAGGAAGAATATGAGGCAAAAACAGGAAAACATCCTCACATCCCAAATGCTTGCAGTGTTGTCAAAGAAAAAAAAAGAAAAAAGAGGTGATGCAACAGAGTGGTAAACGTATTTGTGTACCAGGTTTTTGGAGGGACTTTTTTTTTTTAGTATTACTGGGATCAAGTGTAAAATGAAAATTCTTACATAAAAAAAATGGGTCACAATTAAAAGTTGATGTGCTTGTATCTTTAACTTAAACATGGATTTTAAATTATTTGCATATTATGTGCAAATAAAAGTTTGTATTTGCACATAACTGGTTAGTAAAGGCTAATCCATGTTGCTATTATGATAGAAAATGACAAGAAACACAGATATAATCCAGGTAAATCTACGTAGCACATTGATTTAACATTCAGTATTAAAAAAAATGGCTGAAAAATGAATTTCTCCAGTAAAATATGTCTTGAAACTGAGCTGCCAGAGTGTTAGAGGTCTGTTTCTCTTTCACATGCAAACTTACGCTAACAGTAGGAAAATCCTTCTAGCAGTCTAACTGATCCCAAGATTTATACTCCAGCAGGAGTAAAGATTAGTGTGTTTACTACTACACCTGTCTGAGCTGAGAGGTCAGCCCAACACTAAGCCACTTTTACCTCACAGGATTTTCATAATAATGGTTAAGGCCATGCTTTCAGGTCGACACGCCTTTACGGAAGCAACGTGTGCTAACGTAACGTTATGTTGTTGCATCATTTAAAAGCAGGAACTAATTTAATGATTCGTCAGTCAACAGAAAACATTTGAAGGTTCAATCTTCTTAAATGTGAATATTTGCTTCCAAATGAATGATTAATAAATCATTTTTTAAAAATCTGTCACATGATTCATCAATAATTAGCTGCAGCTCTAAAATGGAAAATTAGCACATGACAGATGCGACATATATTATCATCCAGTTAGGACTCGTCTCAGATACTGGGAATATGTCTTTACTGGCTTCTTGTTTTTGGCTTATTTAACCCTTGTCATTCCAATGAACACGCTAGTGTGTAACTAGTCATGTCAAAAACTCATGACAGGCTGATTAAGACTAACATTTAAAGCAAGCAGAGAGTTAGCTACACACTCCAGATGTGCATTAAGAAAGTCTTCCACTGTTCATATTCACTCTTTTCTCCAAATATATGATTGATTATGAATTACAATAGACTAAATACAACATCTAATCTGCATTTAATCTGTTGTCGTTGTTACTAATGCTTTTAATAATGAACAGTTCAGATGAGTAAGAACCTCAATCACCGGATGTCCTTGAATTCATAAATGTTTTTATACTAAAAATTCAGCATGAAGTAAGATCCACTGTGGTTATTAATCATAGTAATAATATTAATAATAAGAATAATAATACAAAATGAAAATACATTAAAACAAATGCATATTAAGTAGTTTATGAATATAAATTGATAACTCATTTTGATAATTCATTAATCCTCTCAGTGAGTTAATTTAACTCCATTCTGACTGAGTTTCTAATGACTGTCCTGACATCTTCAGCAAATCTACAACAATACCATATAATGGCTTATGATGTGATAAATGTATTTGACGCCTCCAGACGATGCCTGACACAGCTTTTAAGGACATCTGAATATATAATGTATAAATAATTCCTCAGATATGTAAACTTAGCTGTCCACATACATGTGGAGATCAAGCAGCAGCGGAGTCAGATTACATCGAGTTTACAGATTATATTACAGGAACCTGCATTAAAACCAACTGTGGAAATTTATCAATTAGTTTGAATTGTTTTGGATTATAATTGAACATATAACAAAACGTAACGATGATTATACAGAAATCTAATGCCTTTCATGAATAACATGTCGGTTTTTTTTACAATTTCTACACATCACATAAACTGCATTTAAAATATAGTCGCGTCCGACGGGACGTTTTGAAGACCTGATGGGGGCTCATTTCTTCAACAGCGGCTTTATTAACCACTTATGGTTACTGTAGGCCATAACCGCATCAACCAACCTGCTATAACCACCAAAAAACTAACTTTGTTCTCTCCTCCGCCGTTCTGCATCAGCACACATCCCAGACTCCTCAGGAACCTCCCTCCCTTCTCGCTCTACCACACCCCTTTCCCTCTGTAACCACATATCTGTCCTAACGCCACACTTGTGCAGCATCATCACAGCCTGTTAACTAACAGCACATTTAAACAGTCAAACTTTGCAAGAACATTAATGTAAGATTGCTACAGCCCGTTGACTTCAACCCGATTGTTAGAGTGGCATTTGTTATTTTTATTTTAGCCAGAAAACAGGAGGTAAATGTTGTTCCTCGCTGTTACATGAGTCTTTAATCTTTAGCCTTTAATTCCTTCATAGCACTGTGTGTGTATGCATATCTTTCATATATAAATACAGGGATCGCTGATACTTCAATTATAAAGCAGAAACCTGCAGGTAGAACGTGCAAGAATTTTTTTACTTTTCTCAGTTTAGCTGAATCCGTTGACTGAACTTCTCTGAACTTTGAACTTTGTGTACTTTGAGTTTTAAACTGGTAAATTAACAATGACTAAATATATGACTGAACTCGCACTCTGTACTTCTAAGACATATGCGGTGCACTGCAAAGAGTTTAAAAGGCTTCATTGAGGAGGTTTGGTTAGAAATGTAACAGGAGCCTACAAACCAAGCCTGCAGTAAAAAAAAAGAAAAAGAAAAAAAAAAGCCTCATTCATAAAAAGAAAGCGGCAGAGTAAGAAGAGCCTTCTGTATAATTTGACCTCTAAAAATTCGACATCCCATCTGCTTCCTGTGATCTACATGAGCTGCCGCTGCCAAGTGGCCGAGGCAGAAATGAGTTTCCAGGGAGAAGAGCGAGAAGAAGACAGATGAGACAGCTGCAGGTGGACAACAGATGCCGAGGGCTTTTCTTTTTAACGCTCTCCCATTCAAACTTTGTCAGACATTGCTTCAACTCGGCAAAAAACATCACTCTAGCTCCTTAACCTTTCCTTTCTCTCCGACCTGAGCCAACTGGCCTGATTACAGACCGAGACATGAAGACGGTGGTAGCCAACAAGTGTGTGTGTCAGGATTGGGGGAGGGGGAGGCATTACACCCTTCATGTATGCTGAGGGCTTAGAGAGAGCAGGCAGTTATGAAAAATGAAGCACTGAACAAATATTTTCAAACGCTAATCTGATTAAACCGCAAGACATC
The DNA here is from genome assembly GCF_933228915.1 of Telmatherina bonti. NCBI lineage: Eukaryota > Metazoa > Chordata > Actinopteri > Atheriniformes > Telmatherinidae > Telmatherina > Telmatherina bonti. The sequence continues at coordinate 30,017,152 of NC_136629.1, read as the reverse complement.
ACCTCATCCATCAGTGAGCTGCATCAACAAGCTTCCACTTGCTGAATGATGCAAAGAATAAATAAATAAATAACCAAACCACTAAATAAAAATGTAGGCCAGCCAGCCACAAACCCTTCCGCCTGTGTGACACTGAAGCACAATCCCATCTGCAGCCCCCCCCCGTGATCCTCAACACACCAGACATGCTCTCTGAAGAAATATTTTAGACTTTTTTTTTTTTGTCAAGTGCAAATGAGATTCATCTGCACCTCTAAACACATCACATCACTTCACTTCTTTTTTTTTTTTTTTTTTTTAAACACAGAAGAGCAAAATGTCAAGTTTTGCAATGCTTGGTTGCACACATACGCCCGCACACACAAACATGGCCAGCGCAGCGTTCTCTTTACTCCGGCTTAACACCCATGAAGATTTCATTTTCTCTAAATGAATAATTCAGGCTGACTCACTGGTCACTAAGAAGAAGACGTACGAGATGAAGAGGGGAAAACAGGGAAGGAAATTTGGAGGAAGAACCAAGAAAAAAAAAAAAAAATGGACTAAGAAGGAGGCAGAGGAGAAGGTAGCGGCCAGGTCTTTTATGTAGGAAGTAGGAGTGTGGAGCTTTGGACTTTTCGTTTCATTGCTTTCTTTATTCATCTTTTCTTTGAGCTGCAAATGTTTGAGCATCTATCTTCCTATGTCTGTCCTTTCTCTCCCTCTGAGCCCAACAACCAGCTGTTAATCACTTCATGCTTCTCTGAAATGATGGAGCACAAAAACAAGAAAAATTTTTTTTTTAAAAAAGCCAGAAAGGTCAGACTTTGCCTTTCAAGATCCAATTTCTGCTGACGGCACCTGTACTGTATATTATCTGGAAGCTCTATGCTAATACATCTGGCACCGTGCAAACACCCGACAGGTGTCCACGCTCAGAGGTTTTATATTTTTAATGATGTTTACTCAGTGAAAAAGGAGAGATGGTAGGAGTAAAACTAACCAGTGTAGCTATACAAATACCACATGGCCGTCATAATGAAGTTGTTTCATTGCGCTGATTCCAACTGTCACTCGTTCTTCTCCCAATGTAAACATATGCAGATATTTTATTGTAAGTTGTTTTCCTTTTTGGGATCTCCTTGCATTTTGTTCCTCTGCAGTTTACACTCATCTTCCCTCATCAACCGCGGCAAACTGAACAGTCTGATGAAGCTGCCATTAATTGCAATCTATTATATCCCAGTTAGATGTGTTAACGCAAGCTGTAGTTTTATGAGAAAGTTCAAAATATTTCTTTTTCCTTTTTTTACTTGTAAATCTAGAAAATGACCCAACTTGTATTTGTGTGGCTGAGATGGACTGAGCTCATCCTCCAGCAGCTTTTTTTTAACAACCATCAAGATGCCATGATGGTATGTCAATACACAGAATACACTCAAGTAGCATAAAATTCTCACCTGCAGGCCCACATTCATCCCTGAGATGCAAACAGTGCTTTATATTAGCACTTATTCACTGACTAAACTGCTGCCTTGTCTTAAATGTTTGCTTGCATCTTGCACTTACAGACGCAACTGGCATCATTGTGATTTGCCGGTGTATTTCTCTTGATACCGAAGGATCCACTCGGAGCTGCATCAGAGAACTCAGGCTGGATAGAGTTGCAGGAGTTGTGAGGTGTAAATGAAACAATAAATATGGTAACAACATAGGATGATAGGTAATCTTCTGATCAGCAGCAGCAGTAACATTGATGGCATTTAAGGCCCCTAAATCAAGTGTATCATGTCTTGTCTTTGAAACTGCCATAAAACATATGACATCACTTCTGGTCAAATTAGTCCCTTCACTTCGCCTGACAGGTACTTGTATACTTCAGCTTGTGAATGCATAGTATTAATTTCTAAGAAAGTACACAAATGACACATCAAGGAGATGCAAAATACACAAGGCAGCCGTGATAAGTATGTATGTTTTAATTAAAAATAAGTATTTTCTTCTTCAGTCTGTTCTGCCATCTTTGCTTTGGTTCATTTATTTTTTTTATCAACCAATCACTTGTTTACCTCACTCATTTTGTTTACTGTAAAAAAAAACAAAAAACAAAAAAACAAATTAAACAAAGACTTTGTTCTCCTCAAAATGTCTCATTTGTGCCTTAGATAGTTGTGACATCCTTCTGAAAGTGCTTTATTTGCAAGAAGACGCCGTTCTCTTCATTTTACCTATATGTCTTAGTAGGTGGTGGCAATGTACTGGGAGCCCCTCTCACCACTCATGCCTGGTAATGAGTGTGAAACACCCTTGAAAATCAATACTTTTTCTGTACGATATTGTGACTAATGAGCAGCTCACACTATGAATTCCATTTTGCTTCTCTCACCAGGAGAGGAGGTTTAGAAATTCAAATAAAACTACCTGAGAAAACAGCATTTCAAAAATGCGTCACCACAGTCATCCTGAATGATCCTGAAATGACACAAAAACTAAAAATCGGTTGATTTTATTTGTTTGTTAGGTTCTTGTTTAAAATGTATTAGGTTTAATAAAATGCATGGGAAAGGAAACATCATGCTGCAGAACTGCCAATGTTTCTGCTGTTGTTGTGAGGTAGCTGCTTTCAGGCTCTATCTCGCACTTTGCCAAAACTTACTTCACACAACAAGGATGTCTTTGTCCAAAATAATAATATTAGATTTAAAAAAAAAGAAAAAAGCCCCAGTCTGTTTTTGAACTTCACCAAAAAAACTGAAATATCTGTGAAAATATCTGTGAAAGTCCAACAGCGTGCATTTAGGAGTCCATAACGGGGCAGATTAAAGACACTCACCGGTAAAAGTCTAAGTTATGTTTTGGCAAAAACCTCAGATGCTGAAGATGCGTCTTCCAGCTGTTTGCAGATGTCCTTCCTCTGAGGTTGTCACATACCTGCAGCTTTCTCACAGCTGGATGATGCATATGAGCATATCCAAAACCACGGAGCTGCATGCACTTTGCACTTGGCACAACTGCGGTAATCATTATTCCTCATTGCTACAAATTATTTCTGACGTGAAGGACAGGATGGGTCTGGATGCAGCAAGACACTGCGTAGTCAACTTTTTTTCCTTTAATTTGCAGTTTCTATATTTAATACGCCATCCTTAAGTTGACCTCTGAAACTAATCATAGTTGTCAGGAAATGTGTATTATTTCACTGCTATGCTCTGATTATTAATCAAAATTTTCTGACATGCTTTGATCATGGGAACGTTTTCATGTCACAGTTTAGTAAGATATTAACATTAACTGCAAGAAAATGGTGACACATAGCCTAGCAACAATGGAAACATGTCTGGCTGTGCTGTAGGTTGCTGTAGTTAGAAATTATCATCACACGTGGACAAAATTCTAAGCTTTAAGCCAAAATAAGCAACCTTAAGATTCTGTTCTCAGGCCTTGCAAAGAGTTGAGTATGGTGTAACTTATCCAAATGTTTTACTTTGTATTACTTACAGCACGGGAGAAACATAAAAACAGACATCTCTAACCCCCAAATGATGCAGAGTAACTTCTGAATGCAGAAACAACCTTATTGGTTAGGCTGTGGTTATGAAAAAGTATGGAAATTATTAAAACTATTTTAACTGGGTCAACAACTGTCGATTGCATCATTCAAGACTTAAAGGAAAGGTGAACCGTTGTATTCGATGAGGAAATGTGGTCATGAAAAAATCTTGGAAGAATTAAGTAGGGATGCACTGATCCACCGATCCGATACTGACATCTGAAATTTGAATATCTGCAGATACCGATATTTGCCGATATCAAATCTGTTTATGTGAACATTATTGTGACTGTGGTTATTATTGCTGTTATAACTGTGTAAGATTTCATTAGGTTGTAATAAATTACCCATCCTTTCTAAAGTTACCTCACCAATACATATATAATATTACAGATCTAACAATTTCAACAAGTTTTATTTTGATTTTGCACACTTTACACAAATACAACTATAAATGTGTGGTTTTGAAACAAAGATCTCGCTTATAGTGTGACAAAAAACGTCCCATTTTAACATTCAAGGCATTTATTTCTTTTAAAACATGTCCGAAGCATGTCAATACATCTGTGCTGGCTTGACTAGTGTGGTATTGGGTATCGGTTGTGGTATTGGGAGACTTTTATTAATACCAAGTACGAGTACACAAGCTTAGTATTGAGCTGATACTGATATCGGTATTGATGGATCCCTAGAATTAAGCTCAGAGGATTGGGGGGAAAAAAGAAAAGAAGAAAAGAAAAATCAACATTACAAACCATGACAATGTTTAACAGTAAATGCAAGAGAACCAGGAGAAAAGTCATTGAGGAAAAACGTATTGACAAAAAACAAACAAATAATAAGCAAACAGCTTTAATGTGCCACAGACCATGAAAACTGGAATCATGAATGGTCATGTGGCTTAAAGTGTCCAGATCTAACCGGTTCTAGTGTTAGAAGCATCTGAGTGGTGGATAAAGTGCTGGAATCATCATACCCAGCAACTTTACAAGCCCGTGGCCAGGGCCAGTATCATAATCTAAAGTAGCATGAGTCGATCGTGTATAGGTTCAGCAGTGTCATAAGCACATAAAAATCACTTTTTTTCTGCAACAAGTCAAAATTCATCAGGTTGAGATTAGGAAGCAACGATTCAGACACAAGAAGACCTCACTGGATTAACCCCCAAAGACAACCTGGACCCCAAAGAGTCTTCAGAGCGTGCTGGAAAAGACTTGATGAAATGACAAGAAGTCCAGTTCCAGTGCAGTTTACCATCATCAACACCAGATCATACTGAAAGAGTGATGCAACATTTTACAGACATCATATAATAAAACAACAACATATTGGAGAGTCGGCTTGTTTTTGGATGGACGGTAAGGGAAGAGCAGAACAAGTGGGGAAAAAAGTCTGTTCTGTTTTTCATCTCATAACATTTTGATCCAGAAGCTCAATCATTCCAAGCCTGGACGGAAAGAAAAAAAAAAAAAAAAAGCTGCCTGCACAGTATGGAAAGACCAGCGACACCGTAGTCTTTTACTGTCAGCCCGGATTAAGGTTGCTACTTGACCCTCAGTGCAGATGTGAGATTTGACAGCTAACCTCATCTCCATGGAAACAGTAAAGTTGACTGACAGCTGTCACCATCCTATTTCTCCTCCCCACCATGCAGCCAGCAATCTGTCCCTCCCTCCCCCAGTTTCTTAATCCCTCACTCAGTTCAACAACTGCCTGCCGCTTTAACCTGGACCCTGTAAATACATAATCTGCCATCTCCAGAACTAATATGCTACAACCCTCCCATGCCAGCACGCTAGGGCAAAGCACAGGGAAAAGTTGCAGCTAGCATGTCACGCAGAGCGGAACTCACTTCGGCTCCCTTTGACTCGCCCCACCGACATGACCCAACACCCTCAGTACGGGAGAACGAATGATGTTAAAACTTTAAAGTAGCGTGGTATAATATTTTATTTCAGCCTCAACACACCAGTTTTCATCTTTTTTTCTTTCTTTTTTTTAATCAAAATGTGTCTGGTCAAGGTTTTGTGCACCCAAACTGTTGGCTGCAACAGTAAACACATCACACTGAGGAGTGAAAAGATCTTTTTTTTCATACTTGAACTTAAAATTTAGGTGACCTAGGACCGAGACACAAAGCAGCTGTTCATGGGTGCATCTCTGCAGCCCTCTGACACTCCGTCTCTACCAAGTGAGGAACCTAAAAAGAGAATAGTTCTGCCGTGATGCTCATAATATAAAGAAGCAAAGTAAAGGAGCAATATTAACTTTTTTTTCCCCCCAGTTTTGTACTTAAAGTAGCCGAGTCTTAGTCTCCATAATATAATGTGTTGAAACCAATGCTAGAGGCCTGAAGTTACAGACAAAATAAAAAACAAAACACAAGTGTTATCAGAGTAAAATGCCATTAATCATTCGAACTATCAGTTCAGTTGCTTCAGAAATCACCACAATTATCCTTGAGTGACTTATAATTTCCACATGATATACATCTAAGAAAATCAAAGCCCAGCAAAGTCATTTTTTCCCAGTATTGTGCTGCCCTGTTCCACAGTGTCACACTATGTTAGAGAGGGGGAAGGGGAGTCCTAGTTAGTCAGTTATTCCTGCTCAAGGGTATTACACTGAGCATCATATAGTGAGGTGGGTGGGGGCAGGCCATCTGTGTTTGCACATGGGTTGTTAATTTAAAGGGGAACTTTTTTTTTGTTTTGTTTTTTCCTGGTGGTTGATGCAACACAATGTTGTAGGCCTCACAAGCTCAGGGCAATTCGATTTTAACAAAAGCAAAAAAAAAAAAAGCAAAAAAAAAAAAAAAAAAAAAAAAAAAGATTTGTTTCTGATTAAACTTATTTCGCAGAAAACAAATTATACAGCAATATACAGCCAGGTTTAAAACAAACATAACGCACTTAATATTTGTAAATAAGTATGGCTTTTAAATGTTTAAGCTCAGCCAGCTAAAAAACAAAAGAGGAAGAGAAGTAAGAAATAAATCTCATGTTTTCTGATAATTGACAGATGCTTTAACCAGAAGCAAATCTGCCTACGATTACCACCAAAACTCATGTTGCCTAGCAACGTACAATTTAGAAATATGCTTTCAGAGCAGCTTTGCGGACGTGTCCATTAAGAGATGAAATAACCAATGCAACAAATGTCAGCCACATGCAAATTAAGTCTACTCTGCTGGCGGCATGCATGATAACAATATGATGTATGTGGCTGACTTAAAGGAATATGCTTCCAAGCCACGAATCAATGTGAGCAAAGAACAGCGCCCTGTTTTGACAATCAGTCAATGTGAATCTTTTAAGCACCTTTTCTCTTGTGCTTTTAAAGTCTCAAAAGGGACTTCCTGAGTTAAATCACATGTGCACAATCTGCACTGGACATTTTCAAGTTTGTTAAAACCTGCCAGCTATGTAAAGTAGTTAAGGCCTGTCAGAGTGAAAGGAGAGTATCTATGGATTAGTGCAGACATGAAAATGGAGGATCTGAAGGATTAAACCTTCCTCTCTATTCCCATTACAACCTGCACAGAGAAAATGACACAATCGCACATCGGCCATCAGATAGGTAATTCGATTTTATCCATCTGGTGATCCTGCTAGTCAGCCTCTATGGACTGATGTTGATGGGGATGTCAGTCCCAAAGGTCCAAAATGTCTGACAAGTACCATAATCAGGACATGGAACTGAGAAGAACATGCTTTGGGTTGTGGTTTTCAAATTAAAGCCTAAATCTGATATGTCCAAGATACACAGTAGGGATGCACTGCCTGAAAGCATTTAATCCTATCGGGTTTCTTTTTTTTTTTTTTTTTTTTTTTTTTTTTTTAAAAAAGGTTGAATAAATATACACCTCGAACACAAACACAAATAAAATCTAAAAAAAAAAACCATCAGAAAAACACCCATTTTTGTCATTCTGTGTGAGTTGATGGAACACCTTGACAACAGAAGAACTGAGGTAATATGTGTGGTCAAGGGGGTTTTGCGACATTTTTAAAAGAAGACATTCTTGTTCAGCACAACAGGGGCTTGGTGGGCGGGGTGATGAGCAGAAAGGACTTTACGGAGAACTGCAGTTAGAACAACGCCACATCCAAAAAGCTACATATGGCAAAAGCTGCAACCATCATTATGCAGCTTTTGTGAATTGTACATCTTATGGGTTCAGCAGAAGAGATTAACAAAATATTGCCTGCATTCTTGGCCAACTTAGTTAGCAAGAGCATAGCAGATAAGAAATAGATAAGAGCAGAATAATATTTGCACGTGAGGGTAGTGGCACACACAATCTCAAATACTGCACACATATGAAAACTGTTGTAACAGATGAATACCCCCTCTGTTCCCACACAGTGAACACATCTGCACATAATTTCTAACTTTTCTAGTCACAGAAATCTTGATGTGAACTGTTCACACATGAATGCAGCAACTGACAAGACAATAACATGAACACAGCGCACAGTTGCTATCATTTGAAACGTACCAGAAAAGATGCTGACAGGTGTTGCTTCCAAAATCCTTTACATTGTGCCCTGTCAAGGCCACTTTGTATTGTATTTAATGAGGCAATTTCCCCCTTCTGGTATAAAGCAAGCATGAGATCACTGAAATAATGAAGAACTCTTCGTGAAGTATGGTGTATTCTGACAAATATGCATCTCATATTGATAAGCAAACAATAAGGCGAGATATCATTTTAGGATCATGACAAAACTAAAGTATGACAGGGAAAGGATTCTCAGTGTTTACAGCAAAAGCTGTCTTTAAATTAAGTTAATTCAAACTCCTAATAACTGATTTAGAAAAGAGATGAGGAACATTAAGCCTTTTCTTCTACTGGTGGAGATAAGCAGAAAAGACTATCAGCTACAGCAGATAGAATAAACGCCAACAGAGGATAACTAACAAATACCAGAAATGACTTGAAAGAGTACACACAACCCAAATGTAATTGTATATTATAAATATAGAAATAGTTTGTAAAGTTACTGGATAAAGACCCATTTTAACAGAAATAATCTAACATAACTTCAAGTTGACTTCAAGGTAATCTTATCTTGCTCTTTAAATGGTCAATCAAGTTCTCAAGCCATGATATGTGATTCACCACAATGCAACAATGCTGGATTGATCCAAAGCATCAAGTGGCTTGTAAAACTGCAAAAAGAGAACACAAATAAACTCCCCCATTTATGAAACCTGTAACAAAGGAAAGCCCAAATCTATCAACAGTGAAATAGCAAATAATCATAAAAAAGGTAAAAAGATTTACTTGTATCTGGAGATGCCATAGTGGACACGATGACTGGTGGACCTGTGCGTCGACTTAACTTCTGGTTAGCAACCAAGGCACCTTGGCCTTGAACAGGCGCTCCCACAGGGACGAGGGCATTATCTGATGCTGATCCTCCACCTTTACGTATCAGCTGAGGACTAGGGTGAGGGCTGTGCATAGGTGACAACGGCAGTAAATTCCTGTCCCTCTTCATCAGTTCCATGGGCACTGTGTAATTGGTACAGTACGCTTTTGGTACTTGTTGTGGCTGCTGCAAAGCTGGCATGGACACCGGCATCTGCTGTGGCATACCTTGCATGGAGTGAATAGATCCTGGTATGGCAGGCATTGATCCAGTCATCTGCTGTGGCATTATCTGCATACCCTGCATAGGCACCCCGGGTACTGTCACCCCGGAAGAATAGGCTGACATAGGTCTTGACTGGACAGGCATAATGGTTCCAGCATATGGCCCTGGGGAACGAGGTGGTTGACCTGGGTATCCTCCAGAGGCTTCCAAGAGATGTTGAGAGGGTGCACTGCTAGGCCTCCTAACAATTACTTCTCCCATTCTTGGAGAGATGGTTTGCATGGCCCCAGGGGTCTGTGGTGGCATCAGCTGGGGATCCACAGATAAAGGCTGTGGAGGGTGTTGTGAATGGTGGTGCTGTTGGTGATGGTAGATGTCTGAGCGATGGCTAAAGCTGTTAGATCGACCTCGCATGGGTGTCTGGGGCCGGGACGGTGCTAGCATAGCCTCAACAGGACGTTTGTAGTTGTGAATGAAGCGGGATAGTACACGAGCCTGGCCGAGGTTCGGGGCGACAGTGCGGACATCGTTCTCCTCCATAACAGCTAACATGCTAGTGGAATCAAATCCCTGTTGGATGAGTGAGGAGATGGTGCTTTCTGAGAGGCCCTCATTCCGAAGCAAAGAAAGAAATTCTGGATCAACGGTCTTCTTGGGGTCCACAGGCAAAGGAGTTTGTGGGGCAGCTTGGGGAAGAGCAGGGGCAGGACCAGGAAGTGGAGTAGTTGGTGGAAGAGGAGTGGGAGCTGGAGCTGGGGCAGCCTGCACAGGAGCAGGTGCGGGCTGCACAGGTGTAGGTGCAGCTGGGATAACTGCTGTAGTTTGCACTGGAGCAGGTGGGGCAGAAAGTGGAGCCGTCATAGCAACATGTGGGTCACATACTGCCATGGCAGACGGAGGTGGAAGAGGCTGTTGCTGTTGCAGTTGCTGTTGAACCTGTTCTTGCTGAAGCTGCTGGTGTATTTGTTGTTGCTGAAGTTGTTGCTGTAACTGCTGCTGTTGGAGTTGCTGCTGTTGTATCTGTTGCTGCTGAATCTGCTGCTGTTGCAATTGTTGCTGCTGAAGTTGTTGCTGCTGAAGTTGTTGCTGCTGAAGTTGTTGCTGTTGCAGTTGTTGCTGCTGAAGTTGCTGTTGTTGCAGCTGCTGCTGTTGCTGCTGTAACTGCTGCTGTTGTTGGATGGTATATGGTGAGGCTGTATCTTGCCTCATAATCATACCTTGACTGGCCGGATCCACTACCAGACACGTAGCAGCCTGCTGCTGTGGATCTACTGGCCGGCCATCAATATCCGTATAAACTGACTGGCCGGTCAGAGGAGGAGGCTCGCTGGCATACCTAGGCGATGCATGCTCCATACCATAGTGAGCAGGCGATGGGTCCCGGGAAGGTAATCGCTGTTGGCCATCTTGCATCATCTTGGCAACATTTCCAGCACTAGGTTCTCTATAACCTCGACTCAATTCGTGGGCAGTTGGAGGAGGGGGAGGAGGAGGTAGAGGTAGAGGTGATGAAGGGGCCTGAGGTACTCCCCTACCTGGCTGACCTTGATCCCACATAGCACGAGCCCCAGGTGCCATTCCAAAATGTGACCCTGACCGGTTGAGTGAATGAGGATGAGGTGGTGGAGGTTGGTGCTCTGGCCGGTAAAGGCACTCGGGGGGCCGTGGAGTCATAGCTGGGTCATGAGAATAGTAATCCTGATGTGAAATGGATCCTCTGTGAGACATGGGTGCCCGTTCGTAGTGGTTTAGATCCGGCACAGAGCCCTTCCTCAGTCCCCGTGGATCGTGTCGCTCTGCGTAAACCTGTCCGTAGGGAGTGTCTTGGTAAGAATACGATGCACGCTTCAAATCCAGGTCAGGAGGACGAACCCCTGGTGGAGCCTCGTACCACCCTCCTCCCTCTGCGTATGACAGGGAGCTCCGTCGGCCTGCTACTCTAGCTTGCTGATCGTACACGCTGTCACACTGCCTCTCCCACTGACCCTCATTCCCCCCTAACGTGTCCCAACTGTGGGATCGGCCAAGACCTAACTGTTTGTTGGTGACAAGCATTGGCAAAAAAAGAAAAAACCTTGCAAAACAAAACCCAAAAAACTAACAGATACAAAAAAATGCACAAAACAGAAAAAGCAAGCTCTTGGCAGTGTGTTTAAGAGTGCAATTCTTCAGGAACAGCATCAAAGCACTAAAAGTAAGCAGAAAGCGCAAGCAAATACAGAAGGTGCACCGTTTCACCTGATATCAGGTTGCAATATTGTAAGTCCGCACTATCAGGTGACTCCCCTTTTAGCTGGCAGTCCTTGAATAATTAATCTTCGGTCATGCTGGCATGTTGTGCAAGAGGAAAGAGGACACCACACACAAAAACATCACACAAAGCTACACGACCGCACAAGAAACAGTTATTCCATGGAAGCCCTGGTAACTGGGTGCAGGCTTCAGATTGCCACCAAACATTTGTTAGGAGGCATACAAAAAAAAGGAAAAAAAAAGAAAAGATATGCTGGGTTATAGGTTGGGATGGGTAGGGGCTTGTACTAATCCAGTGTGGTTTATCTCTCCCCTCTCTGGGACATTTTATTCGCTCTGCCGATTGCTATGAGGGATTACATCTAAATAAAGCCTGTTTAATTCCATTTCCTTCTGTGACGTCACGTGAACCAGATACCAGCGAATCTGGTGATGGCAATGACGATGGTGATGCCAACAATTTTGATTCCACCACCCCCTAAAAAACTTTGCCCCACCCCGTCCTCTCCCTCTGAAGAAACTTACCTGAAGCTGCTGATGATGCGCTGTTGTCAACAGGTTTCAGATCTGCCGGATTCACAGCATGGGGAGGGGCAGCCAAGCAAGGTGCACAGCTCCATTGACACAAATGAAATACAGTCTCTTAGCTAAGTCCCATGTGCTGTCAGTAAACATCAAATCCACTCTGATTGGACACTAATCTCTCAGGCCCCATGCCTGCAGCAGAGCCACCACGCAACTGCAGCCCAACTCACTCTGAAATGTCCTTGATAGTTCTGTGGTGCTCACTGTTTCTGCCTCACTCTCTTTGATTTTGGGATCAGTCAGACCTTCTGTGCACCAACTGCAGGACACTAAAATTTACAATGCATGAAGATTGCAGAAGGCATAATAAAATCCACCTGCAGAGCTTGTCCTATTTGTCCTCCACTACTCAGTAATCAATATGACACTATGTTCTGTCATGGAAAAAGAAAAATATATGAAATGCATCGCTTGTTTCAGTTCTCCAATGCATACCACCACATATATTACAACTGTATGCATCTTACCGTCTGTAATATACAGCACCTTCCCCCTCTTTCACAAATCTCCTCTGATCTCCTTCACATAGAGAGGCTCTGTAATCTGGATTTGCCCCTTTGTAACATAAAAAAAAACACTGAGGGAGTGTTGTGCGCACGCATATTTGTGTGTTTCTGCATATGTTTGCCGAGGCGGAGGGTTCTTTGTGTAACAGCACTTAATCTGTAGCACCTACAACCTTTGCCTCCAAAAACAATATGCTTCTTGACAAGCACAAGTGGCAGAAGGAAAGCACCTCATGTAAATTTGCCATACTACGATTTTTCTGTTATTTAATATATCAACTTTGCCACACACTGTAGGCTACATTAATATGTAAAGGACGGGAGATATTTACTGCTTTGTTTGAACATGGTGATGTTACTCCACTTCCTTACTGAAAGCTGATTCCAAGCGGAACCCTATTTATTAATGCATGAAAACATGTAATGTGAGGAAGAGTCCATTTTCATCCATATCTACACTAAGACACATCCATAGCAATGCAGTGACTAATACTTTAGGGAAAACTATCTCAGCACATAAAGAAAAGTTTCCTAAATTCAGAAGGCCTGTGAAACCTGCAGGCGTGACAGTCTCTGGCACATATATCTTGTTTAATCACAGTTGTGTAATTAGCGTAGGAGGAGATCAGAGAGGGAGCGGAGTATTCTGCTGTTTTCACAAGATGACAGGAAGAAGCCGATGGCAGTTGCCCTGAAACAGCTTCGCAGATGACAGAAAAGCTTTTCAGTAAGGTCAGAGAGGGAATTTAAAGGGGAAGGCAGAGAGAGCGAGGCTTTGCAGAGCTCTAAAATGAACAAGATGGGATGAATTATTCAATCACAGCAGTGCTTCTATGAAACAAACAAAAAAAACCAAAACAAATTGAACAGGTCGGGTTCTACTGTCATCTAAAAGAGAATATCTGTGTGTGATAAACTTGGCATTTACAATCTAAAACGCAGAAACAACTGTTAGTGCTGTCAAAATAAGCAATTCTTTTGTAAAAGTCAGACTCCATGATGGGATTCATTATTGAGATGCCACCTATGAATATTATGGTGATTTTGACAGTTTGACAGACTTTCCTAGCTGTCTGGTGGCACTAGACATTAATTCATGTGTATATCAAGGCTTCTTTCTCCAACCTCTTCTACTACTCTCATTACTTCTGCTCTGGTTCTCCAGGGACTCCCAGTCCAGCAGAGTCCACATGCCCATAAAGTCAGCCCCGAACACAGAGATGGGGGCAGAGGTGTGTTCTCAGGGTTTGCAGATCTAATCCTGACAGAAAAAGTGAAATCACACAGCCATGTTTGTATCAAACTAAATAATGTTTGACATTCAAATTCTGACGTTCTTCCACTTGCCATAGTTTCCAGACTGTGCACACATCGCCAGTTTTACTGTAACAGAAGGATTTAGGAATTAAGCTGGGGATTTTAGTGCAAATATAATACCGCCACAGCACAAGCTTATAAAGACTTTGGACTGAATAAAGCTTGATTGGTGAATTATTCAAAATGGCCAGAACATAAAGAAACAACGAGCGAAGGTGAAATTCAGGGGTTGTTTTCACTGCTAATAGATTTCAGTATTTTCAGATTTCAAGGTTTCGTTTTCAAGGTTTAGTTATCCACTTTCCCCACAATTGGAAGGAAAAAAAAAAAAAGCTGCAATAAGCAAATAATAAGGCTGACACAATGCACACCACGCAGACTACGCATCTTTCAAACCTCACCGCCACATTAATATTGCAGCTAAACTAGTAGGAGAACCAGAGGTGGGTCACTCCATGTATGTGTGTGAGCATGCATGCTTTTAAACATGCAAGATGTACACTCTCTTAGCCAAATATTGAAATCTAGGGTTTCACATGCAACAAGCTGATTTCAAAATTCCCCATCACCCCGCTAGCGACACAGCCGCATGTTTGCTTTGCAACCGTTTGACCCTGCTCTGCTTGTCTTCTGACGTACAGCTCTTCATTTATGTCCCTTTTCATTCACGTGTAATCCACCGCTAAAGCTCTGGCCTTGGTCCGACTTGCATACATGAATAAGAATCACGCCAACTCAAAGAGAAAACTGCCCCACAACAGAAATAAAAACAACTGTCTCCTATAGAGTGTCACATCGCGTACCAAAGGCATGATTTGAATGTTAAACACACTGACTTATCCATGAGCGTGTGGCAGGAGGCACTAACTGAGATTACAATGCCAATACCACTGCAAAGAATGATGTTGTCAGATACATTTTATGTGTACGTGGACACGTGTGTGTGTGTGGATCCAGTGAAAAGCCTCTCCACAGGGACTAAAGAGACTGTAAATGAAAGTAAATGACAGCAAGGAGTGGCGCTTATGTGAATGAAAATCATGTTTGTTTGGGTGTTTGAAAGATTTTTAAGTGGCACACATTTTTCACTCCCATTGCGCTAGCACACACACCCACAAAAAGAAGTAGCACCCTGCAAACGCCCCCAAATTTCCTCCATGTCAGCTACGTTACAGTTTCCTCCACCTTTAATCCATCTCCTTTGGGCACCTCTGAGCCATCCTTCATCCAGTCTGTCGCTTGAACAAGGAAGCTGCAGGTCAAACAATGATGCTCCACAGCTGAAGAATCATTTAGAAATTTTCCAGGAAATCGTTTGAAGCGTTAAGCGACTGCTAAGCTGTATTTGCAAACTTAAATATTGGTGAAAGAACAACAGAAGTCACATTCAGATGATGCTTGTGTCAGATTTTTCCCTCCAAAAAACCCAAAAACATTTCAGCATTTTTTTTTTATATATCTGCACTCTCCTCCCTCCCAACATTTCTCCTCTCCCATACTCCCCATAAAGACTATAAACAAGGCCATGGTTTTTTGTGCGGCACATGGAACAAGCCCGAAGGCAGGGGCGTCGGACCAGACACCACTCCGATGATTTCATACCCAAGCAGGATGCCAAAGCCTGAAGGAGGAAAAGGAGGGATAAAAGCAAAGAGATGCAGCAAAGCCCTTTTTAAAAAGCTCAGGATCGAGGAGGACCCTCGTACCCCTCAGAGGGGATGACATCAGGTCACCTCCCTCCCTCTCTTCCCCCTCTCACACTCCCTGATCATATGTCCTGTTTAATATAACTCTTTTTGTCAGGTCCGTGAAATGGGAAAATATAAATAATTGCATAAAATCAAACGATATTTTGGTGTTAATGGTCACATTATTCACCGATAAAACAAAACTTACACACTCAAACCAGCCGCTACACATCCACTCAGCGGCAAACGCTTGGACTCATCATGGCAAATTCCACTACCCCACCTTGTGGTGTTTGCATCCAATCACAAACTCACAACGTGTAAATAAATCAACAGTGAGGAACATGTTGTCACCGCAACCTACTTCACATCGCAGCACCTCTCGCATCCCATCTCTGCCTGGATCAGTCAGTTAGCTCTGGCTAAACGGCAATGGCAACGACTTTGTGCTGCCGCCGGAGCCAATGCATGCTGGGAACACAGATGGAGCGGACAGAAGGAGACACAGGCAGACAGAGAGTTAGAGAAAATGGGGGAATGTGGGAGTATGGGAACCGATGCTGACAACAGCTGTTTGTCACAGTTCCCTTATTGCGGTTACACTCGTCTTGGCACTTAATTAAACCCACAACAGAAGGAACATTTGTACCGTATACATTTTGGAAGCTGATATCTAAACTAAACAATACTTGTGTGAGCTTATTTGAAAAAATAACTGTAGTAACTTGGATAGTTAACTGAAACAGTGGCTGAAAATACTGAGGAATACAACTTTTATTCCATGTAAGAAGGAAAAAGTTTGCCGGTACATTTTTAATGATCATATATAAATACTCATCTTAGCTTAAAAAAAAAAAAAAAAAAAAAAAAAAAAAAAAAGGAGTAGAACAGCATAATGTGCAGTAGATGATGTGCAGATATCATGCAAGTAGTTGTTGTCTCGGCTGTTATATGCCAAATAAACTGAACACGGCTGATCATAAACTTGAGATCATAAACCACCCCGGCTTGGAAAGATCATGTCTTATAATCAGTTTGAAAAAACAGTGCATGACAAAAATAAACAAATAAATAAAATTAAATTTAAAAAAAGAAATCTTATATGAATTTATGCATTGATTTGTTGTCAAAATGTTTTTTTTTAGTTATACGTTTGTCAGCTTCTTGCTTCTGTTGCGTTTCCGTTTCATGTCATTATACCTGAAATGCTTTTGGACTTTGGTCAGAGAGACTCACAAAGTGGCAAAACGGTGACGAATCCACAGTTCCAGTAAAATCTACATTCCTGCAGCGTGACTATTCCTGATGCAAGGTAAACAGCTGCGATTTGGGACACAGGCACGACTCAGTTAGCCACTCATCACAGTGAGTTTGGACGTAATCAATGCACTTCGCTGCGAAACAAATATCGGATTGACACAGTTATCCTCAGAAGATAAATGGAGATTAGGGAAGCTGCTCTTGCCGTCTTGCCAAGTGCAACCCATGACGCCCTCGCAGTCACAGTCACTCCATAGCGTTCTTGTTTTTGTCAATACACTTGATTTCAACTTTCATTTATTTTTCACGCCTCTGTCCCAACACTCTGTTTTTAGATAATAGTGGGTGGTTTTGACGCCCCATGCCTCTAGTTTCGAAATACCCTTTTTACATGGATGAGTAGATTTAACGCTGCCGTGGAAACAGCGTGATTCAGCACCCTCTGATCTTTTAACATCCCTGATGTGAGTCATTCCCTTCGACGCACTTTTTAAGAGCAGCTGTAGTGATTAAGTGCTGCTGAGAAAAATCCCCCTTCCTATCTGGCTGAGGAGCTTCATTGTTGTTAAGAGACACTGCAGGAGGCGTCATTTACAGCTCAGGAAACATCGTCATATGATGTTTAACGCATTGCTCAGACACCATAATTTCATTCCTCTTGTCAAGAATAAATAAATAAATAAGTTAGATTGGAAACATGTTTCCAACTGGGGTGTTTGGAGAGTTTCGAGATGCCACATGTGGCTCTCGTTGTGAGGGAGGAAACAGCAGCATCACTGCTTCATTTTGGAATCTACAAAAGTGTGTTCCCGCATCTGAGTGGGATTTCCCTTAGACATGAACAAAGAGTGAAGTTACTATTTAAAATTCTGCCACATGTCAGTGTTGAGGATGTACTGTTTGTTTCACTTAAATCAAAGCCGGTAATGCAAAACAGCAAATTTTGAAAAATCATTTCATAGAAGGAAAAGTAGTTATTAAGCTCCGCTTTCGCCGCTTTCTGTATTTTTGCTGCCATCTCTGACAATCAGTTTCCCCCGACAACCACCTATTTTGATGGAATGTGGACAGCATGGATACTGTGGGAGATCCAGTTGCAGTGTCAAAAAGACAACATCATAAAGACCAATTATTGGTTTACATCAGGAACAAGAGAAAAATTATGTCAATGCCAGAACATGACATATACAGTCAAATAATTAGTCCTAATTAGTTAGCCAGCAATGGGAGAGACTGGAAATGAACAGGGTACAATTAACACACCAACTTAAACTAATTACAACCATAACCTCAAATATTTTTGGTGATTTTTTTTTTTGTTCCAGGATGAAAGTAAAGCTGATTAGCTCACATTCTTTCACACAGAAATCTTAAATTTACACTATCAAAAAAAATATCCTTTTTTATTCTCTCATATAACAAAATATTTGGTTTTATGAATAAAGTATGATCAGAACGGGTTATGAATTAAATATAAACATCCCCTTTCATTGAAACATTTAGAATATACATGTTAATAAAAAAGGTTAATATCATAAAATTCAACATATTATTAAAAAATATAATTTACTATTAAGAGTTTGAATCTATTCAAATGATTTGTTAAGTAGTTTTTTAAAATCTTGAGGTTATGAATGCAAACTAAGTCTTATTCAGTTAAATATGCACAGATCTTCATTCATATTCATCAACAAAACATATTAAAATGAAACATTTGGAGGAATGTTTCGGACATTTCATTAGGCGAGCTAATTTATGGTCCGTTTGGTTTCTAACTGATGAATTTGAACAATTTAACACTTTAAGGTCCTGGTCTGCAATTTAGAGGTAAATTTGCAGTGACTTTGATGAATTTCTTAAAAAAGAAATTGTGCATATAAACCTTCCTGAGCATCTCTACCAAGTGTTTGTTATAACACTACTGTTTCAAATTCCATTTCACTTTCGTTATATTAATATTAACATCTGTTTTAATATCTCAACTACTTGCTAAAAAACATTTATTCTGTTTATTCTTGTTCAAAACAAATGGAAAAACACAAGAGAAACATTTTTCTCTGGTCTTTTTGTTAGTGTGACAGTTAACTGGTTAAACATGTCAAAATAAAAACAAACTAAACAAATTTAGAAAAAACAAACACAAACTATCAATTATACTGTCAGGCATCATATTACATAACAGCCTGAATAAAAATGTTTACTAATTATGTATATGACAAAAAGAACTACCACAAATCATGACATTTTTCACTTAAATTCATTTCCAAGTTAAAAAAAAAAAACCCTAATTAATGTGATTTATAGATGCTACAAGCATCAAGTGTAAGCAAAAGGAAAACAAACACACACACACACACACACACACACACACACACACAGCTCTTGGTAATGGGTAAACAATAAAAATAAAAAATAAAAAAAAACAATGGGAAAATGTCTTGCTGTGTGTTCTGCCTAATCCTAAAGCAACACGCAAACACACACGAGTCAGTCTTACAAGCCCCTATAATCAATCCCAAGGGCTCAGAGGAATGCGTCACTTCATCACAAACTCTTTTCTTCATCTCTCCAACAATCTGGAAACATCAAACTCAAGTGTCACTCGGCACAGCAAGCAGGCCACATCCACCTCTGGAACACACACACACACACACACACACACACACACACACTTACTCCATAAGATCTCCTTCACAGATGAAGTCTGAAGCCTCAGCCGGTCTCAAGACTCCCTCTGACACACGCAAACACTCATGCTCGCAATCCCACTGGCTTTTCACTGAATTTGCAGCAGCCGGCCGAAGAACTTAAATCCTTATGAAAACTTCTGCTCTACAGAAAAACCGTGGAGAACCTCTCACATGCACTCTTCGCACATATACACGCAAAGAGACAGACATCCAGCAACCAAAATTATCCATTTCCACGTGCACTGCCAGTAGTTACTCACCCTCGCAGATTCTGTCCAGCCGCTGTCGTTTCACTTTGTGTTTTTCCACCAAGGCCATCCTGTCGCAGCTGTAAATGCTCTCGTCTCTCTTGATGTCTGTATCCCTCTCTGTTCCTCTTTGTCTCCAGCCCTCAAAAACGTAGCCTGTTGCTGGTTTCTTCCTGAAATTCAAGAAAGCAAGGGGCAAACATTGTTACTGACGGCAGTTTAAGAAGAAGTGAGAAGGTTTTATTCAATAGATTTTAGATGATAAATGATATTTCTTTCATCTTATGCGAGGAAGCCCACGTGGTACAATATGTAACTAAAATGCTGCAGCAGTTATCTTGAAAGTAATTTACATCCGCTGTGCCCTGGGGAGGCCACAATCAAAATACACTGTACACACAGTGACTTAGAGCGACATATAATTCTGAATTATGCAAAGCAAAACATCACTTACACGCTATGAAAAATGCATGATGTGCAAATTAAAAACACAGGACTGTGTGTGTAGGGCACACAGCAATGAAAATGCAGAGTCAGTGGTTGCAGAGTCGGGTGAATTTCAGCAAAATCTTTTATTTGGGTCACAAATTAATCTTGATTTTTAACAGCTTTTTAAAAAGCAGATCATATGAAGTGGAAGCTAAAAGGAAAATTTTGCACAGTTGTTTCCATCTTATAAGCATAGAAGGAGCACTGAATTACTTTTTTTTCCCTTTTTCAAAGGAAGAAAATAATTAACTGGATTTAACTTCCACATATTGTCCACTAGAGGGAGCCTCTTCTCAAAAGCATCAGCTATTCAAATTAAATTAAGAAATGTCCCTTCTGCAAGCAGAACAGCTCAAATCAAGAGGAACACAACACAAGCTGACAAAAACAGAGTGAATTAATGAGAAATTTTACAACTCATTATGCTCAACGTTCATGCTACTCTGAGAAATTATTTCCTAACTGGCTTCTGCTGAAGCCTGAGGGACGCTGCATAATTTTTACTTTTTGACAGGTCGGCACAAGAATGCACACACACACACACACACATATATATACACGGATACACAGAATGATAAAAACAGCAAGCATGCTTACAGACACGCGAAGGGCAACGAGTCACACAGAGGAATGTGGGTCAGTTAGTCAGCAGACAGGAGGAGGTTGTATCAGCAGAATGAAGACAGAAAAGAGGGGCTGGTGGGAGGGAGAGGAAAGTACTAATAAAAACATCATCTACCAGGATGAGTACAGTGTGACACCATCCTCCTACGTTTTAACTGTAAGTCTGTCAGCACTTTTGCTCCATTCTTGTCCCTGGACACAAAGTGCTGCACCGTCACGATGGCTCCCTGCATGATGATGCTGTTCGTTAATATTTCCCCCTGTAAATCACCAGCGTGGTTTTTTTTAGTGGCAGGTGAAACAATGTGCCTGCTGTGGAGGCAGGAGGAGGGGAGGTGAGGCCATAACAGCTTTAAAAGAGCAGGCGTAAGACTGAAGGCATTTCAGCCTGCTACAGACCTCCTCCACAAGGTATGCCTTTCTGCCAAAGACATGAAAACCCACATGTGGGAGTCAAAGGAGAAGCCATTGAGTAAGAAGTCACTCCTAGACGCTTTTGTCTATAAATAGACCCGAGAAGAAATGCACGGGCGTCTCCGGCTCTGTGCTGCCTGGTGAACAAACCTAGAAGTTACCTGCAAATCCGGCCATTTTGGATCCAGACTTTCCTTTCCCTCAGAGCAACAAAGGCTGCTCTAATAATGCGGCATTGCATCCTTTTGCAACTACAACACGAGAGTGGAGAAGTAATTCAGTGCTGTACAAGCTAATAGAATCTTTTTACTCCTTTTTCATTGTTAAACTTTTTAAAAAATTTCAACAAAAAGCAGTGATTCAGAAGATTTTCTTTCTTGTGTGAATGTATGAAAATGGGAAAATGCTGTATCCATGATGCTAAAAGTTCTGACTAGATAAAGCCAATCATTTTATTTCATTTCTAAATTCTGCAAACAAACCTTTCGTGCCGATTTCCATGGATGCTACTTTGACACGTACCGCCCACCTAAAAGCTGCTGTATATTGAGCACATGAAGAATGTAAGGGAAAAAGGCCAGAAACCGAAGCGGCATCCAAGCTCCCCCAGATCCCAACCTGATCCGGAATCAGTTGGATGAGACCGATCCATGGGGGCCTCGCTTTTTCAAGCATGGGGTCCACAAGACCCACAGCAATTCACCACCTGCGCTGCATCATTTATCTGCAGTGTACCTGAGGAAACACACACCTGACACTTCATATGCATCCAAAAATCCTTTCAAAGATGAAAGTTTAGATCTTGACGCCTTAAATGAAATGAACAAACCTACACATCACACAAAAAACAACAAAAGAACAAACCACGCAGCGCGAGAAGTAAGCATGTTTAGAAGTGCCAACACATGCTACTCCATTACCAAAGACCCAACTCACATAAGAAAGCGGTCCATGTAAGAAAGAGTCAACTTCACTAAGTGGGTTGAAAAGTCAACAACTTTGAGCGGAGCTCTCAGGCAGAACAGTGTCAGAGAGGAAGTACAGCTATCCTGCAGCACTTAGCACCGTCGCTGCTCGATTGTTGCTCGACTAAGTGCTGTTACGTAACTTAACAATAAGGGGATTGACCTGAGAGAAAATATGTGCTCTGAGCCGGAGGAGAGGAGAAGGAAAAGAGGAAAACGTCTCGTACACACATGCAAAATGACAAAAAAAAAGTACACAACCCCTGACACTGTCTGGCTCAGTGTTGCGAGGACTCGCTGTAACCAACACACTCTCAGCTGTGGTTGGTTCATCATTTTCACAGGTTCCCCGACAAGCCTGTCGATGTTACCGAGTTGTCTCCTGACAAGTGATGCAACTCCTGACAATACTGTTCTATTCTTGGTAATATTTTTACTTTACTTGTTTGTTTTTTTTTCCTTTGAAAATTATGAAGAGGATTATGAGGACTGCAAAAACATAATAAATGAATATTATTATCATTATTATTTTCATTATTATTATAATTAAAGGAAGTATGAATGTGGGGTGTTTCAAGATTTGTTTAATAAACAGCACATCCACACATAATCAGGCAGCACCTAACTCTGTTAGATAGATTTAATATTCCTGCTCTTAACAAAAGGATGAAAGGGGGCAAATAAACGTGCAACTAAAAAGTACTGGAAAATCTATGTTAAGTTGAAAAGGGCTTCATGCTCTGTGGTAAATCAAGGCAGAAGAGGGTCAGACCATCACTTCTGACTTCACTTCTGCCCCAGAAGTTCTTCTAAACCTGTGTGTGTGCTGATAAGGCACACATACTAGCAACTGGTAAATATGAGGAAAAAAAACAAAACAAGCTGGCCACTTGTAGTTTGAGAGAAGAAATATCTTATTTGTTTTCGTTAGGAAAAAACTGTGGCACGTAACTCATTACACACACCCTTGATTTCAGCTCTGAAAGCTCCAGCACAGACTTTACCTCGGTGTAGGTAAACATTAAACATGTCACCTGTCCTGTAAGACTGCAAACGGAGCACTGCGAGAAGCATCAAACCCAATGTTAGCCAGCTAAAAAATTATAACGCACATCATTTGACCCTTTAACACAGCGGTTCTCAACCTTTTAGCAACACACTACCCTTTAAAATATCTTTTCAGCCAAGTACCCCCACCACTGCAAAGTACTTTTGGTTAAGAAAGAAACACTTTTTCCTTTGTTTTTAATTTACTAGACTTTAACCGTGCAAAACAATGGCAATATTTTTGCATATCTTTACTACACTTCAACCAGGACTCCATCATTTGCGTTGTCACGGCGTCAGTGACTGATTGGTTTGTAACGGGTGGGGTTCAATTCAAGTCTAAATGTGGGATTTTGGGAGGACTAAAATGTTGTAAGTCAATGTAAATTCAGTTTATTAATGTACATTTACATTTATTGAAATATATAAAATGTTTATATAATATTATAACACCTTTTTTTTTATATATCTAAGGATGTTTTCAACAAAACATAAATAAGTATATGTTTTCAAAAAATTTCACATACCTCCATTTGAGAAACAGTGCTTGAACAGACATTAAATATGTTTGCAAACAATTTTGATATTTTTTATAAAAATAATTGCACCAGTGGAGTCAAAGCCAAAAAGTTAATTCTGCAGTCCTACATGTGATGAGAAGCACATATCATATGCTCCCCAGTTGGTCCAGAAGGATCAGCTCCTCTCTTCCAACCCCAATAGTTCCTGAGCCACATGTAAGAGGCAACAAAGCCACAAGTTATCTGGTTAAAGCACCTTTTTCAGTAGAGTCAAAGAATGATCCTTAAAGTTTGATGTTTTTCTTCTGACCAATAAAACTGAACCAGGTCGGATGTGGACTGTCTCCTCGCAAGGAGTTGCATCGTTGTGTCACTCCAGCAGGTTAGAAATTCTTCCCCGTTCTGTTGCTTGTAAATGAAGAAATTTCACAAACAGCAATTTTCTCTCTTTTTCATCACATTTCACCTGTATTTTTCTACTACTTTTGTAAGAAAAACCAACACAAAACAGGAGCCCAGGACATGTCAGGGGGGGCTAAAATCACAGAATACAAGAGGAGGAAATAAAATGGAGAGCTTCCTTTTATTGAATTGTTTATTTATTAATTTATTTTTTGGTTGAAGTCATCTCTGAAGGGAAGCCTCTCACCAGATTAAGATGCACTATTCTGGCTGCAGTTGATCAGGATGAAAAAAAAAGTAAAGTTAAATCTTTGACTTCTCCATGCTGTACTGGAACATCTGAAGGTGTTTATTACAAGGGAAATGTCCAATCGTGAAGAAAAAAAAAGATCTTACAATGTTTTTATACATCAAATAAGATTTCAACCCTGAATCTTAGTTTAAATATCAAAAGCTCAAAAGCTTTATATAATTGGGACGGCTTTTGACTAAAACTTAAAAAAACTAATAGCTTTCTTTTCCTCCTCTTATTGCTTTATTAACTTATTCTTTTTAAGCAGTTTAGTCTGAACATCACCCTGTCAATAAATTGTAAGGAAAATTGCAGACATGTGCTCATGCAATCCATTTCCCTCTCCAGGACGATGACGGTGGTGTCGAGACCAGGACGAACTAAATGCTCCAGATTTAATAATACAGCAAGCAATAGACGGGGGGGGGGGCACTCTGCAGTCAACATTTTGAGGAAGAGTAGTGATAGCTGCTTCCTTAAGTGACTGTTTAAAAGTTTGATTTATATCCCTAAAGGCGCAAGGTAGCAAAAACTGAAGAAACCAAGAGAGGAGGCTAGTTAAGGTTTCTCTTCTCTCGTTAATCTGATAGTTGGGGTTCTGAGGGGCACGTAAAGCTGTCACTCAGGCCGCTGATTTATGTCTTCCTACTTTCTGCCAGCCTCCTTCTACTATCATATGTAAATTCGCCGGCCACTGACAGTTCCACCTCTGCTTTTTTTTTTTTTTTCCCCCCCACCTCTCCATCGTCATCACAATCCCTTAAGCTTCTCCATCCATCTAGGCCTTCTCCTTTTACCTTATTTTGCACGTCCTGCCAGCCTCTGCCATACAGCATCCTTTTTATTCCCCACTCCTCCTTTACGCTGCCTTTTATCTAAAACATTTTCTCCCTCATCCCTCCCTCCTTCAACTCAGATTCTCTCCATCTTTCTCTCCTCTCAGCTTTAAATAAAATGAGACTGCAGCAGTACTAACTGCTGACTTGGGCTAATGCACAATTTTGCAATAATGCCTATTCGTTTAAGTCACCCAGGAAACGCATAATGGTGACATTACTGCGCACGGGCAGCCTGTTTGCCAAGCTCAGTAGCCCCGCCCCCCCCACAGTTCCTTAAATCTAATGAAGTAAAACAAAGTCTGTCATAATGAATTTATCTCTTTCCTAACAGGCTAGATACTAAAAACATATTTACTGATATGAACACCACAACACAACAGACAAAAAAAAAAAAAAATGTACACACACACACACACACACAGTAATCACTTCTAAACCTTTAGTACTTACACTGACATGTGAAAGGTTGTTTCTAAGATGGTTTTACTGGGATAATAAATCTGTCTATTCCACTTTCCAGTTGACACTCAACATAATGACAGTAACCTCAGGCCTGTTTCTGCGATAGGCAAAGCTTAACACTTGGAGTTGCACTACACACACACACACACACACACACACACACACACACACACACACACACACACACACACACACACACACACACACACACACACACACACACACACACACACACACACACACACACACACACACACATTCCTTAAATGTATTAAAATACTTTAGTGGTTTGGGCTAACTTCTCTTCCAGATCATTCTGGAAAAAGTAAAGGATGTCATGGTGATGCCTGCTTGTGATGTTTGCTGCATCTGAGAATCAAAGCAAAGTTTAATGCGTCCGCTGAGGTTGAAAGAATCAGCTTCCAATGATGAACAATCATCATTAAACAAAAGAAAAAAAAAGTAATATATGGACTTGAAAATGTAAAATGTATGATTTAAGTACATAATGCTAAACCTTAGACACAATTCAGACAATAATTATTGATTAAAGAGACTGTACACTACAATGCACTGTACACACACACACACACCAACACACAATCAAGCTGAGTCGACATAACTTTTTACATGCAGCCTTCCAACGGATCCGTGTGCATTTGTGTGTGTATGTGTGTGCGTGTGTGTATGGATGTTTTTATTGGGTTTTATGACATAACTGCCCTGAAACAATCAGGTAATTCTCTTTTTATTTAATCTGTTTACTTCTTTGTTCTGAAAGTAATATATGATGTGCTTATTATACTCGCTTGCATCCAAGGCCAAATCTGAACGTCATCACTCAGCTTTTAATACGGCCCCTTTCTTTTTTTTGTCATTTTAACCCTTCATAAAAGTGCAATGATTTTCTCTTAAGTATTTTTGAGGGTCTAATACATACATTTCATATAGCTGTATCTTTTTTTTATTCTTTTTATATATTCTGAAAATTTGCAATATGAATATAAAGTTTAACGTTCACATTACCTGACATTCTGGTGTGGTTTTTGCTGACTCCTCTCTTCCACAACATCTCATTGTGCTGTTGACCCTGTGTGTTAACTTAAGTATGACAAACAGATTTGATTGGATCCATTAATAACTGCTTCTGACAGTTTCCATGGGGAAACACGGACAGGTAAACAAAAGTTAAAGCCTTTTAATCACAGATGGACAGCCCACCTTTACTGCCCTTTGAGTGATGCTCTTTTTAAAACATGTCCCAACCTAAACTAATTAGCAGTCAAATTCTAGAAATGACCATTTTAGAATTCTATATTTTAGCCTCATTCAGACAGCTGTCTTTACAATTTTCTAAATTTATATGAACTTTTTTTTCTAAATCAAATTGATTCCGATGAAATGAATTTGGCTGAAAGGGTTTAGTAGTAAATGATTATCAGGAATATGTCCACACAAAGCAGCTTTCTGGTCAAGTTTTTTTTTAGCGTTTAGTATTGTCATCTATGACTGAGTCCTTTTTGGCTCAAATCTAAATCATCATCTTGTTTGAATAGTTTATTTTGCATGTGTTTATGCATACGCCTGGTATTTGGTGCACTTCTGCGGCAGCATTATAACGCCACTTACAGGCCGGGTATATACACAACAGCGTTTCCAGTTTTCTATGGATGCACACGGCCAATACGAAAACCTTTTTAAAACTAAATTGGTTCCATTTTGCAAGGTTTTTGCAAATTTAATATTTATCTTTAAGGGGTTTTTATTTAACTCGGACTTGCGAGGCTATGTGATCTAGCACGTCATGATCCCTGTCTACACGTTAGCCTCCAAAGGCCTGGTCTACGTTCACGTTCCTACTGTTCTTTTCGAGACTCCCGAGACTTTACGGAGGTATGAATAGGTTGTTTCCCCTACAGATCGGGACAAGACTTTGATTAGTGCAGGGATAAATAAATTAAACCAATCTGGCTCAACTTAGTTAAGTTTTGTCGCTCTTGCTGAGCTGCAAGCCTCCCAAATTAGTGTGCTGCTTCGTTGGAAAGAAACAACACAGAGGCAGTTGCTTTCAATGTGTTCACATACTCGGCCAAGAGGAGGCATAAAAACAAACCTTGTCTTTGCTACATTGTAGTCGACAAGCTGTGTGAAACTGTTATCAGATGGTATGTTTGCCATCTCACCTTGTCCTTCTGAGCTGCGAAGCACATTTCATTTTCTTAACACCCACTTTCCACAAAGCGACAGCAAAAGCAATTTTTTTTTTTTTTTTTAATCATTTATTGAATTAACTGAAAAAAATACACCCTTACACCATGTCATTTCTTGGATGTCTTTGGATTTCATTGGAAACGCTACAGAAAGAACAAAGATGAGCAACAAGACTGCCGTTTCAGACATATGGAGTAATTATATATCAGGGACCTTCAAGTTCTTCATTCAAAAAGGCAAAGAATGAAAAGATGAATTTAGAAATGTGGCCGATCACTTTAACCAGAGGCTGGTTGAGGAATGAAGAAGTCAGAGTCCCTTTTCTAGTTAACATTCCCAAGCAAGCAAGCATGACTAACAACGAGTGACTGTTAAAAATGGCTTTTTCTGGTATTTAGAGCAAAGATATGTTTCATGAAAGTAAAAACGTAGCTGAAAACAACCTGCTGAACCTGTTTAAGTGAGCTAAGCCAACACTCCCATTACTGTTTATTTTGGAGGAAGTTTACCAGTTCTTCCACAGGGACGCAAAACGACTACAATGGCATCATTCCGAGGAAATGTAAAGCAACCTCAAAGACTCAAAGTTTAGACTCACACAGACACACAGAGCAAAAAATAGAGATGCAAAACAAACACACAGACATGCAGAAATCAACACAATGAAACACAATTTAAAAAATACCCACTAAGCAACCACCAAGATATATAAGTGGTCTATAAATAGAAAAAGATGAGAAAAAAAAAAACTACATAACCAACTGAAGCTGTAAAACAACAAACAAAGAGAGATAAAACATTCAAAAAGACACTCTAGACAACCACAAAAACCCAACATCTAAATGGTAAAAGTTGCCCAGAAAGGACGTGTTCACACCGACGTAGTCTGGGAGACTAGACTGGGCAGGAAGTGAGATATTACACTGCATTTACTCAAGCAAACCAAACCACCAGGGCAATATCACGCTGCTCCAACAGCTGCTTGTTTAGGTTGCTCAGGGCCGAAATGGCCACCGACCCAGAAGAAAAAAACTGGAGAAACTGGAAAATTCAGCTCATCAATTGCGACTGGAAACAGAAATCAGCTGGCGTTTTCATCGTAAATAAACAATAAAGCAGGGTTACTCATTCCGGGTTAACGAGACATCCATTTGATTTGATTCAGGTGTGTTGAAGCAGGAATACACTGAAAACCTGCTGGATTCTGGTTGCAGTAGGAGTAACCCTGCAATGGAGCAGCTGTGATTTCACAAAAAGCTTGTCAGTACTAACAGCAAGCTATCCAGCATGTTGTTCTGTGACACCTTAAGACATCCTTTCCTCCCTTTGCTTCTTTGGATGACCCATCTGCATTCGCACAGGTTTGCTTATTTGGTCTGCAACACAGTATGACTGAGTGTTCATACAACTCCAGCTAAACATTACTATCTGTGGAAATGGACCAACATGTGGTAAAAACGGACCAAACAGTTCCAGTTGAAATGCTCCATGTGAGACTCAAACAGCAGCTTTTCCTTAATTAGAATTTGAATGGTAAAACCTGCTTTTTCAAAAGCAATATTTGACTTTGGCTGACTGAAAAACAAAATTATAATG
This sequence comes from Telmatherina bonti, assembly GCF_933228915.1. Taxonomy (NCBI): domain Eukaryota; kingdom Metazoa; phylum Chordata; class Actinopteri; order Atheriniformes; family Telmatherinidae; genus Telmatherina; species Telmatherina bonti. Next base: position 29,987,611 of record NC_136629.1, on the reverse strand, counting down.
AGATAAATAATCATGAGATACCCCATAAACACCTGGGGACAAAGCAAAAGAAATCATCTTTAAGCTTTGTCTGACTCACAGCCCACAGCAACTGACTTTGAAAAGTCCTTTTCTAAAGACTACTGAGGAAATCTATTCTGCAACACACACACACACACACACACCCTCCCCCACCTCATCACAATAGTGTCAGAATAATTACATACACTCACACATTTTTTTTGTCGGTTGAGGTTGACCAGTGCCAATTTTAATTGGTGAACTTGGCGATCAGCCTTTTTGTACTAATTAACGTCTAAGCACCTGATGCATATGCAACAACTGTTAAAAGCAATAAAACAGCAAATTAACTGTTAAAATGAGTTTATAATGCGAGTGCTTTCATTTACAAATTCCAGTTTGGAGGAGAAAAAGTCATTATCCAGATATGAAATCCTCCATTTAAAGGTGAGTTTACTGAACATTTGTTCACGTTGAGAACATGTAATTTATTACACTCTGGGCATAAAAAAAGTGGTGTACAGAACATAGCAGACTGAGTAAAGAGACGAATTCTATTTGTGTAATGAAAGAATTGAGTGAAATTTTCATTGTAATTAACGAATGTTGGCCTGTATTTAGCAGTTTACTTTTAAAAATACATATACTTTCATATTTAATACATTCCAGGAAATGTTCTATAAATGTACGAGTCAACAAGGAATTGCTTTTTTTTCCCCTTTTAATATTCTTTTGAGTCTTCGTAATTACTGACAGCAGTGGCTTCTGAAAGATTCAGTGAATGCCAAATTTCCGTTCCTGACACCGCATTAGTGAGCGAGTTGCTGGAAAAGAATGATTCCACAGCTCAAAGTCTGCCGCGTTTCTAAGCCGTTCATTTATTTCCACCAACCTGGCACAATAAAACACAACTTGCAACAAACCGATCGCTGATTCATACTTGTCTTTATGAGCAGAGACTGATGAGAACACATCCCCTGAGATATCGCTCAGCTTTTACCCTGCAGTCTTGTTACACCATCTACACTTGAGTTGTGCACTTGCTGTTTTTTTCTTCTCGATAATTCAAACACTTGAGCATCGATTGTGTGTCTGCAACACCTGGAAAAAAAAAAAAAAAAAAAGACTAGATGGTTTGAGGAACCGCGATGCTCCGATTTCAATAGGCCAGTTAAACCAGGTAAAGTAGCAGCGTGTCCAACAGAGCAACATCTTGTCAGATTCGTAACAATAACAAACATACAAGTCGGCTGGATTGTAAGTTAGAGTAAATGGTGAGTAAATGGGGTTAAGGAAAGGCCAATCTTGCCCGAGAGGCCAGCTCGCCGTGGGCTGAACACCACTGACCTAGATTAATACCAACCACAGCAGCACCAGGACTATTAAACACACCCCGGTTTCCTGTATCCTGCCTTTCTGTCTGTGTGTGAAATGATTCCATCTGTCAGTCTCAGCTGGGCTGTGAGAACACGGCTGAACGCCGCTGCCCCCACACACACACTTATACACACCGACACCAAAAAACACAGACGTATCGGCTGGGAACTGAGGCCAAGGTGGGTGTCTGGCTGCATCCTGCCTCCAGGGAGGAGCGCGAGGGGACTCAGCTTTTACGAGTCTTTTATCATACCAGGGATGGAAAGCGACTGCAGAGAACATTTGCTTTCAAAGCAATCAGAAAAGATTTCTTTTTAGTGACAGCAAATTTGGTCTCTGTTCATTTCACCCCTGATAAGTTGCAGTAATTTATTTTTTTTTTCCTTCTTGTTGAGCAAATGTATTATTACATACGTTTTTTTTCTTTGTGTATGTATGCAGAGATTTGACCACTTCATCTGCTGTTATTTGTGCCTCTGTATCAGAAAGGTTTGCTAAACGCTGGCATGCTTTTCTGTGCAAGGACACAAACTGCTATTTAATACCAAACAGAACAAATCTAAACGGACAGCAGCAAAGAGCCAGCAAATGCATCGGCCACCTGAGAGCAACAAGACAGACGTGAAGCTGAGGGAAGACTGAAAGAAGCAAAACAAGCAAGGGTAGCGATGGATATGAAGACAAAGTTGGGCTGCAACTAACAATTATTTTAATAGTTGACTAATCTGTAAATAATTTTTTTGATTAGTTGGTTAGTCACGATTATTTCTGTCACGCCCACCATCTGTGCTCCCAGTGTACGCAGCTCTTTTTACAGGCTCCAGTATGTTTTACCCCACTTTCTTCATTTGCATCATATGAATGTCACCCTGATTCCCAGTCAGTCACAACATAATGTCCTTTAATAAGTTAAAAGAGTGTGTCCTGAACCAGTTGAATATTAAATTTAAGCTTAACAGCTTACTACTAATTTTTTTTTCAAACATTTAAACTTAGCTATAGTGTCATATCCAAGCTGTACAAAATTTGCCTCAAAAGGAAAACAAAATAATAAAATATTTCACCGTCTTAATTTTTGTAGAATTGCATTGAAATGATTATTTACATCTTGAAAAAGTCTGTTTTGTAAGGTAAACAAGTGCTAGAATCGTTTAAAAAAAATTACTGAATCCAAAAGGTAATCCGGATCAACACCAAAATTAAATCACTTCTTTCTTTACACATTTCCAACGACTCCTAAAGATTTTAATGAAAATCTATCCATAACTTTTTGAGTTATCTTGAACACAAAAAAAAAAAACACACAAGCTCTTTGGCAGAGGTAACAACAGCACATCACTACTTGGTAACGCTAACTTTGCCATTCAGAATGCTGGAAACCATGACGCTGGGATGCTTTCGTTTCAGATGCTCATGCATGACTGTTGTGCTCCTGTAGTACGCCTACTCTGCATGGCAGACCACACATTTCACCTGTTTGACACTTTGTTTAGCGTGAAATATCCCCAAACTTTGGAAAAAAGTTGTGACGTCATCAGTTTGTTCGCTGCACAAAATGACAATACTGCCCCCAGCACTTCCTCTGGTGCTTTGTGGCAATTTCTTGGTGTTTAGAGTTCTTATACTGTCTGAAAAGCTGTGGTTGGTAAATGGCGTTAAGTTGCCTGGCACAGTATTTTATTAGCAAAGCCGTTACAGGCGTTTATAACATGATGCTTCGACAACAAAATTATGTGTCTAAGAATTTTCATTGTCGACAAATTGTTGCAGCCTTAGCCGAAAAACATTCAGAGGACAGTAAGAAGGGTTTTAGGAGTGAAAAAACGACCAAGAAAGCAGAAGAGGTCACAGACCAGGTTCAAGTTTGGGAGAAAAAGATGGACTGTTGGGAAATTAATAAAAACCTCTTTCTTGAAAGTATTTTGAAATGTGAACAGTTTAAAGATGAAAAAATCTGAAAGCATTCAACTATTCAATTTATTATCAATTCAGTTTGGTGTGAAATTTAACACTTTTCCCTCTCTTGACACATCAGAGAAAAACAGGGGTTTGGAAAATGTAGCAAAATGGGAAATATCCAGTACTGACGAACTGGACAGTACTGGAAAGATGTTGATCAGCTTAAGAGATGTTTTTAGGTTGGAAATAAACTTCCATCTATTTATCTGAACCGCTTATCCAATTTAGGGTCGTGGGAAGCTGAAGCCTCTCCGAGCAATCACTGGGCAAGAACCATTTTAGACATATTTTATTCTACTCCAGGGTTTATGCTACATATATAAAGGATGGATGAAGCCTCTGTGACGTCATCCATAGCTTTCTTGAAGAGCTGAAGAGAGGCTCAATGGGCAGTTCCCATTGTCGCCATCCTGGCCATGTCACACGTGTTGTCACTCCCAGGGAGGATGATTGACATATCAAACGCTGCGCTGCCCGTAGCTAAGAGCTAACCATGCTAACCCCAAGCTAGCAGGATCTAACCAGCTAAGGGAGGTAGGTGGGTGAAAGGTAAGGTGCACCGTTAGCTCACTGAAATCTACGACTGTGCTATGCTCTGCCTTCTTGCCGCTGGACATCAGATACCTGTCAGTCTGAAAGACACACATCCATCATGCTGAATTTCAACCTGGATAGGTTGCCTGTCCATCACAGGGTCAACACAATGAGACACACAACCACACACACTCACTCCTAAGGATAATTTGGAGTAGCCAATTAAGCTAATATGCATGTCTTTGAATGGTGGAAGGAAGCCAGAGTACCTGGAGAGAATCCAAACATACACGGCAAGAACATGCAAACTGCATACAGAAAGACTGTTTGAACTTCCCCCCCAACTAAGGCTCGAACCAGTGACCTTCTTGCTGTGAGGCCACAGCTAACCACTACGCCATCGTTCAGCCCCAGAAATAAACATGTACCCAGCAAATATTTTTCTGCAACAGCATTAAGTCTCAGCCAAATAATAAAAGATACAGAAACCTTAAAAACAGCCTCAACTGAAGCTTCCTTCAAACCCCAACCATGCACACACATTTCCAAACTCACACAAAGTCCCAAGCAGACAAGTCTCGGAGGCCTGAGGAGGAGGGACGGCGAGTCTGTGCCTTCTCTCAGACCCTGTGATGTGTGAACCCACACTAAATCCTTTTTGTTCAGGACCAGGAGGTCTTACATCTCCATGCGCGTGAAAATCAAACACATCTTTGTGCAAACAAGCTGATGAGTTGAAAAGCTCAACTATCCCACTGAGCTTCTCAGCAGCACAGAATCAAAGAATTGGCCTCAGGCTAGCCAAACACTGCTAATATCTATTATAGAGATAGCTAAGGTGATAAAGCTCACTCACTCAGCTCAGAGGCCTTGTCAACACTCACATATCTGTAAGCAACAAGCCGATGATACGAGACTTTTCACAACAGATGAGTGATGAGAAGCAGGATGACAGCGCTCCCAGTTTAGGTCACAGTACAGCAACAAGTAGATTTTCTGTTATAAAAGTGTGTGTTTATGCGTGTGTGCATTACTGACAACGCTGTGCAATAGCGACCATTCTGACATCCAACGCTCATTTAAGTCAAAGAGAAGTGCAGTCACTAACTTAAGAGTGTGGTTTAGGAGTTAAATGGTTACATGGACATCAGCCAGATTTTCCCTTTTTGGACTCTTGCCAGTATTTGTGCAAGCAAAGAGGCTGTTAGATGCATGAAAGTGTGGTATGTGAGCAGTTTTCACTTCATCTGGAGGGATAAGCTTACAGCTTTAAAAGACTAAAGGTTGGCTCGACTTATTGGCCTAAGAGCCCAATCACACCAACATTAAAACTGGGCAAATTCAGTTCATAGCAGCCGTCATCAGGGGGATTCATTAAGTCAAGGGGAGGGCAAGAAATATGCAAACACAGGTTCGACTTTGCCAAACCTCAGGAGGCAAATTCGCAACAGCAGCACTGCTTACAGAAAAAAACAAAAACAAAAGGGGTCCAGCGTCCCAAACAAAAGGGCTAAATGTCCAACAAGAAATCAGAGTTTGAGCTCTAATGTGACCAATTCTGGTATGTTCAAGTTTTCTAGCATGTATCGCAGTAAAATATTGAAGGACTTTCATGTAAGCAGTGAATGATACAAGCAAAGACTGCAAATGAAAGCAGACAAAGAGGGAACAAAGTTGTATTAAATGCCGAATCACAATCAGACAACAAGTGCTCCACGTCTGCTGCTCCCTGAATGAGCTGGTTTTTATCTGCATAAAACTGCAGCTCCCCCTTCATCCGCTAGGGGTTGGCCGCAAAACAGAGCAAATCCCCATAGACTCCCATGTTTAAAAGGCAAACTTCACAGCAGAAATAAACATGTTTACAGCCTGATTCAAAAATCCATTTTGGGATTAAAATCAGGTTTACCTTCATATCATTGTGGGGGGGAGTGCTTTTATTTTTTTTAACTCGCCCGTTTAAAAGTAATTTAATCTTGAAATTTGGCATATTTAGGGGCGTGTCCTTTTGATTGACAGGTACCCGATCTCCCGCTTCAAGTAAGAAGAATGCAGAACAAACACAGTTTTTAGCCAGTTAACAACAGACTTGGCTTTAGCCCACTTACTTCCGTTAGCTGGTTAGCTCCTGTTATCTCTGGATTAGCTCGGAGTTTGCTCGATGTCAATCATCCACCATGACGCTCACATCCCCCCTCCCAGCTCTACCTTTTCACCCATACATGTATTTTCCAGGTGAGACGACATGCATGCCCCTGCCAAGATGGCGATGGTAAGAACTGCCCACCGAGCTTCAATTCAGCTCTTCAGAAACCTATGGGTGACGTCACGGAGGCTACGTCCATCTTTTTATATACAGTCTATGTGGTACAGCCCCCCCAACTCCCCCACAGTGGTTTAACATTTAAATGATGCATGAAATGTTTTGACAAATGTTACGCCTGTTCATGCTTTTACGCTGCTCGCCATAGTCACAGAAAAGCTATTAAAACAATTGCGGGAACAAAATGATCGCATCTTTATTTCCAGTAAAATACGCAACTGAACAGGATAAAAATGAATACATCCTCTAAGCTAACAAGATCATCAACTGTCAAATGTTGTAGGGAGAAAACAAAAGAAATAAGAAACTCAATAAGAAGGTCAAAGTCCAGGTAGCGCCATGGCACACACAAAGGGCTGCATGCCTCACTACAGGGCTGCCCAGCCACAACCCCAGGGACCATCTATTAGGAGAAGTAATATCTGTAATTTGTCATATCAGTAAGCTTGTAAAACAAGCATTTACACTTTATCTCCATCACACTGACATAAATGTGAGTTACTATAGAAGGAAAAAGAACTTCTGGCTTCACATAATCAGTTAACAAAATGAGCTGATGCGTCTTCCACTGCTATTAGAAGTAGCACTCAGACAGTGTGCGTACACACTGTAAGTGTACAAACCGCACTACTCCAGATTGAAACATCCTATTAGCCAACACATTCAGAGTGCCATTAGCATTTAAATATGCAGGAGCTGCGTTGCCTTCAAAATGCCATTTATACGCAGCTGCAAGGAGAGTTCTCCAGTTGTCATAAACAACTTTTCTTTTTTTTCTTCTTCTTTTTTTTTTAAGATTCAAGGACCTTTTCAAATGTCAGGGCCAATCACACACAACACGACACATCTCTGGACGGGAAAAAGAAATACAGCTCAGAGGGCAGAGAAGAAAAGCAGACTTATCATGCATATTCATGTGGCTAGAAGGTTCAATGACGGCTGTCTCTGAGAACTGTGACCAGCGGCAAAACTGTTTGTGCGGTAAAAGAGAGATGAGGGGAGAAAAAGAAGTAAGCCTTTAACCCCCCCCCATCACCACCACCACCACCACCACCACCATGTCCAAATGTCAATGTCACAGAACCACAATAGCCGAAGCTTTGTGAACCCACGAGTGACTCCCAAATCCCCAACTGCATCTCTTTTTCTCCCCTTTCTCCCCGTCAGCGAATTTTGGCAGAAAAGTTTCCTGTGAAGTGGTGCTCAGCAGAATGGCAAACAAACAGAGCCATCTCTTCGCTGGCCAGGGCCCACTTCAGCATTTTAGAAATCTCTTTTAGTTTGCAGCTTGCCTAACATCAGCAGGATGGATCCTCCTGACACAAGTCTATGTCAGCTGGACTGGAATAGGGTCTCTGCACAGACACAAAGGAACCCCTCCTCCTGTCACCTCCCTCCTGGGACTACAGAGAGTGAGCATGAGAGCAACAAAAAAAAAAAGAAGAAATAAAGCTCAATGCATGTGTCAGTGCATTTAACTCATGTGAGTATGTGTGTGTGTAATCATGTTCAGAAAACTTCAGCGGCGTGAAAAGAAAGAGATCTGATACCGTCCCGCCGGTATCCTCCTCTCTGTTTGCTCCTGTCTTCTTCTCTTCTACAATTCCTGCCTCTCTTCATTAGTCTCTGCCTCTTCTCTTTGGTGCCAGCAAGGCACAGCTATCCAGGAGGACATTATTAGCTGTCAGCATAACAGCCCATGTAGCATCAGCAGCAGCAGCCGCAGCAGTAGCCGGTTTCATAACGACACCCGGAGACAGCTTCTTCTCTAAACGCTTCTCGGGACAGCCTGCTGCGTGCAGATGGCTCTTTGTCTCTGCTAGTTCCTGCAAAAGTCACACACGTTCGCATTTACACATACTTAGAAGATTGTGTCACTATTCATTCCTGAGTCTCTGTGGCTTCCATAAAAGATAATAGCAGGTGGCTCCGAGGGAGGCAAAGCAAGTGGGAGAAGGTCAACACTTTATTTTGATTTTTCTATGCCGACACACACACTTGCTTCTTCATGCTGGAGAGACAGTTACCTCTCCAAAAAGGTGTCCCTTCAGCCGATTTAATCCTCCCTCTGCTCACTCTATCCATCTCCACAAGAGTTCAAGCATGGAGAGGAGAGCAATTACGGGAGGTTTTATGGAGGAAAATAGACAGTCATTAAGAAAGAGGAACCCACAATGGGATGCATCCCACCAGGTGGAGGGAACAAACTCCCATGATCATAAACATATAGAAGAGTAAACATCTACAGCTGTTGCCTCAAAGCTGCCAAGAGTTCTCCTGCTATCACATAATGAGTAAAGCATTACGAGAAATGCTCATTTACGCGCCCACACTCATCTTTCCCTCAGTTTAAAAAAAAAAAAAAAAGAACTAATAGCTTGAAATGACTATTTGAAGTATTCACACTTTAATGAGGTTTAAAAATCTTATAAATATGGTAAAGTTTGCCAGCTGCAGTTCCCTACATGAGCATCCCAAATCTCTGAGAGGAGGAGCGCGACAATGAAAAACTAACACAAGCAGCAATCCAACTTGCTCATTTAATCACTTTAGATTTTATATGTAAGATTTGGCAACACTGTGCAGATGCTGTTCTGCGTTTTTTGTTTTTTGGTTTTTTTTTGTTTGTCTCGATTAAAGAAAAACCTTTCAAATACAGCAGAGCGGATTACAATTCGTTTGTTTTCTGGCTGCTACAGCTCAACTGTGAGTTAAATACATCATTTAGAGTTGGCAGAGCTTATAAACAAGCTAGCATGGTGCCAGAGTGGCAGGACAAAGCTGCAACAAGAAACAGCCACACAGGTGTGTGTAAAAGGAAAAAAAAAAAAAAAAAGAATTACTTGGCTGCACTTGGGAGCACACAGCTGAGGAAGTATTCATTTCTCACTACTGTAAATATCATATCAGCCGCAGCATACAAGAGCAAAATCACCCACACAAATCGGCACACAGAGAATCGGAGCACCCTGCCTCTGCTTTGAACACTGGGCAAACAAGTGTTATCAATGAGAAGAATCAGACACCTGCTGCAGCACATACACTCTCTCAAAACTATCCTTGACAATCACAGACAAAGATACTTGGGAGCATTCGAGACACAACAGAGCATTTTCCAACAAGGAACAGGTGCAGAAATTTTGCAAAGCTACTTAAAGCACAATGACTTTTTTTTTTTTTTTTTTTGTGGGGGGAGGTTAGCTGTGAACAGTTGCTCCAAGATGAAATGAATGCAACTCATCACTGTATTGACTTTGAAGCGTGCAGTTGCTTTATTTTCTGCATCAAAGCGTTAGTGCTCTCCGAGAATCCCGATGTGAGACGATATGTGTGTGTGTGTGTGTGTAACAGGAATTAGGCAGGGTTAACATTCAAAGTTTCTACGAAACATGGAACTATTAATAGACAGGTTTTGTTTTTGTTTTTTTGTTTTTTTTATACAAAAAATTCAAATAAAAAGCCGTAAGAATGACTCAATATTTGATATGTGATATGAATCCATAATCTTCCTTTTCTTTGTGATTTTGCAGCATGTCTGCAAGACATCAAGTTCTATATTTTCAGCTTCTTGAAGATAGCACAATGCAATTTCACACCCATTACCTCCTCTGCACAATGCCCAGCACAATCACATGACAGTAAAATCCTCTCAAACCAACCTATGGGAACTTTTAGAAGCCATGGCCATTGTAGGAATTCTCAGAAGAGTTCACAAGAGCTATTTCAGTAGCGTCCAAATGACTGTGTTAAATGGAGTATTAGGTTCAGAGAATATGATTAACCAATTGTAATTTCTTGTGTGACTTCAAAACAGGCAGCTACAGCGTGAATCTGACTTTTTTTTTTTTTCCCTTCTGTTGCTATGCTCCTATTTATTCCTGTTTATAAAGTTGAGATTTGTGAAAGTGTCCTCTGTCCACAAAACCACAAGGCAAACACAGAGAAGAAAGGAAAGCAACGATGCTTTCAAAATCCATCATCCCTTTAGTGCACTTGCTCTCCAGCTTTCCTCTCAGCTATCCAGCATGGTATAATACAGCGGAGAAGCACAAATAAGTCCCATCACAAGCGTGCTGTGCAGCAGATCAACCATGTACGCCGGTGCTTCCTACAAGCACAAATCATGTTCATAATCACAGTACACTGACTCCAGCAGTCACCAGGGAATATCTGTTGAAGCAAATGAGACTCCTGATTTCCAATACAAACACAGGCAGACACACAGACACACACACACACACACACACACACACACACACAGTGAACATGAAACACAAGCCGAGTGTATTTCATAAATATTTAAGCCTTGACTTTGCATTTTCTTGGCATTTTCCTTCTCTGAGATAAATCAAAAGGCCTGATAAGACTGGTCATGTACATCACACTGCTGCCTATGATGATTTTGCGATGAGAGGCCAGTATGCATATCTGAACACATGCATGCCACAAAGATAGGAAAGGGACTTCAACACCCCCCACCCCCCTCCGCCCTAGTGGAGCTGAGGGAGGGTGTTGAAAAGGGAGGCTGGGAACTGGGGGGGCAAGTCAGTATCTGATATCTATATCTGTTGCATTATTAGTAACTTTTATTGGGGTGTATGCATTGCTGAACACACACTAATCTCTAATTCAAAGCAGACTCCTTCTGATTATCAAATATCCTCATAATGTTGCATTTGAAATGCAAACACTGTGATGTGGAAGGGTGCAGAACATGGTCTGCACATCATTAACAAAGGCCTTTTTCTCTGCGGGCAGGCTCCACACTAAGTTCCCCTGCCTGTTGTGACAATGCCCACGGGGGTAGAGCAGATGTCCGTTGCCAGCAGCACATCTGCATACAGCCTCTATCCCCACCCCTTCACTGGCCAGACAATGGAGCCCCCCCCCCCCCCTCTTCCACTTGAAGCTTTCTTCCACTAGTGCCTCCAACTGCAGCAAAAAAAAGGAAAAAGAAAGAAAGAAGTGGGAGAAGGAGTGAGAGTGGGAAGAGTTGCCTTTTAAGAAACACAGCCCTCCCTGCCTGTCAAACGTAAAACAGGACTATCATCCTGTTGCAAGTCATCTACTCTAACAGATTTCCAGCTGAGTCACTAATTAATCACTCATTAATTAGTATGTTAATTGATTGGGGGGAAAAAAGGCATCTAAACACCTACTGCAAAACACAGCTCACAAACTTTTCACCAAACTCCAAACACACCTTGTTATTCCTCTTCTTCCTACATGCATTTTACAGGGGGAGTCTATTTATATTTTGAAACCACATCAAATTAGTCTAAATATATTCTTAAATATGCTCATCTTTGCTTTATAGTTGCCCAAAACCATCCGGGAAGTTTATCAATCTTGTTTATAAATCATCACTACGGAGTGGTGTGTCGGCTAATGTCTACTCCAACCCTCCCTTGTCCCTCCTTGCTGATGGCGCAGAGACACATGGACTGCGATGCGAGTGCAGCTTTCCAAAACTATACCCCGGTGGAGCACACACGGATAGATTTTTACACCACCTTTTGCCCAAAAAAAAAAAAAATCTTGAATCCTACCTCGACTGGATGTTTACTGAGAGTTCAAACGTCGGCTTTAGGGGCTCCAAAAATAGCATCGCAGGCTACGCATTTTCTAATTCGCTTGTTATCTCGGATTTAGATAATGATCCACCTTTAGATGACATAAAAACTTAATCCTGCACGCGACGGGACAATCTCCGGCGCTGGGAAACGGTGCCTGGTGTCGCTTTTTACGAGAACAAGTAGCCTCGCTTCTCGGTGTGTCTGAATATCCTGCTGTTTACTTATACGCTTCATAAACACTCCTATTCTTTTCCCCCTGCCAGAATTGAGAGGTGTGTATCAGTTTGCTTTTTCCTTTTTTTCTCTCGCTCTTTGAGTGAGGCGGAGCCTTTGCCCACTTCTCCCACACACACACACACACACACACACACACACACACACACACACACACAAACATACGTACACAAACACACTCGTGCGCGTATACTCCACAGATAAGACACTCTTCTTGCAGATGATGGAGATGGGACAGAGGGGATTTTCTAGAAAGGCGATTTTGTGATTGTGATGAGTCATTTTAAGCTTGACTGTTATTGATTTATTTTCCTCTGTAATTTCAGATCTTGATCATCCGGTGCAGTCGTGTTTTAAGCACTCAAAGGAAACATTAAGATTATTATTAGTCTATTTTAAACATCTACTAAAGATCTTGTCCTCTGATCAGTGTGTAGTTCTTACAACTAGCTGTACTAACAAACACGTTAGCTCCCATGAATCACATAGATAAAGAAGTTGCCTCATTTAAATATGTTTCGACTTAAACTATTCAAATTTAAAGAACAGAATTGGTTTATATAGCAGTAAAACTAAAATATAAAAGCTGTAAACATAAATGAATGCCTTGTTGTTTGTATTTATGGAGATATACAAACAAAACGCACTTGTGCTAGCTTATCACTTGTGCTAATTAAGTTAGCAAGTACTGCATAGTAGTTTAGCATCCATTAGCATGGCATTTTTTAATGTACGGCTCATTTAAGACCTAAATTATTAATCAATAATCAAGTAGGGTTTTAGCTGTGTTAGTGAGTGAAAGATGAAGCTGATATACCACACTATGTGTTTTGACAACGGTTTGTGGTTTTATTTACTGCATACCTGCAAGGAAATGGCGTATTCTGTCAGCTAATGTTTGAGTTTATGCTTGTCATACAAAAATGTTTTATACATCTGTGTCTTGAAAGTTGAATGAAAACACATTTTTAATCTGCACTACTAAATTAATGCAGATTTGCATATGTTGGCACGCCCTGTTGAAGGTATTTTTGGCATCCATCTTGTATCCCGTCTCTTCTATGACCTCTCTACAGTCAGTTCAGAGTTGACCCTTGTCTCCAGCTCTCATTTTCTCTTTCTTTTCCGTGCTTCCTCTGATAATGTTCTGTTGTGTATCTTTGCTGAATCAACCTTTGCCAAAACAGCCAATGGGTTGATGTTGGGCGATGACAGCTCCAGGACATCCAGAGTGAATGTCAGTGTGCTATCAAAACTAGTTAGAAATATGGAGTAAGGTCACACAGTTACGTAGTATTGCCTGAACAAGTTTGAAGTTTATAGCCGGTCTTTACTAACAATATAATAACTCGCTCATTGATTATAACTCCATAAACCAAGTTAAATGTATTTAAAAGTTGCGTACACTTTTTTAAATGGGTCAAAAAAAGTGGGTTTGAGTTAGCAGAAAATAAGATTTCAGCAAAACACTTGCTGGTTAATTAGCAGATCCTGCATACAATTCTAAAAAAAGAAATGTTCATTGTTCATTAACTTATGCAAAATGCATCCATTCAGTCCAAAAACACAGCTTGCAATGTCAGCAAAGGTGGTGCGTCAGGATAATCATGTCCAGCATATGATTATGCTGTTCATTTCCTTTCACCATCCTGTTTCGATTTGTAATATCAGTATTCTCTCTTTTCACATTTCATTTTTCTTCCTTCTTCACCAAATCTAAGTTTTGGAACAACTTTTAGCTTAAATAAATTAAAGCTGGTCAGGCACTAACAGATACATATATATGTTTTTTACACTCTGCTCACTCTTCTTGTTCCTGCTTCAGGTTCAGATTGAAGCAACTGCATCATCCCGTGATTAATGCTTAATACATTCAGCCTATATTCTATTCCTTATTTTCCTCATACACAGCTGCAGAATGCTCTTTGACTTATTTATTTACACATCAAAGGCAATTTAACATAGCACAGATGGCAAAAAGCATGTTCAGATTTCCTAGTCACTTTTTATCTCTTCCACCAAACTGTATTTTCTTAAACAGAGTTTTGCAGCATGACAAACACTTCAAGCTGCAGATTTGTTTATGTGCATACACAAGTACATTGCTCTCAGTCAATCAAAATACAGTTGAATCCCCAATATGAATTTCTAATAAGGAAAAGTGAGTCTTCTTTTGTACCTTACACATAAAATGTAGCATTTGTCCCAGTCCCAGTTAAGAGGGTCACTTATTACCTAAGTATTCAGCCATTGATATGCAATGCTGAATGCCCAAAAGTTTATACACTTTATGCAAATACAGATATTAGTATAGTATACAGATATTATATCCCCTGATATAGGATAGGTTGGTCATCACAGTTGAGTAGGAACACTCACTTTTTAAAAGAAAAACTACTTCTGCATGCTTTTTACATTTAGCTGTTTATTTCACCATACAGTAGATTCTGTACCATAAGCCCTGTTTGTGTGTGGTCCCAAGCCTCGGGGCTCTTGGCCCTGCTCTGACAGCATCCTTTCCTGTGGTCATTTTGTCCTCAGCACAGTGCAACAACTGGGCATGAACCCAAACACTCCAAAGACCGACACCAGCCAAGAAGACACACCAACTGAAGCATATGTTCGCAGAGGCACAAGAGGGGATGGATGAGAGGAAGAGACAGATGAAACAGTTTGAATCTCGGCTGAGAGGTCGTATCCATGATTCAAATTTTAATTCAGATTCCCCGAATGCACAAGAAAACACAAAGCACCTGAAGAAATAATCGGGTCTCCAGCTCTAAGCAGAGTTCTGTTGTTAATGATGGATCATTTTATAGTACATATAATGACATATATGACCATGGTAGCTGTAACTTAAATGTTTTGTCATTTTAAGTTATTGGTTACACGATGTATCATCACAGATTAAACAGAAACAAAGGTTGTAATAGCCAGTTATAAGCTTATCCTAAATTAGGTTTACTGTGGGAGAACAAAGCATGTTGTTGTAGAAAAAATATTTTCAAACCATTAGAAACAAAAGCCATAATAAGACACATGAAGCAAATGTATTCATAAAAACGACCATAATGATTAATAAAATGTTCACCTCTTTCATGTTTGCCATTGGGATTTAGTTTTGTTAGTACACTAGCTGTTAGAAGACGTCTTTCAAGACACACTTCTAATCTGTTCAATAGACAGTATTTGAGAGGATCAGCAGTGTGCGACTGCATATTTCTGCAGAAAGACATTATTTCTTCCCTCAGTTCCTCCTGGCAGAGATCTGAGTGTTTGACCTTTTTAAAATGCAAAGCGATTCTTCTACTCCAGAGAGTGAACGGGAGGCTCATGATTGTGCTACTAAATTTGAGGGACTTAATACAGTAACTCACAGAGAGGGAGAGCTGTTCTGCACCTGCATCTGCTAAAGTCTTGACTTGGTTATAGGGATACAATAACACCTCCAAGGGTTATGTTAATCTTAAAAGGCAGGTTGTTCTTATGCTGCTCCATTCTTTACCTCATTTGAATGAATATTTCACTGCAACCTTGAATAAGTCTCTTGTGCTTAAATCACCTTATTGCACTGCCTTCCTTTAACATGCAGCCGGTTGTGTGTCTGTGTGCATATACTTAGACCTTGACTTACAGTCTCTGACGTGAAAATAAACCGATGATTCACACTCACTCAGTACATACGTTCATCTATTCATCACACAGCCTTACTATCCTAAATAACCTTGTATAAACCACCATGGATAAGACAGCTACCTCTACAGTGACCTCCTGTGTGATTTTTAAATTAACATTTCACATCTTTTGCCCTTCTTGAGAAAGCAAAGTGCAGCTTATTTAACTTCAGCTTCACAAGTAGATAACTTATGATTCTCTTCAGCTAAAAAGCACATTAGTTAAATTGAGGATTTAACAACTTGCGGCATGCTCTACATATGGGGTATTGGAATTGGCAGCATATGGTGTGCAATTTACATGTGATAATAATAATAGATTGTTAACTACGTGCCTTTGTGCTGCATGCACCTCCTCCATTAAATGCATATAGTATGCAGTGACAGAATGTCTTTTGCTTTTAAAGTGTTTCAAACAAAGACTCACTTACATCTAATTATACTCCACAACATTAAAGCTTCTGTCACAGTCTGAGCTGACTTTAAGAGACACAGGCATGCCTTTATTATTTCATATTTATGCCCAAGACAGGAGACTAATGTCTGACTGGAAAATAAGTGTGAAAGCAGTTTATTAGACTTGTGGCGTCACTGGTTGTTTTTGCACACTCCTACAGCAGGAAACAATACTGTGAATGTTGATGCGAGATGTTCAATCAGTTTCCAAGGCTGACTATATAATCTGTAGATACGGTTCGCAAAGAAGCTGAAAGCAGGAAGTTATACAGTCATATCTAAAAATAACAACACTATCTGCAATGTACTGTTTGCTGTTGCTAAATACCATCCAAGAAAGAGAATTCAAGTAAAATGTTGGTTTTTTTTTCTCTTTTTTTTTTCTTCTAGCTGTCTCTTACAATTAGAGGAGCTTGTCAAATGCAATTAATTTCACTTGTTGACATGTTTCTAATCAGATTTCTCAAATTAATGGCCTTGTTCTTGCTCTTGTTCAAATATTAGAAACAGTGTGAAAAGGCTTTGTGGGCTGTGTGGTCTGCCTCTCGATTGGAACAAATTCAAGCATGTTTCCTAATGAGATTATATTGCTGTAATATTGTGGTTGTGATGGACCAGTGTTGACGGAACGAAGAGGTGCAGCTTCTTAAGTAGTGATGAAACACTTGGTAATATTGTACACATGAGGAAATCCAGATTTAAGCAACTGACAGAGATGTTTTTTTGGTTTTGTTTTATTGAGCAGGAAACAGCACAGAATAGTTCTTATTGTATTGTTCCTTATTCTGAACCCAAGGTGCTCTTTAAAAAGGCTTTCTTAACATTTAGCAGTGCATGGAATCAGTCTCCACTATTTTCATGAAACCTCTTAAAACTCTTAGTCTTTATGATGGTCAATTTAACAAGAAAATTATTTAAGTGTGTTGAAATCGCTGAAAGAAACCTTGAAAAAGAGAAGCACACAAACCTGCCAGGACTACCTGAATGGGTTATTATTTGACTAAAGAAAGGATTCTGCTTGAAGCACATTAATCACTTATCTAATTCCAGAATAAAAACACGAAAACAATATTTTCCACACTCTTATAGTGCAATAGCTATGGTCACAAATGAAATGCAATTTCTTCCATGTAAATAATGCATTATTAATTAATCTATCCTTGTATAAACTATTACCTTATCTCTCTGGTGGGATACTTGAACACTCCACTGCTTGTAAGCACTTGTTTACAACCAGCCTAATGTAATTGTTCTCACCACCTACACGCAAATTACCATGTAAACCGAGGTCTGAAAAATGCATGGAAAATTGTGATTTGGTGCCAGCGTATGTCTGATGTTCTGAGACACAACACTGCATGGAAAGAACTGCACCTAGCGTGCTTCAAATTGCTTCATTTAAACACACATGCAGTAAAAAGCCTTGCAAATACACATGAACCGAGCCCCCTTAGCTCAGCTTTAGCAGGAGAACTCTTATCTCCACTGAACAAACTCCTCGAGTGATGGGAATGTTCTCAGGATGTTATCTAGTCCTCTGTGGAAATGAGATAGCCAGCCACCTTTATCACCACCTTCAGACTCTGGAGGGCTCCTGACCATTATTGTATTAAGGACCACTCGGCTGCCAAGGGACACCAATAGACAGGTTTGCCAGAAAAATACGAAAACTGCTTGAGAATAGGAAGAACTGCAAGCAGAAAGACTGATGGCAGATTCAAAGAAGTCCTACAGTTTGGACATACTTTAACCAGCCATGGGGGTCAACTTGAAGATGGATTTTTGAACAGTGTAGTAAATGTTTGAATGAAATGTTTCACATAAAAAAAAAATCTCACTAAGCCCTTGACATCTTTTTAAAAATACATAAGAACAGAGGAAAATCAAGGAAGCTGGAAATTAGTTCTACTTGGCAAAAGGATAAACAGAGAAAAATTCTTTGAGATCTGTGATTTAACCATAGCATCTCCATAGCAACTCTCTTTCAAGTCGGATCTTTAATGAATGGGTAATGGACAAAATGCAAAATGCACAACCTCATAATGTCAGAGCAGATGTCAAAGCTAACAAGAGAGGAAAAAAAGGTAGATTTAATTTGACAAAAAGTGATCTTGCTCCACACAAACGAATTTGTCAAAACAGCAAAGCAGCCTTTTTTGAAAAGAAAACACATACACACACACACACACACACACACACACACACACACACACACACACACACATGCACAATGTACCATAGCAAAACAAATCTTCTTTCTGTTGCTGTTATGTTGATTGTCTGGCAAATCCACCTCTTGTTTTCAAAGCTCTTTTTTCCCCTCTAACAGGTGCAAAACCTCTCAACTCAACACATCAAAGACGCACATGCACCTGCGAATAAATCACAGCAAATGGTAAAAAATCCCGACTAGAGCCTCCTAACACCAAAGAGGTAGTATTCAAAGTGTCTGATTTAATATTCATGAGGTGCAAGGCTTTGCTGGTTGAATGCTTGTTTACCGAGATGTGTCTTTTGTCCTTGGGAGAAGGTTTGATATTCCACCGAGCAAATGTATTTACATATACTTGCGGTCTTGCCTCTACATGATATTACACACACATATCTTGCTGAACAAGTCGCATACAGGATGTCATTGACACACTACTTCAGTATGCTCTCTTAAGAGTTTTTCTCTTGTGAAGTATTGAAACCCTTGTTGCTATTCAGACAAGACTGGAGAGGTTCTGATTATGCAGTGCTGTTGGCTACTGTGCAGTTTACTTGTTCGGGTTATGGCGAGTTTAGAATGCGTCTTCAGGCTCTTTTGTAAGCACCACTGCACCTTTAGATTAATTTAGGTAACAAACATAGGGTTAAAACAAAGCTGGGGATTATAATCCTCTCACTATGGGCTATTGTTAGGATCCCACCTGCATCAAAAAGTCTTTTTTTTTGGCAGTGGGTAAGTCATTTCAAGTTGAAATCACAAAATGAAACTTGTTCCACATGGATGTGATTTTTTTTTCTTTTTAGAAAAAGCAGAATTTGTAAGATTTACTTCTCCTTTTAGAAGTAAAACAAACTTCTACAAGGTTGGCACTGTATGTGAATGAGATAATTACAACAGCTGACAGAAAGCTTGTGAGAAAAGCAGATCTCCCCTGTGTGTACTTAGAGATAGAAAGCAGCTGGTCAAAGCACACTCTGGAGAAAACATCAGCTATTGGAGAGAGTGGTCGGGTACACTCTTCACTTAAGTGCCTTTCCTTTTTTTTTTTTTTTTTCTCCCCGAGAAGTCTTTTCCGTCACTCTCTCCCACGCTTCCTCTTCTTCTTGTATGGGCATCGTACAAACACATCCTTCCCTTTCATCCCCAGAGGTGAAATAAAGCCATCAATTATGACTCATATCAAGCCTGATTTATTTCACATGCTTTCATTTAATGTCTTTATGTTGACATGTACTCAATTGTAATAGCAGGATTCCTTTTTGAGAAATTATTCTACACGGTGTTGAGCATGTACATTGCACAAGGGTTTTGGTTATCATTGCATCTCTCACAGTTTGGCTGTGGACTGAGTCATTGGCTCTGCGAAACTCGTGTAAACTTGCTGCCCCCAGCTGGAAAAACTGTGAACTCTTCACAGTCTTTACTGGGCTAATGGAGCAACTTAGTAGAATTTAGTAACCTCTATCACTTGCATGCTTTTGTAAATAAATCTGCAAAATGTAATTTTTGTGTAAAATGTAAAATTGTGATTAAGACCTGAATAACATTTCCGATGAAGATGGGACATTGTTTAAAAAAAACCAAAAAACTGATTTGTAATTTGCAAATCCTTTAACCTATATTCAATGTAGTGCACTACAAACACAAGATATTTATTGTTAAAATTTAATGTAAATTATTAAAAAAAAAAGAACAGTTTGGAACTTTTCTTGGGAAAAGTTTAATTGTAAACAGGTGAGTGTCATAATTGGGTATGAAAGAAGCAACCCCAAAAGGCCCAGTCATTCACAATCAAGGATGGGGTGAGGCTCACTACTTTGTGAAAAACTGCATGAGCAGTACACAATGTCCCAACTTCATTTGTAAGTGCAAATATTAAAATTAAACATACTAAACTCAAAGAATACACAATAAGATTATGTGGCACTATTGAAAGAGAAGTAAGTTACTGGACATGAGTAAAATGTCTGGGAAAGACCTCAATGGTCCAATAATTGGCTTAAGTTTGAAAGAAATAAGCCAATCGTACTCCTATATGCTATAGAAATGGAGCCATGAACTACAATAGGAACAGTATTTGAAAAAATAACACAACAGCTTCCACACAAAGAGAACATGCATCGATTACATCAAGACCATTTCCACTGTCATTTCTGCTGCTAGAAGACTAAAAATGCTTCATGAACAGACTCCAAATTGAGACTCGATCCAGTTACAAAGCCCACATTCATGATGGAACAATGGCACTGTGATGGTTTGTTTCGGGTTGACAAACACAGTGAGCCATGGAATGCTGCAAGAACTGGTTCAATAGTGAACCTAATAAACCAGGAATGCACCTTATCTTGGCCACAATTATCTTTATGCTGGCCCAAATCTGAAGTTTTTGTCTAAACAAAATTTCAAAAATAGAAAAAAAAATCTTTTTTTTTTTTATGTATAAATATATTAAAACTTGGTTCTCTTTGAACAGAGATTAAGATAAAGCATTTTCCAGCCATGTAACAACAGCTGATGTTGCTTGATGAAAAATGGAAGCTGCAGTTATTTTCCAAGCTTTACCTAAACTTGCACTAAAGTTAAATGATAAACAATAAAAAAAGATTTTTCTTTAATCTGTGCTATGAGCTCCCAGTTTAATAAAACTACAAGGAAAATCAACGGTAGGCTTTTTTGAAGGTGTGTTTTATGATAGCTAGAAAAAAAAGCTATCTATCTGCACACACTAAAATTTGATCACATGCTTAAAAATACATCAAATTTACATTAAATTGAAATAAATGTTTGAAAATGTGAAATGTATTTATCGTAATTAAGTCTGCAAGTAAACACACAATGAAACAATCCTGGCACATTTGATGGATCGTTTTCTAACTTTGAGACACACATTTGTGGGGGTCCCTCCTCTTGTAAGTACATCTCATGAAATATTTCCATTTAATTTCAAACTCCAGAGTCTTCACAATAAGAACAGCTTATGCCAGAATGTTTAATTTGCCTCTTTATTGGAGCTCTTTCTGAGGCCTCTTAGTTGTGTTCAATGCACTGATGCCTAAATGTGGTGAGGGGCTGCCAGAATGTTTGAGTTGTTGCAACCGAACCACATGAACTGCTCCCCCGCTTGTGCCAATGCTGCCTCTGCAGACTTCAGCTTGTGGTTGCGGGGGTACCGCCTCGTTCTGTTTGGTTGATTATCAGGCTCCATCACTGTGAAATCAGTTTTGTAGTTACTGAGGTTGCCCCTGATCTCATCAGAGTTGCTTTCAGTTCCAATGTGACACAGACAGAAGTGAGAGTTGTTCTGACTGACATCATCAGGACACTTCCTCCGCCCTGCACCCTGACATACAACAACATGAAAAACATGCAGTTATACTTTGTGTAGGATGGCTTTGAGCCTTTAGGTATTGAAATTTTCACTGCATACTCACATGAGAAAAGACTGATATGTCATCAGTTAAGGTATACTTGTTGTCATGGTGAGAGATGGGATACTCTCTGGATTTCTGTAAAAGCAGCGATAGGAAGCTCAGAGGATAACGGTCTAAAACCACTGACACTGACTTGGCAAAGACTATAATGTGAAGAAAACAGATATTGTGGCAAGCGTTGTGTGAAGGACACACACACCTGCTGAGCTTTCCATTTAGGATGACGCTCAAAGCTTAAAGCCTGAGGCAGCGACGACTTAACCTGACTCAGCATGAACCCAGTGCTTGTACAAGTTTCACGAGATCTCGTCTCACTTTCTGGTGAAAGTGGATGAGCAAACTGAAAAGGAGATGGCAAAAAAATATAAGATCTTCATTTGAATGTTACAACATGTGATGCCATGCGGAATTTCTTACCCATTTGATGTCACTGCTCTTAGAAAAATATCTTTTTCCACCTTTAACCATCCTCACACAGGGTGAATCCACCGGTTGGCTGCACCAACACACACACACACACACTTTCACTGTCCAGCTGAACAACTAGTGAACTAGTGACTATAGAAACATAAACAAACCACCTGAAATCTGAGACCACATCTCCATGGTGATGTGGATCTGGAATTCTAACAGTAAGACAGGAAAAAACCTGTTTTAAAAAAAAAAAATGGTTGATTTATTTTTAAAAATGTATTTTACAAATCAAATCATTAAATAAAAGTAAAAACTTCTCATTGTTTTAACTTTTGAGAAACTTTGCACAGTCTTGTCTAGGAGCTGTGCACTTCAGGTTCTGAGGAAATGGCGCAAGCTGAAGTCCCAGAATGACCTCAACATTTGCCATTGACATGTAAAAAGCAATAAATAGTGTCTGCAAAGCATAAACACCTACTTCAGACTAAAAAAAGTACAAAGAAAACAGTTCAAAATATTAAGGCTAAAAAAAAAAAAATAAAAATAAAATGTTTTCATAAAGTGCGGGCAGGGCCCTAGGCATCACGAAGAGCAATGGAGCTCAGCCTCAAAGAAGGTGGCAAGTTTAAAAAAAAAGTTAAAACAAATAAACAAAATAAATGTCTGGTAGGTGGTGGCTGGCCACCTTCACCACTCTGTTTAGTTTGGTGGATTTTTTTTTTGTGTGTGACCAGCAAAACAACAGGCCTCCAATAGTCTTCACTACCTGCTGTATATGAGCAGTAGGTAGTGAGGAAGGCCAGATGCATTGTGGGAAGCCAGAAGGACCCTGTACATAAGGACTTTGAACTGCTTCCCTCAGGTCTCAGATTTAGAAGCCCAAGGCTGAGAAACAAGAGACTGAAAACTCATTTTCCTCATGCCATAATATTTTTAAATAGCCTCAAATTATTTTACTTTTACTATATGTATATACATATATATATATATATATATATATATATACACACACACACACACACTATATATACATATATAGTTGAGCATGTTCTGACATCTTTTATACATACTTTTATTCATACATAGTATATATATATATATATATATATATATATATATATATATATACATACACACACACACACACACACACACTTTTTTTATTATTGATAACTTTTTATTTTTCCATCCCATTTTTAAAAATTTTATTTGATTAATCACTTGATTAATCATTTTTTTACCTTTTAAATTGTTTAAATTATGGTTGCTGTTGTGACTGGATTTTATTGCACGATGTTTAAGAACTTGTTTCTAAATGAAGTTTCTGGTTGAGGAAAATAAATTCCTTAAACTTGTTTGCAAAAAAAGATTTATTTGCATGATACAGCACTGAGCTGTACTTTGTTTTAACGTGTTCCCAAGCAAATCAATTTCACCTCTCATCATGTCTGTTTTTGATGCAAAACTACCAGAGGAACAAAAGATCAGATATTAAAGATGATTTTTCCAGGTACATTTCAGGACTCACAAAATCCTTATACACAGCAGGTGGTGAAATCCCCAAATGGCAAATAATTTTATGGTGAGATTTGATGTGCTTAAAGTTAAAACTTATTTCTAAGAAGACAGTAACAATGTCTAAATAAATGTTGGAATTAAAAAATTTGTAGGTATTGTGGATATCAAAGTAAAAATAATCTAAATTCTAAAATATTATTATACACCATCTCAGTGCTATTGCCTAATATGCAGTGTTTAGATATTCATACCTAACAGTATTATGTTGTTTTTTTTTTTTTTTTTTTTTTTTTTACAATTTGTGCCAAATTAACTTAAATTTAAATTAATGAAATTTTCAGATTTAAAAAAAACAAAAAAAAATAAATAAAAAATTTACAGAACAAAGAAAATTTGCATACAAGTTTATTTCTTTACATGTTAAAAAAAAATCTTAAATACAAACATCAAACTAATCTGGGGCTGCTTTCTTTTAAAATATTTTTCTCTTTCTTTAAATATGTTAAAACATAAGCACAAGGTTATCCATTTTTAAAACTTGAAATTATTTAAACCACATGAGCAGAACTTCTTTAAGTGGATCAGTAATCAGACAGTATGATATAACTGTAGGGACTTCCAGATTACTTCAGAAACTTTCGTCAATCAAGGCAAAGTTCAGACATGTTGTCTTAACTGCAGCTTATCACTTGTTTCTTGAACAACAGCCACTCAGGCCGTAGCACTTAAATACTTTAACACATTGAAATTAAAAACAGAAAATAACATACTATTTTTGGGTTAATAATTGCATAAATAAAACGCTTAGATTAACCTTTGTACTAAAAATCACCAAAGTCAATGCTGTCAGTTCCATCCACACATGCACCGAGGAAGATGGGTCACAACAGCAGAAACCTGATTAACTCAACTTTTGTTGCAGCTGAGGCACAGTTGCGATCCAAATGTCCTTTGCATTCATGTTGTATCATTGATTCCTGAAGACAAGATGAACAAGTGGTTAAAATAAAACAATGTTTCCATCAGTTGAAGCTGCTGAAGGGGATGACACATTGCTCAGAAAAGTAGTAGTTGACTAATCTTATGGACATCAGTGTGATCAGTTATGTGTGAAGTTATAGTTTCATCAAAATTATCAAATTACTGAGTATTTATTAGATTTGAGGATAGATGAAGTCTAAATATGTTCAGAAAACTTTTACTGCAGCATCATGATGGAATCTGTGGCAAAGGTCAAAGTTCAACTGTATTTTTATATTTACCAAAAACAATTCAGTTTGTTCAATTAAGTATAAATACTGCTTAAAACACCCAATAAAACACCCACCATGTGCGTTTTCAACTGCTACTGGATCCAGTTTCATTTATTCCCATTGGGATTTCCATTAATATTCATGAGAAACTTCTTACTGTGATTGACTGATGGGGTTGTTTCTCTTGCACGTTTCTAAGAGTTTGTCATGATGAGAGCTCCCTCCTTTCCTCTTCTCCTTCTGGACATGTCTCTTCAGCTGTTTGGCCAGATGTTGCCACCTGACAAAAAGCAGTAATTCCAGAGTTTGGAGTTAAGAGTCTCTAATCTGACTTTGTTTCCTTACATGTCCAAGTCATGCTTAAGGTGTGTAATATTCCCTTTCTTACCTTTCCTGTGTGTCATTGTATTTATTCAGCCTGTCTGCCTCCTCACTCTTCTCCTCGATCCATCGCTGCAGCAGCCTTTCCTTGTCTCCTTCAGCTTGTGCAAGTGACTCCTTCAGTCCTTTCTCCTCCAAACGTAGGGCTGATAACTCTTTTGACTGTGTCTCTATGGTAAACTCAAGCTCGGAGATGGTTGCCTTCAGGTTGTTACTCCCTTTGGCCAGAGCGAGTGCCTCTTGACGGTACTTTGACACACTGGGGCAACAAAACAATACAAATATGATTTTTGGATTGCCTGGAGCTACCATTACTAAACACTGTTAGATTTTTGATTAAATGTTGCAAGTTTGGCCATCAATACAGAACAACAACTAGGTGGAGCTGCAGATTTAAGCCTCCTCATTAACATGATCCAGCCATTATGCCACCATGTCAGAGCTGATTTGGGTTTAGGCTTCAGATTTTTAACATGGCAGCACTTCTGTTGTGAATTTCACTAGTATTAAGTCTTATTGTTTATTATAATAAGACTATATTTACCCATATGAAGTATCTTTGGTTTACTTCATTCTAATCAGGCAATGAAGGGTTTCATTCAAAATAAAATCAACAGGGCTATTGATGACTTTTAGCTTTGCACTGTTAAGCTGGAAAATTACCATGACTGCCAGTACTGTAGTTCAGCCTCTTTCAGATAGAGGACAGTGGTCAGGTCGGACACAGTTTGAGACAACTACAGAGACAAAACAAAATAGCAACTGATGAAATGATGGGAAGATATTACCAGTTTAAATGTTGCAGCCTGCACACACAAAATAAAGATGAATAGTATACAAGTTCTTTCCTTTGCCACAACCTAATTTCTCATGGTAATGGTCATTATATGCGGTTAAAATTAATCAAAACCTCACAAATGTCACATGCTTGTCTGCTGATTGTCAGAAGTATGCAAATACTGATGCTATTTATCATGTTAAAATGTTGAATTTAGGATGAGTCTTGATTTGGCCCACCTTGTCTGCCAGGTGTTCACTCTCTCTCAGCTGGAGTTGGATGAGTCTGGTGTTTTTCCCAATTTCAACTCCACTTTTTTCCAGACTGAAAATTTAAAATAAAGTATGACATTTTGGGTTCTGAACAGACAAAAGCAGTGGACTTATATATAAGTTAAGTAAAACTCTATATTTCTAACCTCTTATATTGAACATTCTCCAAAACATGCTGGCGAAATTCAAATCGTTCCTCCAGCTGAGACACTGAGATTTACAAAAAACATATACTTCAGCTAAGACACATTATCACAAACTATAATGAATAATATTGAACTTACGGCTTGTAAAAACGCCAACAAATGGATGTTTCTCTTTGTGGTCTCTCTGCAGAAGTCGAGCGCGCACGTGATTCTTCCAACTTTCCATTGTAATGAGTAAACTTACAGCTCACGTTCGTTTATAATCCAGAGGGGGAAAAAAACCATTTGCTAAGCAGCTGGCCGAGACTTCTAAATGCAGCCAAGTAAGAAGAAAGTGTCTGCAGGGAAACAGCGCGACAATTTACGCCTGCAAGTAAAGTTTCACAGCTCCTCCTCCCTGTTGAGTCACCAGCTTCACAGCCCTCCGGTCCTGGAGACTATATAATATAATATAATATAATATAATATAATATAATATAATATAATATAATATAATATAATATAATATAGTCATATTTGGGTTATTAGAGTGTATCGTTGAAGCAGAAGAATTTTATAGATTTGATCAAATCTTGCACTGGGGTGACGTCACATTTATCAAGCAACATTTGTCACATCTCAGCCAATGGGGATGTTACGATCAATCACGCACAAACAGCACACCCATGCTTATTCGGACCTACACTTTCAGTTGGGTTGAAGTCTTAAGTGCAGGAATGCCATTTCAAAATTTTGGAGGATGTCTTTCATAAAAAAAAACAAAAACCGTTAGAGTCCGGTCCCAGACAGCAGACTTGGGTTTGCCACCACATCTGGATGACTGAACTGAGCTTGCCTGCAATAAGAAGCCTTGTTTTTTTTTTCCCCCTTTAAGATGTTGCCCCATACCATCACACTACCTCCACCAAATGCTGCAGTTCCCATGTCAGAACAGCTATCAACATAACATTTTCTGCATCTTCTCCATAATTTTTAACCTTATGATTCACTCGTAGCACCTGTTGAATAATAGCATCTGTAGAACCAAAAGAGAGAAAACAAGTCAGTAGCAGAATATAAGTTGTTTGACATTAGCAAAGAAGATTTAGGAAGTTTTTCCTGGACAAAACCCACATAATTTATTCTGCTAATCAGACCAATAAATTTGTTTTCTTTACAAAGTGGTATTATATAAAAAGGCTGCACGGTGACACAGTGGTTAGCACTGTGACCTCACAGCAAGAAGGTCAATGGTTCAATCCTTGGCTGGGGAGGGGTTTGGTCAGTGGCCTTTCTGTGTGGATTTTGCATGTTCTCCCCGTGTATGCGTGGGTTCTCTCCGGGTACTCCGGCTTCCTCCCACCATCCAAAGACATGCATGTTAGGTTAATTGGTTACTCTAAATTGCCCCTAGGAATGAGTGTGAGCATGAGTGGTTGTTCGTCTCTCTGTGTGGCCCTGCAATGGACTGGCGAGCTGTCCAGGGAGTACCCTGCCTGTCGCCCAAAGCCAGCTGGGATAGGCTCCAGCTTCCCCGCGACCACTTACACACTAATAACACTAATACAGCAAAGATAATATATATATATATATATATATATATATATATATATATATATATATATATATATATATATATATATATATATATATATATATATATATAGATATATATATATATATCTTTGCTGTATTAGTGTTATATATATATAACACTAATACAGCAAAGATAATATATATATATATCTATATATATCTATATATATCTTTGCTGTATTAGTGTTATATATATATAACACTAATACAGCAAAGATAATATATATATATATCTATATATATCTTTGCTGTATTAGTGTTATATATATATAACACTAATACAGCAAAGATATAATAAGATATAATATATATATAACACTAATACAGCAAAGATAATATATATATATATATATATATATATATATATATATATATATATATATATATATATATATATATATATATATATATATATATCACACGTCAGCAACTGTCAGTATAAAAGACGTCAGTCGAACATGCTCAACTTTTCCAGAAAGAACTTATGAAACTACTTCCGGTTCACACAATAAATATTTATTCAAGGTTGAATATTTTCTGTGTAAAAGTTTATATTTTCTCTTTTAATATCTCAATAAATGTTTTTTTTTATAGAAAAAATAAAATTCGTAATAATTTTAACAGTGAAAAGTAAAAACAAAATTATTATTTCTCAGTCCGTCTAAAACGGATACCGGAAGTCGTAGCTTGCATGCGGCTAATGTGGGATGATATGTACACAGAGTAGATGGAAAAAGAAACAAGAGAAGCTTCGAGATTGCGACACTAGAAGCTAAACGTTTCTATTTTTTACAAAGTACTAACACAGTTTGATAGAAGTTTCCAAGTTTAAATTAATTTCTGACTTGTCCAGGTACCATCTTTTTTCTCATCTTTTTTTCTTTTTGACAGCTCTACGTGGAAGCGTCGGTGTTTAGCTGAGCTAGCTCGACAAGCTGTTGAACTTTGTCGCTAAAATCCACAAAACACATTTTAAAATAAGCAAATGTATCTTTAGGTGGTGGATTACTCACGACATTGATATGTTGGCGTGTTGCTAAAAATGTTAGAGGGAGTGAACAGTCGTTTGTCTAGTATGAGTTCATCAGCTGGGGACAGGGAACCTGGAATACCCTTGGATGATGTAAAAGAAGACTTCGGTGGTCCTAGCTGCTCAGCAGATCACAACCGACATGTAAGTAGTTTGGTTAGAAAAAAAGTACTTTAATACTCTTTGTGGTTGCTTGACGGGTCTGTTGAACTGTGTTCAAACTGTTTTTGCATCGATCAACGTGACACAACGTGAAATTGATATTTCCCTTGTATACAGAGTACAAAATGTTTTATCCATTTCGAAAATAACACCTCAACCATAGTTTTATTGCATGCATTTAAAGTATGATATAAAAATGTCCTTGTTTTGTAGGACGTTGTAATATGCTCAGGCAACAGTGAAGTCAAGAGCCGTGCTGTGGTCAAGTACTCTGCTGCCCCTCCTCCAGCTACATATGCCCTCCTGCAGGAGAAGACAGACCTGAAGCTGCCACCTGCCAACTGGCTGAGAGAAAACCCCCAGCTCGGCGCTGCTGGCACCACTGTTTTAGGCTCCAGCAGCAAGAGCAAGCCTTTTTCCAGGTATAACCTTTGATTAGAGGCATTTACTGACCTTGATTTGGTGTAGGTCTTTCTACAAGATACTAAAAAACTTTTTTATTTTAAAAAATTTATTTTTTTATTTTTTTTTAAATCTCTGACTGAGACTGTTATTATATTCCTCTCAAGAATGAGGCTGATTCATCAAATAATGCTTGCGTTGTTAGACCTGTAAAAGATGGAAGCTGATGGTAATAGTGTCATGTCAAGAGATAACATGATATTTGATGTTTTGTATGATATCAGAATGGACATTACAATGTTTGCTAGAATAACTTAATTTGTCCGACCTTAAACTTTTAAGTGCAGAGCTACAACTTTTCAGTGTTTAAGTTCTTATTCATTACAATCTGTTTAAAAAAAAATATTAACCACAACAGAAAAACAAAACCCAAATCAAGCATGTGAACCTTAAGTTGACCACTAAATGAAATGGTTCTTGGTCAGCTTGTGTCTAAACCAGTGATTCTCAAACTGGGGGTGTATGATAATTTTAGAGGGTCAGCAGAAAAGTAAAAAAAAAAAACCTACACTGATAGGTTCTAATTTGGTTGGTGATCACCAGCATGTGTTAATCTTGGGGTCGTAGCTCATACATGTGCAACGTTAACCTAGCTGGAAGTTTTATGTAGGCTGGTGTAACTAGTGGAGTGTGTTTATGAGTCTGATAGTGCTGCCTTGAGGACTTGGGCTGAATTATAAAAACACTGCAATTAAATTAAATTAGCTACATTTCACTAATGTAAGTGAATTTACTAGAGCTGGCAGTCATTTTTCATAGGTACTAGCGAGTTTCTTCAAACCTGAGCTGTTCCTTCAGTGTTTTGGCCAGTATTAAAAACTGCACTTTTTATTTTTCCCATATTGAAAGTAAGCTGTCAGAGATGTTAATCAGATACAAGACCAGCTCATTAGAATATGTAACCCTTGATAAAACTGGTCTGACAGAGTTGTGTCGTCACACATGAGCTTCCCAACCAGTGCAGCCAGAGCACAGCAACTGCGGTGCATTACCTTGCTTCTTGCAGCCCACTCGTTTCCACGAAGCCGAAATGCCATGTGACATAATGACTTTCTTTGGCATCAGCGAAAGTCCTTCTACATTATTAACCAGAATGCATTTTTTTTCTCCCAAGACCGTCCGGCATCTCAACAAATCACTGCATCAAGTCAAAGCATCTTTTGTCTGAGTAATTTCTCTGGAATTATACTAATGAAAATGCTGGTGCAATGTAGTGTCTGAGCTGCATATCCGTTCTCAGTGTTTAACATGATTAACGAAATGTTAACGTGCTTGTTTAACAGAGGCAAAATGGTCCACGCTGCATATGTAACATAACTGCCTTTGCCAAATTAAAGAACAAGCTTCCCATTTGGGTATGCATTAAAATTAAACAAGAGAGTAAAGATTTAACTTTGAATTTTAGTTTATTTTTTCTTTTTCATTCTAATGCTGAGATCTTGTTACAAAGCAATTTACAGTTTTCGTTAGAGGTTAAAAGTGTTTACTCTTTGCTTGTGTTAAATTGCTGATCATATGTCTCCTGCTGTTGGTAGGAGACATATGATCAGCAATTGGTAAAGCTGTGATGATTATCCAATAATGTAGAAACCTCTTACTGAAATAAATCATTGCAGTTTTCAGTTTGATAAATTTTTGTTATATTTGAAAGCTTTGTAATAATTAAGCCACTTTATATAGCAGCCATTTATGTAATAGCCATTACCTAAAAACAAACCAATAGCGTGTCCAGAGTGGAGGAAAGGCAGGCAAGATGGACATAAACTGTAGCTGCCAATGAACTTTATTAAATTATATCAAATGTGGAAATAGAATATTTTTGCCATTTTTACCAGCTAATTTCAAACAGATAAAGACACTAATGGCAATTGTGTTACGAGGGCTATGATTATCTCACATTATTGCTATTTGAGGATTACATTTTTAATAGTGACTAGTCTTTTCATGAAGACTAGTCAGAACTTACCAGGGTATTAACATTAGCACACTGTAGTTGTAGTTTAACCTGGCCGAAACAAGAAGCTGTGGAAAGTTTTCACTGCTTATCTAAAAGTGGCAGCAGCAATCCATTGATAATGTTTATATGTACTTTTTAAGTAGATGTATTATTGACAGTTTACTCAGAAAAGTTATCACCTATCAGATAAACAGAGTTACGTGGAGTCTGTCATTGTTGATGACGTTCTTTTCTTCTTTGCAGTTTCGGGATGGCCTATGACTTTATTGATTGCATCGGGGATGATGTTGACGTGGTGTCAGACTCTGAGGTTTGTGGTGCTGCTCCTACGCTATATTTGTCTTTGTACACATGCAGTTGAAGTTAACTATTCCTGTCATCTTCAGAACATCAAGAAACTTTTGAAAATTCCCTACAGCAAGTCCCACGTTAGTATGGCTGTTCATCGCGTAGGGAGAACACTGCTTCTAGATGAGCTCGACATTCAAGAACTCTTCCGGAGATCCTCTCAGGTGCTGCAGAGTTTGCTCCATTTTCTGTCATTTATAACCACTGTTATGGTAGTAACTTCTGAATGCAATGTTTATTTTTTTCACACTCCATGCTCTGTAGACAGGAGATTGGACATGGCTGAAAGACTTTTACCAACGGCTAATAGATCAGAAATGGCAGAGAAAAAAGAAGAGCAAAGAGCACTGGTATCAGAAGGCTATCCTGTCAAAGTTCCTCTACTACAGGTGAGTGTTAGACACTGCCTGTATGAGCTGGGTTTAGCATAGAAGTTATGTATTGCATAACTTGAAGACGTGTCAGTTCCAGTCTCGTAACAGCCTGGGTTTTCTGCAGTATTAACGGGGACGGGGCTGCAGAGCCTGTATCAGACATGAATGAAGGTGAAGAGGAGAATGGAGCCGAAGAGTACAGCTCTTCATGGCCCACCACTTTCACCAGCGCCACATCTGATGCAGAAGAACCAGACGCTTCCAAGCAGGTGACTTAGCCAGAATACACTAAGCTAGTTTCCCCTGGTTAGAGGGACTCTTTTGAGATTAACTTTAGTTTCAGCAAGGAATCATATCTGCACTGTTTTGAGCGAATTGTGTTGTAAAGCTAAATCTCTGTTGCTGTTAAATGTGCAGGAAAGTGTTTATGTGGAAAGCAAGTTCGCTCTGGACCCTGTGATGTCTGTACCTAAAGAACAGAACCTCCCTACCCTCTTCAATGAAGGGGAGAACAGTCAGGTAGTGGTTTTCTTCTCTGTTCTTTTTTTTTTAGTATTATACAGCCCTTAACTTATGTCTTAAATATGAATAATCACACTGCCATGCTGTACTTTTGGTGTCACTTGTTTTACAGGGTTTAAGAAATGACTTTGTGCGAAACATCATGTGGACGTTTGAGGATATCCACATGTTGGTTGGGTCTAACATGCCGATATTTGGAGGTGGTCGCTATCCTGCAGTCAGTCTGAGACTCAGGTTGGATTTTTACTCAGTTTCTTCCAGCTTAATTAACCAGTTTTTGTAACTGTTTTCCCCATTTTCTGTCTCTGTCTTCCTCAGTTGGATACATATGTTAGTAAGATAATGCAAAATAATCTCAACACATAATGAACTAGCAAATAAAAAGCTACATGGGAAAAAGTCCTTTTCACATATTGGTTGTTTAAAAAGAAATACATAAAAAACCCTAACTTCTGTGGAACATATACAGCGATCATTGGGAGTAATAATTAATCTGTGTGGCTCAGTTTTTATTCAGCTGATCAAAACCAAAAATGTAAGATTTTTAATGATTATTGATTAGATTTATCCTGGGGTTTTTCTGCCTCTTTCACTCCAAACACTTACATTGAATTCATTATTCATTCATTCCACATTCATATTTGGTGATGGTAAATTCATCTGTAGCCACGGCTACCCTGGAGCAGATTGATGCAAACGTGGCAGTCAGTCTGCGCCTACGGTTCTCTGATCACCTCATATGCATTCATGCACCATGCCCAAGGACACAAAAACAGATCGACTGGGATGAAGTTAAACGCTGTGGCCTCTTGAAAGTCATCCATCGCTCCATTACATCATTACTGCTCAGTCTGATTTATTATTTAACCTCTAACTCTGTTTTTCTCAGGGACAACAATAAGCCAATCAACATTTTGACGGGTATCGACTACTGGCTTGACAATCTGATGTGCAATGTCCCCGAACTTGTCATGTGTTTCCATGTCAACGGCATAGTTCAGGTAAATTATTGTTTGATGGAAAGAGATTATTTTGAGTTTTGTTAGACATCACGGGAACTGTTTCAGTTTAGCATACAAAGCACTGTGCTATGCTGTATGAAAGTAAATGTGGGAACGGGTTGTTTGTTAACACCTGATGGCTGCATTTGCAACCATCAGTTATTTTCATACAGTTTTACTGATGGTATCTTGTAGATAATAACACAGGATAGTAAGTGTGAGCATCATGTGAAAACAATATATTTCACTACGTGGCTTCTATTTGCTTCTTGAATTATATATTTGTGTAATGTTTTATTGTGTTGTGTATATTTGTAAAAAGAAAATCCATGAAACAACACTAAATATGCATTGATGTAAGAGAAATACAGTGTTGTCATCTTTATCCTACAGGTGCCGCAAGATTAATAAAATTTTTCTTTCTAAAAAAATCTTTGTATTTTGATTTTTTTTTTTTTTATTTTGATGAAAAAGTTGTTAAACAAGCTATTTGTAGTTTAAACATACATGTTCTGTTGTGACGGCTGTGGAGGACATGACAGCCTCTGATTATGTTTTTTTTTTTTTTTTTTTTGTCATTTTCCTTCCAGAAATATGAGATGATAAAAACAGAGGACATTCCTCATTTGGAGAATTCCACTTTCTCCACTCGAGTGGTGAAAGACATCGCTCAAAATATCCTCTCCTTCTTGAAATCCAACTGCACAAAAGAGGGGCACACTTACTGGCTTTTCAAAGGTGAGAGAAGAATTGCATTTAAGGAGTGCTTATTGAGCTGTGCAATGTGTGTTTCCTAATGCTTTGTACTGTCGCATCTTGAATCCACAGCAAGTGGGAGTGACATTGTGAAGCTTTATGACCTTACTACTCTGTGTGAGGAAGCCGAAGAGGAGAAATATCAGAATCCTTTCACTCTTCCTGTTGCTGTGTTACTGTACAAGTAAGTGTCTGTGGTATATACAGAAATGAATCATCTCTGTGTTGTTGGACATTTTTTTTTTCTTTTTTTTTTTTTTTCAACAGTGAAGTTAGTTGGTAAATTTATTTATTTTTTAAGTCAATTAGTTCAATTTTAGCCCACAATATGAGAGGAAATAATGCATCACCTCAGTAGCAAGTTTATTCATTGGGCTCATCCCAGATAATGTGTCTTTACTTTGTTTGTCTTTGTGATCCAGAGTTGCCAGTAACTTGATGCTGAAGGCGAGGCAAAACCGGAAGCACAATGGAACAATCAGAACGTTGCTCCTAAACTGCATCAAACTTCTTGATCAGGAGAGGCATCCTCAGGTAGGTGGCGTTTCAAAGGCGCTTTAACCTTTATGTCAACCTTCCTCATTGCGCGGCTCACGAGGCGCATGCGGCTCACTGACTCCTGTCTTGCGGCTCGTGAAGCAGCCACTGGCTTTCTGAAAATGCTTTCTAAACAAGTCATAATGATTCTCAACGGTGCCGTTCTCCCCACGAGCAAGAGCTGCAGGCTGCTTGCAAAAACTTTGCTGTTGTAACACCCCTGACTGACTTTGTCAGAGTTGCAAGTTTTGGCTGATTTCAGTTGCACCGAACTCCGCCAAAGAGCTGCTCTATCAGTCGCTCCGTATATATATATCGAAAAAGAAACACCCACATTCCGGAGGCATCATTGTATTTTCACCATATACTGTTGCAGAAGAATGCCATTACTCTGTGCAATATTTAGGGTTACAACTCCTTGCTAAAAAGCTGAATGTTAATGATTTGGCAATGCAGCAGGATAAGTAGCGTGGGAACGCTTTTTTTGGAGGGAGGCGGCTCTCCTCTTGTTTTTGTATATTGAGTGTGGCTCTTGTTGAATTAACAGTGAGGATCACTGCTTTATGTCATTGTTAGAATTATAGATGGGTGAGAGTTAAATCTGTTTGTAAATGACCTGATTTCTTAGGTTTTTGCTCTTTGAATACATAATTGCAGTCTTTTTTTAAACAGCGAAGAAGCACCAGGTGAAGCTTCTTGACTAAATCTACAAATGTAGCACCTTTTCATTTGATTATAATGGACTCCACCCCGATTGCCTCTGTTTCTCTCTGCCCAGATCATCGCCTCGGCCCACTACATGCTGTCTGAGCTGTTCCAGCTCGACGAGCCCCCCGAAGAAGATGGAGGGGAGTCGCTGCGCGCTGGTGGCTCAGAAGATAGCTACAGCGATGAAGAAGAGGAGGAAGATCTGACGGAAGATGACGAAAACGACTCCTACAGTAACCGCACTAGGCCTCAGGATGATAGTAAAGCAGTGGCTGTGATTCGCTCCGTGGGGGAGCTGTCTGTCCCTGAGAAATACAAGTCAACCTACCAGATCAGAGTGAGTGACTTTCTGTCTCCCCACCTGAAATGTATCAAATATTATGGAGTTAATGTCGCAGCTAAAATTTATTGTAAACACAAAATAGTAACCTATCATTTGTTTTAAAATCTCCTCCAGCCAAGTAGCGCTTTTCCTGTTTCTCAAGACAAGGAGGAGCGATGCCGACATGTCCTGAGCTACGTACTCAAGGCAAGTTTCTCTATGATGTCAGTGTTTTCAGCATATGCTACGCTGCAAGTTTTTTTCTTAACCATTTAACTGTTACTGCAAGCATTAAGAAGTATCTTTTTTAAAGATTGAACTTCTTAATCAAGCATGTAAAACCTCAAATCATTGGCAGTGAACATGTGTTTTGAGTGGAAAGGATTAATCTAACTCTGTGGTATAATGCACAGGGGTTGAAGGCAGTTGATGGCAGCATCAAGAAGGAGAGTGATCTCCCATCTGCAGATCCTAACACACCCATTCCTCTCAAATATGAGGACGCAGGCGCTAATGGGGCCTCGGCTCCAGAGAAAGGCATCTCTCTTCTGCTTGAAAGAGGTCAGTCTGCTGCCCTCATTACTCGTCTGGTATAACTAACTAACCCAATAATGACCTAACTTCAACTTTTTCTGGTCTTTCTACATTTGCATAATCAGTGGGGCCTGTGCAGTCTGACCAGAAGCACCCAACACGCTCCGGGATGATCCCGGGATCCTGGCAGCATCGTATGAAGCTGCAGCTTTTCCTAAAAGCCTCCAAAGCCTACTATGTCCTGTCTGATGCAGCTACTAACCTGCTGAAGTATGGGCGAGCATTGCGCTACATCAAACTATCTCTGCAGTGTTACGGTGAGACCATATAAATATTCTTATAAATGTCGTTTATTGTTTGGGCTTTTTCTTTTAATCGACCTCTTATGACCATTTGGCTCGTAGCTTGTAACAGCCTTAATGAAACATTCTTGAAAGAGTGCTCCATCAAAGCGTGCGTTGTAAAATTGATTAGTTTCAAAGCCCGACTTACAAGTTTTGAAAAGTTATATTTTATTTTTGTGTTTTCTTCATCCATCTTCCCAGATGCTTATTGTTCAGTGAGTGGAGCACTACACCCACAGGTGCTTCAGTTTCACAGCCAGTGCCTGTCTCTGTGTGGAGACATCCAGCTGATGTTGGCTCAGAATGCCAACAACAGAGCAGCTTACCTGGAGGAATACAGCTATCAGACCAAAGAAGACCAGGAGCTCCTGCACAGCCTTCACAGAGAGAGCAGCTGCCAGGGTCAGTCACTGTATCAGTCATAAAAAAATCATTATTTGTGGTTATATATCATCCCATATGTTCATTATTTTGTTTTCTACCCATTAGCCTTCAGCATGGCCACAGACCTGGCCATGGACCCGGAGTACCAGCTGTTTGTTAGCAGTAGATGTTATGAGGCAGCATATGAGCTTCTTGTCTCTGAGGCCTTGAAAGACCAAACCTCAGATCAGCTGTCTCAGGTTCTAAAAAGGCTTGGCAACATCCGTAATGAGATGGGAGTCTATTATATGAACCAGGCTGCAGCAATGCAGGCTGAGAAGGAGGGTATGTTGTAGCACTTCTTTTTTTTTTTTTTTTAATTTTACCAAGTATTTCTTAGTATTTTTGTTGAGTATTTCTGTATGTAGTCCTCATTTGCTTGGCAATGCTTTCTCTTTTTGGATGCTTTTTGAAAAATGACAAGCCACAAAGCAAAGACATGTAATAAAAACGTTCTGCTATCCTTTCTCCTGTGTTCCCCTTGTAGCAAAGAAGTCTGTGTCCACAGCAGAGCAGGAGTTGTGGAAAAAGAGTTTTGCCTTCTTTGAAAAAGGAATGCAGGACTTTGAAGCCATCGGGGACAGCACCAACACAGCCTTACTGCTGTGTAATACAGGCAGGCTGATGAGAATCTGTGCTCAGGCCCACTGCACCGTCTCTACCAACGACAGCAGAGGAGAGTTCTCACCTGAAGAGGCTCTTTACTACAACAAGGTGCCTTGTAAAAAAAACTCCTCTTCGTTGTTTTTTTTTTTTCCTGCAGCTTTCTTAAACTTGTTACATCCAGACTATTTCCTCTAATGCTTTTGTTCACCCCAGGCCATAGACTATTATTTACGAGCCATGAAGGCACTGGGAAGCAGAGAGAGCCACTCAGCAGTGTGGGACAGTGTAAACTGGGAGTTATCCACTACCTATTTCACCCTGGCTACACTTCTGCAAGACTACGCCCCTCTGTCCAGGAAGGCCCAGGAACAGGTAAGGCAATATAATGTAGATAACTAGATTGTTATTATTATTAATGTGAATGCCCATGTGCTTTATTTTTTTTTTCAATTTCTTATACTTGTGCATTTTCATTTTAATCATTCAGCATAGTTCAATAAATAGGCATTCACAGTTGCTATTATTTCAATAATAACTGTTTCTCGTTATTATTATTTATTGTTCTTGAATAATCTTAGATAATTGATAAAATCACAAGAACACCGTTCAGATTTTATTACTCAAAGCTGTGTAAAGTGTGATCACAACAGAAATAATGTATGTCTGTTTTTAATTTATCAGATTGAGAGAGAGGTGACAGAGGCCATGATGAAATCCCTGAAATACTGCGACCTGCAGACCGAGTCGGCCCGCCAGCCGCTCTACCAGTACAGAGCTGCCACCATCCACCATCGCTTGGCCTCCATGTACCACAGCTGCTTTCGCAACCAGGTGAGACTGAATCTTAAGAAAACGGTATGAAAATATTTCATTGAAATGTCTCGTAGCTCGACAGCTCCGCGCCGTACTCCTCTTTGTAGTATGAATGGAGAGTGTGTATTTCACATGTACAGCAGTGAGTTATTGCTGATAGATGAGCTTCTGGCTGTTATTGTGTGGCAGGTGGGGGATGAGCATTTGAGGAAGCAACATCGTAGCCTGGCGGAGCTCCACTACAGCAAGGCTGTCTCTTTATTCCTCAGCCTTAAAGACGCACCCTGTGAGCTGCTCCGCACATTGCTGGAGAGAGTGGCGTTTGCTGAGTTTACAATGGCAGGTGAGCACTTTTTTTTTATCCACATAAATAACAAATAACTTTGGGAACAAAGTTTGATTGTTGTTGCGAGAGAAGGATTGAATCAAAGTACACAATAACATTCCTTTCCAAAGCTTCTTAAGTTATGTTGCGTCTTGTGTTTCCAAAGGTCAGAGCAGCAGTGTGGCTAAGCTCAAGAGCCTGACTGGAGCAATAGATATCATGACAGAAACCCGCCATGCTTTCCAGCTCATCTCTAAAGAGCTGCAGGAGGAGGTAAGATTCAGAGAGAGAATGCTGTGCAGGTTAAACGTATTTGATCATGTGCTGTTATTTACACAGGCTTTTCTTTTACATCTCACCCTTTAGTCTTGGGATGCACCTGCTGCTGAATCAGCTGACTCCCCTGATGTAGCCAGTGGCTCAATGTCTGGACTGGACCTCCAGGAAGTGATTAAATTAATCAGTGTATTCGAGCCAAGTTTCTCTTTCCTGCTGCTGCAGGTCATCAAACTTATGACAACAACGAAACGGAAACCGAGGTGAGCAGCAGGCTGCAAAGCTGCAGGTCTTTTCTGCTAATGTGTTTTTCACCTACAGTATCATCAGTCCTGACTTTTTCTTTTGTGTGCTTGTGTGTATTCCAGCAATAAAGATGAGGAAATGCTGAAAGCTTACAAGAACGTGTATTCAAAGCTACTGCGTGCTGAGAAAAACGCACCTCTGCTCAGTCGCATTGAGCTCTACATTGAGCTGCTGCAGCAGCTGACAACACAAACAGGAAGTGATGGGACAGGGGCAAACAAATCATAATCAGAAAGGTAGTTACAGAAACAATGACGTACTGTGACCCGTATCAACATACACAAGCTCAGGCAACACGGTTACTTTGAAGTTACACTCACCCTGCGCCTTTAAAAAATATTTACTCTTTACAGGATGGAAGTTGAATTGTGTTTTGTTTTTGTTTTTTTATTTTTATTTTTTATTTTTTATTTTTTTTTTTTTGTCAAAAACGTGTAAATTCAGAAGATATTTAATTTTTTAAAAATTTCTCTTATGGCTATTAGTCACATGTGAATGTTCGATGTGAAGTTTTTTTTTTCAAACACCGGCTAAGTGGGTATTTTTACTATATTTCTGTAAACAGAAACATGTCACCGAACACATAAAATCTCGTTCTCTCACTTATGGAGATGCAGCATTTAGCACAAAAATTTATATATATATATATATATATATATATAATATATATATATATATATATATATATATATATATATATATGTATATATATATGTATATATATGATGTGTAAGAAATAAAGTTTTTGATATTGACGAGTACTGTGACTACAATAAGCTAGGTGTGACTGATGGTTGATTGACAGAAATTAGGTAAATTGCGGAATTTACTTTGAAACAGTGTGCAATACTTAAGCAGCATTCAATGCAAACTCATGACACAAGTGTGTCCATAATGCTGTATATACAAATGTGAATTTATATCTGCATGGTTTGCTATGACAAATAAAAAGGACTTTAAGATTTTACATATTAAGTTTCTTTTTTTATTTCCACAAAAATGCATATTTCTCTTTAAGGTGCTTCTTGGCAAATGCAGCACATTTGATTGGCTCCTTTGGAGGTAAATTTTACTTTCATATTCTCTTTGAACAACAAATGTTTAGTATGATCAATACAGGATGAATATCAGATTTTTGAGGGCAACACCGTGCATGGTGTATCTGGCAGTGGTCCTTGCAGAACTTTTTATTCCAGACACTGAAGAGAGAATTGGGTCACTCCACTGTTAATGAAGTGAATCCACAGGAGATGGAGCGACAGACGAGTTCAAACTGCCCACGCAGCTCATTAATCAGGCTCAACCCTCGCATAGCCGATTATTGGGCAGTTTAAGTCCAACAGAATAATACTAGAAAAAAAAAAATCAACCGGACCTTTGTCTCTAAAATACCAATCTGACTTTTAACTAAATATAATGCATTTTATTTACTTACAGATATACATGTGTGAAAACCTCTCATAGATTTAAAATAAAAATACAGTCTTAAATGGTTAAGAACAATTACTGTAAAAACCAAGCAAAACTTTTTCAAAAAAGGAATTAAAATTAGCTCTTGCATTTATTGATTGTATTAGAGCATTTGTATTACTATACAAAGAGAAAATGACATTGTAACTGAAAAAGACAGATTGCAGCACAGATAAAAGGAAGTAACAAAAAAAAAAAATCTCTGGTGACTACTCAGGAATCCAGCTGCTGTGCAGCAGTGAAGTGTAAAGTCCCGTTGATGATTTAATCGTAGCTGAGAACAGTAGTACTGTCAGTCACTGTATGACACAACGCTCAAATGTCTGGTTCACCTGAGCCTCCTCTCGCGATGGCCGTTTCTCCTCTCGACACGAGGCTTCGTGATTCAAAATGTTTTGCAGCATGTCTCTGCTTTCGCTGGGTGGTAAGTTGTAGAAGAAGTACAGCGGCGTCATCTGAACGAACCTGGAAGAAGATGGGAAGATGTCTTCAGTGCATTATACAAACTTTAATTACAAATTTGAACAATTAACTTCAACAACACATTTTCAGTGTTGTACCGTTTTGTTTGCAGAGACGACTTGGACTCATCCGCTTAGCTGTTGGACAGATTGTGTGAACTTGAAAAGTGATGGGCTTCAGAGCTTTTACTTTCTCCATTAAGCTGCAGCTCGACATTCCCATGAATCTGTGCAATCCATAATCCCCTCTCCAACTAGCAGATACTAGAGACCAGGATTGTAATTCCTCCCTTCACTACCAGCATGACTGGCCTCTGCTGAACGGGGGTTTTACTCATGGTTCAGAAGGAAAGGGGAATGTATCTGTCTGATTACATTTAAGCCTCTTGCTAGGATACCAGTTTTTGTAATCATTGCCTTATAAGCCAGCAACAGCAGAGTCTGGTTAAGGAAACGGCTATTCAGCCAGTTATAAAAATGCAAGTCTTACTCCTCTGGTGTTATCCGGGTTACATTACGGAGGCAGTTGTCTTCGGAAAACGTGTGCTCATGGAACAGGACCCACTCTGGCAGGCCCAGCTTTGGGCTCTTTGCTCCATAGCCAGACAGAGGATGGATCTGTGCCACGTGCTTATGGGTCAGAATAAAGTAGTTCCCTGATCCATCCACATCCCGTGCCACCTGAGGGGGAAATCAGAGCAAAAATAGGATTCACTACTAAAAAGACCACTGAATAAGAAAGACAGGATTACAGACATAGAAGATGCATGATAATTTGGTTTTGCTCCCATGACTCTACATTGGGCAAATTTAATCGTTTGTAATTAAACCACATTCTATAATAAGCTACATTATTTCAACTCAGAAGAGTTTTCTGGAATTATATCCAACCTGCATGAAGAAACCTGCAAGAAGGGCTCTCTTGATGTTGACGGTGTTGCTTCGGGAGCCAAAGGCAGGCACTGAGATGGGCAGCTCGATCCTCTTCAGAGTGTCAATGAGTTCCAAACAAAGAGCATCGGCCATGAGCAAAGCACCGTAGTTCAGGAAGAAATCCTGACACCATTTCTCCTCATTACAGTCTGAAGAGGGGAGAGAAAAAGAGAAAGAGTAAAACCAGAATCAGGGATGAAATCAGCATAATTAAAAGCTGGATTTTGTTAGTTTTTCTGTCTTTTCTATCCATCATATAAAAGTGTCTTACTCTAAGTATTTTCTAATAAATGGTTGCAAAACTACACTTATAAATCACTGCCAACATTTTCAAGTTAGGATTATTTTTCTTATCATGTGGATGTTTGAGATGCTCTCGAAGCTCACGTGGGTTCTGCCGGCACTGCTTGAAGGCCTTGTAGATATTGATCAGGGTGAAGTGGTCTCCCTCTGGGTGCTGGAATTTCAGATGGCACTGGGTTGCTTCTGGCTTCAGCTCCACAGGGGGAACCAAAAACCAACTTGGTGCTAAAATTAAAAAAAAAAAAAAAAAAAGGTGATAACTATAAGATCGTGCAACTTTTTGTAGATTTGTTCTGACATTACCTGTTAGCATAGCAGCGATGATGACCACCTCGCTGACACAGTCAAACTCACAGGAGGCCAAAACAGTCTTAGCCATCTGGGGCTCCAGGGGGAACTCAGACATGATGATGCCCATCTCAGACAAGTTGCCATCATTATCCAGAGCAGCTAGGTAGTCCAGTTCCTCCAAAGCCTGCATGAGACCTCCAGGGTCTGGGTTGGAGAGGTTTTTGGATTAAATACCGTAACATTTAACTGTGGTGAAAAACTGTACAGGAAAACATTAAACAAATCCTAGTGTTTAGCAGTATTTAAACAGGGAGATTATTAATTCTGTACATTGTGAGTGATAGAAGTGGTGACCCAGTGATACAATCCCCCATATAAAC
This sequence comes from Telmatherina bonti, assembly GCF_933228915.1. Taxonomy (NCBI): domain Eukaryota; kingdom Metazoa; phylum Chordata; class Actinopteri; order Atheriniformes; family Telmatherinidae; genus Telmatherina; species Telmatherina bonti. The sequence goes on along the minus strand of NC_136629.1, from coordinate 29,943,854 downwards.
GTGCACGCTAGTGGGAATCCTCAGAGTGAATGGACAGCAGCAGATTAGAAATAGTAATCCTCACCAACATCTGCCATGCACAACTATGCAAAATGCAAAGTCTTTTGCAGAACAAACGGGGCTTTTAGAATTCTCTTTTCTTGAAACAAACATGTTTTTCTGGAATAATCTGGGGAATACTGGACATGTGTGGCGCGGGGAGAAAGATGCTGCATGTTATCATCTGCTCACGCAAGCAGCAGCATATCCACAATCTAATCAGCTAATGGGAGGCTCAGTGTTTGTCTGTGTGTGTGTGTTTGTGGGGGTGAAAAAATCTGCGAGAACAAAAGCACACAGAAGCAGGTCAGCTACGGGAACAGGAGCTGTCAGTTCAGCTGAAGCACGGCTCACTGCCCTCCAATAAAAAGGTTCCTGTCTGTTATAGTGAAAGGGAGCAAACTGACTGAACCCACATTTCATATCATCCCCCCAGGATGCCTGTCTTGGGGATGCAAAAAAAAAAAAAACAAAAAACCTTTGCTGATGCAACTCAACAAATAAGCACCTAGGTTCATTTAAAAAAGAAAAATCCATCTTAATTTCACCTGGCCTGTCGATAAAGTCGCAGTTGCCCAGCCCAGCAATCTCCATCCTCTTCAGGAAGAGTACAGTGGAGGTGATGTTCGACTCCACAATCCGTGGAATAATCTCTGCAGGAAGTTGTCTCTCCTTTGGGTACAGGCAAAAACACTTGCCTACATGTTAGACAAACCAGTTTTAGGCTGGGGAGCAGCATCAACAGATTTACATGGGAACAGTTTTTTGTTCATGGCTTCTCACCAGTTGGACCTGCCAGCTGTCTGCGACATGCTGTCTGACTTGTGCTGATTGGCTGGACGATGACCGAGTTTGTTCTGATCCTGGGGTTGTAGACCTGCAATCAGTTTACTGCATTTATATTGGCATGGTCACGATATTTATGGGCAGCAAAATTTGTATAATTCATAAAATCTTGTCTTTTTTTTAGTTTATAAAAAAAAAAAAAAAAGATTTAAAACAAAATGTTAAGAATCTCTCATTTTAAAACCACAGAGGGCTACATCACAGTATTTATTAATGAAAAACATTAATAAAACCTAATGATTTATTACCCTCAAACTAAATTTCTCAAATACGTGATTGATTAATCAGTAGAGCTCAAACTTACATATCTTTTCTCAAGACCAGCATCAATAACGAAGCTGATAGTGCCAACAGCCCAGAAAAAGTCCTCATTTGGGCTGGATGTGAGGAACACTCTGCGTGTCCGGACTGCTTCCTCATCCCCCATGATGGGCAGATTCCCATGCCGGCCAGGATGCACAGCAACTGGCAGCAGCTCACCCAGATCAGGACGTAAACTGTGTCCCTCATGACACAAGATATCATGGGCTAGATCGATTTCCTTATGTGTACACAAAGGATAAAACATTAAAGATATAGCAGATCCATGGTGCAATACAGATTTTTTTCTTTTTTTTTTTTACCTGTGTCGTCACCAGAAACACAACCACATCTCCCTGCTCCTCAGAGTGATGGACCTCTAACACGAGACGGAGAGCAGAGTAGAAGTAATTGTCACCGGTGCTGCCATGCACCACCTCCCCGGCGCCCAGAGTCTCCAGGTGAATCACTGGCACGGCCGAACCAGTGAAGTGAGTCAGGAGCTTTGGGCCTTGCACGACGGCTGAGAGGAGGACCACACGGAGCTCCGGCCTCTGGAGAGCGATGTCCTTCAGCAGACCCAGGAGAACGTCCGTGGCTACAGTCCTCTGATGGGCCTGGTCCACGACCACCACACCGTAGCGCTCAAGCAAAGGGTCTGACATCATCTCTCTAAGGAGCATATCATCTGTGCAGTATCTGTTGCGGATGATGAAACAATCAGAATGTATTACAGATGTACTTTCACTTCATAATAGCCTGAAAGAAGTCCTCAGATTTCTGCAAACGTAAACCTGCACTGGAAATGTGGATTCAACATACCTTAGGGCGACATCTTAATGAAAAGCACTTTGTCTGCATTTGCTGTAATTTACTCGAATAAGATTTTGAGGTAGATTCCTTTTGCACTTTCTGGCCGCCTGTTTATGTTATCCCCCACTCCTAAGTTTAGTGAGTTCCTTTGTTCCCAAGCTAACTTATGAGGGGCTAACATAGTGAGTGTGACATATGGGTCGACAGGGAGCCGGGCAGCTGTGGCGGAGCCCCTGAAAAGAGCTCCCTCAAGCCTTTTGTTCACCTCTCTCTTGAGGATAAGAAAAGGCGGGGTGATTTAGCAGTGTGTGTCATGACTGTGCATTAAGAGAGAAAGATTCATGGATACATCTGTGTGAGAGTAGGAGGCAAAGCCTTATCAGACCTGAGGACCGTCTCGTTGGTACAGCACGTCTCCAAAGGGATGCTGTATCCGACTTCATGGCCGATGTTGACATCCATCTCATCAGCCACTCTCAGGGCGAGATCTACGGCCTGTTGCGAATGAATCTGTGTACAAACCACCATGCCATGCCGGAACTGGACCGGCAGGCAGAATTCAGCACACCACTGTGGAATCTGCACAAAAATAAAATAGAGATGAGTTTTTTCCTCCCATAATTATAGATGCTGCCTTACTAATAATTCCTGGAAAAAACAAACTTCAATCTACTCTTGCATGAATAAAATATGCAATACATTTCCAAGGCAGTGCAATTTCAGATCTCAAACGCACCACAGTACTCACTTGAGAGCTCCTTCCAGTTTTGGCAAAGCCACTGACGGCAACAAACTGTCCTTTGGCCAAAGTGTCCAAAAATTCACTCTTTGATCTCCACGCTGGCAGCTCTTTTCTCTCTTTTAGCAGTTTGTAAAACCTAGAGGAGTAAGGCAGTCCATCAAACTGATTGAGCTCCAAGATGTCATCATATTCTTTGTCTCCTTGACTCAAAGCCTCTGAGTCTGAACAACAGGGGGATTTTCCCTCAAAATAGTCCTCTCCATTTAAACTGCTAACGTCCTGCGCCATCACAAATGAGCTCCCAGCCGGTCTGTTTTTCGACTTCATTTACAGATCCACACAAATTAAGTTTGAAAATCTCCAGCTCTTAGTGAAGTGTTGGACGGCACAGAGACTGCCTCTGCCGAGTGGAGCCAAATGAAAGGCTCACTGGGCGTCCAGCCCAGTGTTGTCATGTGGCCACTAATCCCACAGAAGTAGTGTGGTCATCAACAGATGACACACACACACACACACACACACACACACACACACACACACACACACACACACACACACATGCTCTGGTGTGAGATGTTTGTTATGCTGCTCTCCAGCTCAACAAAGAAAAACAGGACAATGTTTGAAGCAATTATCAAAAGAATTATTTCCCTTTGGAGTTAATTAAGAGTTCTTTTGCTTTTTATTTGTCTGCTGGTTGTATTAAAAAAAAACCAAAAAAAAAAAAAACCCCAAAAAAACTGATGTATGTTTTATTACACCAGATAAATAAACATTTTTCCTTGGATCAGTTCCAAAAACATTAATAAAAAATAAAACAATAAAACTCAAAATTAAATTACAACTTACCTTCAAACATGCATGTGCAATTCAGTGCATGACACTGACTTAACCTGAAAGTTTACCTAAAACTTGGCCATTCTATTTGAAGTATGTTGTGATTCATGTCCTACTTTGTTGTTTTTTTTTTTTTTTACATGATCAATGCTGATGGCAAGCAACACAAAATACATATTTCATTTTTTTCCCTCAGCGACTGGCTGTGTTTACATGTTACTGGCATACATCCAACACCTTAGGGTAATTTTGCTTTGTACTGAGAGCATGTTGTGGAGAGAAACAGTCAATTCAACATTAGTTGTAATGACTGATTTTGTCCAAAGGATGGCAGTGTTAAACAAGCATGAATCGCTGCAGCTGCAGAGTCCACACTCATGCTAAGAAAGAATAGTTGACCTCACACACACCCAGGGAAAAGGAAACTTAGCTTGAATTAATTTCTTTTCATGGGCCCACGGTGACATCTAATGATATTTAGATTGATGCGACAAAATGCAACATTACGTAGTTTTATCCAGAATTTATGGCAGTCGACTGATTACAGAACTAAAAATGAAACAACAGCAACTTCTTCAAACAATCATAAAAGAATTTTATTCGGCTGTGACTTCATCTGTATCATTTTGTTTTTCTGCAACCTTAAAGGCAGCTGGTCAGTTTAACTCTAAGCTGGAAACGTTTAAAAATCGTTGTTTTTTACAGACCAGTTGAAATGGGGCACAGCTTCAAAGAAGTTCTTACATTTCTGTGCTTTTAAGGAAAAAAAATGGAGAAATGATAACTGACAACAATATTTACACATTACGATGCCTCTGAACATGTTACTCTAAAAGTAATACATGAACATGATACAGGAAGTACAATTTGCATTAACATTTAACAGATAATCCACACAGATTTCCACAATTTCCCAGCAGAGAGCCATTATTATGACTGTTAAACACACCCGAACACTTTCTAACTGAAAAAACAGAAAAGCATTACTGGCACGTTTTTGCACATAAACACAACGCAGGTGTTACCAACTCTGACCATTTTGCAGTGAGATTTGGAAAACACTGCAACATCAAGACAAGTGCCACAAAGTGCAATGCCAAGCTCCTAATCTAATCAACAATGCAGTGACTGCATGAATAAACAGCAAAAAGCCAAAATGTTGTGGAAGAATTTAAAAAAAAAAAAAAAAAAAAAAAAAAAAAATCAAACACAGTGAAACATTTTGTTAGACATGGCCGAGGAGAAGCTTGGAGAGCGCACAGCGTTGAAGTCATCCAGCTTGGCTCACGCACTTATGGACGAAGTGAGCGTGGATGTTAAACACACAAACACCAGCATGAATACGGAATCGTTTGGCGTTGGCGTAATTCTCTGGAACACAATCAGTCTGTCAAATCTTTTGATAGTCCACTCATCAGCATCAGGAGAACATGTCCAGCTTCCAGCACATGCCCAGAGCAGTACGTCAGAGCCAGTCTGACAAGTTAAAAAATGGACTTATATGGAAGAGAGCCTCACTGAAAAATGAGGCAATCTGATTAATCCAACTCAGTAAAATGAAACAAAAGGTGAGGGTTCATCTGTTTTCATCCAGCTTTTATGAGTCATACTGAAAACTGTTGCATTTTCTGAAGAAAAAAAAAAAAGTGATCTTATATATATTTGTTTGGCACAGTGGTAGCAAGGATAAAAAGAATGCATTTGGTACTAAAGACATCAGAAAATATGACAAACTAAATAAATAAAACTGCTCAGAGAGCCACAAGTTAGGTGCTGACTTGTGCTCCATTTCCCTTTATATTCATCCAAGCCCAACTTTTAGTTTTCTCTTTCACTTGTCTGGTTATAAAAAAGATCGGATATTTCAGCACTTCATTTAAGAAAAAAAAAACAAAAACAAAAAAAAAATCCCTAAAGCATGTAAAAGAAAGAACCAAAATGACACCATGTTTCCCTTTCTAAAGTTTTCCATGCAGAAAATCAATCTTCGTCAGCGTGCTCTGAGCACAAGCTGGCGACGTAGAAGTTAAATAGTTAAATAAATAGTTCATTGGTACCTGAGCGAGGACAACAAAAAGCACCGTTTACAGGCATAACACCAAGCTCCGATGTTAGCCCGCTTTTTCACGAAGGATTCTGCAACACTTCCAGCTGTTTGAAATGTCTGACAGGATCTCAGTAATTAGTGCAAAAACAAGTCTTTTTCTTTTAAAAATATGTTCTATTTGAACATGAAGCCAGCTCAGCAGTCCTTAGGAGTCTTTGGTGGTCTGTAGGGCAGCGCAGGCACAGGCCTGAAACAAAAACACAAATATGTCATCAGTGACGCAATTAGTGAAACTATATTGACACTAATTGTCAATGATGTCAATTCATCATAGGTGGTGTAGTGGTTACACACTAGGGGATGGGAAAAACGAATTGAAAAATCGAAAATCGGGATTTTTTTGCTTCACAATTTTAAAATCGATTTATGTTAAAAAAAAAATCTTTTTTTTTTTTCAAACAAATAAAAATAATCCATTATAAAGTTTTCGTCATTTCTATTGTTTTTATTGATCTTTTAACTTGTCTTCTTGGGCATTATAGCAACAGGATGATGATCTGGCGACTGTGTTGTTTTTTTTCTAATTGAAATCAAGAAAAATGACGAGCAAATAAATAAGTTTTATACATTTATTTTGTTTTTAATCTACAAAAATCGGCAATATCAAAGAATTGTGAGAATTGCAATTTAAATCGAATCGGCACACAAAAAATTGGAATCGAATTGGGACAAAAGCATATCATCACAGCCCTATTACACACAGCAAAAAGGTCGCTGGTTTGAGCCTCAGCTGGGGGGATTTTTGCACAGTGGCCGTTGTGAGTGGAGTTTGCACGTTCTCCTTTTTACATGCAGAGGTTCTCCCACCCACAAGACATGTGTATTTGGTAAATTGATCACTTCTCACATGTAAGTTTCTTTGGATAAAAGCGTCTGCACTATAGAATCGGCTACAACCACAGCTCCAAAAACCCTGCTGAAATCGTAGGCAGTTTCGCATGGTTCCATATTTTACCAGGGGGTCTGTTAGAGAAAAAAAAGCGTCTCCATCTTACATGGAGACGCTTGTAAGATGGAGACTGATGAAAGACTCCCACCAGTTACACGACACTGTTTCCACAGCCAGTAATAATCTGAAGCCAGTAAGCCTTCTCTGATTGCTTCTGTGACTTTCCACCAGGTGTTGCATCACATGACCCTCCCAGTCCTGTTCCAGTGTTTTGGACAGATGTTGCTGGCACTAAAAATGTCAACATCTGTCCTGCAGTCTTTGCACTCTTTTTACTTAAACGTTGAATTTTACTGATCTGCAGTATTTTCTGGGGGCCTCAATAACATTTTGCGCCATCTCCTGACATAACCGTCAATCAGACTCTCCTCTTTCAGGCATGCACCTCGTTACTTTCATCTGTCAGCAGTTTAATATGTTGGTCACGTGTCACGCTAAACAAAAGTCGTGTTTATCTTAAATCATGTTGGTAATCTTTCTAGGTCAGATGCACCGTAATGGCAGCGCAAATTTAAATACTGACAGATACTGAATGTGTGTCATGTCTGCTTTGTCAACAGCGATGTGATATATCCATTAGGTCCCACCTCGAGTCTAATTAAAGCCAATCATTTCATTTTTGACAAAAACTCATCTTGATCTTTTATGTTGAGCAGCGGAATGTAAAAGGTGAAAAAAAACCCCAAAAAACAAGCTAGCAAACCAGCACTCCCAGTATGTCTGGAATTATAAAAGCCTGTCCTGCTGTACAGACCTGCTGGGTAAAGGGATGCTGGGTGGAGGTCTGGGAACGGTGGGGATAGGTACTGGAAGGGCTCCGGTCCTTGGGATGTAGATCCCTGCCGCTGTGGGACTGTTACCCAGCCGAGAGCTTCTCCCCACTGGATCTGCAGGTAGTGGTTTCTGTGGTGGACTGGGTTTCTCAAAATCCTGAGGAAGAAACTAAAATTCAGTCCATGTCCTCAATATTAATTTCTTTTTTTTTTTTTTTTTTTTTTTTTTTTAAAGCATTAACCTTAAAAAAAAAAGCACATTAATCTTATCTTTAGAAACAGGTTATGATCTGTTTTTTTTCCCTTTATTTCTCTCTCTTCCTCTCTCTATGAGGTGTTTTCTTTCTCTTTCCCTTTGTCTTTCTGTCTCTCTTCTATCTCCTCTGGTCTGGTCCAGCAGCAGAAAATCTATATTACAATTTATACAAAATAAATAAAGATATAAAAATAAGAATCTAGAAAATCAAGGGGATCATCATACCAGTAATGCTCCCCTTTGCAAAGTAAATTTGCTCAGCAGAAAACAGCATCCAGACCATCATTCTGCTTGCTTAAATGCTGGACAAGACACGAATTTAAAAAAAAAAAGAAAAAAAAAAAAGAAAAAAAGAAACAGTTTATGGACACCAGAATAACACAAGCAGTCTCTTTTAAGTATGGATTAGTTGTGTAGCAGCTATCTATTACCAGAAGCTGACACATTTCACTAGAGGGCACTGTGTTATCAGCATCTCTGAATACCAACCGCAAACATGAGACAAATCCCAAACCTCCACCTCTTTTCCTCCACCACCTCCCTGGCAGTGCTGTGAGTGTAGAAGGTTATCTTGATGAGGTGCCATCGTGTGTTACTAATCTACACAAGGAGGTGAGACGGTGATAAACATCTGCTACCAGCTGCCCTGCTACCGTCACACACATATGCACAAAATCTCTCAACACCCACGCGACGACACAAACCAGAACAAGTAATACATAGAAGTGATCCGTGCACAGGGAGATAAAAAAAAAAAAATCCTCATCTTGCATGGATAAGGATTATGAAAGGTTTCATAAAACACACGTGCACACAGCAAAGATGTGATTGTGCTGAATTTCATACAGTTTAGAAAACCCGCGAGTGACCGACGAGACTCCGACTTGGCCGCTGCTTCATGTCAGCAGAACTTTGCAATAAGTAGTTTTCAAACATCCCAACATGACCCTGAAGTGATTACTTTTATATTTGCATGTGTGGGCTTAACTGTATAAATCTCTGTCCACATATTTTTGCAGCTTGGGGATGAAGATGAATCGTTAAGCTGCAGCACACACTGATTTTCTCCATGTCACAGAATTATAACTCAAACTGTGCGGCTGAAGCAAAGAGAAGATTTTTTTATTCCTGTTTCAGCTTGAAAATGCCTACGTTGACACCTGACGAGCCTGCACCGGCTCTAATCTTCACCCTGTCCAACACCCCTGTGATGTCATGGAAACACCAACTGTGAGTCAGACCTTATCGGCCGACATTTGTGACCAAGTGGTGGAGACTCCTGCAGGCGAGAGACCTTTACTCCCCAACATTTTGGCTACATAACACATGCCTGGACAGTCAATGTGTTTTGCTTACAAAGATGCCTGAAAGATGTCAATCTTTTTAAACAAAAGCTGTAATTACAGTTCAGAAGTATAGATTTAAAATGAAAAACAACAACAAAGATGGAAATGCACAGATGTAACTGCTTTTGTGGAAGATTTATAATGGACTTGCGTGCTTCCTGACACTTTTCTTGGCAGGAAAAATCTTGGTGGAGTTCACATATTTTAATTCAAAATAAAGTATCGAGCTGTCTTCGAGAGTGCTGCGCCCTGGGCTTACAAGCACCTTTCCAAACCCGCTGAAAAATGTGCGGCCATCCAGCCAAAAATAAACCAGTTTTTCAAAGTTCTTGAACAGGTGACATTTTCCAAAGCCATGTTGTTGTTTTGTTTTCCCCAAGTCCTGGTGTTTCCATCTGCTTTTAAAGTGCACCTGAACATGATTTGCTTTCTATATACTCAGTGTTGCAGGTTTCTGTTATTTCTATTCTTTCAGAACAAAACAAAGTCTGTTTGTGAAAATCTTCTGCTAACTTAGAGACAGACTTTATTGGGATGCATTCTGTGGGAAGACATCTAAAATAAGACATTTTGGTAAGACAGCAAGGGAGCTTGTGTCAAGTATTACAGTAAGCTTGTAATGCACTTTCTCTTTAAGGATTGATGTCCTGTATGTCCTTGCTGGCCTTCTGTTAAATACCAGCAGAATCCCCTCTAGTGTTTCTGACCTACATGTGCCGTCTCCTCTCGCTCAGTGTGTTTCATTGCAGTGAAAAGGGCTGGTAGATATTAGCAGGTAGCAGAGTTTCATTGTTTTGGCAGGCAGTGAGGAGTCAATTTATAGAGTAAACAGTGGCCTTTAGGCTGAAATACATCTTTGGTTGGCAAGCATTCATTGCAGTCAGGGGAGATGGGCTGCAATGTTTGATATGGACGCCACGAAAACATCCAGAATTGGATGTGATTGCAGCTGTGTCTGCTGCTCAGTGGTGAATGACATATTCAGGTCTTTTATTTAAATACTGATGCAATAATGTGAAAAAAGAGAGATAAGTATTTATAAAAAACAGACAACTGAAAAAAAAAACATGAAGAAAGTTGGGAGAAAGAAAACAAAACAACAAACATTATTTAAAAAAATGAAAAAATAAAAGTAAAACGAAGGCAAAAAACTGAACAAATAATAATAATAATAATAATAATAATAATAAAAACAACTAGAAAAAAAAAAAATTTGAATCACTTATATTCCATCATAATAAAAAACTGGAAAGAATATGGGAATATTTACAATAGGGATAGGAATAATTGATTTATTCATCGTTAAAAATTTATTCAAGGACATTTTTAATCAATAACACTTATGCATCTTAAGAATGGTGTTGAAGATAAACGTGAGTGCATATTTTCCAGTGTAACCATTGAATTTAACTGCCACGTGAAATTAGTAAACACTGTGTTTTTTCTACTTTTACAGCAATTTATTACAGTCAATAAATACTAAAATTTAATACAAAAATATTAATGGTTTACTAAAAATTTATCATCAATTGTCCAGGTGATCTATTAACACAATTTATTCAAGTTTCCATTTTTAATTTAAAACCTACAGAACGTTCATTCATTCATTCATTATCCTAACCGCTTAGTGTGATTAAGGGTCGCGGGGAAGCTGGAGCCTATCAAAGCAGTCTTTGAGCGAAAGGCAGGATACACCCTGGACAGCTCGCCAGTCCATCGCAGGACCACACAGAACGTAATAAAAAATGCTAATAATCTGGAAAAATCTCTAAATAAAAGGTCAATAATCAGAAATGAGCAACTGTGCTTGTTAGGTCTTCTGATGTCACCGAATCAGTAATTAATTTCATATAAAAGCACAAATCAGAGCTCAGGCTTTACAACACCTTTATAAACCACCTTCAGGTTACCGAGTTCAGCATTTTCTTCTTTTTTTTGTATTATGATGTGCCTTCTGAAATGATGGATTAGAAAAGATTGATTGAAGTAGAAACATATGAAAACACAGCTTCAGTTTTCTCCAGAACCAGCACCCTGTTGCTATGGCTGGTGTTGGTCATGGTGATTAGCTCACATGTCATGGCTAACCTGCACACCAGAGAAGAAATTATTAATGTTGGGTGATATTTATGTCAAAGCAGACTGTCAGCTGCTGGGCACCACACATCCCACATCAAGCCATCAAGCCAGAAAAGAGCAACATCTCACTCTGAGAACAGAACCATTGATCTGCTGAGTTACCAACTACTTGCATTGATGTGATGCAACGCTGTGGAAAACTGGTCAAAATGCTTTTAAAGCACTTTGACTTTCTCCAACACAGTGAAAAACATCTTATTTAAATTGAATTGTGTTGTCTGGGCTCTTTTTTTTTTTTTTTTTAAGAACAGGGTTTAAATGATTACCAAATAATTATTTTTGATTTTATTTACATTCTACTTAACATTCAAACATTTTTACAAACTGGGTTGTAAAAAAATAGGAATCTGCTAAGCAACATGACTAAAGCTGATTGCCATTATTGTTGCTGGATCATTATTATTGCCATTATTGTTGCTCAGACTGGATCATCTTAAACTGGCCTCAAAGTCTCTGATTTTCTGGCTTCACATCTGCAATCATTCCCCCCCCCCCCCCCCCCCCCCCCCCCTTGAATAGAAAAAAATGTTAAAATCCTCTTCCTTTTTTCTGTACAAGGCAGAACACATCTGCCAGAATCCTGTGTACTCTGCTGGTGCTCACAAATTGCCAGCATCCAGTACAACTCTCCTCGCTGTGCCAGTACAGGCACAGGTCAGGATTTGGATCCACCACCGGAGTAGACGGATGGATTTACTATCTTCACTGCCTTCGATATCGTTGGCTCAACTGAAAGCACAGCCTTACTCAGGAGTTGGGTCACAGGAGGAGAGACAGATTGAATTTTGCAGTCGATATGTGGGCAAGCAAACCGACTGCAGTGTAGAAACGCAACGAGTCCCAGGATTCATTACTTTGCTTTAAAAATGACCACGCAGGTGGCAAGTTTTAGGTCATTAACTACAATATGCATGTTTTTCACATTACTGCCAGCCACTTTAAAAGAGCACCTGGATTCTCAGATTAATTTATACCTTCCAATCCTTGGCTCATTACAGTGTCGGAAAGGGATAGAAATTAGAGTTGACCTAACATGGATGATCCATTATAGTGAGAATTTTTCTGTTCCATAGCGATGCAGTTAAATGTGAAACCTTTAACTCCTAATGTGTGTGTTTAAAGAAACCGTAAATGTTTTGGTAAATTTAGTGGTCAGTAATCACCTTTTAGTCTTCATTTTTACATCAACGTGAATAAGTTGGTTCTAAAAAAAAATGCTGGCTCATAAAAACTAAAACATTAATCTTCTAAGCTAATTTATCCTTAAGCAGCTGAGGTGTCAGTGTGCACTTAAGCACCTAAAATCCACTGAGAATTTAGCTGTAATGGTAAAAAGAAACACCTGAATGGTCATGTGACCTGTTATAAGCCTCAAATCTTGGCATGTGATGGTCACACTTCATAAGCAAACAGAATTAATGGCTTTAAAGGTGCTGGAAGCCAAGGGCGACCTACAGTAAAACACACACAAGATGAATTTATAAGACCATGTCAAATATTAGAGCCAGTAAGAAAGAGTGTAGTGAATTTGAACTCATCATCATTTCCATCTATCATAAGGTACTCTGACAAAGCAGAAGCTAAAAATTACATCCTTGCATTTTGTGCCAAAAAAGAAAATAAAAAAGAAAAAGTCATACTGCTGTCTGATTTGTAGCATTCTTCAAAACATGTTTCTAACAAACCTGGTCCATTCTGCGAGATGACTGCTGGCGCGGCAGGCTGAGGAAAGGTGGCACCGGAGGAGGCGAGAGGGATGCGTGGGTGGGCAGGACCTGGTGGCGGTGAGCCGGCAGAGGAAGCAGGGTAGGCTGACCCACGCTCAGGGACACAGGCATGGGCTGGCTGATGTGCAGGGGCTGGTAGAGAGGCAGTCTGCGCAGGCTGTGCGAGTGGAAGTTGTGTGGTGGGAGCAAAGGCTCTGCACTCAGAAGAGATGGCTGAAAAGAAGATTGTTGGAAGTTATGTTCAGTAATTGCAGAAGTTATGATGAAATGTTAACAGTGGGAGACAAAAACGTGCACCAGCACGACCCTGAGACCGGAATCTAAACGTGAAATCGATTTCAAACCTGAATGTTCTTAAAGGGAGCTAAATTAGCTACCCATAACCTCTTCCCTGTTTTATATAACAGCTGGTGAGCTATTAGGACTTTTTTAAAACAGTTTTTAAGATTTCAGTGCACCTGTTTTGGAGTGGGTCACTTATCTGATACTTGAAATCTATGGTATTTCAATGTTTTTACAGACCAGTCACACTTCCTACCTGCTCCATATGGGAAGCGTGGCGCGTGAAACAAGATGGTTTTCATTCCACTCCCATGAAAACAGATGATTATAACATCCACACAGGCTAACATGACGATAATAGATGACCATAATTAAAGACTTTTGAGGTAATTTTGGCAACTGAAAGTAACTATTATGAAGTAACAGCTGGGCAATGTCTGTGTTTACTTTTCAAGTAATTTCAGCAACAGATTGCATAAAACTGTGTATTTGCAGCCATTATTAGAGGTATGCTGTGCTACTATATTTTAAGCCTGCAGTGACTTTAGTTTAGCAGAAAGGTTGTTGCTGTAAATACGAATATGCATCTATACTCCTCACAAAAAATTAAGGATATTTAGCTTTTTGTATGATGTCAGAATCCACCTAAATTGCACTTGAATCTGAACAGGTGAGCTTCTCGAAACCTTTCAGTGCACAGGCACAATGCTGAAGTATTTATTACTCAACACGCTGTGATTAACCTTTATTATAATGTTTACATTTATAAATAATTAGTAGAAAACAAACCATAATACATAATAAGTTATTAGTTATTTTTATGTTATTGTTGTTGTGATGACAGAGACCAAATTATTCATTGGTGGATTAAAACAAACACTTTTATTTTGAAAGGGAACCAATTTTCACTCTTACTAACTTCTTCCAACTTCAAAATAAGATTCAGCTCTCCCTTCATTTCTGTCTGTTTTCCAGCCAGATCGCCAAACAATGTCAGCATAGCATTAACTTTAGATGTTATCTGTAAATTTCCTCTGAGTTAAAGTTTTTGTGAGTAGCAGTGATTCAACAGTTTGACAAAACAGATACAACTTGAATGCCGCATTCCTGGTATGAAGCTAGTCAAACAGCCTTTCCAGCAGAACGGCAGATCAGACTTCAATGAACATGACAAAGTCTGAGTTATTTACTTGACCTCCCCAGAAACTAATCAGATGGGATCTGATGGCAGCTACAGATGGACTCTTGCCCACAAAAAACTCCAACAGAGCCAAAAGGATTTGTTGCTAATATTCCAACACCCTCGATTACTTTCGGAAGTTCTTTCTTTCTTTGATAAGCAGGACTTCCTCCGTATCATTCTCCGTATCATTCTCCATATCATTTTCTGAATTCTTATGTTTTATCTTTATTTATTTTGTACAATTGTAATACAGAGTTTCTACTGCTGGACCAGACCGGAGAAGAAAGACAGAAAGACAAAGGGAAAGAGAAAGAAAACACCTCATAGAGAGAGAGAGAGGAAAAGAGAGAGACAGACAGAGAAAGAAAGAAAAATCTTAGCATCTCAAACTGAGATGCTAAGATGTGACAGAAAAGCTAAAGGTAAACTCCGGTTGTAAGATTCTGAATAGTGTAAAAATGCTGATTTCAGTCAGGCATAAAAATGCGAAAACATGATCAGACATGATGTTGTTCAGCTGTAAAAGTCTAAATAAGGTCACATGTCCTGACCAGCTGTTATCCTTTCACTAACAATAACACCTAAAATGGCCCCAAAAAAAGGATTTGGCTGTTCAACAACACCCACACACACCTACACACACACACAATGCAGCAATTCTGATGCATTTAAAGAGCTGTACTGTGATGCTGCCCAACGTCTGTGGCTGGCTAAAACAGTCACAATAATAAGAGCGGACAACCTGTTTCAGAGTCTCTGGCGAACAGTATGCTGGAAAAGATAAAGCGGATGAACTTCTACACTCAATTATGACATTTGATAGAACTTTTATACACAGTTGCTGCAGAAAGAGGCGAGTGCAAACACAAATCAGACCAACTGGCTGTCATGCATATAAATGTCTACTTCTTTATTGTGCCCCACAAACACAGTGATAGGTAATCTCCTTCTGTCCTTATCATTCCCAATAAACAAATCAAAACCTATTTTCCTCCTCTGCCCGAATCAATCAGCTCCCTTCCCGTTGTACAAAAGAAAAAAAAAAAAAAAAGCCACTATATCACAAACATTTAAGGGGCCTCAAATGACAACATCCTGAATCTCATTTAAATGGTGCAATCGCTCAATTACACTTCTGCTGCATTCTGTCAACATCGGTGCCGTAATTAATATTTCCTCCTGAGTGAGGTATACTGAGGCTGAATCAATTATCCGACTTGCAGTCATTTTGTTTTGTCAACACGCCTGCAAGCATGAAGACGTGGAAATTAGGTTTGGCTGTAGGTTACCGAAGAGCGGAGCTCGAAGAAGGAGCAACACATGGACTCAGATAGAGCAGATGGATGGATACATGTGAACACGTCGAAGTGCAAGACTAACCTTATAGATGTGGGCTGTAGAGGGTTTGGGTGGGGGCTTTCGGCATGGTGTGGGCCTGAATCTGGGCTCACTTCCGATGGGGCTGGTTGGCCTGTTTGCCTCAACAGATCTGTAAGCACAACAAACATACCCTGTTTTTTTTTGTTTGTTTTTTTTTTTACAATAAAACAACTGACATGGATGTTTTAATTAAAATGATATCAAGTTTGTGATCTTCTGAAATTCTTGGCTCAACATGCACTAAAAATGATATTGCAGTCTTTACAATAATAATTATTACTCATGATCAGAACAATGCAATTCAGCTCCAGACATACTTTGGAAACATCTCCATCAAGAATTTGCTTGTTGATCTTACAAGGCAGCTGTTAAAAATGGTGCTCTGTAAAAACTGAATAAGCTTTTTCAATTAAGGCTCATTTAAGTCATTAAGTCAATATTTATTCCCTTTTGGGGTCTGTGGTTTTTACCCTGACTGGGTAAACACTGGGCATCTATAGCAAAGAAAAAGCTGTTTTCAAACTTCAATAATCGACTCTTTCTGAACGCACGCCAGGAAAATTCAGTGTGGATTTTTTTTCCGAAGCTGTTGAGCACTGCTCTTCACAATGGATAGTTTAACTGCTGGGCAGATGTTCTCACAGCTGGAAATACTGCACAGAAGTGTCTGGTGCTGGAAATGGAGCTGGACAATATGGCTTCAAAAGAAAATCTCATTATTTTGTTTCCCATCAAATTTTATTTTCCACTTTTAATGTCCTGTTTAATTTTTCCCAAAACACTTTTACGTCTCTCCCTTTTTTAACAAAGAAAAATGCAAAGGTTAAGTTTTAAAATCCAGAAGGGATTTAAAAAAAAAAAAAAATTCAGGAAGCTTTATTTTCAAAGTATAAACTGTTTTTATATTATAAAGCACTTTGTTTTGCCTTTGGCAGGAAAAGCACTTTGTAAGTAAAGTTTGATTTGATTTGATTCTATCAGCTTCAAATAATGTCTCAGTTTCCAGAGACATAATCACTGACATTCTTGATTTAGAAAACAGACAGATCTGTGACAGTAACTCTGTGGAAATAAATGTCCCCCCTAAGAGAAAACACATTGGCTTTAGCTTGGAAACCCAAAGCCTAATTTTATCTTTCCCGCAAATAAAATGTAAAGAAGATAATCTACAATTTGTGAACAAGACTCTGAACAAACTTCATATTTGGCAGATAAAAGGTGTCTCACATGGCAACTCTTGGTCGGATAAAGCTGTTTTGTTAGCAGCACATTCAAAATGGTGGAAGGTGCTCCTTAACTACAAACATTTCAGGGAAATCAATACGACATATAATTAAACTAAGTGACAATCAACATACAGGCCATCAGAGAAGTGTAAGATGCAGTAGCTAACATGCACTGTGTTGCATTTAACACCATGAATATTAACTTCTGTTCTGACATCTTCTGGGGATATTTTCTAAGGAGATGCCTGGAAAACATCCACAAGAAGTCGGAGGATAATTTTTAACAAGCCACTGCTCTGGAACAATGTTAGGGGTGCAGTTTTGTGGGAAAACAGCTAATAAGGGCTGTGAGGGTGAAGCGAAATGGTAAAGCTATGTGCTGAACGGCAAAGATGCAAACACAGTTTATTGTTAAGCTCTAAACACTGATTTTAGTCATATTTCTTTAAGTTCTTATTTACTCAGTTTTCTACATCAGTGTGAAATGGCTGAGCCTGTATTATCTTAAAGCATTCATTTTGAGATTCCAGAGTCCATTTATCCATTTATCTTCAGAAATCTGCTTTTTGAAAAGAGATCAATAAGCCCAGTTTAATGCAAAAAAAAAAAAAAAAAGCTCTTTAACTCATTATATAATCATTAGAGACTATTCTGCAATGTGTGCCTGGTTTATCTAAATCACATCTGATTTCAGTTACTCTGACTGCTGAGGAGGATTCACACCTGAATACTAATCAATGAGTAGCCTTGTTTGCTGCTGTTGTGCTATTATAGCATATGATATAATCATTCTGTAGGCAGATGAGAGGTTGTCCGATGCCTTCTTCTCTGATTCAGCCAGCAGCTGCTCCACTATCACTACATAACTCTTTTTTTTTTTTTAATGAACTTGCGTAATTAAACATAATTACCCAGTTTAATTAAAGCAAAATTTGTAAATTTCCTGGAAGGAATTATTCTATTTGGTGCTAATTACAATGATCATGTCCCAAATCATTATCCATTTATCATTAGAAACAGGGCAAGAGAAAGCCTGAGTGGAAAGAAAGCAAGATGTGGGGATTCATAAAGGATTACATCACAATACATCCTTATTTTAAATCATATTACTTACATTTCCAAGCTTTTATTTCTTCTTAGGTTAGTTGTAGCTTAAGCTGTGCTTTTTTTTCTTTACCTGAGTTTCTCCAACGTGCTCTTCTTATTGTTGAAGAACAGGCGCAGCCGAGGCTTCCTCTTCAGAAAGATGACAGCAATGGCCACCAAAAGGCTGATCAGGGTGACCAGGACTGCCACAGTAATGAGCACACTGTCGGCTGATGCCATATACGACAACACGCACATTAATACACACACACGCACATCTACAGCACAAAACAATGACAAGACATAAGACTGTTACAGCTAGACGGTCAGCAAAATACAAAAAAAATTAATATCGTCTTCACTTCAAAGTAAAGTTTAAAGTTTTATGTGACGTATCACTCACTGTGTGTGATGTGTGTTTGTGTGCATGGGGGTGGAAGGCGGGCCGTGTTGTTGAAGGACTGCAGTCCACACTGCACAACAATCCAGATTGTGGTGCAGCAGGTGGGGTTTTGTGTTTGTGTATTATAGAGTGAAGATAAAAATGTAACGTTTCATTCTACCTGCCAGTCTCATCGGCCCGCTGTCAACGCTCCCTCCGAAGCCTGCTTTCTCACAGAACGGAGGGGCCCAGTGTGCTTCACAGTGGCAGTTCTTCTTGTTGTTGCACACCTGAAACGTGCAGAGAAAGTTACACAGCGTACAGACTTCTCTTTCCCTGATAGGAGTGACTTGTGTGCTAAACACAAACAGCTCTCAGTTAGTTTTATATCTAAAAGTCAGAGTACTGATAATGAACTTCATCATATTATTAATATTGTTCCCATCCCACACATGGACCGCCAGGCCTCCCCTCTGTAGTCAGGACTGGAGGTGGTGCACAGCGGTGGCATGGAACCTGGTGGTTCAGTCTGAAAAGATAACCTGGGTACCCCCTCCTAAGGACCCACCATGGGGGCATGGGGGTTGGGTGCGATGTGAGGGAGGAAACCCTGGAGAAGACCCAAGAAATGCTGGGGGGACTGTATCTCTAGAAATAGCGGCTGGGGAGAAGGAAGTCAGGTTTTCTCTGCTAATGCAGGGATAAGATCAGGAAAATGGATGAATGGATGGAAAATAAGTGCACATGTGTGCATAACAAAGGACTTTAATAGATAAAACGTGTGTGGAAGGGTCCGTCAAGTACGATCAAGGAGGATTTCCCCAGTGAGGAAACAAAATCCAGCTGTTGGTCGGAGGAAGACGGAGCTGAGCAGCTGTGGGGGATTTACATGCTGCACATACACACAGTGTCTTCTCTGCCTTCAGGCCATTGACACCGTTTGGACACAGTAATGCCTTTGAAAGCTGAAATACCTAAAATACTAAAATACAATATAAATATTTGGAGGCTCTTTTAGCAGCAGTAGCAAAAAGTAATAATTTTCTCTGTTGGATTTTTCTTTGTCTTTTAATTTTACAGGTTTAAAACTAAGAGACATGGGGATAAGACAAAAGTGAGATCATTTTCTATGTGATCTGTGATAAGTTGTTGACGTTACTGTGGGGGAATTTTGCCCCACTTTTTTAAATTAAATTGAATGAATTGATTTAAGTTTGTGGGCATATTTAAAGCTCAGCTCTCTAGGCTCCAGACTGAAGAAGTGGGAGACTGCAACACCGTGATTCTTGATAGATTTAATTCTTTTCTTGTCTTTTTTAAAAGACAGTTCAGTAGTAGATTTACTGTTGTGCTAAAGATCATTGTCTTGTTGACTGAGCAAGAGCTGTTGAAGAAATGGACTCATATCTGGCAGAAGGTGTCCACATCCCATGTCTGCAAAACAAAACTCTCCCCAACATGCTTGACAAATGGCATCATGTTGATGTGCCCTGTGTGCATTTGTGACATCTCCACTTTGGTTTCATATTCACAGGGAATATTCTGATCTGATATCTTTATTTATTTATCTTAACTTATTTGCAAGGGCCATATTTGCACATTAATGAGCACAATTAAAAAAAAAAAAAACTATTTCACATCTGTTGTCTCTTGGCAAGTCTCAGACAACTGCAACAATTCATATATTGTATAACAAAGTGCATCCAGAAAGAAAAGAACAGTGGTGCATAATCTAACATAAAATGTAATACTTTGATCAAAGTAGACAATGTAATGTAAGCACATTTCAAGTGTGTGACGTTAGAGTGTAGTTTTAATAATAAAAGATAAAACAAAATTATTGACTCAAAAAGGATAAAGGTCATAAAAGTGTCACAATCAACAAGATATAACAGAAAAACTACTTAAATCCAAAGGATGAATGTTCTGCAGCATATATATATATATATATATATATATATATATATATATATATATATATATATATATATATATATATATATATATATATATATATATGCTGCAGAACATTCATTGAGCTGTGATCATTGAGCTGTCATTAATTAAACTTGTAATTCAATAACGCATCAAATATGAATAGACTGGAACCTACATGTTCAAAAAAACTATCTAATTATGATTGTAGTTATTTTATTAGTTAATTTATTTTGAAAATATTGAAAATCTTACATACTCCACCTTTAAGGTCCTTGCTGATTAAAATCGTTGATACACACCTGAATGCTCCAAACCAGCAAACTTTACTGATGATTTATAAGGTGCATTTAGTTACTAACGTTTGACTGCTGCTTTAACTCTTACAGACAACCGAAGCATGAGGGCTGAAGTTTTTCACACACTGCTTCTGCATTCTGGTTCAGCTTTTGTTAATTATATAATAACACAGTGTAATATATCATAATTTATCTTAAACATGTCCTGACATATAGGACCTCTTAACAACAGACATATAAAGGATGGAATCTACCAGAAACGTATGCGTAAAAGCAATACCTTATTTATTCTGACTACAGATATTTCATGTATTTGCAGTGTTAAAAAGATGCAGCCTATTAAGGCTAATTAATCACTGAATGTCATTGTCGCTGCACACATAATGATCTCTGCGTGTATATAATGCATCTGAAAATATCACACTCCGTGTTTCCATTTAATAACTTATTAAAGATGTGGACTTGATCTACAGCTCATGTAGAAAAAAAAAAAACAGTGAAAATCAAAAGTTCTTTTCACCCACAGAAATGGAAACGCCATTAAAAGGCTTTTATGATAAAGAGATATGAAATTCAGGCAAGCAGAACTCTTTGAACTCCACCAATGAATTCTGAGTTTCACTGCTTTTTCAGTCAGGTCTCATACATTTCAGGGTGTTTCAGAAAATGGAAGACAATTTGTTGTGCCAGATGTTTCTGCAAAGGGAAGATGCGAAATCGAATCAAATAAAAATTTATAAGCGCTCCTCAAACAAAAGCAACACAAAGTGCTTTGCATAAAAATAATAATAAAAAAAAACATTCTTAAATATATAAAAAGAGAAAGGAAAAACCACAAACCTTCACACACTCAATTACACAAGATATAAGCTGAAGAACACACATCTTACCATGCTCTTATCTTTCACACACAATATTGTCTCTTTTTTTTTTCCCCTTGTCCTGTCTAGCATCTCAGCATACAGAACAGCAATCTGCGTGCCATAATTTTGCCACACAGTTTTGCTCTGTCAAGGGAGTCATCTCATCTATATGGCTGCCCTTGATAATCTGAATATTTTTATTATTCTTTTTTTGTAATCATCATCAGTCTTGATATGGCTGTGCTGGACCTGTACCAATATTGTCTCCCACACCCACACAGTGTGGCTATACAACCCCTACCTCGCTCTGCACGAACATAAATTCTGACACTTCCCTGGAAATTCTTCTCTAAAATATTCAAGCAAAGTCATTTTCACTATAATCATTTTCTTGTTTCTGTGAGGTAAACAGGCAGCTACTTTTTCTTTTTCTTTTTGTCTCTCGCAGAGCATTTCACAAGTATTTCCAACGGATGGACTCAAGTTGTCGAGAAATGAAACAAATAACAAAAAGACAAATTGCGGAAATCATAGCTTTGATTTCTCACCGCATATACGGTTGCACTTAATTGACAGTGAAGATCACTATTCACAGCGGGTCAATCCAGCCTGTGCTGAATGCCCAATTCACAAAACTAAACAACAAGGTAAATAAAACATAAAAGCACCGTTGGCTGAATAATTGATAAGAGATGCTTTGAGAGAAATATGATCATTTCAGAGCAGAAAGAAATACTGCAAGAGCTTTATCATTGCATTCTCCAGATGCTTACTCCAAGCTGCTAAGAGATGATGGACAACATTTTAAGCAGACTCTAAACAATGCTATTAAATGTGCTTGATTAACCTCTGTTGAACAATGAAGATTGATTGTACAGAAAGGGAGTGTCTGCCATAACTCACAGGCTGCACTGTAAATACAGCGTTGCTCTGCTGTTGTTTGTAATTACAGGGTAGACGAGCAGCAACCTGAGTGTTTAGCTGGTCAAAATGTGAATGAATGGATAAACACAGAGCCATCACTGGCTTGTAACAGTTTTTAACAAGCTGCAGTGCATGATTAAACACTAAATACTGAGTTAAAAGGTACTTTGCACTCACCCCACGTCCATTGCACTTTCCGGAGCACTCATGCACGCCAAAGACACTGACATTCTGGCACTGCCTGTTCAGGCACACCTATAAAGAGAGGAGCATCGTTAAATATTTTTAGATGCACGGAACTGAAATTTCCAGTGAAGATAGACACAAAAACTGGGACTAGAAAAGGAGAAAGTTTTCTCTTTTTGCAAAGACAAGACCTTTCGCAAGACTGCAGATTACTTTTTACACAAGTAACAGAGACATTTTACTGCATTTATGGTTGTGTTCAGAAAGGCACAATTTGACTAAAAAGTTAAGCAATTTTGCATGAATAAAATGGATACTAATGTTTTTTGTGTTTTTTTGTTAAATGTGTTTGTCGCAGACCATATTATACATCCAACTCCTATAAAAAAATAATGGAACAAACACCCTTGAAGTTAATTTGCTGAGCTGTTTCCTCTTTAACATTCTGGCTTTTCTTTCAGCAGAATTCAAGTGCTTTCATTCATGGCAATGTTGTTTGTTGAATAGATTAAAAAGTTGTGGAATCACATTGCAATTTGCATTTCAAAAATAAATATCTGATATAGTATTAATATGCAAATTATTTGCAGTTAATAGAAAGTGCATGCAAACCTTTATGTACTTGGCTGACTGATAGAAAGCACGGTCCCTGCAGGAGAGTAGTCAGTAAAAACAATCCATTATAAAACTCCCCTATTGATTTTCACTGATTAGGAATTTTGCATGACTCTGTTTCTTTAGGACAGGAAACAGTTTCTAGTTGTTCTTGCCATTCATTTCACCCCAGTCTCAGTTTGCCCCCGTGTTTGATGGTCACATGATGTCCAGTGTATGGTTCCTAAGTGATGAGTTTGCAGTCATTCTGGTTTCGGTTTAAAGTTTTATTTTTTTACCCCTATGCCAGAGTCTCTGTCTGTCTGTCTATCTATCTATCTATATTTATAAAGCACCTTTCAGACAATGAAAATGCAATGCAAAGTGCTTAACATAAAAAGTAAAAAAGCATAGAAGAGAAAGAAATACTTATCATTTCCCCTAAATGAAGAATTTATTCAATCAGCAAATACACAACATAGCAAACACATTCATTTGTGTCTCAAGAGGCGCTGTCCCCAACCCATAACTGTGTCTGGAAGGTAAAACACTGGAAAAATAACAGAAATGCTCAGGCTAAACAAAAAGTTAAGAGAATAAATAAGAAAAGAAAACTTAGAAAACATAAAAAATAAGGATAGAGTTAAAAGCAATAAAAACTAATCATAAACTTTAAAATGAAATTAAAATTTAAGGATAAAAAAATGAAAAAAGAATAGAAACAGTTATGACTTAAAAATAATTAATCAAAAGCTTTACTAAAAAGGTAAGTTTTAGTTGCCTCTCACTCCCAGAAGGCTGTTCCACAGGCGAGGACCATAGACACTAAAAGATGCTTCTCCATACGTCCCGGTCCTCACCATAGCGGGACCAGGGACCAACAAGAGACCAGCTGCTGTGTAACTTTTAACCAGTTTTTTTGTTTTGATGTTATAATTATGCCAGACCCCAGGAAGAATAGCTGTAGGTTGCTACAGCTAATGAATATCTTAAATAAACTAAAGTAAAATAAACCCGCTCCCGACGAACTGAGAGCCCTGAGTGGCTCATAAGGTAAAAGCAAATCTGATAAATACCTCAGGCTAAGATCTTTAAGAGCTTTAAAAACTAATAAGAGTATTTTAAAATCAACTCAGAAGCGCACAGGAAGCTAACGTAGAGATTTTAACACTGGTGTTATGTGAGCTTCTTACTGGTCTTCGTCAGTAGGCGAGCGGCTGAGTTTTGTAAAAGCTGCAGTGGGTTTATAGTCTTTTTAGGAAGACCAGAAAGAAGAGCATTACAATAATCTATTCTACATATGATAAAAACGTGGATCTGCATTGGCCTGAGACAGGAACTGTCACATTCTCAATATGTTTATGAGGTGAAAGAACCCCATTCTAGTTATGTTTTCAATGTGTAGCAGAATGAGATGTACTTTGTAGGTATTTAATTTAGATAGTAATACTCAGATATCCTGATTTTTTATGTTTCCCATTAGAACAAACAAACAAAAAAAATCAGACTAGGGAGAAAGAAGCTGCCAGCTGCTTTTATGTCACTAATAATGCCTGCATTACGCGTGCAGTTTTAGCTTCTCATCTTTCTCAAATTGCCACTGCATTGCAGGCCATGTTCTGCCCTGATTGGCATGGAAAATACAAAACCTTTTGGAGGAGAACAAAGGGCCGTGACAAACACCCTCTTTCAGGATATTGAGAATTTCCAGATAATGACTGGAGCAAACTCGTGACCTAGGAGACTGTAGCCAGGAGACAGCTGGGCCTGGCTTATGGCCATTTTGTATCAAGGCTCAAAGATGCAGAAAAGCTATTTAGCGCCAAGTGTAAATCCCTTGACTAGATGGTAATGGAAACCTTTGATGCAACTAAATGTAACACAATATGTTCCAGTTTCCCAGATGTGCGCTTTATTATTTGCCATCTTAATATTAAAAATGAACCACTGGATTTATTTGAGTATGTGATTGTCACTTGATATGTTTCTGATGTATTGCGACAAACAGGTATAGAATACTGCAACACTGAGGCTTGAATAGTACACTGATTCCTCACCATGCTGTCGCCACACTTTGTCCCAGCCAGAACGAGTCCGGGGTCTGGCATGTCATCGCCCAGGTAAACGTGTGTCCCTCGACACAAGATGCGCCCCCCTTCTTGGAGAGGGATGTTTGTTTCAATAGACACAGCGTTTGTTCCAATCACTGGTCTGTTGGCACCACCCTGGCACTGGATTTTACCACACTTTGCATCCCTGCATGAAACACACACAAACACACATATGTGCACACAGACATTTAAAAAAAACCCCCACACAGCTCTGGCCTGTCATTTAAAGATGAAGATAATAACCTTAGAGACAGATGAGAGAGTGCTGCTGAGCCTACTGTCATTAAAGCAATTGCATCAGTTAACAAAAAGCTTGATTAGAGAATTCACCCAAAAAAGAAAAAGGGAAAAGTTCTTTCATACAAGTAGGCGACAGGACAATCTGAAGCTATTCATGAACAGATTTTTTTCTGTGATTAGCTGCCACACTGCAAAAACTTAGCCTTTAAAAACAAGAAAAAAATGTACAAAAACTAGGTAAATGTTGCTTAAAATAAGATAAATTATCTGCCAACAGAACAAGAAAATTTGGCTTGCCAAGACTTTCCAAAACAAGTAAAAATACTCTTAAAACAAGATGAATTCTCTGGCACAAAAACTAAGAATTAACTCACCTTTAAAACAAAAAGCATATGTGTACTCAATTTAAGATTTTTAGTCTTACTTTGATTTCAGTTTTTGCAGTGTATGTGTCTTAGATAATGTTTTTCATCCTTGTAAACTTTTGTTTGAAGACCACACATAACACTGATGGTAAATAATGGGACTTACAGCTAATTAACTTTGTTTTGCACAGTATTTTCTGTCTGCCTCTGCGATATCTGTGCAGCAGCAGACTTACCTTGCATCACATTTGGCAAAGGAGCCTTTGGAATCTTTCCCACAGTTCCCATAAGGATCACCTGCAGAGTTGACTCTCTCAAAGCAGATCCCAGGGGCAGGCTTGGCTCCTGCACACAAAGGCAAACAAGGAAAATACTACTACAAAAAATGAGCAAAGAATCTTTTATTTATTTCATGGATCTTTTTTTTTTTATAAGGTGATAAAAATATTTACACAAAAGCGACTGATTTACCTGGTCCCCACAAGGTGATGCACTGTTGCTCATGAGTCTGGCAGATGCCGTTGTAGCAGTAGCCCTCAACATTATGGCAGGCATGTCCATCATGCAGATAAACGTTGGCTGGGCAGTGAGGGCTGGCACCAGTACAGAACTCTGGCAGGTCACATGAGTTACTGGACTCGCGGCACAGGGTGCCAGCTGGTTTAAGCTGTAAACACGCACGGTTCAGTAAGACAGTTTGCAGAATGAAAACCTCCAACACTGCTGACTTCATCTATCTTGTCAAGGTCCCATCAGGTCTCTGTTCAAACATGACCGGACTGATAGGGCAGCACTGCTAGGGTGATGTTTGGCATCTGATGTGGGTATGAGAATATGTCAGTGCGGAGTCAGACAAATTTTATTACTGGTGTTAGTTGTATTGGAACAGTCGTTTATGGAAGATGCAGGAATTCTCGTTGTGAGGCATTATAGCATTTCCAATCATACATTGCATTCTCAATGGCCGACTGACAAGAATATGTGTTTTCTACTACAACTATTGGATATACACTAAATTAATATCTCCATATCTTGTGACAGTGTGTGTGTGTGTGTGTGTGTGTGTGTGTGTGTGTGTGTGTGTGTGTGTGTGTGATGTTATTTCTGTACACCCTACATCTGCCTGTATTTTCCCAGTTTTTTCTTAAGTTGGCGTATTTGAAATGGATTTTAGATCGTAGACTTTTCCAATTACTGAAGATTATAAAAAAGTTCCAGTCAGCTGACAAATGTACCAGCTGCAGCCGCCTCCTCTGAGGATGTGTGTGCGTGAAAGCAAAGAAGTGTTTATTTGGCCTTCACAATGTTACTAATGAGAAACAGTCAGTAATAAAGTTTTATTTCTCTTATTTACAGCTTTAATTTGCTACTAGCTGTGATCTTTTGCTTGCTCCAACTTGTTTTAACACTTTTGTTGCTTAGACTCAGCTTTGTTTGAATTTGAGAGGTGAATGCTGTGTCTGCAAAGAGTAACTAAAATAATTTATAGTATTTTGAAAACACAAAAAGGCATTAATGCATTCCAAAAAAATAGAGGGATCATGACAGAAAGTCAGAAATGTTTACAGAATACAAATAACCCCATTCTGTAAGATTTTTTGCTCAGGAGATTAATCAATGAGAGGTGAGGGTGTCAGGATTTGGTATAAAATGAGTCTGAAAAAGGCTCCTTCTTTCTCAGTAAAGATGGGCCGTGGTTCAGCACTTTGAGATAAACTATCAGAGAATCATCAATGAGTGTAAAAAGGTTTATATAGTTGAATGATTGCTTGCAAAGTACATTATTCATTGATAACGACAATGAATAATGTTGAAATATTTAGGAAGTCTGAGAAATGTTCACAGCTTAAAGGTTAAGGGCAGAAACCACTGCTGAACTGGTATGACTTTTGTGTCCTCAGGTACATAAAAACAGTCATCCAACCATGATTTAGTGCAATCACGTGGCCTCAGAAGATTCTTGGGAAATCATTTGTACTCATTAGTCATCCAGAAATTTAACATTAAACCCTAATACTATGTAGCTAAACACAGCTACATAGTATTAGCTAAAGCACAGCTAAAGCTATGTATCAACTCTGTACAGAAACAAAGTTGAATTATCTGGACACAAACTTACCTAAGAGGGACAGAAAGACAAAGGCCGTGTGTTCTGTAGTCAGATGAGTTGATATTTATAAGAATTTTGGAGAAAATAACTTGATTCAGTATGTCACCAATGACAAATTATCTTTTTTTTAAATGAATAATAACAGAATGTGCTGTAATCACTGGGGCACACACTCTTTAAAAAAAAACAATTTAAAGGTTTACATGATATATTAATTAACTTTGGATTGTGGTACATTTATTAATCCAACGTTTAGGTTAGTGAGGATAGTAAAGATGTTTCCATGCGGACCACTGGACCAGCATTATGTTCCAAGTAATCCTGGTTTACATATTACGTATCAAATGAGCAAATAAAGAATAAGTAAAATGATCAAAAAGAAAAAAATTGTTGATTTGACCTATAATGCATGGAAATATGAAAAATAAGAAACAAACAGAATATTGTCAATACTTCAGAAACCTACAGAAATCCAGAAAACATGTTTTTGGGCGAGCTCATATCTTTTTGAGGGGAGTAATGCTCCTTTTGATGCACAGCATGGCTTCACCATGAACAGTTGGTTAGTTGTGCTGATGCCATGTGTATACACTTATCTTGTGAAAAAAAAAAAAGTACTTGATTCTACATTCATTTAGCAGACGCTTTTATCCAAAGTGACATACATATATACTCTGATAGGCACATCAGGGGGCAACTAAGGGTTCAGTGTCTTGCCCAAGGACACTTTGACACATAGTGAGGGGAAACCTGGAATCGACCTCCCAACTTTAACGACTGCTCATCCACCTGAGCTACAGCCCCCAGTGATTAATTACTGTCACTTAAATGTGTGAAAAAAGCAATTAGAAATTAAAATAATGGGAACATAATTGGAAATAATTATGTAAACAAAACAAAATTACAATACTAATACTCCAAATATAAGTAAAAAATAGCCATAAAATATAACATTTCTCTCTGTAAATTAAAGATGAAAAGCGAATATTGAGATAATTAATAATTTACATCCCAACTCCATCAAAGCTCATTAAAAATAGGAACGAAAAATCAACAATTCTCCTCAAACATAAACCTAAAATGCAGCATTTACTTTGTTGTCTTTGTGGGAAAAAAGACATAATTATTATATACCGAAGTAAGAATAAAAACTGCAGCTTATGTACAATGCTGTGAAATAGGAAACGGAGGTTAAACATGCTTGTGTCAACAGCTGCAAAGCAAGACATATCAAAGGATTTAATCATCCTCGACATCAAAGTTCTTTTGCAAAGCGACGCCACACATCAGGAATATTAAAAGATTTTGAAGTTAAAAAAAACCCAAAACACTAATAATCAAATGGTAGCAAATCCAATCTGAATTTGCCATCCGTTGAAACCTGCTTACTGAGGTGAATATACAAAGTTGAAGTGAACTCACTCGAAATATTAAACTATACACACTGTTATGAGCTTCTTAACAACCTTCAAATGAGAACTCACTGAGTTTCAGAAAGTATAAAAAATATAATTGAACACTTTTTCTGCTCTAAGAGATACGTGAGGTCACAGAACTGTGCAAAAGTCCCTCATTCCTCTAACATTGCGCTCTCAAAGAGCTGGACTTTCTTGCAATCATTTGAAGTGATTTTTAACGTAGTTCTTCAGGCTATCAAGTTTTTGTTTCTAGTTGTTTACTTGGTTGCTTTTTTTTTTTTTTTAAGTCCAGCTATTGTATCTGAACATTTTTGTAGGAATTGTTTTACATTTATTGTGTGTTATGGCAATAACATTTGGCCAAAATGTAATCCAAGCAAGTGCCAATCTCAAGGAATGCCCCAGTGCTATGATGCATAACAACTAAACAATGAACCAACATTAAATTCTGTCTTTAGGCACTTCAGTAGCAACTGGTTGCTAAAACTGTTCATGTTTCTTTTTCTGTATCTATTAAATATGGTGACAGTGACAGTGTTTGATAACCAAATAATACTTTTTTCCCACCAATAAGAAGAGTTCCAAAGAAGTTTTAAGCAAAGGTTTGGTATGGCATATAGCATTGGTATGCTAGCATGTCCTTTACTGAGGAAATTTCAAGGAAAATATTAGAGTGATTTGATGTAAAACTTATGTGCTTCAGAAAAACATCAGAAAAGCTCAAGCAAAACAATTGACCAGAGAGATGTATCTGGATCTTTAGATGATACATCTCTTGTGCACAGAAATGGTCTCCATGGCTCCCTTGAAGCCAGTTTAAAGGAGTGGATACAAGGAAAAAAGGCTGAGGTATGCCAGATGACACTAGAAATGGAAAGAAAAACAGTGGCAGTAGGTGTTATAAAGTGATGAATCCTCATCAGAGCCTGGACCACCATGCCACTGAGGCAGTGTGGCATCATCATGACAGAGAAATGGAACAACAGGCACTCAGAATCCAAACAAGACCTTTGAAATGTCCATTAGGAAACTTGGAAAACCATTAGATTGTGTAAAAGGAAAAAGGTACTCATGTCAAACATAAACTTTGAAGCTCAATGCAAACTGTTTGCTTTATTTACTGAATCTATATTTACACTTCTTAATAAACAGCTGCAACTACTTCCTGTTTTTCAGGCAACAATATTAAAAAAAAGAGGGGGAGCTCAAGACTTTTGCACAGCACTGTAAAGGCCCTGTAAGCACTGGTAGGGCACTGTGCGAAACAAACATTTTACCTGGCAGTCTTCGCAGCACTGTCCGTGGGCGCACACGGCATCTCCCTTGAGGGTGCAGGTTGTAGCGTTGCAGCAGGGATTCATGCATTCCTGGTATGCAGGAAAGAAAACAGAGCAGCTTATTGCATGTGGACCTGATCATCACACTGAAGATCCCTAACTGCTAACTGGTGCTGGTCAGATGAGGACCTCCAGGTCAGGGATGGACTTCCTGTTCAGAGATTCCTGCCCTGACCTGGAGACCTCTGTGCAGAGGCACTTCACTGAAGTTCATATGGTTTAGATTCAGCGTTTGTCAAGACGTTTTGACTTGATAAAAGGAGTGTGTCAATGCAATGACCCGCAAAAAAGAGGGTTGAGAAGCCAAAGATGGAAATTTGCTGTTGAAACCATAGACTGTATATAAAGAGATGGACGGAGCCTATGTGACGTTTCCCATAGCTTTCTGAAGAGCTGAATTGAAGCTTGGTGGGCGGTTCCTACCGTCGCCATGTTGGCAGCGTCATGCGCGTCGTCTCGCCCAGAAAATACAAATATGGGCAAAGAGGTGGAGCTGAGAGGGCAGCCGTGAGTGTCATGGTGGATGATTGACATCGAGCGAACTCCGAGATTTCTGTAGCTAAAAGCTAACCGAGCTAACCCCGAGAAAACAGGAGCTAACCAGCTAACGGAGGTAAGCGGGCTAAAGCTGAGTCACATTGTTACCTGGCTAAAAACCGCGGTTGTTCTACGTTCTTCTTACTTGAAGCTGGAGATTGGTACCTGTCAATCAAAAGGACACGCCCCTAAATATGCCGAACTTCGAGATTACATTACTTTAAAACGGGGGGGTTAGAAAAAAATTCACTCCCCCCACAGTTGTCATGAAGGTAAACCTGACCTATAAACCGAAAATGGATTTTTGAATCAGGCTGTAAACATGTTTATTTCTGCCGTGAAGTTGGCCTTTTTTAACATGGGAATCTATGGGGATTCGTTCTGTTTTGCAGCCCCTAGTGGATGAAGGGGAAACTGCAGTTTTATGCACTTCCGCATAGGCTTCACTTTTAATTGCCGGAGGTTGCCGCTTGGTTGAAACCAGCCATTAGAGCGGAGAAGAGAGGAAGAAAAAGAGGTAAAACTATGTGAAAGTACTATAATATATCATATTAAGAAAAAAACAGTTCTACTGTTTACAGCATGGGGCTCTAATATATTTCTGTGTTGCACTAATGAGGGCTGAAAGCAGAAATTTCTGTGTTGATTTTCAGCTATGTTTTGTGATTCTGGGTGTTCTCATCTTGGTTTTGATGCAAATCCATTATTTCAAGAAGAGAGCAAAGGGTGCTTTCATCTCCAAGTACAACTGGTCCAACAGATCAAAACAAGCTGTGTGGTGAAATGAATGTGTGGGCACGCTGGCAGAGTTGGCCAAATGTAAACCATAGTTAGCTTGTTGGTGGTCAAACATGATAGCTCCATCCAAATAATTTTGTCCTACGTTATAATTCTTCCTACCTAAATAATAACAAACACTGTCGATGTTTAAAGAGACAGTTTAGCCAAACTTAAAAAATGTGGGAGAAATGAACATCACTTTACAACGGCGAGAGACTGCCTGGTTATTTTGTACTCTGACAAGACCAGCAGAGAGGCTAAGGCGCCTCTCCACAGAACTGATCACATCACGTTTTTATGAAAATCTCATTTAAAATTTTCATGCCTATATAAATATTTTAGCTTAACAGTGCAATAAGGACCCCAGAGAAAACATCTTTTGAAAAACATGGTATGAAATCAATTAGTCTACAACAGTTGTTTAAATATGTCAGATACATATTTAATCAAAACTTCATATCTTCTGAAAGGTTGCAGCTACAAGAAGTAAATATAAATTAGGCTGCTGCTATAATCCACGCTGTTTCTGACCTCATAGCCAGCAAGAGGAAAAACGCTGTTTTCAGTCTCTCAAGATGACTCATTTATACCTTCATTTCCCTGCAAATGTCAAAGCTAAAATGTAGAAAGATGTAATACAGACTGAAAAGAACATAATCTAATGTGGGAATATAAATGTGTGCAGTTTTATCAGTAACCGATTTCTTGCTCTTATTCTGAGCTTTCTATGACTATAAGTTGTGCAGTTATGGGGTTTGGATGTTGTTTGGCTATACAGGCTATTTATACAAGCTGTGAAGTGTCTGACACTACTTTCAGCACCTATTCCTCTCCAGATTAAGGGTTCTGTGTGATGCATTCATCCTGTGGTTTTTGGCTCTATGACACGCAGCTGTCTTGGCTGCAGCTGAGCGATAGCTGTGACTCTTACATCACATCTTAGGACGTCTTACAGTGTGTGTGTGTGTGTGTGTGTGTGTGTGTGTGTGGGCAAGAAACTAAGTGAGCATGGATGCACACATTAGAGGGAGTCAGTTTGTTTGGATCCCTCTGCCATAAAAAGCTTATTTCAGCTTCGAGCCAATCATTCTTTAGATTGTTTGCTTTGTCAAACAGATGGACAGCGGCTTGATTGATATGTCTTCAACAAGGATGTGACATCATACCGGCAGCCTGTCGAAGTGAGGGGTAATTTTTAAGATTTTTCAAATTTTTAAAGTCAAATCTTTAAATTACAAAAACAATGTCATGAAATGTCTGACTTTAAGTTTGTGTGGTTTGTTAGGGGAGGTCTTGGTGAGCTTGTCGGACTTTTAATGCTTCCGGATGATTGACTGCAGCAGTCTCTGCAACGTCTCTGGAAAAATGTCATTTTTTTACCCAGTCTTTCCTTACTTTGTGACAGGAAATAGGTATTTGAACAGTATATTTACTGTTCAACTAAGAATCATGGTGGAAAAAAACATTTTCAGATCTTTATTTATCAAACCTTTGACATGAAATCAGAGAAAAAAATCCGCTTTTCCTTCTGCAGTTTCACATTTAGTCACAAAGAGCTGTCCAGTGTGACGGCAGCAGTGGCGACAGATCCACTCGGCTGAAACAGGTGAAGATCAAGGCTTCTGTTAAGGACTTTACCTCGAGCTCTCCGCAGTCACATTCTTCTCCCTCCTCCACATAGCCATTGCCGCACTTCTGTCCTCCGTACAGCACCTTGACCTCTGGCATGTTGTACAAACACATTCCCACACCTTTCTCCAGACTGGCAGCAAGGTCCTTCTTGCTGCATGTGCTAAACACTGTTGGGAACGGATATCTGCAAGACAACAAGGGGAACACATTAAAGAGAACGTTCACAAAAAACAAAAGAGAAAATCCTGCTTTTGTGCGAGGAATATAGAATATTAAAAAATAAAAAGTACATGTGTTACAGTACGAACTAGAGTTCATTGCATTTTTTGCCCGGCACAAAACCTAAATGGCCCCCTCAAAACTCAAAAGAAACCTTTTCTTTGGCAGCTATATTTTCAAACGGCATATCCTGACTGGAAAGGGACAATTTAAGTGACTGGCTAGAGGGAACGGTGCTATTTCGAATGAAGGTGACTGGAGTGTGAGCGTGTGTGTATGCAAATCCTGAAATAGCAAGCCGGAAACCGTGTAATTTCTACCGCATTAATTTAATTCCTTACATGAAGTGCTGACTTAATGTCTAATTTAGAGAAGAAAGAAATTGAATTCTAACCAAAAGAGGAAAAAAAAAATAGTTTGGAGATCACAGATGAAGCTTTGCGATACTTCAGTAACAGCACGGAATAAATCTCCTGCTATAATTCCAGATCCAAAAGAATACAAAAGATTGAGTAAGAAAAAAAAACTTGCTGCAGTAGCATGGAGAAAAAAAGTCGTGCACACCAAAACAAAAAGCCATAAGGAGAGAAATCACGGACCTGACCAGCATCAGTGGATTGGCAGAACCCTGGGGACTTACAACGTTCAAGCTCGGGTAATAAAAAAAGCCAAACAATGACACATATATTACCAAAGACTGTTGAGGCAACTCAGCTTTCCCCCCAGAGATGCTGAAATTTTTCTGCAAGCTCAGAGCATCTCTATGAAGTTTGGTAAGAGCTCTGCCTGGGAGGGAAAAGCTTTGCAGAAATTGGTGCTTGTAGACGAACAGGTAAAAACAGCTTTCTCCCCCCTATGTGACATCCACCCCAGACAATACAGCTCCAAAGCCAACACAATGATCAAGTCCTCCATGTTATTCCTGTGAGTGCCGGGTCATTCTGCTGCAATCAGGCAAGCTTTTCCATGTTCATTTTTCAGCAAGAGAGGCTCCTTTCCCACTATAGACATGACAACTACATCAGACACTGGACTTCACTGATGCAACTTTTACTAACTGATACTTCTTAGTAGCGTTGATATTGTTTGAACACATGATTGCACTTATGCCATTTGCACATTGATGTGTGGAATAAAATCAGCACATGATTGAGCAACAGTTGACAATCTGCAAACTGATTAGCTTTCAGTCATTGATGTTATTTCTTTATGCTTCATTTTCTGGTGATTTCATATAAGATTATTTTGTCACCACTGGGTATTTTGTGACTCCACCACAGGCTAACAGGCTGGACTCACCGTTGTTCAGCTCGGTTGCACTGACTTCTCTTAACTTTGCCTGAGTCGTGGGAATAAAAGGCAAGTCCGGCTGTTAAAGGGATGCTTATCTATAAGCAATAGCTGCCTTGGTGTAAAAAACTTAAGCCCAGATCAGAACTTTCAACCAGATCAGTAACAGACTTCTGCTGTTAGTACTTTTAGGAAGTGCTTTGGAAAAAGATCCATCTGTAAAGTACTGACTACACAGCAGATCAGGACTGTAACATCACCAGGACTGTTTTTTTAAAAAACTTGTCTTATCCAGCATCATGACAGCAGAATGATTGTCTGGCTGCTGTGTTGTGCTGAACAAATTTAATCTTCCAAGAGGAGCCTTTAGATATAAGGTTCCCCTTGATTATTTAATTTTAATCCTTATTTTATTATTTATATCATAAATAACTTTTTGAATTTTTCTTTTTTATTCCTGTTTAAAACTGCTAGACTGGACAGGAGGGAAAGAGACAACAAAGGAAAAGGACGAGAAAGAAGAAGCATAAAGAGATAATGGAGAGTTAAAAATAATGTGTGATAACATTGCTGAAATGTTCCGTGTCCTTCTGTTTCTGCACAACAGGAACACGTTGAAAATATTTTTTATTTTGCTGAGTCAGGCCAGATAGCTTTTTTTTCTTTTTAATCCTTTCCTACAATATATAAATAAATAAACCAATAAGTTAATCCATAAATACATTTCTGAATGATGCCCGGTTGCCACTGATGTAGCGCTGACGTCCAACACAAATTCATTTCCCTCCAAGTTGATCTTAATCTGAATTGTCCGCTGTGGTTTCAGCTCCTCACACAGATGTTGTGAAACCTGCCACTGTGTTTGAACTCCTGCTCTTATCTGTCAAGAAAACGCCGCCAGTGTGAAACACGAGCAACAGGACATCTAATACAAGAACCCAGTGTATGATTGCAGCGCAG
Source organism: Telmatherina bonti (assembly GCF_933228915.1). Taxonomy (NCBI): domain Eukaryota; kingdom Metazoa; phylum Chordata; class Actinopteri; order Atheriniformes; family Telmatherinidae; genus Telmatherina; species Telmatherina bonti. Next base: position 29,907,641 of record NC_136629.1, on the reverse strand, counting down.
CCATCCCTGTGTTTTCATGCCAGCATCACACAGACAGCATCACAAAAAGACTCAGAGAAAAAGAGGTATAAAGTAGTCCTTGTTGGATACAGCCCGGCCCAAAGAAGAGCGTGTGGAGGATGGAGGGTGACAGCGAGCTAACAAAGGATTGGCAAGCAGGGTACAGAGGAAGTGAGCTCGACATTGGATGCTTAAAAAGCTTGACTTTAGACAGAAACATGTCATACACGTAGTTATACGGCGATAGGCTGACTGAGGTCTTCAAACGCATCGAGGCGTGGAGACTGCAAAGCTTTCGGCTTGGCAGGGCAGATTTATGAAATTTCAACATGACACAAAATATGTTTGTGGAGCCTGCCGTTGGACAGCAGTGGGAGGAGGGATGTGTGATATTTTGCCTTTGCCTAAGGGGGATTTGGCTGCTGCAACTGCATGGATATTTCACTGCTGTTAGCTGACTATAGTGAGGCTTCTCCTGAGGGGTCAGGAGATAACAGTGGAGGCATTCAGTGGAAAAGAAATCTGTTCCCCCCCTCCAACAGGAAAACAGATTTCTAAAGTACACAAAACACAGAAAACATCCTCCTCTAACAGCCACCCCTGGGTGAAAGTGTAGCCTCCACTTCACTCAGACCGTCCAGTTTTGAACGTTGCTGCCTTTCATCTTTCACTGACCACACGCCAATCTACCTGCCTCTGTCCACTCATGTCTCCCTCACATAATCCACTCATAAATCATTGTACACACTCATCCTAAGAGCTTTGTGGTCCTGTTCATGGAGACTGTGCATGAAATCAAGCACATACCATTCAGATTCAACAGACCAAGTCCATTGTAGATTGCTTAGACCACTGCAGATAAAACAAAACAAACACAAAAAAAACCAACACAGACATGCTTCAGGAAAGGTGGTGCAATGTCCAAAATGAGGTAAACACAATCTGTTCCTAATAAACCTGCTGGAATGGTAAAAGCTGCGGAAGCCGCATATAGTCATGCAGAAAATTAGCTTTCTTTATCTCAGACTCACATGGGAAGATTTAGCTAAATCAGAACATAAACCTGTGTTACAAGCTGCATCAATTTGACGCGATTGCATCATTATGTAGACAGCTATGGTTATATTGAGGTAAACGCCTAAAACAGCAGGTGTTTAGTGGGTAACTCCCTTTTGCAGACTATTGGCTAATTTTTCTTCCCAACATGAACATATTTCATCATGTATTGCCTGTTTAGGGGTGATCCTGTTAAGGCATGGGCTCATAATCATCACTGAAACATATTCCACAGCCTTCCCATAGCTTCTTTAATATGATGAAATAAAAAAAAGAGTAAAATAGTGAACATAACCCAAAACCAACATATTCTTCAAAGACAGATTAAAAACAACTCTGCACGAGGAGTGTTGTATCATTTATATGCTTGCATCTCATGGAATCATGGCGAGACTCAAGATATTACCTTGAATGAACTGCCTTCGACCGATGTCCGCTGTGGTTTGTGATTGTGTATCAGCAGGACTTTGATAATTGAGCTGCAGCGCTAATCTGCAGCTGACATTCCTCCAGGTAGCAGCTGCCCACACAATCCTGGTAACAGATGCAGCGTCAGCCTGACTAGGTGTCCAGGGACGATGCGAAGATATCTCTGTCACTCCCCCCCACCCCACCCGCCTGCTGCACTTCTTCTTCATGACAATAAGCTGATATACTGAAAGAAAATCCTGTCCAGACGTAGATGAGCACAAACCAAAGACTCTTGTGATGCCACCAGCTGAATGTCAGCGACTGTCGGCAGGAGAGCGGAAATTAATTAATGTCAACTGAATAAAACGATATTTAGAAACCATTTGATGACTGAAAGTATAGACAGTGTATTTAGTGCAGGGCTTGTTGGTAATAAAGTGTTTAAATTGGTAAAGAAAAAAAAGTAGCTTTAAACCCAGGTTCTTTCTCCCTCAATCGAAGAGGAAGTGGAGAGCTAAGCCAAAACTCAATTCATTTTTCATAATCTTCCCCATTTTCTGTAAATCTATTTTCTACAAATCTTCTATAAGTCTGCTGTAAGAAACAGCAACAATGTGCAGAGTCTGGCCCACAACGACGTTTATTATCACAGCTGAGACCGCGCGGCTGCTCTGCTGTCCAGGAAATTAGAGTCGCAGCAACTGTTGGTTTCCCTGGATAATATTGCTGTACAGTCCTTCACCCTCTCCAGGTGTAGTTTGCTGAAGTGGAACTGATTTGGTAATGCATAACAGCAACAACAAAAAAAAAAATCTAATTAGTTAGACTCATTCTGGATGCTGATTCTGTTTGAGAGGCAAATGTGTCATTTTTACTTAATAACACACTGATAAAGATCAAGCCTCATAAATCTGGGTTCTTCATAGAGGAAAAGAAGTGGTGCTGTCAGTCTGACTTGTTTTTCTTTTTTTAATTTGCCTTATTACAGGGAGGAAAAATTACATGTCTGGATATTCATTTGGGAAATATCATTTTCCTATTAGGTTATGTTAAAAAAAAGACAATATTTAATAATAATTAGTGCTTTACTAGGTAAATGCACTTCTACGGTTTATTATAGGGGACATGCAACAAATGCATAGAATAAATGCAAAAACATTCCTGCAGCTATTACTACTGAGTTGCATTTTAACTCCTTATTTAGAACTTACCTGCTAATGCAGATATGGACTCAATACAGACTGCTTTGTGGCATTAGTGGGCTTTAACAAGCAGTAGCTGGACAGGAAGGGGGGTCAAAGAGCTAAAACATGTGAGGTAAACACCACCTAAATATCATAAATATTTATCTAAATATAGACTGTATATGTGTCACAACGAATATGGCAAAGTCAGTAACAGAACATTTCCGCTCTTCTCTCCAATGCCTGACAGTGATTGGTTGCTTGGTGCTTAAACCTAATGATGTACGTGCTGGCTTTACGATGCACCATAGAAGCACTGTGGCAGACAGACACGCTAATCAGCTGAGACACCGGAGGTAAAAGTGTTTATCTCTGTGACTGTGATTTCTCATTACATTACAATAGAACTGCTGGATTAAACTTCTTTTTACACTGCGAGCTCTCACTCATGAAAGAAATGTAAAATCTGTTTGTCCATCCAATGTGGGGATTCTGCATTGAATGTTAAGAGAGGTGAGAAACAGATGTCAGATTTTGTTGCAAAATAGAAGAAAGCCCCTTTGATGTGCATATGCAAGATAGTGAAGAAAAGAGAAAAAGGATGAGGCATCAGAAGCCTTTCTGGATAAAAGTTGCAGTGCATGTTGTTATCTCTTTCCTGCCCTCTCCACCCCAACCGGTCGAGGCAGATAGCTGCCCTCCCTGAGCTGGGTTCTGATGGAGGTTTTTCCTTCCTGTTAAAAGAAAGTTTTTTTTCATTGACACTGTCGCCTCATGCATGCTCAGGATGGGGAACTGGATCGAAGTCAAGATACAATGCAATCTGTTGGTTTCCATTAGGTAGGCTATTTATTATGAATTGGATCGAATTGATGTGTGTGTGTGTGTGTGTAAAGTGCCCTGAGGTGGCTACACAAATAAAGCTGAATTGAATTAAAGCAATTAATGTTTATCATGTTCCAAAGTATATATATATATATATATATATATATATATATATATATATATATATATATATATATATATATATATATATATATATATATATATATATATATATATATGTATATGTATACATTTATGTAAATTCAAGCCACAAGCTTTGTAATAAATCTGATCAAGAGTCAAGTTTCAAAAGTAATACAATCAAAACTTCACTTCATTTAATTAAGAAGTGTAAAAGAGGTTTGTTTGAAAAGAGCCAGGTCTGCATGGAAAAGATTATTCTGCTAATGGCTGTAGAATGCTAATTGATTTCATGTCTGTGCGACGATGATGAAGTTTCTTCTCCTGACTTGCAACTACAATAGCAAGTCGTATGTTTAATGTGAAGATGCGTTGAAAACGGAAGATCTATTGTCACAGACCCAGTGCAGGTATTATGTTAGACCAGAGGAATGTGAAGATGACGAAAACAGGATCGTGAACAGCATATGTACTGTTTACATGAGGTTTATAAAAGGCTTTTTTACTTGCAGACCCTCTGACTGACATCGGCCTGTCTCTGCTGCTCTCTAAGATGCACAACAGACTGACATGCATTTAGTCCATGCTAAGCAGGAGAGACACGTTTGACCTTTCAGCAAATGGCAACACAGCCAGACGCCCACAGTGATTAAACATCAGAAAAAAAACCAAAACAAAACACACGGGCTAAATTTACTTCAAACATTTACTCGCTAACCAGCTCCCCTTTTCTCCACTGCAGAAAATATATTCAGAGAATTGCATTTTGTTCCTTCTCACCTCATTCGCACTCATTTTGATAAGAAAATAACACGAGTCACAAACTTCCTCCAATCGTCTTGACAACACATTTGCCTTGTCACTTAAAAGTGCAGCTGCAGCTTCCTGTTGCGCTTCCTTATTCCAGTAAATTACACAAACAAACCCGGAAAGAATCAAAAGAAAGTACTTTTGTGCTCCTTTAGCCACATTTATATGATGCAACTCTTGGCTCAACTTCTTACTTCAAAACATCCACGTAAACTGTTCTTCTCCACTGTCACTCAAGTTTTCACCTGGTGTTTAGTCATAAGTCCCTCATGGCCAGTCTGTATGGCTCACATGCTTGTCATAATCTCCCACACCTACCAGAAACAATTCCTCCACAGTCGTCTTTCGATTGTTTGTCTCACTCCCACCATCACCTCTTCCTCTGTTTCTCATCTTATGTTACCACTGGGGAAGATAAAAGACCAACAAAACCACAGCATCCACACTTAGCCTGTCTATCGCCGCATAAAGCACCTCTCTGCGGATCCCTCTCAATGTGCTCTGGCCCTGATTGCAGCTGGCAGCGTCACTGATAATCACATCATTTAGATGCAGTCTGTCCTCTCCTCCATTAGCAAGTCTAAGCTCAGAGTAACCAAGACACACAATCAAACAAGCCACGCTGCTTTTCAGCGCCGCGTTTAACATTCTGAAGACATTTGAACCGAGGGTCAAAGTAGGCTGCCAACATTAAATAAATAAATAAATAACAAAGTAGAAAAAAAAAGAGAACTCAGATCTGCAATAGGGGGGGGGAGGGGGTCGACATTGTGAAATGATGTGTTTTGTCAACAGGAAACTAAATTCAGAAATTCAATTTGGGAGATAACAGAGAAAGTCCAGCGTGAACTTGGGTGAGTTCATGATTTTCATTTTTGACTCTTTCTCAGCAGATGTGGCAAAATAACAAACTCCAGACTGTGCGGCTTGGGGGTCTGACGCTGCAAAACTAATAACACCGAGACAACAACGTCCGGAGCACACGGCTGATGTCTCATCTGCACAAATCACATCAACATGAAAGGCAAAAGATACTTAGAGATTGATATGTTACATTTTTGGAAAAAAATTAAACTTTAATGAACAAAAAATGTCACCCATTTACATATCCAGTATACAGAGCGCAACACTGGTGTTTATTTAGACATTATTTGCACGAGGTTCTGATAGTATGGTGCTTCAGTCTTCATATGAAAACTCAGGTTTTGCATTTCAGATGGCACCACATTTGTAAAATCTGAGGGGTAAACATACTTAAAATGTCACTATGACCACCCATATGGTAGTGACTTATCTATCACATGGCAATCCTTCTCTAATGTTTACCCTGGTGGGCTGCAGCTTACAAATTAACATCATTCTGTTCTAAAAAGAAAAACAGAAAACAGATGATGGAAACCACATACTCCTTAGCTCTCCATACAGATGGCTGCTTTTTCATCCAGAGGCACCAAATGGCCATTTAGGTTGTGTTTATGTCTGTTGGCTTCCCTTTTCAGACCATAAACTAGTTTATTTTCAGGGATTTGTGAAGAAGAAATATGGAGAATATTACGAAATATGCAAGCAATGACAGACTGATACTACTTGTCAAAATTCATCATGCTTCTTAATAATGGCCACATTTGTGCCAGCAAATCCTACATAAATGATGACCTGTCACCCATATTAACTCATCCACTTGTTGCACTGAACTCGTATAACTAGCATGTCATTTTTTTAACATGTTTGTTTTAAACAAAAAAAAAAAAATGCAGCAAATTTTTTCACTCAGGGAAGTCTTATCTGCTTTCATTACTACGTCTTTCATTCATTCTTCTTCCAATACTGCTTGTTTTTAATTAATTTCACTATTTTGGCCATGACAAAATCCCTTCTTAATTCAATTCCAATGAAATATTTGGGACAAAATCTATAGTTCTGCCATGTGTTTAAAAAAAAAAAAAAACTAAATTAAGGCTGCATCTAATTTAAGGCTTCAGCTGCTCGTGCTAAAGAGAGCAGGATCTGGCAACCTTTCCTGCCACATTCTCACGCTGCACAAACCTCCAGTTGTGTGTATAATGTGAATGATTTAATCCCTCAGTGATAAGATTAATGTGTGAGACAACTGTTCCATATGTTTGTCTTCTTGTCAGTGCTGTAGCATTTATCCTGACCACATTCATCTATGGCTTTTTGGGACTCACCATCAGGCAAACATAACTGCCAGCAGGCCAAGGGTAAAAACCTAGTACTGCACTCTGGTTTCTCTTTATCTGCTAGCTGTTTACTAACAGTGGCAAAGTCCATCGCTTGCAGCAGCGCTGTTATCTCAGCGACCCAGGCAATGCGAGCAGAATGCGACAGCAGCTGCTTTAGTCTCAGGCCAAAGAGTGTGTGTCTGCGTATGTGTGTGTGTTTTAAGCCCTCTCTTGTATACATCAACACATAAATAATGAGGCATCATGTACAGATAACTACCAACCAACTCAAGCAACCAATTAAGTTTGATTTATCTTTTAGTTTTTGACCTGCTATGTGAAAAGTAAGTGCACATTTTAGAGTTTAAACTTTTGCTTAACCCAACATTTTTTACATTAAAGTCCAACATTGTTTACATTTTGTGACAGCCCGTGAATTCATTCATTCATTCTATCAGTTTCTATACCACTTAGTCCAATTCAAGGTTGTGGGAAAGATGGAGCATAGCTCACAAATTAGCAGGCAAGAGGCAGAGTACACCCTGGAAAAGTCGCCGGTCTGTTGCAGGGCCAGCACAGAGACAAACAAGCATTCATGCTCACCTTCACTCCTAGGGAGAATTTAGAGTGACCAATTAACCGAACACCAATGTCTCACGGTGGAAGGACATCGGTATGTGTTTAAAAGTTTAACTGACATGGTCAAATTCATTTTTTAAATCTGTTATACCTGCATTGAGAGACTCTGTATCTCCTTTCTGAGGAGCAGCAGCTCATGGTCTATGCAGGACATGGGTCATGCCATTTATTATTTCATTGACTTTTCTTGTGATTGGCCTGCTCATCGATGATTCACCATGTAGCATTACATAGAGACTGTTTCTGCACAGTAAAGGATACCAAACCCAGCTGCAAAGCTGTATCTTATAAGGCTCTAAAGGTAAACTAGTCACCTCATACCGTCACAAACAATCTGTTGCGTTTCTGTGCAGAAGTGATATTTGGCTTCGTCTTACTTGTGACAGAGTTTCAGGTTACTTTTTTTATACACTGTGCTGAAATCTGTTGAATGAGAATAGTTGTCCACTGCACTCCCATGCCCATGTGACCATACTAATAATGGTGTCATGGGGGTTTCCTCATGCAGTGCCTGCTGAGGTGAAAAGGTCATTTACATCCAGTGGGGGATTCTTGCTAGTTTTATTTCCCCAGACTCCCTGAAACTGATCCTTATTTTAAAGTTGTGCATCTCGAATAATTTACATGATAAGATGAACAAATCATTGATAATGCAGTGGTGTTGGTCTGAAAATGGTTTGCTCTGTAGGTGTGTCTGTTCTCATTCAGTGAAATGAAACTTGTTTCAGATTTAGCTGCGACTTCTCAAATCGTCACCTAAACATAATCAGAATCTCACCCTGTTGAGGGGGTCATGATGCACCCTCCACGATCTGCAGTCATCCTGCATCCACAGCCGCGCTCTGGGGTGTCGTGATTCATTCCAAAGTTGTGTCCCAGCTCATGTGCCAAAGTCACGGCTGCGCCCAGTGGGTTCTCAGAGTGATCCTATGATGGACAAAGAGAGGGCCCAGCATATTAATCACATGCACTCTTGGATGCTTGACTTTGTTTTCAGTAAAAAAAACAAAAAAACAAAAAACTGAACTGAAGTAAACTAAAAATAATAATTAAAAAAAAAAAGCAGAAAAAAATGAATATAAAGACTATTTTTAAGCAGAGGCTCTGTTGCCCTCTCCATCCTTCTTCAATTACTCATTCTCTTCATGGAAGCCCGAATTCAGCTGCCATTTCACTTCCCCTGCAGACCCAATCACGTCGACTGCCAGTGGAGACAGCTACTGCAGAAAGCTGCATAAATCTACTGCTGTATGAATGTATTGATAAGCAAGACAACTGCCCTTCACCTGCCACAGAGACAAATAATGACAACTTAGGTGGAAGGCAGGGAGGCAGGGATCAGGCTGGGTGAGTGAGAAAGTGAGTCAGTGCATGTCTGCCAAGGTGACACTGAAAACCTGGTAAAATATACAGAGAAAATCAGATTGATTATTGTGATAGTCAGCAAACATTTGGGAAAATGTTGGGTTTAATCAGCCGTTTCATACACGCACGCCTTTGCTCCAGAATAGGAGTAGATTAAAATATTTAAACTGATTCCATGCATTGCTTTGTAGATGTAAAGCTTCTGCTAGCAGCCCACGTAACCTCCAAAAGCTCATTTTGCTGTGCAGACCCAAACCTTTCATATGCAACGGCATGCTACGTGGGCTAGATTCCAACCAGAAAAAGATAAAATACAAATGTCATGTGCAGCCCAGGAAGCATTTTTCTGCCTTACAGAGATGCTGTATCTACGGTGACACAGTGATTGCATTTCTAACACAGTTTACATTACATGAATGATTAAAAAAAATTCTAATCCAGAACAAAATTCAGGAAAAAAACCACCTACATATTAATGTATATGTCACGGTTTCAGTATCTGTCTGCCATGTTCATGAGAAAATGCTTCCTTTGAAAGTAAGATCATCAGTCAAAGTTGTGGACAAGCTGAGCCACTTCCTGCTCTGATTAGAGACCAGCGTCATGGGAGCTGCTCTCTGCCTTTTAACGGGAAGGATGGGAAACCTCTTTGCTGCTTCTGCCATGTTTATCAGTACAGATTGCTTTTGTACTGTGTGTGTGTGTGTGTGTGTGTGTGTAATTCATAGCGGAGTACTCCAAACTAAGTGACATATCAGTTGAAATAAAAAGAACTCATGACTTTAAAGCAGCTGCAAGATGCTGCTATGATGGCAAAGAATTAATGTCTCGGTTGCAGCTGAGAAACCCTCCAGATTTTATTAAACATCCATGTGAGAAATTGAGCCATGTGTCCAGAAAACATTCACAAGCACGCTCATGTTGATCGAATAAATAAGCAAATACAAGATATGTGGCAGAACACATGGTGGAGTATGGTTTGAGGAATAGATCACCTCCTCTGACAGCCCCTCTCACTGCTTATGTGGCCCTTTAATCTTGATCCAGACCATCTGCTTGATGCAAGTAATGGGAAAGTGAAACATCTGGAGAAGCCTCATCACAGCAACGACCAGCAGAAAACACGTTTATTAATGGGGACACACATCTGGGCTGAGGCGATAATGGTATTGGGCCGATAACCACTTTGTGACTTGGCATGGGTGTCAAGTGCTATAAGAGGAAACCAATTTTACCATGTGAAGTAATTCTGTATTTGGGGGTGATGCACGGTTGTGTATGAAAATGCATTCTGACTCAAATGTGCGCCCTGTAAGAGCTGGAATAAACAATTAATCACATCTCATAAAAATGTAAATGCGGTTGTGTTCCAAGTGCCCCACCAGCCCTTTTTTACACCAGTCTCACACAGCAGATCTGTATCCACTATGACGTGAATAATTTCAACACTCACTCAACCCATATTGGACAGCTGTTGCCTTGCTTTAACACTGCATGACTGCAAGACTTCACTTGGAACACAGTGCATGTCTGAAAAAAACCAATCCTTCTGAGAGTATACTTGTACATGCATTGTTTTGTGCATGTGTGTGTGTGTGTGTGTGTGTGTAATAATGTTAAAGGGGTGCCAGCACAAATATCATTATGTTATTATGCATGACTTCCTGGCAGACCTGTCCGTAAGTTCCCTTCCAGCAAACAGCGAACACCTTCCCTGCGTAAATCATGCCTGGATTGTGTTAGCCTGCTGAATGTCTGCACCGATGTAATCGGGCCATACAGAGGAAGAGGGGGCGGTGGAGGCAGAGAGGGGGAGCAGGATGCAGGAAGAGGGTTTTATACTAACCATGACAATGCCTCCAGACTGCTCCACTGTGCACATGCTCATAATGGGCGCCATGCCAATGGTGGTGCCCTGGAAGTAAACGCCGCTGCACAAAAGAAGAAAAGCATGACATTAAGATGCGACAGGAGCGAGACGATGGCCATAGTCAGGTTTTTACATTGTGTTTACAGTTTGTTTGCCAGTCATAGGACTTGAGTAAAAATCTTTACACAACAGATTTTACCATCATGTGTTATCAGGTGTTAACTTTTTCAATATTCTTGTTGACTCATTAATGTAATAACTCCATCAGTACACCTACTTAAAACATTTTCTAAAACACGCCAGTCTTGCTGGACTCAATTTTCCCATTTCTTCTTCTTTTTTTTTTTACAATTTTTTTTTTATTTTTTTGCAAATGGTTATGATCCCTTCAGATTTCTGAACAATTTCCATCCATCTTTTGTGGTCCTAAAGTTAATGACCTTATTATCTCTGTTTGGGAGCCGGACTCTGTAAAACAATGATTTTTTTCCCCTCTTATTTGCACACACACACACACACACACACACACACACACACACACACACACACACACACACACACACACACACACACACACACACACACACACACACACACACAACTCTGAGATGATGTTGCACAGAAAACTCATTAACGCTTTCAATACTCCAAAAGTAAAATGGGAGGATGTCTGTGACTACTTTCCTGCAGGGATTTTGGAGGCAAAACATGTTTATGTCATGCACTTATGTAATGATGTTATTACAAAATTGTATTCATGTGATATTTTTAAATAAATCTGTACAAAGTCCATGATCTAACAGGCTTTTCTGTGCTTTGTCCCTTTTCAAGGCTAATTCTCGCAGATACTTTAAACCCATGCTGTTACAAGGCTCTTTTGTGGTCATGACTGGAGTTTCATAAAATCTCTTTCTGGCCAGATGTTAAAGCTCAAACAGACGGCACGGCATATTCTAGTGGAAGTTACAAAACAACAACAGCAACATCTACCTTATAAGCTGAGCATTGTCGTGGGGTTTCAGGGGCAGCAGTTTCATTTTTCTCCAGTCCAAGAATTCATGCAGGGTGGTGAAGGGATCTTGAGTGATGGGACATTTATCCGAGTCACTCCACACCTCCAGACCCACCAGAGCCACCCGAATGTTAAGAGCCCTGTAGAACTGAGGGGGGAACATGTTGACAAGTGGAAAGCATCAGTGTGGCTAAAGATGTTGGGAGATTTACAGAGATGTGCAAACACAACTGATCAAAAGAACTTCAAATGGATGAGTGAGACATTATCACAATTATATTTACTTTCTGCTCTGGCAGGTCAGTTTGCATCACAGATATGCTTCTTGTTTATTTTAGATAAGGAAGCATGTTTTATGTGTCTATATCCATCTTGAAAACAAATCCATCCACCTCTTGTGTCTTCCAGCCATAGATCTACGGTGATTTTAAAAGGGATCTATTCCACCTTAATAGAAGGAGGCAGGATGTTTTACCTTATCCACGTAATTGGCTATTTCTGCCAATCTCTGCTTAACTTTGTCCAAATCCTTCCCCTGCTTCTGAAACTAAATAAAAAAAATAAAAAGAACAAAACATCTTATCAGCAGATAAAATTAGAAGTTTCATTCACAAGCAGCAGATGACATAAGTGACACCATCATTTTCCAAACTATGAACCATGAAAAAACGATAACACACATGCAAATGAGGCATTTTATATGAATCACTGCTTAAAATATTCACTGGCAGTATGTTTTTTTTCTCCTGCCTTTTAGACAAGTTTTCAAGCTGTGGCCATCTGGATGGAGAATAATCTCCTGGTGTTACAAAGATGAGAGGCAGGGCTGCATAGAGCAGGTGTACTGGCAGATATGACATGCTGGAATGCTTTGGATTCAAACTGCAGCAAAGCAAAACGGTGTATTTTTCACTCCGCTGTGGATCATGTAGTGTTAATGCTGGACCTCAAATCTAATCCTTGAAACATACTTGAACTCTTATCCATTAATGGAAAAAAAAGTGGTTTCTTTCCATCGTGGTAACTGGTATTGTAGAGGGTTGTTTTTGAGGAAACCCCATAATGAACTTGTCAGTGCTTGCAGGAGACTCTGCTCTATCAACATGGATTATTTTTTGTTTCCTGTATGATCCACAGGGAAACTAGAAGTACAACTTCCTGTGAAAAAAAAAAAAGGCTGCTGCCACAGGAATAAAGTGGTTTTCTGCACATTCTGCAACTGATCTACTGTTCCTTGACTTTTTTGTTCTTTATGTACATCATAAGGGACACTTATGTCAGGACAAATTGCTGTATTTTTAGTATATGAGGTCTTGTAAAAAACTGTGCAAATGTGGGTGGAAGTGAAGCAGGTGCGTTACCTCTCTGTTATCGGCAACAATGATCAGCTCAACGTATTTGGTTGTCTTCTGAGTATGCCTTTTGTGCTGAGGTTAGAAACAAAAGATGGACATATATTTAAAGTTAGAAGAACTAATCTCTGAGGATTTATTTTCCACCTGATACTCCAAAAGATCTGCATATTGTAGCGTCTTGTACTGCACTTCCTGGGCCTGCATCAAAAGCCTAAAGATGAACCCTTAAAAGTCTGCAATACATGAGGATTAGCCTTTCTGGAAATACTGTTACATTTTCTTGCCAAGTGGTTTTTGACAAGGCAGCCTTGTGCCGTTACAGCAATATAAAACTAGGCTGCAAGTTAACTGAGTTAGGCATGCACTAGAAACTGCCTGTGGGCCAATCATCAATCGATTCCTCAGTAATTATTACAGTTTTGAGTGCATGTCAATATTTGGCCAATACAGTGCAGTGTGAGCTAAATAGGTGAGTGCAGAAAGCTATCTCACTTTAATCATCATTTACACATAAATATAGGTGTCAAAGTTATCTTTTGCTGTTGGAAAGGTATGATGTTTACCAAAATTTTACATTTTTATGATATATAAATTAACTAGATGCCCTGTATCAATATTAGAACTAAAGTGTTTGGTGTTTTTTTTTACATAACTTAAGTATATTTCTTATATGTTATTTATTATAAGTGTATTACAAATGATTATTAACATAACTAAAGGTTTGTACTGAGCCACCTAACTCAGACTCTGTATCAAAAACTGGTTCCACTCGGGAGCTGATTCCCACTTTTCCACAGCATCGGAATCATGCACCACTGGGTTTATCAATACCTGTGTCAGTCTGAGATAAAGGTATATAGTTGTTGCTGAAAAAGATGATTCAGAGCATGGCTATATTTAATTTGCAAGCATAACAATGGCACAAACCCTACAGGACCAATGATACTAATAGATTACAGGACAGAGCGATGTCCTTGCCTAATGGCTGCTCTGCTCCAGCCTCTGTATGTGAGGAGGAGAGAAGAGCACTTGCTGGAGGTCTTCGTGATGTTCAGCTGCAATATTTTCTTTTTTCTTTAAATCAATCCAGTAAATAATTTCACAGAATTTCCTGCTTTCAGTGGATGCTGGAAAGTTTAACCTAGATGAACTGTGAGTTTTCCTCCATTTGGTGAAAATATTCCAGCTGTTTCTCTCTGTGGAGGCTATTAGCCGCGTGTTAATTAGCTCACCTGTAGTAGCAATTGTGTACATATGCTGCATGGAGACTTCAGTAGCCTATAGTCGGGCACATTGCTATTAAAATGCAGTCTGCAATGCAGTTGACACAATCATGTGAGAATGGGACAAATTGTGGCTTACTCAATGCAAATATTGACTGATTTTTTTTTTTTATATCAGCTTATTTATTATTGTCCCTTTTTCAGACCAGATGTGTAGTGTTGTAGTATTGGCAGTCTGAAGATAATATGTAACTTATATATTATATATAATATTATATATACATATATATTTTTTTGTGTTTGCGAAGCACATTTTTCTGAGTAAATCTGAAGGAACTCTCAAATGAGGAATGATGATGAAGAGATGATATTTGATGTGTTTGCAATGTTTTCTATGCAGTTGCATATTTATTTTGTTGTGCGACTTTTAATGTTGGTAAGACAACTCCAAGCTGCAAACCACTTAGAAATAAATAAAGTTACCTGACCTGAACACTGTTTACATAGTTTTTACAGAGTCAATAAAGATTGTAAACTCCAACTTTATTCTTTTTTTGACACTGTAAATCTGAGTTGAATACTTGCTTCCTCATTTAAAACCGATAAGGAACCAGATTGACAGGCAGAATTATTAATGGCATTGAAATCAATAGAATTTGATCAGTTCCCATTCCTACACATAACAAACATCAAGATTTCCTTCCGGAAATAATAGTATTATTTATTTTTTTTTTCCTTTTTGTTTAATATTTATTTAGTCTTCTGGGAAATCACACAACATCACACCACATTTCAAGTTATACTCAAGTTCCATTTAAAATCAAATTTCTAATTTCAAAGTCTGAACCAGTGCGCTTCCATAAACCCAAAGCTGACATACTGTATTACTCAGGGGGTCATTAAGCTCTGTAAATGGGCAAGGCACTTCCTGACTCAAGTGGAGTTTTTAATGTTTTGAAATAGGGGCAGATGGATTTTGCACCTGCTCCAAGCAAATCGTCAGCCAAACCTTCTGCATGAGCCCTCGACTCTGGGCTCTTAACACAGATAAAATGCATGTCAAACCAAAGGCAGCACCCTGAGGGAACCTTTCCAAACCTGGGTGCTTGCCAGATTTCTATTCTTTGGTGAAATGCCTGCGTATCTCATCAGCTGAGTGTTAGCAGAAATGTTGATGATGAAATATATTTATAATGTGCTCAGTTTGATGTTTATGTGGCGTTGAACAGTTATGGTCAATGACTGCTGGGCAACAATGGCAACACTGTAATCTTACCCTTGTGTGGAAGGATTGAAAGGGGGTTTTGATGTGGTTTTCAGGGGCAACAGAGGACATATTGAAGCCATGGCCACAGGCTCCAGGAGTCAGTCTTAGCTCTTCCACTCGATAGATGAAGTGGACCCCGGAGTCACGACCAGACACAGGCTCAATGATAAACGTCTTGTTTTCAACTGCAATGAAACCTCTGCAGAGACAGAAGCCCAAGTTAAAAAAAAACAAAGCTTCAAAGCACGAAGTTTCTCAAATATAGAAATCGACTGTGGCTCTCTGATGGAATATGCAACACCGGAAATAGCTCTTTTTATACAAGCCCACTTTTACTAAGGACAAATGAAGCTATCTGAAAACATTTTAATCATCCCACATACCTCTACAGTTAAAAGTAGTCATAGTTCCATGGATAAAAACTTGATTAATTCCACAAATCAGCAGAGAGACATTGAAGCACAACCTTCTTCACATTCATTCCTGCACTGAAAAAGTTACATCTTTCATGTCAGATCAAGATAATTTAAATGTTCGGAGTCATGAGCAGCTGCTGTGTTGATAAAAGCTTATCACGGCCAACTCTGCTTCCCCGCAGATTAATTAAGCAGGAGCTAAAACTGTGAATCTTAAAAAAATTTGGCGAAATTCCACTTCAAAAAACTCCAAATTCTGGTTGGCCATTACCCCCAACCAGATGCCAATTACTGCCAAAAGTACAAGCAGATTCTTACTGAATACCTCTGTGAACAAAGACATTTGTGTGACATTTTCTCCTATTTCTGCAAGCCACACACCGGCTTACTGACAGCACCCTTAAGGGGCTTAAGAAAGTGCTGCTGTGCTGAGTGGCTTAAGTAAATACAAACTCTGCAGCAGCAAATAGCGCTTAAAGGGCAGCCTTGAATACAAAAAGATTCTTGTGTTTCTCACCGAAGGCCCGAGCAGACGCTGACGGTAACATCCGAGTTTAGATGCTCCTGTACCTCCCCATGGTAGTAGCAGTTTTTCTAAAAGAGATAAAGAAAAACCATGTATATATAGAAAAACCATGTATATATATATATATATATATATATATATATATATATATATATACATATATATATATACATATACACTACTCACAAAAAGTTAGGGATATTTGGCTTTCAGGTGAAATTTATGGAAAATGCAATATGTTCATGCTACAGTGGTATAATATCATAAAAGTAAGACATTTAAGTAGAAGGATGCACTACTGATTTCCTCATCTCAAAAAATTCATTCAACACAAAAGATAACAACAATGGTAGTTACACCACAACAAAAAATTTGAACGTCTCAATATCTCATCATGTGCCCTTGAGCATCAATTACAGCTTGACAACGACGTCTCATGTTGTTCACAAGGCAACTTATTGCCTGCTGAGGCATGGCATCCCACTCTTCTTGAAGGGCAGCCCTCAGGTCATTGAGGTTCTGGGGTTCAGGGTTTCGAGCCTCTACACGACGGCTCAGCTGATCCCACAGGTTTTCAATGGGATTCAGGTCTGGAGAGAGTGCAGGCCATTCCATTTGAGGTACACCAGTCTCCAACAGCCGTTCCCTGCTGATGCGGCCTCGATGAGCAGGAGCATTGTCGTCCATGAAGATGAAATTAGGCCTGTGCTGTTCATGTAGGGGCACAATCACTGGATTAATGATGTTATTCAGGTAGTATGGGCTTGTCACTGTACCATTCACAAAGTGTAGGGCAGTTCTGTACCAAGTGGACACCCCTACCCACACTGTAACACCGCCACCACCAAAAGCTCGCCTGGTGACAACAGTGGCTGATGCATAGCGTTCTCCCTGACGTCTCCAACATCGTTGCCGGCCATCATTTCTGCTCAGTGTGAATCGACTTTCATCAGAGAACAGCACTGAGGCCCACTGGTTCCTCGTCCAGCGTAAATGCTCCCTGGCCCATGCAAGACGATGATGCCTGTGCCTGGTGGTGTGGTCAGGTACCCGTGCAGGTCGTCTAGCACGCAGACCACGCTGATGGAAACGGTTTGGAATGGTCTGACGTGACACTTGGGTGCCTCTCACCTCTCTTAAACGTGCCTGGAGTTGAGTGGCATTCATCATCCGGTTTCTCAGGGCAGTGTTCACAATGTAGCGGTCATCCGCACGGGATGTGGCCAAAGGACGTCCACTTCTAGGCCTTTCTGTGACTCTTCCAGTCTCTCCATATCTCTGTTGCAACCTGCTGATGACACTCTGTGACACTCCAAGCTCAGTGGCCACTTCTGTCTGAGAACGTCCTGTTTGAAGCATCGCAATGGCATGGGACTGTTGTTCCATTGTTAGGTGTCGTCTTGGTCTCATGATGTCAAAATGTGAACAGCATGATGAGGACAACCGTTTAAACACCAGCTCTAATTGAACCAGGACATTTATTGGTCAATTCAAGGATCACACACCTGCTGTGATTTTTGCCGTTAAGCTCCTTGTTAGAGAACAGCAACTTGTGCAAAATTTATTGAAACATTCAACAGTTGGACATGTGCATTTAAAAGCTTAGAGAAGATCACGTTAAGTTCACCTGTACAGGTTTGAATGCATTTTAGGCTTTTTGTGAAATTTCACCCAAAAGCTGAATATCCCTAACTTTTTGTGAATAGTGTATGTATATATATTTATATATATGTATTTATATTTATTTATTTATTTATTTATTTTAAACCTTAACATGACAGAAACCGAATCACTAATGAAAATGATAGCTTCAGCAAAAAAACAATTTAACAAAAAAAAAAAAAATAAAATAAAATAAAGAAGTATTACTCTACAGAAGTACTACAGAAGTAGTACTCTACCTGACTTCAAAAGACCACAAGAGAACAAGACACACTGGAATTATCCTGATGTTGCCAAACACATGTTCATTTCATTTAGCATACTCTGTAGATCAGTGTCTCCTCCTCTCCCTCTCCTCAAAAATAACTTGTCTGACATCAACGCAGACAACTGCTGAAGAGAGAAGCAGGACAGCTGACATGCATGTGGGGTGACTGTCATGTAGTAACAGTTTATCCTTCATCTTTCCATCAGAACAGTCTAAAAGAAGGAGAAGAGGACATTTAAAGCTCCTCAGACAGAGAAAACACTCATGTCTGGAAGTAAAGCAGAGGAAATGACTGTCATTAAGAGACAGTACAGACCTCCATTTACTGTCAAGCAGCTCTCCAGTCCTCTTTTTCTTTTTTTACTTGTAGCTAGCAAGCATGCCGACCATTTCTCATCCAAAAACCAGCTTAAAACACTTCTGTCCAGTACAGTTATTAGTATAAAAGCAGAACAAAAGGCTGTGCTTAGCTTAAGCAACATTAGCTCACCTTTTTTTTAAAGAAAACATCAGGCAGCGAGTGGTAATTGTCTTTTAAGAGGTACAAGAGGAAAGTAGACATCTGCACTTCCTCTTTGCTTTGTTTTGAAGGATTTATCTAAAATTAGACCGTGGCAGGAGAATCTGAAATTTTACAGGTCTTTTCTGACCAGATGCAGTGGATGAATGGTTAACGAACGGCTTCTCTTATCCAAAGAAACAGGGTTTAAATCCCATCAATGGTAATCTATTTTTAGTGAATATGAAGCATATGCATGTGCTTGTGCATAAGAGAGCACACAGAGAGAAGGAAGAGAAGGCAGCTGGATGAGGAGGGATGCCTTGTCATTTGTGTTTTTGGCTTTAATGAATGTTTTCAATCCTTTAAGGATTTAAATTATTTTAAAGGTGTTGAGTTGAATTTATTTACAGTTTACATTTTTCCACAGATCCGTGATTACAATGGCAGACTGCTTTGTTGGGTGACAGCAGGTAATAAAATTGCGCAGCTGCAAGAAGCTTATCGAAGACAATACTGCATGACAGCCCAAAGCTTGCAACATCCCTCGTGCAAAATTAAAGGTGAGAGAAAGAAAGTGTGTGTGGAAAAGTGTTGGCACAACTTTGTGAGAAGCTGTCAGTTGCTGCCAAATTACCAAACGGCTCCTTCAAGCTGCGAGAAACCTGTCAAACTGTCCTCACAGCTGTTCAGTTAAACACAGTTTTCAGCCCAACAGAGAGACAAAAGGGGCATCACACAAAATTGCACATCCTGGGCAACCAAAGAACTGTATATCTCCTTAAACATGGATGCTAAAAAGGTTTTCTTGTCTAATTCTGTAAGTAGGAGCTGTCAAACAACTAAAATGTTTAATCCGATTAAATCACAGGATAGGTGTGGATTAATCACAAATGCTAACACCTAGCTGTTGGTCTACCGAAAGCCGGGCTGATAATCCTGAAATTGAAGCCTAAACAAACGTCTGCTTGATGTTGAGATAGAGGACTTTGGTGAAATGAAAACTTCAGTCTGCTTTGTCTGCAAATGATTTTTGTTTTGCTCAATTCTTAACTTCCCGTCGTCAGAGCCGACAGGTTTTTTTTGGATTACCATTGGATTCTGACAATCCCGTCACCAACTGATAAGGAGTGTGAACCAAAATGTCAGATGCAACGACTGAGTGGTTAATTAAATTATGAAATTAAGTGGTTCATCCTCTAAATATAAAGCTTCAAATGATCAGAATCTTCATTAATTAGAAGGATAAAGATTCATTTCACCACTACGACAAGGCACCAACACGCCCAAAATCAGCATCTCTTGCCCAGATAATGCCAAATTCTGATTTTTAATATGACACGGTTAATAACTTTATGTGTTAACTAAAATCAGTGTGTTAATGCTGCAGATTAATCTCTTTACATTAACCTGTTAACTTTGACAGCGCTATCAGTAAGCCTCTTAAACTGATTTCAACCGATCCAGTTCAGCAGTTAGCATGCTTGATAAGTACGGAGGGAGGAATTCATGACAAATCCTGATGGCGGTGCTGGCTAAATAACAACCAGAATAAAACACAGCTTAACTTCAAGTAGGCCACAGGATGCATGTCCTGCTCAGCGATGTCCAGAGGCTTCCAAACACACAATGGGTCACACACAAGCAATCACACGCTGCTCTGTTTGAGTCAATATTTGATTTTAAACAAACGCTTCAGAGGCTGTGTACATTTCTCTCTCTTTCTCTCTCTCTCTTTTTCTTTCAAAAGCTGATCCTTTCCAAGAAAAACATCTGTCTCCTTGAATGTTTTTACACTGCAACAACAGAGCGCTACTGCGTGTCATCTTGACGTGACCAAATGCCCTTGAGTTCCACCGTACCGTGAAGTTGTGAGCACCCGTGACTGTGCTACCATCCTCCCTGTAATGTGTCTCGGTGTAGTGGCTCGCAAAAAGACCCCTGTGAAGAGAACATAAAGAAAACAGACACATCAAACCCCCACAGAGTTTTAAAAAAAAAAAGCTTTATGTCTGCGTTGAATAGCTGAAAGACTGGTTTCGGCACTCTGGACTTTTCACATAGTGTTGCTGGTAAGCGCATGTCGGATGATGTGGATGAAAGAGATTTACAGAAAAGCTAGTCTATTAGATTCATTTGTACGTGCCCTTAAATCTCCTGGCATTCAGCTTGAGTTGAATCCCCACTGAGACAATAATCTATACACGTGAGTGTGTGTGAACATATTTGAAACTGTGTTTACAGGCATTTTCCTTCTCAGGGCACGAACAGATGGATGCAGAAAGCCCCTCCCAAAGCAATGGCAAAGGAGCAAGAGGAACACCCACCTTCTGCAGCTGCGTAATCTCCCTGACATCAGGCAGGATGATCTTAGGGATGTGTGTGAATGTGTGTGTGTATGTACTCCAAAAGACTTGACTACTCATACTTTTATTTTTTTTTCCCAACGGTTATTATGACGCATGTCAATCACTTGAGAATTTGTCAGCCACCGTGGAACAAAATCAAAATGGGAAGAGGAGAGGGAGAGGTTCCAAGAAGTGGGATGATGTGGGACTTACACGTATCACCCAATGCTGCCTTTCTGCAGCAAGAAATTAGAGTCTGATCAAACTTAATTATTGCAATAAATCGCCCTTTAATACTTCTCAAGCATTTCATATAATTTATTTTCTATTAAATCATCTTCTACACCATTTATTCCAATTCATGTTCACGGTGGGCTGGAGCCTACCTCCACCAATTAACAGGTAAGAGGCATGGTACACTCTTGACAAGCCATAAGTCTATGGCGGGACCAACACGGTCAGACAAACAACCATTCACACCTCGAGAATATCTAGAGTAACCAATTAACCTAACATGTATGTCTTTGGACAATGGAAGTCAATTGGATTACTTTGAAAGAAACAATGCATACATGCAAACGCCACACATAAAGGCCGCTATTTGAACCCCTCCCCAGCCAAGGTTCGTACCAGTGACCTTGCTGTGAGGCTGCGCCGCGAACCACCACACAACCGTGCAGCCCATCATGAGCTCAATCTAAATTTCATATCTTCACTGCATATTTAAAGTTCATCTTTTATGACCCGTTTAAAAAAGCATCAGTCCTCTGTGCTCCGAGCTTTACCACATTTAACTTCATTAAATACTTATTATCGCTTTAATGTGCCTTATCATGCTATTAGCAACCTCTAAACCAAATCTGATAAGCCAAGCGGGCAGTAATCACTGTGAAGAGCCTGGTACGTCTCATTAAAAATGGATGACACATCAGAGGGTAATGTATGCCTAATGAAAATATCACAAAATATCCATATATGTTTACATTAAACTTGCAAACTGCAGTGCTTTAAGAGTGACACTGATGAAAAGTAACTTTCCAACAAAGTGATATTTTGGTGGAAATTCATCATTTGTACTAAAGATGGGATTTGTGTCATCTGAGTGGTAATTCCAAGCAAAATGCTCCAGCGCTGCATTTTTGGGAACATGTTGGGAAAGCCAGCTTAGGGCAGGGTGGCCTCTGGTACCGAGCTATAAACCACAGAGAAGCTGCAGGATTAACATGATGGAATCTCCCTGAAATGAACTCCTTGGCAACATCACAGAGTTTATGAGGCCATGGATGTTCACAGGGAATTTGTGGTTGAGTGTTCTCTGACCTCTTTGGTTACCTTTTGACTTACTGGGATGAAACTACGTATTTTATACAGCTTAAAATGACCACACTGTGTATCAGATGCTTATTTCCTTTCAAGATTACTCCTAAATTTAAAGTTTAGACAAATTTATCTGACAAGTTTGGATCTTATAAAACTCTTTCGAAACAGGTGTATTGTCTGATTAGTTGAAATAACTTGAATATGATTTTTTTTTTTTTACAAAGCAACAGAGAAGAGAAAGAATGCAGGATGTTTCTGAATAGCAGAATACTTTCATGTGAATAGATCTTTTTGCAACACAATCCAATTTTGTTTCTAGATTTTTTCAAGACAAATCAATCGACTGATATATATTGAAATCACAGAAAACTAATGGTCAGTTCATAGAAAAAAACTTGTGTGAACTATCTAAATCAGGTGTGTCCAGCTCCACCCCTCGAGGGTCACAATCCTGGAGAGTTTTTATATATCCCTGCTCCAACACACCTGCTTCACATTAATGAGTCATTGTGCAGAATTGCTGCTGGATCCATTTAATTTGAGTCAGGTGTGTTAGAGCAGGGACATACTGTAAACCTGCGGGACTGTAGCACTTGAGTACCGACTTTGGACACCCCTGCTCTAAATCATGCTTTTAAATCATTAGAGTTTTTTTTTAGAATGTTATTATACAAGTGGTGTAATTTATAAATGGATAAAAATGTTGAGGCTGTAATAGTTGTGGAAATGCAGTCTTTCGTATGTTCTAATCCTGCAAAAGAAAAAACTGATGTTAGGGCTTTATAAGTAGAACATTTCAGGAAGTGCTTTAATGTGCAAATGATTGTAACTTCTCTAAGGTTCATATTTTATAAAGAAATCTGTCAATTTGGGATTTATTGGTAGTTTTTCACTGATTTTTTTCTTCATTAAATGCAACAAATCACAGACAGGTGTGAAGACATGTTATCATCTTATTTGCCAAGCGGATGATTCAGCAGGGGTTATACTATCTAATATTTTGAGTTATTGTCTGGGTTTAATAAAATGCTCCATATGTAATGAGATTGTGTAATAAAAGTTCATTCTACCTTGATCATGTTGAATTACTTTGGATTTCTACACTTTCACTTTTGCATTGCTGTGCAGTCAAAACGATGAGCTTTTTCCAAATATTCCTTAATCATTGTATATCTGTTTGTATTTTAAGCTTACTCATATGTGCTTATTATTCTTATTATGTCTTAAATTTGGTATATGTAACTTCTGACGAACACTATATGTGGCATACTACACCATTGCATCATTTACTCAATATAAAAGGAGCCACATGATGCGTGTAAAACTAATTACATCATTACTTCTTCTGTTGAAGTAAAAGTAGTTGATTATATAATCAGCAGCAACAGTGCCCACTTCTTTTTTTTTTTTTTTTTTCTTTTTTGTCTTGTCCAGCATTTAAGCAAGCAGACTGATGTTCTGGATGCTGTGTTCTGCTGAGCAAATTTATTTTGCCAAGGGGAACTTTTATAGATGTAATGATCCCCTTGTATTTCTTGATTCTTATTTTATTTTTCTATTTGCTTTGGATAATAGTTTGTATTACAGAGTTTATGCTGCTGGACCTGACCGGAAAGGACAGGAAAGGGGCAGAAAGAGAACAGAAAAGAGAACATAAAAAACAAAAAGAGATCAATGCATGCACGTATATGCACATGCACATACCCACCTACATATATATGTATATAAACTCGCACATACAGTATATATATATACATATATACATACATACACACACACACACACACACACATACATATATATAGATAGATAGACATACATACGTACATATATATACACACACACACACACACACACACACACACACACACACACACACACACACACATATATATATATATATATATATATATATATATATATATATATATATATACATACATACACACACACATATCCACACACATACATACAGACATATACATACATACATATGTACACACACATACCCACCCACACACATAAATATATACACCCACACAAGCCAACTCTAGATTCATGGTCCCTGTGGAGAACAAAACCATTGACAACCAGGAGGCCCAGAAACTAGCATGTTAAATCAAAAAGACAGGAAGAGAGCTACCTGCTGTTAATGTATAAACTTGCTGGATGACTCAGTGACTGTGACACATGCAGAACATTCATGCAGAACATTTAGAGTGGAACGTGTTCAGAGAAGAGTGATCATGCCAATGTGACCCCGCCCGCCTAGGGCTAGAGGCAGGCCAGGAGAACCCAGAGACCCGGGTAACCGACAGTCACCCCCAGGCACAGACCCCAACCACCCCACTACGGAGCCAGCCATGCATCTGCCCAGGAGGTGGCGAAGGAGGTCCCCAACCAGAGTCCCCCGCAGTCAGGGGGAACAGGCCCCAGCAGGCCCAGGCCGGCAAGGGCCGATCCTGCCGGGCACCGGCCACCCAGGGCAGACAGAGCGCAGGCCCCAGGGCCCCAGGGCCCCAAGAGCCCGAGAGCAGCCCCCCGCCCCCGCAGGCAGAGGGCACAGCCCACACCAACGGAGGACCAGGATCCCCAGACCGCCACCTAGCGGCAGCCAGGTTGCACCCCAGTGTGCCAGCTGCGCTCCCCGGGTACAGGACACCACCCCCCCACCACCAAACCACACACACATATACATGCATACCCTCCCTCCCCCAACACGCACTCCCCTCTCAGCCCCCATCCACACACCCCTCCGCAATCCACACACATCTCCCATCACATACACAACCCCACCTCACCTCTACTCACTCACCCATACCAAGTCACACAAACCCCAACCGACCCCGCCCCCACACACGCTCACACCCCGCCACCCCACCCCTCTACTTCTACCCAACCACACATGCCCCACCAAACATCCCTCCACCACCCACAGCCCCCCCACAGACACCCTCATACCTCCAACATACAACCCACCCACCAACATACCCCTCCACACACACACACATATCTACTCATCCGCACACATCCCTATCCCCTCACCCCACTTTTAAAGTGCCCACTTCTTTAAAAGCAGATGTTTTGTCTGGCGCATCCAAGTGTGTGTTAACACAATGCCAAGGAGAAACGACATCAGTAATGATTTTGCTGCCTGTCTTGGAATTTTAAAAGTAATTGGGGTCCATCATTCCACTGGAAGAAAGATTAATTGCAAGTGGTAAATACATGAGACAAATGATTATCTTCCCACCATATTCACCTGCCTGGGGGCTGAGATTCACAACTTTAGTCTCCAGGGCTGGCTTGGCATAGTTTTCCTTTACGTTACCACATCACACACCATAAACTACATCATACATTCATCATGATAATAATTATAAAAAAAGAAACAAGGCAAATGTAATAAAATTGATCCAGCTGTAGCAACCTACCAAGGCTGAGTAAACCCTCGAATCAGATAAGAACTCAGGACGTTCTTATCTGAGGAGGTCCATCCACACATCTCCAAAACAGAGCTCAATGAAAGCCCTAAAAATCAGATCCATCTTAATCCGGGTAGACAGACCTCCACTTTAAACCAGGAACCCTGCTGGTTTTATCTTGTTCCTGGTAGGAAATGCCTACACAGACAGACTTTGGCACCCTTTTGAAGTTGGACCCTGGTAAGAGCCTGTTGTTCATCACCCCATGAGGTCCCTTTGTATCCACAGCACACAAAGACCAAATTCCAGAGCAGAACCTTTAAGCTCTGAATTCTAAACTGTATAAAATGCTGGATGTATCCTCAGCACACCTGGATAAATGGACTCTTCTTCCTATCTAAATTATTCCAGGACTTTAACCGTTTTTCAGATGTGAAATCCACAGAAGTTAGCAAGTTAGTTAATTTCTGTGATTCCTTGGATAGAGCAATGGCGCCATCTAGCAGACACCCTCGAACAGGTTGAGATATGCATTTCAGGCTGATTAAATACACCGTGATTAATATTATATGCTGTTGTTATTAACGACTCTGACTCAAAGTAAGAACTTGTTGTGTGGAAATAATTTCTTGACCCACCAGGTCCGTGGAAAGTGAAAATCAAACACCACCCAAACAAACATTTTCCCCTTTTGACAGCAGCAAAACTGTTTTAAGGTTCATGTTTACAAGGATCATTCATACTTCTTCTCATCTACAAATGGATATTATAGACATGTTTTGAGGTTGGAAAAATGTTAAGTTTAATTCCCCAAGAACTTGGTATTTTGACCAAACCTTCAGACCCCATGTCCTGACCCCTGCGCTCTGATTGGATAATCTAAAGTCCGCCCCAGAGTGCCGGCAAATTTAACTGCAAGTCTTCCCGGAACTCGCCCTCTTTTGTCTCTCTTGTCCTCTTATCTTCCTTTTTGTCTTTTTTTTCTGCTTTTGATTTTTCCTCTCTTGTTTTCTTTTGTTTCTCTCTTGTTTTTTTCTTTTCGTTTTTGTTTGATGTTTGCTTTAGTCGTGTTTTTGTCCGTCTGGCGTCATGTTCGTTTTTATTAAGTAAGTAAGTTCGCTCCTGCTTAACACCAGAAAACTCATCCAATTCTGGCTGAACAATTTTTGCTTCTGACACGCCATCAAAGCTGCTCTCCCGGCCCACAAAGACTGTGACCAGTAACGCACGGACGACCCGAATGTTACTGCGCCAGCTGATCCCAGGACTCTGCCGGCACCCGTGACCCGTGGATTCTAATCGGAGTTGGGTCCAGCTTCAGACGTCAAACCATGCGGTTCCAGGCAAGCTCCTGACTTCTGTGGAGGTCCCCTTTGGACAAGTATCAGGACGACCACTGAATCCTTGCCAACTGGACCCAAGGTTCGGGTTCTCGACCACCAAGGCGCTGAAGTAAGGCCGACCCATTATTCCACTGTCTCCGATCCAGATGGTGTCTTAGTAAGCAGAAGCTGCCCTTTTTAAATCCATTCCCCTGGTATCCGCCTGATAGTCTACCCTGACATAGTTAGTTAACTTCATTAGACTTGCCATCTTTCCAACCTTCCTAGTTGTGTAAGTTATGTAAGCTGCTTACATAACTTTACCTTTAATAATTTTATTTTATTTTACATTTTTGTGGTTGGCTCGGCTCGAGCTTCCATACGCTCTCTGTTGCTCGCTCTCTCACTCTCCCTCTCTCTCATCTTGGCTAATTCAGTATTTGATGCTTGCTGACGCCATTTCTGGTTTACATTATTGATTTCATTTGTGCCTGATGATTTTAACGGGTGTGGTTTTTAATAAAGTGTGTTATATTTTAAGAAGTCGTGGTAGCGTGATCGATCTTTAAAGAAGTGATTTGTTCCCTCTGACGAGAACTTACAGTAAGCGTACTTTGAGACTGATGGTTATCTGTTATTAGACAAATATCATTGTCATATTATGGTATTCCCTGCCTGACCATATAACAAATTTAGGGCTGGGTGGTGTCCCGAGATCGTCCGCTTGTCTAAGGACACAGCAAATTAATAATTAAAACATCCACTGTCGCTCCGACATTGGATCACAGGTTAACGTTGATGATAATACGCTACACAGCACATAGACCCAAAACAATGGAGGACATAAGAGGAAGTAAGTGTGTAAGCAAGGCATCAGAAAATAACAAATATCAGATTAGATTTAACTGTTGGAGATAATCCAGAGAAAAAAATCCAGAGGCCAGACTGATGCAGAGCATGTTATATTGTAGCTATCCAACAGGAAGTAATGAATGGCAGCTCTCCTGTTGTGTTTCACATTTACTTTGCTTGTTTCAGTTTATAATCATGAAAAAAAAAACCACAAACATGAGCATTTCTTCTTCTGCTCTGTGTAGGTCGGGTGTAGGCAAGTTTTGTCCTGCAAGTTTTAGAGATTTCCCTTCTTCAACACACGATTTGTAAGAACGAGTCACTGAAAAAAACTTTAAAAGCTCTTGGATCCATTTAATTTGAACCAGGTGTGTTAGAGCAGGGAACACTGAAAACCAGCAGGAATGGGGCTCTCTAGGACCAGACCTCTGATGTAGGTTGTAAAAAAACTGCTGTGTTTCCATGTATGGACACAAAAAGTAAGGAGATTTGTATTCAGTGGATTCTTTCTTTACTGAAACAATAATTCTTTGCGATAAATCTTATACTGCCGGAAAACCTCTTTATTTTATAAGGACATTTATTAGCTAAACTCCCTTTGTGGGACGAGCAACAGAGTGGAGTATGTGGGTTGTGCCTGTAAAAATCTGACCAGATTTTTTCTGTCAGTCTTGTTGACAATTGGGTTGGCCGGTTGAACTCTAAAGAAACAAGACATGTTTGCAATATAACCATTTGATTAATTTAACAAGCAGCCTGGCACTTCCACCTCATGCTGGTCACCAGCTTGTTCACACTCTGCTGTGGATGGATGGCAGCCTATTCGTCAACCGGTACTTGACACCAGTTGGACATTGTGTTGTGTTGGTCACTCTGGCGTTAACAGCAAGCACAAGCCAACCCTACAAGGACTGCAGGCAAAACATTCCATCTCCCCCACTTCCACTTTCTGGAGGTAGTTTGTGATAAACCTGTTCTGTCAGGGTGAGCCTTTATCGTGTTGGTGGAAAGAGTTCAGTCCAGTCCCATTTACTGCCAAAGATTATTGTTACAAAAAATGAAACAATAGACCAAACACAAATGTCTGTTCTTTTTGCTAAACTTATAGTCTGTTTTCCTGGGAATATAAAAAGTAATGATGAACGTGCTTTAAAAGTTTTTCATCACAAAAATAGCAACCTGCAATCTTTTCAGCTTCACAGTTTTGATGGTTCATATAGATGTATAACCACAGATCTGCTGGCACACTTGTCCTCACAGTGCTTGCTGTTTTTGCATCTGCACAGCATGCAACAGGTTACGAAGAGCGGGTGGTACATGACCCAAAAGCACAACTGCAACTATGATGACATCATTTCTGGCAGGCTCTGCTTTTTGCACGGTTGAGAAAAGCAACCATGAACTCAAGTTTATCCCTCTTGCATGAACCACTGCACACTTTCCTGATTGCAATACCATTTCCATTGAGACAAAAAGGAATACACATCACCTATCATTCTTAGCAACTTGTCAGTTGTCAATAACTATGCATTTAATGCTTCTGAGTCTGTGTTGCGCACATTACACACATTCTAGCATCTAATTAACAGTCTACTTGTAGCCGCCCAGGTTAATTGTGATAAATGGCAGGCTCAATAACAGCAACTCTGGGAGGTATAAATACTGTTATTTTTTCTTAAAAACCATCTGCTTTTTATTTTATTCACACCTTTCGAGCAGTTCCTCACAGTTAATTTAACTCCTCTAGAAATTCATTTACTGCATGAATTATTGATTGCATCTGAAAAGTCAGATGAATAGATTTCTATACTTGGCTTCTGAGACAAGTTTGCAACTCACAGTTATATTGTTTGAATGCAATCAAGAAAATGATTCCCTATTTGGAAAAAAAAAGGATAGAAGGCGACTAATAAATGTAAATAAAATCCCCCACACACGCTTTGCAGGAGAACTTATTTAGCGGCAGCGATAACTAATCTAAAACCTTCAACCTGTGATCCCTAACATCGACGCATTCTGTGATCCGGTTACTCTTTCTCTTGTTGACACTTGTGGATTGCTAACATGATGTGTATTCTACACAAAAACCAGTGAGTTTTTGCCAAACACAAGACGAGCACAATGCACA
This sequence comes from Telmatherina bonti, assembly GCF_933228915.1. Classification (NCBI taxonomy): domain Eukaryota; kingdom Metazoa; phylum Chordata; class Actinopteri; order Atheriniformes; family Telmatherinidae; genus Telmatherina; species Telmatherina bonti. The sequence goes on along the minus strand of NC_136629.1, from coordinate 29,877,534 downwards.
GTCCACACAGACAAGGACAGCAGAAAAACTCATTACAGGAGAGCACAGAGGAGAATTCTTTCTTCTACCTGCTGTATAAAATAAGTGAGAAATTTGACCCGTCATATAGAACTGCACCAAAAGCATGCTTTGATAAGTTCTAGCTGAAAAGAATAAAACCCACCAAGCAGACACACTACAACTGCACAGCCAATGAAACTGGCAGGAGACGCGCCTCATACTGATCACAATCAACATAAATATTTTCTTTCAATTGTATTTCTTTCAGATATGACAAGAGTCAAATCTTGCACGCAAATCCAAAGTGTTGTGATTTATTTACATATATGTGACTTCATGCCTAATGCAGTAATTTACCATTACGCAAATCCCCATGAGCATGAAACCTTTAGAGAGGAACGCTGCTCCTCATTCAGTCTCTGTGCTTCCTTTGAAGGCTGCTAACTTTAGTGATTTCTTTTAATTCCCCTCTCCCCCACAAGCCAAACCTAAAGCCTTCCTATAGCAGCTACTTATGGCAGCACATGCCAAATAAAAGAGAAAAAGCTAAATGAAAAAGACTGACTTCGACAGAAGGAGAGTGAGATGAAGTAGAGTATATAAATAGGTGTGGCTGACAAGCCTAATTCTATTTCCACGTATGGCTGCATTCCAAATTGATTTACATACAGCTCAATGTCCCTTCAGTTTATGCTTGGCTGAAGTAAAAGCACTGGGGTGTAAAAATCCTGCAAAACCAAAGCCAAGTGAGGAGAGGCAGCAAAGATGGTGAGAAAAACGGAGAAAGCAATTCAGAAAAATCATATCAGCAACAAATTCTTTGACTATCTTTGCTAGTTGGATCTGTAGTCTGCTAAGTATGCAGTGCAGTGTTTGGACATTTCCAAATTCCCAATTCCAAGTAAGTCGTGATGCTGTGCGAAATTTTAAATGCAAACAAAATCAACGAGGTCCTAATCTATAAACCAATATTTTTTTTCCACAACATTAAAAGAAAACCTTTAAAAGTGACACATAAATTATGTCATGAGAAAGCTACAAACTGCTACAAGCAACATGACTAAAAAAAAGCTGCAAAGTGAATAAAAAAAAAGGCTGCAAAAGAAAGAAGACATTAAAAACACAGCTAGAGGAGGATGTTGCAACTAATTAGGTTATCTGGCAACAGGTCAGTAACATGACTGGGTATTTAAAGAGCACCTTAGAGAGGGGGAGTCTCTCAGGAATAATCAAGGTAGATCAATCTACAAAAAAATTGTGGCGCAATTTCTGAATAATGTTGATAAGACTACAAATAATCTATAATAGATCATAAAAAGAAAAAAAAGTGTGAAAGTGTGGTATGTTCTGTCTTTCAGGTGACACTGCATTAAAAACAACTGTAATTCTCTCATGAAAATCTCAGCGTGGGCTCAGGAACACTTGTTGTGTTGGTGAACAGTTCGCTGTTCCATCCATAAATATAGGTAAAACTTACATCCTGCAAAGAAGAAGCCATGCATGAACATGATCCAGAAAATGTCTCTGTTTTCTCTGAGTTAGAGCTCATGCTCTGAAGCAAAGTGGAAATCAGCAGATATGACTATTCAAATCAAAATTTCACATGGTTTGTGGAAATCATGGAAACTGTCTACAGTGGACAAGCACATCTGTCTATTTATCAGGGGTTAGTTCAAAATGTCATTAGCGCCTATAGAAGAGGCAACTTGCTCATCTGACAAGTCATTATCATTGCTGACTAGAACACTTCTGTGATATACTGAGAGATTATAAACCAAGCAGAGCTCATCAATCCAAAGACTCGGGTCAACTAGTCCAGACCAGAGTCCAGACTAAGCATGGAGAAGCAGCATTTAGCTGTTATTCTGCAAACAAGTGGAACAAGCTGACAGTGGAGATTATACTCTCACCATGTGTAGACACTTTAAATCCAGGTTAGAAACATTTCTTTTCTCATTCTCATGCATGAAATCTGCATAATAAAGTTTAATTAATTTTGCTTTTAATTACTTTATTACAATTTATGATTTTATTGTGATTTTGCTATTTGTGTTGTCTTTTATGCTTTTTTTTTTTTTTTTTTTTTTTTTTTTTTTACTCCATCTGTAATGCTTTTAAAGTTTCATGAAGAGCACTTTGAATTGTCTTGCACATGAAAGGTGCTGTACAAATAAACTTGCCTTGCCTGAAGACATATGCAGGCAACATATGCTCACATCCATATGAGTACTTTTAAAGGAAGTCAGTGCATATCTAATCAAGACTCTAAACTGCAAACTGCATCTGCATACAATAGTATAGCTTTGTATAGGATAAAAAATTGTGCGTGAGTGTGTATTGCTTTATAAGTGTAATCTTTATGACCCACGTTTGTGGAAATTCATCATGACCCACACAAAGGAGATTTCTGTGGAGCTCATACAAAGGGTTTTTGTTTACCAGGTTGGAAAAGGTTATAAAAGTAATTGTAAAGTGTTTGGACTCCACCAATCCACAGTCAGGCAGGTTGTGTACAAAGGGAGGAAATTCAAGTTACCCTTCCCAGGAGTGGCGGAGCAACAGAGATCAATGCAAAAGTCAGTGGGTAATAGTCTGCAAGGTCACGAAAGTACTCTGCAAAACCAAAAGCCTCTTTCACTTTGGATAATGTTAATGTCCATCACTGGGAGAACTGAGAACAATCATGGTGCGCCTAGTAGGGAGTAAGCCACTGCTTTCCAGGATAAAACATTTTCACTTTGCTTCATCTGCTGTTCAATAAAGACTAACGCAAAGGTTCTAACTTCCCAGTTAAATGGAGACTAAATAATGTGGAAAAAAGGCAGTTGGAGAATTAAATTGGTCTGTTTTGTTTTGTTTTGACTGGTGCAGCTTTTCATCAGGACATCTGTCACCAAAGTTCTGTCACCAAAGAGACCCCAAAATGAAAGAAAGAGAAGAAAAACACTGAAAAAAGTCAAAAAAGAAATCTTATTTAAGCCTTATCTTCCCACAAATTCTAAGGGGTTTCACCATGATGTGTCAACATCATGGTGACAGTAGAGACTAAAGAAAATCACTAGAGGCATTAAGACCTTTCTTTTATTCTTTTAGAGCTCAAACTGTCTGCAAATCCATCCAATACACATTAAAGCTTTGTTGAAATTGAGGACCAGTCAGCCAACTGAACAGGCACCCTAGTCTTGCCAATAGCAAGGCTAAAATGTCATATTAATGAGAGCAGAAAGAAAAAAAAATGTATATACCCTCCAGAAAGCAGCAGATGAATAAAAAACAAGCATGTTTCTAGGCCAAGCCTATAAAGACAAGTCAATATAAAGGTACTGTCACTCCTCTCTGAGTCTGGGTCTCTGTGCTCAGAAGTCATAGAAAAGGCAGCTCGTTCATATTTAAATCAGGCTGGTGTGAGGTCACAAAGGTCCAGATTGTGACGCCTGTAATTAAATAATGTTCAGATAATAGGGATTGAGAAAGAAGCTCAAATACAGAGATATGTTGACAGAATTGACCTTAAAAGCATTGTTAGCACCGAATGACCCTGCAGATAAAAATACACCAATGGCTCTGCTCAGCTCCAAGCAGAATGGCGATTCGCATACTTCTAACTTCCTGCTGTGCTTTGCTGATAATATTTAAATAAATACTTCCATTTATGGTGTTCAAGTACCATAAGAACACACATTTGATCAAACACCCCTCTTTGTCTGTATCCCCTACCTCGGGCTTTGTGTTTTTTTGTGTGATGTGTTGCCTGAAGCGAGAGGAGTCACTGCATCAGTAAAACAATCCACAAAGGGAGAAAGAAGACTATGTAAGTTATAAAGCGGAAGTGAGGGATGAGTCATTCAGTGGAGTCATCAGTAAGTGGTGTCCTTGCTCACAAACACTATAAAAGGAACAAAATCAAAGAAAAACCTAATCTGCGTAAACCGTAAAGACATTTTTGTTTGGAATGTCACTGGCCACATGACATCTTTCATGAATGCTTGACTTGTTGCCCACCATAAAATGAAGGATGTAGATGCTGTAAAACAGGGATCCTCAATCCAGGTCCTTGAGGACCGGTATCCTGCAGGTTTTCCAAGGCAGAAAACCTGCAGGTCCTGCTCCAAGAAAGGGGCAGGATCCCTCTAAAATTAGGAACAATGATGCACCGCAGGTATCCACATCAAACTGAGCTACTCCATCAAAACAACTACAGCATGGATTCTCATCCAGTGGGCCAATGGTGGCACTTTATGTGAGCCTATGAATGCAGACACTTCTTATTAAAATCCCAACTCATTCTGTTCTGGATAATATTTTTTTTAATGAGGTGAATGAAAGCTTTTCATTTCCATGAGGAGGTGATGTGTGTCAGAAGCACTTGAACCCAAGGACACACTTGCAATCGCTCGTCACAGGAAATAAAGAAAAAAACGAAGGCATTTCCTTTGAATGACAGAGCGAAACTTAAGACCCACCTCACCAAACACACACAAAAAAATGAACCATTTTGTGTAAGTTTACCCTCTTTTCAACCTGTTGATATTACAGTTAGTGTGCCACATAATTAAATGGTTTAATTATCTACATAATTCTTTTAGTTGCAGGTTGAAAAGAATACACTATGTCTCCCAAGCTTTAGTTTCATTTGATCATTGATAATGATTCCTGCTCCATGAAACCTGCTACAAGTATGAATCTATATCAGCTGTCAAGCAAGAAGATTCCAGGGTAATCTACTGTGATGCTGATGTACAAGTTGCAGAACTGCAGAACAAATAAGTCCTTGACACTCATGATAATAACCGTACAAGTAAATGGAGTTTGCTTATGTTATAAAATCACTAAAAAGCTGTGTAACATGAGTCATTGGCATTCTCTCTTGGATTCTACTCTTTTCCACTTGGTGTAACTGGACAAAGTAGAATAACTTGAATAGTGCATAGTAATTCTTGCAGACTCCAGAGGGATGTTTTCCTTTTTTGTCTTTTGGAGCACTAATACTTAACAGTGTTGAAATGAACTAAAAAACAAGCATCCATGAGATCAGAAATGCTGACTTGCAAGGCCAGTGGTTGCATAGCAACTAGGGACCTCAGGAGAATGGTGAGAACTCAACTTCATTTTTGCTTGACTGGAAGCACAACTGTGTTTCATTGGAATAATGATCAATATCACAAATGATATTGAAAAACCTCAAAAATACAGATTAAGTAGTAAAATTTCAGGGAAAATGAAAGAACTTTGCCTTCTTCGAAAACAAAGGGACTGATAAAGTTTTTTTTATGCTAATAGGAGAGTTGATGCCATTTGAGATGGTCATGAGAGAAAAGAACAAACTAGTTCAACAGGACTTATTTGCAAGACTCTGCAGGTATTAAAGCTGCACCGTAGGAAACGGATGTGATGGGTGTATTTCCTATGTTGCCTAAACTACCATCTGAATGAAAGGAGACTATATCACTGAGATATAGTCTGAGAGTTTCAAGTAATGACTAAAGTCATTTTCTTCTCACCAAATATGCCTTCACTGCATGTACACTCCAAAGATTTTGCTTTTCTTTTTGTTTCATTTCTGATGATGGCAACCTTATCTCCCTGCTTCCAGACATTTCCTGCTTTCTGTTTTCTAAATTGTTTTTTTACTGTCTCTGCTTTTGAATAGTGTGAAGTCTTAAAAGTCTTAGGAACTGATAATGGAATTCTGATAAATATGAAGTGCTGGAGGTTCAACAAAGGGATGAAAAATGCTGTAGAGTCAGCCTCTGAACGTTTTTTTTTTTTTTATGCTTAAGATAAAAGCACACTTCATTTTGGGTGTGAAACACTGTAATTTGTAATACAACTACATCACTCTTATTAATTTCCTCGGGTGTGAACATGATGACAACCACCGCGTTGACTGAGGCACAGCAGAACTGTTAAAGAGTGAACTGTTTCATAGCTGCTGGCCTACATGTCCGGAATATTTAACACCATCAAACGATTCCCATACTAAACATAATTTTCCTCAATAACTGTGCAAAGACCATGAGGTCATTTTCCCTAGCTACCTTTAAAGGGAATACTTAGCAAAAATCACTGTGAGGGAAAAATATGGTCATATCAAGTCCATGCATGCATCCAGGCCACTCATCTTGACTTCCTATTGAGCATGCTCAGCGGTGATAATGTGGGCTGCAACATGTCTATCTTCTACTAAATTAGTGTCTGGCATTTGTGTTCATGTCACATTCTGCACCACCACAGCTGCTTGTTCTAATTAATGCTCCCAGCTTACCCAGCTAAACATCAGAATGTTGTTAATGTAAAAAGCATGGCCAAGGAAGAAACACATGAATTCTTTATTACCCAAACAACAATGCAGAGAATATTGCTAGGCACCAAATGATGATGATATAAATGCAATATGGCGGGAGACCACACCAGCACCATTAACAAGCAGTGGTCCTTAAAACTCTTAATATTTCAAGCTGTTAGTGCAGTGCACTTTATAGTAGGGCAGATAATGAGTGGTTGATGCCTTAACCAGTGCAAAGACTTTAATCACTCAGGAAATCCATACACAATGGCATTTAATGATTAAGGTTTTCTATTCAAACTATTAAAAAAGGTATGAATTCTTCCATTTTACATGCAGAGGTTGATTTGTTTCATCATGTTTTCTTGTTCAAAATATAGGAAAAAGTACATTTCATACCGATTCCCTTAATGCAGCACTAAATAAATAAAACAAAAAAGTGGAATATGAAAAAAGCCTTCTTTTTGGTTTGATTTCATGTTTCATGCACATTTACACTACCAGTCAAAAGTTAGGACACACTTTCCTATTAAATCCAAAGGGAAAGTGTGACCAAACTTTTGACTAGTACTTTATCTGGTTATTTCACGTAACTAACAACTGGAAAACCGCAAGTTAACACAACCATGTCACTTTTTTGGGGGGATCAACTTGGTATTAAAATCAGTTGGAAGACTGAGCTTGGAATCTTGGCATTTCCAATATCTGTATGTCTGGTGGAAAAAGTGGAAAAAGAAACAAGGCTTCCTTCAGATTTGCTGTTTTACTTCACTAATTACAGCATTCTTTATCAGCTGTAATTTTTCTAGTCAAAGAAATGAGCATGCTAATCATGCTGTACCAGTATTTTTATCAGATGAACTACTATATATTTATTTTGGAATTGCCTTTCTGAGAAATGATTGAAAATCTGAAAGCCTGTTTAGGTCGACAAACATTCCAAACATTGCATGTGTTACCAGATTCAACATCAATACGCCAGAACCGTGAAGAGAACTTGTCAAGTGGACAGCTCAGCTTTAATGAGCTGCACCCATCGTTACATCGACCCCATCCTCAGGGGACATAAGACCCCAGTAGACTTCCATTTTGGGAGTAATGTTCCCTTAATGTTCAAGCAAAAATCAGATAGTGGGAGCCAACTGCAATCTGAATATTTTACTACTGGCCAGTTTAAAATGTGGCTGTAAGGTATTATTACCAACTGTCTATGCAGAAAAGGAAACCTAAGTACTTGATGGATAAAATTAATGGCTGGGTGTTTTAACATGTGTTTAGATGTGTGCGCTTGTGTCAGCTCTTGAATTTAGGTCCAACATTTTGGTTTAATCTTGGCCCAAAATTGTATAATTGTTCTCATAAGAGGCTCACACCTCTAAAACAAGCTTCTCTAAGCAGGGATGTTCTGACGGGGAGGAGAGGAATGCTGTGATACTTAATCCATGTGATATTTTGATCAAAGCATGTAACAGACATTTCATTAAGAGCTTAATTTTTTTAAAAAAAAAAGAAGAAGCAAATTATTTTTCTTTTAAAGTCCATCAACAAGCTTATAACATGGATAACAAGTGTGTGAAAAAGAATTAAAAGAACAAGTACTCAAACAATTTTGGATCTAGTTCTTCTTCATATGCCTGCACAGAACTGCAAAGTTTTTTGCTTTTGCTCTTTCAGTATTCCTATCCATAACGAGCAACACACTGGAACTAATGAGGAACTAGGAATCTTCAAGGGAGGCGGCCTATTATTATTCATTGAAAAAGAGTAAACAAATGCATAAACGTTAATGTCAGAGGGTTCCTATCTGTCCAATTAATCTATGGTGATTCCCCTGGGCAGCCTCATTGTTCAACCATAAGTTTTGTCTTCAGGGCAAATATGCAATTAAGAGCTGAGTGGGGAAGACATTAAATATGTCTTTTATTTTTCTTCCTTTCACTTTTGTTCTTGTCTTCTTCTGTTATTGCCTTGTTTCCCTGAAAAGAAAAAACAAAAAACAGGTAGCTATTACAAATCACCATGAATCAACTTGTACTTCCTGACAATCACCTCCACTGATTAAACACCAAGGCTTTTTTATTGAAAACAAATGGAGCACGTGTGCCACAAAACAAAACAGTTTTATTATTTTCCATAAAGTCCATACAGCTGCTCCAGTGATGGCACACCTCACAGCCCGTCATCTCTCTAGTTCCAGACTACATCAGGCACCGCTCCCGTCTCTTTAAAAAATAAAAAAAAAGAAAGTCTCACGTCATTAAACACACTCTCTACACTTTCATGGATGCTGCACTGATTGTCCAATAAGATAATAGCACGCAATCTGTCATTCTCCAGCCCATTACCCTGCAAATATGCTGGAGATGGAAACTTTCAGTTGGCACTGATCTATCAGTTTAACACAAGGATCAGGGTGAGTAATCTGTCGCTGATGCTGATGCAGTGTAACTTAAGTCATGGCTGCTGGTATTGAGTTGGTGATGTCAATTATTGGATGGACTACAGGCGGTGAAACAACAAAGTGCTTTTAAGGTAATAAGAGCTTTGACTTTGAGTTTAATGTGAGTGTCTTAAGCATGTTGGTAGCTAAATGGCATTTGCTATATTTGTTCATTGTTCAAGCACGAGATAAAAAAAACCCCCCAAAAAACAGGTCTCTAAGTTATGCAACCCTTTTGTTTGAGTTCTACAGCATTATTACTATCTGAAGTAGTAAGTGGGAAAACAGCAGTGTCAAATAAAAATTCAGCATAATCAAATAATAATACAAATGTATACACATATTGTTATTCGTCAGTTTAAAAACAAAAAAAAACAAACTCAAAAACATGATCAGTGTGTTAATGTCTGTATACAGTATAACAGAGACTTAATTTTGTGTTTTTCTCAGTTTGACTTCTTATAAGTGCCCCTGATGATTGTCTGCCTTGTTTTCATACATAGCAGCTAGCTGTTTGGTTTCTATTTTAGTTGTAACTGTTGCTTTTTATCTGTTGTACCCTTTTTCTCTTTTTTTTTCTTCTCCTCTCTCTCCTTCACTCTTACCCCAACACACCCCTCCTCCTTTTTTTCCCCTCAGCAGCTCCAAAATGAAAATGTAACTTAGCACTAACCAAAATAAAGAACAATTCTCAAACATCAAGGGGAGCCTTAAATCCACAAAACTTTATTTCTATTATATCCACTAGGCTCCACTTGGCAAAGCAAATTTGTTCTGCACAACACAGCAGTTACACCATCTGCTTGCTATGATGCTGGACATGATGAGTAGAGTAATAACTAAACATGAATCATAAGCAAGCCATTTATAAATTTGCAGTGAGAGGAGTTGTCTCATAGAAAGATTATGAGTTCAGAATTCTTGGTCCTTTTTGTTAGTCTCCTTTAAGACTGCAAGCCACCACCATCCCCACTATCTCATTGCAGGCACTGCAGTTCAGCTTCAAGTATCTGCCTCTACACACCCCAGACAGCCTCTTCTGGTTCACCAATACACACAGGATGAAAAAAAAAAGGTGCACTGGCATCTCTTTTTCCTCAGAGAACCTAAAGTTGCTGGTTTTGGCCTCTTAGCCCCAGACTCACTCTACGGGTGCAAAGTGTTTTGACCCAGTCCGTCACAGTATGTAGGATAGCTGCTCTGCACAGGAAGGAAAGCAATGTTGCGGGTGATCAAGACAGGTGGTAGGATCACTGAGTGAAGTTTACCATCCATTAAACACATTTGCATTTGTCGCTGCAGGAACAGGACCTCTGGGAAAATGAAGGACCTCACCCTCCCGTCATTTAAAATGCTTGCTCCTCTGCTGTCTGGGGAAAGGCTGTGCCAGAACCTCTCAATGCAGATCTGGCTTTTTCCCTGGAGGCTGTTAGACTCATGAACAGTTTCACAACTCAAACAGTCTCCTGTCCTGCTTTCTATATACAATACTTTCATTCATTCATTCATTATCTGAAGCGCTTAGTGCAATTAAGGGTCGCGGGGGAGCTGGTGCCTATCCCAGCAGTCTCTTGGCGAGAGGCAGGGTACACCCTGGACAGGTCGCTAGTCCATCGCAGGGCGCAATACTTTCAGTTTTTATTTTTATCTAGTTTATCTTCTCTTTAAATCTTTTCTTTTTCTGCCTTCTGCAGGCCATGCGATACAAATTCCATGCTTTCATTTCTGACATGAGAATGCCAATAAAGCACCTTGAATCTCTGTGTGCCTGTGTGTGATTGCTCTGGGTGTTCTGGTTTCCTGCCTCAGCCCAAAGACATGTCTCAGGTTTTATGGTTTTTTATGGTGATTCTAATCAAGCAACATATTTTATCAACCCAACCAAGCGTGTCATAAATAAAAACAAAAAATCCAATAACAACCTGGCAAAAGACACAGTTTCTTGAGGAAACGAGTTGAAATAACAAACATAAGAAATGCCAGCGAGCTAGAAGTGACTGTATATGTCCCTATAAACAGACCTGGAGATAAATACATCCAGTTTCAGTGTTTTTCTGTAGATCCCTCAAGTCCTTTGCTGTTGCAAGTTGAAATGATGACTCACCAAACTCTCCACAAAACATTTTTAGCAGCATAAAAGTGTTTTAAATTGAAGATGTTGTCAATAACAGAAACAGGTAAGGGGCTATACTAAAAGCACATATTGTGATCCAGAGGTGCAGCTGTAGCCCGCTACCTTAAGGTAGATTTTCCCAACAAATCAGCCACAAGGTTCCCAGAGAGTACAAAGCCTTTTCCTTTCATTGGTTGTGAAAACTGTCAACACAAACCTTTTATGAGATAAGAAGTACGTTTTCTAATAAAAATCCATAAAGTTTGAGCTGTAAACCTTGTGGAAACACAGACTGCAATATGTTTACACGTTTTGAGAAGCATCTGATATTTGAAGATTCTCCCATGTACTGATAATTGTTGGCTATCTTTTAGTGCATATGTGCTGAAACCTGCATAGAGGCACATAAACTTGTATAGTGACGTGCTTTTATGTTTAGCTGGTGCACACACACTTTGGCTCAGCTTTCAGTCCTTACAATGTGTCTTTATATCACCTACATAGACTGATGTGATGGAGCGCACTAGCTAGCATCAACAATATCAGATAGAGACCAATGAGACTATCAAACAGCTTCTGAGCTGTGCTGTTTGAACCATTCTTTCTGTCACTGGGCATACAGTACGCTGTGAACTGCACACAGTGCAAAATTCTAGTTTAAAGAAGTTTCAGTTCAAAAACTTTACTTTTTGAGAATTTACAACTCTGCAGGCTGATCCCCTGGTAAGACCTGTAATTTAAGGACATCGTCTACACTAATGGCCCCATCTTGTCATAGATAAATGAACTGAAGTGCATCATATTGTACAGATAACACATGCATTGTATTATCTTGAGAAGACTATTTATGTACAGCAAGGTACTATAATCCCTCACACTCTCCAGGACACATTTCCTGCTGATGCAGATAAATTATGCTCAGGATGGAACCAGCTATTATGCATCATCAACATCCTTCCATAGCCTCAATCCACCATGTCAGAAACACCAAGACAGATAATAAACATTCTTTTCACCTACACCATAACAATAGTTCATTCAGCAGACAATAGCTCATTTAATAGTGTCTCAGTGTATAATCTAAAACAAAACTGCAATATTTAAGGAATTTGTCACCAGGGTTGCAAATGCATCCCCTCTGTCCTCTCACTGAGAGGATTTTGCTCTAGGCAAAGTGCTCAGAAACAAAACAGTAAATTGCTTATGCACACATGATGTTAAGTGTTCTCTGCACTTGGACCCTCAGTGGGTGACCCATTGTATAGTAAAGGTAAGATTATTGGTCGTAGAGAGATGCTCCACTCTGTTCCTGTGCATGAATGTAAAGTTAAGATAAAAGAAAAGCAAAGCGCAGCCTGACCAAACTGGCTACAGAGTGGCAGGACCCTCGCTCTCCTCTCTGCAGCTGTAGAGCCCAAAAATGAGCTTCTATAGTAAAGACAAACTGCATTATTGTGTGAACTGTTTCATCGAAAGCAAAGAGAGTGGATATAGCTTAAAGGTGGAGTATGTAAGATTTTCAATATTTAGAAAAAAAATAAATAAATAAACTAATAAAATAACTACAATCATAATTAGATAGTTTTTTGAACATGTAGGTTCCAGTCTGTCCATATTTGATGCGTTATTAAATTACAAGTTTAATTAATGACAAATGACAAAAAGCACTTTTTTTACTGGTAGGCAAACATTCAAGAAGGGTCTTTGTCATTAATTAAACTTGTAATTTAATAACACATCAAATATGGACAGAGTGGAACCTACATTTTTTAAAAAATTATCTAATTATGATTGTAGTTATTTTTTTAGTTTCCGTATTTTCACGACCATGAGGCGCACCGTACTAAAAGGTGCAGTCTCAGTTATGTGCGCCCTTTCTGTATTTAACACATACATAAGGCGCACCCTACCATAGGGTGCGGGTTTTATATACCGGTACAATCCACGCCCACACTTCCCCCGATAACATTCTCAATGCACACAAGCACACATAACCCTAACCCTTTTTAAAAACAGAGCGGGAGCAAAACTGAGTTTGGTTGTGCTTTATTTAAGTATTGATTACAAAGTACTAACATTTTTTAATCATCATTCAATCATCAATAGGTGCGGGCATGGTAAAACACGGATAAAACAAGCACACAAGTGTGCGTATTTAAAAATAGACCGGGACCAAAACTGAGTTTGGTATTCACATTTTTTTTTACCGGTAATCGTCATCAGTCAAACCCATCAAAGTCCTCATCCTCTGTTTCTTAATTGAACAGCTGCGCTAAATCTCCAGCAAACATGCGAGGTTCACTTTCTTCACTGTCAGAGTCACTTTCCGTGCTGTGCGGCTCCTCTGAAATGATGCCGGATTTTGCGAAAGCGCGGACAACAGTGCCAGCAGACACGTTAGCCCAAGCATCTACAATCCATTCGCAAATTGTGGCGTAACTCGCCCGGCGCTGCCTTCCACTCTTAGTGAAACTGTGGTCTCCATCGGTCATCCATCACTCCCACGCCGCTCCCAGCCTTACTTCAGCCGGTTCACACCGATGTCCAGAGGTTAGAGTTCCTTCGTCAGGCCTCCCGGAATGACAGCAAGCTCAGAGTTAATTTGTTTCACTTGTTTTTTCACATCGGCTGTGAGATGGGCACGCATAGAGTCACAGATCAACAGCGATGGTGATGCGTGAAAAAAAAACCACCTGGTCTCTTTACATACACCTCCCTCAGCCATTCTTTCATCATTTCCTCATCCATCCAGCCCTTTACATTTGCCTTAATGATGACTCCTGCTGGAAACTTCTCTTTAGGCAAAGTCTTTCTCTTGAAAATCACCATAGGCGGCAGTTTCTGTCCATTAGCATGGCAGCCAAGCACAATGGTAAAAGAAGACTTTTCATGCCCCATTTTGCGTATCGCTACTGCCCTTCTTCTCCATACTGTGACCAACCGGGATGTCGAAGGTGAGCGGCACCTCGTCCATGTTAGTGATGTGGTTGGGCTGGATGTGTTTGTCGGCGATGTGTTTGCGCAAGCAAGAGCGGAAAATGTCCAGCTTTTCATTATAATCCACTGGAAGTTGCAGCGCTACCGTAGTAGTAGTCCTCTGCTAGCGTTACTGCTTTTCGTCGAATGGTGACCGTCGAAATGCTTCTCCCACTTGTTCTTTGCTCGATGATCCACTGCTCCAGTCTTTCCTCCAACTTGGGCCACCTTGCCTTATGTCCACGGAAACTCAGCTGCGTCTTCTTTACCTGTCGGAGCTCGTTTTCCATCTTCCTCCACTTGCAAACCATCAATTCATTAATCTTAAATTCTCTCTCGGCTGCTCAATTTTCATGTTGCTTGGCGTAGTTGATGGCCTTTAGCTTAAACTGTGCTTCATAAGCGTGTCTTTTTTGTCATTTTCAGGGTTGTTAGAAAAGGTGTTCTGCATAACGCACATACCTGTTCTTTTATATGCGATCAACGCCCACACTTCACCCTTTAACGTTCTCATGGTGTTCACTACTACGTCCGATTACAACAACAACACGCACACAAAGGGCGCACTGCACTATAGGGCGCACCGCACATTTTGAAGAAAATCTAAGACTTTTATGTGCGCCTTATGGTCGCGAAAATACGGTAATTTATTTTGAAAATATTGAAAATCTTACATTCTCCACCTTTAAGTGAGAAGCATACAAAATATTTAAACAAATTCTTGATGCCAGCTGTTTTCTAACAAAACTATCACAATAAACAAGATCTCTGGAAACTATGTGAAAATGTGGTAAAACAATAAGCAAGAATATAAAAATCAAATGCCTCTTGCAGTATTACGTGTACATGTTAGCCAGTCATTTCAACGTCTGAGAATCAATTACATTTTTAAGGACTAAAAGAAGAAAGTAGAGAAAAGTGGGCTCAAGATGGATAGATTTCAAACAAACAAACAAAAAAGTAAAGACAGAAACTTTGAGCAACTTGGCTGTTGATCCCTTTAATTAAAGAAAAAAGAAAACAACCACTCTAATCTTCTTAAGCAACACCTAAGAGGACCCTTCCTCTCTCTCTTTTTTTCCCTTAAAGCCCTTCAGAGCTGGCCAACTTTCCCCAAGGGCACTCTGCATTATCCTCAAAACTCTTTAGCCAACCAATTAAAAGATGGTAGGAAGCAAAATGTGATTACGATGTGCTCTCAGCGTAACAAAACCTACAACGACAATGTCATCAGAGGTGGGATTCACAATCCAATCAATATCTGAAGAGATAAAATGTAGGCTACATTTTGGGATGCTACGTCTCAGGACACATGCCCATACTATAAAAGAAGAAGATGTGTCAAAGTGTTTTGACAGCCTGACACCTTTCAAGAGAAGCGGGCTGGGTGGTCTCTTATCTCAAGTCTCTGTAATAAGCTAAGTTACTCAGCTGGCTTCTGCCTGGAGCTCCTATAAGACAAGCACTCCATTCCACTAATCTGATACCAAATGACACTGTCACCTTCATGACTTCAAAGGGCACCTTGGTTATTTCTTAGTTGAAGATTCATCTTTTTTACCTTGTAAATGCAAGCTATTCAGACACAGTTCAGCAGGAGTCTGAACTGCATGCAGGGAAATGAGAGGAGTGGTACTCGTAATAACAGGCGAGCTAATTAGCCATATAATACGCTTTTCAAAGAAATCCAAACAGTCATTGACTAAATGACAGTGTTGGGTCAAACACTGGTTCTCCGTGGTTTTCCATTATTTCCTCAGGTACAGCACCTTAATGTTTTCCACAGTATCTCAACCAAAAGAGACGCACAGGATAAAAACTTCCTTTCTTGTGTGCAGCTGCTTCATATTATCTAAAACAAAAAAGAGCTGTGGAAACAGTGAACCCACATCAAGTAAAAAACAAAGTTATTCAATGGCAGGCAACACATACAGCTGTTACTATAAGTGCAGTAAAACCGCTTCAAATAAAAAAAACCAATTAAAAAAATCTTTATAAGTGCACCGCTTCATTGAGCTTTAAAGGTGCAGAAAAGTGGTATGTGTTCACATCCACTGTAAGTTTATTCTATCCACAGCTTGCTTGATAATGCTGTGTGAAATGTCATGGCAAAATGACCTGTTTTTGCAAGACACACTGCCCAGTTTTGACAAATTATTAACGAGTCTTGCTCCCTCTGTCACACAAGCACATCTGCAGCTGTGACGATAGTCATCAAATAAACAAGCATCTTCTGAAAAGCAGAGTGCCACCGCATCCAAAGACAGACTGAGTCATGGAAATCTGATGGAACAGCCAAAAGAGAGGCCGTTGCTTCAGTGTACTCATCAATTCCCCAAAAGTTACAGACGTTACAGACGGAGTGCCAACTTTCAAAATGCCCAATGTGTCTCAAATCATAGAGTCTGCATTTCTGAGCAGGGACTGCTCACTATTATCCACCCAAATTGCTTAGATTCAAAGTTTTTTCAGGGTAAAATTTCAACTTTTTTATTTTGTTTTTGTTTGAAGGTGCTTAGAAATGACAAAATATGACACGTAACAACACTAAAAAGCTGAATTTAATGGAACTTACTTACTCCTTGCCTGACAAATGGGTTGTATTCAACAGAGCTAAATGCAAGTGGCAATGCGCTTTACTTCCTAATTTCAAATAGCACGTCTGCATATTTCCCAGCTAAACCATACCATATTAGGAAATCAGACAATAATTAGCCTATTTAATGAAGCACACAATATCAAAACAACTAATGCAAATTGTCTGTAGGCCGCTGGTGTTTAACCTAATAATGTATGAACAACAAAACAGTTTGGCATCCAACGAAAAACCATACAAAAACTTGGCACTAAAGTCCAAGTACACATGTGTTGGCACCAAACAGCAGCTTGAAATCCAACTCTCCCTCTGGGTGGCTTTGACAGGGTCTCAGTGTAATGAGGAAGGAGCTGCTGAGTGAAAGCACCAGCATCTAGGAGGAAGGAAACATGGATGTGTGAAAGGAAATGAAAGACAGTGAGTGAAAAGGAGCAGAAAAGATCAACATAGGGAAAAAAACGAGACATGAAGAAAACATCACAACAACTTGTTAGCAGATGTGTACGAAGACATGCAGGAACAGAGGAAGTGGGAGTAATGGAAGTGTCAGCACAAGAGGCACCAAGAAAAGCAGGCCTGTCACACTGTCGCTTGTAAACTCTGCTGCTCAACAGCCAGCATCCATGGACTTTTTCGACCTTCTGATTAGGCTTCAGAGCTAAGACAAACAAGAGGCGGACGATTCTCTTCATTATGAACACCGCAGCTGAAAGACAGACACATTCTGTACAAATGAACACATCTCGTTCTCTTGAAAGATCCAATTAAAGGGCAACAGAAGCCCAACAAGATTCTTATTCCTGAAGATGTTTCATTGAGCAGGCTGGTTAATATTATGCTCCTCTGTAAAACACACATCCAGACACATGTTGGCACTGTCAGCTTTGTTATTAAACTACAATGCATCGTTTTCATGGACTACAATAAAGATGTTGCTATGGAGATTTTTTTTTTTTTTTGGGTCGAAAACATAATGATGTTGTTTTGATTCCTCTTTCCTCTTTTCTTTCCTGCTACAGAAGAATGAAAGGAAATGCTGTCACTGGGAAACACATGGTCATATGTAGAGAGCCAGCGAGCACATTCAGCTCATTGTTTTTCAAGGATAAAAAGAGGTATTTTAATTCATGCATACTTGAACAGGCTTGAAATTAATCAGTCAATTATGACAGGAGAGTGTGCACTTTAAGCAACAGCAAGATTAGCATGCGTTGCCAGTTGGGGAAATACTACATTAAAAATGCATATGATTAAGTTTGTTTATTTATGTAAAAAATAATTGCAGTCCACTTTTACAAAAGGAGTGAGTTTCTAATGCCTTTGCATATACTGTAAGCCTGACAATGTGTCATATGTAGCAAAAGTCCAGACTAATAAGATGATCGTGTATTGAAGGAAGTGGCAGCGTTTATTTGTGGCCATATGGGGACAAATGGTAAATATAAGTTACACAGTTACACCTTAGGAACTCTCCAGCTTGAGATCCGCATGCTGATTTGTCTGATAAGGTGCACGTCTCCATTTGCTCAAGGTATAAGGACTGCAGTCCCTGGTGTTGTCAGATGCCGGTGTCCAGGGAAGAGGATGTCATAAGTGCTGTGCAAGTATGTGTGAGCCTGGCAAGAGCTCAGCAGCCAGTCCCAACTACCCTGCTTTCTTGCAGTTTAACAGTCAACCACTGCCTCGGCTGACATGAAGATAAAATCATCCACTAAATCCAGGCCGTTCCACTTCCTATTGTCACACTAGAAGATCTATCAATTTACCATCTCATCTTAAGTGGAGTATAACATTAGTTGAGCTGGTTCAAACTGGTTGGCAGGCTAACTTCTCCAAATAACTCTGTAACAAAATGTCTAAGCATTTACAAAAGAGCCAAGCTGCTTTCCATCCTGTTTATGTTTTAGTTTATCTATCGATGTTACAACAACTTTTAGATAAGCAATCCTGCATGTAACACTCTTTATGTGCTTTCTATAAGATAAAATAACCAATAAGAATAATGCGATTTCTTCGAGGCACAAATAAGCAATAAAACAAGGTGGTGATTTCTCAGCTTGTTCAGTGTAAATATCTAAACTAAGTCATTTTAATCTGCAATAAAGCATTTACTTAGTATGCAATATTTTTAAATGAGAAAATGGCTTTTATACCAGTTCTGAACTATTTTAAATAATATTCAGCCTCAGAAACAAGACATGATGATGTAAACTGTATAATACTTCACTAAGGGGGCCCAGCTGTGGATCACTGGCACTTCTCTCTTTTTATTTTCCCCCTCTCTTCGTCTCAAACACACATACACATAAGCTTCTTGGTCCTCCAGACAGTGTTATTGAAGTCTTTAATCAAGACTAATGCGGAATGTCCCATACGGCCACCATTAATCATTTGAACCTGGCCAACTGTGCCATTGATCAATGCTGTGCTTCAAAGCTGCAGCTGCTGGCACAAGTCTGCAAGTTTGTCCAGCTCTGTTTGCACTGTACAATACGTCAAGACTGAAATATTAAGTATGACATTGCCTATTTCCAATGCTCTTATGAAAATGAGCAGAAATGTGAGGAGCCAGTTTTGAAAGAACTTGCACAAGAAAAAAAGGGTCAATATATGGTTGCATTAAGAAAAGGTTGATCTATGTCACTTCCTGCTGTGCTGCTCAGGCACAGGGCTGACAAAGGTCAGGTTTCATGATTTCATTCTCAGCTGGACTCCAAACACATACATAATATTTAATTGGTGATTATTAAACTGACAGTTGTAGCGAGTGTGAGCGTGCAGGGCTGTTTGTGACAACCTTCCTTCGCGCCCTATTAAAACTGAGACCCTCAACGTGACTGTGAATAGACTGCAGTGGGTAAAGCAACATTAAACCTGAGCTGTGCAGGGCTTTTCTTTTGAAGGCTGTGATTGTGGCCACTGTGCTGATAATGTCATACAACAGATACACAGTTCTTGAAATTCACAGGTATTTTATTTCACATAAACTACATTTACTGCAGCTTGCAGGATCAGAAATGGCCTTTACACCTCAAGTTCAACTAAAGTTCAGCTGAATGTGCATTAAAATTGGTCAAGTTTTCTAACAACAAATCCAAAGGAGTTCTAAACAACAGTTTAATAATTGTTTCTGGTCGTGTTTTTATACTGGTAAGGACTGAGGTCCTTTCACAAAGGCTGCAGCGGCGTCAACTGAACAAACTGCATGAGAAGAGCAGAAGCATGTATGATAAATAAAGGTACATTTGTTTGAAAAGCTACATATATACATATATAAGCTACATATATATATATATATATGTGTATATATATATATATATATATATATATATATATATATATATATATATATATATATATACATATATATATATATATACATATATATATATATATATATATATATATATATATATATATATATATATATATATATATATATATGTATATGTATATATATATATAGTCATGTGGTAAACTATATATATAGTTTACCACATGACCTTATTATGACTTACCAGATGCATCTTCACTTTAACAGATAGACATCTGGAGGTCAGAGACCTCCTGTACAGTGCTGGTTGTACTAACAAAACGATATCAGAGGACACATCTGGCTTAATAGTGAACAGGCCGGATGGGAATGGCAGAACGCTACCGAGTGGATGAAGGCTCGTGAGTTACGACTCACAGCTGATGTTGTGGTCACTGCGGGTCACATGGAGAGCAAAGGATGGACGGTTTAGTCTAAACAATGTGAAATGAGCCGGTGAGTATTGGCAGACTTTGTTCAGTCACACGTAAATTAGATTGAGAAAGGTCAGAGGTGCATCATAAATAGTTTCTTCTGCATGAATATTAAGCCATTTTGTTAAAAAGTACATCTGAAGCATCAGTTTCAGACCAAGTCCATCAAAATTCACTGTCAATATCGGCATCCCCAGACGCAAGGAAAATATTATGTTTCCACTTCCTCTGAATAAGAAACAGTGGCAGAGACATGACCTGAACTAGAAAAGCACAAACCTCCGCCGAGGGCCACAGTTCTCCCCATATTGTAATTATTTGTTTTCTTAATTATAAAGACGCCCTATTTTTTCATATTCTGGATCATTAAATCCAGAATGATTCCTTTACCCTGATCAGTCTTTCATATATTTTACAACCCGTCACAAACTTGTCCTGTATTTTTTTCCTCAGTGCTTCGACCATTTTTATCTGAGTTACATGCACAAATGTTGAAAATGGCTCAATGTCACAATGTTAAAGAATCCTTTAAAAAAAACTCCTGGGTCCAAACGGTGATCCGGATCACCACCAAAATGAAAACAGTTCTTTCTTTTCACATTTCCGACAACTCCTAAAATACTTCATAAAAATCCATCCATTACTTTTTGAGTTATCTTAAACACAAACAGACAAACAAACAGATAAACGCCAGTAAAAACATAACCTCCTTGGCGGAGGTAATTAGTGATGGTGTACTTTCCATGAACATTTAAGATGTTTTTTTCAGCCTTTGTTGTAGCTATACAGCACAGTTTATTCATAAGTATGTACATGATAGTGCATGTTTGCAAACTCCATGTGATCCCTAGCCCTTGCCTTAGAGTTCACGGTGCTATTTTCTAAAGCATGGAAAGGAGAGATAGTAATGAGAGGCGAGGGAAAGTAAAGTCCTCAGAGCTCTCTTCAGCCTTATTCTTTATCAGCTTTCATCTCTCGTCTCTTCAGAGAGAATGAACCATAAAAGAGTCCAATCACTGGGGGACATATTATTTCTCCCTCCTTGAATACACTATATCATAGCCCAGACCCATACAACTCCTCCTCCACTTGCATATACGGCTCACACCATTCACAACCAGGAGTGTAGGCCTATTTTTTTGGCTCTGTGTGTGATTAACATAACAAATATCAAATTTCCTGTCTCAGTGCTCATGGCACGTCTGGAGAGAGAGTCATAATGGAACAGGAAAAGCTTACTCATTTTTCTCCAGCAGCAGGATCAGCTGTTCACCTTCCACAAATACCACCAGCTGGAGCGATGCAGGATAAATCTGTAACACAGAAAGATATCAGGAATGATGAGGTGGTGCCCTGATCTCATCCCCTCATCCTGCCAGTGAGACAGCTTTTTCTCTAAAGTGACACCTTTCAAACTGAGGCTGTGCACTAGGAAGGATGTAGTAAAGTACAATAGTGCAAGAGGAACAGGAAGAAGACTTCCACATCCTATACTTCTATGTGTATGACATGAAAGATAGCACATTGTACCAAACTGCTGTTTTTATAAACTTACTGTTAAAAGTCAGAATCCTTTTCCAAAATCCCATTTATTTCCACTAATTGTTTCAATAATGTAGTAAGTGGAGCAACTGTATTTACACCATTACACACATGCATCCATACATCTTGTAACTGTCTTCTTTAAACCATTTTTTTGTGCTTGTAAGTGTATAAATAGGTGTCATTCCCACCTAAATTCTGCCTTTTAATTCCGTATCTATTAACTTAAAATTCTGCTGGATTCACTGTTCCTCAAAAGTGGGAAACTGAACCGCTTTAATTTGCTTGTTCACTGTTAACATGTTTCCTTGTTAGTCATAAAAACACTTTTTATAGGAAGCAAATGCTTTACCAGTGATTTGTTCAATGTTTTATAACCTATTAAGAAAACCTGACTTTTAACTGATGTTTCTTGATGGAAATGGACATTCATATTTACGATTTGAGACGTAATGTACAAACATTGGTGAAATGTACAAGTCAGAGTTCTTAATATTAGCTATTGAAACCTGCACAAGAAAAGGCAGAGGACTGGAGTGACTGGGAAGTGCAGAGCTGATATATGATGGAAGAGTTTTAACCCTTTAAAACCCAACCTTAGGACAGAAAAGTCCAATTTTTTTGACATGAAGTCTTTATTTGGCACGTTATATGATGTACAACAGGATTTTGAGTAAAGTCTCTACCATGAAGTGACACAAAATGTCTCAGAAACTCTTTGTATCAAATAGGATATGACTTTATAGGAATATTTTAAGTTCTCATTGATGCTAATAACTACTCAGCAGCTATGGCCGTTTTTACAGCTTAGGCCTTTATCAACAAATAACTTGCGACAAGCTGTTTTTTAAAGATCAAACATTGGGGAAAGAAAGTACTAGAGAAGAAACTTTGTTCTATCAGCTTTGCATGTGATCTGAGCTTTTCTCAAACTACAATAACGTGCTCCAAAGTTTACTGTGTACTATATACCTCAACAGAAGCAGACCCTGGAGAGGAGAGGGGAAAAGTGGATCTGTGGTTCACTCCATGTCCCTAAAACAATCTGCTTAGTCAGAGCTAAGTAAACAGAAGATACTTAAGTTGTGATTCTGTGTAATTTTAATTAAAAACATGTGACAGCCATCTCACTAAGACTTCGGAAAATCAGGTCGGTGTGTGAACTAAAAGGGCAAAATCTGTTTTCATTACTTGATCTTAGAAACTTGGCTGGAAATTATATGTACATATGAAAAACAATAACATATTATGTTACAAATGTATTTTTTAAAATGTGTTAGCTAATATTGCCATGTCAAAGCTATTCATACCTTACCTCTGTAATCTATAGCAAAATAAGATCACTGAGCCTCATTTACTGATATATTTCATTCATTTTAAACCATTTGCAATTTCCCTGTGGGGTTAATAAAGCATTTACAAAAACGTATCAGATTGATGATTTTACAAAATGTTTGTGTCTTTCCTCTTACATGTGAACACAAGTCTCTCCATAAGTTGAAAAGACATGCCTGCTGGCCCTACTTCATGTAGGTAAACAGTAGAACATGCCCATAAAAGGTCATGTGCAGACAGAGATAAAGAAAATGCCAAAGAATGAATGAAAATACATGTTCACTGAAAGCTCATGTCCTCAGGGTTTGATAGACTGGAAAAGTGCTCATTTAAAATGTACTATTTCAAAATGATACACTTTGTAATAGGATATCACACGGTGAGATTCAAGTAATATAAAAGCAGTTTTATGTTTAAATAGAAAATTAATTACTCTGAACTTGGACAGTGAGCCTGAAATATGGTCCCATGAGTGTATAAAAATCTAAAACCTCAGTTTTAAGGCTAAAAACACTAAACAATAAATTTTCATATCTCATTACATAATATGTAAGCATGTAAATAAAAGCAATGTTTTGTCTGGATCTGAATTATAATTTTACTGAAAGGAGCCCTTTGAGATGTGTCCTTTCTTTAAAGGTCAATTTGGTCCATGTTTTCTTGATTTTTTTCCCACTAGCATCAAAGTTTGCTCTCCTCACAAGGCTGCTATGATGAACTGAAACTGTTGTAGCATCAACAGCTCAACATAAACACCTCAACGTACACAGCTCAAAGCTGGCAAGTGGATTCATCTATTCAGTACAGACACAACAAAGCTCGTTTGCACAAACATATAAACAAGAAAACAACTCGTGGATAAATTTAGTTATTAAATGATATGAAAAAAAAAGTTGGTTTAAGTAATAAACTGTCCATCATCAGAGCACCAACGTCAAGCTTCAACATTGTAAAAGGGGATGTGATGCTTTGTGTCATGGTTTGGACCTTTTGTGTCTTAGTTCCAGATTTCTGTTTGATTTTGTATTTTGTCTTGTTTCCTGTTTTGCCTGCCGTTTATTCATTAGACCAGGTCTCAATAAGTTCATCCATTTCACCTGTGTCTTGTTCCGTTTCCCAGTATTTATAGTCCTTTGTTTCTGCCCCCACTTGCTGGTTCATTTCGTTAGCTTCATGTTTTTGCTTCATGTGTTAGTTTGTCTTGTTTATTTTTTTTTGGGATTAAAAACATCTTGATTCTGCATCCCTTGCTTCTGTCTCTGCATTGTGGGTCCACACTACCACCTCTCTGTGACACTTTGCTGTCTGTCCTGTATTTTAGAAAACAATAAGAAAAAAATAAGTAAAGTAATAAGTAACAATAAGTAAAAAAAAAAAAAAAAAAAAAAAAAAAAAAGAAAACAATAAGTACAATATGGATCTCATGGCAAGTTGAATTTGGGCAGCACAGGATGTTCCAGCAACAATGTTCTGAAACATAAACTAAGGTGGTTAAAATTTATTTAGCAAAGAAAAAAACCAACATTTAGAAGTTCAGAACTAAATGTCATCAATTATCTTGTAAAAACCAAAGACCACAGTTCTGACATGGAAATCTTCCAAGCTCAATAAACTGTGGAGGCTGTCGCAGAAGAGGTCCAAAATCCCAACAGAGACATGGAAAAAGCTTGCAACCAGCGGTAACAACTTTATAATAGCTGCGATTACAGACACTGCAATAATAATAAAATTCTTTAAATTCATGATGAAAATCTATATCAGCATCTATCTTAACGTCTACCTTTTTTGCTTTAAAGCATATAGATAAATAAACTTGAGGGGAACTTAATTATAATTCAGCAAAATATAATCTAATTGATAATGTTTGTAGTTCACATCCTTTGCAACAGCATACAGCTCTATTAAGCAATAGAAACTCGCTAGTTCACATTGCCAACTTAACATTGTGACTTTTATCATGGAGATGCTATGGGAAAGGCTATATACTTAGAACCACCATTAGAAAATTACTTAAATATAATTAGCATAGTTTTATAATTAATTGTTTTTTCGATTATTGAAAAGGAGCAATGGAATAAAAGAAATCTAAGACGTAACAGTGTGACCTGACAGCTTCTGTTAGGTCACACTGTGAGCCGAGGCGCCTGTCAATCCTCTGCAATTTCAGACAAAGTAGCTGCTCCACGAGTATTTCTTACAATGTGAAATGTGAAATGTGAAACCAGACAGTTACCACAGCAACAACAGTGCATAACTACCTGAGAGAGCAGCTTTAAAATGACAGTTTTCTGTTAAGGTTGACTGACCAATAGAAAAAGCTGATCGGACCATCATGTCAGACTTAAAAGCCTCTTTATGCGCAAAAATTCTATTTCAGAGAAGAACAACTATGATAACACCAGGATGTAACTGATTTATGGCTCCAAGCACCCAGGAAGCAATAGTGATGCTGCAGATTTCACTCACAGTCAAATAGGATTTCATCTCTTCTCTTCTATCACATCTAAAAACAGCAACTCTTATTAAATTGGACATAAAATGTCTGTGATTTTTTAGAAAGTATTCTTATCAGAATAAGGCTGTGTCTGTGCAGAAGGACATAAGTGATGCATACAGATGCTTGAGATTCAAGGTCTCAACCATAGACTATATATATAAGATGAACAGAGCCTCCATGATGCCACCCGTAAGTTTCTGAAGAGCTGAACTGAAGCTCATTGGGTGGGCCCAGATATTGGGTACCTGTCAATCAAAATGACACACCCCTAATTATGATGAATTTAGAGATTAAATTTCTTCTAAACTAAGGAGTTAGAAAAAAAAAAATCACTCCCCCCAGCATTGTCATGAAGGCAAACCTGACCTATTAAACCTAACATGTTATCTTGTAACAGGCTGTAAATATGTATATTTCTGCATTGAAGTTGGCCTTTTTATCATTGTCTATGGAAGTCTATGGAGTCTATGGAAACTTCCTTTTGGAGCCCCTAGTGGATGTGGGGCAAACTGCAATCTTTTGCACTCCCACGTAGGCTTCACTTTTAACCGCCGGTCTCAACACAACAATGAAAAACAAGATTTTTGTGCATCCCAGCCGACAGGGAGACATAAACTGTTGTGTGTGTGTGTGTGTGTGTGTGTGGGTGTGAAAGGTGGAATTAATTCATATTTATTAATTATTACTAAACATCTTAGGTGTATCTTGTCATGCTCTTTCCCAATAACCTTTTGGGTCAGCACTGACCAGTGTTTTCAGTCTTTTGTCAGCAATTTTCAAAGGCACTGAGTCTGTTTTTGTGTGCAAGCATGGCAACAAGTGTGTATTAGTGTGTGTGTCAGGATACTAGTCTATCCCGTGTCACCCATCCAGCAAAGACACCAAGCAAGGATTCTGCAGTGCTTTATGACTCCTTGATAACCTCTTGGCACAAGAATCGGGTTTAAAAGTATAAATCTGTTATCTGGAGGTTTACTGCAATCTCCAACAGAACAATCACCAGCTGCCCTTGTGGTCAGATTCATTTAGGAAGGCCAATTTCAAGATAGTCTGTTGTAAAAGTCATGTATCCCCTTAACAAAAAAATGCCTTATGTCAGCAGTAGCCGACGGGAAAGGATGTTTAATGTAGTGGAAAATGGGTGAATAATTAAATCCATAAAGCTCAAAGTTTCATTTCCCACTTGCCTACATGACATGTTTGTGATGTTCATGTAATTAACATCATTGGCCTTCCACTGACTGACTGGGAGAGAGGAGCATAAGGCTGGAAACAAACAGCTCAGTCATATGGTGACTTCCCTGCACCAGGAAAAACGTTTGATTGCTCGGGGACTTCTCAACACCTACGAATTTGCCTCCTCTGGAAAACTTTCTTTCAGTCGTAGCGGGGGATGCCAGATTGAAACTTTTTTTTTTTTCCCCTTCTTTTCTTCAAGCTGCAGCAAGCAGGACTTTTTTTTTTTTCTTTACTGCCAGACAGAACAAATGCAGAGAATTCTAGGAGCAACGACTTGACTCTGTGTATGCATCTTCTGATCTAGGCAACATTGCAATCCGATAAATGAATTACATCAACTGAAAAAATATTCAAAAGTGGCTTTAAGCTCTCAAATCGTCCTCCAAGTCTTTGTTTCAGGAATAATTTCAGCATGTTTTGCCTACGGGCCAAGCTCATGTTCGACAAACAAAACAGGACAAAGGAGAGGGTGTGAGGGAGGAGAAAAACGACAACATAACAAAGAGGATAAACAGAGCAAAATAGAAGGGACTCTCCAAAGGAACTAAGGAGGCGGGGGAAGCAGGCAACAGAGGATGGATTCACACACTGTGGTGGTGTCAAACAAAAAACCAGCGATATGTACTTGGCTGAGCTCTTGGAAGTCCACTGACATGAGCCACTGATTTCATTACCAATGAACAAGCGCTGCTAAGTGGTCTCGTGAGTATTTACCCCAGACATGAGCTGGCTGAGAGGTCTGTGCTCTTTGCCCTTCAGCATCAGAGGTACGGTGGTCTCATAGCGTTGTGGTTTGGTTCCATCCCCACGCAGGTCAATCTTGTCCGGACTGATTCCTGTGAAAAGATCATCAAATTAACATGAATGATGAAACGTAGCATCGCATGGCAAACAGCACACAGGCAAAGCTTGGGTCGACCATATGGGCCGAAGCCTGCTGTTATGTCGTCAATAATTAAAAGACACAATGACTGCAACAAAGCCAGGGAAGCATCAGAAACATGGCATGGCACTATTAAAAATTATTTGTGGATAGTGCTGCTGGGAAAGAGTAAAAGCACAGCCTTGTTCCTGTGAGTAGATGTGCTTTGCCCCAAAGGACCTCTGCCACAGGCGAAGCATCAATAATGGATGCTCTCACACAGTTCATGAGAAACTCAATCTCAGAAAATGTCTCCAGATGGATAAAATGATATAAAAAAAAATAGCAAGATGAAATTGTCCTTCTCACTTCTTATTTTTCTTTGTATTTTTTTTTCTTGCCCTTCATATAGTAGGTCAGCAAAGGGCTTTGCCGTGGGTTCCATTCCACTTTCTTCCTTTCTCTCCACTTTTACACAAACCTTATTTGTCTTCTGAACTTTTACTCTTGAGTCAATTTAGCAAACTTAAAAGCCAGTTTTAGTACTTAGTGCTCAAAGGAGAGCTCATTTGGGAAGCAAGCAGTATGGCATGCATACTCTCAAGACAGTATAAAGATAGGAAGAGGCATAGTAAACCGAATCAGGGCTTGGAGCAGAATGTGGGAATCACAGTCAGAATTGGCTCCCCTCTCTCTTTGGGTTCTCACAACTTTCACCTCCCACAGACAACTGAGGCTGGCCTTGAGGCTCCCGCTGCCTTACTGAGCATGTCTGTATTACAGCTGGCCGAGCAGGTTTCCTGTGAAGCCCAATAAATGTTACAAACCCATAGACAAGCCGCGGAGAAAGAATAGAGATCGGAGAGTAGCGCGCGAGTGGGTTGCTTTTTAAGAGTTTACACTCCCAATATGACCAAAGCGTGACTGAAATGGAGTGCTTCATCTCTATTTGCCCTACTTTTTGTTTTTTTTGTTTTTTTTTGCAAATCCCAGGAGAAGAAGGATCTGCGTGTCTACATATGCATGTGTGATGTCATAGATGGTAAAAGAAAAGTTCAGTAGTGCACTGTGGAGTAAGTACAACACATTTTCTTTACTGCCTCTCCCGTCTCGATGTGACTAACCCGTTCAGGCATACGGCTTTGTTTTAAAAGCCTTCGAAAACTACAAACTACACACAGTTTCTTTTTATTTCTCAGCCTCTGAAAGAACCAAATGAGAGTCATCTGAAAGGCTAAACCTCCATGTTTATCTCTGTCTCTTTTAACTAGGATGAGATGCTCGCATCAGACTTGACAAGTAGATGTACACATAAGCAGAATGGGTTGAAGCAGTTTGTCTCTTGAAAGTCAGATGCTTCTGGGGTTTGATGACTAAGTTAAGTGCCGTTGCCTGTACCATCCCAACGGCATTTCGCACTACATCAAAACAGTCTGACGACTGGCTTTTGCACAGACTCCATTAATCCACACTGCATAATAGGCTAACAAGGACATAAAAGGGACCTCCTACATTTTAATGAGGTATCTCGACATGTGTCGATGGTAGTTTGTTAGTTTAAGCAGTGCACGAAGACCACGTTAGACAGACGGAGCAGCGTGACCGAGACCACAGGCCGTGGTTAGAACTCTGTAAAAGAAGGGGCTATAAAATGACAGTGGAGCAGATGTCCACTGGCATCCCCACTCAATCCATTTACATTTCTAAGATGTTAAATGACTTTATGTTCATTAAACAATAACAGCTGCGACATAAACAAACTAGTTTGTGGAAGGATGAAAGGCTTGCTGGTTGTTCTAAAAAAGCCTGCCGCCACCGAGAGCTGTATAAAGTCACGAAACATTGAATCAGGAGTAACATTGCTGCTCTTGATGACAACATTAAAATTGTTGCACTTGTTTCCACAACAAAACATATGAGAATTGAGTAAACTCTTTAAAACAGCTAAATAAAGTGGTGAGACGGTACAAAGCTAAAGTCTAATCCAGTGGTCTCTGTCCCCGGCACACCTGGCCAATCGCTGAGTAAGGCAACAGTGTTTGCTAAAGGTTGGACACCATCTTGATAATTTAGGAGTTGCAATGCTGTTTAATGTTCTGGCAAACACTCTGTGTGAAGCATACTGGCCCCTTTCGAGCATGCTGTGTGTTTGTCCCATTTTGTGTGTGAACTATATGCCTGAGAATACAACATCTAGTCTTGCTGCCTCCCAAAAAAACCTCCCGTCAAATAGCAAAGAAATCTAACATTCGTGATCATTCTTGTGGGCTTTATCCTCTTTGGGAACCTTTCAAATTCAAACTAAAACTGGGTTAATCCCTATGGTTTCTTGGGAGTATCATGATTGCTAAGCCAGCCGCAGTTGTATTCACATGCTGGACACGAGGGAGAATCAGCTGCAGGTCATACATCTAAAGAACACAAGCGGCCAAAAACATCTTTCACTGACTCTCTTTTAACAGCCCCACCAACAAGGCTAAGGGGTAGAATGATCCAATAAAGTTAAATTACATTTAGGTCATTGCATTTAAGTCTCCCTTTACTCAGATGAGCTGTGTTTAAAATCAATCTTACAACTTTTCGTCATAAACAACCTCAAAATCACAGATTTCCTGATGACAATGAAGTTTTCAGATATCTGTCAACAAATGGCTTTTAAATTACTTGAGATGTTAATCAGAACAGCAATGCAGACTGAACTAGGATGATGAAAAGCCATGTATCTGCATTTATATCCCCTTTTGTCTACATCAGAAACAGGGTCTGCTTCTTTTCATTCACACCACATGCTTCATGTGGTCTATCAGCAATGTTATCATGGCGTCCCTCTCCGGAGATGTGCAAGAGAATTTAAACACAAGGTCAAAATGTGGATGCAGTACATGTAGTAACATAACAGCAGGGTTTTCAGGGAGAAAAAGACAGTAGAGACGTCACAGAGGGACTTCACAGACTTTATACGATCTGATGGGCCTGAAGCAACATTTGCATACTGATGATGACAAATGATTGCAATTACCAGCATAATGTGAAATTAAGACATTCAATTTACCGAGTGATTAAGCATTTGACCTATATTAAAGAAAATCATAGTTGATATATGAACATCTGGATTTCTAATATAAATAATTCAAAAGTTTAGAGTTTACAATCTTGTAAGGCAAAGTAAGTCACCAGAAATGCACATATGGAAGAAATGGAAGCATATTATGGCATCCAATCTTTTTTTTTTCTTTTTTTGCCATCCAATAAATAGGAAGTTTATCACTACAAATATGATGTTAGTTATTCTTTTGAGACAAAAAAAAATGTTTATGCGTTTATCATTGTTATATGAAGTGAGAAAGAAAGATGAAGGTCAGATCAGAGTCCTGCAGGTGCAATTTCTACAATAAAAACTGGACCTGAACGGCCACCATATCCTCCTGACTACCAGGAAAAAAAATGTGTAACTACAAATGTCCACTGCGGAGGACATTGTTTAAACTTTTAAATATTGTGGTATAATATAGTTATATTTATCTAGGAAACGATTTAATGTGTTTATCCATAAGATATTCAATGAAAATATAACTAAAAAATTTCAAGTAAAAATCAGCACAAAGAAAAGCATTAT
The DNA here is from genome assembly GCF_933228915.1 of Telmatherina bonti. Classification (NCBI taxonomy): domain Eukaryota; kingdom Metazoa; phylum Chordata; class Actinopteri; order Atheriniformes; family Telmatherinidae; genus Telmatherina; species Telmatherina bonti. The sequence continues at coordinate 29,846,285 of NC_136629.1, read as the reverse complement.
GAACTTTTGCTCTTCACATAAAACATGCTTGTTGCAATGGAGGCCATTTTTCTTGAAGAGAGAAAGAAAGTTCACAAAGCCCCACCCCCACAAATGAGGTACCATTTAAAAGCACTAAATGAAAAACCAAAAGGTGTTAGTTCAGTAGCATTCAGGGAGATGAAAATATTTAGATTTACAAAAGTCCTCCACAGAGGACAAAGTTGAACTACTGGCAGTCAGGAGGATATTGATCTACAGCCATAACTAGACCAGCTTCCCCTTTGTTGCATAACTTTTCTTAATTCATTCTTATATTTAATGTGATGTTGTTTTGTCATCGTTTTCACTTAAAATAAATAAAAAGCAAGCAGCAATAACACAGCAAATATATTTTACAGATTATTTTAAGCAAAACTTGCTTCTAACATTTTTCTTAACTTGCATAATACTGCAGTGAAGCACGAGGCTCAGAGGTGATGAGAACAATCCTTGCAATACATGCAAGGTTTGAAACCACTCTTGCAGCCTTCACTGTACAGTAAACCGACTAATAAGTGAAACTGTGGAAACTTGTCATACTCACAAAAATAAGAAAAAGAAGGAAGAAAAGAAAAAATTCTGGCACTAAATAAGTCTTCACCCACACAGAGACCCACAAAATTTAATCTGTATCTGATACTGCTCGTACAAACCCTGAATTCCAGTAGATTGAAGGACAAAAACTCTGATTATGGATTGGATAATGGTGACAATTTCATGGGCAATTGAGTATCATACACCCTTGTGAAGTGCCTGTGATTGCCCCCAAAAACGGCTGAATCTCAGTAGGCGGTGAATGAGTGAAAAGCCTCTGTTAGCGAGGAGAATAGCGTTACGGCAACATGGAGCCTTAAATCCAGGCGTTATGCCAAAATGCTGATAAGCACTACACCGAAGAGGTGAGTTCAGCTGTTGCAATTGGATTCGATGGATGTCTGGATCGAACCCAGAACTACATCTGAGAGTGCTTATTGTATTGATCATCCATATTGATCACAAAATGGCAACATACCGAGCAAAGCCAAAACTCCCCTGCATTGATGTGGGATAGGTGTTTTCATTGGAGTGGGCAGGATGTTCTTTTGGGTTTAATTTGTTTGCTTACAAAGTAAAATGGAACACATATTACATGGATTAATCAACTACAATCAATGCAGAATCATTTTAGATGATCTAATTCAAAACCTTACATTTAGAGATTGATAGAGTCCTTTCACAAAAACACTGCTTATTTAAAAAAAACAAAAAAAACCCCAAAATCGTTCATGTTCCACAATGTTTAACCACCCTTGAAGTTACATAAATATTTTTTTCAAAATATCAACACTTACGAAACAAATTTTGTCTTGGTGTTATGCCAGCGACAATGCAACTAATGTTATATATTCTTAACGTGAGATTCGGACACTGTTGTCTTGCAGTTTAGAGGTGCATCAGCGACTGATCAACTTAAACCCATTCTATGCCTACAATTTCGTTAATGACGTGATGCACAACAAAGGTGCCTCAGTCCCAACATGAAAGCCAAATGCTTTTCATTTTTCTTTTGATTAAGCACAAATGCCAACAAAGAGAAGTACTATGGGGCCAGAGGTAAAAAGAAGAATGTCTAGCAACACATCTACAGCTCATGCGTTGCAATTTTCCTGGGCATCATAAGCCTTTATGTGTCTTCATGAGCAAATACCTTAAGAGTTGTCCGCATGTAAGCAGAAAATTTAAACAACGCAGCTTTTCTGTGTTTTTTCATTCACACACAAATAAAATGTTTGTTCCCTGCATTAAAGTCTTTCAGGGTGATGGAGATGTTTGGCTTGTGGTATCTGTGTGTCAGCTCCTTTAATTACACACAGCATCTCTACCAGTAACATACTGTAACCTTTTAAAAAGGAACATATTAAACTTCTTTTATGTGTAGACAAGGCCCTGGTCACGGCTTGCCAAAAAAAGCCAAGGTGGAATCTCTCTGCAAAAACACAACTTAGCAACCATTACACTTTGGCATGTATACAGTGTAAACAACACTGATAAGCTGTGATATCTGAGAACTGTGGAGGTACTGGGGGGCAGGGGTTCTCCAGGTTATCATTTTGCCCTACCTCAGCCTTCCCTCCTCCCCCTAAAGTAAACTGGAGGTACTTCAGTGCACTAGCATACATCTCAAAGTAAATATTTTGGATGATGTAAATGATCTGCTGATGGACTCAACCATTAAAAATGAACTTGCCAGCTATTGTAATGGAGCAAAAGTTTTCTTGTCCTACTAGTCATACCTGATGCATATTTTTTCTGCATCAGCAGCAACTGTACTTCAAAATAGTGGAACTGACAGATTGGAAAAAGTCAAAGGAGCTCGACAAGAAATGAGCCCGTGAAGCAGAGTGGAAATTAAAAGGGAAGATGGCGCAACTGCAAATGCACTCAGATGATGCTCAGATTCTGGGAAGACCTTCGCTTTTTTCTTAATTCTACCTCAGAAGCTCCAGGTTTTACATTCTTACAAAATAAACCTATGGATTAAGGGTGCTTAAATGTTTTCATCAAGCTTTCTCATCCAATTACAGACACTGTGTGAAAACCACTGACCTAAATATGGTGAAGGGTGTAAATAAATTGTGCCCTCAGCCATAAAGTGACCTTAACAAAGCAAACCGTCAAAAGAAGTCACTTTGACCAAGTTTAGCCTCTTAATAGAACTGTTCCTCAATGTAAAATCAGCATCTAACATGAATTACATGAATACCTGAGAGGATATTTAATTGGCTGAATGTCAGAGCAGCTCAGAGAAGAGAGAGGCAGAGCATAATATTTCTGTCTGCCATATTACAGGTTGTGACAATGACTTTTATTCCCAGAGAGAATTCACCTTGGGTTTTCTTTCAGCAGGAAGACACTCCTGCTGTCATCAAATCAAAAGAAGCATGATCCTGGTGTGTATTTTCTGTTAAACAATACAAAAAACTTTGCTACTGACAGTTTTCAATATGATTTCCCCAGATTCATAGTCAAGAGTGGCAAGTGCATGTTTGTGTGTGAGTGTTTGTGTGTGAGTGTTTGTGTGTGCTTTTTTTTCTTTTTCTTTTAAAAGATCAGTCGAGCAGTAGCTCTACAAAAACATTTGGAGTTAGAATTAACTTCAAATAAGTGATCAGGTGAATATATGAGCAAGTTTCAGTAGGTTTGCTTACTCAACCCATTCTTGTGTATTTTCTTTCTTTATTTTTGAAGGGTGTTAAATATTGCCGTGTTGTTAAAGTCAGAGGTATAAAAAAAAGTCCGAAATTACCCTTTGGCATCAGCGCTCTGACACAACATACACGATAATACTGGATGACGACAGCAAATGCAACAAAAGTCGTTCTTGGCAGTTAGTTGAAACATGGAAGTTCACAGCGACGCAGCTGGAAGGGAAGTTGAGGAGTATCACAGTATATACATATTTTGTGAGTTTGAGATCCCTTTGAAACAGTCCTTTTGCACTTGCTTTTATTTTCTTCCAGTTTTACATATGTTTGGTTCTGTTTAGGCAATTTTATGAAAAACTGAATGAAAATTTGTGTTTTTACAACCTGTATCTATGCGAGTACAGCCACTCTTTTGTGTCAGGACATCACTATGTCCTTGTGAATCAGCAGGATGTGATTACTAGTGCAAGTTCACTGAGCTTTAGGGATAATTATGCTCTCAGAATCATCTGAGTCATACTTCATAGCAATCAATGAGACAGCCGTCAGGCTATTTTATCCAATGCCAAAATGATCAACCTTGTGGTATCATTGGAGAAAAAATAAACGTGTCACCAAATGATTCATTTTCACTTTAACCTATATAAAGGATTCATGGTATAATAAATAATGAAACATGTCACAGAACCGCATACAAGGAAAATGCACATGGTTTAAAATAAGCAGAAGTCTGTCTGTAATGAAGCTTTGACATAAGAAGTTATTATAAACACCTGGAAGTCTTTGGAAGCTTGTTTTTCTGTAGTTTGGCCACAGATGTAAGAGAATCATGGAGTTCTAAAGATGCGTTTGAGACCTTCTTGCAGATTCTCAGGGTTTTATAATGTTATTTTAAGGACACATTACAGAACTTTGCCATTTTCTCTGTCATATACCCCCTATAGATGGTTAATTAAGCATCCATCTTGTACCTGACCTGTTCGTTCTCTCTAGCATCTTACAGTGACTTGTTTTGTCCCTTTTCTCTTTCAATCTCCGTGTGTTTCTTTACAGAATCAGCAACATTGCATTTTTAAAAACAGCCAGTGAGTTTTCTAGCATGAAGAGAAACTCTGCTGCAACGTTACACAGCTTCGAAAAAGTTGTACAGTGCGGTTTCTCAGCCTCGGGACGCTGCTGAGCAGCAGCGGCTCCAGAAATACACATGATAAATGTCACAATGCCATCGAACGAGTCCAGAACACTTAGTTTTAAGGTCAGGGAATTACGTAGTGCGTCTTTAAGTCAGCTAATTTCAGATATTACTGTGTTCAGCTCTACAAATCATAAATACAATGTTTAATACACAACATGAAATATGTTTCACACCAAAAAGAGAACAAATAGTAAGGAAGCTGTGAATAGCACCACTCCTATTAAATAGTATGTAACCATCTGAGCATTTATTGTCCGTTTTTCTACGAGGGAACTCTTCCCTGTTCTAAAGCAGCACACAAATAAATAAATAATCAAATTGCTTCTTTTCACCTGGTAGACTAATCTGTTCAATTTAAATAAATTGTTTTTCTATCCCTGCAATGCGCCTCCTCTCAGCATTTAAAAACCACCAGGGGACTCAGTCTTAACCACATTTCAAGCTTTTTATCCACAGTGAGAAAGAGGGGCTGAGACATACAGAAAAAGAAAGAGCCCTACAGCTTTTTAGAGGCGGCTACAGTTTTAGTACTCTTTCGTTGCCTCATTTCAGCATTCCCTCCTTCAATCAGTTCCCACATCACTCACATTTCCTGTGATGACACACTGGAGTAATTAGTCTTGAAGTTGAGATGGTGTTAATCCTGGATGAGGGACCTCCCAGATCCATTCCAAACAGAGCACCCCAATATTGACCTGACAGAGCAATCATCGGCTCACAGTGAAATAATGGTAACACAAGATTTCTCGCGGTGGGTCAGTGAGATTTGCTTGTGTGTCCCATTCCCATCCTGTGGGAGCAACAGTGGAAAAGTCAATTCCTGTCTTGTTCTGTGCAGATTTGGGCATTACGTTTCAGAGCCAAGGGGATTGGAGCTTGGAGGATGTGGGAATTAGCAGGAACTTATCACACATGCCACCAAACAGACATTTATGGGAGGAGATAGAGTTCAATGGAATGGATTGGAGTCCTGCTAGTAAAATGGTTTTATGGATCAGCTGGTTAGCCTGTCAGTCATTCAACCATTTTGGCCCCATCTCTACAAATGCTGGAAGGATTTGCACTGAATTGTGTATACAATAATGATCCACAGGTAACATTAATGATCTACAGATAATGATCCCCACCTACTGGGTAATGGTTCTGGAAGCAGGGTGAGCTGGTGGAGTGGCCCCCCCCCAGAACACCAGCGGCACAAACCCACTGCCACTACAGCTAGAATCTCAATACGGACATGAAAAGTATTATGTTAAAGTCATAACTGAGGAACACACAGACTTGTTCACTACTGCTGCAATTCTATAAATGGTATGTTAACAGTCAATGGTCGCTCACCAATAAGAATCAAACAGCGGTCAAAAATATAATAATGAACGAGTGTGGTAGAAAACCACCACTGAACACATTTTAGGACATTTCTGACACATTTCCAGACTGATTTGAAAACAATAAATTAGTCTGTTAAAGGTTGGCCAATAAAACAACAGACCAATATGTAGAGTGCTCTTTTTTTTTTTTCTTTTTTTTTTTAAGAAAAGACTAATTTCTGGTAATATCTGAGATATTTGATCATTCAGGAAAAACAAACATCTGTTGCTTTACTATCTGATGATGCCATTTGAAAAGTTGTTTCTATCCTGAGACACCTTCTTAATGTGAGCTAGTCATATGTTCTCCTTAAATGAGTCAACTCGAAGAGCCAGTTCTTTGCAGCAAATGGGAAGTGCCAACGCTTGTTAGAGAGACATGAATATTCAGCTGCTCTTGCTCAATTGTTCTGACAACAGGGTCAGGGCTTTATTTTGATGAGCACTCCATGTAAGCAATCGCATGTGAGGAAACATCATTATGTGTTAGAATGAAGGACACAGATACTGCAAAGAGATCGGTCAGATTTAAAATTGGGAAAAGATGAAAAAAATGAACAAACAAAAAACTATTCGTTTGATTCATTTGGTGTGTTTCTGTACACAGTTGGGTTATAGTTTTTAATAGTTAAACAACATACATTCATTTCCTTAACTGTTTAATCCAATGAAGGAAGGCTTGAGCTTTTCCCAGCAATTACTGGTTAAACAACAGCAACTGCATATATAAAATGAATAAAAACTTATCACATATCAGTAACGGATACCACTGTAACTGTAAATGACTCGTCCACATATTTAAACAACTGATTGCAAAAAGCAGTTAATACAATGTGGTGCGTAGATGATAGCCTTCATTATTGAAGCCAACCAGAGTCAACATCATTAGCCTACATTAGCATTAGGACCGCCCTGTGATGGACTGGCGAGCTGTCCAGGGTGTACCCTGCCTTTTGCCCAAAGCCAGCTGGGATAGGCTCCAGCTCCCCGCGACCCTGAATTGGATTAAGCGGTTTAGAAAATGAATGAATGAATGACCGAATAGCATTAGGACCACAAATATAAAGTTCCATAGCATCACGTCTGCTGTTAAACATCAATACCTTTACTGGTATCTCTCTTTAACTTGTAAAATCTAGAGCAACTTATCAGCAGCTACCTTTCCTCTCTCCAGACTCTGCATGTGATGACACAGTGGAGCAAAGCAGCCATTTCTTAGACGCTGTAATATTATAATCGCTAGAGTATATTAGCACCTCGCTGGCTAAGTTAATTTATGCATCTTCTTTGGATGCTACAATTCACAGACACAACTCAGGGTGCTTAATTTGATTTACTCAGAAAGATGGAACGCTGCATTAGTTCATTCAGGACACAAGATTTACGTCGCCTCTTGTACTGCTCTTTGTTTCACATTTGGAAATTTGAATTCTCATTTCATACCATGCACGGTGTGCCAAACCTTTTAACAAGGATCAAGGGGTCTTTAACATCCCTCACTCACAGGTCTTTATTTGCAAGTGTTCTCACCGCTGGCTATATTCTTCTTAAGAGGCTCTATCCTTTCCATCAAACGCTTCTTTAATACAAAGGCAGTTGTTTGAAGAGCAGAGCAGGATCCAGTCGACAACATGTAGAGGTAAATACACTGACACAGAGGCGTGCGACCTTTCTGTTGACAAAGTATTGATGTTGGTCAGCCTGGTCGTTGGGCCTGCTGTGAAGCAGTGTGAGTCCCATGCCCAAATCCTGATGCTGCATCAGTCCACTTTGTTGTTTTCCTTCATTTCATTTGACTGAAACCGCAGATTTCTTGAGAAAAGTGGTGTTTTGGAGAAAAGTAAAACAGAAAAGTAGCTGCTGCTGTTAAGCGTCCTCACATCCACCAGTTTTTCTGTGCGTGTTTGTGAGTTTGCAGGTTGCAATACTCCCCTTTTATTCAGCCGCACCTCGAGCAAGTCATTCGTTTTAAATGTGAGAACTGGCGCTTTTATGTTTGCACTTCTTTCAAATAGAATGCCTGCTGCCACTCTTCATTACAGAATAAATATCTACATCTTCCCATTTAAAGATAAGACGCACACAAAATGACTCCATGTCCCCCTTCTTCTCAACATCTATTCATCATCCTGGGCTTCCCGTCTTTTTATTAAAGTGATGTTTTTCTCCTCACTGCAGATGAAATTGTCCCACAGAAACACCAAAGCTTCACAGGAGGTGTGACACTTTTCAATTACTGCAGTAAATTCACACCTGTCTTTATGTCAGGCTGATGCAGATTTAGGGGGGGAATTTACCCACCCTGCTGTGGTGATTCCTGTTTCCTGGTGGGCGCGGTCAGCTGACAACTGGAGGCACAGCTGATCCACATCTCAGCAATCAACGAACCACCTATTTAAGACCAGCTCTGCCTGCTATCCAGCGCCAGATTGTTGATTGCTCTGCAGTAAAACAGCTCTCGGCCTCAGCGCACGTTGCTTATGCTTGACCCTGATTGTAACCTGTCCTGTCTTCCTCCTGCTAGAGAAAGCCTGCCTGTTCGTTCGCTTGCTCCCCTGCCTGCCTGCCTTCCTCCTGATGCCCGCCAGTCTGCCAGTCTCTGAAAGCTCCGTTGGAAGAATTCACAGGAATCTGTGGAAAATCAATAAACCTCTCTCTGTACTCAAAGTGTCCGCTCTTTGGATTCTACTAGCCCTTCACCTACAACACCTGCATCACACACATGACTGACTGCTGTTTGTCAGGGATCTGTGGGTGGCGGTGGTCTGCAGCTTTGTTTTCATACAGAAACTCTCTCATATGCTCTTTCTTTCCACGCTCTCTCCTTTGTCTCACTAATGACACGTGGAATTCCTCAGGGTGCGGTTCCGTGTGTGCCCGTAATATTCACAGTTGCCGCTGGTTTTTTTGTGTTGTGTTGCAATCTCATAACATCTAATCTGTTATATCTGCAACTCTGTCATCCAGAGGCGGCGCAAGAGAAAGCTAAATCACACTGATGGCTGTAATGACCAGTGATGCTTAACAGAGGGAGACGTTTCAAACTGTGCTTGTCCTTCCCTCATGGCCAACAAATCAATGCCAGCCTGTCCTCAAAATGTCAAGCGGCAGCCACCCCAAGGGTTTGAAAGATAAACCAGGGTGAGGTTATTTCCTGAATGGATTTAGCAGAAATGTTTTTTTTCGTTTGTTTTAAACCAGTATGGCGGTCATCTGCTAGCATTTCACCAGTCTGAACAATGGGTTTGAGTTACTTCTTCGGAGGGTAGGGCTGTGCAATAAAAAGGCAGGATTGCATGAACTTGTGAGTTAAAGGCACCCAGGGCAGTTTTTTTTATCTTCACTTTTCACCAGTTTAAGACAACAAAGACACTCTAATCTTTCTAATTAATTCTGTCTGATGGCTCAGTCTGACCAGCTGATATCCTCAAATCTAATCCAGGTCATTTGGCTCTGTCTCTTATTTATTGAGTTTCCTGTAGGCTGAAAAAAAAAAAGGAGATAAAAGATCAGATCTTCAGAAAACTGGCTGATACGCAGAGGAGAAACAAAGACGCAGACAGACTTGTAAACACAGACCGCTTGATTCTTAGCCTTGGGGGACTCTATTTTGTTTTATTTTTCATGTGAAAGTTCAGAAGGCATATGAAGTCTGAAAATAAATAACATTTCAAATGAGAACAAGCAAATGCTTTTGCTCAATTGTTTCAGTAAAGACTGAGCAGTTTTCTGCAACAGCTACTGCTAACACGATTTCTGGACATTTACTGATTGCAATATTTACAAAATACTCACGTTAGAAACATCTAAATGTGTTTTAGATTCCAAGGGATGGATAACCAAACCGACAGATTTACAGTTAAGCACAGTTGCTTACAGATGCTAAAATCCTTTTTCTCTTTGTGATAATGCATTGTGTCTATAGGCATCATGTGTTTCTGCAGAATCCTCTATTGTAAAACATGTGCTTGTAAAAATCCACTAAAGTGTGTGATTGCTGTGTTCAAGGGTAGTACTCAACGGGACACCTTCAAAGCGCCTCCAAAGGAATTCCTTATTTTCTGATCCATCACTTTCTTCCGTAAACGCTAACACAACGGTTTCTGAACTCCAGCCAGGTAGCTGATTGCAGCAGAGTGCTGGCACACTCAGACATAATCTGGCACCAGAAGAGTGGATGTCACTCAGCTCTGGTCCATTCAAGGCTGCCAGCTTTGGCAGTGAAAGGTAGCAGCGGTACAGAGTTGGGTTTAAAATTCTTTTCAGTCAGTGGCAATCACGCTAGCTTAGGGATAGTCAGTTCATGTCGGTGGTCGACGTTTGGTTCAGTCTGGCAACGCACGCATTGGGCTCAGATTTGCAGCCATTTGTGTCAGATTTTGGCAAATGTTAAGCCAAACCTTTATGGCTAAATATTCATTGATTAAATTACATTGTATTCAGCAGTTTTACTTACACATTCATTCATTTGCTATTTCTTAACTATGCACAAATTTGTTGTTTGCTAAACACAATCTGTTGGATTCCCAATAAAAAAGGGGTTTATATGCCTAAATGACCCACACCTACCTCCACAGGTTGATTCATCAACATAAATGCAGCAATCTTGCGCCCGATTAAAACTGACAAACAAGTTATCCTTGTAATATGAAGAATACAAAAGCATTTTTTCCTTTAATTTGATTTGAATAATTCTGTTTAGACATTGAAATAAAAATCTTTACAAAAAAAAAGCCTTACAAGACATCCTACAAGCTCTTATATATACCAAAAGCATCTTATTAGAATGAAATACTCTTTTGAGAAGTGAACAGTGAGTTCATGACTAATCTGCAGAATAGCCATTAAAAGAAAGAGACAAAAAGTGTTTTTCCCAGTCTTACTGATAAAATATGATTTATTCAGTAGATGAATAAGAGTGGTGCAATTTTTGTTTTTTCTGCTGTTTCCTCTAATGATGCAACAAACTCAACAGCACTTCTGCTGTCTGTAAACGGGCTTAATTTATCATGTCTATTCCAGGAGTAGACTGTATTGAATTTTCCAATGAAGAAATGATTTTGTGCTCAACAATCTTTCAATCCTGTAAATCTCCAACCAAAAAGGTTCATCACACGCCAGTTTTCTTTATTCCACATTTCCGTATCACCTTGTCTAACATGGTTTGACCATTTTCAACAAGAAAGTTGTTTATTCCAACTGGGCAGGAATGATCATTAAAACTGTACATGCCTTTTCCAGTTGATAAGGCCTTAAAGGGATCTATGTAAGGGATCAGCTGTTAGAGTGACCAAAATCCTTATACGGGCACAAAGCCAACATTTGCCACCAGATTAATGGGACTGAAAGCAAGACCAAAATGATTTATAAGCCATGTTTTCTTCTGATTTGGTCACTTGTGCAGAATTCAATCTTTTTAACAAATTAACTGCAACATTTCACTTTCTTTTTCAATGACATAATTTTCTGATCTCCCACTGAGTTTTGTATCTCTGCGTGATAAGACAATTCTCCACAAGCGCTACACCTTTTACAGCCACAAGGGGGATCGTCATCATGTATTCTCAGACATTTGCTGATATAATTAGAAGGGTAATGCCTGTGTCTATTTAACATCCCCCAATTACTGTGGTACTTTGAATCCTTTTACTTTTGTTGAAGTTTTTTCTGTTATATATTTGCATTGATGCATCATTTACTTACTTCTTCAAAGCCCAATCTAAGTAAAAAGTGGGAGAAAAGTGGTTTTTATTCTGAGGTCTGAAGTTTCATTTGTACCTTAAACAAAATGTAAAACAAATAAACAAATGAAAATACTTTTTGAAGGCTATATTTAACAGATGATCAAATTAACAGTAGTGCATTATTGTGTTATCATTGTATCCACCAGGGGGCAGAAGACAGCTGTCAGATTGCATACAACGGGGTTTTGAGCCAAGATTTTACCATGCAGTTATGCAAAAGGTCTCTGAACTCTAAACTGTATGCATCAAATAAGATATGCATGGCATTGTAGCGTTAAACATTGGCTACTAGCAGGAAGAGGTATTCATTCGTCTGTAAAGCATCAAAACCGTACTGCACCTTCAAAATGAAGACGATTAAAACATCCATGCGAAAGCAAAACAATGCGGTTCAATGTAAAACAACTTGGAAATGATTTTCCATCTGCGGCTCCCATTGTTGCTGCCATTATTAATCACAAATATGCAAAGCCTATAGACAGTAGATGAATAAAAAAAAAAAAAAAAGAAGCTGCATCATGATAGATACTGACAATATGTTTTCCACCCAAGTGGAGTCAGGCCATGATAAAAATTTCAGATAAAGACAGGAGTCAATATCCTGCTGACATCAAAGAGGCTGCCCTATTTTAACGCTCACACTACCTCTTCAAACTATTTTTACTCCATGCATATGAGCAGAGCCTATGAGTGAAAGCATTAATGACCCCACACTGAGCTGATGGGCACAGTAGACATCGCCAGAGATGCATCTTTCTGCTTCTGACAGCTTGGGTAATTAAAGGGGACGATTGCTCATAATTTCTGTGATGCTATTAATCAAAAATCATCTGCATTGTTTTGCGACTATAACAATAAACAAGTCTGTGACAATAAACTGTAGGTTCCTTATGTTCCTGTTGGGCTATATTGGGTTTGACATTTATAGGGTGAAATAATAATCTTTCTATTATCTTACAATGAAATGATGATAAAGTTGTTGACAGTAGGTTGGCCTCATGTATAATTAAAGTTGTCTGTATCACCACAGAAATGTGAACATCCTCTTGTGCTTTAAAAAGCCTCGTCATCCAGCCTGCTCCTGTTTTCTGTCTTCAGCTTTGACATTTTGCGACCACAGGAACATAAAATATTTGCAATGAGAGGCACAATGTTCAGTCTCATACACAGTTATTGCTGCCCTATGCATTCAGTAGATTAAATCTTGCAGCTGAATAAAAAAAAAAAAAAAAAACAGCATCCTTCTTTGGCTCATGTTTACAACGTAGAGATGAAGCTGCATCCTCCTGGATGTTAAACTCATCTGTTCATCCGACAACAGACTCACTTCCTTTTATTGTTCCATCCGAGCAGAAAGATGGATCTTAAAACAAAAATACAAACTCCCATTTCCTTTTCTGATTGTGTGTGTGAAATACACAGAATGATCCACATTTAAAAACTCTTCATACATCCCAAATGTGACAAAAAATGAAATCCAACTTCAAAGATCAACTTCATATGGCCAGACTGTGGCTTGAAATGTTAACATTTATAGATAGGTTGGAAACTTACCCTGTTTGTCAGCGTTTTCTACAGCCGTGGACAAACACCAGACGTGGAGAGTGAAGCCCAGAAGCGCAAAGTTCCACCGCCGCCTCCAGCTCATCATGCCCGGGTTGGTGCGGGTGGAACGGGGCAAAACGCTCCGCTCACACAGCGCTTTTACCACCAGACAGAACCTCACACAGGTGACAGGCTGGAGATACGTGCCAAGCAAATTCACAGTGATTTAAGAATGGGCAAAGGTAAGGGTTAAAAAAAAAAAAAAAAAAAAAAAAAAAAACACACCCAGACTCCAACGAGATTCAGCCGGCTGTCACTCCAAGAAAGAAGCTGTCAAAAACTTTTACAACCAACATGTGGAGGTAAACGCTTTAAGGGGGAAAACCTCCAGAAGCATGTACTAGTGTTTTTGTATGTGCAGCTCGGATTATGTTGGATAGAGGCAGAAAAAGGCAGAGAATGAGAGGATGTTGGAGAGCAGAGTGAAGCTGCGGAATTGCTGTCGCCTCTCATACTGGAGCAGCAACACTCTGCCATGTGCGCTGTGGATCCTGCTGGGTCCTAAAGCCGGCTCGTGACGACTAGACCGAGAGTTTTAGTCTCTTCCAAAACGCCCATGTGGCATATGCATATGTATATGCACAGATCGACTATAATTACTTCAAAGAATATGCGACTCCTAGTGGTCACCAGAGGAAATGCATGCAAATGCTTGAACACATTGGAACTGTATGGTGACCAACCATACAGTTGAGTCTCCTGCTGATTTTAGGCAGAGGTGGTAATTACTGGTCCAGAAAGTAAAAGTCTTGGATCTACCTATACATTTAGAACAAGTCTTTTCACTAAGTGGCTCGTTTACCTGGCAAATAAACTCTGCTCATTAAATTCAGCTTGTTTGGTGACAGGTCGGAACAGCTGCCGGACAGAACTTTTACTTTCTGGACCAGGAATTGCCACCTCTGATTTTAGGACATAATATAATTTATCAAAACATACATACAAGCTTTACCAGTTCCCATGTACCGTGGATAGATGGAGACCACATTGTTAACGTTCCCTGTAGGTGCAGCACTTAACATAAGACATAACATGGTCACAATGCAACAGGTAGAGAGCAAAGGGATAAATGGTTCGGATGATTTTGATGGTTCAAAACAGAAATAATTACGATCCAACCTTGAAAATTTCATAACCAAGTGATTTTTTAAATATATATATCTCATCACATTGAAGTAATGGTAAAGCTTAAACCCTGCGAGGAATCAGTCAATGATCATAACCGTGACATCTCAAAGCTTAGCTTTGTAGCACTTCTCATCAATCAGGCAACTCAGTGTGCTGTAGAGGATGAAAAACTAAAGAAAACATAAAAGTTAATAAACACAGTCATTTATATTTTATACAAACAGATAAAACAGGAAAATCATCATAACCACCATCAGTGTATGTATGCAAAATAAATCTTCAAAAGAATAAAGAATATAATGGGGAACCCTCCTGTGAACACACACACATACACAGATATAATCAATATGAAACTAAAATATTTGCTTTAAAAAGAAATTGGATCAGTTAGAGTCTGTGTATGCTAGTTGTTCACTGTTATGTGGTTGAGCTCAGATATTCTGTTGTGTATCGTGTAACCAACAGTCTGCTGGTGCGCTGTGCTTGACAATGAAGCGTCTTAACAGCTTAATTCAACTTCAAAGTTTCATCCAAAAAGCCAAGATCCATATAATGAGCTCATTTCTGCAGGACACATCATTGCAGAAGCAGCATCCCAATCATGGTTTGTCTTAAATATTTCATTTTGATGTGGAGCAGCTAAGTCTGACAGAGAGGGGAATATAAATACTGTCTGAACTTGAATGTGATAGCAACATGCAACCAATATGTTGGTTTATAGATCTACATTACCCACAGTGTGCCTTTGTGAATTACACATATCTGTTTTCCAAAGCACAACCTCTGAAATCATCCACTCAGCTCTTTTATTTGTTCTGTGCCATTTCATCCAGAGAAAGAAGAAACGGAGTCAAGGACGGACATGAGGGGAGAGTATAGATGTGAGGTGTTGAATAAGACTTTATTTCCGAGCCATCGTGTTAAACTTACATGTTGTGTAACACAGCTGCATGAAAGATTAGTTTTGCCAGATACACCTGTTTGAGAAAAGATTTATATTTATTTTCACTAAATTTGAAGAGTAAAAGTAAAAGATTACACACAATTCGGATGTCAGGTGCAAAATATCTGCAAGGGACACACTAGTGGATCTTAGCTTAATGACCTTCCAACAAGCTTCCCAGCTTCTGGATTTCTTTTCAAAATTCATTTTAAGAATAAAACACCTTTGCAAAATATTTGGCAGTGAATGATTATCGGGTCACATGCAGGAGGGCAGAGTAGAGAGGAGATAAAGAGGGTGAAATTAGACAAAGTAAACAAGCCTCTATTTATTCCTTGTTTGCTTGTAATGCTCGGTTAAAGCTGGGGTAGGTAATGTTAGGGAGCTAGCAAGATTTGAAAGTGACACCCTGTCTTTGCTCCTCCCCCTCTGGTTTTGCTCCTTGCGTGAGCCAAGACTTTTTTTTTTTTTTTAATTTTTTTTATAAGAAATGAACAACTCCATTTCTGTCTGAACATTTGGATTGGTCAGAGTTTTCACAGATTTACAGTAAACTGAGGGGTCTAATTATATTTCTTGTTGTTCATGATTACAAAATGTACAGACTGCTATCAGGACGAGGAACCACTTCACCCAGAGTAAGAAATAATGTATCTGAGCAAGATTACCTACCCCATCTTTAATCTGATTGGCTGAATTTTATTTATGGCTTTAATCAACAAATGCTTCCACTTGACTCAGTGTTTTTTTTTAAGTCCTGCCATTGACAGTATTTCTGGGGGAAATTGCAAATGTTTTTTGTCTGTCTGATTTCAAACTTGAACAATGAATCAACAGTTTGAAAAAAAGAAAAG
The DNA here is from genome assembly GCF_933228915.1 of Telmatherina bonti. Taxonomy (NCBI): domain Eukaryota; kingdom Metazoa; phylum Chordata; class Actinopteri; order Atheriniformes; family Telmatherinidae; genus Telmatherina; species Telmatherina bonti. The sequence continues at coordinate 29,830,243 of NC_136629.1, read as the reverse complement.
AAATAAGAAAAGGGTTAGCTTCAATCTTCTAGTGTGACACATGCCCTTCCACTTAGTTTGCCTAAAATTACACTTATGCAAATCTAATAGATTATAGATTATAAATGTTTATAAATCCAGATTCATATCCTTATAAGTAACATCAAGAAAACATACATATAATTATGTATTTGTGTATATTTTTATATATGTGTTTAGAAACACATTCCCCGATAGGAGTTTTTTTTTTTCGAACTACTGGATGTAAGTAACTCGAAGGATAAACTTTCAAATAGGAGCATTAAGAGCATTTGTTCCCTTCTAAAGAAAACAAATTGTCATTTATATTATATAGCGAATATAGCTTATAAGCTATTTCATTTAGTTTTCACCTTCCTTTCGGGTGTGATTTCTTTGATCTAATAGGTCCACGGTGGATAAAGATGACTGATTCTTATCCTGACTCGCTCTCTCTAACATGTAATGAACAGAGCCTCAGGCACACAGCTAAGAAAAATACAAAAACAGCTTTGAAAAGGAAAAGGTCCATTGGCAGTTAGGAAATTCAGCCACAGGAAAATGCTGAGGTGATGTGTGCAAAATAAAAATCTTCAAAAAAAAGACTTTTTTTTGGCATTTTTTTCTAAGATTTATAATAAAGCTCCATGTATACATTTAAGACACTTCTATGCACAACCTGTGTTTCTAATGAGTAGACTAAATAAAAATAAACCGTTAACTTAACCAACAAGACATGATTAAAACTTTGTTTTAAAAAGTGATCCCCCCCCCCCCCCCCCCCCCCCTCCCCATGTCTCCTTTATTATCTTTGTGTCCAAACACACACAAATAAACACATAGACAAACTTTACTTTGGTCCCATCTGTGATTTGTGCGAGCGACCCGGTCGGGTTTAGCCTAATCTTTTTAGAGTGTTTGCTGCAGGCAAATAAATAAATAAATAAATAAGAAAGCCACAGATGTCTCTGAACAGCCCTCATTTGACACCACATCTCCATGGATGCTAGAAACGGTAGGAAGAAAAAACTGCAGGGCTTTGCCTGAATTGACTTATGTTTGAGTTGTGTCCCTAAAATCCCACAGCGTGCTTGTAGATTTTCATTTTCTCTCTGAAAAGATTTATCACACTCAATTCACTGTTGTTTACTCATATCTGTTGAGCTGGTTATGTTTTGTCTTTCCCTATGCCCCCCCCCACCCTGGCTTTCTGTGGCTGTTGGGCTTACCCATTTGATTTTTTTAAAGTATAACAAATTCAAGCCCTTCATATGTGTATATATTGAACATTTTAGATAAAAACAAACATTTTATCTGTTTCTATCTGTCACACATTCAGATGTTTGTGTCAGAGAAATGGCAAAAGAGATACAGTCTGTGACTCTGCATGTATAGAACAAAGTTCTCCTTTCTAAGCCACCGTATCAACATAACCGCAGGGCGTATGAGTCCGTCAAGCCAGTGGAGGGACCTCAGAGCACATAGTCCACATTATGCAGTGATAACAATGTGACATGCAGACACACGATGCCCCAGAGAGACTGAGGGTGACTGACAAGAGCCTGTCTCCTCAAATATAGCTCCTGTCAGTCAGTGCTCATTATCTGAAACCCGCCTGCATCAGAAGAGAGCAGGTCTCCATCGTGGATTAACCTTAAAAGACCTTCCTGGTAACACAGGCATGAGTGAAGTCAGTAGATATCAATACTATTTACAACACCCATGGGCCAGAATCGATCATTGTCAATGGAAGAACCACAGAGTACATTTCTTCTGACACTTCACCTTCATCCTCAAGGAGAGTCAAATACTTTTCTGAGTCAAGATGAGGGTTTATTAATCACTTTAAATGCTGTATTTACAGTAGAATAACCCACTTACAATGAGTGAGTAATGTTTTTTATTTTGCAGTGCCATCCACACCCTTCCCCTGCTCTCCTTATCCCAGCAGGTTGTGTTTAAATGCCACAGACTTGTCAGTCACCTTTACAGGCTATATGTGGACAGAGGTCCCAGCCTGTGCTCAGGACTGTCCTCGTTTAGTACAATGTTGTCTCTGGTTTGAAGCGCTGTGACAAAGGCCTCCTTCACTTGCACTGCGTGTCTCCTGAGCTCGTTCCTGAAATTTCACCGTTCCGGATGGGAAGCTCCAGAGGCCTTCAGGCAAATGTGAATCCAAAGACGAAACGTGGCTCTTTCATTTCATACACAACACTGTACCAATGACAAAGTCAAGGTGTTCCACTCAAAGCAGCAGAGCTATAAATGATGCAGCTTCTACATAATGTCCTTGCAATACTTTTATTTAATGTGTGATACTTACAGCACATTTTTGGCATCTTAAAATTGCTGACAGTAAACTAAATATTAGCAATTAAAATATTTTAATGATATGAATAATCTGTGTGCCTTTAATCATTTGAGCAGGAAAATAACAGTAGCAAAAACATCTCATTTTTTGTGTTCACAGGCATGTTTGTAGGTGAGGAAGATGGGATGTATCAGTTTCTACTGAACAACAATAATTAATTAAATTATTCCTTGAAACTGTATACAGTATATGTCCATGCACATTGCTGAATACACATTGGTTTGAATCAGGTCTATTGCAGCGGGGACACTTGGAAAACCTGCAGGACACTTGTCTTCGAGGACCAGGATTGGGGGTCCCTGCTGTAAACCGCATATTTCCATGTTAGCATAATGCAAAAATAGAGCTGGATGATCGACAGGAATGAAATTCTCATGATGTATGTCCACATAAAAGCAGAACTTTAAGGTTTTACATTGTTGGAGATTAACTGGATTAGAAAGTCATCTATGCTTTTAGAATGGTAATAAATAGAATCTAACCCCATTACTCTTTCGGTGTCTGGCTTATCTTTGCAGGATCTGGTCCAGGAGCCTCTGCAAGACAAGAAAAACACCAGCAGTACTGATAAGTCTCCCAGAAAATTGATCAAAAACACATCTATCAACACTCTGATGACCTTCTTTCAGTCTCTTTGGATCAGCTCCGAGTCACGCAGGAACAACTCCCATGGCTAAATTGGCTTTCACACCCATCAGCCTCACACCTGAGGTGTCCAAGTCCAGGTAGAGGAGATAAGTCTCCTTTGCTATTGGACTACTATGCAATCATCTTTATATAACAGCACTACCCAACAGTTGGAATCTCATTTCAGGCAGCATTCAAAACCAACCTCAAACTCACGCTATCAGACCCCCGCTGTGAGTCTTCCCTCAGTTCTCCCTCTGCGTGGGATAAAAATGAGCAGCAAAGCTCACAGTGTTTCCTTTTCCCCCCAATCTCTGTGGTTGGGCCAAGCTAATGGCTTCATTTGAGAGGCGGCAAGGTCATAACTGCTCCATTTCACCAAGAAATAAAATATTCTGGCTGTTAGTAAACCACTGTTCAGATTTACTGTAATTTCCTGAGAAATATAAAATAAAGAGCCTCGGGTAAAGCAGTTCCCTGTTTACATTTACAGTGACAAAGGCATCAGCCAATCATATAGACAATCATGAATAAGACCATGGACAAATAAAAAAATAAAAAAGAAGCTTACTCACTCATATGTTCTCTGAGCCTGTATTGATCATGCAGTTATCTAGAAGAGACTGAAGACGTCTCTTATGATTTCTCACACCTCACCTGACTGACAGCAAACTCATTGTTCTGGTTACGGTATAATGGGAAAGTGAGTGACGGCTCAACCATGTGTGAATGTGAGTAGATCTGTTTGACATTGCTTGACCTAAATACATCATTCATTTACCACGTGCACCCGGCTGTGTGAGGATGCGGTTACTGACTGTTAAAACAGTTACTGTTGATCATAATGGTGTTGTCTATGTAGCTTCTAGATAAGGTGAAAGCCGAAATGGCCTGGTGTTTTAAATGGTAAAATAGGCTTATGATGCAACTAGAAACTGTTAGAGGATCCATAACTATCACAAATGATAAACAGAACAAATATGATGGTTCAATGGAACCTAAAATGTGGAATGCATATGTACAGTGTTTAGGTAACGGTGCAATGTGATAGCAGGAGAAAGAGGCTATAACAATCAAACAGTGACCTCTGCTGGATATTTATCAAGTTTTATTTGATCCTGATTTCACTGTTTGTAAGTTTTGAAGTCTGTTATCATTTATCATATTTAAAATCCTTTCCCTCCCCTTTATGCGCCACCAGTCAATTCATTTTTTTAAACCAAATTCCTTCCAACTCTACCTTTTTGAAGACCTCTGCTCGTAATCTGTTGTTTTGGGACACAGCCCTCTTTTTCTCCTCCTCTTTCTTCTTTGTGACCTCTGGCAGCTTGTTGTAAATCCTGAAGCCACAAAAAAGAAAAAGTCACGCTGTGCAGGGGAAAAATGGCATCACAAGTCTGAGGGCGGCTTGGCCATGCCAACATCTGAATCAACAGGCAAAACACAGACATGGTTTTTTCATGTTAGACCACAGCCTGGAAAAAAAAAAAGCCTGGATCCACTGATAAACAGATCACACACACACACACACACACACACACACACACACACACACACACACACACACACACACACACACACACACACACACACACACACACACTTCCTTTTTCACTTGGCCAACTACAAGCAATTTATTAAGAGATCCTTAAAGTCAGATACTGCTGCTTCTTAAAAACATTTACAATGGGGGCATCTGTCATCTGATCAGGTGTGTCTTTCCAGATAAGAAAAAAAAAAGAGAGAAAGCAACAGATAAGCTGTAGAGAGAAGTGCATCATGTGCAGCCAAGACATTTGAGCTTTAAACATCTATTGTGTCCATATGTGTGGATGACTTAATATGAATCTATTATACATGTGAAAAGAAAAGCCTGACAGTTGTTCTGCATAAAAAGAGAAGAAAAAAAACCAGGAGTGACATCCTGTGACAGGAGGTTTGGGTTAGAGAACTCACCGTCTGGACCTCAGCTGCATCTCTTTGCCTGAAATAGACCTCTCTCTTGGCTTGTAAAGGTTATCTAGGACATACACACACACATACACACACAGCCACACAAGCACATAGGAATAACAAATGAGAATGAATATGTTAATGAATCTTGCATAATAAATTTACACTGAGGGCTGATCTCTCTTTTTCATCCTGTGAACCCGTTGAGTGTTTATATATAAACTGTGCTTGTATCAAGTCTGTCTCTCACAGAGACATGAGTGAGACGACGATGTGAACTGTCCTAATTTGGTTACTCCTTCAGCATCTATTTAAAACCAAACTGGAGCGCTTCCACACTTTATTAATGTTTTACTAAAATATCAAGTAACCAGGTGTCCTGTGAGGTCATAAGTTTCAAAGTCCTACATTTTCCTAAGACATGGAGCAGCAAATCAATCAGTTTCAGCGGTTGAGAAAGTGTTTTCTTGGAATATGCAAAGCCCCACTTCCTGTGTAAAAATCAATTACATTAGTATTAAACACTTTCACAGTTTTGACAAAAACATAGCCTGTAAATGGTTAGGAATTAGTTTTTTCCTGCCGGACGCTGTTTCCCCAAATAAGTTTAAAGCTGTTTTATATTGAAAAATGTTATATAAACTGATATGCTTCTAGTTTCATCATAGCATTTAGACATGTTTTTGTTTCCATTTTCTTTACTGTTGCTGTGTATGGATACTTTTTACAGCACAGCTTGCTTGCATGCGAAAAACTAAAAACAAGTACACAAAAAGAGACTTTTTTTTTAATGCATCTGTATGCCTGCAACCCTTAATTGGACTATCTATATAGAAGATAAATGAATGAATGAATTGGTGCGTGTGAATCTGCAGACAGAAAAATGCAGATAATCAGCAGTACTGGACAATGACCAGCAGAGAGCAAAGTTGGTTAAATGGAGCATGCTGTGGGAGAATTACTTTACAATTTTTTCACCCAACCAGACCTGCTGAGGCTGTTGAACCTTATAAAGTAGCCAATAGTTTCTCTAAATGTCAAAATGATTTAATGACCAAAGGATCCCTATTTATTCATCTTCCACTCCTTGCATGGCAGCTGTGTCGGCTTATCTCCAGAAAACAACACCCAGTGAAGGAGCTTCTGTCCCTGCAGCCCAGAGATGTGATGAATGTATCTGTATCTGCAGACGTGATGTAACAAGAGATGGGGTACCATGGTTAAAGATGGATGCAGAGGATGAGAGACCATCTGCTCTGATTGTTCTAGATAGCGGAACGACTTTTTCTTGTCACCAGGGCTGATGCCACACAAGTCCCACCATCTTTTGTCATACAACCCACAGCTGTTGTAGAAAGTAGAACCAAAAAAAAAGATTTTGCTGCTTTATGATGTAGGTGGTGGCACTGGGTTCTTCTTAATGGCTTACTTCTGAATTCATTCAGCTTTACATACCACTAAGTGGATCTGGTGTGGTGCAGTTCCTCTTTTGCTTGCCTCGATCTTCCCTGAGGCCTTGAACCAGGTCTGGATTTGAGTCCTGGAGCGCTTTTCTTCTCCAAGCTCTCTGCTCCAGCCTCCTCACCCTTCCCTGAGATCGGCTGATGAAGTCTGGCCTAAAGAGCTCTAAAGCCTCCTGGGGCAGAAATGAGGAGATATACAGTAAGCTGCTTGTTTGTGGGAAGAACAGAGTACAACTCATAGACACTAATCCTGTAGAAAGAGGAAAAAAGAATCTTCATAGTGTTAGAATCTTCTCTGAAAATATCCTTAATCTATTCCTTAACCTTGGAGAATCCACTTCTCAGCCTTGTAATAGTGATGAGGTGTGGGCAACATGGAAATATGCTCAGCTTTAGAAGGGATAAAGGTAGGAGAGCTTTACTCTCACAGAAAAGCTGAATCCTTTAGAAGGACTCAAAAACCTTCCAAGATTTGTAAGTTCAACACAAATAATACTTTCTAATATAAATTGGTAGAATTTGATTAGAATCCTGGCAATTTGATACATTTTTTTTATACTTGTCTTGATTTCAGATTTGAGTTTTTATTCAAATAAAAATGAAAAACAAAAACAAATCATTACTAGAAAGCAACAAATAAACAAACAAATTGTGATTCTTTGTAAAATGAAGACAAAGCAATGATCAATTATCAGTCTCGTATATATTTCTTTCATATGATATATGACATTCAGAGCTACCGAAGCGTAGAGCTGTCGTCATCCTAAAAAAAAGTTGGAGCCTTATTATGTTATAACGTGATAAGTTTATTGTAAAAACGTGAAAAGAATCACGTTATAACGTGATAGTATATTGTAAAGAATTGAAACATATCACCTTATAACGTGATACGTTTCACGTTTTTACAATAAAACTATTATGTTATAACATGATAAGGCCCAAACTTTTTTTTATTAGGATGACAGCTCTATGCTCCCGTAATCTCTCAAATAAAAGTTACTTAAAAGCAGAAAACTGGGCCATGTTTCCAATAAGTAGCCTCTGTTACCTTTCATTGATAAGAAGGCAACAGAGGCTACTGTTTTCTTTTTGAATGTTGTAATGATGCACAAAACATTATTGATTTTCAAGAGGTCTGGACTGAATGCAAGCTAGTCCAAAAACATCTTGTAGAACATTTTATCTCTGTACCACAGAGCCTGCCTGACAGTAGTGCTAGCTGAGCATAAGGTAGCCTACTAAAGATAAGCAATGTATAACTGGTAGCCTACATAAGTACTTTATGTACTTCATGTCTTCAAACAAAATAAAGGTAAAGATGAGAAAAGAGCAGATATACCGTGAGTGGGACATTACAGTGAAAAGAGCGAAGGTAATGTTCAATACGGAATTAAAAAGTAACTCTGACTTAATAGTGTCCAGCCAAAAGAAACTTGTTTTAAAAATCAATCAAGGGTTGAAGCTACAATGTGCCTCAACTAGAAGGCTGAGTCTCAGGAGATGTGGGGTCGGCTTATTGCATTTTTTTGGCCTGTATGCTGATTAAATAAATACACCTTGCCTGAATCTTGCTCACTTTTAACTTCCCTTGACTGATTTCCACTGTTTGCATTTGCCACTGACAGTCTCTGAACATCAATTTAGGGCTTTTTAAAAAATTTTTTTAACCAGAATTAATACTAACAAAGGGGCAGTTGTGGCTGAAGCAGTTGTCTTGCAACTGGTGGATGGATTCCCCCGGCCTACATGTCTGAGTGTCATTGGACAAGACACGGAAACCTGGGTTGTCCCCAGATGTGTGTGTGTGTGTGTTTGTTTGTGTGTTTGTGAATAGGTGAATGTGTCATGTCCTGTTATAAACTGGCAACCTGTCCAGGAAGTACCCTGCCTCTCGCCCAAGGAATGCTGGCCAGGCTCCAGCTTCCCACGGCCCTTAATTATACTAAGTGGTTAAGACACTGAATGAATGAATGAATGAATGAATGATACTTACAACCAGACTGAGATGACACACAAAGGTTGTTTTCTACAACACCAGCACCTTATCTCTATAACAATAAAGTACCATTTATTTTTCCAGCGCCTTCCTATTGTTTTTAAGACATGTGGAAAAAACAAAATTCAGATGAAAGTTCAATTATAATATTTTTCATGAAATAGTCAAATGTGTCAGGAAATGTTCATAAAACATGCAAAATGTTTTCTGTACTCTGCTGTGAGTCCGATATTGATGTATGCAATTTGTAAATCATTTAATCTCTTCCAAAGTTTCTTTTTTTCTTTTCTTTCATTTAAATTACTTTTTTTTCCCCCTAAATGTAGTTTTGGTTAGTCACCATCAAACAAGTATTTTAGTACCTCATAACATTGTGAAAAAACTGCATTTAATAATATTTATTTCACTCGTCTGTTTATTTTGGTCAAAAACCCGTCATACCCTTAAAGGTACAGTGTGTAAGAAGCACTGACATCCAGTGGTAAAGATCGGCACAATTACTTTAAAAGCACAGTTGTGAATAGATGGAGGTCCGTCAGAAGCCAAAATCCTTCTATCTAGACATAAACGTGTTTATTTGTGAGTGGATCCAGTGGCATCAGGTGCAGGGTGACTGCATTACAGCTAACTACTTCAAATTTGCCTCAGTGTGTACTGTCTTCTTCTATGTGCTGTTAAAGTTGTTGCTTAAAGCCAGTAACAAATGCGGTTTTAAGGCTTACTGGGTTTTCACTTCACCCACAGAGTTGTTTGTCCACTCAGGGACACCATAGTGGAAATGTTGGCACAAAATATAGCAGCTGCTGTGTATGTGGACCCACAGCAAATAAATGCAAATGGCTCTTTCTAGAATAAAAGCGCAACTGTTATTTTAGTAAAGTGATTAGATACCAACACAAGCATTTTTAAATGATTTATTTAAACTTTCTGTCATTGATTTTGATTTTTGTTCCACACTGCACCTCTAATGTCTTTCTGCTGGTCAGCCTCTTCATCGTCCTAACAACCATTTCCCGAGAAGCATATTTGAACATATTGACAATTCATTAGTAAAAAAGTTGAACAATGCGACTCCTACTTGGAGGCTGAGAGTCTTGGGATTGCCTCCCTCAGAATCCTTCAGACGGGAACGATAATGACAAGTCTTATGCAGAGTGGCAACTGTTCGAGGTGCTGTGGATCTGCCGTCTGCCTGTTCTTCTTCTGCCTCGTTACTTCCTCCTTGCTTGCTCCATGTTCTTGGCTCGCCTTGAAAGAAAGAGAAAGAACTGAAGTTGCATCATTCCAACTAAACTGAACGACAAAGGGCAAAGGGATTTCCACTGTGAAACTTTCACAGGCAGAAATAATGACATGTAGGCCTGCACATGTGTGTTAAACATATTTTTAAATACAGTTTGTTACTATTTCTTACCATCTTACACTGAGTTATAGTGGCACTATTTAGAATTCTTGAGTTCAATCTGAGCTTTTATCATCTTGAGAAGCAAGGAAATGAACAGACCTCAAACTGAACCTAACACACTGCCATGCACACATACAAACACACACACATGCAAAAACACACACTAGCCCCACAACTCATACAGAGAGAAAAAAAAAGAACCCAGAGGGAACATGAGTGTGGCTGATGAATAATGTAATAGATGGTGGTGCATCCATTCTGCTCTTGTAACTTCACTCCTCTACCTTTGTAGAATATATATCTTCACTGAACGGCCGGCTGCGATCATGTGGCACATGTGTGGCTGTGCATCTCTGTATTATAATGTCACCATTCAAGCTTTAACTGTAAGTTGTGTTTTGCCCTTTAAGTAACTGAATTTATGTCTGGCAAAAAGCACAAAAGAATAAAAGAAATAAAAATGCGATGGGGCAGTAAACATGCACTGAGTTGAGACAGTTTAATAATTAAAAAAAAGTGTTGTGCTACTGTTGTTTTTATAAGGCTGTGTCTCTAGGCTGAAACACCGAATTCCAACAGTAAGCTAGGTATTTTCACTCTACAAAGCATACAAGTAAAATTTGGTTGTTTTTGTTGGTCTGTTAAACACCAGTTGTGTGAAGTAGAAAGAAACATACTACTCTACTGAAATGAGATGTAATAAATTTTATGACAGGTTTTTACTGCCGAGTAACTTCATATTTATCTGACATAATAAATAGAAATCAGCTGCCTCTGCTATGCTCATGCTCAGCTTAGCTGTTTATCCTGTAGAAGACTGAACATGCTTCCTAACAAACCAAACTTTTTTTTTTTTTTTTTTGCTCATTTTGCCTTCATAATACTGAAAAACTTTGTAAACCTTTGACTATTCCTCCAATAACCAGCTATAACTCTTCAATTACAAACTTCTCCAGCATGTGTGACATCAGTAAAATATCAATATTTGAAACTTTCTAAATATTTATTCTTTGTTTACCTTTAGGTTTTTTCTTTCTTTTTTTTTTTTTTTTTAAATATTTTTAGAATTTCTGTTCTTTTAAATTTAATCAGTCTTTTGTTCAGCAAGTTGATCTTTTTAATCCTCTTTTGCTGTGATTTTACCTTTAGCTGCCTTGTACTCTAAGCCTAAAAAGTCTTCTGAGATCCTATTACTTCAAACATGTAACAGGAGCTCAGAATATGAATCTTAATTTTTTAGTTTATTAGTATTATGTATTTTATTATTAGTATTTAGTATTTGGTATTTTATTCATTCAGTATTGCTTCTTTGAATGGCACACTGTATTCTGAATTCCTTTTTTTAAACTTGTTTCTCGGTTCCAAAACTGGACGTGCAAATCTTTCCTGAGATCTCCTCACACATTTTTCTTTAAATCTTTTACTTTTCCAAATCTTTTATACATGATATGAATGGGTATAGATATTATATTTAGATTGTTACAATGTCTCTTGTCTATTACAAACAAACAAAAATGCTAAAATAAATAAATAAATAAATAATCTGGACTTCTTTCTTTTTGTTTTGCCAGTGTTTGTGTCTCACTCTGATACACTGCTGATAATATCTGTGTCATGGTTTGACTCTGTTTCTGAGTTTAAGGGTTAGTTGATAATTAGGATGTATTTCATTCTTTTTATCTCTCATTGTATGAAGTCTTTTCAGCTTTTGCTTTAAAAGGATGGTTATGAGCTGCTTGACAGAAAGGATGCATTTCATTAACAATCTGGCTGTTAATGAAGCTGCTTTCTTTTTTTTTTTTTTTTAAATTATTATTCTTTTACATAAATATCTTTCAGGTGTTTGTTTCTTTAGTTAATTTGCTGTGAAATGCAGGGATACCCAGCATTTCACAGTGCATCATTTTAAAAACATCATCCATCTTCAAATGTTGAATTTTTCCCTAGACTGCAAACATCTGAAACTACTTAACTATTTTTCTTATTTACAGTTTAATTTAAAAAAAAAAAAAAAAAAAAAAAAATACAAACATTAACTCGATATGGCAACACTAAGTCCACATCTTTTTTTTTTCTCACATTTTTGCGACTCATTGTTAGAAAATGTAGTTACCATTTTTGAATTTGTTTCACATATGCAAGCTTAACAAGCCAGTGGAGGACAAATGAGAGTGTTTGCACCTTATTAAAATCTACATTTCAACTGAAACTTTGCCTTTCCCTTTGGGATTTTGCTTAAACAGTATTAGGGTACAGTGGAAGAAGTGTGGTAGGTGTGTGTGGGTTTATTAGCGATGCATGAGGTATAAATCAAAAGGTAAAAGGAGGAGTCACTTTCCATTCTTGAAAACCAAGTTTGGCACCACATTCAGTTTCCTGTTACACCTTGGAGGGTGATCTTATCAACAATAGCTTCAGACTATGCAAGGCATTGAAATGAATACACAGATCAATTGGCTGGTATTTAAGATTTTCACTTCTGAATCAAAGTGATGAAATTCATACCTGAGCCAGAATTGAAAGTCTGCTGGCTGTGCCTGAAATTACTCCGTGCAGAGCAGGCTGCCTCATCTGCATTCCCCTTCCGCCTGCCAGCCTTTGCGTTAGAGGCTACTGGCCCTCTGAATGACAGTAATCCAAAAGAGGTGCTGTGGAGCTGTGTGTCTGAGTCATCAGCCTTACTGTTAATACTTTGAGTGGGAGCTGCTTGCTTGGCCTCGTGCTTTGAAAAAGGCCATCTACAGCGACCCAAACCATCCGTTTGGGAATTGTGTTTGGTCCTGCCTGACAAGATCGCTCTGGCTTTCTCATAACCCTCATTTGCTTTGGCTTGTTTATTTTCTGTACTGAATCTGAGGCGGGATGAGACACTGAGGCGACATGACAGGGCAGACCTGTACAAAGTGGGCTGGCCTGTTCTTCTTTCTTCCAGTTCTGTTAGAGAAATACAAAGTGACTTATCCAAAAACAAAGTGGTGCTAAAGGACTTCAGAGGCACCTCATGATAGATACACGACCTGTACAGAGGCTTTAAGGAGAACAGTTTTATTACTGAGTCATGTGTTCCTCCCTCTTTTCTGCCCTTTTCCGTGTAGTCCAGTCTGCATCGGACAAGTTGTACTTTCCTCTTTCCTGGATTTGTCTCGGCCAGTCCATCAGCTGGTGAGTGGGCTTGTCTCAACTCCTTTGGCATAAATATGGCAGAATTCTGTCTGCACACATCCGGCTGGGAGATGGAGCCTCTCATTATGGGCACTGATAAACTTTTTCCTTTAAAGATCCTTGCTAGATCTGGAGGAGGTGATATTGTCAAGGCAGCGTTTAACTGGAGAGATGCAACGACTCCTGCGAGGTGGACCCTGCAAGCTGTGATGGAGGTGGAAGAAAATGCTGTCTGTTGACTTGTTCTTATCAAATGTGGGACACTTGCAGGCATGAACACTCTGGGAACTCCTCACATGGATCCTCTATCTGAAGTCTGAGTAGGCAGATTGAGTTATTGCTCAAAAAGACAAATTCTCCTTCGCCTCTCGTCCCACCACACACCCTACGACAGGACATGCCTGTGCAGCGAAGCAGTGATGTCCTTACACGAGGGCTGTGAAAAGACAAAGACAGTTTAATATCAGTGTTGGGCTCCAAATGACTTCTGAGCAAACTAAAAGGCTGCATGCTGAAATGAAACCAAGACACACAGCAAATACAAAGTCATTAGTTCCTGAAATGTGATTGGAGGGACCGATTACCTGCTCTTCTGCTCAGCCTTTATCTGCTGGTCTTTTTTATGACAATAGACAGCATTTGTGGAAAAATTACTTATGAAACTCAAAATGAAAAATACACCCTTTTTTGTCTCAAAAAAGCAAAACACAAGTCTTTGCTCTGTTCTGTTTCTCACTTCCAATAGCAAAAATCAAACTGTGAGCGTGTCCAATGCTTGAATCGTACCCCCTCTACTGCCTTCATAAGGCTTACACTTTTGTTTGGAGGGTGAACAACATGATATCTTCAACAAATGCAAATTTAACTGGCTTAATGAACAAATATGTCATAATTAGTTTAGAAGTCCAACAGTATTATTAAATATTATTATTACAGATTAATGTGTTTTCTGCTGAATATCCAATTTTAGCCCACAGCGGTGAGTTTCTGTTCATAAACATTCATTCTTACCTCAGACCAAACCGCTGCATCTTCAGTACAAGAGAACTGATCACAACAGAGTTTTTGTGCAGAACTTGCATAAATTGTGTTTAACAAGTTTCTGGGTCATAAGACCTTCAACAAATGGCTGTGTGGAGGTGTTAATAAGCACATCACCAAGACATCTTTTACTTATTCATCCATCAGCTTAGAGCGGGGAAATAAACAGAACGCTGCAGTTTCTGCTTTTAACAAGACAGCAAACCTTACACATTATATACAGTATGGAAGAGGTGTGAAAAATACAAATATTTTATAATAGGATTTTCAACTACACACTTAAAGTGACAATAAATATTATAGAAAATAATATTTTTGCTAATTAAAGCTCATTCCTGTCACTGCTCCAAAGCAAAAGCTCATTTTCTCAGTCGTTTTGCTCCTCGGCTCGGCTGATAAGTCTCCTATCTGCCTTGCTTGCTTGGCACATTTTGGATAATTCCCTAAAAACAAAAACAAAGCTCAGATATTTAAGGCCAATGCTTTGAATGGCAAAGAAAGGGCTTATTTTATTCAACACTGAGATTAATTAAGTTTATAATTACGATACAGCAAGTGCACTGCTCTCAATTCAGCTTGTATAAATCCCATTGTAATTACAATAGTCAATAAAACTGAGATTACAACAACTGGAGGCATAATTTACTCAAACTTGTCAAACATGCAGATCATTAATTTAGGGTATTACAGTAGAATGTCACAGTGACGCCTTGCTAACTGTTTGTTGAGTCAAACATCTGTTAAGATGTGTGTATGAAGGGCAAAATGCACATAATGTCGTGCAAGAAAAGTGATTATGTTTATCCTGAGTGCTCCACTTGGATGTGAAACTCCCGGGACTGCAATGTAATGGCACTAAAATAGAAATGTATACATTAACATTGTTTTAGATCAGATTTTTTTTTTCCATTCCTGCCGCCAAGTTCTGTGGAAGAATTGTTTTTATGACTTTGCATCCTTAAATTAAGGTTGAACACAAGTTTGTCTTTGTGGAAGAAAGAGGCGGGGTGTGAAAACACTGACTGGGAAACGAAATGAATATAAATTCTACTGCAAAATGAATAATTCAACCAAGCACCACTAGTTAATATAATTAATCAAAGCTGGATGACATTTCAAACAAGCGGAGAGCACAAATAAAAATAAAAAAAAAATCTAAATAATAAATGCATAAAGTCCATTGAGTGTCCTTGCATAAGTGCAGAATTTTCCTGTTTCGTATGGAATATTGACAAAAGCTCAGGGCACTTTAGAGGAAAACCTCTGTAATCTATTAAGGAAGTAAAAACAAATGCACTTGCTGGTGTACAGCATACAAAGGCTTACTTTGTGTTTTGATGACAGGTTGGTTAATTGTACTTTATTTGGGTAAAAGACTCAAAAAGCATTGGGGCCTTGCAGAGACATATTTGTTCCTCTTATAGTTTCTGCATGGAAAACTGCATTCCAACAGCAAAAGAACAAAAAGAGGTTTCCTGTATTCATGCTTTCTGATGTTTTTCATGACAAAGTTAAAAAATCTTGGTAAAGATATGTATAAGTTTTGTGTCTTTTAATCAGAAGTCATGTTTACTCTCAGCTGAGAGATTTAGAGCTTAGCTGCAATCAAGCACCAAAAATGACAGATTTTTGTCAACTAGAGATCTGTAAGATCACATGTAGGACAAAAACTTTAAATCAGGATTTCAAAGCATGCAGTACGCCCTTATGGACATTTTCCAATGCAGAAAGGACTGTGCTAAAGCTGGAAAGTGCCGGTTATCCTCCTGATGCAACAGGATTCTATAGTACTGATTTATCAGATTACTTCAGAAGTGAGAATGTCTGATTCCATCACATTTAATTCATATTTAACTCCGACCTTAAGACTTTTATTTTATAAAATATAGGCAGTTCATTCTTAGTTCTGATGTTATGACTGGTTCTTTGGTCTTATCGTTTGCTATCAAGCCAATTGGACTGATCCCTGTTCTGCAAACTCCCTTCCATTCTGTCATTCCCCCTTCAGGCGGACTTTAGCATAATTCACTCCTCCACATATACATCCCCACTTAATATTGCATGATCAGAAGGATCCACCACCTTCCATCTCTGCTTATCCACCACCAGCATCTAAACCCCAGGAGGTCCTTGCATTAGTTGCTTCCTATGTTCATGTCAGCGATCCATGAAGATGAAGCATCAGTGTCTAATCACTAAAAACCTCCGTGTCACTGCATGTGATTCACACATTTTCCTAAAGGCCTGTTTATGTTTAGCTGAAAATGGACACACAGATGGATGGGTAGTTTTCCCTATATCCTGTCCACATGGAGGGTCAGTGTCTGCAAAATGGCAGCACCAGAAAGACGTAGGTTGTGAGTGTGCATGAGAAATAGTCATAAGACACGACCAGGTGGTCAAAACAAATTGTCAAGGCAAGTGGCCACTTATTTATTTATTATGAATATAAAACTTGGAAGCAATCTTTATATGAACAGGACTTTTAACTTGGTATGCCAGAACTTTAGTAAACCACTGAAAGTTTGAGTCAATAGCAAGTCATAAACAGACCTTTGGTTTGTCTTGTTATCGGACTTGTTGACATAAATTCATAAATTATTTAACAAGACAAAAAAAAGATAATGTATACATGTGACGGGGGTCAAATGCATGGTTTTAAAATGGAATTGTTTTATTGCATGTGTTTTTAATTCTGATTGCTATGCTGCTACAGGAGCCTGAAGAGCAGCAGTCAGTCTGGATCCAATGGCGCAGCTACTCAGTCCTGGGCCTCTGGATGTTCCTGGCCCAGGACCATTGGTGAGTATGATGTCCGAGTTTAGGATCCAGAGGGTCACACAGGACAAGGGAAAGCAGACTGGACATGAGTCACTGCAGAGGAGAGGACCGCCCCGAGGACATTTTAGAGGACTTGGTTGGAGGATGTTTTAATCTTTTATTTATCTGTTTTGTAATAAACCGATTTCTACTATTTTAAGGTTCAGTGTGGCTGACTCTGCTCCCACTGATTTTAAAAGAACCTCAGAGGACCGTTCTTTTTATTTTTTTCCCCTGATTTTACTTTATTAATTTATAATTTAACACGCCTCGACCACTGGCATACATAAATATATACAAAATATATATATGAAGCAGGAGTGAGAGAGGCAAAAGGTGTGTTTGTGAGTGACAGCCAGGAC
Source organism: Telmatherina bonti (assembly GCF_933228915.1). NCBI lineage: Eukaryota > Metazoa > Chordata > Actinopteri > Atheriniformes > Telmatherinidae > Telmatherina > Telmatherina bonti. The sequence continues at coordinate 29,813,046 of NC_136629.1, read as the reverse complement.
CGCAAACAAGGTTTGTACTTGACAGATGTTACTATATGCTTTTCTCACAGGCACAGAAACTAGTGATTGAGTAAGCCTTTGTGCTCCTGACAGTCACAGGAACTTGGAGGGAAACGGTGGAGACTACAGCTGGTTAGGAATCAGAGAACCTGCACAGACCTGTATAAACCCATCAGCGCAGCCTGTTTTGAAACAAGGCTCTGAGGGAATGCTTACACAAAATACTGGTGCTCAGATGTGCCATATAATGTGAGAAATTGTTATATTTACCATGGGATGGGATGTTGTCATTTTTCTGAGATTTTCACTCAGCAAAAGTTCCTCTCATCTCTCTGTGCAACTTACCATACAAAGCACCTATGAATTTGCTCTTTTGTGAAAAACATTTCCCCCTTTGTTTTGCTCTTAATGAAGCTCTTTTAGGTTTAATAACTTACTTTCATTATTGATCGGTAACTGTTGGATTGTAAGGGTGACCAATGAGGTACATAAAGTACACGGCCCTCGTTATGGGCTGTGTCAGTTACATAATGGCCTCTCCATTAGAGCGATTTATCCGGCCCATTCAGGAACGCTGTAATGGTTCTGACTGTTGGTCGCTGGAATGTGGTCACATGGATTGTAATCTGTTTGAATTCACAGTTGGAAAACATACCAGTGGGCTTGAGAATTATTTTTGCGATCAATCACCAATTGCCAAAGGCAGAAATTATTCTTTAGATCACTCCCTATGTTGTATAGAAAAATTGGCTGGATCATTCTGGTTTTGCAGACATAAGATCATTCTATACTTTCTCCATTTATAAGTTGCTACAATTAAAAACAGACCTAATCCTTGCGAAATGTCATGCATACATTTTGTTTACAGTCTATTTTGCTGCTGTTACTGTACAAGCTGTCGAGGCTTCTTACCTGATAAAGTGGAGAATCAACGCAGACACGTCCACTGTTGTTCCTTTTTCCTTTGAACTACTTGCTCCAGCAGAGGCCACAGTGTGAGCTGTCCTCTGCTCAGCTAGGTGCATAACAAACTGTCAGGTAGTGAGGCTGCTCTGCGGTCGTTCCTCAACCCCCAGTGGAAACTCCTCTCAGCTGACAGGGGCTCAATGAAAAAAGCAAAACCCATCAACTAAGTCAATACGTTTATACAAATTAGCCTCTGAGCTCCAGTCAGCCGCCTGAGACTCGGGAGCAGGGTATGCTCAGCAAATGAAATACAAGTCCTTGGTAGAAGTTTAACAGCGATGACTCTCATGGACACACTTCAGTGAATCTTGATACTTCTCTGTTAATTAATTCCCCACTCATGCCTCTGCTTTAGATGTGCTGGTTCAAAAAACAACCCCTCAGGGATTTTTTTTTTAAGGGAGGTCCCAGCAGTACTACCTCAGGCTTCTTTCATATGAGAAGAGCGATCCAGACAAACAGAAACTAAGCTCAGGTAGCAGAACAGGTGACCTGATCTCAGGTTACACGACTCGCATAAGACGTCCCCACTGCACAAGTTATTAATGGAGTTGCAGAGTCTCAACAGCTTTCTTCTCTGAGGCTCGGAAGGAAAATATTCTATATTTAAAGATGGAAAACGCATGGCTGCTTGCACTCGCTTTTACTTTTTGCAGCGCTTCCTCAAACCAGTACTTTCCAAAGATATTTCCCAAAGCTTCTTTGTAATGACACATTTATCTTCTCAGAATAGATAGACCCATGTGTGGACAAAAGAACAAGTAGAGTAAAGGCAAAACTATAAATAATTGTCTAGATTTAGTGCAATACGAAAAGTGCTGAATGCTCATCTTATCGCTTCTCCTCTTTCTATGAAACTCAGCCAAAGTAGGTTAGGTTTAAAATCAAAGTAGAAACAGTAAGTTTACACTTTTCAATGATAAATTGCCTGATTATTCAAGTAAAACAGCAAAAACACGAGGAATATTTCACTGTGGTCATAACTCATGACCCAGTGGTTCTGCTGATATGACTGCTGAATGAAGCGAGGTGATGATCAATGGCTCATATCCCAGCGATTAATCTGAGAGTTATGCTGCACCACTATTAGATAGCAGCAAACACGAGTAAAAAACCGTGACCGCTCAAAAGTCGTGCAGCATAGACATGAATAATATTTTTGTTGGATGTTTTACTTTGCTAAAGACTACTTGCTAAAGAAACGATGCACTGGTTACGTGCCCGGATGAGTTGAGCTACGATAATCATGTTATTTTCCAAATGTTTGATGCTGCAAAGCTGTGGACTGTGTCATAAACACCTTTCAAGGAGTTTTGCTGTGTCTAACCTTTTCACTGGGAGATAATCTTACACCAATAGTATGGCCACTCCACACATGTTGTCATTTGCCAGATGATCTGAGATGGGCCTGTGGTTGACTGGCGAGCTGTCCAGGGTGTACCCTGCCTTTCACCCAAAGGCTGCTGGGATAGGCTCCAGCTTCCCCGCGACCCTGAACTGGATTAAGCGGTTAGGATAATAAATGAATGAATGGATGAATGTGAGATGGGCTATAAAATTAGGATTTTATTCAGAACAGTGCGACTAAATGTTTTAAACCCATGAAAACTTATTGATTTACTGAGATGTAACATCATTGTATAGTGATAGAAACAACTTTTTTTTTTGGCTTTTTTGAAAAAAAGAAAGAAAAATACACTTTAGAGGGAATTCAGCTGTCTTTGTTTTCATAAAAAATGCAAAAGATTGAACTTGTGTGACATGTCAGGACCCATTTGAGTTTAGCTGAGCGTTAAAGCAGGAAGGATTTGATTTTTCGACAGCATTCTTTGTCTGTGTTAGTCCAGTTTTCAGAGTGTTAAGTACATTTTACGGTATGAAAGCCATGTTAAGTAGCATGTGTATTGATGTCACAATACCACATGTGCCTGCACGCACCATGATGTTTACCATGATGTGAGTTCCCAGACGACACGAGACTTGGAGGTCTGTCCTTTTTTTCCTGTAAGAACAAACTGCTGCAGATATGTCTAACGCTACACAGAGCATCTGTTTTGTATGTTTTTGATTGGGCGATTATTTTTATTCACATTTTAAACGTCTGTTATTAGTTGGACTAACACATTAATTGTACATTCTAATATTTTACTAATAAATACAACAGTTTGAAATCAGAAAAAAAATAGTATTTGTGAGTGGATGCTTGATTCAGGTTTACAAAGTTCTTCCCTAATAATTTTTAAAGGCCATAAAGTAGGTTTTAAAGAGTTACCAGCTTACAAACTGGGATATTCTGAGGAGTGATTAGGTAAATTAGTGTATAAGTTTATTTAAACTGATTAAATTGGATGACATGGTAGCATACTGGTTAGCACTGTGGCTTCACAACAAGAAGGCTGGTTAGAGCCCTGGCTGGGAGGAGGTTTGAAAAGCGACCTTTCTGTTTGGAGTTTGCATCCTGGACTTAACTCCTTAATGCCTGAATTTTTATGCAATTATATAAATAGACAAAAAAAAAGATGAATAAAAAAATTTGGAAAAATAACAAAAAAAAGACAAAAATAAAATACAATGAAATACTTTATTAAAACTTAACAAAAAATATTTAAATAAATAATATCAAACTAAATACATTGATAAAACTTAGACAAAGCATAAAATAAAGAGAAAAAAAAAAGCGATTTGTTATAAATTTGCTGCAAGTGTTATAACAGCTTAAGGCAGCTATGTTGGCGAGTGCACAAAGATTCCTTGGACAAAGTCAGAGATGCCCAGCTGCTGGAGTTACTGCGCCTCCATACAATATTGTCTCATTAAGTTCAGCGATGACCTCTTTAGATTTTGTAAAGTCAAAAATGCTTCCTTAGCAGTTTTTTTTTTTTTTTTTTTAAATTACTTGAAAGCATCTTTCATAGACCCATTGGTCGGGAGCAGCAAGCTGAGCCAAGTCTTTTTTAACCATCCATCCTTTTCTGTTCTCAGCTTATTAAAGACCGTCTGAACACCTCCAGCTAAAAATGACCGGTAAAAAAGTTGTCTGTTCTGGTCACATATTCTGGTCTGAGACTGCAGGCTTTGCTGAGTGTCTCATACATGTATAGGAGTTTCTTCTGAGCTATTCCTAATAAAATTCTCATGTTGTTTAATATGTCTATCCTAAGTCTTAGCAATGTCCTTTCTCATTTGATCACTACTGTTTTCATAGCTCATGGGATTTGTGCAATCAACCCCAGGCTCTAATGCCATGCTATGTTCGTTAGACAACATCTACGCAAGCTCCTTTTTCTGCAACACAAAGCTCTCTGCATACATCAGAGTTATCACAGACTAAAGTCGTATTTTAACCTTTCACAATGAACCTGTGGAATTTTTAATTGATTAATGTTTTTGGTTAAAGGCCCCCGTTTGGAAAAATGCCTTTACATATCCAAACCATATGCTGCATACATACAGCTTATTCAAATCACTATTTTCTTGGGTCCTTTTCCAAATGTCACAATACTCCAACTCTTGATGCAGCTCTTTTAATCTTTCACACAAACCACAAATTAGTAATGCAAGCTGAACACCAGCATTTGACAACCAATCTTTTCTTACATCTGAGTTAACTTTAGTTAATAAGATTAGTGTGATGGAATGAATTAAACATTAAACAATGACTAACTGCATGAATTTCTGCTGAATTTATTCATGATTCAAAAGGAGCCAAATGTATAGTAAATTTTCATGAGTACCTTAAATTTTCCAGTAAGAGCTCAATTTAAACATGAAATATTCAGTCATTTATTTTCCTGACTGTAATCTTTAGGCAACGGGCGGGGTCCACCCTGCACAGGTCGCCAGTCCATCACATGGCCGACACAGAGACAAACAACCATTCATGCTCGCATACTCTTGGGACAATTTAGAGCAAACAATTTGCCTAATATGCATGTCTTTGGGCGATAGGAGGAAGCCGTAGAACCCAGAGAGAACCCATGATTACACGGGGAGAACATGCAAACTCCACACAGAGAGGCCACTGTTCAAACCAACCCCCAGCCGGAGCTCAAACCTGCGACCTCCTTGCTGTGAGGCCACATTACTAACCACTACGCCTCCGTGCAGCCCTAAATTTCATCATAATAACATCAAATGCAACTGATGTCGAAGAATTTCAGATATGTTGACATAAACAACTGCCAAATGAATTTCAGAACCGGGTGAACTGGCCTTCCAGGGAAAACTCTCTTTTGAGACACAGAGAAACTATATCTGATTGGAAATTTCCACCCATTTGGTGTGTTTCATGCTAGAACAGACAAAATGCCGGATTATGCTCTTGGCACTTCTTAAATGCGAGAAAGCAACAAATGTTTCAAGATAAAAATGATAAAGACCTCAAACTTTAGTATACGTCCATTTAATCCACAATTCAACATATTTGCTTTGTAATTACATGAAACAGGCAAAGTACTTTGGAAAATTTTTTTACTGATTTCAAGCTCGTCCCCCCAGATGGAGACAGTGGCAGACGGCAGTTCAGGTTCCAGCCCAGCCACAGATGCTTTCAACGGCCCTGATGCACAAAGATGGCCATTGGAAGCCTGCAGCATCCATTGTGTGTGCTGTGCTTTGCCTGTGTGTTTTCAGTCAGTAAGTATCAGAAGTGAAAAAACTGTGTTTACAAGCAGTAAAATAATAGCTGACATTAATTACATGCCCAACCCTAAAAGTTAGAAAACTTTTCCTTCATCATTATGAAAGAAACAGATCCACATGCTAAACCTTTGATAGGTGTGTGCTGCATCATGGCTGGTGTTCCTGTCTTGTATTTGTGTTTATATTGTTGATCTATTTCTTGAGTTGTCTCCATTAGTCTTGGTCTCCGCTTGCCCTTCAAATCTGGCCTTATATTTCCTCTTTACCACATCTGCCTTTTGCCAGCCATTAGCTGCCACATGCATGCATACTCCCTACTTTTCTCTGTCAGATCTTCAGCTTTGTTTTGTATGATGATGCGCTTCCCTTGTTTTGCCTTATGGCTCTGTCCTTGCCTCACTCTGCTGCTAATGCAGCACCGTCTGGTTTTGAATAAAGCTTACAATTTTACGCCTGCCTGCTTCTGGAGCCTTGCCTGTGTTTGGGTCCTTCATCATTACAGCACACCTGCTTGACACCATGGTGGTGTTGTGGTTTGAATAATCACCTTCTAACAGGAAAAATTTCCTGATTTTGATATTGGTTGCACCTTTCTGTGGAGGGTTGGCATGTTTTTTTGTGCTTACATGGCCTTTTTCCAGGAACTCTCACAGTTTAAAACATGCATTGATTAAAAATGTGCACTTCAACTTTTTGGGGGATTGGGGTTCATCATTTCATTTCAAGGATACACACAAGAATAGATGAAAATCTACTGTCAAAGTACAGTGCTTGTACCGTATGAACATACAGCAGGAAAGTACATGTACTTTGAATTCTTGGTTTATGGTTTTCTACTGTATCCTAATTATTTATTTAGGACTTCTGTCTGCTTAAAAATAATTTGAGATCTGTACTCCATTTTGACTTTCACTGATTTTAAACATATTGACATATTGAGTGAATTTAAAGCACTTTGGTTTCTTTTTTTTTTTTTTTTTGGTTCACTTTGGTTGTTTTTAAAATAAAGACACATCATCAGATGGAGTGATGCCATAGTTCTTCTAAACCTATATAATTTATAAAATCTTGGACTTATCATTTAAAGCACAGCATGTACAGCATGCTGGATGAGTTTGTTCCTTTATTGTCTCGTCTTTCTTTGGGCTTCCATTTCATTACAACGCATAGCATATGTTTAAATCAAATGCTAAAAATCTCATTTGCATTTTTGCAGCCATGTTTGAGTAACATATTGCTTATTAATATGAAAGTAAAAATGCAAGTTGATTTTACAGGCAGTTTCATCATAATGATTGCAGAGATTGACTGCTCACTAAAGCTGCTGTCCTTAACTGGTTGTCAGTGTTTTCCTCTGGCAGAGTGCTGAAGCAGGTGCTGCTTTTTCCACTTTCTGTATTGCCTCTAAACCTTACATAAATATAGCTCTCATTAAAATGTTACTTCTGAACACAAGCCAAACAGAAGATATTTGCCAATGACTTACCTGGGAAATGGATTTAGTGTAATTTCTAGCTGGGTGAGATGAGAAAACTGTGGGAAAAAAATGTACTTCTGTTTGCAGCTCAGGTCTGTGTATATCTGAATATGGATTTGTATTCATATAATGTGGAAAGCACAACAGTACTGTCTGATGAGACTATTTTGTCTAAAGTTGATAAATGCAAACATAGATGTGGAAGAAGCCATTGGTTTTTCTGCTTCTTTTGAATTGATTTTCTGATAGAATCTGAAGAGGAAGCAGCTGGATTTTGATTAACTTGACTTCACAATTTTGTGCCTGATTTTCTAATTATCCCTGAATGAATACAAAGGCAGCAAAGTGCCATAAATGTAGCATGACTGCATGCCTGAAGAACAACAGACAGTGCTTGCATCTCCTCTCAATGAAGTGTTCACGAACAAGATTGCAACTCTGACTTTAGATAATGTCATTAAAGTTCTTCTGCTTACAAATAAAACTTTACATAAATGAATGATGAAAAGTTAGAGAGAAATAATCTAAAATGTAATAATGCTCTGCCTAAACGGATATGACTGCAGTCTGATCCATTTTCTTGGTTTCTGCTCTTGATACTTTTTCATTTTCTGAAATTTAAGAGGAAAAAAGTTTGTAAATGTATAATAAGCTGAATTTGAATGGCCAGTTGCAGTTGTCACAATGCAATGAAAACTTGCTGTGCACCTGCGTGGCTAAAGCTCATCATGAGTTTTAACAAAGTAAACTGAGTGCACGATGTAATAATATGTAGATGATCAATAGTTCACTTATTGAAGGATTTAAACATTGTTCTGGTTTTTATCTAGTTTTCTAATTTATCTAAAGTGCTTCATTGTTTTGTTTGCAACTTTGCGTGCAATGCTCTGAAAGGTCTCCAGCAGCAAGGAGGATGCCAGAGAAAGCTGCGTTCTGAAGAATTCTATTCTTATGATCCTATGAATGTTCACAAACTATCCATAGTTTTAAATAATTCATTCATGTTCATTTAAACATTGATGGGAAAAAAGAAGTTATTAATAAAGATTGAGAAGACTGGATCTGTTGCATTACAGTCATTTAGCAGACATTTTTTAAAGAATACTTCACTTACTTATAATACTTAATGCTGCCCCGCCTCACCCTGTTGAAGCCCCTGATGTTTTTTTTTTTTGAAGACATAATAGCAGATTATCTAACTGTCAAACCTTTGACTAAAATGCTCCCTGATTTAAGAAACATCTTTTGTCCATTTGCATTGAAGCTAGTAAACTGTTTAACTATGTTAATATTAAACTAATTCAACTACATGTGTGTGTGTACTATGTTTCTTAATAGATAAAAAAAAAGAATCCTGTACAGTAGCAATACTTTCTTTGGGTCAAGATACAACATTTTAAGCCTGCTGTTGCCTTTAAAGTCAAAATTCAACCAAATTTTGTATTCCCTTGAATGAATAATTCTACAATTTTGACTATGGTGTCATGCAGATGGCCAAAATGGGATTTTTCTCTCAAGCAAAATAAAAATGGATTGGTTTTACACATAATTGTGACATGAGCATGACTTATTTACATGGTTCGGTCACCAGAGGAGAAGCATGTTTTTTTTCCTGTGGTGTGATTATGTACTGTAATTTAACACAATACGTGTCTCCTCCATGAAAGACAGTGGATAATATTCCTGTTAATTTCACACATTTCTGTTAAAAAGACTAGATTTTAACAGAAACCAGGTCTGCATGTAGAAAAACAGCTGCTTTCTTTCACGCACTTTCTGTGCCACTTCGGTAAATACTGATTAGAACAATTTCATCTATCCTGTGTGCATCCTTCAAGCCCTGTTAGCACCCTCAGCAAGAATGCACCAAGCTCTATGGATGTTTCATTTCAGGGTTAGTGGAGATATGGGGACCCAAATGCAGGAACAGAGAGGCAGAAGGCAGAACAAGATTTTATCCAAAATAATTGACAGGACGGAAGACAGGAGACATAGCAGGTGACTACAGACAAGGAATCAGCGAGTGAAAACAGAAACCAAGGTGTTTAATACGGGGAAAACAATGAGACAGAGATGTAATTGATAAGCTAAATGAATCCAGGTGAACTAATGAACGAGAAACAAGACTAGACAGAAATCACAACTGCAAAATAAAACAAGTACAAAACACAAAAAAATGTCCAAACCATGACATTTCAGTGTTTGTATTTGTGCATGTAAGCAGTAAACCCCCATTTAAGATTTTTTTGAGAATAACTTGCAACTGCAGCAACTGGATAGCCGTTGGTTCATATAGTTTTCATGTTAGCTCAGATCAATAAGATTAATGAACAGAACGGAACAATGGCTGTGAGTTTACAATCAAGATTCTATTGTAAGCCGTCTTGATGCATTATGTGATTTACCTACAATGTTATCCATTCAAGGGAAAATTGCTGCACGAAATTTATAGATCCAAATTGTGAAAGGAAATTGGGTGTAAGAAGTCTAATTTACTGACAAAAGGAAGTATTGTTGTAGTGCCTGGTGCAGGCAGTAAGACACAGGCATTGTTTTTCTGCTGCAATAATGTGTCTGAGATCGATTTACAAGATTGTTACGGAAATACTTGCTATCAAGAGGGCATACTTAACTTAGAGATTCCTGTACGTTTACTAGCTCTAATACAAGACTTAATGGAAGGGAAACCTGAGTAAATGTCTTTTTCGGCTGACCTGATCGTAGCGAGTTGTTCCACAAAGACATAAACAAAACAGATTCAGAAAAGCTACCCAACAACGTAACCTTTGAAATTTCAATCAAGTAAATCTACCTGGCTTGTTTCTACTAATATTAGAATACAGGTTTAATTTAAATATAAATATAGGTTAACAAAAAAAAAAAAAAGTTAACTTGAAGCACACAGAAAGTGCAGGCCTTCTACAAGCCATTATAGTTTTTTTTTGGTGTGCATTATATATAAACTCTCTGCATGTTAAAGAATTCCTTAAAAAACTGAAATAGCACCCTTAAAATCTTATCACTTGTTCCTCATTCCACTTCTGAGATTTCCTGAAAATTTTATGAAAATGAATCAATAGGTTTTTGAATTATGTTGCTAACAGACAGAAAGACAAACAGATAAACCAATGCTGCTGAAAACGCAAACTTTCAGGAAATAAAAGCTATGGCTAAAATGTGAACAAAGATAAAAAGAACAACAGTTATATAATCTCTAGAAAATCCAACATACTGTTTGAAGCAAATGCTTTACTGACACAAAATGCACTACGTCACAGTTCACATCAAAGCTGCTTGTTTTATACGTTTTGGCCAGCAGGTGGCTTTGTGAGCACAAGAAGCCTTGTGAAATGAACCATTTTCTGAACCAATTTGCTGGAAGCTTCAATATTCATGAGTCCTTTTCTGACCCTTAACTATCAGTCACAATCCAACTTTAAGTGATTCCAGAGCAGCGGGAGCAGTTTCCTCAACTGCACAGTAATAGCGGCACATGTTTGAGTTCAATGTGCCAGCAACAGAAAGATCAGCTGCTTATATATGTGGTGTGCACAGCGCTACCATTGGCTGAATGCCAAATGTAATCATTCCACCTGAATCAGATCAGGTGAGCGGCCATTCCAGTGCATGATAAGCTTCATGTTATGGATGTTTCTAGAGAAAAACAAACACAGATGGAAACAAACCAAACCTTAGTTGTTTTTACCTCCTATACAGAAAAGTGAGCACTGATTTAAGAGCTCTCTGGTTTGGAACCTGAAAGTCACAGTTCATAAAGCAACACTACAGAAACCTCATACATGCAATAAATTCATTATTCACTGACTATGTCTGCATTTGAGTAATTTCCTATCCTTGAAGTCTGTTTTATACAACTCCAGCTTTTTGTTGTTTGTTCAGAAGGATTTTCCTCTGTTCTGTTCTGCACAAACAGCAGCGATAATTGCTTTAAGTTTGCCGTTTACACACGGTACTCTCCCTGTTCTCTGCAGTACAGTCATGCATCTGTTGTTAACACAGATAAGAAGCATGACACTGTGTGTGTGGCTGATAGGATTGGCTGTCATGCCAACTCAAATTACAGGGCATATGCAAGTGTGTGTGTGTGTGTGTGTGTGTGTGTGTGTGTGTGTGTTTGAGTTGGCTTGATGGGGCCTGCTTGTTACACTCCCCACCTGTGACAGTTGTGCCTTCAGCACATAGAAGTGAGACTGTAGCTCTGCACATACACATGCCTTTTGTTCAATGCATTGTCACCTCCTTGCCTAGCTAAAAATAAACAGCTCTTTGATTATCTTTTGGTTTTTAGACTAAAATTATTGATATGTTTAAAATCAAATACCTGAAATTGTTTGCTATGGTTGCTATGGTTTTTCTGGTTAATGTGAAATTCGTTAAGCTGCCTATATTTATCTTTACCAACAAAAGTGTTGAAAATCAAGTAAATGAAGGTTTTATGACTCTCCCTAAGTTGATAGTCTGCAATAATTGCTTCTGTAAGGTCATTACTGATGTCTGTCCCTTTTGGCACTACTCTAAAGCCTTTGAACCCATAGCTCACAAACTGTGGTGTGCATTTCACTGATGGTAGGCAACTCACATCCCCTCTGGTATACTGAAGAAACTTCTGATATCAACCAATTAACCAATTACACTCTGCTAATCTGTAAATTATGGATAAGTATTTCTGTCTAATCTAATGAAAACTGTCACGTCGCTGATATTACATCATCTATCAATGTCAAGCAACAACTGGGAGAGTTTTAAGTCTGAACCGTTGGTGAAGCTGACAGCAGCACGCCTTCAGGTGACCTAGTTTTTCTGTCACGTGATCTGATCATGGTGGTGTGACTTCAGATCAGAAGATATTGGTTCTGTCCCTTGTGCCATTTGTAAATTGTGAGACTTTGTGAGAGGAACTTCAGAGACTGAAGCTAAAATGGATTGGTCCAGGTATGGATGTTCACAGAAATGGCCAAATCCTTCTCATCAAGCTCATTGGTAAAAGTTCTAACTTTGTCACGCACTAACCAGACTGTTCACATAAATGAGTCTGGGTGCATAATTGTTCCATTATGCACACAGTGTGTTTAGCACAGTGTGCTGTACAGTGTGTTTAGCAAATGGGATGTGTGAAAAGACCAATGTATTGTTGAGTGTGACATTATTGGATCTGTGGTCACACAAAGATCACATGACTTTTTCACACTGCCACCCTGAGCAGTGCTTTTAAACCAAAGGAAACTCTCAGTTTTGTTCGATGTTGACAGACTGTGGACAAACAGAGAATGGACAATTGGATATTGATGTTTTTTGCACCCTTTAATGATGAATAGTTTGGCTTCCATCTTGCATATTGTTGCTTGTCCAGTGAAAAAAGGTTAGTCCAGTGTTGACCCTTGTCTCTTGCTCTGTACTTTCTCACTTTCTTTTCTATATTTCCTTCATTTACATCCTTTCCAGCCATGGTGTACAGTCTAAATGACCAATATGTTAACATTTACCATGATCGCTCCCACCTCAAAACAATAAATGATGTTTTCATTTGGAAATAACCTGCCTCTGTCTAACGTGTACCAGATGGAAAAGATTGTTTCTTCTATTATTTTATTACTGTCAGTCATAAAGGAGTTACTTGGACAGTTTAAAATCTTCTAGGATAATATATAATGTCTAAGTTTGAGAAGCACTCCTCGTGCCCATCTAACTACCTAAAACTGCTGCCTTTACAGGTGCTCATACTTGCTGGTGATTGGTTAATCTGATCAAAAGCTTTTAGTTATACTCTTAGTTATTATGAGCAGTAAAAATGTAAACATGTTCACATAGTAAATCAGTGATGAAACATTGTGTTACATGTCTTGTTGTTAGTTTCAGTGCTGCTTCACCAAATTGGAAGTTTGGAGACTTTAAGTTTGAAAATGGCTTGAGTTTTCTTTCTTTCTTTCATGCTCGCTATTTAACTACATTGCTCAACCAGCTCAATCGGATTGTAACTTAACTTACTGTTGTCAAGTGCAGGTCTGAACTCTATGACAGTAACCCACCTTTTTGCATAACTATACTGTCTTTGGTTGAAGGGATGCATGTTGTAACTGTTTTTAAGGACAAATTAAGGTTCAATTTTATTTTGAAAGTATAGATCACTGTTGCTGGCAGTTTTGCATTAAGATAGTTTGTTGCTGACCTCTGACTTAGAAGGCTCCTATAAGATATGTGGACTATGACCTTTTGTAATTGATTAGATTGACCGCCGGCATCACGCTTAACAAGCAATATGCTGCAAGTATTGCAGGACTTGAGTTAACTGACACACACTTCTGCACTGCTCGGGATTCCCTTTGTGTCCTGCAGAAAGACATAACCCCTGTTGTTGCTGTTCCTGTATAATTCACACTCACATTACATTAAAATAGATATGCTCCTCTTGTGCTACTAATTGTTTTTCTTGCTAAGAGTATGTCTGCATAGTATTTCAGAAAAAGCAGAAAATCATGCAAAACCCCTTTCCTTTGAGTGTAGCACTAATGTTTTAGAATGCACATTAAAAACTTGGAATGGCGTGTCATAGACAAACAGAGAGTAGATAAGACCACTTCCTGGAAGCATGCATTGAAAAGCGCTTTGATATTCAGCAAAGCAAAGTGGAAACACTCAGAAGATTTGAAAAGCCTGAAATCTTGGATATTCTTTTTCTTGTTGTTCTTCTTTTTTTTTGCTCACTGTTACATTTTGTTCAGCAGTCAGTGCCAAGCCAGCAACTCTTCCAAAACCACCCCAGTACGAGCAAGCGATTGTGTGCATGCCACTGCCAAACTGCAATGTCCTCGAGATATGTTGCTGCAATAACAGTAAGTTGGTGCAGTGCTAAAAAGAAAACAAAACAGATAGTTCACAAAAATGCCTGTGTCTGGGAATAATTTGTAAAAATTTATAGAAGTTTTCATTAAATCCAATCATGAGTATTTTCACTGGCCAAGCTTGAACTGAAATTCACTGACATCTCATTTGACATTCCTTAGATCCCCCGCCAGCCACTGAAATGACAAGCAATAGGGACTATAAACATAACCTCGTGGCAGAAGTAATTATACTGAAGGTACAAGGGAGCAGGAAAGCTTACAATCAGTTCGTCAGCTTTAATAAGATCTTCTTCCCACTGAGAAGAAGTAATCTACTGAAAATTGATGTGACTGATGAACCCCCAAATAATTACCAAGTCAATGAATTCTAATGTTAAACAGCATTATTCCCAAGAACACTGCGGTTACAGTTTACCATAACCTTTCTTTATTTCTGTTTTATGTTATTCTACATATTATGTGTAACATGGCACAGGAATTAATTAGGTTGGTTTAGTAAAAAAAAAAAAACAAATTCATCTCAAAATGATTAAAAAGAACTTGACTGAAAGACTTGTAAGTGAAAAGTTTGCACTGAAATCACTGCAATCAAAATCCTTTTATATTGATTTAGTTTGAGGAGAAAAAAACATATGATTATTCAGGTATATTTCTTTGGCATTTCAGACAAATTCTGCATTGTAAAAGTCAGAGATGGACATAGAGCATTCAAAGCATTGTGACATTCAGAAAAGCATAACACCTCTGCCCACCTCGCCTTTATTACTTAAAGTATTGCAAAAGCACTTAGTGTATATAGCAGCTATGATGGGAATCTGTTAATCATGATTACTTAAACAATAATGTAGCGCTTGTCAGGAGAGGTAGCTCAAATTAAAAGATTGCTGAATGTGCAGTGTAACATGACAAACATGCAGTAAAGGGACCATCTGTCCATATGGCTTGCAATTACATTAAAGCTGGAGCTCTAAAATGGTGATTGAGTGGGGGAGAGCGATAGAAGGACAAGGTAGTCATGGCTGGTAAATATCCCCCGTTGTCAATATGTTTTTTTTCATAAGATGATCCACTTCAGGTTAATGTTTTTTATTCTTTTTTACAACATTTTTGCTTTCAAATATTTGCCCAAGACACACATTTTAAATTCTGCTGCTCTTATTTGTAATTCCTCCTATCGACAGCTGTCTGCTGGTTGGCATGGAGAGTTTAATGCTTTCTGTGCACAAGTGTGGAAAATCCCCCCCTGTGTATGCACAACACAACAGGCCTTTCTTCTTCAGTTTAGCCTGTGTTTCAACTGAATGAGGCTCGTTACAGTGAGCATGTCATGTGGCAAATTGTGACAGTAATTCACAGGGAACACTTGCTCCTGTCCTGGCACTGTTACACTGGATGGCCATCTGCAGCCCTCGTGTCACAGAGCAGCAGCCAACATGTTGGCAGATAATTGGTGAAGGAAGAGGGTTGGAACAGGAGTGGAGGTTGAAACATGCTGAAATCAGTCAGCGAAAGGGGAAACGATAAAGTGGCCTCGTTCGCGTGCATGTGCACAAACTTACG
This sequence comes from Telmatherina bonti, assembly GCF_933228915.1. Classification (NCBI taxonomy): domain Eukaryota; kingdom Metazoa; phylum Chordata; class Actinopteri; order Atheriniformes; family Telmatherinidae; genus Telmatherina; species Telmatherina bonti. The sequence continues at coordinate 29,797,539 of NC_136629.1, read as the reverse complement.
AATGCAGAAAATGTCAGCACATGGCAATTTAAAAATCCACCAAGTATTCCAGTACAGGATGGAACTCTTTGGATTTGATGCACTTGCTGTGAAGGTCATTTGAGGAATTCATGGCATCAGAGGAGAGGGAATCCCCATAAGTTTCACTGAAGCCACTGTTCCCATTAAACAGTATTTGTCATAAAATGGCAGAACTCCACATATTAAAAAGATAAAGTATATCAGTACAATACTTTTGTATTTAAATCGTAATGTATAATGTGATGCATCAGAAAAATAGACAGATTCCCTTTGCTGTGTTGAAATGGATTCATGTCTTTCACAAGGTTATATTTAAAACAAAGTCTCAATTGGCTGGTTGACAGTTTTCATACAGTCCACATTTGTTTAGGAGAAAACACGCTTCACTGTTGCCGAGTGAAATGAACATTGTTCCAAACAATCCACAAACAAATATAACCAGACAAGTAGGGGCATGCACACCTAAAACGATCACATGCTGAATGACAGACAGTCTGTCAAAATCTGCGTATGTCTCATTTGTCTGGGAATTAAAACAAGGAGGCAGCTGAGGAATCTCAGACAGTAATCTATCCCTCAGACAATATGCTTCCACCACTTGTATGAGCCAAATGATTATTTACAGCCTGCTCTCAGCGCAGGGTGTATGAATACATTCATGTGCTTTGGACTGCAAGAGGCGCAACATTTAACTGCCAGGTCGTCCTCACATGAATCTGAAACTGCTGATTGACACATGAGAATTGTGGCGTGTAATTACATCTTCCTCTGATCCTACTGGTATAACTTATTATATATGTTGTTTCCCTTTTATTATGTTTTTTTCTTTTTCTTTTGCTTTACTAAATCTTTCCTTACAGTTTGCATTTTCTGTAGCTTTTGCCCCTTCCTTGCTTTCACCAGTGACAGTTGCTGATAGATGATAGCTGTTTGGCAGCATTGGCAGCCTGATAATGAAAAGAAAGACAGGCAAGGGTCCAGTGAATCTCCTGCAGGCATCATGTCAGAGTTGTCTGAGCTCCCGTCTAGTGCTAAGGGCCAGAACGGTGATATACCCAGAACAACTGCCTGTCATCATGCTGCAGCTCAGAGATGTTTCCTCAAAAGACAAACTACAGTTTAGGGTCCCATTGAAATAGGACAATGTGTTTTGATTTACCAGTTGTGGGTAAAAAGTCCAGACTGTTTTCAAGCATCAACACTCAAGTTTGCCCCATTTTTGTGCTTTTTGAAAGAATATTTCTTTTATTATTATTAATACTGAGATAGATGCTGATATGTTTCTCTGCACTGGAAACAAAATAAGCCTCCCCTAAGACAGTTTGCTTATTGTTGAGGGTGCTATTTGTCCGGTTTTGGCTTTTAATTCTTTGCTGGGATGAAGCTGACATAGATGATTACATTTATTTTAATTTGTCTGTTTTGTATCCAAATATTGCAGTTAAGAAGAAACGCGAAGCCTGATTTAAAGTCGGAGGATCCGACCAAATTTAGAAAGACACAATAATGCCATCAGATGTAATTCTTTGTTATGCAAAATACATGAACAGAACTAAAGGAACCAAGAGCACTTCTGAAACACAAGATACAAAAACAAACAACAAAAAAAAAACAACAAAAAAAAGAGAAAAAACAAAGACCAACATATTTTTTACATTATAACAACAACCAATTAAAATAACCAGTGCTATTCACATCATATTGTAATAGAATAAGTCTGAAACAATCATTAAGTATGCATTAAGAACTTTTTGACTAATTGTTACATTTGTAAAAACACTGCTAAGTAAAATTGGACAAATTTGCATATTTTAATATCAATTTCAATATGAATGACTTTTCTGGTTACATAAAAAAGAAAAAGTGCCAACAGTAATTGAATTTGATGTATTGTACTGCACTTTGTGCAGCTGTAGCTGATGTTAAAGAGCTTTAGAAAAAAATTACTTTGATTTGAACAATGCCTTTGACTAATCTAATTCTTAGATTAGTTGCCAATACTGAATTTTTAAACATCGAATAAGTCCACATGAATGATGGACTGGTGACCTGTGGTTGCTGGGATAGTCTCCAGCTTCCCCGTGACCCTTAATTAGACTAACAGTTAAGAAAACGACTGGATGAATAAATAAATGAATTGTCATGCTAAACATGAACAATTTTTGGATAAGTTTACCTGTAAACTTTTGCATATTAAGACTTACAACCGCTTTGTACCACAAGTAAAATGCTATTTTCAGTCTTTTTTTTTTTTATTTCTATCTATCTAAGGAGTGAGAGTCACATGTACAGTTAGCCAAAAGCGATCTAAAAGCTAAATTTTCTTTGGAAGCCCAACCTTTTTTTGTCTTTCTTTTCTTATCTTTAGTATTTTTGCTTCTTTTTTTCTTTTTTATCAAAAAAACCCCTCCAATGGTAAAACATATAGGTTGGCTGCCTGTCAGCTGCATGGCCAAAGTGTACAATACAAACAAAAACAAACAAACAACAAAACTTCTCAACTTCTCCACCTTCACATAATGATACTAATAATAATGACAATAAAATCCACAACAGTTATCCCCAAACAGTTTTAGGCACATTCACATCAGCCTTTTTGATGCAAACCAGAGTCCGTTTGCTTGGAAAGTTCGCTTCGTTTGGGGAGGTCTGAGTGCAAAGAAGCGGACTCCGCCTACAAACACAGGTCTCGGCGTGTTTCAAGCAGAAAAAATACAGGAAGCGGACGACAAAAAAAGTCACTTCCTGCATTTGACGTAGCATTGCGTTGATGGTGAAAATACATAGCGATTGGGTCAAGAGTCCTCTGCCTTGTCTGTTGTTCATACTGCAGTCATTGTTGCAGTGTATTTCTGCAGTATACTTGCATAAGACAAAAAAAAAAAAAAATCTCAAAACAACGAGAGTTTCATCTTCATGTTAAACTTGCAACTGAGTTTTCTTCTTCATGTGGGTCTCGTTTGCTAAATACTAGTGCAGCACCACCTTTGGTGGGAATGGGGATATATTATTGTAAAGGTTTGGCACGTTTGACCAAAGTGTAGCGTGAATGCAATCTCCGTCCGAATGGATACACACCCCTACAACTGAACCAAGTCCCCAATCAGACCGAGTCTAGTGGACTATCCTGATGTGAATGCACTCTCACTTTTTTTTTAAATGGTTGAAGAAGCTTCACCCAGAGGCTCAGCTGGGCTACCTGCTGTCAGAAGCATCAACCAGGACACAAACGTTCCTGTTTCTGTGGCAAAAAAGAGGATGCAGGCTTGCTTTTTAAAAGCACTCATAAAAGCTGATGGGGCTCATTCTAGTCACAGTCAAGTGGTGCTCCAAGACAGCTCCACACTGACAATGCAAAGGTCATTAATGTGAAGGCTTCATGCAGCCAAAGCCTTCAAGGACGAAAGCACCTGCACTGCTAACAGGACTGTCAAGAGGAGTATTTAGAATAACACTCTTAACCTTTTCGCTGAGACTTGCCGCGGTGACTCCCTGAGCATTGTTGGGCTCATTATCCATTTAAGAATGTGTAGTTGTGGACATTTTGGTGTAGATGACCTATGGTTTAACAAGAGTGCACAAAGCAAGAACCTCGCATTCATTAGTTTTGCTTTTAAGGCATACAACACGAAGTGAGCTGCAGAATACAGTACTGACCTCTGAACCCCATATGAGTCTGCGTGCAGCCTGAGATCCTCCTGACAGGGCTTGCTGGCGCTTTTGAGGATTAAAAAAACAGACTTCATACTTTTCCTTTATGTTCTCTTGACTAAAAAACTTGACAATACAGTCAGCAATAAATGAATTGTGCCAGTAATAAATGAGAAAAAAAAAAAAAACATCCCAGAGACTCTAAGGTCATGATTTTTATATCATGTATATCATGTTGAACACTGTCAAAATCTGAATAGAAGTCATCATGTATAAATGCAAGGAATTTAGAAATTTCACCATCTTTGCAACATATTATGTATTGAGCCACACAATCAGGAAAGTTTAATTGATAACAAGCCCAAAAACCAAAAGAGAGTGTGAATCCACCAAAAATTCACATGAAAATCAATTACTCATGGATAATTATATATTAGATTTTTTTTTTTTGCCATCCAGCACAGTTTTTGTGTCCAAATCTAATGTGTTTAGTTAAGGGGGATGGAATATGTTCTTACAGGGTAAGTTGACATCCAAGCAATATTTAGCTTGCATGACAGGCCTATATATAACCATATGGGTCTCATTTTTAATACCAAGCCAAATTGGTTACAACATATAAAATGATGACATCAACAAGCAACTGGATGCAAATCAAAACCAAACTAACAAATTTTGTGGTGTATTAAATGTGATTCCTTAATGAAAGTTGTGTCACTGTGTTACAATGTACTTTATGGAATCAGTAGCAGTAGTATGCAATAAAGAATAAAAAAAGAAACAAAAAGTCTGTGAAAATAATTTGTTAATAGGACTCCAATTATCACATTTATGCCATCATTAAAATTTTGTTTGTGAGTGCAAGTTGTAGTAGAAGTGGTCTTGTGGCTCCTGGGAGACAATGCTGAAACATGGAACAGGTGTAACAGTGTACACAGCACAAGTTAACTTGAACATCTGTGAAGACATTGGTAATGTTGACATATATATATATATATATATATATATATATATAGTAATAGAGAAACATATGGTGCTGTCAAAATGGCATCTCATTCAGAGAAAACTCAATTATTTCAACAAAACACTGCTAGAAATGCATGAAATAACGTCTTCTTGCTAAACAGACATACCTGAAATCCAGACTTTTCAGCCCTACCATACCATACCATACCACATTATAAAAACTGTATTTATAAAACACTTTAAAACAGCCACAGCTGAAAATTGCTGCACACAAGAAAATATGTGATACAAATAAAACAAATATAAATATCAAAACAAACACAAACATCAGACATAATAAAAGTTAAAAGCCAACACATTAAAACCCATTAAACCAAATTGCCATGACACAAAAAACACGGCACAGGAGTCCAAAAACCAATAAAACTAAAATATGATGTGAAGTAAGAATAAGAAACTATGTCGTCAGTTCCAAAACATTTAGCTTTGTTAGAGGAGGTGATGTAATCTATACATATATTCAAATTGAAAGAAAGTTTTTATCTACTTTGACCTAAATAAAAACAGAAAAAGGAATGTGAACAACAGTCAGAAAATAACTGCAAAGATATTTGCAGTATATTTATCTGACTGCATGTGAAGATTTTCAAGTTTGTCAGCCTTTAAAGAAAAAAGGAGTTATTTGTTTGTTCATAATCTACTTTTTGCTTTAATTATAACTGCACACTTTCCAAATGATTTTTAGCTTTAATTTGATTTTCCATTTAGTTATTTCTTACAATTCTCACATTTCAGCAAAAGCGCAATTTACTGTGTGTGGCTGTTTTCAGCCTTAAGCGTGGCACTCTTTAATACTTCAGCTGAAATCTGAAAAACATTTCAAGAGAAACAAAAAGGTTTCCAACATCAGGTCAAGGCTAATCATTTGATAATATCATGGCATCCTGCTGAAGCACCAAACAGATACCACATGCCCGCCTCCCCACACCGCCTTACCCATTCAGACAGTATGTCCATATGACAATAAGAGTCCCTTATCTGTGGTTTGAGTACGTATTTGTATGCTTGTATGGTGAAATGTGGTGAAATGTGGTTTCCATCATTTTAAAGACAGTAGACGGGTACCAGAACTGCACGTGATCCATCCAACTTTTCATCCATTTTCTGAAGTGCTTAATCCAATTTAGGGTGGTGGGAGAGCTTGAGCCTATCCCAGCAATTAGCAGGAGAGAGGCAGGCTATGTGGTGTTTATCCTAAATGTTCTGCTGACTGGCATGTTGCTTAAGTTAGAGATCTAATCATGCAGGGAAGAGATTCTGTTGTCTTATTTAACGTCTTCCAGAGAGAGGCTGATAAATTGGTAATCATTATTTATCTTGTTATGTCACAGTTTTGGCATTTCTGTGTACAATAAACCTCACATATAACTATGGTAATTTATACAATATAAATAACTAAAACAACCATGATATTAGAATGTTTGAAAAATAATTATATATCGTATATGATATATATTTCAAATGTAAATCGCTTTGTATTAAAGCGTCTGCTAAATTTCTGTAGAATAGAATCTATCATGATTTTTGTGCTTGGCTTACAATTTATATATGTGATATTTTTCACATAATCAATTATAATCCCTAACTGTTAAATGGTAACAAATAAAGTTTCTATTTATTTGAAATTTTTCATTCATTTATACTATGATGTTTTCAGCCATTTTCTTTGAGTAACCATAAAAAAAACAATCCCAACCAACACTTGAGACTTCCTGTCTCAGATATTGAGAGAAGTTCTCATTATCATTATTACTGTTTTTATTTTCCTTGGGAATGTAAATACCCAAATCAGAACAAGATTATATGTATAATAATGATTTGTTGTGATAAAAATGTTTAATTGTCTGCATGATCCTTGCTCAATAAGGATTCAAGTTTTAAATTTACTGACTCATACAATATTGTCAAAAGATAATCGTATCACACTGTTGCAGAAAAACTAAAACATTTATTTGTTTTTCTTTGTGAGGCTGAACAATCTAAGTCTCAGGATGTTTTAGTGAATGCTCAGAAAAACTCCTGCAGGCCCAAAATGCTACAGTAGGAGATCTGATTGAGCTTATATTTATACATTTATTAGCCTTGTGTAAAATCTCCTACAAAAGTCTTCTCACATGTAACGCTCCAATGACAAAGCTCTATAGTATCTTCAAGACATCATGTTCTTTTTATCCTAAAGAACTTATTTCTCTGAGATCTTGGAGTTTCCCAAATTAAGCAGAGTCTCCAAGGTACAACTTTAAGTTTGGGAAACAGAAAGATTTTCTTCTAAAACTGGGCTTAAAACAAGCTAAGAAATGTGACATACGTGCTAGAAATATAAAATGCTTCTTCAGGAGAGAAGAGTCTGAATGACAGCTGATACATCTTAGTAAAACGTGGCGAGCATACACGTGCATACTGATGCATAGTTTTTCCTCTTCATATCTAATATAAAAAAATTCTTAAATGTTCTGCACTCCGGTCAACTATTAAGTTGACCGGAATGCAGAACACGTGCTGTTTTGTTTTTTTTTATATGATTTTATCCTCAGCAGTTAGTTAGTGTTGGTTCTTCCATTATTTCGCTCAACACTATGTCGTGTTTGTTTCTTTTCGGGTGAAATTTTTAAGACTTTAATCCCCAATCATCTTTTGTTGTAGTAAATCTACTCCAGCAGGATATTAAATATTTGAAATGCCATGTAATCTGAAGTTAAGGTTGTATTGAGTAAATTTAGTGTACAGGTGGCATATATTGGAGATGATACCTGTTGAACAATCCCTGTAAGTGAAATTACTTAAACATAGATGGGAAGTAAGACAATGGAGGAAATGGTGTGTGGAACGAGTGAACCTTTGGGTCTGCAGTGAAGGCGACACAATGCAGATTTAACACAGATACATAAATCAAGCTTTAGTTATCATGCTCTTGATCCAAGCTACTGGGGGAGAACTAATGATAAATTGATTACATCTCTTCAAATTTAATTTCTTATACTCTACTTGCATTGACGCTGCAGTTTCATGCCATTAACTTTCTTCTCTCTCCTGAAGCTGGTCCATTTTAGTCTTTGCTCTTTTCTTCCTGTATTTGTTTATAGACATATCCAGAACTTGATATTTCCTATCTACAGAAGCTGATACCACAAACCTTCTTGCAGAGATTACATAGATTATTGCTTATTGTTTCTCACCTTTTGTATCTCCTCTCATGGCAACAACGGAGGCAAATGGGTACCTCCTCGAGTCTGGTTCTGCTGAGAGCTTCTTCCTTCTACCTATCATATCAACCAATGCATAAAGGAAATAATCTTGAATTTCCCATGTAGATTGATCTCAAATGAATTATCTTGTGGCTTGTCACTATTAACACAGAAATTCAGCAGAGTAACTTTAAATGAGTTTAAATGAGGAGTTATATCCAACTTTTAAAGGATTCTCTCTCAACACAGTAATACAAATTTGTAAATATATGATATCAAGCTGTGATATACTGATATTCTTTACCTATTTGACCCAGTTTAATTCAAATTAAAGGTGGTATGATGGTTCTATTGGATTTCTTATAATATATATACCATGAAAACTTGGCCAATAATTGCAGCAGAAGCATCATTCTGAGTTTGAATGTTTGTAGAACATCCCAGTACTATTAATAGTGCCAGCAAGTAAGTGCATGGCAAAACCACACTTTTCCAAAGCGCTCCCACCTAAAATGGTTAAGCCACTTAAAGCAGCATGTAGGAGAGATTTTCTTTGAAATTGAGTTTGTTATTAGTAGAACATTGGCTAAATAGAAAGTTCCTTGAGAAAAGTAATGTCAGACAAAAACAAGGTTATGTTTGATAGTTGGATTGCGCACCATTTTGTCTGTAGTATGATGAATTTCTCACAATTCATTTCAAATAAAGAAATGTACATCATTTATTACATCAGTTGAAAAATCCAATTTAGATCCAAATTAATAAAAAAACAAACAAAACAAAAAGACTCTTGGTCATTCTCAGAAACTAAACATAAAGATCTATAACAACTATCTGTAAAGTCACTTCTGTTGACTACAAAAGTAGGAATTTCAAATTATATGTCAACAATGTACTTTTGGCATGCTGGTAGACTCGTTCTTCCACATACTTGAACACAAATAATGCTGGAAAGAACACTGGGACATTTCTGATTTCTTTTCTTTCCATTAGTTGATGTGCCGGTTGGAAACCACTGCTTTTCCTCCTGACAATATATATGTGGGAGACGACAGAGTACAGCTGCTGAGTGTCAAAATTTGAGCAAGAAATGAGAATTGAAGGATCGCTGCAGAAGCACTTTGTGACTCAAACCCTGTACAAATAAATGGACTTTTGCTGCTCTTGGTATCCTCTTTCCTACCACGAAATTTAACATTACACAAATCCTGATTCCAGGTCCCTTTGCCCAATCTGTCTACTTCTCCCCTTGCCTGAGTAAGTGTACTGTCCTCTTGCTCGCCCTGTGTCTGATGACTTGGTAAGTGGTCTTGAAATTAATTTAGGCACCACAGCTTTCATCCCTCTTGCTCTTCTTCCCTCTCCCACTGGTTTGTCCTGCTGTTTTGGATGGTTAAATGGTTTGAAAGATTGCTGGCAGTTGCAGTTAAGCATGCTGACAATAGGAGCCAGAAACTGAGGGCTTGCATGATATAGGAGGACACCTTAGCTCTGCCTACGTTGCAGTGGTGCAGCAGTTTGACAAAGCAGCTTAGTTGTGGGTCTAAACTCCAGACCTGATCAAATCCCAGAGAAATTGCCCAGCAACTCTTGCTGACAGAGGACAAAGCAACCTCCATAAAGCAGCCAGATGTATGAAACCAGTTTATCCACTGTGGGAAAAAGGTGGTAGAAAAGAGAAGGCTGTGGTTTTGAACAAATGACAAAATGGGTTCCATCTGATGAGTTGTGTATTACGTATTATGTGAGGATATTTCATGAACTTCAAATTATCCACACATATGATTAGATACACAGAAATTATAATATTATCATATATATATAATGCAATGTCAAAATATGTACATGCACATCCTGGCCAAGAGGGAAATGTTAAAACTGGAATTTTAAGTGTTATTCATACTAAGCAGGATGAATTTTGAAGAAAACTTCTCTCATGATGGGATACTTATTTTATGCTCCAAACCTTTCAACAGGCTGGTGTTTGACATATGGCCTTGGTTATCGGAGCAGATTTTACTTTTCCCACTGCAACTGCTTGCCTGTGTGCTTACAATAGCTGCTGGTGAATGATGATACAGTGCTATTAGAGGGTTTAGAGATCAGTGGTGTCCAGCTTGGACTAATTGTCCTTTATTGACTGTAAATACTTCAAATTTTTCCAATCACAGAGCAGAAAGGAGATTAATATGTAACATTCTGTAGTGGAAATTATTTTTTTAAACTGTCAATGACTTTTGTTGAGAAACTATTATTGTGCTCATTTCAATGAGCTAGAAATCAAATATATACAAGGCACATTTATTTATTTTTTATTTTATGCATGTTTTATTGCAGCAGACTGGCAACCTGCCTTGTACATGGAATCAGCTAGGATGGTCTCTAACTGCCCCATGACACTACCTTTGAATACACTCTCAAAAATAGAGGTACAAGATAAGGACATTTCTGTACCTATAGGTACATTTTAAAGAAATGTTCTCTCAAAAGTACAATACTGGTCTTTAAGAGACCAGAAGCACACCTTCAGAGTATGAAAAAGGGTTCAAAATGACATAAAGTACAAATTTGTACCATTTTGACCATAAGGGTACCTGCAGCATTGAAAAATGTAATGTTAATGGCTGTAATGTTATAAACTAGAGCAGAGTTGAGTGATGACAGTAGTACTACTTAACAGTCATTTACTACACCAGACAATGAAGGTCAGATGCTGCAAACTAAGTGTATGGCTGGTCAGTATTTTGTACCTTTTTAGGTACAAGCTGGTACCTCTATTTTTGAGTGTGTATGCAGGCGCAAGACAATGAATCGACATTGATTCCCAATTAAAATGTATATTTCTTTGTTGCATTCAGAGAGTCAGTACTATTGCATGTGTTCCAGTTATAATCTTCCATTCATTTATTTTCTATATCTAGTTTTTGCAAGGCAGGGTCCCTGGAGCCCATCCCAGCAACCTGGACAGGCCACCAATCCATTGCAGAATCAACACACTGAGACAAACATCCACTCATTCCTTAGGGGAATTTGGAATCAGAAACTAACAAACAGGTTTTGGACTTGCTGTGGTAAGAAACTGGAGAGAACCCAGGCATACACAGGCTTTTCCTCAAAAGACCCAGCAAAGGTTTGAGGGAACTGAAATAACCACCATGCCAACCTGGAGCCCATTACAGCAGCCTTTTATAAGTTAAGCAAAACTCATCACAGAAGTGAGACTACAACTAAGAACACTTACATACATTATGAGTTGATTACTTTCATTAGAAAGCAGCTACTTCCAAAATCATTATGATTTAGAAAGAGTTATCACAATTAAAATAAAGCTTCCCAATATTGTATGATTCCTTTTCTTAACACTTTAAGGTCCTGGTCTACCACGTGGTTGTGGTAAATCTGCAGAATATCTTTTTTTTTTTAAAAAAAAGTGGAAATAAACTTGCATAAGCCAACACTACCAATTGGTTTAAACCCAAACTGAGTGTGTTAGTAGTGTTTTATAACACTACTAGAAGTTATTATTAACTTCTTCTTTTCAACATCTCAGCCATTTGTGAAAAATACATTTATTCTTGTCAAAAAGAAACACACACACAAAAAATTCCCTGGCCATTTTGTGAGAGTGAAAGTTAAAGGGTTAACACACACACACACACATACACACACACACACACACAATAACTGTCACTCTCACAAATAGGAGACATGTTCACTGTAGGTTTTGGATAGAGTTTGCCTTGCCTTCCTTAAGTTTCACTGAACACAAATTGAGTTAATGGTAAATGTTCCACACTAGACCTGTAAGTTTTACCAAGAATCCCAGTCAGTCACATTTGAAATAAAAATGTAAGTAAAAATGCAGTAAACAAAGATGGCCCCACATTTTCCTCCATTATCATAGCAATGAAGCAAATTATTATTTTAGATGTGACCAGACAGTACATTAAGTAAATTGAGACTAGAATTCCCCCTTTTGGCTCACAAGTGAAACTATCTCCAATAGTTTGACTCATTTGTCTTATTATCTTTAAGGAGCAGTGTGTAAGAATTATTGACAGATAGTGGTAAAGATTTACATAGAAATTACATTAAAAACCAAGAACAGATGTACATAGATGGTAACCATCAGTAATCAAAATCCTTCCAGACATAACCAGTGGCCTAAGGCGTAGCAATGACTACATTACAGGTAACTGCTGTCCAAGTGCACCCTCTTTTATGTGTCTTTTTCCTTTTTACTTATCCCAAATGGTGCCCCACTTATCAAACAAAGCTGGCATTGCAGTTTTAAAGCTCAGGGGTCCCAAAAAACACACAGTTGTTTGTCCATTCAGAGACACCATAGTTAAAATGGTGGCAGCTACTATGTTTGTAGACTTACAACAAGTAGATGTAAATGGTTCATTCCAGGAGAATAAAAACATAACAGTTATATTATGTAAGTGTGTAGTACAATTTTTAAAGATATATAACATTTTTCTGTCACTGACCTTTGATCATGTTACACAACGCACATTTAAGCACTTAAAGAGTTATTATTTCATCCAAACAAGTTTCAGATGTTTAAACTTTGAAGAAAAAGAGACAGCCTTGATCAATACCTAACCCTAGTTTATGAGACTTTTTGCATCACTTCCTGGTAAAAACTTTGCTTAAAATTCCGTTGAACACAATCTGACACTTGTCTTCTGCCCACTAATAGATTCAGGAAGCAATAGATTACATAATATTATTATTGACATATCACATGGTAATAAATGATTAATATCTTCCCCAAAAATGCTACATTTTGGTAAAGGGCTAAATAAAGACCTTTTATTAAAAAAAAAAAAAAAAAAAAAAAAGAAAAGACTTTTCTTTCCATTTTTTCAGTGGTTCTACAAAGTGTGTTTAAAAGTGTTTCTCATCCACTAGCACTATATTTGAAGGATTTTTTTTTTTTTTTTTTTTACACCAAAGTGACAAGGACAATGTTAAAGATGGCACGAGGAGGAACCATAAACTGAACCACTTATAAACAAGTGGGAAGATGTAAATATCCTGCACTTTATGATGTCTGTGAAGCTTACCGCATTAGGTGAATAATTAGTAATATACATGTCTCAGTAACTGATGCATCTAATCATCCCTTTTGCATGTTGAGTCACAAAGGCATTATTCTTCGCTGATTTGTTAGGCAACATGAAAACCATGTGATCCTGACACTTTCTATTATTTGGCAGCTGATGTTATTTTCAGTTCATTTTTAGGAGTGCCACAAAATAGGAACATATTCAACTGCAACTTGCACAAAATGGGGACTTTCTGCTTTGCTCTGTGAACTCTTGACATTACTGTGGAAGAAATCTGATTGGCTGTTTGCAGTTGAGTGAGTGCAATAAAAAGGGATGAGACAAAGATAGTGGAAGCAAGTTCGGAACAAGTTTACCAATTGATATATGTGAGTCACTCGCGCACAGTGATTTTTTTTTCTCCCCCCCTCTTATAACTGAAGTACGATAGGATACAGAGTGGAACATATGGAGACAAACCTCAGAGAGACACTGCAGGCATACTTTGATGCATTTGATATTTCCGAAGAGCTTGGATTTATTCTTGAAGAGCCACTGGTAAGTTATCTTATCATTCTTTATGTTTCATAGCAGATATTCTCCAAATGTTTGAAGAATAACAACGTCGTCCATTCAGCACAGGCAGAGATATTTAGGTTTACCTTTTAGCCATATTTTCTCATCTACTTCTTTCATTTAAGTGTTTGGTCAGCAACAAAACTAGTCCCTGTGGGCTGAAACAGATAAGTATTGTTGTTTTTGTGTCATGTTATGGAAGGTTATTGATCCAGTGGAAACCTATATCTTAGCGTCTATTGAGCCTTTCATTTGAGCAGTACTGCCCGCTTGTCCGAAAATGTTCCGTAAATTCAAAACGTCAAGTTAAATTAGACATTACTTGAAAACTTTTATAACAAAGAAATTATAGAACAGCCTAAGCTTATTTTTCTAGATTATTCCCCTTCTGGATACCTCGGCTGAGATTTTTCCCCCCTCCTCATTCTGTCATGCCCCCTTTATTAAATAGCTTTTTGTCTCTGATTGATAGCAGCAATCATTCACTGACATGTAGGTCATGCACCATGGAAAACATGAGCTGATGATATCATTGATTACAATCTATGTGTAAATTCTCAGCACACCTTTTCACTCATCCATTCACGTACACACACACACACACACACACACACACACACACACACATTCACTGGAGAAAATCAATGACCACATTATTTTATCTTCATAATCTTCTAGACTCACCTTCCAGACTATTATCGGGTGTGGTTGGATCTGGCAAATAATCTCACACATTTGATTGAGTCCTGTAAACTACGGGATCTGGTTCATAAGGTAAGAGTCTGCAGAGCCTCAATAAAAATACCAAACAGTATTAGAACTGAAAAATCACACGTGTGAATGTGAGCTCTCAGCTTTAAAGGTGCTCATTGTTCCTGAAAACTGTAAACATTAAATCTGATCTCAACTCAGATGCCAGTTTTGAGTCCCCATTTTTTGAGCGGTCACCGTGAGCTGAGGCTGGCTCACCTGGCTCTGGGATTCATCAGCATGGGATATGTGTGGCAAGAAGGGCAACATGCACCTGCCAAGGTAAAACATCACTTCAACTAAATGAAAGACATTTAAAATGATACACTTTTTCTTCAGTGCTTTGGCAATGTGATATAAATGCGAGCCCTTGAAAGCGATTGCTTCTAGATAAATGCTGAAAAGTGGTTACTTAATGATTTAAAATGGACCAAATTTTTGTTTATGAGAAACATATTTTACGATGAAACTCAAACTTTCAATAAGTAGCATGTCAGTATTCTTTTGGATGGTAGAAAAATTAGTGGAATAAATTGTGGTATCATTTTCATCCAGACCCAGATTTTTTTTTTGTTTTTTTTGTTCGTCATCGCCAATGTTGTTTCAGTTTCTTGTAAGACCACTGTTTCTTTCTTCCTTTTATTAACATTAGTTCTACTCAATTCTGGCTTAGTCACAACAACATATCTGGTGAAATCCAGTGGTTCAAGATGAGTAAAGGTTATCACTTCAGATTGATAGAGACTTTCAATGCTGTGTTATTGATAAGGCTAAACTATGCAGTGAGACTGAAAATGACACCAGGCTTTTTGGATCAGAATCAGAATATATGGGGTTTGGAGACTTATAAACTGTACGCATTAGCTTCTGGCAATTCTTACAATGTTTACAATCTTAGTTTAGATTCTAAACAAACTAACGTTTGGTAAGATTCACAAAACTATGGCATGCTAACACAAAGCAGCGCACAGGGACAAAATGCTCTTTTAACAGTAGTTTCTTAATGGAGGAGAGAAAATCAAGAGAATAGTACTAATTCACAGTGATGGGCGCACGTCAGGGTGTCCTTGTATCCTTTAGGGAAAATTGTTTGAATGCCTCTCCGGGTCGGGAGTCAGGTCCTGCCTCAAGTGGAGGAGTTTAAATATCTCGGGGTCTTGTTCACGAGTGAGGGAAGGATGGAGCGTGAGATCGACAGACGGATCGGTGCGGCGTCTGCAGTAATGCGGGCTCTGCGCCGGTCTGTCGTGGTGAAGAAGGAGCTGAGCCAGAAGGCGAAGCTCTTGATTTATCAGTCGATCTACGTTCCTACCCTCACCTATGGTCATGAGCTGTGGGTCGTGACCGAAAGAACGAGATCTTGTATACAGGCGGCTGAAATGAGTTTCCTCCGCAGGGTGGCCGGGCTCTCCCTTAGAGATAGGGTGAGGAGCTCAGTCATCCGGGAGGGGCTCAGAGTAGAGCCGCTGCTCCTTCGCATCGAGAGGAACCAGTTGAGGTGGCTCGGGCATCTGGTCAGGATGCCTCCTGGACGCCTCCCTGGTGAGGTGTTCCAGGCACGTCCCTCGGGGAGGAGACCCCGGGGAAGACCCAGGACACGCTGGAGGGATTACATGTCTCGGCTGGCCTGGGAACGCCTCGGGATCCCCCCCGCAGAGTTGGCAAATGTGGCTGGGGAGAGGGAAGTCTGGGCTTCCCTGCTTAGGCTGCTGCCCCCGCGACCCGACCCCGGATAAGCGGCAGAAGATGGATGGATGGATGGATGGATGTTTGAATGCCACATAGTATGATCGGTGTGACATTTCACTTATAAATAAAATATTTTGACAATATTTCAGTTTGGGTGATAGTGGTAGACCAACAACAATGTGTGGTTAAGAAACTGAGATGTGCAGTCAACATTGTTGTGACTTATCTCTAAACAGAAACTTTAATGTCACATTGTTTGACAGATTCTCCCAAAAGCACTGGCCTGGCCATACTGGCAAGTGTCTCGCAGGCTTGGCCTCCCACCCATCCTGACTTATGCAGACTCTGTTTTAGCCAACTGGAAGTTAAAGGATCCCACAGGGTGAGTAATGTCTGCCTTTCTTATACTTAAGTTTGCATTTATAGTACCCTGAGCATTTGTAACGGTGATAGCGCAATAAAATATCTTGGTAATTCCTTTTCCATTTAAACCCACTCCTGCACTGTTTCTCTCTGTGTCGTTTTAGGGATATGGAAATTGGGTAAGTTAACACAAGTTCTCTCTTTCACTCTGCCTTCTCATGGAATTTAGTTGTGTAATCATCTCATATGATGTTTTAGCAATATCTTTTTAATCTTAATTTAAACAAAAAAATTCCCCAAAAAACAGGAACATGGACTTGATATTTTCCTTTCCCGGTGGGGAGAGTTGCAAGGGATTTTTTATGGTGTCATTGCTGGTGGAGATGGCTGCCAGTTCAGGCATAACGGTCAGTACTTTCAGTTGTTAATCTTCCTCTTTTTTTTTCCCCTTTATTTTTTCCAACACCAACACTCTCTGACACACTGCCTTTACATCAACTTTTCAGTTTTCTTTTAGTTGCCTGTTGCAAATTAACAATGGATTTCAAACTGTCCCCTTGTGTTTCAGGGGGCTCTGGAGGTAATGCACGCCATGAAAATCTCTGACCTCATCGGCATACAGAAAGGTTTATTCAAAGTAACTCAGTCACTTAAGAAGATGAAGGAAACTTTCCAACTCATGCACAGTAATTTCGAGTTATAACTATCTCAACATGAATTTAATCAATTTACATGCTGTGCCTATTAGAAAGGCTGAGACATTCAAGATAATTAAAGTGGCGGAATTTGTGCTTTTTTCAGATCATGTGGAGCCAGCTGCATTTCATGGCACACTGAGAATTTTTGTCTCAGGGTAAGTTTTTTTTACGTCTGCTCACGTGTCACACATATTACAGTTGATGCTTTGATAGTCTCTTCAAGTATTTTAGCAATCTTCAGGCCTTCTATCCCTCAATGCTGCTCATCTGTTGCTGTCCTCTATGTTTTACTTGGCATTGCATATTTTTAATTGCACGTCTGTAAACAGCAGACTGATAGCACTTTTAAATTGTTTCAGGTGGCGAGATAACCCCATGCTTCCAAAGGGTCTTTTGTATGAAGGCGTGAGCAATGAACCAATCATGTTGTCCGGTGGAAGTGCGGCACAGAGTTCAGCCATTCAGTGCTTCGATGCCTTGTTGTGCATTCAACATGAGGATGAAACAGGTAGAGGAATACCTTTCAACCTTTGACCTCCTCAATGCATTTCATGAATAAGTCATGCAGTTTGTGTAGTCAGCTGATCGTTCTGACAGCAAATGTTTCCGGGAAAGGCTGTTTTTTTTTTCCCCGTCTCAAGTCTCTTCTCTGTTGTCTCCATTGATTCACCCTATCTAGGAGCCTTCCTGACACGCATGAGAGATTACATGCCTCCTGCCCACCGCCAGGCGATAGAGACTCTATCTGTTTGTCCATCATTGCGGGATTTCATCATGACTTGTTCCAGCTCTGAGCTCTGTCAGGCCTACAACTCCTGCGTCTCTGCACTTGTGGATTTACGGAATTACCACCTTAATACTGTGACTAAATATGTCGTTGTGCCGGGCAACCATGCCCGGTCCATGGGCTGTCCTCTCAGAGGAGTGGGAAGTGCTTTGAACGGCACTGGGACTGGTGGGTCTAACCTCATGGTCTTCCTCAAGAGTGTTCGTAACACTACCAAAAAAGCATTGATCTTAGAGAGGTCAATGGCGTCAAGAGAAAATGAAATGTAACTTTTAGCTTTAAGTTTAAGTTGGACTCTTAAATTTTCTATATATTCTGTATTCATGAGGTTGTTTTTAAGAAAGGCTTAGAGAATATGAATGTGCAGAATGGCTACCTCAAACATTAAAAATGTATTTGTCTTACTAGCTGTAGTAAATCGGCCATATAGTACTTTTTCAATGTTATGTGAGCGTTAATAACTATGGCAGGTACCAAGAAGAAACCTCACAACAGTTGTACTTCTCAAATAACTGCAGCAACATAAGAAGGTCACTGCACTGTGATGCAACTGTTATGAGTGTCCAAAGCACTGCTCACTATTTATGCAGCCTAATCTCCCCAGAAAATCTTTTGTAGGCTGGTTTTTGCCCACATCATCAAATCATCATCCATTCTTGTAAGTTCAGAGATGCCACTGTATCTCTTGGCTGGTGCTTCCTGCTGCAAAGCATCCATGGTGTGAAGTGAGAGGAAGAATGTCTAGTTTTATAAATGTAAAAGACTAACTATTTAAACCTAACCATTTTAATTCCTAACTTTGTGTATGCAACTCCTCTGCCTAATATTCACAAGCAAGAGGAAATAATTAGGTGGTAGGAGTGAAAAATGGCTCTTAAGGCAGGTTTTAATCTCACAAAGTGTTGCAAAAAAGATTCTGCTTTTGCAGATTTAAGTTCTCCGCTATCCTTTCTTTTCACTGCCCCCTCTTAAGAGGTATTTCTGGTCATATCAGCAGTGTTGAATGCATGACAAAACATGAAAAATGTAGGCCAAAATATATTTACAAAGAAATGAAACTTAAAAATCATCACATAGGGGAGTGTTGCAAGAGTTTTAGCATAGATGATGTACAGCAAGGTAGAGGAAGATGCATTGAGACATGGAACATCAATATGACTACATCAGAAAACTGTCTGTTTAGGAAATAAGTGAGAAAAATACAATAACTGTATAACTCTGGAGCCTTTATTGTCACACTGTAACATTTTGTGCTAAAGATCAACTTAACACATAATTAGATTGTGCTGGTTTCTAACAACAATATTATGTATTGTGCCCTATGTGTGTGTGTGTGTATATATATATATATATATATATATATATATATATATATATATATATATATATATATATATATATATATATATATATATATATATATATATATATGTGTGTGTGTGTGTGTGTGTGTGTGTGTGTGTGTGTGTGTGTGTGTGTGTGTGTGTGTGTGTGTAGGTATGCATGTATGTATGTATGTATTTTAATATTAATTAAGAGTGAGTATATTAATACTTTTTTACTGCGTCATTTCTTGCTGTTAATTGATTGTTTGTTACACATTTATTTTCAAAGTTCTGCTTCCGATCACAGAGAAACTACATGCAGACGCTTGCAATCCAATTCTTGGGTCTCCAAGTTATCAGGGGTTCTACAAGGTCCTCTATGTCTATTTTCCTTTCTGCTGCAGCAGGATGTATTCATCATTATGAAGAGAAGCTTTCTGTCTGGCACTTAAGAAAGAAGGAAAAAGAACTGACATGTCTGTCCAATCAAACCCATTTAACTGGGCAGAAAACAGATTTTGGATGGGAAACTGCCTGCAGAGCACATTGAGAAACATATTATTATTATTATAATGATTGTTTTTATTTTTTTTAATTATTTATTTATTTTTTTCATCTAAATACAGTTTTATCTTGGTGGATGTAAAGATAAAATAAGATATCTTAGGAATGTGGTGCATAAATTCAGCTTTCTTTTGCATCTTGTTTGATTAATTTTGGTCACAGCAAGATATGTGCATTCAGTTGAGGTATTGTTTGTCTGCGTACATAAACATGGAGATCCATAACATTTGTTCTATTTGTTGTTTTTTTTTTACCCTCTTTACTTGTTTTAACTGTTTGGTGGTCATAGAAACAGTTTTAGTCAAGCTAATTATGCATAGTTAGAGAATTTGTTGGCAAGAAACATTGAAAATGTACCAGTAACTGTGCATGGACGCAAGGTATTGTAAATTTTCTTCAGATTTATCTCACCTCCCACTGTAGAAGATCTGATATTCTAACCTTGCTTTCTCTCTGTTCACCTGATGGTGGAAAATGTAACTGTGTTAAGGAAGGCGGCTTAAAATTCATTCTGCTGACTTGTTACCTTTTAATTAGGAAAATTATTGAATTGACTAATTTATGATTATTCACAATTAATGCACTGCATCAATATTAACATGATGTTTTTATTAAAGAATCTCCTTGATGAGATAATGCATGGAATTCAAGAAAATCCATGCATGCAAATTATTATTTTAAACAAATCTAAAAAATTAAACTTTAAACTTCGTAGTCACACGATTTGACATTTGTAGTTTAAAAAAAAGCACTTTATTCACTGATAACTTTAATTTATTCAGATTTTTTTATTTCTAGACATAAATGTGTGTTTTGTTTTCCTATTTTATGACAATATCACAACACATAGCAAGTATAGGATCTAATGGTGCAGACAATGCAGAAGGGTGAGGGACCGTTAGGGAAATAGGACTGATGAAAACTAAAGATTCAAATGATAGAAAATGCTTTTAAAAGAAAGGGAGAAACAAGTAAGTGAGGGGGATAAAAGGGACAGACGAAGCAGCAGTGATAAGGGCGAAGGATGGATACGGGATCAGGTCACTGAGCTTGATGGACTGGAACCGCCTCACCCCTCTGCAGGACGTGAAGGTTGTGTCTCTTCTTTCTATTGAAGACTAATCACATTTGAAGAGATCACAGAGGGAGCACAACTGCACAGCTCGTCATGGTCCCTCTCTGCTTTACTATAGCACAAAAGACGGAAAATGAGAACACATCCCAGGCTGTCTTACCCTGCAGTAGGGTGGTCATCTCTTGTCACACACAGCTGTGAAGGGGTATTTCTTTTTAAAAATCTTCCTTTTTTTCAGTAAAATCCTCATTGTTGCATGCAGGATTCTTCTGAGTTATGTAAGTTCATGTTATATAAATTTGTCCCAGACATCTGTAAATAGTGTCGTATCACTCTGCAGACCAGGGCTTAGAATACAATGCTTCTAGGCCAAAACTGACAGGCAAAGGAACAGGGACTTAATTTATGTAGCATACTGCAAAACTGTTTTCTCAGCAGCACAATTCTTTGCGTACGATGGTGAATCTTAAAGTACAGGGACTTAATTTTTGTTCTTTTGTTTCTGCCCTAAATGCACCATGGAAGTCTTAGTTAAATTATTCAGAGTTTTCATGCACCTAAACTGCCACCTGCAATATTTCCACCCAGTTATCATAGGAGGTCAAATACACCTGCTTTGCCAAAGCTTGTACAGCATCTAAAATATGCATAAAGTGTCCTTAGGTGTCACTACCATGACACACCTCCCACGGCAATATGTGACACTTTGACCAAATGCTGTCAAATGAACGATCGACCGGGTCTTTCCAGGCAGGACAGGTGGTGGAATGCTGTAACCCACGTGATTTTTGTCCTTGAGGTAGTTTGACTTCTATGCAAGACTTTTTTCTCTCATATAGTTTTGCTTTGCTGTGCGTTTTTTTTAGTCTGTTGGGATGTTTGGACAGGACTACCATTTGCAGCGTAACTCTCGCTCACTGTTTGATCAGGATTTGGCACCAAAATTGGCTTAGTGTTGATGACAAGATCATTGTTTGGCACAAAATGCAACCACAAATTTCTACCCCGGAACACTGAAAAGAACCTGAACAGCAGCCAACCCTGTCTTTGCAGCATGATGCTAAAGAGTCCTTAATAAAATTGGCAATATGTGAAAGTGAGAACTTACTTGTCAAAGAATGCAGCAATTAATCATAATCTAAGTACCTCTAAGTCGACTCTATCTAGAATACGCACACTGTCATCTTTAAAGGAGTTTTGTCCTTGAGATGCAGGTAAACTGACCTGAGGAGCTTGCTGTCCTGGGCTGCAATTTGTTTGTGGGCTGGTTGGTTTGTTTCTCTGATTTAAAGGTCTGTGCACTTCGTACTGCACCAGCATGAACATACAACTTGTGTTTGGGTATTTTTGCTCAGGGTGAGCCGGTTGAAGTCTGGCAACACTGTAAATGCTTGATTTGTCCCATAAGACATAAAAACGAGAACACTAGGGTGCATTTGCATCAGGATTGTCCGCGGTGTATCCAGGCGATGCTGCACTTTGGTCAAAAGAGCCAAACCATTAGAATAATATATCCCCCCCAAGCAGTATTATACGAAATCTATAATACAAACAATTATAAAAAATAAATAGAAAAAAAAAAAAGAATCCAGAATATCACGGGGATCATTATTTCTACAAAGCTCCCCTTGGTGAAGTAAATTTACTCAGCGGAACACAGCATCCAGACCATTATTCTACTTGCTTAAAAGCTGAACAAGACAAACAAAAGAGAAGAACAAAAAAAAAGAATAATATATCCCCATTCTCACCAAAGGTGGCGCTGCACTAGTATTTAGCAAAAGAGAGAACATGAAGAAGAAAACTTGCGAGCTAAACATGGAGCACGAAGTTATAGCTGTTTTTGGTTTTTTTTTAAATATCGTCTAATGCAAGTATACTGCGGACTTACACTGCAACAACGTGGCGCAGTATGAACAACAGACGAGGCAAAGGACCCTTATTGTAATTGATACCCACAATGCAATGCTACGCCAAATGCAAGGAGTGACTATTTATTTGTGACTTTGTAGTCCGCTTCTTGTATTTGGTCTTCTTGAAGCCGACTGAGACCTGTGTTTGTAGGCAAACCGAGTCCCATAATTTGGTCTAAAAAAGAAATCATTTCCCCAAACAAAACGGACTTCCCGAGCAAATGGACCAGGATTTGATTCAAAAAGGCAGATGTGAATGTGCCCTAAACTATGACCTACCTGGTCTTATTTGATAAGAAAAGAAAAGAAAGTAATGAATGCAGAACATTTTTTTTCTTCTAACTGGGCTTCCCATTTCAAAACATCTTGTGAAACTTCACAACTCTTTTGCCTCTTTCATTTGGCAGACATGGGAGCACACTGGATCAGTTTCAATTGAAAACATTTTAATTGTGGAAACAGTAGAAAAATGCATAATATTGCACATAATCACTAAATTGCACTTTCTCAAGGTACAGCTCTTTGCATGGATATTAGCAACCTGGATAATGTCTTTTAGCTTGTAACCTAATGATGGGAGTCCAGTTCATGTTTTCCTTACATTTCTCATACACTTATCATTGTCTACTCAAAAGCTACAGTTATAAAATGACTGTTAAGATTCATTACATACCTGTTCTGCAACACATTCTGTGTCACTGCTACATAATCAAACTTTTGTTCTTTTTTTTAAATACACGACCAAAGCTGGTGGCTACAAATCTTTTCTGCTGAGAAACATTTACTATATTCCTTTAGTTTAGTATATAGCCCTTCTGCTCCTGCTACAAGTTGATTGCACAGTTGTTTGTGTGGGTTGGTAAAGAAATGGCTGTTGCTTTCTGAGAGAGATAAAAAAAGAAAAGACAAGCTGCTAAATGGAGTTTGTAGCTGAATGGCAAGTAAAATCAATATTACAAAACAGCTCTATAATCGTGTAGTTGACATGAAACAGGGCTTAGAAATAAATTTGTTTCAAGACTTCATATTTGAGCTTTGCTGCGATGCACGAAGTGGCAAAGAGGCAAGGCAAAATTTTTAGTGGACTAAATGAAAAATGTTAAAATAGTCTTTGCTCCCTTTCTTTTTGTTGAAAATTTGAAATAAAAAAAAAGTAAAAGGAAATATTTCTTAGTTATCACAGAAAATACTCTGCTGTAGAAGTAGCTATAACATTATATGTGCTGATAAAAAAAAACAAAAAAACATCTGTTTCGAACCCAGAATGTTTCTCAATATTTCTCCGTGTCGTACCTGCTTCAAGAGGATGGTCCGAACATGTAGTCTTCAGAGTTTAACTTCACAGTAGTTTGCCAAAAAAAGATTAAGGTAATCTAAAATATTGATTCTGCACATTGTGTCAGACTGTAGGAGGAGATAACAGTGGTGAAGAAAAGTTGGCTGTCTAGTTGATTGAGGGTGAGCTAAAGAAACAGACTGACACACACAGAGAGAGATAGATAAAGGGACAAAGTTTGAGATGTGGAGGTGATCAGTTGTTTGTAAAGAGAAGCAGACGTACAGTCAGAAAAACAGAGCAGCAAGTTAATAAGAGGAGAGGACAGCGAAGGGTTGTAAGAACAGTACTGGAATTCTGTCACATACTGGTGTATGTCATTCTTTTATGCATGTTCCCATCAATGCTCAAATGTTTGTGCTTTGCTGTAGGTTGGGCTGATGTCCGTTCAAAGATTCTAGCTTCAGTCATACAAGACTCTCCACAGGGTGCCTCCTCTTGTTGCCAAGGAATATGCTCTAAAGAGGGGGAAAGATCAAAAGTGTGTTGCAATCATTGGAAGACACGACACAAAAAAAATGTGAATACAAAATGTATCCAGTAGACAAATCATCTTCACACAGATTCAATTTTTTTTTTTTTAAACACTGCACAAAAACGCATGTCACAGCTCACCTAGATTTTTGCAGGTGTACGCCGATCCCGTCCTGCAATCATACCAGAAAAAGGTTAGACTGATTTGAAAATGTTTTGTGTCTCTGCTGTCCCCCAGCTGACCTGACAGTCTCAGCTCAGAGCTCTAAATCAACAGGCCTCCATCGTCATCCGCTCACTTGGGTTGATCTCCATCTGAATATTCCTTCCACTTTGAGAATAACTGGGGTGTTAATGCTCCCAATGAAATGACCGTCTCCAAGGCCTTCATGTTTTATTCAGAGGAACCAGAGTTTCCAACGGGCATGCTTCTTTGACTCTGTCTTGGATTTGCGTTTTGGGGTGGATGTGAACACTTCATTGGAATAAGGCAGAGCAGGGCATTGTTGGCTGTCCAGGGGGCAAAGTCTCTTCATCAGGGGCTGGAGCTTATCCTCCTGTTGTTTAAAGTCCAGTTCAACACTGCAAAGGCAAGCATAAAATACAGAATGTTGAAATTTTTCAATCAATTAATTCATTATTATACTTTTTGGCAAACACCAACATCTGAAACATCTATTTGATGGATTTAAACGTTTGGTGATTTGACTGTTTGGTAACCATAAAATTTATGTGTGAGAGTTCTTTGCTATGATAATAACTAACTGATGTCCAGATGAAGGCTGAAATGGAGGCAAAAGGTTCAAATGCACAAACAGGCACTGCTGGCAGCACATATTAGTTTCGGCACATATCCATATTTTAAAGTCTTTTCTGAGTGATAGAGTTCCGTTGCATCCTCTCTCCATTTTCCATGCCTGCAGTCAAAAGGCTCCTCTGGCATAGATTATTTTCATTATGAAAAAAAAAAAACTAAATAAATAAAACAGCCAGAATGTGGGCTGCTCCTGACATCAGAATTCCACATCCATGAGAATAATCCCAGGCTGGTCATCGTCTGATTTTGTTCCGCCCCAGTAGCTGTACTCTCTCTATGATTAAAATCTCTCAGGCCTGAGAGAAATGTGGGGCTTAATCCCATCCGAATGAGACCACTGAGAGGCAGAGCAGACCCTGATTAACTGCTTGTATTCAAGCGAGGGATAAATACACTATTGTACACTATCTCCTCTCACTTTATAGCTATTGACTTCTGGTGCTCTGTTAATGTATTTATTCTTAGATTATGCAATAACTTTGAAAATATATCAGTAGAAATAGCTGGGAATGGAGCATCTGTGCATTCCAAACTAACACCTGTAAACAAAGCTTTCTTAAACAAGAAATGTGGTGAAAAAAAGTCTTGTGTTGCTTTCTGGTTTGGTGTTTTAATTCCGTGTCATTTTTATTAATTGTTTTTCTATTTGATTCAAATGACTACCACAATTTAGAGAGCTTATTCCTGCCATTCAGAGGATTATAAATGCTGCAAAAAGAGATGACACCTGATGAGACAAGGCCAATAATGTGGTCCTCACCTTGTCTAGAGGAAGACTGATGGACATTATGGCACAAAGTGTGCCCTGATGGGTTAACCGCTTTGATGGGCAGTGTAATTAGTTTGCTAAAGGATATGCTTGAATCAAAGTGCTATAATGAAACTGGAAACTGTCCTCATCCTTGTGATGAGTGTCAGTTAAGAGAAGAGCTCAGCCTCCAGGGGAGAGACCCCATGGAGGATTGGAAATTGGCTTAATAGGTTGAATCTTCCAGTGAATCAGTGAGTTAAATAAAACAAATTCAAGACAAAATACAGGAAAGTGCATTTGTAAGTGCTTAAAATTTAATGTTATTATTAATACAAAAGGAGTTTTTTTTTTTTTTTTACTTGTTTTGTTGAATTAAAGCAAAAACTCCATCTCTACAGGGTTTTCTTTATTCTCTTGTGCACTTTTTTCTTTGTTCCCACTTCAAATGAGAGCTAACACCAGCAAGTCTCCTGAATACTGAATCCGTAACAATGAGCCACTCCGCTTTCAGAATACAGTGAAAGCCTTTATCTAGGCAGAATAGCTGTTTCTTGCTGTATGTGCTGAGCATCTCTTATTCATACCATCCACTGTTCCCTTTCTCCATTTCCTTTTGCTTTTTATCACTGTTTGTATCTTTAAAACATTGCATCTTTTAAAGCTGCTGTTCAAATAACACTGACTTGACAGAAAGCAGAACGGGATGACAGCAGCACACTGCAGCACTAAAGTAGCCTTAGCAATTATTAAACAATTAATCACTTGGCAGATCATTGTGATTGCCGCACACTGTGGACAAAGGCCTGGTGGGAAGCCAGAGGCAGTACTTAACGATTCTGGTGGCACCGGGGAGCAGGTGCTTCATCTAACAAAAGCCCGATATCTAAGATCATCTGCGTGCACAAACAGATTGAAGCGGTTGGAGACAGGGTAGCTTTTCTAGGGCATTCAGCAAAGCAGATTAATCATCCTTTTAGCTATGCAGTGTGAGTAGCTGTTGCTGTGATCAGTGGTGAGCTGTTTGTTTGTCTGTGGTCGTGGTGCGCTGAGCACCATTCAATAATTGTTGCTCCTGGGAGGGATATTGCTGCTGTGAGATGTCTTTGTAGCCCTGTTTATTCTGTTCTCTGCTCTTTTCTGCTGCTGCTGGCACCTTTCGGCGTAAAGTCTCTTCCGTCCCTTGATCCCCCCCACCGTCGTTCACAGTTCAAATGATGCACATGACATAATAGAGTGGTTTAGGCCCAACATGTTGTCGTGCCTTCATAAATCTATGATGGTATCGTAGATTTAATCACCGGAGAATGACAGTTATTTCCTCAGCTGACAGGCAACGACTGAAGTGAAAACTTCCCTCTGGTTGTGTAAACTGTGTGGAAATCCTCCCCTCAGTCACGTACAGCATATCCAATACAATAGCTGCAGTGGTTGTTAGGTAGGTCGCCTTCTGCTCAACAGATACAGAGAGAAAAAAGCCTATCTCATTAATGTGAGCAGAACAAAATGGACACTCTTGACAATTGTGCAACAAAACAGCCACAGCTCCGCCATCTCAGCATGGGACACAAGAGCTAATTAGATCCTCGCATCTGATCATGTTGAAATGCACTTGCCTTTCTCTCAACTTAACTGTTTTTCAAAGTCATTGTTAGTTCCAAATTGGAAACGCTACATTGTGTAGTTTGATTCAAATGCTGGCTCTTAGTCAACACAGCATGACAGGAATAGAAGCCCATAATGCTTTGATCTGAGCATGGTTTTAATATGGGCTTCTGCTGTAGTCTAGGCTTACTCAGTGGTGGGCTTGCATTATGTGGAATTGATGCTCTCGTTAATGCATGCAGATAAGGATGGCAGGAGAACAAAAGGAGAAGAGTGTGGACACAACCCCCATCTCCGAATTGTGTTGTTCAGTTGTGTCAGATGCTCCGTTTTAATCATGAGAACACTAATAATAGCCTAATAATAAATTTTAATCCTTGCTCTAGTTGCACGAAGCCTTGAGGATTATTTTCATATCTTGCATGTTATACAGTAAGCCGGCAAACCAGGAGACTAAAACTGAAGTCACTTATTTCTTTATGTTTGCTTCACAGTAAAACATTTATTCTCAGGAATATTCATCATGAGAAACCTGTTAAGTGTCAATAGTTATGATACAATACAGCTAATAGGCTGCAGCAACAGTGTCTGGTGGTGTTGTCTTAACTGGAAAACTTAATGCCATAATTACCACAGATGAAACTTAACAGATAAATTACACAGTACTTGCATTACAAACTAAAGTTAGGTCAGTAATTATGTAATATGGAGGATTTTTTTTAAGGGACTCCCGTTTCGTCCTCTGTGATGGACAGTGTCACAACAGTTATTCCTGTAATTTATCATCTGTAGACTAGGCCTATCTATCTTTATTCTTCATGCCAATGTATGCCCTATTTGTAGCTGTGATGTATGAGATGCTGCAAAATACCAAAGGGTGGGAGGAGACTGCTTGGATACGAGCAGCAGATTGACTACCGAGCTCGGCAGCTGCTCGGCATGACTCTACTGGATATCCACGATGTGCAGAACCTCCGAAACTGAATGCTAATATTTTAGTGGCTGACAATGTTGGTTACTGTTGCAACACACACTTTTAGGGGTCATACTACGTTCCATCTTTCTGTTTATGGTTTGTTAGGGAACTCAATCTTATTTATCAATATGTCACATTGAACAGTGTCCAGGTAGGTGACTGTTGCCATCCTATCAGTTGTTTAACACACTGGACAGAGCAAAGGATAACTTACAGGGCTGCTGTGATGGGACCCCACAGCAGTTTTTGAATAATGAAGTGGTTTGTTTGACAGAGCAAAGGGTAGAAAAACTTTAAAGATTAAAATAGAGAAATTTGTTTGTTTTTTTTCCTCTTTGAGCACTGCTTGAAAGTTTTAGTACCTTAGTTTTGCTGAGGAATACTAAACAGCGCTATTTGCAGAATTTAAGGAACTGGTAACAATTGCTTTGGCAGAGACAGATAAGATCGTGATATATTACCACCCTGCTTGCCAAAGCTCTGCTCCTTTCAGAAACTGTTAAAGATCTGTTGGATGAACTGAAATAAACACCTTTTTAACAATACATAGCACAGACAGAAAGAAACTCTCCTTCTTTACTTATAGCCTGCAGACTTCATTCTGATTTTATTAGCATGCTTTAGTTTGATGACAACAGGCTGTGGGCACTTTTTGTGTCAGTGAAAACCATACAGAGTTTTTTGTTATTATTAAACTAAGTTGCCCTTATATCTGGATATCAAAAGTGAAAAGAAAAACAAAAAAAACAAAACAAAACAAAAAAAAACTCTACTGGGAGCTTTACTAGGGATTTTGTCTGTCATGAACCTTATATGACAACATGCAGTATGTCGCCGTTACATCTATTTTTTTTTAAACCTAAAGTTTCAAATTTTATATTCACTTTATGATGAGTAAAACACAATTGGCATGCTCCAACAAAATCTCCTCACACAGATAACACACTTCAATACCGATTAAAGTATACAGTTTCAAAAATGCTTTGAAAGCCCAGTCTTTGCAATGATGGCTTAACCCCTGAAAACATATTGATGAATAGACCCATTTGATCAATAATGACACAAATTCCACAGACTGCAATAAGGACACAAATTGACACATGCTTCTTTTTAGTCGCATAGCAGATCTCCATTAAGTTTAACTTAATGCTAATATTAATACCTTCCCCATAAATAATAAAAATGATCATAATTGAATTTGCCATATTTTGGTAAATGAAACCTCTTAGAGGTAGGGGATTCTCATTCATCCACTGCTGTTCATGCTTGTGATGCACTACACCCGCATGCAGGTTGGATTGATGCTCACTAATCTACACAGAAGAAAAAATTGGAAGACTGTGTTAAACCTGAAGACATTCAATATTATAACTTAATCTTTGCAGTACCACTTAGTCTTCCTTAATAAACAAGTGACATTTAATCCAGGTTAATTGTTCCATGAAAATTCTGCAGGACACTAATTGAGAACTCTTAAAAAAAAAAAAAAAAAAATCTTTTTTTTTGTACTGAAAGAGAAATGTTGACCTTGGCTCTCTCATTCTTTGTGTGATGAAAGGATACTTTAATGATGTTCCCACTTCAAAATTAAAGTCATTATCAAAGACCACTCCAGGACTCTTGGCAAGAGATGAAATGAGGGTTTTTTTTGGCCTGATTTCAAACCTGTATTTTCTTTTTTTTTTTTTTATCTCACTGTAGATCATTTGTCCTGAGCCTTGAGAAGCATTAAAAAAAAAAAAAAAAAAAAAAAAAAAAAAAAAAAAAAAAAAGAAAAGAAAAAAACTTAATACTGACTTTTACTGAACCCCACAAGAACTTCTATTGACCTAATGGGAAAAAAAAAAAAAACTACTAAGGTAATCAGACTGAGCTGTATGAAATGCAGCAATGTCAGGAAGAACTACCATGCTACATTTCTCTGAAGTCAGACTTCTGATGCTGTTTGCTGCTTGAGGGAGCGCTGTCCATGAGGAAAGCTGTCTCAGATTCCCCTCCTATTTTCCTGCTCAGTGAAGTGCTTGAGGCTTAAAGTGGGTTTTACGTTTGAGCAGAATGAGGAAGAGGGTAACGGAGTGCCTGGGAGAACGCAAGTATTCTTATCACCCACCTTGGCCTTGTTTACTTCGACATTAGAAGAGGGTCAACATCTGGATGGATGAGCACCGTATGCTAAAGGTGAACAGCTTAGCAACACATCTATTTAGGGGATGTGCATCTGTTTAAAAGCTTTATTTAGTTCCGCATGCACTCTGTCTTATGAGTTGTGAAGGCAGAGAAGATTTAAATGTTCGCTGTGACCGGAGAGTCAGATGTAGATTTAATCATTTGCTGTTTCTGGAATCTCCAGCGGTTGTTTTGCTCTGGCAGGGAGTCAGTGAGAGTAGAAATCAAGTCTGCTTAGCTTTACCACTGATGGCTACTGAAAGTCATTCTTTGATGGGGACTCAGGCTCATTTTGCAGAGGCTTGAGTCTGTTTCATGTTTTATTGACCACTGTCCAGCTGCTTTTCTTTTGCTTTCGTGTGGAGAAGTGTGAGTAGCTGGCACTCTAACTCTGTTAGCCTCCTATTAGATATAGATGGAGGGCAGCTTTTTAGTTATCTATTTATTTTTTTTTACCAGTTTTGCTGCTGGCTACCAACTTCTTCTGCATGGGAGGAGAACATGAAATAGTCCTTTTCCTGCTTCTAAAGTAAATCAAAATTTAAACAGCATATAAGGCTTGGTTGCAAAAGCTCTCATAACAAAGCAACTAAGATCAGAGTCACAAAGCAAAAACAATTTCGCACACTCAATTTAAGTTTTTCTTTTCCCTAAAGGACTTCTCATATATGCATTTCAAGCATAAACATATTGAATATTCACTGTTTACAAAGAAATGTAAGTTCATTATTTGAACATTTGTGACAAAATAAGAACATTCTGCTGCTATAAATGGTATGACGGGTGTGATTTAGGGAGTTTTACAGACATAAATTTAGATTAATCAGACATCAGGCAAGGTGTAAGAGAAAAAGTTCACCTGGACAGTGATCATCATTAAATCTCAGACTTACCGAGTATATATATATATCAACTTTCATCATAATTTTCTGTCTTTGTTCAGCTGTACAACACAGAAATGATTTACTATGATGTATGTTTTGTGTATAAATGAAAAAGTTTCCATTTGCATATATGTATCATACATGAATGAATTCGACTAATCCAAGCTTGGTAATGATTTCAACATTCATGCCGATGACCCCCCAGGACAAAGGGAGCGAAGACGTGTGTTTTGTTCTTCACAACTTTGATCTGAATCTGCATGTGAAAGAAAAAACAGACAGTAGAGGACACAGTCTGGATCTTGTTTTTACTAAAAGTCAGGATTTTTCCAAGGTTTGGGTGATGGCCGTTGCTCTGTCTGATCCTTTCTGTTCTTGCTCCCACTAAGGTGGAAGCGATCACCACCAAAAAGAGATCTCGATGGAAAAATGCCACTAAGAGGTGAAAAAACAGAATTACAAGTTCACTATGAGATCCACAAAGAGGATTTATAATCTGGGGCTCAGAAATGCAAGACAATCATTCTTTTTTCACATCATTGCTAAGAACAGCATTAAAGCTTGTGCCTTGTTTGTTACTTTTGACAGGTTAACTAATCATCTCAAGTCAGGAACCCCGGAACTTCAATCCAACCAGTCCTGTAAGGAGTTTGCTTCTTTCTTTACTGAGACAATGCAGACAATCAGGCAGTCAGTCAGAGCTTCCAGACCAGGAGCAGGTCATATGTCATCACTGTGTCCACTCAGAGGAGACATAAACATCATTACACACTTTTCTCCAATAAGTCTGAAAAACCTGAACGAGATAATTTGCCATTTGAAATCCACCACTTGCTGTTTTGACACCCTGCCAGCAGAGTTTTTCAAGGCTCCTCAGATTGTAAACAAGTATGTGGTTTCAGGTGTCTTCTGTCTGACCCTAAAAACAACTATCATCAAGCCGCTCCGTCAAAAGAATAACTTAGACTTGTTGCTCATGAGGGGCTGTAGGTTGACACCGACCCCCTGAAGACAAAATGAGAAAAAAGCTTTTAAGAGCCAAAGAAGAAAGATTGAAACTTGGAATTCAACAGCTTTAAACAGCTAAGTTAAAAGCTAACAACAAAACCAGAAACCTGGGAGTAGTCATGGACTCAGACCTGAATTTTAGCAGTCATGTTAAGGTACGTGCAAAGTCAGCTGATTGTCAATTAGAGAACGTATCAAGGATGAGAATTGATGTCTCAGCACGTCCCATGAAAATTTGTTCATGCATTTATCTTTTTCAGACTAGTCTACTGTAATGCTGTCTTTACATGTCTTCCTAAAAAGTCCACCAGACACCTGCTATTCATCCGAGATGCTGCTGCTCTAATCCTCACTCAGACCAAGAAAGCTGATCATATAACCAGTCCTCACATCTTTACACTCGCAATCTTGCTACTATTTTACAAAGCATTGAAAGATTCAGAGGGAAAATTAAATTTGGGATCTTCTGGTTTGCTATGAACCAGATTCTTCGGGTTATCAGAATCAGGTCTTTTTTTTCTGTTCCTGGAGTCAAAGCTAAACATGCAGAGGCAGTATTCGGTTTTTATGCTCCTTACATGTGGCACAAACTCGCAGGAAACTGCAGGTCTGATGACACTCTCAGCAGTTAAATCAAGGGTGGAAACTTTAGGCTTTGCTTCTGCCTTTTATCAAAACAATTCATGCAAGGCTCATGAACAATGCAACTTTTATGTCTTGCATTTTATTCGAGCTTTTTCTGTCTTCATTTCTTTGATTTTTTCAAAAGTCTGTTTTAAATTAACTTTTTTTTTTAACGCTTTCACTGTTTTATGTAAAACACTTTGAACTGCCTTGTAAATGAAATGTGCTGTATAATAAACCTGCCTTGCCTCGTCCCAAAAGAGCAAATTTGTTAGCACAGGGGGCGCCTGCAAGGGACCTTATGATATTTCATTCCCCTAAAACTCAAATGAAATTGAGCTTCAGTTCCGAGTTCCAATAAAGTCTTTCACTACAATCTGGGTCAGTCTGACACAATGGACTTATCAAGTGGAGAATAGAGCGGAGGCGTCTTGTAGGAAAAGTTATAACGAGGAAAAATCCTCAAAAAATCAGAGCATAACAATTTTTTCTTTTTGTGTCCAAAAAAAAAGCCTTCTGCAGAGTGAGGCTGCACAGTCATTCAGTGTATATTGTGAAGAGGGAAGCTTCAAGCAGAAGTTGAAAACAGATCTCTTTGCTTAAGTCAACTACGTGTTCAGAGAGGAAGGTGTGGTGTGAGGTTTTGGTTTCGTATTTTTAAGCTTTAACTATGAGAAACGCAACTGTTCAAAGTATATCCTTCTTCTATGGACTTCAGCGTATTTTCCAAAGAGTTTCACATGTCCTGTTTCAGAGAACATGAGAACAGTGGGGTTTTAGGGGTGTAGGAGTGGAGGTTTTAACATAGAAGTGACAAAATCACAGCCTAAAGGAATTTTACATCTTTATGACCTTTTATGACCTCTGAGTCATTCTTTTTCCCTTATTACATAAGAACACTTTCACACCACTAGAATAACCAGTGTTTAGTTTAAAACAAAAATAAAAGTCCAATTAAAAATGAAATAAATGAATGCTGGTGGGAGATTATTTAGAGTCCTGTGTATGTGTAAACCCCTTTAAGTCCTACTGTGCAACACAAAACATTTTTATCATTCCAGTATGTAAAAGGTTAAATGTGTTATGGAGTGATAACATTTTTTGTTCCTCATATACTCAGGGTCACAGCATTTCCTGCTTTTACCAGCTCACTTCCCACTGGCTTGCTTTCTGTTTTTTCCCCATCCCATTCAGGTCATACATTCCCCAGAAACTCCTTGCAAATGATTCTGGATCCATTATTCATCCCATCATCCACTGCAGTAAAAATATGGTATAGTGCAACATCCACTATACGTTCCTGTCAATTGCTGTGCTGAAAATTGCTCCCTCGGGTTATTTATTCAATACATTTCCAGATGATTCTCTGATTCCTCCATTTTGGATTAAATCATTTGTTTATCTGGTTATTTATTATTCCCTATACCTCAGCCAGCAAGTATATTGCTTTCCAAATATTTATTTTCCAACTTACCTCCCAGTGCATGTCACTGATTTCTTTGCAAAAGTTCACAGATCCAACCCTCCCATCCTCCCTCCCTCCCTCCTTGGTCATATACCAAACAACGAAAGCACCTCGAGGAGGAAAAGAGAGATCACTCAGGCTGCAGCCAGCAGTTCTCAACTCCTAGGCTTCCTGTTTTGCACCATCATCCTACTCACATTATTAAGAAAACATGAAAACAGAAGGATTCCACCCAAATGAAAAACCTATTACTGAAAAAAAAAAGTATATCTTTATTGTTCTATCATATAAATAATTCTGTATTGTTAAAATAAATATGTAAAATCACTAGATTTTGTTCAAAATGACCTAAGAAGTAAAAAAAAAAAAAAAACTAATATAGGGGAGTTTAACCTTGTATTTTTTCTAATGTGTCCCATCACTGAGTTCTCAATAGCTTTTCTTTGAATATTTGTCCTGGCTTGACAGATTTCTGTTAGTTTTTCTATAAACAGTTGCTGCTATTTTATGTATTTTAAGTCCAGTCCGTGTGACAGAGGAATCTGGTTTTTGGTCATTAAGGCTCGTAATAAAAGCCAATTATGTTTTTAAGCTCCTAACCTAAAAGATAAATCAAGTGAGACAAAAACTTTACAACTTTACAAAGAAGTCATTTTGAGGCTTCTGAGACCTTTGAAAGCCTGTCTCAAAGAAATCAGTAAAAACTTTTTTTTCCTTAAATGGATGAATGGAACAGAATCAGGTGAATGGAACAAATCCAGAAAAGACCAGTGCAAGAGATGATGCATTTGGACCCTCAGGTGATCCATCTGCTGTTCACTGAAGCTTTATCTGAAATGATCTCCATGGAACAGCAGCTGAAAAGAAGCAATTCCTGAAGGGGAACTCGGTGAAGATTTCTGTATACCAAATTACACCAGAGTTAGACTAAAATTCAGTGTGAGCAGGGTTTATGAAGTGATAAGCCTGCAATGAGTCCAGATCTCAACATTACTGAAGCTACAAAAGAGTTACAAAACAACCAAAACCACAAGAGGAGCTTTGTAATGTAAAAAGTCTATTCTTCTGAAGACTGAAAGAAATGTCAGGAAAGCTTGTTTAAAAGTGTTCAGATTATGTTGAAGAATAAAAGTGCTAAAACTGAATACTGGCTTAAACTTGTAAAAAGTACACAATTTTTCACTAAACTGCTGCAAACTGTTTATATTTTTTTTGGCAATATACGTAGAAATTAATCATGGCTCATTACATCTGCACAGCTCAGCAGATTCTAAAATGCCCTAAAATATTGATTAAAGGGAACCTTTAAAATTTAAAATGAAAACAGAAAATTTTAGTTGACTCCATCATTTAATATTGATTTTAAGATAGCTAATTGTCATACTTTTCACTTACCATTTTACCATACACTGTGTGTATTAGTACTATTCTTTTCTGTGTTAGGTGGTAACCACACTTTCTTGCTCCTTTTAGCTGCATGAATTCTAATTCAATCCAATATAGTGCGCCGTTCAGCCCTTTGAAACATACCACTATAAATATTGATATTGTGATTACTTTTATGTCTTTACTAAATTAAGAAAATTAGTTATTTGACATTTGTAGAAAGTTATGTTGTTTTACATGTTTGGACAACATATTAATTGTGGTTCATTAGCTCAAAAAAAGGACAAAAACTTTTTTTATTTTTTCAAATACAAACAAAGATGTTCATAAGGTACTGGGATAATACCAACTGAAACAGTTATGTATCAACTTTTGCTAAATAAACACAAAATAAACATAAAAAGTACACCCATAATTCATTTAAACCCTTCCACAGTTTGATGTAATATTGAGATCACAGAGCTGCTGCTGTATCTGAAAAAGCCTTGAAGAAGAAGCCAAGTGTCAAACTGGCTGAGCTAATTACTGCAGGCTGTTATTAAGCTAATTAATGCTGATTCCTGTAAATACCTACTAAATAAAATACAGCTGCATTAATACAATACTGAACAAAAGTAAATTAGGGTAGATAACGATTTCCTCTAATGATCAAGATTAATGTGAAACATTCAGAACAGTTCAGTAGAAATCTATTCTTATCGACTATTCCAGTGCCAAAT
This sequence comes from Telmatherina bonti, assembly GCF_933228915.1. Taxonomy (NCBI): domain Eukaryota; kingdom Metazoa; phylum Chordata; class Actinopteri; order Atheriniformes; family Telmatherinidae; genus Telmatherina; species Telmatherina bonti. The sequence continues at coordinate 29,760,654 of NC_136629.1, read as the reverse complement.
TCAACCACACTTGGTGCAGAGATTCCAGATTTTGGATGGTCCCATGTATAAAATGTGAGTTTTCACATAAATTAAGATGCAAGATTAGCTGCCATGAATGACTCACGAAGCATCACTGCCTCAAATAACTCATAAAAAAAAGCCTGTTTATTTCACATTTAATGCAGCTGTAGTGAGTGGCATCGCCAAAGGCCCACCTGTAAATGATGCAGGCGCTGTTTCTACATGTATCGCAGTTGGCTGTGTCTTGTCCCGTTCTGTAGGTGAGCCTGTGAACAAAAGAGATGGAAAGATATGTATGATCTGCAGGGACAGTTTAACATTGCATTTCAACACCTGTGCTTTGGCTATCAGATTTGTTCAACCTCGTTTTCATGCTGCATTGCTCGCAGCTGGGTTCTGATCCAGCAGATCTCCCAGATTTGCTTAATTAAGAGTGTGGGCTTGCTGATGCTTTATAACAGGATTACTGTGCTTTGCAATCGCATTCTGCAATATGTCTTCCATGTCTTTGTTCTATGGGTAATGGCATGTAAGAAGCAAATAACTGCTACATGACTCACGAACAATGATAAATCAGCGTCTTGACATTCTGCACGTCGTTTTACATTTTTGCCACCTATCCTGCTCAGTCTTCTGCGGACAGATATTTAAAGAAAAAAAAAAAAAGCAATTACCATGATTTAGTTTTTTTGCCCCGTGGGTCTGATGTCTGAATAAGCAATGGGATTTTTATGCTGAAAGCTCTTTGCAAAGCGCCAGCTGCAAGCCAGGTGACACTTCATGTTAATATGTCCACATGTTAAATTGAAAACACTAAAACTCCAGTGACTTTTACTGGTTTAACAGTTTCAATTTTACATTTTATTGTCATTATCTTGATTACTCTATAGGGATTTACATAGACACGTGCATGCAGTGTTGTTTACACTATATACACTCTATACACTGTTTACACTCTATACACTATATGTCACTGAATGCACTGGTAATCTACAGTGATGTCGGGATGACATGGGAGGAGCCCGTTAGAGTCGCACATGTAATTGCATGCTGTCATGGCAGCCCTTCAACCTGATAGATGACATGTGGAGGGTGTGGACCTCAACTGTTCATGATGATGACACGAGAGGTGACCTCACTGAGGGACACGGTGAAGCCTGTGCTCGGATTGAAAATGCTGATCAGAGCTCAAGGGCAAAAAGTTCATCCATCCTGCCCCCTTCGCAAATAAAGTCTCTTCCAACAGCTGCGAGCAAGGACAGTAACTCACAGCACAGACAAGGTCTAATCTGGAGCTGTGCAGCTGCACGATGAGTCCAGTAATTTAAAGAGCTTTGCTTTAATAATCAAAGTGCATTAACCTAAATTTATAATCAGCGCTTGTACATAGCACAACCTTTTCCTATCCGGGGTAGAAGGTTCATGACCTTTTCTACAGAGACTGTACTGAAGCACAGATTACCAGGTTGAGAAATTCTTCATGGGGAAAAAACAAACAAAAACTTCACTTCTCAAAGTTCTTTAGTTCCTCAAAGCGAACTGTTAGTGTGGACTAACGGCTGTGTGGTTTGCCTACGTCAGCTTTCCTGGGATGTGCCCTGCCCTCATCATTCCACTTTTACTGTCAACACCCCTGCCTTGCTGCCTGCTGCTCTGCTCTGCCTGCCTGAACACTACATAATGTGTGAACAAAAGCAAAGCTCTACTGTGCCAAGTCAATGTTTTATTAATTGTTACCCTCATAGCATAATGCCTAAGTCATATATTCAGAAATGATGATGCATGATGAGTTAGCAGTGTTGGGAAGGTAGAATTAGATAGCTGTCACAATTTGGCCAAAATATTACTTCTGTAATTACACTGTTGGCCTTACAATATAATGTAAACATGTACTGTAGCGAGAATTACAGTTACTCACTTTAAGAGGAGGCTTTTTTTTTTTTCTTTTCTGTATATTGATTCATTGTTTTACCATGGTGTTAACCCTTTCATCACCTCTGGGTTGCTAGCAAACCAGTAGTACACTTCATCACCATCTGGTGGTATAGAACAGGTTTGACATTAAGATATGGTTAGATATAACTACTGTAAAGCGTTTATTTAGAGCAGGTACTCCATATGGGGCTGCATAGCAGTACTGCAAGAAGGTCGCTAGTTGGAGGCTTGGCCGTGGAAAGGTTTCTATAAGTTGCCTTAATGTGAAGAGTTTGTATGTTCTCCTTGTGTATGCGTAAGTTCTCTTTAGGTACTCCGGCCTCTTCCCAACCCCCACAAAGTCATACATGTTAAGTTAACTCGTGAGCAAGAATGTGAGCATGAATGGTTTGTAATTCTGCGTTGGTCTATGATGGCCTGACGACCTGTCCAGGGTGCACACTGCCGCTCGCCTACTTATTGCTGGGACAATCCCAGTTTCCTTGGGACTTTTAACTGGACTAAGAGGTATAAAAGGTGAATGGAGGATTAAAAAAAAGAAATGCATCCTATTCACTGGCACACCATATAAACCACAAAGCATCACAGTAATTTTGCTGAGGTTTAGAAAACATTAAAAGTGAAACATGATGATCAAATGGATTGTTTATACTTCCTCTTTTAAAAATGTCATTGAAAAGTCTCCAACAAAAGAGAAACATTTATTCACCAAATATAAAGTGAAATGAAAACAAAAGTAATCAAAATTTCCAACTGGACTTCGCAACACAAAAATAGTTCATGGACCATGAACTGAACACTTTCCTAAATTTCCCTAAAAGGGGATTTTGTTGATGAAATTAGTGTGACCTATGAGGATATGTACAGTTTGGAAAGTAATAGACAAACTAACATGAAACATCTCAATGAGCTGTTGACCATGTCTTGTCATATTAGCTTCCTGCAATTCTTGAGAAATTTTACAGATTTCCCCTTATTTACTGTTACCGTCACCAAGGATATGATGTTTTTGCCACCTTTATCTGCTTGTCTGTCTGTTTGTTAGCAACTTTATGCAAAAGCTATATGCAGATTTCAATGACTTTTCTTGTATGTGTCTTGGTTTAATTTATGTTTAATAAAATTTTGGGAGTGAAATTTAAGTAACCGTGAACAGGAATTTTAAAAAAGGTTCTTCAAAATATGTGTGGAAATGAGCTGGGTGTGGACTGCACTCTGAGTGATTTTCTAGTGATTATGGAGGCTAAAGGAGCTATCTATTTGGATTTAGGTGATTGTGAAGGACATTACCTACAGCACAAATAATTCTCATTACATCATAGAGTGATCCGCCTTCCTCTGATCTGTGGATGGGAGCATTATTATTCTGGAAGAGACCACTTCGATCATTGTTTGCAGTGACCCTTTCCTTTAAGGGGTCTAGAGCCAACAAATCCCTTCACAGCAGGGGTTAGGTTCATGTGTGTAGGTTCTTTTCATACATGCCAAACAGGCAGTCATTCCCTTGCTGAGACTAACGTGAAGAATGACTGATTTTACTGTTCTTTTTCTGAGTAGACCAACACCTGTACTTGCATTTGTGATCTATCTGCATTATTTACTGTTGTTTTTGCAGATTTGAACATGAACATCACAAGAGTCTGATAAGCAGTTTTTGTTACTGAGGCTTTTTCTAGATTACTAAGTGATCAGATTTATGCCAATAGAAATCGATTCCCCCCTATATTTCTCCATCTCAACAGGATCTTAAACTCACCAGGTTACCCCTATGTTCCTGTGAAGACTTCATCTACTCTCCACTGTAACAAGTTCTATTATTAAAGCTGCTCGGCCATGACTGTTAAAAGTGGAAACTGATTGTGAAATGGAAGAAATGAAAACTTGATAAGGCTGCCTGTAAGTTCATGCATCAGAATGGTGGCATACTCTATCTGCCAATGTGTGTAAAATTAGAAGAAATTGGAAACAGACCACTCAGACCACCTGCCTGATCCATTTATGTTTCAATTTGGGACTTTGCTGCATTGGTCTGCAACACAATGGCAATATCTGATGTTGCCCATTGTTCTATATTTTAGTAACATGAATTGTTGGTCTGAATGTTACCAAAATAAAATTATAATAATTCTACAAATAACTTTAACCGGACCAGCAGTTCATACTTGTTGCAAATGTGACGTCTGCTTTGTGTATTTATGTTTATTGGTCATTGATAATATTGTGCCTGCCTTTTCTTTTATTGTACAGCCAAGTTATATTTAAAGGGCTCTATACATAAAGATGGTATGGTCTGATATGGTATGATGTGGTATAAGCTGTGCTTTCAAGGGAAGAATACTCAAACCTTTAGAAACTACTGTAACAAGCTTTTTATTAATGTCACTGCCAGAATCAAATGTGGAACTTCTCTAAGTTGCAGCATTTCAAACAGCTCATAAATCTCCATAGTGATTTAAACCAGCCAATTTGGAATCAGATCACATCCATTTGCTGGAGTATTTTAAATCAAAGAAGATGAAATGAGAAGGTAAAAGAAAAAACAAATTGTTGTTCTGGAAGAAAAAGAAAGTTACAAATAAGTCCACATATGTGTGTTGGCACATGTGTGACAAGTCTGGAGAGTTTTACAGAGGTACAGAGATTCTGCAGTCTGGGAAGAACAACAACACATTGGTGTATTGTCATCCTGCAAGTAGATGTTCATTTGCTGTAAAAAAATATTAAAAATATCTATTATTTTATTTATTGTGACTCTAAGAAGTAAAATAAAAGCAGTTCAAATCAAATTCATCCTTAGTATGTAAACATTTGTTGTAATTTAGAACTGTTAAATAACGTGCACAAAATCTGTAATAATCAACTGTTATTTGCCCTTCATTTATATTGGAAGGATGAATACATCGATTTGGCCCTGTTTAGGAACTAGAGGGGACCGGGGTGTATCCATGATGTCAAAGCGTGAGATGCTGCATACATTGTTGACATGTTTTCAGTCCATTTTCAAATATTGGATATGTTACTGCAGTTTGGATCTCACCCGCACCCGTGGGATTGGGCAGGGACAATAAGGACATGTCCCCATCAATATCTTGCACCTCCTGCATTATCCATGTCATTTTCCGGATCAGGTCCTGCCTTATAACCCATTTAAAATGCTCTGATGAGCGTTTTCATTTGTTTCTTGCTGTTCAAAGCAGTAGTGCTTGTTGGTACTAAAGGTGGTTGTGCCTGGTGTCAGAACTTCAGGAATAATACAAACAAAGGGGGACATAAGTTGTTTTAAAACAAGTCAGCATAGAAGTTTAAGTCAATAAATAAGAAATCATTTTCCAAGTGCCATATTGTCAGTAATAATAGTGGAATTGATAATCACTAAGCGACACTTATTTCCTTATACTGTCAGATGACAAAATCAAAGTGATCAGGCAGTTTAGAGAGAGGAGAAGATGCTGAGGCAGGTGAGCTTTGATACTCTGAGTTGTGACTTGGTCTGTGTGATTAAAATTTAATCAAAGTCATAATATGTCATTCTGAATTGTTTACCTGACCTTCACATAATTACTGCACAAACTGAAAGAAGCAGTTTTAATTGATACAGATTCCCCCCAAAAAGGGACAAAAATAAATGTAATATGTTTGACAAGAAAAATAATGATGCAAAATTAGCATTTTTAACCTCAGATATTCTATGAAGTTACAATGAATCATAGCGATCGCATATAGATTTTCTCGTTTAAAATGATTATGGCTACACTAATGGTGATGATGAAGCTCTTTGTAGCTGTAGTTTCTCATTATACTTTCATTTCCATCTGCTAACGGTCATATTTTCCTTCAAGGTTTTATTCAGTTGATTAATTCAGTTTGCACCATGTCTGTAAATTATTGATGTGAAACAAATACGCCGACAGATGTCTTCAACTCAAATGCATGTTCAGTCGCACTCAAAAATCTGAAAAACTGAAAAAGTCCATGCATGAAGCAAGTATGGCCATGTCACTGGAGCATACCAGGGAACATTTTATACTGACAATCACATGTTTTCAAGTTTCTGATGAAGCAGACACTATATAGTCTGCAGACCAGTAAAAAAAAAGTCTAAAGAAATATTTCTCCCACTGGATAAAGTAGCTGCAGTACACGAGCAGTTTGAAAGAAAAGTCACAAAACTCTGTGACACTAACACATCTTTTCAAATACAGGAATGAGAATAATGAACAGGGGTGGGAAATACATCTCCCATCTTGCCATATAAAAGCTAAAAACTTCTTCTAAACTTCTAAAAGGAAATCTAAAACTTCAAATGAATTTAAATAAACAATAACTATGTTTTCAATAGTGAAATAAAAAAAGACAAAAGTTAATTGGAATTTACAAGAAATCTAGATCTTATTAGTACAACTGCATTTCAGTGAAAAAAAAAATTATATATATATATATATATATATATATATATATATATATATATATATATATATATATATAATTTTAGCAGCACAATGAAACAAAAGAGACTTCTTTGTATAAAATGCTGTCAGAACACAGTCGTAAACACAAACAGATCAGGCACATGGAGTCCCGGAGCATGAACTAGTTATGACAAAACTAAGCCAAATATCTAACAAAACAGAAAATTAATGGTCTTTGCAAAAGATTGAACCTTTAATTTTTACTAAGTTATTATAATCAGGTTAATATTTTATATTGCAGTGTGTATTGTTCATTATTAAAATCACTTTCTGTCAGATGAATCATAGTTTAAATTAATGCCCTGAGAGAAACAGGTCAACTTTGCAATGCCCAGATGACATTGCAACATTAATAACAGGAGACCACAGTCCAGATATTCACGCTGTTGTCAGTGTGGGAAGATGTGAGGTAATGAGGACTGGCCACCTCAGTAATTTGTCTAAAGCTTGGAAAAATCAGGAAAGACTATTTTGGACTGCACTATAGAAGCAAGCCTTTCTCTTCTCTGATTACACTTCTCTAATAACACTTGCACACAATGCAACACAACATTGTGGAGACTCCACAGCAGGACTAGTTTTCTGGAGATGAAAGGCAAAGTGCTATGAGGCTGCACTAATTGAGCTTTGAAAACTGAGTTGTACAGCGCTACACTAAGGTGGCTTGTTCTGATATGAAAATGACTTCAACATAATTTAGTCAAAGTTGGAATGAATTTTTGAGATGGAATATGTTTATTCCTAGGTTTGTGCTACTGTCAAAGAAGTAAAAGTGATTTGGCTCAAAGGCTTTTCTGAATTTTGCTGATGCTATTTCTAATTTAAATGTCTGTATAAATACAATATAAATGTAGTAAGTTGTTTTACATTACAGAGGAACTGCTGTTTTGTACAAAAATTCCACTGAAAAACATGTATAAGTGTCACACAACTGGTTATGTTTTTTGTATTTAAACTCATGGTATAAAGAGCTTGTCTTTAGTCAGACTGTTAATGGTCCGCTGAAGATGAACTTCAACCCATAAAGACCTAACCCATGAAAAAATTACCAAAAAGTCCAATTTTTTAAAATGAGGTCTTTGTTTGTCCCTTTAACACAATGTAAAAAAAAAAGAAACACATTTTTTAGGGATATTTGCCATTTATTACCATGTGGTATATCATTTTTTATAGTGTAATCTTCTGCTTTCTGGTTTCCATTAAGGGGCAGAAAACAGAAATCTGATTGTATTTCACAGGATTTTGAGCAAAGTTTGTACCATAAAGGGATGCAAAATGTCTCAGAAACTGTGTGTCATATATGGCATGCTGGTTCTTATGGGTTAAAATGTTGATCTGACCTGATTCTATAATATATATAGACGCCACATTGCATCACGCTGCCTATACGAGCTGGTGTTTCATTGCACCGCCATCTTGGATGGGTCTCCCATGTGCCTCCAATGCATTTTTTGTAAGGTATAGGCCCAATCACAACAATAATTTCATTTTTACCTGATATTTCTCACAGTAAAGCTTGTTAAAAACAACATACTTTTATGTTAGAATATGTTTTATAATGCTATTTAACTAAGACATAAGATAGCTACAGTATAAATAAATGTTTAAATGAATTTGATACAAAAATTTTTGATTGTTTATTGATGCATTTGGATTTATCTGTCTATTTTTATCGGGTCAAATAAATTATTATTCAACCTCGTGAAATGTAAGTCTACACAATCTGCATTTAAAATTTTGCGGGTTATTGCAACCGTATGCTGAACAAAATAAGGGAATAGTTGCTGGCTTTCTCTTGACTATGGTTGACTCATTGTTTTATTTACATTTATTAGTTTATCAATATACAGATACAGTTGTACACAGTCTGAAACTAAAGTATTGTATCAAAACTGTGCAATTCTAAAGTTACCCAGAAAAACACTCAAAGAGCACAAACCTCTGCCAAGGTCTTTAAAAAGTTCCTGGATCCAAACGGTTATCTTGATCCCCACCAAAATTAAATCAGCTCTTCCTTTTCACTTTTCCAACATGTCCTGAAAATTTCATGAAAATTCGTTCATGACTTTTTAAATTATCTTGAACACAGACTGACAAACAAATAAAGCCGGTAAAAACATAACCTCCTTGGTGGAGGTAGTTATGCTACCATGTAAAACTCTCTTTGTGAGGCATCAATATCATATTTTTCCATAAAACACCTCATAGGAGTAAAAATTATCATTTGCATTTAGTAGATTATTCACTGTGTAAACATTATTTATCAACCAATTACTTAGAAAAGTGTATTGTTTGTGTGTGATATATATGCGTTGTTCCACAGAAAACAGTTATGTGGGGAAACTACGTTGACTCTGCAGCAAAACTCGAAAGCGGAAACCCATCCAATATGGCGGCAACGCTGGTTCAGTCTCCAGCGCTCAATAAGGCGTCTACATGTATATCATGTCTATGGTATTCAGAGGGACCCTCCTTATGGTATGGAGTGACTAATAAAACCTTTTAACCTTTTTGAAACCTTTGGTGAACCTCCGATGAAACATCAGGCACAACAATATGACGATTCAACAAACATGATCATAAAATTATGCCATACATCACATATAACAAAGTGACCAAACTGATCCACACACACATGTCAGGTTTCTGTTTGGTTACAACTCCTGTAACTTTTCTGCTTCCTCCCATTTTCCTTATTATTTACTTTTTTATGCATATATACCTATGAAACTTAAAGCTAGCATTAGAATAAGTTAACATGGATTGAGACACTCATGTTTAGGAACACAAAATAAGCACTTATTAGATTTTTTTCTAGCTAGACTGCATTGCCTCATTGAATTGGGAAAGGAGACAGTGTTCTTCTGCATCTCTTTTATTGACACCAGCAGCAAACTTTAATTTACTGAAGTTGTTCCTGAATTAAATAAACCTTCATAGCTGCTTTCACGGTACTCCAGGATTGCAGACATTTTGTATTAAAAACTGTTGTCCCTGCCCCTGTTTGCCCTGGTCTGTGACAGCACATTAATCCCTGTAGTTTAAAAACGGTTGATTGTTCCTTTCGTTTGTATAAAGGATGCAACTATGTTGGATCATAAGTAAACAATGTTGAAATCAAAACTTTTTGCCCATTAGAAACACACCATGCGGTCACCAAACGTGTGCTGATACTTCTGCCCTGAAATAATCAGCTGTGTAGGAAAATGTGTGCCATTACTGTGCATTTGAGTGAAAGCTAAACAAGGTCTTATTGAAGAATCAAGTGTTTCTCTTTAAACATATGTTTTATCTTCTAAGCCAGTACATTTTTTCTTCATTATGACATAATTTTTTCTTGTGCTAATTGCTTAAATTTGGGTTGCAATGATAGGTATAGGATACTATGTGTGTGTGGATTACTCAACTTGTATAAAGATTCATTAACTATTTAAAATTACCTTACTCCTTCTGAGTCACTACTTTCTTACTTTCTTTCTCAGTCAGATTTCATGGCTCTGTTAAGTTAAACACACTTTATACAAATACAATGTTTGTGGGGTCAATTTATAATTTAGTGCAAGGATGACGCTTGTGACTCTACAACATATTTTTTACAGCAAATTCCCAGTTGTTGGGTCATACTCACAACAAAGAAAGCCCTACCTTAAACAGCGCTTCATGTTTGTGGTTTTGCCTTTTTTCCAAGTTGTAGTTTTTCAACAGAAAATCCCAACAACACATTTTACATATCCCGACTTGGCAGGTTTTATTTTCATTTATGCACAGGTTTAGATTAATATACATGCATGCTGTGATGGGATGGCAACCTGTCTGGAGTGTACTCTTCTTCTCACCCAGTGATTGCTGGGATAGGCTCCAGCTTTCCTGTGACCCTTCATTGGACTAAGTGGTTAAGAAAATGAGTGAATGAATGTTCTTGTCCAGTTGTGCACAGGCCTAATAATTACCAGTGATTAATTACTTCAAAGGAATGAAGGACCAAAACTCACATTTCACACAGGTATGAAATGAATACACATGGTAGTGTCTTTAGAAAATAGCAAACCTTCTAGGCCAGAGATCAACAACTCTGGACTTGTTGATCCAGTGTCCTGCAAGTTCTCTATTTCCCTGCTGCAACACGTCTGACACAGATAATGGATTTTTAAATAAAGCTTGTGCAGAACTGAACAGCAAGCTGGCGGAGAACCCTTTAATTTAAACCAAATGTGTTGCAGCAGGGACTCATCGAAAACCTGCAAGACACTGGCCGACGAAGTCTGGGGATGGTGATCCCTGTTCTAGACCAACTCCCTAGTTTATATCAATCTTGATGTATTTGTGCACCGAATGTTCCTGTGAGGTGAGGTTTATTACTGCTGCTGTTTCTCCGTTTCTAAAAAGAGCAGTTAAACAACCATCTTGTGGGAGATTTACAACCTAACTCTGTGCTTTGGGGGTCTAGCCTGGATGAAGTTATCGTGGTATATGAATATATTTTTGTGTGCCAAAATGTGTGAGCACAAAATTTCAGAATAAACAGATAAAACAGACAAAAATATATAAATAAGACTGAAGTTATAATAAATTTGTATCGACCGTAATCATAGTGCTTCTCTGCATTAAATGAAATGTACATATGTCGTGTTTACTAAGCATGTTTACCTTCAGGTATAAAACAATTCAAAGTGTACCAGAAACAGTGTGCAGTGTGGAAGTGTTGACTCACCCCTCCCTCTGTGCTTCACCCTTCTCCAGCTCTTGAATAACTCCAAGAAGGACCTTGATGGTTTCCTGGCTTGAGTTGATGAGGCTCTCCATGGCCTGCAGCTGTGCTTTGATATCCTTGTCTCCAGATAAGGGTATTATCTGCTGGCTGCTCCCCATGCCTTGGGTTCCCGTGCCTCCTGGTAGAAATCCCTCGTCCCCCTCAACTGATCGCTGCAGTTTAGAGGAGGCAGACACATGCCTTGTCCGACATTGCCCTTGTGACTGCACAGAACATTTAGCACTATGAGGAAAGGGTTGGGACTGCTGTTCACCCAACTGCAGACCCTTTTTCCGTTTACAGCTCACAGAGGGGCTTCCTATTGACGCCACCTGTGTCAAAGAGTTCCATGCAACAGGGCCCATGCCCTTCGGCTTGTCCTGTGAAAACTCTGAGTCAGCCAGCTGGCGCTTTGAGGAAATGCCAGCATCCGTGTCTTCTTTGGATAATCCTTTGTGTTTGGTCCGTTTCCCACAAACCTGGTATTCTGGTTCACTTTTAGAAGGAGGGCTACTCAGCTGGCCCTCTTCTGAGAAATGTGATGAGTCTGGACACGAGGGTCCATCCAAACAGTTGACGCTGGAAAGCAAATCCTCTGTGTCGCTGCTGTCATTGGGGTGGTGAAGCAGAGCTTTTGTCTGCCCCACAATCTTACCCTTGTACTCAGAGGATTCTCCAGCAGGTTGTTCATCCCCTTTTCCTGTCTTTATATCACTCAGAAACCCATTGTTTTGTCCTCTGTAATCTTCCACTAAAGCAGTATGTTTGAACGTATGTCCTTTTTTCCTCTCAAAAGGAAAAGTTTTATATCGCTTAGTGAGGTCTGGGGAGGTCTGAACACCAGTGCTCCTGGTCACGTTTGGAATAGAGCGCCTGGCAGGCATGGTCAAGTATTTTCTGTGTGTTACTTTGCAGGAAATGGACCTCGAGTGTCGTCCCCGATGTTCTCTCTGAGCTTCGCAGATATCCTTAAAACGTACTTGTAAGGCTTTGTTTCTTTTCTTCACCAGCAGCTTGTCTGAGTCTGATCTGAACTCTGCAGAGTGCGATGGGCCGGTCTCTGAGTCGGATTCATCTGAATTTGAGAGAATAACACATTTGATGTCCTCTTTGCTCACCATAGTTCCTAAAAAAGAAACAAAAGATAAAGAAGAAGAACAATAAGAAATATGAAGAAAAGTGAGAGCTTTTGTGCCTGTAACCTCATGGGAAGGAATTTAATCTGATCTTTGCTTATTCTTTTCTGCTTTTGGGAAAACTCCAAAAAGAATCTGAGCCAAAATCCAAATTTGAGATCCATAAGCAGTATTCATCAGGAAGAATAGTGACATTTGCCAAAAGTAAAGCATAAAAACACATCAACACATCAAAGATAAAAGTACTCCCTCTTGGTTTACAGCAGGGGTGTCCAAGTCGGTCCTCGGTCCTGTTCCAACACACTGAGCTCACATTAAATGGATCCAACAACCTATGAAGTTCTGCACAGTGACTGATTCATTTGAGTCAGGTGTGCTGGAACATGGTAACATGGAAAACCTGCAGGATTGTGGCTCTCGAGGACTGGAGCTGGACATCCCTGTCTACACGATTAACACTCCAATTATGTAAGAAAATACATGAAGATAAAAAAAACACTTCTCTCCTTGGTAACAAACATTTCCCTACAACATTCATGTCAGAAATGTCATATTTTGACTATTATAGTTTCTAATTATGTAACATGTCTCAGTTGCCAGCACGAAAGTTGTCACAGGTGTTAATCTAAAATGGAAAATTTAGACTACACTAAATCAAGCTGGAATTTAATCTCCTGTTTGTTTTTTTTTTACCTGCATTCAGGAGTAAACAGTTGTGTAAAGGAACCTGCCTTTTGTTCATGCTTCAGCTACCAAGCTCGTCTCTACGAGTACCTGCAGCCAGCTTTGTACAGTTGCATCTCACAAGCCAGCTCTCCTGCCAGCTGTTTGAAGATTTGCTCCAGGAGACCCTTTGTGGAATAATAACTGTGTTCATGCCGCCACCCTTGCTGGTTCTGCCATTATTTAGATACTGTTTTTTTTTCACTGCCTTTTGTCCGTTGGCAGCCTCCAACATAAAAGCACAAACATTTACTTTTTCTCTTAATAATCACTTATTAATTCTGCTTATAAATATGGCTTTATATGAACTTTTTGGATCACTTGCCAATGTGGCCGTTATCAGCCAATCACAATTTCCACTAGCGTTTTTCTTTCAGGGAAAATTATCCTTATAATAGCTGTAATTGAATGTTTGCAATTATATATGTTTTCTTTAAATGTTTAAATCTTTTCCAAGAAGTAAAAAATTATTTAATTACCAGTTACTAAGCCCAGTTATTCACCCCATCCAACCAGTATATTTTTACCTTTCCTTGCGTAGCTTCGGAAACCTGGTCTGTATCACTACATTGTCTGTCCCGCATCCTTCTTTTACTATGATACACGCATGTGATTGACTGTATTTGTGCTCTTCAACCTAATTTCCCTCCCCTGCCTGCTGAGCAACAGTGACCAAACTTTTGCTTCTTTCCAAGGAGTTTACGGTTCTTGTTCACGTAAAAGATGAAAGATTGATTCATCACTTAAGTAACTAGTAAAGTTTTATTTTTACTCACCAAGTTAACCAGCATGTGGCAGGTTTTAATTTACATCCCTACCCTAACATGTCAGTTAGTATTTTTGATGTGTTTAGGGGTTACCAATAAGAAAGGTGGTCGACCTTAATTTCTTTTTGCTTATAAATGCATTATGACAGATGTGTTCTACTTGCATATAAATAGCTGAAATACCAAAAGATTTTTCATATATTTTAATGAAATGAAATGAAAAATTTGTAATAATTATCAAAAGACTTTGATCCCAGAGGGAGATTTCAGTGTAGCAGTAGTTTATTTTAATAAAACAAACATGTTTCAAGCGTAACAATTTAACAGAGTTGGCTATGAGGCTTACTTCCCCTTTGATTATGTGATTTTTGGAGTTAGCAACTGGATTCCTGCCAGGACCAGATCTATAGTGACTCACTTGCTTGCAATTTGTGGGAGCACATTTCTGCCACTTAGCTAGTTTTTATTCAAATAAACTAGATATTTTATGATATCATACACGAAAAAAAGTTGCTGTTTCAGGGGTTGAAGCTTCAGTGAACGTTCTATGTGATCAAAATCAGCAATAACGCCGACCAATCAAACCTGGTTTCATCCTCACTGTGAGACCAGGAAAATAAACTAAACAGGCTTACATAATAAATAGTCTAAATTAATTCATCCTGTGTCATAGCTGGTATGTTTTTATTCCAGTGAAGAGAAATTAGATGTTCCACAGTGATATTACGTGTTTTCAGTAAAAACCCACAGGTGTCTTACAAGGTCAGACATGTTAACCTTTACTAATGTAACCATATTATTTAATAAGTATCCATGACAAAAACTTAATATGATACAGTTCATATAACAGAGAAACACTGTGAAACTATTAAGAGAATTCAGATCCTGGCAGAAAACTGCTCAATGTGTTTTACTTGTTTTTTTTATTCGAGAACACCGGATTTAGATTAACTGAACTACACATCAACTTCAATGCAAGCCTGTTAATGAGCCATTCTCTCGAGTCAGGTGTGTTAAAATATGGAAACCTCTAAAACATGGAGGGTAGCAGTCCCCAAGGGGCAGGATTAAGCAGGAAGCATTTCAACTAAGTAAATAGCTTTAAAGTGTTTTTGTGGATCTTGTTTTGACCCCATTTACATATAGAGGATTTTCCCATACTGCACTGAGGACGATCAATGACATTTACATAAACCATTTTGTTTTAGATTGAAATCAATCATGAGAATCCAGCTGACATGTTTACCTGGATAAAGTTGCCTGATCAGTTGTGTGTTTACATGATGGAAAGATTTATACAGTTTTAACACTTTTAAAATGCACAATAACGACTCATTGGACTGGAAGAACTATAACAAAAAAGGTTTGATCAAATATTTGCACAAACAACTCGTTTTGAGTCTGCCGGCTGTAAAGATGCTCATTATTCTTTAACTATTTTAGAGTTTTCAGCTAAAAAGTTTCCTCTGCAGGTGGGGTGTGAAACTCCAGGTGTCAAGGGCCGGCATCCTGCAGGTTTTTATTATTTCCCTGCCCCAACACATCTGATTAATCAGATAAGTTGGAGCAAGAAGACAACAAAAACCTGCAGGACCGCAGTTTGATAACTGTGCGCCACAGTTTGCTGAGGATGTTTTTTTTCCAAATCTTTCCTTAAACTCATCAAAGAACCCCAAAATTTTTCAAGTAGAAATAATATAAACCACAGAAACCATCAGAATGAATGTAGAAACATCGTTTTTCCTGTTGACCATATTGTGGAAAGATTTAAACCCCCCGACAGGATAAACTGAGGTGTTTACATGTTGTATTTGATGCTGGTATTTCATATAGTGCTCCATGTAAATGTATCTAATGCCACCCTGTCTCGATCTCTTCCCCCTCCTATGCCACTTCATCTGAATTTTTCTGGATCTGTCAATGAGTCTAGCAAACTTGAACCTCTCCTCTTTAGTGATTTAACCCTGACATTCACTTGAGATAATTTTGTCACAAACAAATTCTACATTAGAAAACATCCAAGCTCAAGCCAAAGGGCTCATGTGACCATACGCTTTGTTATTGTTTATTTCAAAATCACATCTAAACTGCATTTTACTGCTCTGATATACTTGTGGAAAAAACTATTGCTAACTCCATATCCACCGACTTTGTCAGTGCAACTGATTATAAGACAAGTGAACCGCTGTTTAAGGTCACACAAGGGTGTGGAAAGTGTTTTATTAACAAATGATCATATTTGGTGCTTAGCCCTCCCAACTGAAGGTGCTTACCATCTGATATATTCCCCTTTTAGTCTGGGGTCCTCTGTGAAGGTAATGGCCTCACAGCAGCTGTGGCCCACACATACGAGACTCTACAGTCCAAAATAACTGGAGTTGAGCTCCTCCATCTGTATCCACCTGTATGCTCAGAAACTCCCTGGAGGATGATTTATTATTATCACTCCCTGATCTCAGTTGTGCTGAGTGGAGGTCAAAATCTAGACGCTATATATGAACTCTGCACGCTCTATGATCAAGTTGTAAATCTGTTTCTTGTGAGCTGGGTGAAAAAACTGTCCCTGAACTTTAAAAAAGAAAAGAAAACAAAAGAAAAGAAACATTGCAAATGAATGATAGGTGATTATAAAAGTCGTAAAGGGCTTGAAAGAAAGAGAAAGAATAGCTATTAAAGCTTATAAAAATCCATATTTCTAAACTAAAACAAGTGCTTTTTGGTAGTTTTAATCAATGGAAGGGCCTCAAGAAAGACACAGTAGCAGAAAAACTTAATGGAGCACCCTTGTTTTCCAAACACATATACCTTTAGTTGTGATTGGCATAAAAAAATTAACATTAAATTCAGGTTAGTAAAAGTGGTATTATAATTTTTTCCACAACTGTGCAGCTTCCCGTTTTTTTAATTTTATCTCCGTAATACGCCAAAACTGCTCTGCTTCATTCATGATCAATGTCTCATCTGTCCACTGTCACATCATCATTTCCGGATATTATTCTAAAGCCTTTCATTTTCATAATTTCCCCTGAGATAACAAATTTATCTTTAAATTGGTACATCACCATCAGATACGATCACCCAGATAACCTTAAACTGACTTAAAAAGAAAGAAAAAAAAAGCAGATTCTTTGCTGCCACTTCCAAAGTACATTTCAAATTAACCCAAACATGATCAAAAGGTTGAAAAAAAAAATCTAATAAAATCACGATTTTCCTCATCTGTGATGAAACACATTTCATAGCTTGTGCAATGAAATATATCAAGCAGCACAAGGAAATGAAATGATGTGTGATATGGTTGAAAGGAAACGTCAGAGAGAGCTGGTTAATCATTTTC
Organism: Telmatherina bonti; assembly: GCF_933228915.1. Lineage (NCBI taxonomy): Eukaryota > Metazoa > Chordata > Actinopteri > Atheriniformes > Telmatherinidae > Telmatherina > Telmatherina bonti. The sequence goes on along the minus strand of NC_136629.1, from coordinate 29,743,534 downwards.
ATACAACAAGACACCACACGATAAATAAACTCCAATGAATCATTTATTACCACACAAAAACAAGCTATTCATGGTGTTGCAGCTCTTCTGAAAGTAATTATGTTTTATCATCCAGAGATGTTGTAAATCCATCAATGGGATTGTTCTGGAGGGAAATTTACACCGAGGAGATGCTTGCTTGCTGTCAGTTTCACTGCCATTTTGAAATTTGCAAAAACAGAACAGCGCAGACGGATTAGATTGATTCTGATTTTAGAAGCATAGTCATTCTTTATGTACAGTTACCTTTATGTACAAAGTTACCTTCAGATATGTCACGAGAAAGCTTGGTGTTCAGTGTCACGTGGATATGAACACTGACACTTTCTAATGTTGTCAAAACTATCTGTTTCTTGTGACTTTGTGTGTAATCTAAGTTTTATCTGTCTGTGTTTATTTTCTCTTCCATATGTGTTTGGTCTGAGTAAGAGAAGTAAAAAAAATAAAAAAAAATAAGAGTGTGTAAGTCGAAGTGTGCGTGGGCCTTCCAGCCACCTTTTCAAAGGGATACCTTTGCCGGTATCTTAAAGAGCATATGTACACCCAAACACACACACACATACACACAAAAGCAGACAGGACTGATAACAAAAAGCAGGAGGTTGTATTTTTCTGGACTCCTGCTATGTGTTTCACCTTGCAGTCTCTCCATGGTAACCCACCCCTCAGCCCTCGCTGTAGAAGAAATGGAATATATTTAGAGACGACTGTCCGTGCTGGAAAACACCAATAACAGCCTGTGTCACCTCATTCGCTGTAATGCTTTGAAAGCCAGATGGTAAAGAAAGACGAAAAAGACACAAAACCACCCGAACCAGCTCAATCTCATTATGCAAGAACAATATGTTTTACCACGTCATGAATTTAAGGCACGGTTGTCCTGGAGCTGCTATTTGTTCTGAAACAAAGCTTTAATTCATCAAGTTGTCTGTTGATGTGGTTCTGTAGATAAAAAGAATTGGTTCGAAGTGGATTCGCAGGATGTCATACTGTTTCACACTCAGAAATACCAGTCTCACACCCCTGCAAAGATAATGACTGCAGGAAGTTCCCTCAAAGCTAATGTTATTTCCTATATGGCCGTGTAAAGCACCTAAATGCGCATTTAGAAAAAGGGAACAAATAAAGACTTATAGTTTAAAGACGCATTGTGTAACTTTCTGACCTTAAAACTCTGCATCCTAGACTTAGTTGATGAGACAGTGACATCTATCATCTTCATTTCTACAGCTGCTGCTGCCCAGCAGCCCCCTGAGGCTGAGAAACCGAATTGTTTAACTTTTACATCCAGAACGTGAGCTTTTGCCTCACGGTATAAGAAAGAACTGGCTGTTTTGAACACACAACATCCCTGATTCAGCAAAGAAACACAAGAAGATTAAAAGAGAGAAAGGGACAAAACAAGAATCATTGTAAGATCATCTTTTGCTGGCTGGAGAGAGATAACAGGTCAGGCAGGATGCATGATGGATGCAGAATTAGCTGTTGAAATGATGCGCCTGATGGGGCAAATACCAAAAGTTCTGCAGTGTGTCTTTAAAATCAGATAAGCAGAGGGTGTGAGATGAGTCTGAGTGAGAACTGCTGTGACACATTTATATATTCAGATAGTTACAAAGAGAACCTCCTTTTTCTCAGCATCGTCTTTCTCCTCCTACAAGCCCTCCTCCTCACAGCAAGCTATCTCTGCTAATGACCTGAGGTCCTTCCCTGATTTGGCCTCAGCTATCCAAAGGATTATGAATAATGCATTGACTCTAAAATTGCAAAAGTAATCCGCTTAAATCTCCTTATGTACCCCGGCAGACCACGTTGTCTGTTCCAATTGCCCTTCAGTTCCTCAAACTGAAATGCTGCACGTGTGTATAAAAAAAACAAAAAAAAACATCTTTAGTTAGGGCATTGTGATTGATTATCGTGACCACAGTGTTGTAGAAACATGGTTGTTTATCGGGGATTGGTTTCATTTTCCATGAAATAGTGAATCTGCAACACTGCTGACTCATGATTTATTCCCCATCAGCAAACGGGGCAAAAAGAGACTGCTTTGCTCGGATCGCCTTGTATCCCTGTCAGCCCGGATCATCGCAATAATTACTGAAGTGGATCTGTAGGATATTTACATATGATAAAACTATCTAGCCTCTCTCATTAATGGTTAAGTAACTGTCATGGCCTGACACTCTTCAAGCATCAACACACTTTGTTAGCATGGGATGTTCCTCAGTGTTTCAGTACATTCTTAATGATGTGTGCAAAAAATATTTGTGTATTGCAGTGTGAAACCGTCTTCGTGATAATAGAGGTTGTTGCTGTGCTTATCGCCCTCCGTGCATTCTACAGTGCAATGTATTCTCTTTGCATGAGCAATTTTGACTCACTATTTGCATTAATTATCAAGCGTGACATTGCACCAACTTTGCCTCCATAAGCACAATTTAAAGGATGAGATGTCCCATCACATTATATGCCTTTGTCCTGTCCATGAAGCTGCGTACGTGCTGCTTTGCACAGAGTATGTGTAGAGGACAGGTTTGTCCTCGTACACTTCACACTGCAGCAATGTCTCCTCAACACAACTCAACACATGTGTGTTGAGATCAATTCCTTACCAGTTTTAAGAGTTCTACGATCACAAAGACCTGAACACCATCTTTATTCTAGCTGTCTCCCAGAGCTATCTGTATCCTGGCTGCAGGCTACACCTCTGAAAGTTTGCTTTATGACTTTATTGGCTTTAAACATTTATCACTGAGCAGCACCTTCTGTTACAGAGGAGTAGCAGTCGGGTTTAAAAATCTTCCATCTCTGTATCGAGGATGAAAGCGCTGGCTGTGAAATGGATCCTTGGGAGGAGAAAGTTTGAAGAGAGTAAACGTGATATCATTTTTATGTCACTTTTAGATGAAATATGGAGTGATTATTTTATTGTCCATGTATTTTTTGCAGCCTGGTAAAGTAGTTACACAGCACTACTGGAGTAGTCCAGGATTTAGCTTCAATATTGTGAGATGGCTTTTTTTTTTTTGTTTTTTTTTTTTAGAAAATTATTTGGTTACATTATGTAACGATAACGGTGTCCTTTGAGTAGCTCTAAACTTTACAATGCTGGAAGATTGTTGCACTTACCATATATGTTTAATTTCTAACTTTAACCATTAGTAGTTGGTAGCGACGTAGAAAAGCAAGTGGGTGGAGGAAGTGGGGAAGTGATCGGATTAACCAAAAGCTTATGAAGCAAGGATTTAAACCAGCTATCTCTAGCTTAGGGTCTGCCTTTCAAAACCATCCACCACCTCTGTCTGGCTCCTAACAAGACCTTTTGTGTTATAATTAACTGTGACAACTACCAACACCATCACATTTCATACATGAACTTATGGAAATATTATCAGTCACATGACAGGAGACGCTGTAGAAAACTGCAGGTATATAGGTATTACACAGTGTGTGATGGGGTTGCATTGGTGTTCCTCATGCTAGAGTGGGTCTCTTTTTTATTTAAAAAAAACAAAAAAAAACTAAAATGCAAACCTTTTTAGGTCTGACATCAACAGTGCATCACTGATAGACTCATTGATTATTAAAGGGTTAAGCTATTGATACATGTATACTCAGCTGAATAACACTGATGACATTGAGATAAGAATTTAACAGGTGAAACAGATGTTTAAAAGATGCATCTCTGTGAGATATATCACGTGGATATTTCCTATAAGGTTAAGTACCAAAGGATCGTGTAGAGAAGAAAGTGTGTGGGAGGAAACAACACACAAGTGCAGTTCCGTATGTGATGCAGTACCCCAGAGCCCTCCCGATCAAACATGTCATTAGTCATGATAAGTCTAAATCCACCTTTCATCAAATTCAGCCTTGGGGAGCTCATACTGGGTTGCATATGATATAGTTCACAGGGCTTAATACAAAATGTGTTTGCCTATAGATGATCATTATTCTGACAGTTTATTACATTCAAATACGCAATAGTCTATTAGTGAGCGCTCATCAATATGCTTCACTATCCGGCTCAGACAAATCACAGCTACAGCAATCTCGATAATCAGCCCCTGCTTCACAAGGTAAATACTGCATGTCTATCAAAGGCTGCAAAGGCACGCATCATGATAAGTGGATGTTAATCAAAGTCAAATGACATCATCACTCAATTAAAATTTTTCAGTTGTAAAGAAAAATCATTTTCTTTGCTCTCCTGGTTACTCATTAAACCTTTAACTGGTTGGATACAGGAATGCTCCCTCCTTAATTTATTCATATCTAATGCATGTTCATACACATACATTCAACATGAGTACTCATCTGCTGTATCATAATTCACGCTTTCAGTAGGTACTTTCCTTCAGTTTACATTTTAGAAAGCAGAGCAAATGCACACCTTACTTAGACTGCAAAAGCTGTGAATATGTGTATAACTCCAGAAATACATGAGAGGAAGTATAAGTCTTACCTTGAGAAACAGATCCGAGGTGTAAAGGACAAGAAAGCACAGATCCCCTGTAGATCCAGTGTTCATCCATGTATTGAGTGGGTGCTGGGGTACCATCCAGCCACTGGGGCAGCTCTCGCAAGCTGCGGGAGCACTGAGAGAGATGCAGCCAGCGCAATGACAGCTGGAGTAGTTGTGGCACATCCGGCAAAGATTCAGGTTATCGGGATAGGAGAAGAAAAAAGCAGACAGACACTGTCTCAAAACCTCTTGAGGTCCTCACTGACATCCTCCTTCTGCCTTTTACTCCATTCGCTTCCCTTCTCCTCCTTCATGCATCTCATTCAAGCATCACTGACACTCATTCGCTCTTGTCCCTGCACTCACCAGGAACAGGCTCTCACACATGCAGCGGCGATCCCCATCTCGCGGTGCCGCTGCTGTTGCTGCAATCCCTGTGCATTCGTGATTGACTGTATGTGTGTATGGGTGTGTGGGAAAAGGCAAGGGAGAGGGTGGGCTGGTGGGTGGTTGGGTGGGTGGAAGGGAAGAGAGGAGAGGAGGAGGAGAAGGAGGAGGAGAGAGGGGGTAGTACAGCAGGCTGCTGGGGAAAGTCCAGAGTTGGTGAGCTGCATCATCGGCAAAGACCCCCTCAACTTGTCCTCCACAGGCTCGCTCCATTGACACTGAGCTGTTATATAATCTAAAGGGCTTCCAGAGACGGCCGAGAAGGGGAGCTGTGAAATAATAATGTATTGTGTTTTTAATTGGATGTCTCCTGCCCTCCCAGTACTTTCATACATCTGACACATTGTTTGTTAAGAAGTGAAATGGGGGGGTGAACCATGCAAGGGGAAAGAGAAGTGGCTTTGCAGCTTCACAAAAGGGGAAACGGGGGAGACGAAGTGCCAACAGGGCAGCAGTGTTAATGAGAAAACGAGACAGGAGAGAAAATGAGATGACGAGGGGGAGTAATTGAGACAGTGAAACAGAGAAAAAAAGCACAGAGGAAAATGTGCTTCACTGCAAAAGAGAGAAATATTGATTTCGCATGGGTCTCACATCTTTCATATTTCTTTTCATTTCAAAGAGGTTCATGGGTCAAGGATGTGTTGTGTTTGGAAATTACACGGAACTGTCATAATCATGTACACCCAATCAATTCCTACACATGGCTTTTTGACTGAAATGAAAAGAAGACTGACTACATAGATATACGTGATCAAGTTAGCTTTGAACAGAGAAAGATTCGTGTTCAAGGGCGATCAAAAGTCTGGATCAACATCTGAAGCTCCTCCAAAATGTACTGGTAGTGGACTTGGGAGCACTAAGCAAATGGATAGATGAGTCGTGCTTTCTTTCATATTGTCTGCACAGCTGAGAACGTGGGTGCTGTTTACATGAGAAAGTGCCATCATGCAGACTTCATTGCAGAAGAGAGACAATCCAACATAGTGAGTGATAAATTAACATAAGCATTGGATCCATGTGGTAAATTCAACTCTACGTTTGACTGTATAACTGATGTTATACAGAATTAGTCCTAAGCTTTAAAAGTTAACTAAAACTTGCCATGGGTACCACTGAGATGTGGTCTCACTGTTTCTTCAGGTGCACAGAACTGTGAGACTAATCTATCTACTATCTACAATGCATGGCTGCCATTTTTTTTTCTTTAGTTACTTTCCATTACAAGTTCTCATTTGAACATCAAGTATAAGTACACAAGAATAAAAGATCAGCTAGATTTTTCTTCTTATATTTTTCGAACATCACTTTTTACAATTTTACCCCTTGACTGTTTGGTTTCACTTCCATTTATTACATTCAGTTGATGTATGCCATAGCAGCAGACACATTGGTCATCTTTTTGTCCGGGACACCAAAAGAAAAAAACCCGAAAAGATAGCTTGAAGCTTGGCAAGATGGATTCAAAGGTGTTATTCTCACCACCAAATTCCCAAGATGTCAGTCTGATTGAGCATCTGTGGCCTGTGCCAATCCTTGGTGGCTCCAGCTAGCAGCTAATAGCAGTTAAAGATCTGCTGCTAAGACCTTGTGCCACGGGCCTCAGGATTCCTTGTAGAATCTAAGGCTTGCAAAGGGTCTTTTTTTTTCCTTTTCTTTATCGCACATGCTTTGTTATTTTTGTTTTCTTTATTTAATAAAATATTAAACTTCCATTGTTTAAAAATTTAATATAACCATTTAGGATTAAGATGTCATCTTATGGCTGTTAAGCAGGACAAAGTTTTACCCGATATGAGAAACTTGAAGAGGAAAAAATATATTTTTCTTCCAAAAGGGCGAACACGAGTGGCAGTGCAGTAATCTGCTGACTGTTGTCTTATTGATTTAATTGTCTGTTTTTCTCCCAGCTCCGCTAGCTCATAAACCTATGATGAGCTACCGACCGTGCCCACAGCATGCACAAAAATCCAACCTGCCACGAATCACAACCCCCTTAAGCTTAATATCACTGTGCTTAATGAGTGGAACAACGTAGATTTGACAAGAATGAAAATCTTTGACTCCACCACTTTGTGCAATCCTTCTCAACTACTCTGTTTGTTGACCTGCCAAAGGCTGTGAGGGGAGAGTCCAGATTTATGCAAAAAAAAATAAAGCCCTCACTACTTGCTGATAACTGTCAGCTTAGTCATTCATTACAGTAGGATCCCTGAGGACAACTTGAGCCTCAGGGCCACTGTAGAGATTTTAAAGTGGTCATACTCCAGCGGAATTGAAAGCTCGGGGAAAAGAAAATGTGTGAATGGGAAAACAGCAGATACTGCATAAAAGATTGAAGGAAAAATGCTGAGGTTTAGACACAAACAGTGTTATATTTCGTCTTGATCATTTCCAGGTCTCGGCTGAATTCTTGTAAGACTCAAAGGTGATGGAAGTGTGCTCTGTCAAATGCTTTTCTCTGATCCACAAAAGATCCCTGGGTAAAAAAAAAGAAATAATTAGCATTAGCATATGAAACAGGCATAGCGGTAAACATACAGTTTTATCTTTTATCTAAATTATTCATGAGTATTTTCCCCACTGTATGCAAAAAATCACTTGGGGATCAGAGCAAGCACAATCTCTGGATATAGCCACAAACAAATATAAACAAGGACTTTTTTCGCATATTCGCTGCATCTCCTGGAAAAAAACCAAACTTTTTGGAGGGTGATGTGAGGAGCTTGCGGGAAGCTGAAAAGCCTAACATGCACATTTGCTTCAAAGATATGGAACATATTGATTATATCTGATGACATTACAACAGATGGCAGTTTTTAGTCATGCTAGCAGGACGGCCAGAGGGATGATGATAGCTCACAGTTGGTCCACCACTTTGGTGTGCTGTTAAATCTCGGCAAACTGTTGGGTAAACTGCCATAACAGTTTGTATAGACATGGCCTAAGGATAAATCCTACACACTTCAGTGATTTCCTTGATTTTAATGTGCCATTAAAGGCAAGCTGATAGTATTTTTGGTCTTGTGAAGAATTTTTGTTGGGTGATTTGGAACATCTATTCACATTTCCTTTCATTTCACAACACTATGTTGATAAAGAAATGAACATTTAAAAGGTCAAGTGGTATATACATGCATGTTCCAGCATCGTGCCTCCCAAAGGTTTTGTCAACGATAGACAACTGTCAGTCAAATAAAAAAATTGTCTACTAAATTGGCTCGTAAATACATTGAAATCCATCAATTAAATGTTACATAATTTATAATTTCCTTGATGGCTGCAGATGATTATTGGGCAAAACATTTATCAGTGTGTTTACTGGCAATGACAAGTTTCAGAGTCTTTCCTTCCTGTGTGAATAAGCTGTGCCAGTGTTCTTTGGGTCTGTTTTTCACTCTTTCTGATTACCGTTCATTCAATCTAATTCACACTTGGCAGGTGTATTGCTGGGAACCTGAAGACTTGCTGTGTCGAGTGGGAAGTAGTTTGGGTGGCACGTTGAAACCTGCCCATTTCAAACCAGCACAAAACCAAAAACTTTATCACTGAAAACTTCCTCATAATGTGGCACTGAGTCTTTGACTCTTTGTCCTCCTTTTACTTGTGGCAGGTCTCTCCTTCGTGGTCCCCTCATGTTTGAAGAGTTTTTAGTTTAATTGGTTATCTGTAAATCTATTTGCATATGCACAGTGTCCAGCTCTCCTGAGACCACATTCAAACACAGCTAATCTCACATTTGGGACATAGTGCAGCATGCTTTTATTGGATGAACAGACAGCAGGCAAGGGATGAGGAATGACTTTCTTCCTTTGCCTTTATATTAGGCTACCTTGTCTCTTTTAGCTCTCTTTTAAGAGTGGGGATGAAAATATTGAAAAAGTTTAATGTACTGCAAAATCTTATAGACTTATAATTAGAGAACAGCTAGAGTTGACAGTTAATGTACTTAAAATGACACTTTAACTTGAGGTCTTTTCAGTTTTGGCTAAAGATATTTTTATTTCTGTTCTTACTGTTTTGAATTGAAATGCAATTAGATGCCTTTTAGTGTCTCACTTGTATGAGTCAATCTATCTATCTATCTATCTATCTATCTATCTATCTATCTATCTATCTATCTATCTATCTAACTATCTATCTATATATATATACACACACATATATATATTATATATATATATATATATATATATATATATATATATATATATATATATATATATATATATATATATATATATATATATTATATATATATATAGACCAGTCACACGGCTTTCTCTCTTCCTATGACCTCAAGGTAGTTTAGAGTTATCATACAATTGCTTGTGTTTTTTTTTTAACCCCAAAATATGGTTTATTTGGTAAAATACATTTTTTAAACACATAGTGACTCTCAGTATTTCTAACTTCTTTTATAGTGGTTTAAAATGGACCAGTCTTGCCCACTTTGGCTCTTCTAACTCTTAATCCGGTGTACCTCTACATTAGCTTTGTGACTATCATAACTCCGAATAAATGGTCATTTTTCAGAATGAAGTACTCATACTAGCAGGCAAAGAATACAGGGAACACCATTACCAAGTAGCTGACAAATGAACAGAAATATGTGTATGTGCAGAGTTTGGACTGGAGACTCAGATCACAGTGGGAACCTTGTCCCAAGGTGGAGAATGAGAGGGCTAATATCCTCAGGGACTTCCAGATACACACCAGTAAAATGTTGGTTGTCAACTAACTGGATATAGAGATCATGGATAAGCAGCAAAGGAAAGCAATAGTGATTGATGCAACCATCCCCAACAATGGCTATATCAGGAAAAAAAGAACACCATAAAAATGAAGAAATACCAAGGACTGACGGAAGAACTGAAGAAAGTCTGGAAGGTAAAGGCAAACAGTACCCATCGTCATTAGAGCATGTGTCTCCAATGCTTAGTGAGTCATCAACTCCTCTAGCACTCATTTTTCCAGCAAAAAATATCTAGCACATTTTTCAGGTGTTATTAAAAGCATTTGGATATTGATTTGAAATGAGCAGCAGGTGCTGATGCAGGCCCATCCCCCATCCAAAAGCATTCACAGACCCTTGTCCTCGTGCAGCGGCAACACCCAGCTGCAACCAGGGCGGAAGATGCTATACTGGCTGATCCCTCTCTGGCTTACAGTCAGATATTAATGTCTATCAATTAAGAGTGGGGATGAAAATATTTAAAAAGTTTAATGTACTGCAACATCTTATAGACTTGACAGTTAATGTACTTAAAATGACACTTTAACTTGAGGTCTTTTCAGTTTTGGCTAAAGATATTTTTTATTTCTGTTCTTACTGTTTTGAATTGAAATGCAATTAGATGCCTTTTAGTGTCTCACTTGTATGAGTCAATCTATCTATCTATCTATCTATCTATCTATCTATATATACACACACATATATATATATATATATATATATATATATATATATATATATATATATATATATATATATATATATATATATATATATATATATATATAGACCAGTCACATGGCTTTCTCTCTTCCTATCTCTATCTCTTCTTATTGATAGTTGATCACATTGCATTATTGCTGCTTCAGCATTGGCACATTAATGCTGGGATACTGTTGAATGTTGAATTGCTTTTAGGCCATTGCATCAGTGATGACAGCTGGCTATCCATGGATCTTAGAGGGCAACAGTATGGTCTCTTGGGTACCCCCTCTTCCATCATTAAATACATAATGGCCCAGATTTTGTTTGCTTCCAGTCTGTGTCAACACCAACTGCGGGCTGTGGTCGACAGCACACTTCAAAGTGAGAAATGATCTCTGTGCCTCAGTGATGCTGATGTTCCTGGTTTCTTGCTTCTTCCCATGCATGAATTTAAACTGACCATTGTTAGTTTCCAAGGCATCTATTGTTGTGATTCATTACATAGGCATTACTCTCGCAATGTTTACATCTTATCAAAAATGATGACTCTCAGAATAGTGCAGAACAGAACATATTATGTGGAGTTATGTGCTGCTCTGTCAAAAGGATGATTTTCTAATAATATTTAAAAGGCATGATGAGAAAAAGATGTATTACAATTGTGTAAGAACTTTGATTTATTCTTGCTAATACACAAATTCCAGAAAGCCACACTGAACTGACCACCGTTTGTGACTCATCAAATATGGCTTTGAAGGTTCCTCATGCGTGAAGATGTCATCTCTGCTCATCCAAATTAAATCACTCTCACTCATCAGCTCCTTAATTTGAGCTCCTACACTTTATCTCAGTGGTAACTAACCCCACTAGTCATTTAGTGATCGAGACAAAGAGAATGCTGTACATTACTGCAGCAGTACATGAGGGACTTAACCTTTGGTAAAGTACAGGCTCAGAGATGCTGCATAACAGAGTGCTATATTTCATTATCCCCTCGTAACTCTCTCTGTCTTTAACCTTCTAGGCCACATTGGATTAGATGGGGTTTTAAACTATATTTCATGTGTCACTCAAGACCATACTGACATTTTCCATTCACAGCTCAAAGAAATGTAGCTTCAGTTTTATATATTTCAGAAATTGGGTTTTGAAACAAGGAATTGTTGTCTTTTTTTTTCCAACAACAGCCTTGGAAATAAGGTTACTTTAATAATGCTGTTTTACAAGCGGCATCATCAAGGACTATTAAAAAAAAAAATGTTGTTTTATTTCAACAAATAAAACAACCAACTGCGCAGGTTATGTGTTTTCATTTATAATTTCACCCTCTGGCCACCTCTGGCCACCGTGTACTTCACTTGTCTCAGGTGAAACAGCATTGATAGCATGTCTTAATGGCATTTTTATGTTTTACACTATTTATCATGAAGCTGCAGGCTACTGAATCATTCTGTGGAGCTGTCTCTGTATGAAATATTATGGCAGTTTTGGAGGCATTTTTAATATTTTGTTTCAAAAGGATTAAAAGGGTCTTGTTATAAATAACCAGTATGATCTACTCACTGACATGGAGTGACAATTATTTATGGAGGCAAATTAATTATGCTGTTAGAGAAGTGCTCTTTGCTTTTTTTTTTTGCTTTTTTTTTTATTGCTACTTGTGTAAACGATAACAGCGAAAGTCAGCTGAAAATGAATGAACATGCGGAAAATAGTTTTCCACATACTTTTTAAGCTCTTATAACAGATAAAGATAAATACATAAATAAAGCAATGAAAGTAGTTGTTGTCTAGTGGATGCTGTAATTAAAATGTTTTTAAAAAATGATTTTAAAAAAAATCATATTGGTGTTTATTATGACGACCTTTTGCCTTTGATGCAGCACCAGTTTTTCTACAGTACTTGAACCCGTTGGATACTGGTGTGCCTAAATCATTTTCATAATATTCTATTTTGTGTGTATTAAATGAAAAATACAATGTATGGTGTGAAAAATAGCACATTCAGCTCCATGAATGATTGTTTTTTCAAGAGTTAAATTAATTTGATATTGCCTGTAGCCAGATATGTCCTACTTATAGATGATAGCTTTTTTAATCAGTGGCTGAGCTTCGAGTACTGACAGTGATGCAGCTGAGTATTACTGTATACTTGGTGGCTGAGATATGCTAAAGACATTTATATGAAAAAAATAAAAACAAAAAAAAAATAGACAAACAAACATTCACTGTCACATCAAATTTGAATTTGGTTACTGAATGGGCTTTGTTTGGGAGGTTTACTGTGGAAAATGAAATTTTATTTAATCAAACTATTCTTAGTGCAAATTTGTTTCTTTGCTGATAATGAAGTAATCTAAATGTCTGCATTTGTTAAGTAACTTTCAATTATCTACAAGCTTTATGATACTTTACTGCTATCTTGGTGTGATTTATAACTCTGAATGCCAGCAAAAAGAAGCTTATAACATTTTTATATACAAAGTTCAAACCTCTCAACCTACCATTACTAGATTCCAGGACTTTAAAGGCAGATTATGTAAGATTTTAAGGCGATTCATTCATCAGGTGGTAAACACCAGGTCGTGAGCAAAATCACAAAACTGCTACCTCCACAAACGACCACAGGTTGGCAGTAATGAGCAAAACTCACCCCTCCTCCTTGCCAGCTCCAATGAGGGCAGGAATTGGTTGTGAGCTGTAGCTCAGAGCCACTCTGCAATAAATGGGCTTATACTCACCCTACTGGTGGAAAAAAAGTACTTTTTTTTTACTGGTCAGAAAACATTCAAGAAGGGTCTTTGTCATTAATTAAACATGTAATTTAATAACGCATCAAATATGGACAGATTGGAACCTACATGTTTAAAAAACTATCTAATTATGATTGTAGTTATTTTTTTAGTTAATTTATTTTGAAAATATTGAAAATCATACATACTCTACCTTTAATACCTAATCACCATCAATATAAAAATACATGAATTACCATTGCTAAACTACTTTTTGTTTCAGGATCCACATACAGCAGTTGGTTAAAATGCCCCATGTGAAAGTAGGATTTTGTTTTCGACTCATGTGTTCAATTATTTTGTGGCTAAAGAGAAAGTGATCTTCACTAGTGTCAAGCCCGTGATAGATTATGGCTATCAAAATACATGCACTTTTGCAATGCTCAGCTGTTAGAGTAGAATACAGTCCAATGCAATCATTGTGATATCCATTCTATGCAATGTTTGTTCAACAGACTGTAACATTTTTCAGAAATGCCCCAGAGTCAGCTCTCTGCTCATCTTCCCTAAAAATATGCAGCTTCTTTCTGACTTGCTCAGAAAAGACTGAAAATACACAAATCAGCCGATTTTTAACATGCACGACAATAACTTAAACCTTTTTTTCACAGAACAAGACAGTTATTTGAGTTTACATTTTTTTATGTAACAGTGATGCATGATTTTGCTTAACTGAATATAACTCATGGAATCTGGCATACAAGCTCCACAATTGAAATGCTTCTATAGCAAATAAGGAAGAGAGCAAGAACTATGTTGCAGTCTGTGCCATTGCATTTGTCAGAAACAAGAGGTAAATAATGCTTCTCTAGCTGAAAGAAGAATTTGCACATAAACTGCTAGGCGATTTTTAAAACTACAAGGTCCAGTTTTCACCATGCAGATTAAATACGGAACTTTTCATCAATTCATCCCTTCATGTTTGCGCATCTTGAAAGTTGTGCATTTTTTCTGTGGTTTGATCGATCAAGTTCTTTTTGTGATTGAAAGTACAAAGGTTGGCATTATAAAAACTTGGTTAACACTAGAGAAAACATAGTGGCTAGAGTTTAAAATGCTTTAGGAACTATACTTGATTAGAGAAAGCATTTATGCTTCTACAAGAATGGTTTTCAGAGTGTTAATCACTCTCAATAAGATCCTTCCGATTCAAAGGTGATACTTGGTGTGTCCTGTATGTTCCTAATTAGTGTAGCTCCTGACGAATGTCAATATGTTTACCTTTTTTCTATTGAACTTTAATCATTTTAAGGATAATTGCGTTTCAGCTTCATGGTAAAATAATTGACTGATGTGGGTCAATCAAACTAGAGTAATCATATCCCTGTTTATTTGAAATATATAGTTAGCCTTTTTTTTGTGTGCTTTTTCCTAATTTATTAGTATAACAATTTTACTTCACATTTCCTCCTCTTTATAGCTTAAGTTGTTGTATGAATTTATCTCAGTATATCTTTGCTTTTTTTCTTTTTCAGTCCATGTTTTGCCTCATTCAGTCTGTTCAGTCATGCTGGTTTGTACTGAAACTCTATCAGACACACACGCACACACAGAAACACACCTCATCAACATTCATGTAAGCAGCTCTATATATTATATGTGGTCAGTGATTCATATACATACATAGACCTCCAAACACAATTTATCTGGAACTGTAGATTTTGTTTCTAGGTCCCGCAGAAGCAGAAAAGGAATTCTAATCACAGTGATTCATGAATATATCAGTTGCTCTAGGGTTGAACCCACTCCCTCACCACCATTATGACTCACTTGTCTTAACAAAATCTTTTTTTTTTCTTTTATCCTTCATCTCTGCATTCTTGGTTTTCATTTTTTTCCAGTCATCTCAATTTTAGGCTTGCTTAGAAATGGTATTTACACTGCTGTACTTGCAGGAACAGCAAGAGCATTTAGCGTACAGTGCAACATTCTGCTACGCCTGTGTTTATACTTGATGCAAACAACAGGAGCGTGATGTGACCACAACATTAAATACTAGATGTCACTGCTAGGGGGAAGTACACAGCATTTAGGGCTCTGAAATAAAGGTCAATCTGATGCTCATGTTGTACTTCCGGGGAATTCCTGTAGACTAATCCGTTGCGAATGTTTGTTACCGTGAAACAGGAAGGGAAAATCATAAAAATGCAAGTAATTGCAAACAAGGTTTAAGAGGCTCTCTTCAAAACCATCCACCATCTTGTTTACCTCTGATCTTGTGTTCATGCTCTTGTTTGCATAAGTGCCTTCAGTGGTCAAGTCTCCCCACTGTTCGTCAACACCCCAGGATAACATTTTTCAGAGCTAAGCAGAGCCCAACCAGGCAATCCAATAAAGCAGCCACCAAGCTGAACTGCAGGGGAGAAACAACAAAATTCTGACCAGCAGATAAGGCAGAGCCTGGAAAGTGGCCTAGGCTGTTGCATTCACAACAACTGAGCTTCCCTTATGGAAGGGTTACAACCATTATTTTATGGATCCATAAAATCCATAATTTTGTTATTGCCTCAACATAGAACATAGAGCAGTATACAAATGCACTTTTAAAGACGTGTATTCACCGTCCTTTATCCAAGACACCTTAGAGCCCCTCTCCACTGTCAAAGTGGTACAGTAAAGTAGATCTGGCCTCTGGCTAATGGCAAGCTGAGCTAACCCCAAGGGCATGCAGAGTTGCAGCCTCCTGCACCTGAAATAGATTATTTGAGTGGAATTTCATGCCATGCCATTTGCATGGTGTAATGCTCCAGTCACATTTCAGAGGATGATGGACAGAGTTCTGGTTGACTTGCAGTGGGAGACCTGCTTGTTCAATTTGGATGACATCATCTTACTAGGTGTGGATGTTGTTTCTAAGGATAGTGCAGCAGCTGACCCCGGAAAAGTCCATAAAGTACATGAGTGGCCAATATCCACATCCTTACAGGAAGTCTGGTGATTTGTTGGGCTTGGTATCGTACAGTTGATGCCTTCTTAAAGACTTCATGGAGCTGTTTCACAACAAAGGCAATCTCATGAGGAAACATGTCTGTTTCTAAGAAACTGTAAAATTCTGGGCTGCATTGGGTTGGATTATCCAGTAGACCACAGAGACATGATACTGGATACAGATGCAAGTGATGTTAGCATAGGTGTTGTCCTTTTCCCAGTTTCAGCGGACCTGGGAGCATGAGCTTGCAGCGCATTATCACTGGGACTGGGATCTCATGATAGTGGAATTGCTGACTCATCACTGGGTTAGCACAGTTTGCTTTTGAATAGCCACCACTGGCTCAACAACTGGACAAATACTGCTTGCTGAATGTTTAAAAGCTGAATCACATTTCATCTGAGTTCTTGTTGCCAGAGCATCAACGTATAACACTGTGTGGTCACATAATGTCATGCAATACACACCAACGTATAAGCCATGCTTGTTAGTTTGAACAGGGGCATCTTGTGCTATCTTGAGAAAATCCACCATTTCTTTTTTTTTTACTCCCTTTTCAAACAAACCATCCAAAATTTCCCTCCACCTGTTATGACCTCATTTTTGTTGGGCTTATCGGGGAGTGTAATTTTGATGCAATGCACAACCCTGAAACCAAAAGGGAATCCTTTTGCCAAAGTCAATTCAAGATACTGTCTTAAGACTGAGCAGAAGATCTGTACACAATATGATGTAGGTTTTTATATATTTATTTATTTTTCCTGGTGACACAGATCACTAGTTACTTGAGTATTCTGGCACAAAAATAGAAGGCTTCCAAACCATTAACATAGGAACAGTATCTTTTTTCTAGTTTTTTGTTGCATGAATATCTATTTACAGTTCAACACCACTGTTATAGCATTTGACACTACATGCCAGAGTGTAAAAAAAAGAAAAATGAAGTCATGATTTTCATGAATCGTGCTGAATCAATTTCGAATATAATTTTGCTAAAAAGTACTCAAGTAAATATTAGAACATAATAGAAGAACAACAGAGAGATCAGCTTGGGAAATACAAGCCATACTAATATCATTTAAGTGCTTCAGACAGGTAATGTCATCTTTAAAGAGCTGTTCTGTTGCCATGTATTCTTATTCAGTGAGAGTTATGTGCCGGCTGATTGTGATTATAAAATTGCAACATCTCAGCTAAAAGCTGTAAGACTCTTTGAGTCTTTCATGCAAGTGGACAGAGCAACAAATAATGCAACATTTCCCTTCCTAAATAATGGTTTAACCCTAAAATTTACCTTTTCCCATTATTAAATAGATGCATTTCCAGTACCCTAATACAATTTCTGGAGATATCTGTGTGTGGCATTTTATATTGTTTGATATCTTTGAATGTTTTAAAAAGGAACTTTCATAATAATAATAATTAT
Source organism: Telmatherina bonti (assembly GCF_933228915.1). Taxonomy (NCBI): domain Eukaryota; kingdom Metazoa; phylum Chordata; class Actinopteri; order Atheriniformes; family Telmatherinidae; genus Telmatherina; species Telmatherina bonti. The sequence goes on along the minus strand of NC_136629.1, from coordinate 29,725,996 downwards.
TATTACCATTACATGTATACTCACTGAAATAAAAATCACACCAATCTTTTTTTTTTTTTTTTATAAGCAAATTGTTTTCCTGTGGCAAAGAAGAGTTTCACGGTGACATGGAGTCATACTTGGAACCAGTAGAATCAATAGAATCAATGTGACCTCGCATGGTGTCAACATTTTATGGCCAGTATACTGTGTTAAATTCATAGCAATATGTTGAAAAAGGTAGTTTTTTTACCACTTTAAAACCCACCAATTAGCACATTTGCAATGTGTGGCCAATGGTGCATTACGTCATAATTTGGCCCGACAGTATAGGCAAAAAAAACCTCCACTTTTTATCTGCATGTACTCTTTTTCTTTATAATTTACTTTATATCACTTCATTCACATTTTGTAAAGGTGACTTGTCAGATACCAGAGTGACTAAAATGTAATTTCTTTAGATTAAAAAATCCATAAAGACCACTTACACCTTATCTTCCTTGTGGGATGAAGGAGAGAGATTTCCACAAGAAAAGTGTTGAAGGTAGCAGTGATCAAAATCTTAGAAGAATCAAGAGGAGGAGGGATGAGGCTTCTGCAAGAGCAGGTTGTTCTACATTCAACAGTGATTTGGCAGACACTTTTATTTAAAGTGACTTACATGTAAGAACTGATCAAATAACTATAGCAATTAACTTAACTGCATGTCTTGTGGGTGGGTTATAATAGTCCAAAATCCTGTAGGAATGTGTGAGAGTGGGATTAATAAAAAGCAGTCCTGCAAAGACCTTTATCTCCTCCAGGTCCTGTAAGACTGTGCACAGACTCCTGATCAGCACTTTCAACATACTTTGTAAACACAAGTTGTCACAGTTATCAGTATGTTTCTGCTCTTACTAGCTATGCAGACACATACACAGAAACAGTACAAGCATCTCTCTCTCCTCCACTCTGATCAGTTGTCAACAAATTTTGTGCTTTTTGGGTAGAACTGCTCATTTATTTAGCAGAAGTGAGGAAGAGAGCTGCTGGAAGTCCCTTGTTGCTGCATTTGCACGTAACCGATCAGGCCATTCCTGGAAATGCTGCAGCTGCTCTAATTGCCTCTTGCTGTGCAATCCTGTTTGTGGAAGTTTCATCTACCTGCACCCATTCACAGCGAATGTAATGATGCCATTAAATGGGCAATAAAGAAAATAGTAGCTTATAATAATGAACAGTAATAAATAACAAACAAGTCTTTCTTCAAAGGCTCTGTAGTAGGATATATATATATATATATATATATATATATATATACTTATATATATATATATATATATATATATATATATATATTTTTTTTTTTTTTTTTTTTTTTTTTTTTTTTTTTTATCAACTAAATAATAATGGGCTATGCATAAAAAAGTTAAACACACACTGAAAATAAACACCAAAAATTGTGTAAATGTGAAAGGGATACTTAATTATGAGTGCATGGATGAAAATAAGGATAAAAAGAAAACTATCTATGGCAAAAGAAAAACCTTGTCTCCTAAAAGCTCTGATAGTTTTTATTGTGCTCTGTATTTGGAAGCAAAGAGCATCCAGTTCCAAAACACTTTCACTTCCTTCCTCCATGGCTTCATTGGAGCAACTGAAAGGTAACTTCAAGGAGCACTTCAACACTTGGTATAGCTAAATTTATTGCAAAGTTGGAAAACTTAGCCCAGTTCTTTGCAACAAACTTTATGGTATTAATTCTTTGAATTATAACATAGGTGGTATTATGGGGTGGAAAGGGAGTAAACAAAAAAACAAAAAGAAAAAAAAAAAACAAAAACACAAAAAGAAACCACAAAAAAAAACAAATAAAAAACAACAAAAGCCTGTAGCACTTCAAGGAAGGACCTGCGTCCAACTGGACAGTCCACTAGCACCTTCCTGTTCTCACTCATAAGTCGTGACTGTAGAATAGAATAGAATAGAATAGAATAGAATAGAATAGAACTTTTGATTTTTTGTTGGCTGAGTAATAGGGGTAGGGGTAGGGGTACCATCCTAATTGTCCCTGCCAGGCTTGTAAAACATCAAATGTGCTTTCCAACACATACTGGATAATCTTATTAGTGGAAAGGAGAAATATTCCATACAGGGGATAGGACAGATTGGTCCAATTGGTAAATAGTTCTAAGTGATAACAGGCAACAAAGCTTCCTCAAAAAAAAAAAAAATAAATTGAAAAAGGGGAAAGAAAAGTGAAGTCCTTCAGCCATTGTAGTTGTTCATATGCTTTTTCACAGTTCTGTAATGACCTTGTGAAAAGTACTGATTTTATAACCAGTGGAGGCAAAATGAAAGTGTTTTCTTTAGCAAGTTACATTTGCTGATGATATACATTGAGGTGTGAATGGAGAAGTAATGCACGGTTTTTGCAATTTTCCAAGCATTAATAACATGTTCAAGACCAGTATGTGAATCTTTACTTCCGAGTTGTGTTCAAGTAATAACACTACAACGATTTAGTAGATACCTTTAATCACTTCCTGGTAGGGCTGAGGTACGTATTTGGTAATGGTTAGAAGTAAGACCAAAAATCATGGTTACAGTTAGGAAACAATCATTCTATGTATTCATTTAACATCACGATCAATACTTTCATAATAACCTTTTTTGAGTTTAAAATTCAATTGCTCTAAGGCAAGATACTGCTACATATTCCATACATCCATCAATTTTCTTAACCACTTAGTCTAACTCAGGGTCATTGGGCTGCTGGAGCCTTTCCGAACAGTCATTTGGCAAAATGCAGGATACACCCTATGTTCCAGATTCCTGTTTTCTTTTGTAGTTTTTCCCTGTTTAGTTCCCTTGCCTTGTTTCCTGTGTAGCCGTTGTTCCTGTTAGTTAGATTTACCTGGTCTTATTAGTTTATTATTCCACCCATGTCCTGTTTGATTTCTGTCTCCATTTACAGTCCTCGGTTTCAGTTCTGTTTGCTGGTCCATTGCATGTGTTTAGTTCTGTTTAGCCTCTTGTGTCTGCTTGCTTTGAGTTAGGTTACCTTTCTTATTTTAAAACGTCTTGATTCCACATCTCTGGCTCCGGTCTCCTGCACTCGGGTCCTCACCTCCACCACAACCATCACAGGGCACTGATACATATTCTTTATAGATTTTTTGGCTATTTTGGCCTAAATGAGCAAATGACCAAAATGTGGTCATTTTAAGGAGGAAGATGAAAACACTGCAGTACAGCTGAGTGATTTCAAAGCAAGTGAGCTGCAAAGGAGGTGCAGACACCCTGTCAGGTGTCAAAGCAGCTGCTCAGTTTCATGTTACACACTCTCAAACTTGTACATACATCCTGATGTCATTTGTCTTTCACTATGTTTGTTGCTGTATTGATCCACCAAAGACGGATCCTATGTTGGTTAATACATTAAGTTTACTTTCACTGCATCTTTTTGTTTGCTTCTAACCTCTCTCCGTCTCTTAGAGGATTTGGGAAATTAGCCTGATCATGGGTAAATGGTTACAATCACAGTCTAAAGATACTGGGTGAGGAATGTGGATTGTCAGGAAAACTGTTGTGGTTGTGGACGTCCCAACCTACAGTTAGAGGCTAAACCATACATGAGCATTTTGCAATAATGGTGTCATGTACATTCTATGGTAACTTATTTTAATTCTCGTACGCCAAATCCTCATTTTATATTTTCAAAGATGTACACAAAGTGTCCTGTGTTGTAAGAAGTTTGGAATTACATAAGATAACGGAGGCAAATAATTGAATGAATAATAAACCGTCCATAAAATGATTGGAACAGTTTTTGCATTTGGTCTTCATAAATCTCAGTAAGTGAAGGCAACTTTTTATTTGTTTGAATTTGACAGGTGCTTTTAAAGGGCTCTGTTTAAGTTTAAAAGATGTGACTGACTTACATAAAAACTTAATCTGACATGTCAAACACATATTTGCTATATAATGATTTATACAATGAAGTTATTGCAGTTTAGGAAGCCAGAACCCAAAACTCAGCCAACAAGGAAGTTCAAACAGATTTATTGAAATAATGGTGTTGAAGGTGGTCTCCCTTTGTCTGGTCTTCAGGAAGTCTGGAACACCAAAACCAGAGGTGAACCAAAAACAGGGGGGGGGGGGGGGGGGGGGGGGGGGGGGGGGGGGGGGGATAATAGTGGAGAGGCCAAGAAATGAATGTTTACCAGGAGATGGGAAATTAGGAGCCTCTGAGTAGTCCTCTAGAGCAGGGAAAACAGTCTCCACAATCCAGAATCTCAAGGTCCAAAATCAGTCCAGGGTCCACAACAAAAGACACGAGCAAGCAGAAAAAGTCCAAGAAGCAAGCAAGAGGCAGGGTCAGAATCAGGCAGGGTTCAGCAACAGGTGATCAGTGCATACCAATAAGGGCGTAGCAAAGACAGTGGTCTGGGACAGGCAGGGTTTTTTCTCAGAGTCAGGTACATGAACAAGGCTTTAAGCTGTGGAAAAGACAGGCGATCCCGCACTGAGCAGATCTAGAGCTGGTGTTTAAGTGGAGGGCAGAACAGGTGAAGGCGAAGGACAACAGCCATTTGGGTATTCACCTTGATAGCCATTTGAACTAAAAAATGAAGACACTCAAGAGCTGTCTATGAGAAGGGACAGACTAGATTCCAGTTTTTCTGCAAAGATATGTCCTTTAACATTTGCAGCAAGATGGTACATAAATTTTACATTTGTGGTGAAGAGTGTGATCTTTCAATCCAGCCATCTGTTGGGCCAGCTGTCCCAGTGCAATGTTAGTAAGACATACTGAACAAACTAATGAAGAAAGCTAGCTAAATGCACAGGACAGCTTGGAGTCCATAGAGCTGATTGATTTCTTTCTGATTTGGTTCAGTATTAGCACTGCAAAAATAAAAGATAGACAGAATAGAAGTCAGTGGCATTCAAGGATGTCATGAACCTCATCTGACTCCAGTTGTTTGCAATTCTCAACCTGCAATAATTTCACTTGATGCAATGCCATCCTGATTTGTGGTCAGGAAATTAAGTTAGGTCCTGGGTTGTCTCAGACAGTTTGCAAAAGGTTCTTTTTCCCCCCGCATTTAAGACCTCCAAAACGCTTACACTATTAACCTTTTTGTTTGGACAGCCAGGATGGATTCTGCAATCTATCAGTCTTCTCATTACAGCTTCATGTTTCCAACTATTTCTTTTAATAGTTTTGGGAAAATTGAATCTACTTGCTACTATTATTTGGCCAAATGGAAGACAAACTTAAAACCCCTCTCAGACCATCTCCTGGAGACATGCATGTGCTCAAATAGCCAAATTGGGGAGAAAAATATTGGATCCTTGAGGTTAAGTTCTTGAGATAGGTTAATGTTATAGTTCCGTGCTTAAAATTTGTTTAGAACCTCAGAGTTACAGGGATGGACAGATTTAAATACAATATAAGTGGAATGTCTGGATGACTTATTTTACAAAATCAAATTCAGATTCACAAAGGCCCTCACTAACAACACTCAATGAAGACACATTTCTTTGAGATGACAATCTAAACAGGAAAACGGCCACTTCCCTTGCTATTGAAATGAATAACCTCCCACAACACTGAAAAAGGCAGAGCTATTCATGCCATGATTACGCTGCAATTACATAGTTACAGCAATGAAATATGCAAAAAGTAAAATTTGACTGCTATTTCACACATTCCATTTCTGACAATGTCAATTGGACATATTTGTTCTGTCCGAGGTCTACACGTATGGAAATATGAAGTTGTATGTATAGGTATGTGAAATTAAAGTTTTATTTATCGGTCTTGAAGACAAGAGCAAGATCATTTCAGCAAACTGCAGATTTCTCGATGTGTGAAAATCTGGGTGTCCTTGTCGACATGGAGCTGGATTTCATCCCACACATCAAAAACGTAAGAAAAACAGGATTTTATCATTTTAAAACCATAACCAGAGTGTCTCTTTTGCCACTACGGAGATGCTGATGCGTTTTTTTTTTTTTTCGTAGCTTAGATTTTTGTAATGATCTGCTCTCTGGTCTTCCTTAAAAGTCTATTTCAAGTTTACAATCATTGTAGATTCCAGCGGCATTAGTTCTGACGTGGACCAGAGGGCGGGAACACATTACATTGGCTTCCCAACTATTTCAGGATTGATTTTAAGGTTCTTTAAGTCATTTTTAATGTCTTAATGATCTTTCTCATTTTTAAGCTATGAGCCCGCACAGAACCTGAGGTCCTCCAGCATTTTACTTGTTCCTACAGTGAGAACCAAAACTTTCATCAGGTCCACTTTCCATCATTATGGTCCATGTCTGTGGAACAGCCTGCCAGAAAACCTCAGAACTGCAGAGAATGTTGATGTTTTTCTGAAAAGAGGCTCAAGACTTTTATTTAGATAGATCTTATATTTTTCCTATAATGACACTAAAATTGCTTTTCCAGCTCACCACCAAAAGCTACTCTGATATTCCTCATCAGACGACCTCCACACAAACACAGGGAAGGTTGAACTGTCAAAGTGACTGTATTAAACAATCTGTTGCCCACTGCTGTGAGTACTTCATTCTGACAAGCATTAATCATACGTCCTAGTCATTGATATCCTGGCATGACACGCCATTTGTTTGTTAACATTCCATTTGCTATTCCATTATCATATACATTTAGACAAGGGTTCATTAATCTTTTGTTAATATAACACAATGTCGTGTAATCAAATCTTTAAAGCCTGTTTCTGGCAAGTGGTGAGCCAGGACATACGAGTATCATTTTAGAATATCATTTCATGATATAAGAAGTAGTGTTTAATTTACTTTAAAAGCTCGCAGTAGGTTTATTTGTCTTATGCAATGTGCAATGCAATTATACTGGCCACTCATAGACTGATTGTTTATATGTGGTTTGCAGTGTCCATAGTGTAAGACACCAAATGTCATTTATTGCTATGAATAAAAAGCAGGAATTCTAAAATGCAATCTGAACTCACAGGAATATGTGAACTAACCATGAGGTCTCAACCTTATTTAAGAAAATGTAACTGTTCAAAATTATATGCTCAGACTGTATGTCAGGATAGTGTTAAATTGTGGTGTCTAAATAACATTTCTGCTTCCAGAACAACAAATAAAGGCACAAGTTAATGCTTTCTAATGCAGAAAAAAAAAAAAAAAATGCCATTATCATTATTTAACTAAATTACCTGCGGTCACGTTGCTGTTTGTGTGATTTTTTTAGGGTGTGTTCAAGCAGGGATACAATGAAAACCTGTTAGGTTGCCACCTTCAAGGAACCAAGTTGAATAGCCCCAGTATCCATCCTAGGTGTTTTTGTTGTCCTGTCAGTCCCTTTTAGCAAACAACAAACAAAACCCAATTTGTAAATCAAAATATACCATTAACAAATGCAATGCAATACATGTCACAATTTTTAAAACAGCTGATGGTGGTCCATTTGGGGTCACTGTTGTTCTCAATCATTTAGAGCTTTTTCACCAGAAGAAAAAGAAAACCAACAAATAAACAAACAAAAAACCAATGTCAAGATGTAATATGGCAGAAAAACAGCCATTATATTGGTTTATCTCCTCAGCATGTACAAGTGCATATTTCACTGACTACCTGCCAGCTGGAGCCTTTTCACTCCTCCCACAACTATCAATAATGGCTGAAGCTGTTTCTGACTTTGCGGTCACAAATTCTTTTAATCTGTCCCTTTACACAGAAGTAAAAAAAAAAATCTTTTGAGAATTAAATGAACAATATAAGAGTGCAAGGAGAGCTTGAAAAATTCAGAGGGGTTGAAGAGTGATGAAGCCAAAAGTGTAAAATGTTATTCAAGAGCAAGAATGATCATTGAACTTGGACAACAGTTTATGTCCGTGGTCCAAAGTTTTTCTTTTTGTCATTTGCACCTTATGTCCTTGGGCCACCAACTTGTGGTAAAGGGCTTTGTGTATCCTAATTATTCAAAAGGTATGTTGTTAGGGACATCATGCCCACATGTGACAGGGTTCTATACTGTACAAGACCGTGGCGTAGTCGTGGCTTCTTTGAGGTGATTTACTGTACACTCCAACCCTCCAAAGTCCAGTATATAGCGGTATGTACATTGCAAAAAGGTCGAGAACAGCTGAAGTAGGGTTTATGAATGGGTGTGACATCTGTGGGAGGGTCACGGGGTCACGTGACAAGGCCTACTTGTCACAACCCAGTAGGAGGTTGAGGTTCCAAAGGTGGTTAAAAAACATTTTTCTGCCCTTACTGGCAGCTGTAGATGCTGTGGGGCTGTTGTGGTTGACATACCTCTGCAGCATTGTGTGGACATCAAGAAGAGTGCTTTGGGACTGGCAAACTGGGGTGGTGGCCCCATCTTTTAGAGGGAGGACCCAAGGCTCTGCTTCAATGACAGGGGGATCACACTTCTTAGCATCCTTGATAAGATACATTCTTCTCCAGGTCCTGGAGGTTTATTGGATAACTTAACCTTGAACTGAGGAGGAGCAGTGTGGTTTTTGTCTCAGATGTGAAAAAGTGGACCAGCTTTGCAGGGTCCTAGAAGGGGTGACAGGTGTTTGTCCAACCAGTCTATATGTGCTTTTCAGACTTGGAAAAGACATTTGGCTGTGTCCTGTGGGGGTTGCTCTGGAAGTATCGAGTATCTCCTTTTTGCAGATGATGTAGTTCTGTTGGCTGCATCTTGGGTCGTAATCTCCAACTCTCAATGGGGGAATCTGCTGCCGAGTGTGAAGGGTTGGAATCAGAATCAACACCTCCAAATTTGAGTCTATGGTCCCCAGCCAAAAAAAGGGCACAGTGTCCTCTTCCGGTTAGAAAAGAGGTCCTTCCACAAGTGGAGGAGTTTAAGTTTCTCTGGATCCCATTCACAAGTGGCAGACGGTGAAGGTCTAGCTTATGCTGTGATTTTGATGCTATCATGGTCTGTCATGATGAAGATGGAGCTGAGCCAAAAGGTGAAGATCTCAATTTATGGATTGTTCTACGTTCCTGTCCTCACCAGTGGTTAAATGTTGTGGGTAGTGACAGAAAAGAACAGCATTGCAAATACAAGTGGTCAACATGAGTTTCCTCCCCAGGGTGGCCAAGCTCTCCCTTAGTGGCACAGTCGGTCTGCTTCTATTACACCTAGAATTGCACAATATCCCAATAAAAAACGCTAATGGAAACACCTACTTTAAAAAAGAAAAAAAAAAAGAGGTGCTCATGAGGTGATTTTTCAGATGTTTCAATAGAGAAACAAATAGCAAAATGTAATGGAAGCACTATTTTTGCATGTACTTGTCCCCCTGATGTGACGTGAAGGGTCATGACCAGTTCATTTCCAGTAAAGATGGCATGGTATGGAACAAACAACATCAAATGTCAGAGTTTTAGAAAAGACAATTAGGAAGAGAAGCTTCAAAAAGGCATTGCAGATTCTCTGCAGCAAGTAGAAAACCCCAAAATAATGCTATGTGGCTACCTTGCATAAGCCACAATTCTCAGAGAATCTCATTAGCTGGACCAGATTTTATCCAGAGAACTAAGGCTTTTGCACTAAATACTGTTCAACGGAAACACCCACAAATCACAATTGTTCTCTGTCAAAACTCACAAATAATGCTTTTATTTTGTGAATAAATGTAATGGAACCATAGCTAATGAGAAGCTCAGTCAACTTCTCTACTCTGAGGGGCTCAGTAGAGCAGCTACTCCTCCCACATTGATGGGAGCCAGATGAGGTGCCAGGGAATCTGGTCAAGATGCCTCCTAGACTTCTCC